>NC_140591.1:1251415076-1252627516 GCF_964204655.1 Triturus cristatus
TTTAACTTTATCCCCGAGCCCTGAACCTGCAGTTCGGCCCCTTTCTTCCTCTGCTAATGCTGTCCAGTCTATCTTTTGGTCTCCCACTTCCCACTCTTTTTCTTTCAATTTTTCATAAATGCCAGCAGGCAAAAGCACCTTTAATATCGTCATAATATCAGGAAAGGTGTACTCTCCCATCAGTAACATGTCTTTAATTTCTCGGTGGAAACCCGCTGGGTCTTTGTCATGACTAGGTACTACTTTCTTCATTTCCAATAATTCCATTTTTGATATGGGTGTGTAAACAAATACACGGTGAAACTCATTGTCTTCGCCTTTTATTGGGTGCACTTCTCGTAAGGGATTTTGTCTATCCATATAGTACGGCGCTCTTTCTCTGCGGGGCAGCGAGAGAGAATCCGGACTTACAAAAAGGACATACTGCTTACGTGACACTAATATCTCTTTAATTAGCTTGTTACTAGAACCTCTCCATCTGTTCGTGAGTAGTTCCGTTAATATATCAGGTAAAGGACCAGGGTCAGCATGTTGGCTCTTATATAATATGAGGAGTTGCTGAATCATATATATTCCAGCTAAACGTTGTTCATCTGCACTGAGATTAAAAAACGTGTGTGCTACGGTCTCATCACCGTATTTTTCAGGACTGTCAATCCAGTGAACGGCTGATCTGGCTAATTCTTGCTCATCCATGGAATCGAGGAGGTGGTAACCCCTTCGTTCTCGTAATATTTTATCTGCGGCTTGAAACGAATGTTCAGGAGACTTCAGATTCATTACAGGCGTCGGATACGTTCTGCTATTATTTGGGCATACAGAGTGTATGGGATCAGAAAAACATCTAGCATTATCACAGGATCCTCCTCTGCCTACATAGGCTATGGTCTCTGACTGTCTTGCGGAATTCCCTGATTCGGACACTTCATCTTGCTCAAACTCGTCTGTTCCCAATCTTTCTTCATGAATACGCTCTATTTCTTTACGGATTTTTCGGCACATGGCTATTATACAATTTTGCTTATCGTGTCTCCCTTCTGATATATTCTGACTCCATCTTGTAAGAATAAGCATTGCATTCGGGTCTACCCCCGGGCGGTCTTGATTTCTGATCACACAGTTTATGAGGAAACGTAACAGTTCCCCCTGTATTTCTACTTTCTGGAATTCCATAGCTCTGTTAATACATCCTGGATCTCGTCCTGTTTGAACAAAATGATATATGTTATCTAGATGCGTAATCATCCCTGGTAACCTCGCTAAATACTCTGCGGCTCGCCTGATACGTAATGATGCCAGGACCATTTCATCCTCTTTACCAACCACCGGGTCATATCTACAATTTACAAGGAGTTCTTTAAGCGTACGTTCACTTACGAATTTAGGTGTACGAGAATGCGCTGACTCTTGAAAAACAAGTTTATTTATTCTGGGTGGTGTAAAGGTACTGCTAGCACCTCCCGTGGCCCCATCTGGGGCGTCGGGTGTGAATGGATTCGTTGAACGTGACACAGCAACTATGGGTGTCGATACCCCTGTAGGATCGACTGCGGAGACAGATGCGGAAACAGATGTGCTTGCCGAAGCTTGTATCGGGACTTGCTGTTGCACGGGGACAGATACCTGATCCTGACGTTGAACCCCTACACCAGACGGTCTATGTGGTGCGGCGTTAGCATACTCGGGAGCTGCGTCGTCTAGATATGAGGAAAGAAAAACATCTTCTGCGGTTCTGGGATGCCCTTTTGGATGTACCTTAATTGGAAATAATGGGGGTGGCAAGTCTTTTGGCATCTCTGGAGCAGCCTTAGGTAGTCCTTCGGCTAGAAGGGGATACATACCATTCATAAGAGCATTTCTTTGTCTATTTACTTGTTCTGATTTCACTCGGATACCTTCCTTAATTAATAGATTTTCTTGAACTTTATTTGAACTTTCTTTACTCCTCTCTTCTTGTCTACGTGCTTTTTCTGTTCGTCTATGAGATTCTTTACGCCATAACTCAACAGCGTCTTTCTGTGATTGTCTGACCTTTCTTTTCCATAACTCTTCCTCCACTTTCATGATGCATTCTGCATCCCAGGTTCCCGCTACGGGCCACCTTTGACTTTCCGGCAATCCCTTGGTATAATCTACCCATAGATCAAGAAACAATATGGCATCTAAGCCATGCTTATGGTACATAAAATGCCCTGGAGTGTCCCTAGGAGGAATAGGAACTGCTTCTTCAAGCACCCCTTTTCTGGTAGTAATCTGTCTTAACTTCGAGAAAAGCGGCATATTGACAACTGATCTGATACTTACTCTTGAATTCACTTAATACGAAAAACACAATAATGAACAGTGAACAATGAACAATCATTCATACCACAATATGCAAGACATTTAAACACTTTAAATATTGAACATTAAACAATGACCGACAATGATGACAGTCTGCCTAACTAATCACCACGCTGAATTCTTGACAATAACTGCATACTTCGGAATACTTGATATACTGCTAAACAGTACATATACACTGCTAAACAGTGCAGACCGGATTTGTGTACCCAAATCCGTCTTGACCGGCACAACCTATGTGCGCGTCAACACGCCTCCCCGGCGATGGTACTCACCGAGTAGCTCCTTGAAACGGAAGGCCTCAGAGAATGGACAGGACTCGATGACTGCGGACAGCGGACCCTCTGGACATCGGGATTTCGAGAAACCTGGTGGGCCTCTGTATACCTCGGATCTTGCTCTCTCAGCTAGGCTCTGGTCGGGATACTTCGCACTTCTCACCGCCTCGTCTGGGTTGATCGCAGCCTCAGTCGCCCCCGCTTGACCGGAGGGAGCTTACAGGAAATCCTGCTGGTACGCGTTTATGGTCCGTCCAGCTATGGCAGGAGACCGGGCCTGCAACGCACCGCCGGCGCGTGAGATGAGAAAGTGTCCCTGTTCGGGCGCCATTATGTGGTAAATAAAATCTTCTTTACCGGACTGAATTTCATACGGAATCTTAAAATAAAATAAAATAGCTCAAAATAACAAGAGGCAGAATCCGTGGTATAAGAGGTTTTCTAAATGGGCTTTATTCCACTCAAAATGGCCGACTCGAGTCGCGGCCTTCAGGTTCCGTCACCACGAGGGTTCAGGAAGTGAAGTACAATACTTTATTGACAGACATGCATTTTTATAATAAGTACATTACAATGAAACGAATGTAGAAGGCGTAACATTTGATAAGAAAAGTGACATAACAGGTACGTAATCGAAACTAGGCGTAATAAGGAATAAAAGAAACATGATTGGTTAGGATTATCAGACATAGGTGGATCTATAAGATAATACTTGGCATAGATGCGCGCGCAGCAGCATGACGTGTGAGTGACGTGCAACTAGGGGGTGAAGGGAACTTGACATTTAGCTCTACATGTGGAGACGAGAAGTCTGAGGGGTCAAGTCAACCTAATCCCAAATCATATCTAACATCCTATGTTTTAGAGAACTATGTTATCCACAAGGAAGGACTCTCGGACAGAATCTATTCTATACTAACTGTATGTGCGTGTACAAGCGTCTAAGTGTCTATATGAGATGCGAGGGGCAGAAAAC
The DNA here is from genome assembly GCF_964204655.1 of Triturus cristatus. Classification (NCBI taxonomy): domain Eukaryota; kingdom Metazoa; phylum Chordata; class Amphibia; order Caudata; family Salamandridae; genus Triturus; species Triturus cristatus. The sequence goes on from NC_140591.1 coordinate 1,251,418,674, forward strand.
TTTCCATGGCAACAGGGCTATGAATCATTTGCAGAAGGACGGAAAAGCTGAGTCCTTTGCTTGTGAGCTAAAGGAAATGTTTACCTAAATCACTAGACAGGAATGCATAGGCTGAAGAGCAAAATAGATAATTCGAAGGTGAAATACAGCTTCTTGGCAGGCAGGCGAAAACTGGCCGAGGCAGGCACCGTTAGCTGCACAGGGAGTAGGACAAAGTTCATGGATACAGATGCGAGCTCAAGCTGAAGCTGTCAAAAGACAGAGAGCAGGGAAAGGCTTTGAGGACAGAATCGGGCCTACTTGCCTGAACTGTAAAAATGGAGTAACTTAGCCATATAAAGTCGGTGGCCTTTCATGCTTAGGAATCGAATATCCAGCCCATTGATGGCGGATCTGACAGAGAACATGTCGACGGTAGACACACATATGTTTGCGTCTTAGAAACTGGAACTGGAGGGAACATACATGTACTTGTAACATGCATATAGAACCGTTGGGGTCCAAGATAGGGGACATAACTGATCAGGAAAATCCACATTTCCACGGTGCGCTTAGGGTGCGTGGATCCAAAAACATTGAAAAAAATATATAAAATAAAGTTTTGCACATATAGTTCAAAAAATATTTTGAAAAATATAAAAATATATGTTTGAAAAACCCATTAAGTTCAAATAATATTTTTTAATTTTTAAAAGAATTAATTGAAAAAATACATTTAAAAATGGTGATAAAAAAGTATTTTAACAAAAATGTAATTAATGAAATGACACACTGAATTTGAAAAATATAGAAATCCAATCAAAATCATTAAACATGATATCTTCAGAGATAAGTTATAGATAGGAATTAGCATTTAAAAAACCTTTGAAATTCAGTGAAAAAACATAGGTTTGAGGCCTGATATAGCTAGGAATTAGCATTTAAAAAACCTTTGAAATTCACTGAAAAAAGCATAGGTTTCATGCACGTTATAGTTAGGAATTGGCATTTAAAAAACCTTTGAAATTCACTGAAAAAACCAAAGGTTTCAGGGGCGTTATAGTTAGGAATTGGCATTTAAAAAACCTTAGAAATTCACTGAAAAAACCATAGGTTTCAGGTGCGTTATAGTTAGCTGGACATTTCCCTCGTACAAAACCCTAGAAATTCCCCTGTTATAGTTAGTTCAGCTAACTATAACTCGCGCCCCCGCAATGCACTGCTGATGACGTCACATATTACATCACTCATGACATGGTCAGTGACATCACTGATGACATCACTGATGACATCTCAAATGACATCACTGATGACATCACTGATGACTAACACAGTGCCATCCATTCCAAGCTGTAAAATGACAAAAGTCTTTTACCACTCCATGCACAGTAGTACAGCTTGAATAATTTATGTGTCTGGGGTAATCAATGATGTCTATTGGGATGTCATCTGTGATGTCATCAATAATGTCATAGAACATGTCATGAGTGATCTAATATGTGAGGCAATAAGCAGTGCATTTTTTGTGGACTTGTAGGACAGTACTGCCTATATCTACTATGCTGAGCTTCATTTAAGCATATAGACATCACATTGATGTAAGTGGAGTTGTCAGCAGTCCTTCAACACCTAAGGGCCATAAAGAACAGGGACGATACTTACCCCATTGTGAGGTCCGTCTGGAAGACCCACCAGGGGACCTTGATCAGTTACAGTATTGTGTAATTGATATTATTCCAAAACATCCAGATGTGGTAACAGGGAAAAGTCTTTCTGCAGGTTGGAAACAGAATACATTTTGAAATTTGATTCACTTGAACCAAGAGGGTTAAAAGTAGGCAATGAATTATATGTATTTCTTTAGCTGTTGTTCTCTCTTCAGAATTCAGATTATTGATCTGTTTTTCAAGACCACTAATTTTCTGTTTTAACTTTTGCTATCACAGGACCTTGAAGTGAATAATACACAGGGGACAGCCTTGTGTGAGGAAAGTAGGGAAGTTAAGATAATAGTTCAGAGGGGTAATTCATCTTTTCTTTCTTAATAATATAAGAATTTTTCTGTTTATAGTGAACTTTTTGCAGGCCAAAATTGATGGACTTAAGCCCCCTTGGGCTTGCTTGTCATGATGTGCTGAGTATAATAGTCCGCTGGGGCTGAATTGTTGTTGGCTTGACCTGATGATCATTAAATATTAGGCTGCAGTACTAATAAGCCTATTGTACTGTTTCATACTTGTTCGGCAAAGATGTTAGTTACACTGCATGTTGTAATAATTTGCCAATGGATTTTATTTTGTGTATAGTTAATTATTATTCTTTTTTTTTTACTTGACTATGTTTTTGAATTTGAGATGAACGTGCAGAAAAGCATTATATTATTTGTGATCATAATAACATAAATTGAGGTGCAACCCTTGTAACTGGTGAATTGAAAAGTATGCTGGAACAGGCAGAAGTATATCTGCATTGAATGTATATTGTTGATTCATAGAGACAAAGGTTTCATTCTACTTTATATTATGACTACCCTTCACTTTCATTAATTTGCTAATATGTAAATATGTTTGCTAAATAATACATCTGGGTATGATATATGTAACACAGTTGTCTGGGATAAGATGGTTGCCATGTTAATGTAGAAAAAACATGTGTATATGGGTCCTTTGTTTATGTCTAATCACTTTCACCAAGTGTCATTTGATCACATGATTAAATAATATTGGCAAGTGTGAGCCCGTAACTGTCACCAAGATCCTGCCTGTGCCAAAACGCGTAGGCTCTTCAGCTAATAAACCTGTTGTTGGCGCTAAGCAGCTGAGAGTACAGGCTCTTTTTTAGTGAGAAGGATTCTGTTTTGTTTAAAAAGAGTGAATTAGGGGTCAGTGTCCTGCTGAGCACCAGCAGTGCTGAGGCAAACGTTGTCACCTTCCATAATTGTGTGGAATAGATAGATAGATAGATAGATAGATAGATAGATAGATAGATAGATAGATAGATAGATAGATAGATAGATAGATAGATAGATAGATAGATAGATAGATAGATGGATAGATAAAATGCTCAATGGAATTATTCCAAACTTGGCAGAAAACGAGATCTTGATCTGCATATTGTGATTTTTGTGATTCGGAGTAGATCAGTTCAATAGTTTTTGAGATATTAAGGGTAAAAAATAATTGCATATTTTGGCATTTGGGCTCTTGTGAGTCCTGTGTGCATCCCACAATCTAAAAGATGGAGCTGTGGGATTGGTCTAGATGCCTTTTTCCCTTTAGCCTTCACGCTCTTGCAGGATCTAAAGGCTTCCATGAGTCTTGCTAGAGCAAGCACTCCGATTGGCTGGCTGTTGGAATGTTAGATATGAAATAGCTGCCATCACTGTTTTCTGTTAACACTGGAGGTGTTGTGGAAATAAAGTAAATACGTTATATAAGGGGGCAGCAGAAAGGCATGTTGTAACCCTAGATTTAGACAGGAGGTTATCCAAGGTGCCTACTGTGAAGATTATAATATTATATTGTTTTTAACTCATTTTTACAATCTTTGTGGACCCTTAAGGAATTATGAATAGTAAAGAGAAGTAGATGAGTTCTATATACTATATTACTAGAAATGTATTTTGTGTACCTTGTTTTTAAAAGGAAGTGTGTAAGATATAAGTACTATGATGAGTAAAAAGTTAATTCTTATTTTCAAAAAATATTACGATCTCATAAGACTCTTGCGGTTTAGTGAAAAGTAGGAATGAGTAGGTGATGTTTGAATACACTCTGCTATGCATACTTTTTACTGTATGAAGGAGTCTTACTGGAGATTGTGTTTATCAGACTCTACTATTTATGGTTATTGGTTTGAGAAGAGTTTTGAGTAGAGTTAAGGCTCATCTAAGCAGCCTACTACACAAACCCATCATCTGAGATAGAGGTCAGAAAGGAGAGCCAAGTCCTTCCCCACACCCTACTATGCACAACTATCATTACAGAGAGATGTCTCAGCCGAGAGACCAGTCCCTCCAAACACACTACTATCCACAGCTGTCACCTGAGAGTGAGGTCTGAAAGGAGGGGGTAGTCCCTCCTCACATACTACAAAGCACACCCATCATCTGTGAGAACGATCTGAAAGGACAGGCCTGTCACTCTCCACACACTACTATGCATACCGTCATCTCAGACAGAGATCTGAAAGAATGGCCAGTTCATCCACACACCATGCTATGCACACCCATCATTTAAAAGAGGGGTTTCAGCGGAGAGGCCAGACTCTCTTCACACACTCTACCATGCACACTTGTCATCTGAGAGAGAGAGGTCTGAGAGGAAAGGGCAGTCCCTCCTCTGTGACCACTATGCATACCTGTTACCTCAGAGAGAGGTCTGAAAGAAGAAGCCAATCTCTTCCCACTGACTACTATTCACACTTGTTATCTGAGAGATAGGTCTGAAAGGAGAGGCCAGTTCCATGACACACCCTACTATGTACACCCATTATGCAAGAGAGGGGTTTCAGTGGAGAGACCAGCCCCAACACATGCCCTACTATGCATAGCTGTTATTTGAGAGAGAGGTTTGAAAGAAGAGGGTAGTCCCTCGTCATACTCCAGTATGCACCCCCATTATCCAACTGTGGGTTTTTAGTGGATAGGCTAGTGCTTCCAAAATTCTACTATTTCCATATGACTGTGTTGTGATCCCACAAGAGTGTCACTTCAGGAAGTGAGACTTTCCACATGAGGCTTGTGTGATCCCGCGAGACACTCACGAGACCCGCAAATTAGTGGGTCTGTCACAAAATATTTTACGATCCAGGTAGAGCATTGCAAGATTTATAGGGAGAAGTAAAAGAAAAAGGAAGTATGTTTGAGTTGTGGTCAGCAGAAGGGAATTTTTGTGGAGCGGAAACAGACTGGTATCTTCATCTGCATTTAAGAAAGAACTTCAAGTTCATGAATTTACTAATTTATTTTATAAAGTTTGTTGTGAATTGTCTACAAGAACACTATTGTTGCTAAACTTATTCTTCACAATGTTTGCAGAGTGAAAGCTGTTTAGGGAGGTGTAGGTGTGTTAATATAGCTTTTGAGAGGTACACATTATAATGTAGAGAGATGTGAGTACAGTTTGCAGATTATGAGATGTGATATTGCTATTTCTAGAGTGAAACACCATGGAGGGTGTTAGCAAAGGTGTGTCAAGATGAATATATTACTTTATAAACTGTTATGGAAGCAGAGTTCATGGCATGTTATACTTTACTTGCTTTATGAAAATAGACTGGTTGAGTGTGGAATGTTTCAGGAGAAAGGAATAACACGTTACTGGTGCACTAGATATAAATATGTGATTGTGGGTGAAAAATGTAGCTAACCTTAGACAATACAGTGATAATTAACTGTTATGAATTACTGATCAGTATTAACCCTGGGCATTATACTACGCTTCGCCCACGTAGTGTACGTAGCACTGCCTGCTTCGCAGTTTTCGAAGTAGGCGAAGCAGGCAGCGCTACGCACACGCCAGGGTGAAGCGTAGCTGCTTGCCACCCGCCACCCGCCTCCCGCTCGCCCTCCTTTTAAAATAATATCATGCATGATAAAATAATTAAATGTAAAGACTTACCCGCAGCGCGGCGTCTCCGGTGCTCCCTCTTCCTCGCTTCCAACTTCTTGTGACAAATGCGCATGCGCGGACGCCCTCGCATGCGCATTTCTCGCGGGCGTCCTGCATGATATTATTTTAAAAGGAGGGTGGGCGGGAGGCGGGCGGCGCGTAATGGGGCTACGCGGAGCGCGCGAGTGTACGTAGATTTGGGCACACTACGCGCTGCTCCACGTAGCCCCACTACGCCCACTACACCCAGGCTTAATCAGTATGCAACTTTGATCTTTTTTTTATTTTGCCTTTTTGGGGAGGAAAATGGAAACTTGTTTCGGAGGAAATATTTATCTGGTTACATAAGCAGCAAAAAGAGCCTTGTTGGGACAAGCAGGATTAGTGTGTTGTTCAGCAATAAGTAGCTCTTCAGGCACAGTGTATTCAGGTTGGAAGGATGTGGAAGTGTCTGAATAGTTGTCCAACTCAGCAGCATGAGCTAACTCTGCACTAAGCTATGCTTTGTGAATTGTTTTAAAAAAACTTTAATTTATAAATATGTTACTTTGCAGAGACCATTTTGCCTCCTAGCCTGCTATAAAATAGCAGTAAACTGAAGACCCTTTGGCAGACTAATGTGGCTTAAAGACAGCAAAAGATGTTTTACCTACATCAAAATACAATAGGCTAATGAAGCAAATAGGGGGAGACATTAGCATCTGCTGATGAGCGTCAGAGAAAAATGTTTTATATTACTAACATTGTTTGCTTTGATTGTTTTGTAGCTCTTGACATAGTTTGGTAATGTAGTTATTGTAGCTTTGCATTGTTGTTTAATTGTTTTGTTGTAATCAAAAAGTTTAAAGTTATTTTTGATTTCTTTATTTAACACTTATTATAAATTTCAATTTTATTAAAGTTTTGCAATATTGACTAAAACTGGCAGCTATCAAAAGAGAGGATTTTTTATTTTATACTCCACTAAGGACGTTCAGCACTCTGAAGAGAGGTATGTGCTGAGTGAGCACACTGTAGCCAGAGCCTGCTTTGAACATGTATTACTTCCGTGGAGATAATACTATGAGACACAAGCGATGAGGGCATAGAACAAGAGTGCACTAGTCACAATTTAAACTATTCAGTTCGATTAAATGGTGACGCTCAACTCTTCATGGTCCACCACCTCAGGCCACTGTTAATTATAAATTTACTACTTGGGGAACAGGAGCGTCTTCTCAGTATCAACAATTATATCAGTCCACAGTTGTCATATATCCAAAGAACAATCGGCAGGCAAGATTATGATTATGATGAAATGTTCAATTTAATTCCAGAAGTATAAAAAACAATATCATCTGTTCAGTATCACACGATCTTGACAGCCTACGCGTTTGGTCCTATGCTGGACGTCAACAGGGCTGTAAGAAAAGTACATATAAACACTTATCAATACCATTATATACAAATAATATTAACATTAATTTGTTGTTCAATGTCAACAAAATTACAAACAGTTTATAAATGCACAGGAGGTTCAGCACTATGTACTATGGTTAGATCTCCAAGTACCTAAATACTTTTGTATCGTTAACAGTTAACGAGTAAAATTCTGATAAAGCACACGACACATTAAACATATAAGTTTTTTTTCTTTTCTTCTTTATTGATTTTGTATGAAGATTTCTTCCATGTCATATTTCATATTTTCATAGCCAACGCGTTTCGTCTCCCATGAGACTTCTTCAGGGCTATCAAAAGAGCATACACGAAAGAGTTTTAGAGTTCAATGTTAGCATTTCTAAACATTGTTTAAAAACATATTTCGATTCCTTCACATACAAATCTTTGCTTATAAAAACATAGCAGCTCTATATAATTCTACACTGACCATATCATTCATAAAGCATTTTACATACACAGATAAAGGACCTAGTCTATAAAAGCATTGGACAGCATTAGTATTATTATTTTTTAGTATTTAGTTGTTGTCTGAATTGATAATTTCATAAATACATATCACGTGTTCCTTAACACCTAAGTTTCTTAAATTGCAAGTATATAGCATCCTATTTACCTAAAAACCACATGATGGTCAAGAGCTTTAGGGTTACAAAAAGCTTCACTTAAAAGTATAAAATACATAGTTTTGTTGTAATACAAATTCACATCCTCATTGTCAATATTCTATGCTCGATTTATGTCTTAATTAACAATCATAAGTCGACCTTTACATCACTATTGCATAATATTCTTTAAAGTCATATTTGCTTTGCATACCTCAATGATATGGTGAATCTAATTCCTTTCTATCGTGTCGTTCTTTGGGGTATGGTTTCCAAAATTCAAGTATTATCTAAATCATAAAATAATCTATAATAAGTATATCTGTAAAGTCTTTCAATATTCAAATCATATTTAGTGATACACTGAATTCATTTAGAGAATAAAAACATACCACATAGTCATGTAGTTCTATTATTTGGAAAATATAAAAACATCAATTCTGTCTAAAAAGCTATAATACATAGCCTGTTATGATAAGCGATGCTGTCATCACATTGTGGACTCATAATGTTGTCAAATTGTCTTTAGCGAAATGACAATGAGATAGACACGTTACACAATTAACATGGAGACATCTCTCCTTATTCACACTTATTTACAAAACGAACAAGAAGGGGGGACATTTTTCATATCCTCACTCCATACGAAATCATATTCGCATGCGCTAGACAATACCACCATTTTTTTCATGTATTCACAAATAGAGTATAATAGCGGGTAGCGGGGAGTCATGAGCGCACAATCAAACATAGAAATCGTGCCTCTTGTGTCTATACCCCACCCAACGCCGTATAGGTATAAAATACTCACAGTATTAATCGCATCTATTTCAAAACAACAGAGACCGCATATATATGAGTGGTTCTCATATTTAAAACCTACAGTTATATCGAGTCCATGTTGCATTTAAATTAAACAAACATATATTTAGAAATGGACTGTGACTGCGTACAATCAGACATAAAGATCGTGTCTCCTCCGTTTACATCCCACCCCATTCATAGTTTGATTGTGCGCTCATGACTCCCCGCTACCCGCTATTATACTCTATTTGCGAATACATGAAAAAAATGGTGGTATTGTCTAGCGCATGCGAATATGATTTCGTATGGAGTGAGGATATGAAAAATGTCCCCCCTTCTTGTTCGTTTTGTAAATAAGTGTGAATAAGGAGAGATGTCTCCATGTTAATTGTGTAACGTGTCTATCTCATTGTCATTTCGCTAAAGACAATTTGACAACATTATGAGTCCACAATGTGATGACAGCATCGCTTATCATAACAGGCTATGTATTATAGCTTTTTAGACAGAATTGATGTTTTTATATTTTCCAAATATTAGAACTACATGACTATGTGGTATGTTTTTATTCTCTAAATGAATTCAGTGTATCACTAAATATGATTTGAATATTGAAAGACTTTACAGATATACTTATTATAGATTATTTTATGATTTAGATAATACTTGAATTTTGGAAACCATACCCCAAAGAACGACACGATAGAAAGGAATTAGATTCACCATATCATTGAGGTATGCAAAGCAAATATGACTTTAAAGAATATTATGCAATAGTGATGTAAAGGTCGACTTATGATTGTTAATTAAGACATAAATCGAGCATAGAATATTGACAATGAGGATGTGAATTTGTATTACATCAAAACTATGTATTTTATACTTTTAAGTGAAGCTTTTTGTAACCCTAAAGCTCTTGACCATCATGTGGTTTTTAGGTAAATAGGATGCTATATACTTGCAATTTAAGAAACTTAGGTGTTAAGGAACACGTGATATGTATTTATGAAATTATCAATTCAGACAACAACTAAATACTAAAAAATAATAATACTAATGCTGTCCAATGCTTTTATAGACTAGGTCCTTTATCTGTGTATGTAAAATGCTTTATGAATGATATGGTCAGTGTAGAATTATATAGAGCTGCTATGTTTTTATAAGCAAAGATTTGTATGTGAAGGAATCGAAATATGTTTTTAAACAATGTTTAGAAATGCTAACATTGAACTCTAAAACTCTTTCGTGTATGCTCTTTTGATAGCCCTGAAGAAGTCTCATGGGAGACGAAACGCGTTGGCTATGAAAATATGAAATATGACATGGAAGAAATCTTCATACAAAATCAATAAAGAAGAAAAGAAAAAAAACTTATATGTTTAATGTGTCGTGTGCTTTATCAGAATTTTACTCGTTAACTGTTAACGATACAAAAGTATTTAGGTACTTGGAGATCTAACCATAGTACATAGTGCTGAACCTCCTGTGCATTTATATGTTGTTGTAGGACTTTGTCCTACATTAATGAGAGTAAAGAGGGTAGTACTCTCTGGTTTCGTGCACTATTTGAATTGTTTACGTTAACCACTAATATTTGTTTGGTGCGGTCCTAATCAGCCTCCACCCTCTTCCCTTGTATATATAAAATTACAAACAGTTTATATGTTATATTCTATGAAATCATGTCTGTTTCCATTCTATATTCATTGGCCAAGGACCTTAACTTCCAAAAAGGGTTTCTTACAGAAACAAGAGCAAATCTGTCACATTTAGAAACATTATCATTTCTATATCAACAAGTCTTTTCACAGAAAAAAGAACAAATCCATAAGATTCATAATCAAAAATAAAAAACAACCTACACAATTCTTCTGAGCAACTAATTAAAGCTCTGTAGACAAATCATATGTAAATAGAATTGATACAAATTGGGACATACCTACAAATTGGTATGCAATAAATCCTGTTTTCTGATTGTTGTGCAATAAATCCTGTTTTCTGATAATTAATCTTCCTAAGTTGTTCCTTCTTGATAAACTTCAATTTCTAAATGTGAAAATATTATTATTAATTTTCTATGTGGTAATTATGGATGACCTAATTATTGTCCCTCTGAATACCCAAACCTAACTAATCAGTTGTAAAGGCTATTTCTTGTGATGTCCCTTCTTCAGTCAATTAATTAAATGGTATATCTTCTGACTTCTCACAAAGTTAAAATGATACGCCTTTTAATGCTTCTATCAGTCTATTTCTAAACAAAAAGGGATACTTTTTTAGAAAGAATCCTACTATTAATCTGTCCATTCTCTATAAAATTAACATCCGTCTGTGTTTCTCTATGGTACATACCTTTACATTTATTTTATTCCATTCCTCTCTAAGTCTGTACTCTTCGTTACTCCTCAAAAGCTTGGCTTGTTATATTGCACTGTTATTATCTGAATACAAAGAAAAAGGAAAAAGAGAAAATTTCCCGCGATTCACCTTCACACTGCTGTTACACTTCTAACTATTCACTTGCTACATAAAAAAAAACCTTAATCGGTTCTCACAGTAACTCTCCAATTACTTTCCCCATATAGGGGAGAATCATGTTACTAAACCCAAACTACGCAATCCTAAAGTCTTGGCATGCTTACCAATAACTGCCGCAAAGAGCCCGTATCCACATACAGCCGGTCCGATAAATTCCGCTGACGCTGAACTTTCTGCGCTCTACTCCCTTTAAACTGTGTTTACACCAATCCGGTTACTCCAATTCGTAGACACCAATCACAAGTCTCTTATCTCTGGCCCGGCAATTTGCATGTTCAAAAACCTGTTTCCTATGCAGACCGACAATATTCAGACCAATCAGATTTCCTTTTTGTTCTACTTTTCTACTCTGGTTCACTATTGCCACGTATCCATCCACCAATCCGGTTATTCCAATTCGTGGGCACCAATCAACAGTCTCTTATCTCTAACCCGGCAATTTGCATGTTCATAACCTGTTTCCCATGACTTAATTCGGACCAATCAAATTTCTTTTTAGTTCTCCCTTTCTACTCTGTTTCACTTTTGCCGCTTATCTGTCCTCATGTTAGGATATCGAGCTAATATCCGGTACCTGTGCGCCAATTAGAGCTCCTCATTTACTGGTCGCGTATTCCATCTTTTAAAAACATAGTTAATCCTGTTGCAACACGCTAGTGTGTGGAGTATTTTGTTTCCTAGATATTACATGTTACTTTACAAAACCCGGGATGATATTTGACGTGTTTGACTATGTCTAACTGCGATCTTATATCCCAGGTTAATATACATACTGTATTCATTTACCTATATCACTCTAAGGGCTCCGGTCGTCAGGAATTCACTTGCTATGTTGAACCAGCTACCAATCCTATATTTTTTATGACAATTATCACAATCCGTATGTCAAATTATATATCGCATATTCCTCAATATCTCCCCTGGATCTCAACATCTCAAATCGCACTGTATCTAAGAACTTCATTAGATCTATTCCTATCACTACAGGTGTCATGTTAGTAGTCCTCATCTCATATTAAAAATTAATGCAGGTTGTTATCAATATTTAGGCCTAGGGCAACTGCTCTACACCTACTGAACCATCTAGCTTCTTGCTGTCTTAAATATAGTTCCCAGTCACCTCCTCTCGTTCGCTGTTCTATTTTTTATAATCCATGAAAGATAAATTTTGGTTTATCTTCATGATTGTTTTTTATGTGCTGAAAAAGAGGGGATCTAGAATCTTTGTTTATAATTGCTCTCCTGTGTTCCTGAATCCTCACCTTCAAGGGTCGATTCGTACTTCCTATGTAAATCTTCTGACATTCACAAATGATGATATAAACTACTCCACAACTATTACAATTTATGAATTCATTAATACAGTATTTAATAGGAGTATTATAGCAAAATTCCTGAATATGAATAATTTCTAAATCGCAAATGTTACATGCGCCGTATGTAAAAAACCCTTTAGGTGGGGCTGGAAGCCAGTTTCCTCTCGGGGAGCTTAATGGTTCTAAATAGTTGCACGTGATTAATGACCCCAAAGTAAACTTGGCACTCCTTTCAGTAAATCTAAATTTTTTTCCAAGATTTTATAGATCTGTTTATGATTCATACTAAAGGTTGAGATGAAGGCTACTCTTTCTTTGTCTGTTATTTTCTCTTTCTGTACAAGAGTTGTCTCTCTCTTCACTGAACGAATTCTGGTTTCTGCTTGATTTAAATCAATCTTAGAATATCCTCTTCCTGATAATATAATTTGTAACAGGTTTAGTTCTGTTTCAAAATCTTTGTCTAAACTACAGTTACGTCTGATGCTTATCATTTCTCCATAGGGAATCCCTTTTATGACAGGTGGGGGTGGGCACTATCTGCTTGTAAAATAGACTTTGTTGCTGTTTCTTTTATGAATAGTTTAATTTGAACTTTATTCTCTATGATACACAACTCAACATTCAAAAACTCAATCTTGTGTTTTTTGGTGGCACATGGTAAAGGTGACATTAAAATCATTATTATTCAGAAATTCAAAATAATCAGTTAAATCGTTCTTTGTTCCTCTCCAAATAACTAAAATATCATTGATAATTTGACCACAAAACAAAATTAAATCCATCCATTTCGCTGCTCTTCTGCTCCAGGCATATTCCCTCTCAAACCACCCCATAAAGAGGTTGGCATAAGAGGGAGCAAACCTGGAGCCCATCGCTGTGCCTCTTATCTGGTGATACCAATCACCTTCAAATATAAAAAAGTTATTATTCAATATCAGCATACTTATATCTGCTAACATGTTAGAGAGATCCTATAAACTCGCACTTCTTTCACCCAAGAAGTGATGTAACGCCTCTGCACCTTTTTCATTTCCTATACAGGTATATAAACCTACAACATCTAGAGTAACAAAACTAATTTCTTCCTTCCAGGCTATATCCTGTAGTTGGTTCAACACATCCATTGTATCCCTAATGTAAGAGGGCAAATTGGTGACTAGAGGTTTTAGAAACAAATCTATGAACTCAGAGAGGTGTTCTGTCAGGCTCCCAATCCTGGAGACTATCGGTCTTCCTGGTGGCTTCTGTAAAGATTTATATATCTTAGGCAATATATAGATAAAAGGAGCTGTGGGATTAAGCACATTTAAATATTTATACACCTACTCATCTAATAAGCCTTGTTCTTTCCAAGAAAATATTCTTTCTGTGATATTTCTGCTTGCCTCTTTAGTTGGATTGTGAATTTCTGAATAATAATGGTTTTAATGTCACCTTTACCATGTGCCACCAAAAAAACAAGTTTGAATTTTTGGATGTCGAGTTGTTTATCATAGAGAATAAAGTTCAAAGTAAACTATTCAGAAAAGAAACCGCAACAAACTCTATTTTATAAGCAGATAGTGCCCACCCACCCCCGCGGCCATAAAAGGGATTCCCTGGAGAAATGATGCGCATCAGATGTAACTGTAGTTAGACAAAGATTTTGAAACAGAACTAAACCAGTTACAAATTAGATTAGCAGGCAGAGGATTTTCTAAGATTGGTTTAAATCAAGCTAAAACCAGAATTCATCAGTGAAGAGAGAGACAACTCTTGTAACAGAAAGAGAAAATAACAGACAAAGAAAGAGTAGCCTTCATCTCAACCTATAGTGTGAATCATAAATAGATCTATAAAATCTTAGAAACAAATTGGGATTTACTGAAAGGAGTGCCAGGATTACTACATATTGTAACCGACAAGCCTAAGATCATACATAGAAAATGTCCCACTTTGGGGTCATTAATCACGCGTAACTATTTAGAACCATTAAGCTCCGAGACAGGAAACTGGCTTCCAGCCCCACCTAAAGGTTTTCTTACATGCGGCGCATGTAACATTTGCGATTTGGGAATTAATCATATTCAGGAATTTTGCTATAATACTCCCATTAAATACCGTATTAATGAATTCATGAATGGTAATAGTTGTAGAGTAGTTGATATCATCATTTGTGAATGTCAGAAGATTTACATAGGAAATACGAAGCGACCCTTGAAGGTGAGGATTTAGGAACACAGGAGAGCTATTATAAACAAAGATGTCAGATCCCCTCTTTTTCAGCACATAAAACACAATCATGAAGATAAACCAATATTTAACTTTCATGGATTATAAAAAATAGAACAGTGAGCGAGGTGAGATGACTGGGAACTATATTGAAGACAGCAAGAAGCTAGATGGATCAGTAGGTGTAGAGCAGTAGCCCTAGGCTTAAATAGTGATAATGAACTGCATTATGTTTTTAACATGAGATGATGACTACTAACATGACACCTGTAGTGATAGATATAGATTTAATGAAGTGCTTAGATACAGTGCGATTTGAGATGTTGAGATCCAGGGGAGATATTGAGGAAGTTCGATTTATAATTTGACATACGGAGTGTGATAATTGTTATCAAAAATATAGTATTGGTAGCTGGTTCAATGTAGCAAGGGAATTCCTCGCGACTGGAGCCCTTAGAGTGATATAGGTAAATGAATACAGTATGTGTATTAAGCGAGGATATAAGATTGCAGTTAGATATAAGCAAACACATCAAATATCATCCCGGTTTTTGTAAAGTAACATGTAATATCTAGGAAACAAAATACTCCACGCTCTAGCATGTTGCAACAGGATTAACGATGCTTTTGAAAGACGGAATATGCGACCAGTAAATGAGGAGATCTAATTGGCGCACAGGTACTGGATATTAGCACAATATCCTAACGTGAGGACAAATAAGCGGCAAAAGTGAAACAGAGTAGAAAGGTAGAACTAAAAAGAAATTTGATTGGTCCGAATAAAGTCAGACCGCATGGGAAACATGTTTTGAACATGCAAATTACCAGGTTAGAGATAAGAGACTGTTGATTGGTGCCCACGAATTGGAATAACCGGATTGGTGGATGGGTAAGTGGCTATAGTGAACCAGAGTATAAAGGTAGAACAAAAAATAAATCTGATTGGTCCGAATATTGGCGGACTGCATGGGAAAGAGGTTTTTGAACATGCAAATTGCCGGGTCAGAGATAAGAGACTTGTGATTGGTGACCACGAATTGGAGTAACCAGATAGGTGTAAACACCGTTTAAAGGGAGTAGAGCGCGGGAAGTTTAGCGTCAGCGGGATTTATCGAACCTGCTGTACGTGTATATGGGCTCTTCATGGCAGTTATTGGTAAGCATGCCAAGACTTTAGGATTGCGTAGTTTGGTTTTAGTAACACAATTCTCCTCTATATGGGGAAAGTAATCGGAGAGTTACTGTGAGAACCGATTACGTTTTTTTTAATGTAGCAATTTAAAAGTGTGACAGCAGTGTGAAGTTAAATCGAGGGAATTTTTCTCTTTTCCCTTTTTCTTTGGATTCAGATAATAACAGTGCAATGTAACAAGCCAAGCTTTTGAGGAACAACGAAGAGTACAGACTTAGAGAGGAACAGAATAAAATAAATATAAAGGTATGTACCATAGAGAAACACAGACAGATGTTAATTTAATATAGAATGGACAGATTAATAGTAGGATTCTTTCTAAAAAAATCCCTTTTTGTTTTAGAAATAAACTGATAGCAGTATTAAAAGGTGCATCGTTTGAACTTTGTGAGAAGTCAGAACAGCTACCATTTGATTAATTAAATAAAGAAGGGAAATCACAAGAAACAGCCTTTACAACTGAATAGGTAGGTTTGGGTATTCAGAGGGACAATAATGTGGTCAACCATAATTGCCACGTAGACAATTAATAATAATACATGTGACAGATTTGCTTTTATTTCTGTAAGAACCCCTTTTTGGAAGTTAAGGTCCTTGGTCAATGAATATAGAATGGAAACAGGCAGGATTTCATAGAATATAACTTATTAACTGTTTGTAATTTGGTTGACATTGAACAATGAATTAATGTTACTATTATATGTAGATAATGGTACTGATAAGTGTTTATATGTACTTTTCTTACAGCCCTGATGATGTTCAGAATAGGACGAAAAGCATAGGCTGTCAGGATTGTGTGATACTGAACAGATGATATTGTTTTTTATACTTCTGGAATTAAATTGAACATTTGATCATAATCATAATCTTGCCTGCCGATTGTTCTTTGGATATATGTCAACTGTGGACTGATATAATTGTTAATACTGAGAAGATGCTCCTGTTCCCCAAGTAGTAAATTTACTCTGTGGAGATGTCTCAGCTGATAGGGCAGTGTGTTTCCATAGCCTAGTCTCTATAGGTGTATGCAAGACAGACTTATCAGAACAAAGGTAATTTCACCCCTATACCTTACTTGTGCATCTGTCATCTTGAGGAGAGATGTGGCCAGAGAGGTAAGCCTCTTTTCACATCCTAATTTGCAGACCCATCATCCAACACCCAGGTCACAGCAGAGAAGCAAGTCTCTCTTAACCCTACCACACAGACTTATCATAATAGAGATATGTGTCAGCAGTTTGGCAGGCCCTCCCTACAGCCTACTCTGCATACAGATAACTGTTTTCTGAAACCCTATTACAGATACCTCTCACCCTGGTAAAATGTGTTAGCAGACAGGTCACTCCCTTCTCAGATACCACTGTGTATCCCTATTACTCTAGCGAGAGGTTTCAGTAGAGAGGGCACTGCTTGTCCACATTATACTGATCATCCATGTTGTCTTGGAAATAGGTGTTAGTGTGGAACCTGAAATAAATGCAAGAAATGAATCCACACAAACAGTTCTCAGTCAAGGGTGAGATAAGAGCATTTATTGGAAAAACCAACAACTGAATAACGTGCAGCACGGGGGTACCAGCCTAGATACTGAGTGCCCACTGAGGTGACGTGCTTGACAGGTTTTATAGGCCCAAACCACAAAGGATGTAGCATCATACTATACATTGCACAAATTAAGCATAGTTCGTCTGACCAATTAGCGAGGTCCTAAATGGTTGCATACCATTTAAGGACCGAGAGGTACTGTTGCTGGCTGCGTGACCCAAATCTGCTTCTGGGACTTTCCACTATAATGCAAGATATCAGTCTGGTGCTTTTCCAGTTAATGATTGCAACAGAAATAGAGATGTCCAAAGACATGGTTGAGAAATGTGATATGCAAGTGTACGTGCTGAAGCGAGCATCTTGTCCTGCCACGTATTTGTTTATGAGCAAGCCTTGCGTTACTGAAGCTATTTCTTTGTAACAGAATAATGCTAGTGCGCAGAGTTTGCCATGCTAACTTAACAAGGCCTACAAATGTGCTGCATTTGGTATCACCACAGAATCGTGGCTTCTACATTGCCCCATCTGATACCAAATCACCATCCCTTATGCTATTATCCCCAGCTCTTCTCCTTCTTCATCCGCCTCTGTATTATTCTTTATACCGTCTCCATGTTGTACACGCCGCCTGCTGTGGTGTCCATGATGCGCAAAACGGGACATCAGGGCCGTGCAGCATGCTGGGCAAACGTGGCACATCACACACAGGGTAATCAGTGCTGCCAATATAACTATGCCTACTTTCAGTATCCATGAACCCCAGCCGGCAACCCATGATAGCATTTTGTCCCACATGCTCCCAGTATGTATGCCGCGTGCTTCATCCCTGATGTCTATAATTTTTTTAATGGCGTCATCTATATTTCCGCTGTTATCAGGTATATATGCACAGCATTTTTGCTGGATGACGTGGCAGACTCCACCCTCTTTTGCTAAAATGATGTCTAACGCGACCCTGTTCTGCAGCACTACAGCCCTCATAGCTGTGAGTTCCTCCGTAATGTTTCCCATGCCTGCTGCCGTTGAGCTAGCTAGGTCCTCAATCATCCTTGCTAGCTGATGAATTCTCTCAGTGGAGTAGACAACCCCTGCCCATGGAAACATCGCTCCTATAGCCGTGAATACGTGTTCCAGCCATTCTGGCGTCCTCCTGACCCTTTTTTGTGAATTTCCTCGCAGTGCTATCTGACCTATATCAGAGAAGTGATTCATCTTTGGTATGATGTAGGCGAGGTAGCAACTGCCATACCATCCTGGGGGTAGGTAGAAATATGCCCATTGGCCACATACAAAGAACAACCCTTTATACCCCATTAGTCCGGGCGATAATCCCCTTTTCTTGCTCTTAAGTCGTGACAGACGTGTCGTGTGTGAGCAGACGCTGTTACCCACAAAAAATGGTTCCGCCTTCTCCTCCCCAATCCCCTTCATTGCGGCCTTTTGTACAGCTATTCACTTAATTTTGTTAATCCTATCCTCACAGTCCAGCAGACCCTGTTCTCCTTGCGCCATTTCTTCCATAGTGCACCCAAAGGAGACACAGTCCTTCCATGCATCTTTCTGCATTAGCTGTGGGATTGTGCAGCTTTTTCCCTCCTGGGGCAATTTAGGTATCCTTTTCGGTGGCGTTACGTGGGTTTCATTATTTTGTATGCATGAAGGGGCAGGCGGGGCTTGCCCTATCCTAAACCTTGGTACCTTCAACTGCCCCTCTTTTCTTGTTCCCCCTGTTTCCCCACCTGTTCCTCCCTTCCTTTCCATATTTCTGGCATTTTCATCCAATGTGCCTAACATGTCCGTGTCCCTTTGAGTCGGCCGCATATTTATGCACGGTTGTTGTTTCTTCCCAGGTGTCTTCCCACCCTCCTTCGTTATTTTCCTATCCTCCTGTGTAGCTACTGACACGGACATATTATGTTGGCGATGGAGCATGTTGCGCATTAGGATACACCCCACATATTTGGAAACCGGTATTACATTGTATTGCATGCTGTTTTCTGTGTTTGTGGGCATATGTGTGCAAACGTAACATCCAGAAATGTTCATGATGTGCACATACATTTTGAGCATTTCAACATATTCATTTCCATCGTACTCATCCCACAGTACCCCGTTCCCTTTGCCTTCATTCCCAATTTTTGTAAAAATCATTTCATTTTCAAACTCAATGCGTTCTGCGTTTTTAGTGTCATTGATACCCCCCTCATCCCCTTGTTTGCCATTGAGGGATGGTATTTCAAGCTCATCTGCGAATGTTATTATTAGGGCAGTCACTATTATTGCGGGTACAGGTGTTAATACCGCTACTAGCACTGAAGGCCATATCCTTTCGTTTTTCTTTCTTCTCTGCATTGCTGCTCTGTTTCCCATCAGTTCAGATACAGTCTTTGGTGATGTTCAATCCGATATTTCTTATTTCCTCAATTATGCAGTCCAAGATATCAAGGCGTGTGTTGGCAATGTCTTGTGTTGTGGCTTGTAGCCCAAAGGTGGGGAATGAAATATCCTGCAGAATCAGATCTCTCAGCCCACTCAACAGGGGAGGGTTTGGCACAGTTAGTTCTAGCACCCCAACGCCTAGTCTAGGGCACAACAACCCGATGTGAATTGTTAATCGTGACTCTTCAACTCCCACTTGTGCAGACCGAAGCCGTCCCGACCTGCTTGTTGTCATTGATCGCGGCTGGCGTCTGTTGTAGGCCTCTGCATACAGTTCAGTTCTGGAGCACCAACTTCAATTCTAACTAGCGGGCGCTGCACCTCCTAAGTTTTCATTGGTGCAGGCACCAGTCAACCATTAGAAGAAAACGTTGATGCCTTGATGTGGTACTGTCAGAGGTTACTAGCACGTGACAGTAGGCACACCCTTGAAAGGTAGCTTGCTTCCGGTGTCTTCTGTTGTTCGTTGGAGGCCTGGCCTGCCCCGAGCAGGTGTCTGCCTCTTATCGTCCGTTGTCTTTGTCTTGCGTTGTTGAGCGGAGGTTGTACCTGCGAGGTGCCTCAGATGCCGCAGGTGGTGCGGGCGGCGCTTGCTTCTCGTTGTCTGGTCCGTCCGCCTTCTTGGTGTGGGAGCTGTGGATCCAAGACGTCAGGCCTTTGCACTTGACTGCTGTTGCTGTGCTGAGGATTATTTGGTGAGGCCCTTTCCACCTTGGCTGGAGGCAGTGCCATCGGGTGTGGGCCTTTATCCAGATCCAGTCGCCAGGCTGTAGGTCATGCGGCGTTGGTGTTGTTGCCTCTGGAAGAGCCTGCAGTACCTGGCGGTGAAGATAACGTAAAGTCTCAGTTAGTTTCTTGCAATAGCATAAAAGTAAATCATCTGTGACTGCTAGTGGGGCTGTTGACATATGGCCTGCAATGTTCATGGGACGGCCAAACAGTATCTGATGGGGGCTGAGCTTCGTTACTCTATCTGGTGTGCTTCTCATTGCCAGCAGAGCTAGTGGTAGTGCATCTACCCATGAAAGTTCAGTTGATGCACATATTTTCCCAATTTTATTTTTCAACACCCCATTCTTTCTTTCCACTGCGCCCGCAGCAGGGGGGTGATAGGCGCAGTGTAATTTTTGTTTTACCCCAAGTCCTTTGCATATTCCCCCTATGACGTGGGAGATGAATGCTGGCCCATTGTCGGAGCTCAAAAGGGTAGGTATTCCAAAGCGTGGGATTAGTTCTTGGAGGAGGCATTTAGCAACCGTATGTGCATCACAGTTCTTTGTTGGATATGCTTCTGTCCATTTACTGAACATGCATAGTATCACTAACACGTATTTGTATTTGTGGGTGGGGGGCATTTCAATGAAGTCCATTTGGAGGCTTTCAAATGGTCCGTGGGGAGGGGGGAAATGACCAGGTGCAGTTTGCGTGCCCTTCCCAGTATTGTACTGTGCGCAAACAGTGCACTGTCTGCAAAGTCTCTCTGCTGTCTGGCGGAATTTGCAGTTGTACCAGCATTGGGCAAATAGTCTGATCATGCCGTCCCTGCCAATGTGTGTGGGACCGTGGAAGAGACGTGCCATGGAGGGGAGCATTGATGAAGGTAGGCATATTTTTCCATTGGGCCCTGTCCACAGTCCCTCCCTGTTTTGCACACACCCACCCTTCGCCCACTCATCTTTTTCTTCTTTCCCTACTCTGCTCTGAATATGTATGGGGTCAAAATGTAAAGTATCATTTGTGGCCTCTGTGTTGTTGCTTGTGCTTGTCATTTGTAGCATAGCTAGTTGACAGCCGGGCAGTGCTATTCTCCGTGCTTCCCCATCAATGAATGCGTTCCCTTTCGACACATAGTCTTTTGCTGAAGTATGTGCTGCACATTTTATTACAGCCACCTTTGAAGGTAGTAGCAGGGCATGGAGGAGGTCGCTTATCAATTGTGCGTGTTGTATTTGCTGGCCTGCTGATGTGAGGAATCCCCTCATTGACCAGAGCTGGCCAAAGTCATGGACCACCCCGAAGGCATATTGGCTGTCGGTGTATATGTTTGCTCTTGTTCCCTTGGCCAATGTGCATGCCCTCGTGAGTGCCACGAGTTCGGCTGCCTGTGCGCTTTTAGCTTTTACTAGCCTACCACCCTCCAGCAGTTTATGGGCTGTGCCTACGGCATAGGAGGCCTGCAAAATTCCCTGACCGTCCCTAAGACATGACCCATCTACAAACAGGTCCCTTTGTGCATCGGGAAGTGGCGTGTCCCGTAGGTCTGGGCGTACCTTGGTATGTCTAAAAATTGCTAAGGTGCAATCATGAAAGGCATCATCTGCTTGTAGGTCGTCCAGCTCATGCTCTGTTGGCAAAAGGCATGCTGGATTCAAAGTGGTACATCTCCTGATCATTATGTGTGGTGCTAATAGGATTAGTTCATACCTAGTGAGACGTGCATTGGTTAGGTGCTGGGTCTTTGTGGACGTCAGTAGTGTGTCTACTGCATGGGGAACGTGCAACATCATGGTGTGTGCCAGCACTATGTTCTCTGACTGTTCTACTGCTAGTGCAGCTGCCGCCACCGCTCGGAGGCAAGGCGGGAGGGCAGAAGCCACGGGGTCTAATGTGGCTGGGTAGTATGCCACTGGGCGGTAGTAAGATCCATGCTTTTGACTCAGTACCCCCAGTGAGCATCCTCCCTTTTCGTGACAGAACAGGTGGAAATCTTTGCTGTAGTCTGGGAGCCCTAACGCTGGTGCCCCACTCAGTTCGCTCTTTAGCTTGTTAAATGCTGTCTCACAATCCGGGGGCCAGGGTACTGTGTCTGGGACCTCTTTGTGTGTCAGTGCTTGCAATGGTTTCGCGATGAGGGAGAAATTTGGGATCCAGTGGCGGCAATATCCCGCCACTCCCAAAAATGCCCTAACATCTTTTTGTGTACGTGGTCGGGGAAAATGAGTAATAGCTGAGATCCTGTCCGGTAATAGTTTCCTTGTCCCTTCCGATAGTTCATGGCCTAGATACCTCACAGCGGTGAGGCAGAACTGTAATTTCTTCGGGGAAACCTTGTATCCTTTCATCGCTAGATGGCGTAGGACAGCGATGGTGTCCTGTATGCAAGCCTCTCTTGAAGGGGAGGCCAGTAGCAAGTCATCTATGTACTGGACAAGAGTTGAGCCGCTTCCTAGCACTAGGGTGTCTAAATCTGTCTTCAGGGCATTTGTAAAGATAGATGGGGATTCTGTAAAACCTTGTGGAAGGCGAGACCATGTGTATCGTTTCGATCTATAACAGAACGAGAAATATGGCTGGCTGTTAGGGTGCAGTGGAATGGTGAAGAAGGCTGAACTCAAATCCAGTACTGTGAAGTGTGTTGCTGTTACGGGGATATTAGACAATATCGTTGCTGGGTTTGGAACCACTGGGAAAGAGGGAACCACTATTTTGTTCAATTCTCTCAAATCTTGTGTAAAGCGGTATACAGGGGTTCCATCTGGGCCCTTGGATGCTTTCTTTACAGGGAGTATGGGCGTGTTGCACGGGCTAGAGCGTATTTCTCTTATTATTCCCTGCCTCAGGAGGTCCTTGATCACTGGTGCTATGCCCTCCTCCCCTTCCTTTGATATTTTGTACTGTGGTAGTCTCGGGAGGGGTGCTCCAGGCTTCAAGGTGACCTGTACTGGGGGGTAATTCAGCACTTGCCCCACATCATTTGCGCTGGTGGCCCAGACCTGGGGTGGCACACTGTCCCGCAATTCTGGTGGGATGACGAAGTCAGTGCAGGTCATGAAGGCCTGCAACATTAGGCCGTGTGGTCTACTCTCCAGGAACACCCCCATTGGTGAGCAGTGTATGGTGCATTGCATTTTACAAAGTAAATCCCTCCCTAGTAAATTTACTGGAGAATCTGCTGAGGATGAACTGGTGGTTGACAGTTATTGTGCCCACCAGTAGCTGTAATGGTTGTGTGAGGAATTCATCTATTGGTTGTCCTGTCATTCCGACTGCAGTGATCTTTGTTCCCGAGAGTGGTGCCTCCGGCATCACTGATGCCATTAGCATTGATCTTTGCGCTCCTGTATCTATCAAGAAGGTCACAGGCTTGTCCTGGACCGTCCCTTGTATGTATGGACCTGATTGGTCCACTGCTATTACTGGAGCAATTATGCAGTCTTCCACTCTCGGGCACCCCTAAAATAAATTCTGTGGTGGCGGTGGGAAAGAATTGTGTTGCTGTCCCCACCCATCCCTCCCAGCCCAGTCCTGTGGTGGTGGGGGCATATCTATCGACTGGTATCCCTGTTGTTCATTGTTTCTATACTCTGTGTGCTGGGCATTGTGCTGGTATTGTTGTTCATTTTGTCTCCTATTCTGCCCTGGCCGTTCGGCCATGTATTTCTTTTTCAATAGGGGGCAATCTGCTTTCCAGTGGCTCGGGTCCTTGCAGTTGAAGCAAGCTGTACCTGGGGGTGGTAGGGAGGTGGATCTGTTATTCTGTTGCCTACCTAGGCCCCTACCCCTACCCTTGCCCCTCTCTCTTCCTGGCCTGTTTGAGTAGAATCTTTCCTACGCCACCATTAGTCTTACTTTTTCCTTTTTTATCTTTTCTGCCTCCATTGACTGTTCGTTTAACTGGTAGTCAGAGCAGTATCGTGCCGCTGCTAGCACCTTTTCTACAGGCTCTTGCTGCCAGCAAACAAAAGAAGTTTGTAGGTGTGTTTTAATGGGTGGCCTCAGACCTTGGACAAAAGTGGTGACGATAGCTGGCATTGCTTCCCCCATTGGGTTTTTCAACCCACTATTCTGCTGATAGACCTGTAGCAAGCGGTCATAATACGCGTTCACGCTCTCATCCTTGTCTTGTTTGGTGTGTGTGATCTTGTTCCAGTCCACCTTGTCTTGTGGTATTTTGTCTTGTAAATATTTTACTACTTCTTTATACTTGTCATTTACTTCATCTCCTGGTGCCCCTCCCTTCCCTCTTGCTGGTTCCCCCGTGGGCCAGTTCACATGCTTTTTACAGTCCTCCCACAGGTCCTTCGGAACTATTATATTGAACAGGACATCAAAATCTCGCCATAAGAGTCCTCCCAAGCCCGCCATCCTATCTAGTTCTGAGTACCATTTCCTTGGTTCATCTCTAAGCTTCGGGAAGTCCTTGGTAAAACACATAATGTCTTGTCTGGACCAGGGGACATGGACATACGCTAATTCGTCCAGTGAGCCACCGGGTATTTCTCTGAGGGGCATTACCAGTGTGTGTGTGGCAGCTGTGGATGGCGCTGGTGTCCCTATCTGAGGGGAGAGGGACTGCGCTACTTCTAACACGGCAAATGTCTGTACCAGCTGTTTCCACTGTTGCAGCTTGTGCACTGCATACTGTAGTTTGTCCTTCAGTTCGTCCTCTGTATATGTCTGCAAGTCTGAGTCTGTGAAACCAAACTGTGCCGTGTCCCACTCATATTGTGGGGGTAGTTAGGGGACCATTCCTGTAGTACCTGTGTATGCTGCCTTTTCCTTCTGTATATATAAGTTGTGAACGTGTGCGCCTTTGTCCAGTAATTGGGCGCGCGCTAGTGACAGTACTTCTGTTAGATATTGTTTGTTGTACTGTGGTATGAGGGCAGCTACCGTTAATTTGTCCTCCACCATTTTCTGTAGTAAGTCCTGACATTTCTTTGTGTCTGATTTCAGTAATCGTTTAGGTATTTGTGGTGAGTGTATGTCTCCTATACTGTTACGTCTGCCTGAGGGTGCAGCCTGGTGCGCCTGCGAAGGGCCTTCTGCCGCTTGTTCGAGCAATTTTACGTCATGCTTTGTTTGTAATATGTAGGTGCACAGGTCCCACACCAAGGCCTGCCACCTTGGTAGGGGCCTAGCGTAGTCTCCCGATTCGTCCTCGAATTGTTGCTGCCATTTATGGTCTATCAGTTTCGGTAGTGTTCTGCCTTCCTGTGTACATTGGGACAGCAACTGTTTTTTTTTTTTACTGTATTTTCTGGCTGCGAGGACTGCTTCCGTCCTCATCAGCTGCAAAACCGCAATGTCTTGGACGGCGTCCAAGTGTATTTTGGTAACTTCCTCATTGATAAGCTTATGCGTTAAGTCAATGGCGCCTGCCTGCTGCTCCTCTGATAGCTCAGGAGGTTCGTCTGTGGGAGCTGAGTGTGAGGCTGGCGTAGGTCGCATCCGCCCCAACAATAAGTCTTCTAGTATTGTGTCTTCTTCCCCCTGATCTTCTTTTGCTGTTTTATTATCCGTTGCTAATGGTATACATGGGTATACCCCTACAACATCTAATTGTGTTTTTCTCCAATCCTCTTTTATTTTTGTTTTGCTTATCTCATTTAGCACCCTGTTTTTCACTTCTACCAGCTCTTTATGGACCTTTGACTTTACGTTGTTAGTTGCGCGCCTATCGCGCAATACGATGTCCCAGCTATGGTAGCACTCCCATTCAACTGGGCGTATCTTCTTTCCTTTTAATTTTAGCATCTGTCTCAAATATAATAGTTTTTTTATGTCATATGTTCCTTGTCGCGGGAACTGCAGGTCTGGTCGGTTAGCTGTCATGTCATGCCATTTGTGGACAAATAATATTGAGTGGAGTCCTTGGCTTAGAGCCACATTGTACGCCGGGGAGTCCTTGGGGGGGGGCGGCTGACTGCCATCCAATTTGTATTTACCGAGCGAGTTTCCCATCGTGAGATGTGAGTGTGCAGTGTGTGGTGTGCAAGCGCTAACCGGGGACAGGGCAAACACACCGGACAGATTGGTGGGGCCTCGCGCTGTATACTGGACAGACACCACCACAATAGGTTGACGAACGTATGCTTCTCGGCCACTCTCCAGCTAATGTGGTAGCAAGAAAAGCCGTTCGTCAGGCAAACAGAAAGAACAATTGATTCAAGTTCACCCCAGCGGACATCAGTGAGAATGAGAAAGTAGTTCTGGGTGCTAGTTACTGGCGTCCCATGAACAGAAGATAAGGTGACAGAATAGTTGTGGGAAGGAAGTTTAGTAATCCCGCCTCCTTGCAATCTTCCGTAACCCCATAATCGGGCGGAAGGGGCGGCTAGGCGGAATTGGAGCCTTTCAGGTAATTCACTAAATAGTGCAAGGTGGTGAACTCTACATTCAAGGCAGGCACACACATAAAACAAAATGCATCCCTGCGCGCAGCGCTGTCAAAGAGGCTGTGTACTAAAGTATGTGTAATGCCTTTACACTGATCCCAGACGAATAAGGGAGGGCTCCTTTTATTGGTTTAAGAGACAGGACGCAGGGGGTCACTTGCCCTGTTTATTATTGGTGGGCGACGGCGTACTGGACAAGAGATGTCGGTCAGTCAGACATATTAGCAGCATCGAGTGTCAGTCATGTTAGTGTCGTAATACCCAGAGAGGAGATTATGTCTGGCAGAGACTTCACTGTGCCCGAAAAGCCTAATTAAATGGTGTCATTAGATGAAGAGGCTACTGCAGTACGGCAAGGTAAAATGCAAGGAATCCCACACAATAAGCAAGTGAACAACAATTCAATGCGATAATAACAAACAGGTCAACTAATACTCCCCCCCTTTCTGTGCCCAGGGTGACCCCCTAGGCACAGCTGGAGGCCGCCACAGGCGTCCAGGAGGAGGCAGCGGCCCACTGGGTACCCGGGTCCAGTGGCGCTGGGGCGAGGCAACTGGTGCCGGGACCGGAGTACAGGGACCTGGAGAACTGGCGCCCAAGAAACTGTTGCAACCAAGAGAGGGGCAGTCGAGCGACCGCCACTCCCACGATATCGTACCGGTACCAAACAGGGTGCGCGCAGTCAGGGGGGCAAAGCTGCCACCCCCTGAACCTTGGGGAGCCTAACTGCCACAACTCTAAAACTAGGGGCTACCTGCTACCACCCAAAACCTGGGGAGCCAAACCGCTACACTCTAAAACGAGGAGCTACCTGCTACCACCCAAACTGGAGTACAGAACTCCCAAAAGAGACTTACCGGCGTCCGTTGAGTCTGGCAAAGCGTACCGACCTCTGTTCCAGTCAAAGGAAAGAATCCATGTAGGTCCACCACCCCCATCGGCCGAGGACTCTCTGCCAGCCAGGCGGGGGATGCAGTAGGTCGCCCCCCGTGAGGCACCGTCAGGTAGGAGCCGCCGGGCACCGGTGAGTCACTGCGGGCTGGGAACTTGCAGAAGGGCGCTGTCGCCGGCCAGGTGGGGAGGGTGTCCGGACCAAAAACTGTATCAGAGGGCAAAGATGCACATGTAAAGTATTCTGGTAGAGGGCGGCGTCAGAAATCAAAAACTATGCCCAGCACTAGAAGAAAGAGAGAGACAGAGAGAGCCTGTCGGTTTCTATGAAGGTGAGCAGACACTAAACAGGAGCGCAGTCCTCACGCGAATGGTGACAAACTGAACATAAATTACGAGGGCCACAAAAAGAACACAGAAGAAAGTGATAAGTATAGGCGCAATGATGGCCATTTGCGTGTCCGACCAGTCAGTAACACAGGTCCGAGAGATGCCGCCAGGGCATAAGCAGACAACCCTTGACATGAGAACAAGACGGGAAAAGAAGAGAGAGAGCAGGGGGGGGGATACCAAAGGCAAAGCAAAGACCACTTACTGGCAGGCAGGCCCCCAGCGTTCCAAGGGAGGCGGAGGAGAGAGGAAGACAAAGTAAAGGTCCTTGAACCTCAGGTCTCCGAACCCTGAAGGAAGCTGGAGTCCAGGCCGCCAGTCAGCGAAATCGTCAATGGTCTGGGAGCTGCATTCTCCACCAAATGTGGAACCTGAAATAAATGCAAGAAATGAATCCACACAAACAGTTCTCAGTCTAGGGTGAGATAAGAGCATTTATAGGAAAAACCAACAACTGAATAACGTGCAGCACGGGGGTACCAGCCTAGATACTGAGTGCCCACTGAGGTGACGTGCTTGACAGGTTTTATAGGCCCAAACCACAAAGGATGTAGCATCATACTATACGTTGCACAAATTAAGCATAGTTTGTCTGACCAATTAGCGAGGTCCTAAATGGTTGCATACCATTTAAGGACCGAGAGGTACTGTTGCTGGCTGCGTGACCCAAATCTGCTTCTGGGACTTTCCACTATAATGCAAGATATCAGTCTGGTGCTTTTCCAGTTAATGATTGCAACAGAAATAGAGATGTCCAAAGACATGGTTGAGAAATGTGATGTGCAAGTGTACGTGCTGAAGCGAGCATCTTGTCCTGCCACGTATTTGTTTATGAGCAAGCCTTGCGTTACTGAAGCTATTTCTTTGTAACAGAATAATGCTAGTGCGCAGAGTTTGCCATGCTAACTTAACAAGGCCTACAAATTTGCTGCATTTGGTATCACCACAGAATCGTGGCTTCTACATTAGTGGAGAAGACAATGTTTCCCTACACACTACTGTATATGACTATGACGCAGGGGAGAACTATGACTGGAAATTGAAATCCATTCCCACACCCAAATATATATTACTCTGTTCAGAACTACATGTTCTTAACTTAATCCTAAATGTAAGATCTAGAGAGAGGGTTCCGAGGGCCACCTGGGAAATACATCCCCCTCAGAGTTCACGCAGGGGATTGTGTATTCGACTCCTGTGAGCATCTTGCTAGAGTCACCACCTTTTTAGGGAATAAAATTAATATTGCAACCATATTTTAATGACTCTCTTTTTACAGATTAACATTCAATAATAACTGAACACATGAAAAAGAACTCTAAACAGTAGATTAAAATAAAATATAGAACTCTAGTGAGTAATCTCACACTTAAAAAAATCGATTTATTTTATATAATGAAATCTAATACAATGCAATATTAAAAAAACTGATTACTTTCTGAATTATAATTATGACTTTAATGTGAAAACACATACAAAGGCTATTAAAAGTATACTATTACAATATTAATTACTTGCTGGGGAAATGTCCCAATAAGAGAGTTAGAAGAACTGAGGAGATAGACAATCTCAGCTCAAATATTGTTGTATTACTCTGTTTTTTACTCAAACATAACTTTTTAGAAATGTTTAGCTAAGTGTTCACCCATTCCTGTTAAGTGACAATGCGAAAGCAATTCCCTTTCAGAATAATGTCTGCATACAGGCTATACTATACAGTTATTCTACATACATATGCTTAAAAAACAATTACTTAAAAAAAACTAGATATTGACTGAAAATAACAAAGGTAAAAGTAACATTATAGTAAGGGGAATTTTTTAGTGACAACATTTATGTTTTGAAGAAAGAAACCAACAGAAATTCACCAGTTATATTCAGCAGCACTAACTATAACTTGTGCCCACGCCATGCACTGCTTATGACTTAACTTACAACATACCTCATGACATGTTCTATGACATAATTTATAACATCACTGATGACATCTCAAATTACATCTTTAATGACATCACAGATCAGGGATGGGATTAGATTAGGGGGATATATTTTTTAGCTGGCTGAAACAAATATGTGGAGTGTATCATGATTATTGCTGTAATCCAGACTAAAAACTTACATTTTGATGGGACCAATTTATATTAAAGAATTATTTATGTTAGTGGTTGTTTGTTGCATTTTCCAGAAAAAAACATCAAGATCTAGCTGAAACGATAGTTGAATAAAATATATTGAGTACCAAAGATCTTAATTTAAGCGGTGACATACTCATGTTAAGAAGGTTTTAAATCAGCATCACTATTGACCATAAATATGTAAGTTTAGTAAAATAAGAGCAGCAAGGTTGGGCAATTGAGCTCTGCCACAAAATGTAGAACCTTGATGTATAGCAAGTCTCCAAAGTGATAAAGGAATATATGCTATGATAAGCCTATGATGTCTGTAAATAAATAGGCAAAGTATAAATATATAGAGAATGACTGAGCAAGACTTACAAAGTCAAAAATCAAAGTAGGAAGGCAATTTAACAGATAATCAATACAAATAGGTCTTACTTGTCAGTTTCAGAGTGCCGTGTGTGTGTGATTTCCCAGGGTGTCTCCGAAGACACCCATATAGAGAGCTTGCCTGATACAGAATGCATACTCTGGAAATCAATCACGGATATAGAAATCAGACTGTCACGCTATGTCAGTCCTTGGAAATCATAGCAGCTAATCTGAAAACACGGTATGAGGACCATAGAAATACAAAATTCTTAGGATGATGCTTACACAGTTCTCTCTTTGTACACAGTAGTTTACAGGTTTACTACCCCTGATCAAGCTGCACTCTCTATAGAAATATTTGACTCACTGAACTCCAGAGTTAGTGGTGCAACAACTGTTTTTTGGGGCTCCAAAGCATAAATCTCAAGCAGAGTAATTTTTGACAAAACCTGTGAGGGTAGCTTCCCCATACAAAGTTGTAACTGCTAGTGGACCTGGTTGAAATTACCATTGTTGAGTATGACCAAAACATTCCTTTATCATCACTAGAAATGTTCCTTTGGAAATAAAGAAGAATAGGTGAGTAGAAACAGGAGGTTGATTCCAGTCTGTATTTCTAGCATCAATGCTGTCACCAACGGACTCACACTCTTCCTTTTCTTTTATGACAACAAATTTAGCGACATACAATCCAGATGCGGGCACAAGAAAATGATTGCACAGTCAACCAACACCATTGAATCTTTTTTTTGTGAGTCCTATGAAATTCGAAGGTTCAATCCGAAAGTAGAAGTATGAGAATGGACTTTACTCTTTTAAAATAATCATTTATGAATAATGTTTTGTGGATATTCACATGAATGTTAGGCTAGCTTGATAGATTGTGCAGCTTTGATGTGTCTAAGGCAGGGGTCTCCAACGAGTAGCTCGGGAGCTACTGGTAGCTCGCAAGTACCTTCAAAGTAGGTCTCAGAGGTGAAGTCAAGCCCAGTATAAAATTCAGAGAGTAGGTGCCTATTAAAGAAGGCAGCACTGCTCATCTCAAGACCTTTAGAGTGACAGTCACCAAAACCTATGGCAGTAACTCATACTTACACTCAAACACACACTGTATCGGCGTATAGGGCCTGCCACTTGACACTCTGTATCCAATCTCAATATAACTAAGCCACAAGGAGATTGACCACGTACTAGTCCCTGCTTTATCAATCACAACATGTGTGTGAACAGTGGACCATGAAAGAAGTAGGCAGCAGTAGCATGCGCAGTAATCAGTGCTGGCCCAGCAAAGTGTGGGACTGCAGGAGTCGGAGTGAAAATGTGACAGTTGGGTGCATGATCAGCTCAAGACCGGAGGAGAACAGGGCATGATCCAGACCAGAGAAAATTAAGAGACTCATCAGCATTTATGTGCGTTCATAATAAACACTATTATTTCCTGAAAGCTACGCCTGGTGTCAAGCCCCAGCAAATGAGTACACTAGCCCCCATTATAAGGGTGTTATCTCTGATATAATTGTGTCAGTTTCTGGCATAATAGTGCCAATGGCATAATAATGGTCATCCTTTACTATTTTGGGTATTTTTGGTCAAGTTGTGGTATACTGGCAGCCATCATTTACATACCAGGAGCATGACTGGCCTACATTTACCTATTCCTGGAATATTAATGGTCATGACTGATATATGGTTTCTGGCTTTTCTTCTGGAAAATTGAGTTTGTTTGTCCAAAGTGGAAAGTGGTATTTGATAGAAAAATGTACATTTTCAGAACCTAAACTGATGAATGATAATTCAGGTTAAGCTGGGGAGACCTACTGTTGTACTTATGTCTTTTGTGCCGTAGGGCATGTCAAGATTTGAATGTTACTTCATAAGTCAGGTGGAGGCATTTTATATTGATGGAATGTTTTCCTGGCATTTCTGATGGTAACCGCACCTGGAGTACTTGCGTGATAACTACTGATAATCCTGCTTAGGGTGGTCATAGTGCAGTCACTGTTTTACAGTTATAAAATTGGGTAGTAGCTCAGGAAGACTTTCTTTGAGCAGAAGTAGCTCTCACTACAGAAAAGGTTGGAGACTCTTGGTCTAAGGTGTAACAGCTTTACAACATGGGAATTAAGACGCAATGTCTTTACCACTCATCCTTTACCATGCTTTGCCATTACTATGAAATGGTAAGTATATGCTCTGATTGGCTGAGAAATGGGGGTATTAGTTGCGAGAAGGTGTCCTGATATATGCTGTCCACAAGTTCTAGTGGGCACCTTGTATCAGTCCAAACAACCCCTTATGGGGAATGGTTAAAGACAACCTTATATGAAAGCTATCCTAGTGATAGCTATGGAGAGCAGCCTTCAGGCTAAGTCTTGAAGGAATGTAAAGCAGCTTGTTTTACCAGTCTATAATCTCTTGAATGATCAAATGAAAGGACAACCACACCAGGTATTTATTTAAAATATATGTATTTAGGTTAACACACACCCCTCTAGTCTCTTTATGAGACTGGAGTTCAAAGTACTTAAGTTACAAGATAGCAATCATCAGTAATAGCACAAATACACATTTGGGTCCTAGGGGAGTACCAAACCATATACCAAAAAAGTGGTATAAGAACCACGACTGGGATAGACACTAGGCCTATAGCCTGTAGAATCCCTGGGACCCCACGGAACCACCCAAGGTAGTGACACAGGGGACCCACTGGGACTGTATGCAGTGTGTAAACACAACCGCGGGTTCCCGTTATCTTAGATATGTACCTAATGTACATGGAAACCATTTTAGAGAGGAAGAAGCTAGGCTGTGGTCCTGATTAGCAGGGCCACAGCCAGACTAAGGTCGAAAAACAGTGAAACACCAGCAAAAAGTGGGGGTACCCATGTGAAGCAGATCCTACTCTCCTACACAACCCCCCAAACGCAGGGACATTAAACTAACCTTGACCAGTTGAGTCTTCATGTTCTAAGTGGAAATACCTAGAGAGTCCATCTGCTTTGACATGGTTACTCCCAGGTCTATGTTCCACTGTAAAGTCCATCCCCTGTAGGGAAATGGACCACCTAAGCAGTTTGGGGTTTTCACCCTTCATTTGTTTTAGCCATAAGAGGGGCTTATGGTCTGTCTGAACAAGGAAGTGAGTACCAGACAAGTATGGCCTCAACTTCTTCAGAGCCCAAACCACAGCAAAGGCCTCCCTCTCAATAGCTGACCAACTTTTCTCTCTAGGGGGCAGCCTTCTGCTTATGAAAGCTACTGGCTGATCCTGACCTTCTTCATTCAATTGTGACAGTACAGCCCCAGCCCCCAATTCAAATGCATCAGTTTTAACAATGCACTTCTTGGAGTAGTCAGGACTCTGCAGAATGGGAGCAGTACACATGGCCTGCTTCAGGTCATCAAATGCCTTTTAACAGCTAGCTGTCCACTGAACCTTTTTGGGCATTTTTTTAGAAGGTAAGTCATTCAAGGGTGTCACTATTGATCCAGACCCTTTGAAAAAATTCTCCTATAGTACCCAGTCAGCCCTAAGATGGCTCTCACCTGAGTCTGGGTAGTTGGAGCAGTCCATTCCATTATGGTCTGGATTTTGCTCTGCAATGGTTGAACCTGGCCTCCACCTACAAGGTGGCCCAGTTATACAACCTTACTCTGCCCTATCTGGCACTTAGTAGCCTTGATAGTTAGGCCTGCTTTTTGCAGGGCCTCCAAAACATTCCTCAGGTGGACCAGGTGATCCTCCCAGGTGGAGCTAAAGACAGCAATATCGTCTAGATATGCTGCACTAAAGGCTTCCAGACTTGTGAGAACTGTATTCACCAACCTTTGGAAAGTGGCAGGTGCATTCTTTAATCCAAAGGGCATTACCACAAATTGATAGTACCCACTAGGGGTAGAAAATGCTGTATTTGGCTTTGCATCATCAGATAGTCTGATCTGCCAGTAGCCAGTGTCAAGTCAAACGTGCTAAGGTACTTGGCTTAGGCCAAAGTATCTCTAAGCTCATCTGCCCTTGGTATTGGATGGGCATCAGTCCTAGTGACTGCATTGAGACCCCTGTAGTCCACACAAAACCTCATCTCTCTTTTTCCACCACTGGTGTGAGGTTTTGGCACAAGGACCACTGGACTAGCCCAAGGGCTATCTGAGGGTTCAATCACACCCAAATCCAACATTTTCTGTACTTCTGTCCTGATACAGTCCCTGACATGGTCAGGTTGCCTATAAATCTTATTTTTAATAGGCAGACTGTCCCCAGTGTCCACTTCATGAGTGCACCAGGTAGTCTGACTTGGAGTCAGTGAGAACATGTGTCTGAACTGATTGAGAACCTATCTGCAATCAGTTTGCTGCTGGGCAGTGAGGCTGCCTGCCACGGCTACACCATCAACTAACCTATCATCAGGGTTCTGTGAGAGGAGGTCAGGGAGTGGGTCACTCTCTTCCTCCTGTCCCTCATCAGTTGCCATGAGCAAGCCCATGTCAGCCCTGTCCACATATGGCTTTAGCCTGTTGACATGGAGAACCCTGTGGGGACTCATGGGAGTTCCTAGGTCTACTAAATATGTAACCTCTCCCTTCTGTTCGACAATAGTGTGGGGTCCACTCCACTTGTCCTGGAGAGCTGCTGGGGCCACAGGCTCCAACACCCACACTTTCTTTCCTGGCTGGTAAACAGTCAGTACAGCCTTTTGGCCATGCCAGGCTTTTTGCAGTTCCTGGCTAGCCTCAAGGTTTTTGTTTGCCTTTTTCATGTAATCAGCCATCCTGGAACGGAGACCAAGTACATAGTCCACTATGTCTTGCTTTGGGGGCTTGAGCGGTAACTCCCATCCTTCCTTCACCAAACACAATGGACCCCTGACAGGGTCACCAAACAGAAGTTCAAATGGGAAGCAGCCAAACCCCTTCTGCGGCACTTCCCTGTATACAAATAAAAGGCAGGGCAAGAGCAGGTCCCATTTTCGCCTATGCTTCTCTGGGAGTCCTTTGATCATGCCCTTTAAGGTTTTGTTGAATCTATCAACTAAACCATTGCATTGTGGGTGTGGTGAACTTGTAGTTCACTCCACACTCCTTCCACATAGCAGTTAAGTAACTTGACATAAAGTTTGCATCTCTGTTAGATACTACCTCCTTAGGAAAGCCTACTCTTGAGAACACACTCAAGAGAGCTCTTGCCACTACAGGTGCTGTAGTGGTCCTTAGGGGAACTGCCTCTGGTTACCTGGTGGCATGATCCACCACCACCAGTATACATCTGTGCCCACATGCTGTTTGGGGATCCATGGAACCAACAATGTCAATCCCTACCCTTTCAAAGGACACCCCCACCACAGGTAGTGGTATCAAGGGGGCCTTTGTAGTGCCACCTGCTTTGCCACTGTCTTGGCAGGTTACACAGGAGTGACAAAACTCCTTTGTGTCTTCAGACATGTGAGGCCAGTGAAAGTGAGGAACAATTCTGTCCCAAGTCTTGTTCTGGCCTAGGTGTCCTGCTAGGGGAATATCATGGGCAGTGTCAATAGGAAACCCCTAAACTTCAGAGGTATAACCAACCTCCTGCATGCACCAGGCTTGGGGTCTCTACTCTCTGAATATAGGAGTCCATCATCACAATAAACTTTATGGGTGTCACTAGCATTCAGAGCAGCCTCATCAGCAGCTTGCTGTCTGAGGTTTTCAAGAGAGGGGCAGGTTTTCTGCTCCTGGCTCAGATCAGACCAGGAAGGGCCCCCTGTCCCCAAGAACTCAACCTGGTCAGGTTCAAGCTCCTCTGGGACAGTTCCTTCTGCAGGCTCAAGATCATCTCCCTGAGGAGACTGATCAGTATCCTGAGACAGGTGGGAAGGCTCTGCCTTAACCCTACTGCTCCTCCTCTTGTGAGGCACCTGGTCCATTAATCCAGAATCCAGGGCCTGTCCAGCTTTTGACATT
Organism: Triturus cristatus; assembly: GCF_964204655.1. Lineage (NCBI taxonomy): Eukaryota > Metazoa > Chordata > Amphibia > Caudata > Salamandridae > Triturus > Triturus cristatus. Next base: position 1,251,455,186 of record NC_140591.1, read on the forward strand.
TTTGCCTGTGACCTGGTCACAGCAAAGACATGTGCAGGGATCCCTAACATTTCTGCATGTGTCCTGAGCTCCACTTCAGCCCAAGCTGACGTCTCTAGATCATTGACAAGCAAGCACTGTACTGGTAGGTCTGCACTTACCACAACCTTCTTAAGGCCAGTTACCCCTCCCCAGGAGAAGTTAACAACTGCCAGAGAATGGTCTGTTCTGACATTGCTAGCATTGGTCACTTGGTACATTTCACCAAGTATAATCTTCCCAGGATCCACAAGATCTTTTTTCACCATTGTGACACTTGCTCCTGTGTCCCTGAATACCCAAGCTTCTACTCCATTAATTGAAGGCTGCTGTCTGTATTTGCCCAGGTTACTGGGGCTCACAAAGGGGGACATATCCATGCCCCCATCACTGACAAGCACAGACTGAGTTGGTACTCTGACTAGGCCAGAGTCCATCTCAGAACCCAGGGTCAACCCTACTACACCCTTATTCTGTGTATTCCCACCACCAATTGTAACTGCACTAGGGGGAGCCGGTGCCTTAGCGGCATTGGTGGTGGTTGGAGCATTTTCTATGGCCTTGGTGCAGTCACTAGTCCAGTGAGTTTTCTGTTTACAGATTTTGCACCAAGGTTTCTTTTGGCCTTTCCCTTTATTAGCCTGTGAATCCCCACCTGAAGAAGATGTTTGGGGCCCTTGTGAAGACTTCTGGTCTTTACCCTTGTCCCCATCCTTATCAGAGTTTTTGGAATCTTGCTTCTTAGGGTCACCACCTTGGTTCTGTACTTTCTGCCTCACCCTGGTTCTGACACATTTGTCTACCTTCTTTCCCAATTTTTGGGGAGAGGTCAGATCAGAGTCTACCAGGTACTGGTGCAACAGTTGATTTTGACAGTTATTAAGAATCTGCTCCCTCATTATCAGATTGTACAATCCTTTGAAGTCACACACTGTACTGCCCAATAACCAACCTTCCAGAGCCTTAGCAGCACAGTCAACAAAGTCAACCCAGTCCTGATTTTGTGATTTTTGGGTGTCTCTGAACCACTGAACCTGTATTGTTCAGTGGTTAGGCCAAACCCATCTATTAGAGCACTTTTCAAGACTTTGTAGTCATCAGCATCCTCTTCTCTTACAGTGAGGAGCTTGTCTCTACCTTTGTCTGCAAAGGAGAACCATAAGATTGCTGCCCACTGACCTTGAGGGACCTTCTGTACTTTACAGGCCCTCTCCAAGGCAGTTATCCATTTGTAGATGTCATCCCCACTCTGGTTGGGAGGGACAATCTTACTTAGATTTCTATGGTCATAAGACCTCTCCCTATCTCTAGGGAAATTGCTGCCACCAAGGGACTCTAGTCCCTCCTTTTTACAAGCTCGGTAGAGCTCCAGGGCTTCCCTATCTAAGGCAATCTGCTGAGGTTGAACTTGTCTTGCTCATACTTCAGCAGTCTCTCTCTCCTCTCCTGGGAGATTTTCCTCCCTCTGTGAGAAGAAACAGAGGTTCCTATAGAGGAGTTAGACTGGATAGATCCCCTTGACAGAGATCTATCCCTTCTAGCCCTGTTTTCAGGCCTACCTGGAGGAATAAAGGAAGTGGCATAATTGTCTTCCTCCTCATCCTCATCCTGGTGGTCTGTGTTCACCAGAGTCTGGTCATTGTTGCCAGTCTGGTCAGCATTAGAGTTAGGCTCAGGGGAGTTTCCACCCCTAGACCCACCCTCAGGTACTGCCCCACCCACACCGTCTACATCATCAGGCCCACTAGGCCCTGTGATATCATCCAGTTTCAGTATCTTTATGAGATGCTGGGTGGATGGACTTTTGCCTGTCTTCAGCTTCCTAATGGAACATAAGGCCCTAAGTTGAGCAAAGGTGAGATCCTCATATTTATAGGGAAGGAGATCACTGGTTCCTGGTAGGGACCCACTGGTTCCTGGCTGGTTAGACATTACTAATATGGTGTGGTATATTGCACTACCTACACTAGTGTGGCCTACTAAACTCTCTTGAATTGTAGAAAGGGTGTGCTATCCCTTAACACACAACTCTAAGTTCAGTAGAACTTACTGTAGCTAAACTTGATATTATATGTAACTCAGGTACCTTAAGTGGTTTTCAGTTGATCAATTCAATTGAGATTATCTGGTAAAACAATAGCAAGCTGGAATCCCACCGCTGCCAACAAAGTGAGAAGGTGACCTGATATATGCTGTCCACTAGTTCTAGTGGGTACCTTGTATCAGTCCAAACAACCCCTTATGGTGAATAGTTAAAGACAACCTTATATGAAAGGTATCCCAGTGGTAGCTATGAGAGCAGCCTTCATGCTAAGTCTTGAAGGAATGTAAAGCAGCTTGTTTTACCAGTCTATAGTCTCTTGAATGATCAAATAAAAGGACAACCACACCAGGTATATATTTAAAATATATGTATTTAGGTTAACACATACCACTCTAGTCTCTTTATGAGACTGGAGTTCGAAGTACTTAAGTTACAAGATAGCAATCATCAGTAATAGCACAAATACACGTTTGGGCCCTAGGGGCATACCAAACCATATACAAAAAAAGTGGTATAAGAACCACGACTGGGATAGACACTAGGCCTGTAGCCTGTAGAATCGCTGGGACCCCAAGAACCACCCAAGGTAGTGACACAGGGGACCCACCGGGACTGTATGCAGTGTGTAAACACAACCACAGGTTCCCGTTATCTTCTATGGGCAATGTCGCGGTTATAATTTTAAAGATTGGGGACACTTCTAATCGAATCAGGACCAAACCCTTTTGGACTTAAGAAGTTCTAGGGCTAGCACCCATGAGAGCACCTGAGTACTCGAGTTACCTCACCCAGGGAAGCCGGGTGCATCGGTGTCTTTTGGTGTCGGGTCGCATCGTCGATTTCAATGGGAGCCTGCAAAGAACTGCTGCTGCCGTGAAGAGGAGAAGTGTCTGTAGAGATCCAAGCCCAGATCTAGGATGGAAGGAACCTGAAAGCAGAGGGGACAGAGTCTGGGTCACTTGCCAGTGACCTAGGGCAGGATGGACCAATGCCCACAGATGTCGGATGTTTCAGGTGAGTTGATGGGTGTCTTGACTCTTCAGCCACGAGGGCCAGGAGGCATCGACGATGTCCATAAGCCAGATTCGAGCTGTCCCACAAAGTCTGTCGAGTGCTGCGGTGTCGGCGTCCAGAATGGACCCAACAAGCCTTGGCAATGGCAAGTCACTGGAATTTAGAGAAAGGACTGCAGTGCAGACCAGCAAGGTCTGTGGGACTCACCCAGCAAGGGTAAGTCGGGACACATCTGGAGCAACCAGAAAAGCCCAATCAGAAAAGGAGTTGCCTTCATGGGGACCTGCTAACCAACGGGCTAGTGATCGCGAAGTAGCCTTGAGTGGTCTCACTTGAAGCTGGCCCACGGGTCACTCGTGGTGTGGAGGCCAACAATCTTTGGTGCAGGAGGTGCTCAAGGTTGAGGCTACTCGGAGCCCAAAGCACAACTTCAAGGAGGACCAGGAAGATAGTGTTGCGGCAAAAGTTCCACATCACCCACAATTGCCACAGGCCTCAGCTTTGCTGTGGACTCAGGGTAGCCTCGGGGAAGTCTGGAAAGCTACCTCTGGTGATGCAAAGTCTTTGGCATCTGGCGGGAGCTTCAGGGATGCAGACCGGTCAGTTGCTTCTTTGGTACCTGCCAACCAGGGGAGTCACTCCTTGACCCCAAGGGAGATTTCTTCAGTCTTCTACTTAAAGTAGAACGTCGAAGGTCCAGGATATATGTTGCAGAGTTTCGTCCAGGGTAATCTAAAGTCCTAGGGACTGGATTCCTATACTTATAGTAAGTTTAGGGGATGGACTAACTCTAAGGCCCCACCTATGTGTGGGCCAGGAGAGAGGGGTGGTTACACCCATTTCGTTTGTCCAGTTTCACACCAGAGCAGGGGCAGGTATCCCCTGCAACCGGTTTGAACTGGAGTATGTAGAGGGACACCAAGTGTGCCCCCAGTGCAGGACTTCAAAGCACCAGAGAGTGCTCCCGCCCAGCCCCAATACACTTCAGCCCGTCTGGGGAGGTGGGGACACCTCCCCTCGACAGGAAACCTATTGTCCAGGCCTCCCCTGCCGGAGTTTCGGTCAGCAGCAGGAGGCCATACCCGTGTCTGTAGCAGAGGCATCTATTTTGTGAAGCCAGGGTTCATGAAAGTCCTACCGGGTTTAGCCAGTGTGAACATGTCTCTCCCTCTAGAAGGGTGGAATGCTACCCCCGCCGCCAGAACTGGCGGCGGGTAGTATTCCAAAGTGTTTGACACCAAGCACGACATGTTTTGATGCAGCCATCCCAAAGTTAGCATTTACCGCGAGGTTATAATGCACTTAAGAGTATATGGTATGGCTGTATCACAGAACAGCCATAAGGAAGTATTTCTGAAAGCTGTAGAGGGGCTCAGCTCATGCTTGGGCACCCTCTCACATAAAACCAAGCACTGTGCCTTCAGGATTGTCAAGGCCTGCCATAGGAGTGGCTTATAGGTTTATATGTGTCTGTATATAGGTGTGGATTTAGGTAGCCTATACCACTGTAAGGGGTGCAAGCACACCCTTACCCAAGCTGCAGTAGCAGACATATGGTGCCATTTTGGAGTGCTTCCCATTGGTGGCATAATATATTCTGCAGCCCCTGGTAGGCCTCTGAGGTACCTATGCCCTAGGTAAATAGTATACCATATACTAGGGGCTTATAAGGCACTCCAGAATCTAATTAGATATGTACCTAATGTACATGGAAACCATTTTGGAGAGCAAGCAGCTAGGCTGTGGTCCTGATTAGCAGGGCCACAGCCAGACTAAGGTCGTAAAACAGGGAAACACCAGCAAAAAGCGGGGGTACCCATGTGAAGCAGATTCGACTCTCCTACATTAGTGACACAAGTTATGTGTCCAAAATTGTTAATTATATCGCATGCTATATTTGTAACTACGACTCGACCACCAGCACGGGCCCCGTGAGCCATTGCAGGGACATCGCAAATATCGTGGCGACACCGCAACTATTGGTGAAAATATAAAAAATGATATATATTTGTAAACACCCACCGTTCACTGTCACAGACTCATGTATGCACTTAGAAACTCAATCAGACACGTATACACCCACTTACATACCTACTTATACATTCAGTCACATACCCACTCAGCTAATCATGATCCACTCACATACCCATTCAGGTACTTATGCGCACACTTACAGACTCACTTGGAGAGTGATATACCCATGTACAGACCCACTCAGAGACTCACACACCTATTTAGAGATCCACTCATAGACTCATGAGCACAGTCTCATACCCACTTAGAGACTCTTATACCCACTCACAGATCCACCTGAGCAGTCATGTATGCACTCATAGACGTAGTCAGATACTTATGCACCCACTTACAGACTCTCTTAGAGAGTCATGCAGCTATGTATAGACCCACTCACACACACACATATGGACTCACAGACCCACTGATACACTCATACACCCACTGACAGACCCACTGGGACACTCATACACCCACTCCTAGATCCTTTCAGACACTCATACACCTACTCACATACCCATACAGTCACTCACACACTCTGTCACAGATCCTGTCGGAAAGTTATGCACTCATTTACTCACTCCTACACTCTGTGACTCACAAACCCACTCAAAGACTCACTCAGATGTACACATACCCACTCACTCACTCATTCAAACATGTATGCATCCACTAAAAGCCCCACCCAGACATTCACCATCCCAGTCACCACCCTTCTCAGATACTCATGCATGTACTCTTTCACTCACCCATTCAGAGATGTATGGTCTCACTCACAGACCTATTGAGACACTCATACACCCACTCACAGATTCATGCAGACACTCATACACCCACTCAGACATTCACACGACCATACTATCACTCACACACCCACTCACAGACCCACTCACAGACTTATGCACCCAGTCACTCATGCACTCAGAAACTCAAGCACCCACTCACAGCTGCAGTTAGAGACCCACACACCCATTCACAGAACCACTCAGACACTCACGCTCCCAGTCATAGATCCACTGTGAGAGTTATGCACTCACAGACCCACTCAGACACTCATGCACCCACTAACTCATTCACTGAGACTTAGACACCTATGTATCCACTCACAGATCCAGTCAGACAATCATATACTTACTTTCAAAGGCACTCATGCACCTACTCACAGAAACTCATTCTACCAAAGCACAGATCCATTGAGACACTGATGCACCCAGTCAAAGATGCACTGATACAGTCACGCAGTTTGTTACAGAACCATTGATAAACTGATGCACTATCTTACAGATCCACTGAAATAGTAAAAGTTAAACAGTGAATGAGAGACTTACTGATAAATTTATGCATGCAGTCACAGATTCCACTGAAAGAGTTATACACTGTATTATAGAGATATTAAGGGAGTTATACATGCTATTATAGAGCATTTTAAATAGTAATGAGTTTAGTGTGTTGGTTGTAATCAATTTTGCAGTTATATGTTTTGTATGTGGTGGTGACTATTGAATGTCTGCTTTTGTTTTGTCATTTCACTGGGTATTTACTAAGATCGCGGCTACTGATATCATTGCGGTTCCCAGAATCATCGCGAAAAAGAAAATGTGGTTTTAAAGATGGTTTCTACACAAAGCTCCAAGACAATTAGGAATTTAAACAGTGCACTAATAAAGCTCTAGTGTCTAAAATACTGTAAAATGGGCTCATATATGTGTTTCACACTTTATAAAACAAGGCGCGATCATCGTGGCTACAGATAGCTTCGCACCACATGGAATCCATACGAAAACAGAACATCGGTTTTAAAAATGGTTTTCATACAAGCTCCCTATAAAAATATGATAGGAAAGAGGAGCAGTATACAGGACAGGTCTGCAGCTCATTATCAAAGCTGGTACTATGAAAGACAGTGAAAATGTATGTGTGCTGGTGGTTTGAAAAAACTAAACATTTGATTGGGTGTAGGAAACATGTAGGTGAAAATAGTATGTAACATTTTGGAAATGATTAGTAAATAGATGTATTATTGGGTCTTGTAAATAGAAACCTTTTTAATAGAGAGTTGGATATGCTTTACAGTATGTGCAGTAACCCACACCTGCTGTATTTAATTTTGTAACTAGTATTACCCTTCTGGAATATGCTGTGAACTTGTGACCTACTTGTTCTAGTGGGTTTGTATGGAGAATCTGCAGAGGGTGTATTATAGAGGTTGTATTATAAGGTAAGTAAGATTACCTAGTGAGGAATTTGCAAAAAAGTGTAGCATAGTGTTAAAAATACAAAACAAGAAAGGAAAGTAGGTTTTCCGACTCCTGTATTGCACGGTGTTAAATGCTTTAAAAAGTTACTCATATACTTTGAAGTTTTAGTGAGCTACATGGAGTCCTAGAGACCCATGTGCCCAATTATATCCACCCTCCTGGCGATACTTTAATCTGATATACCTGAGTACAAAAGTGGACAGAGACTAAAGCAGCCGTACAGACTGTGGCAGAGGCACGCAAACATTCACTTACACAGACAGGCCTAACTGTTATATATCTAGTGTTGATGGAGATAGTTGCATACACACTTAAATAACCCAGAACTAGCCCTTGCATCATGTCTCTGGCTTGGTAAAGTTGAGCCTGTGTATGCAGTTTTGATGGGTAGGCCAACCTTTAAATGTGAAATTCCTAGGGAAGGCATAAAGTGGTCCTTTACCATATATAAGGCATCAGAGCATAGGGTGCAGTTACGTCGTAGGGTAGGGTGGTATATGATTTAAATGTAGCATAGTACTATGAAGTTAAGTAAGGCATTTGCACTTCTACAGACTCCTCTGTCCAATTATATATCCACTCCGCTACCCAGACTTTAATCTGAAATACCTAAGTAGAATAGCAGAGAGACACTAAAACACATAGTGAATTAGTTAGAGAACCACCCACATACTAACTCATATTTAAAAAACCTAACACTCACTAATAAACCCATGAGACAATCCATTTAGCCCCTGATAGACACAGTTAGAGAAACATTGATGTCAGAAAGTGAGGAAGCCATTTACCAACAAACCTAATCATACATGCAATAGCAGCCCCACATAGGAACAATTCATTTAGTTATCTTGAAAGTGGCACTTTCTAATCTAACATGAGACAAGTTCTTCTTTTATCATGTCTCGGCCCTGCTGTACTTAGGCTAAACTTTACTTTTAATAATCATAGACAATACATACACTGCTATTCCGCTAAGTTTAAGTCAGCACTGAGGTAGGCTGCAGATAGTCCACAGGGCAGGGTGCTATGTGCTTAAAAGTTAATACATGTACACTAAAAATTCAGTGAGCTATATGCGGTTTTACAGACCCATGTACCTAATTATTCATCCAGTCTACCTTCGAGACTTCAATCTAGCACAGTTACATTAAAACACTGACAGACACTAAAAGACCCAGTGAGATAGTGACAGAAGAACCTACACATTAATTCACATAAACAAGGGAAGCTAATAGGTATCTAGCACTAATGGAAGTAGGTCCACACACACTGAAAAAACTCTAAACTCACTAACACATCCAGGAGGCAATCTATGCTGCCTTTTACAGACACATTTAGAGAACCGTAGATATCACAAAGAGAGGCAGGTATTTACAAACTTACATGGACATGCAATGGCACACCCACATAGAGGCTGAAACACTCATTCATATATCTGCTAAAGAACTGACATTTTCGAGTCTAACTTGCAGAGAAGTAGCCCTTGCAGCATGTTTCGGACTTGCTCACTTGAGGCTGTGTATGTAGTTTTAATGCTAGGCCAACCTTCATATTTAAAACTCCTAGAGAATGCTTAAACTTTTGTTGTAACATGCATACCCAACCACTGAGGGAGGTTGAAGGTAGGCCATAGGGGAGGCTGGTATTTGCTTAAAAGGTAACATAAGTACTCTGAAGGTTCAGGAAGCTATATGTGCTCATAGAAACCCATGTGCTCAATTATATATCCACTGTGCCACCCAGACTTCAATCTGACACAACTAAGTAGAAAAGAAGACAGGTACTAAAACATCCACTAAAATAATGACAGAAGCACCTACATATTCAGTCACATAGAAAGACACACTTAATATGTATCTTGTCCCAAACAGGTAGTTACCCTTACACGTATATAATCCAATACTCACTAACACACCAAAGAGGCAATTCATGCAGCCCCTTACAGGCACATTTAGTGATCTATAGAGATTACAAAGAGAGGTAGTCATTTACCAACAAAGTTACATACTCATGGAATGTCACCTCCTGATAAGGACTCACACAGTCAATCAGATATCAGTGAGAAAGCTACTACATTGAAGTGAAACATGTAGACCCCTTCTGAAGCTTTAAGCCACTCTTCTACCACATATGATTGTCTCCTGAGGTAGGCTGTAGCCAGTCAATAGGGTATGCTCCTGTAAGTTAATATCTGTGTAAGCATATGTACAGGTGAGTAAGAGGGTGTGTGAGTAACTCTATGTGTTAGTGAGTGAGTGTGTGTGTGAGTAGCTATATGAACAAGTTCTCACTCACCCATACATATAACTAAGCAGTAAGGTAGACTGTGTGTAGTTAATATGGTGGGTGCTACATACTTAAAAGGTAACACACATAGTCTGAAGATTGCCTGAGCGATATGTACTCAAGTTCAAATAGTTTAAATATGTAATGTGATACTATGCAATTAAGGGGAAACATCCTTCACAAAGCGGGCATTGCATCACAATGCCTTTACATCGCGGGCATTACAACGCAAGTCGTTACAACGACTTGCACTGGATGGCGCTCTAACATAACGAATAGTATGATTTACTATTCTAACACCTTCCCTACTGTATGTAGACTGGAGTTGGAATAGTAAATCATACTCAAGTCCAGCGCCATCCAGCGCAAGTCGTTGTAACGACTTGCGTTGTAACAAACGCAATGTAAAGTACCGCGCTGTAAATGTATGCGTAGTAACGTCATACATTCGCAATTAAGTGATGGATGTTCCCTGTTTTTGTTTTCAGACATCAATATCTGGTTATTTACAGAGAATTTCCATGCCAACAAAAAGTCAGAGTGGAAAGACGCAGTAGCAATTAGAGAGTCTTCTTAGAACTGAGAAACAAAAGGGGCAAAATGCACAACTGGAAAGAGTGAAAAGAAGTAGAAAAAAACAAAACTATAACACAGAGTACCAAAGTACAAAAAAGACTCTCAAGTTAATAAAAAAAGGAGAGATTTTAAGCAGAAGGCAGAGGCAGTTCAAGGAAATCAGAGGTAGAATGTTCTGTACTAGAATAAGTTGCAACTTGCTAACATCTATGAAGAAGTATAAAAGAAGAACGCAATGAGAGAAAAGGAATGTGTTGAAGGTGTAGTTGATAAGGCAATTGCTCTGAAGAGGAAACTATTTCTCTTGGTTTTAAACAGAATGAGGACACTGGACAAAATAGTGTTGTCTATGAGGAGACAGAGCAAAAAGAAAAGACTTGTTAATAGAAGAAACGTTAGCAACGTTTTTAGGAATGGATACATACTTCAAGTACAGAGCCTTTCTTTAATGAAGAAGGCTATTTGCAAGACAACACATTAATGCATGCAATTGATGAATCTGGACTATGTTATGAGATGGAAAATTGAACACCTATTCCAAAAGAAGTAATGGTACCTAGAAATGCTGAGGCAGTAATTGCTGAAGAGGTCAACAATCAATTGATCTATTGAGAAATTTCATCCGTATGTTTGTTTCTCGAAGTTTATAAATGAAAATATGTACTTTGCAAGGAACAGATCCATTCAAAGTAAGAAAGCATGCTAATTTACAAGGACATTCACTAGCTCACTAGCTTGTCTATCAGAAAAGTGTGCCAAAGCAGCTTTCATCATTTCAGAATGTTAGGTGTCCACCACTCAAAAAGTAAAACTTTTGTTAGAAGGCTTTACTATGTAAAAACGCCCGCTGTATGTTTAGGAGACACAAATAGAGCTCTTTTGCATGGTAGTGCAGTAGAAGTAGAAAAGGTTTGCCCTGATGTTCAATTTCATTCCTTTGGACTGGTAGAGGAGTACAGGGAAAATGAAGAGTTGAAAACAACAGTAGTTGTGGAGCAAAGCTGATGTATTAGTGTTGGTAATTTTGAACAAGAGATAAGAAACTATAGTGCACTTTCTTCAGAGAAACCAAACTGTTTGTATATGTTGTTGATGCCCTTACTACAAAAATCAAACTTGTGATGTTGATTAGTACATTAAAAAGGAAAAAGAGAATAATAATAAGTGGCAAGTTTGCTGTTTATTTATTAGTAGATCGACGATTTGACTTGTCTGCTAGAGCAGTACACAACAACTTAGAAATAGTACCTGTTCTAGATTTACTTAATGATTTGAATGTTTATGAAGCCATATTAATACAGTCTATACATCCATTTCAAGCTATAGCTCTCAAGGAGCCAAAGACAGTCAAATCACCTCCAACTGAGCTCCAGAAAGGTCTCAAATGTAGAGTTGTATACATGCCATTAGATGTTAAGGAAAATATTGAAACTATAGTGTTGTAAATTGAAACAACGATGTGATTAAGCATTTACTAAAGACATTAATTCCCCTCTAGTAGAGCATGTTTTCTCTGTTATGTTGACCGAAGTTCGGACTCCATTTTGTATTGTTATGCTTCCACGTGTTCACCACGAGAAGAGTCCAACCTCTGTGTCAGTTGCTCTTGTAATCTGCCTAGTAACAGTCTATAAATAGCTCCTTTGTCCATCTGGCACATGCCCAGACTTGACCACATCTGTTATCAGTTAGTCTTGCTTGACCATGTTTTTGCGGGCTCAAGGAGTGTGTTAGCTCCGCCCACATATTGATTCAGTATCGAAAATGACCATAAATGGTAATGTTCTTCAGCCTCATGTTGTATCCACCCACTTATGAGCCCCTCTGTTGTGTATAAAAGGGGACCATGTACGAAGGTTCTTTGTGCTACTCTATGCAATACTGAAGAGTGTTGTGTGGATTGTAGGACCACCCTTAAGGGTTAATAAATGCTGTCTTTGTACTTTGCAGTTTCCGTGCCAACTTCCTTATAGATTCCATTACAGGAGAGCGAACCCTTGTGTCCTGCGGGCCTAGCTGGGGCCTGTATTCATCAATTGGCGCCCGTCACGTGGGGCTCATCGGCGACTCGGATGCTCGAAGGACTGGTCGCGACGAAGGTGAGGAATTTGGCCGGGGACGTGATCACTGCCAGCGGCGTCTTAGCCCTGGCATCCCGAGGTTTTTCTTCCTTCCCTTCCGAGCTGACCGTCTGGGTGGCGCCGGTCCCCGACTGAGACCTCTTCTGTCGGTCTTGCCGTGAAAGCCGTTTGGGCGATTGTGGAGCTTGGCAGTTGGAATCTGGACTCTTGATTGGTAAGAACCGGTGTACGGTACTTGCTCTGAGTTTTTGAAGCCTGGTCCGGCTATTTGAGTTTGATTTGTGATGACTAGTCATATTTTGTATTTGTCTTTGTGAAAATATATGCGTTGCAACACATATAGGCAGGTAATGTGGAGAGATTTCTCCGGAGCTGTGTAACTTTGAACGGCGCAACGATTAAGTGCCATTTTTCTATAATACTGCATATTTTGCATTATTTCTGAGCATGCCTGCTTTCAGCGCACTCCGTAAGTGGTGTTGCTGTTTTGGGAACCGGTTGAACCTCGAGGAATCTGCTCCAGCTCCCCCAGAGGGGACTCCTAATAGGGATATGTATGTGAAGCATGGTCTTTCTTCCATAATGTACAGCACAGTATGGAGGAAATATACAAAGGATATGTTTGAGTGTGTGCGGTTGTGGGTGAAGGAGGTGCGTGAGCGAGAGAAACGTGAGAAAGCGCTGTTTGATAAGGAACAACGGAAGAATGATCATGTGCGAGCACAGGAAGCGAGGCGTCGGGAGGACAAAGAACAAACGGAGAGACAAGAGAAAGAGCGTAGGCTGCAAGTTTCGGGTCAATATGCTGTTCGGCAGCCACTTTATCCTGTCCTTAATAATCTTGATGATGATTTTTATTTACTAGATCGCTCTCCGCCCCCTTATGTTGGCGCATCTGCTCCAAGGCCGCAAGATTCTGTCCCGGGTCCGGGTAAGGTAGATACGCGGTCCATGTTATCGGCTGAGCATATGGCTGAGCTTCGGCAAATTTCCTTCCGTGCACTTAAGGGTAAGGTGTCCGTGGATGAATTGTTCCATACTTGGGGGTCGTGGCAGGATAGAGAGAGATTGTATTTTTTGAACCATTTCGCTGAGGAAGTGATTGCTGCTTTTCGGAAATATTCTAGTGTCTTTGAGCCTGAAGAAGTGACATCGGATGCTAAAGCGTTGCATGATGGTGTTTTTTCTTCCTTTAAGGCTCCTGATACGGCTCGGCGGCTATTCGCCTTGCGGGACGCGGTGCTGGCCCATAGAGAAAAAGCGCGCCAACGGGCAGGGGAGGAGACGCAGTCGGATTCGTGTACCGCAGAAGGCCACTCATCCACCTCTCAATCAGATAAGAGCGATCTAGTGCATGCTAAGCCAATGCGCGAGGCGGCGCCTTTGTATGTTCCTCCTAAAGGAGCGGGGACTAGCTCGGACATTACCTCCGCCGATGCTAAGGGATATTTTGTGTATAATTGGGTTTATACTCCGTGGCATAGAGCTGATGTCATGGCATTAAAAAATGCGCTGCCTGACCCCCGCAAGAATCCAGCGGCCTTCTACGAAGAAGTCGAGGGGGCCTTGAATTCTTGCGTTATGACTTTAGCAGATATCGATTTGTTCTTTGGCCTTATTCTACCACCGGATATGTGGCGATCTGTCCGAAAGGTAGATGATACAGTTGCCTTTAAGGCCCGGTGGTCTGACCTTGAGGATGAGGATAGGGAGCGGAAGCCTGCGCAGAAACCGCCCCAGAATATTTTAGATCTCCCTGCTGCTATTGTGGCTAAGTTGAAGACAATTATCCCCCCTAAAAAGATTGACTGGAATATGTTAGCTGCATGTAAACAGAAAGCTGACGAGTCAGTTGCGGACTTCTTTACGCGCTTTGAGGAGACGTTTCATGATTTTAGTGGCCAGTCGCTTACTGACGATACGGGCCGCCACCTTTTTGCGGATAAATATGTGGCTAATCTGCTGCCGGCAGTTGCGGCCCGTTTAAAAGCGAGTGAAAGTTCTTGGTCCTCCGCTACACCGACGGCCCTCCTGACTATCGCCCAGTATTATGAGCGTCAGGAGCAAGAAGCAAAGGGCCAGGAGGAAAAGAAATCGAAAGATTTGAAAACAAAGGTGATGTTGGCACAAGTCTATGGCCCGCCCCGGCGGGGTAGTAATAGAGGTAGGGGAGGATCTTATGGTCCTCCCTCGGGCCGATCTGATTTAAATAGGAACCAATGTGCGTATTGTAAGCAATCGGGTCATTGGGCTAGGGACTGCCCGGTGTTGCATGCATCGCGTCAGGGGCATACCTATGGTGGCCCGCGAGGTAGAGGGGGTTTCTCGAACTTTCGAGGGAATTCTAACGAACAGGCTCGTTTTGACTCTGCTGGGCAGCACCGCGAGAGATCAAACGTTTTTGATCGCCAGCATCAGTACCAAGCGTCGGGGATTGACCGGTCGGGGTACCATGACTCTCAGCATGCATAGGGATGCGTTGGATGGGGGTTAGAATCAGTTGAGGTGCCGGTTGATCAGAAGGGTCCTTATGTATCGGCTGAGGTTTTGGGCTCTACTGATCAGTTCCTAGTGGATACAGGAGCGACACGTAGTGCACTGTCTAAGCAATTGGTTCCGGGGGCTCCCCCATCCGGCTTAATGGTCACATCGGTAGGGTTTGACGGTACACTCTCCCGAAGCCCTCTTTCACAGCCCCTCATGTTTAAGGTTGATTCTTTTTCTGCACCCTGTCCGTTTCTGCTTGCCCCGTATACACCGGACAACATTATGGGCCTTGATATGTTAAAGCATTTTAGGGCTACGATCCGCTGTTCCCCTGCTGGTGTACGGGTAATATTGAATGACAAATACCCTCGATCAGAACGGATGTGTGCGATGTCAGAGGATGCGCTGTTAGCTACCCTCCCTCGTGCTTTGTGGGCAACTTCGGATACTGATGTGGGACAAATGGTGATTCCACCGGTCCACATTAGCGTCCAGGAGGGGGCGGTGTTACCACGCCTCCCACAGTACCGTATTTCCCAGGAGGGTGAGGAAGCTCTCATACAGATAGTGCAGGATTTGATGGCGGTAGGGGTAGTGGAGGAAGTCCCCTACAACATTTGTAACAGTCCGATCCTTCCCATACTGAAAAAGGATACGGATGCCAGAGTTTATCGGTTTATAATTGATTTGAGAGAAGTGAACAAGATCGTGATACCTCAGTACCCAGTGGTTTCCGATATCACGACGTTGCTTACCTTGGTCCCGCCTACGGCGACCATGTTCTCAGTGATTGATTTGAAGAATGCCTTCTTTTCCATTCCCATTCACCCTGATAGCCGATATCTTTTTGGGTTTACATTAAATAATAGATCTTATCGTTTTTGTAGGATCCCCCAGGGCTACACAGAAAGCCCTAGTATTTACAGTCAGGCTTTGAAACGACAATTGGATTCCTTTGCTCTGCTCGAGGGTGTCGCCCTCATTCAATATGTCGATGACATCTTGCTGGCGGCTGACACCCTGGAGTTGTGTGAAAATAGTACGTTATCCTCACTTTCCTTTTTAGCATCCCACAATCATAAGGTATCTAGGAAGAAATTGCAATTCTGTAGACCAAAGGTGACTTATTTGGGTCACCTTTTGTCTAAGGAGGGACGTGCACTCACACCGGATCGTATCCAAGTAATTCTGGATACACCGAGACCGTCCACACAGAAGGATGTGCGTGCATTTCTGGGTCTTGTTTCTTTTTGTAGACAGTGGATATTGGGGTTTTCGCACATAGCTAAGCCATTATTAGCCCTCTTGACAAAGGATACGCCTATCCCAATCCCTTGGTCAGATGAGTGTGATACTGCTTTTCAGCAACTACGACAGGCCCTTTGTTCAGCACCAGTGTTAGGGACCCCTGATTATGCAAAACCCTTTTCGTTGTATGTGCATGAGAAAGATGGATGTGCATTGTCAATTTTAGTGCAGATGCACGGCGATAAGCAGCGCCCTTGTGCATATTTTTCGGCTGTACTTGATCCTGTCGCCCGAGCATTACCGGGGTGTTTTCGCTCGGTTGCGGCGACAGCTGTGTCAATACGCCAAAGTGAGGGAATTGTGTTATCTCATAAGTTGTTGGTATTAGTCCCCCATGCTGTCGATGCCCTGCTCAATCAAACGAAGACGCAGCATTTGACCAGCGCCCGTTTAACGGGATATGAGTTGACACTTTTGGCTCCTCATATTATGTTAAAAAGGTGCGTAACGTTAAACCCGGCAACATTGTTGCCATACCCCGAAACCCAGCCTGAGGCGCGGAAAGCGCATGATTGTATTCTCGTGACTGAGGAACAAACAAAGGGTCGTATTGATCTCCAGGATACGCCCTTTCCAGATGTAGATGGAGAACTGTGGGTGGATAGATCCTGTCTGAAGCTACCAGATGGTACGACTTCAGCAGCATATGCGATTACCACATTGCAAACGATAGTGGAGACAGCACGCATACCACAGAAATCAGCTCAAGCAGCGGAACTGATAGCATTAACACGAGCATGTGAGCTCAGTACAGGACTATGTGTGAATGTTTATACAGATAGCCGCTATGCCTTCGGAGTAGCGCATGACTTCGGCCTACTCTGGAAGGAAAGAGGGTTTTTGACGTCCCATGCATGGAGAGTTAGTTCATAATCTTTTAACCGCATTGACATACCCAAAGAAAATTGCCATCGTTAAGTGTAGCGCCCACAGGAAAGTAGTTGATAAAGTTGGAGAAGGGAATGCGTTGGCAGATCGAGTAGCACGGGAGACTGCGATGCAGCCCGGTACTACTGCCGTGTATGTAGTAAAGTCGCAGGTGGAAAGATGGCATGATGCGAAGGAGGAAGTGCGAGAAATGCAAAGGACCGCTTCTGACAAAGAGCGGGAACAATGGGCTAGTGAGGGAGAATTGGATGTTGAGGGTTGCTGGAGAAATAAGCAGATGGATAGATGGAAATTACCCACGGCTTTTGTACAGCCGATGGTTCAGATGGCACATGGGCTAGCACATGTTGGAGCTTCCGCAATTGTGAAATTGCTTACCCAAGTCTGGGAGCATCCAGAGATTGCTAGCACAGCGAAGAGGGTGGTGCAGACCTGTATGATCTGCCTGAGGTATAACCCAGGAAAGGGTACTCGAACTCCAGCAGGAGGGTTTGTGACACATACTGCGCCCTTCGAGGTTTTGCAGATGGATTATATCCAGCTTGAGCGCTGTAATAATCTGAAGTATGTTCTAGTAGTGGTCTGCGCTTTCAGCAAATGGGTTGAAGCGTACCCTACGAAAGACAATACTGCAATGACTACTGCGAAGCTGCTGCTGAAAGAGTTCTTCCCTCGATATGGCATCTGTAGACTTCTGTGGAGTGATAATGGCCCTCACTTTGTAGCGGATGTTATAAAGTATGTCTTGAAGGGCCTAGGCATCACTCAGAAGTTCCACGCCGTGTTTCACCCTCAGTCTGCAGGCCTAGTTGAGAAGTATAATGGTACACTGAAGCTTAAGATCGCTAAAATTCAAGCTTCAACGTCTTTGACTTGGCCAGACGCTCTGCCACTGGCGTTATTGTCAATTAGATCGGTACCACACTCTCGAACTGGCCTTACACCTTATGAAATCGTTTTCGGACGCCCAATGAATATTTGGGGTCCACCAAGACCTAAGGCTGTGTATGATGTACCTTGTGTAATGATGAACGATTATCTGGCACAGTTAACGGATAACTTGGTTTCTATTCATCAACAGGTCCGAGAGGCGCTCCCTGATCGGTCTACCGGTGAAGGACATGGTCTCCGGCCTGGTGACCATGTCATGGTGAAAGTTTTCGACAGGACGAACAGCTTGGAACCGAGATGGGTGGGCCCTGAGCAGGTCCTCCTCGCAACGAGGACGGCTGTGCGAGTCTCTAACCGAAAGAATTGGATCCACTCTCTGCACTGTAGGAAGGTGCCGCCCGGATTGGTGGAACCTGCCGTGCTGACCGATCAACGAGAAATCTTGGCTGCAGAGACAGGCCGTGCTGCGGAGCCAAACGCCACTGAGGAGCTCTTTCCGGACCACGCGACTCCTGGAGGAAGGCGATATCATCTTCGACCAAGGAAGTGAGTTTTTCAGTACCGGGACATACTGTCAGAACGGCCCTTGGGTTAGTGAAACGGAGAGCCGATGAGGCAAGGGGGGGGGATCAGCCCTGCATTAGTGTAGCGACACCCGTCTTGGCCCGCTGGTGAAGAAATCAACCGCTGCCCAAGGGGAAGAGTTCTGACAGACTTTTAGTTTCAGGAAGATATTGGGTTTTATTTTTACCTTGACATGGAGAAAAAGAAAATCCTTTGTGCATTAGGGTTCATGTTGACAGTAGCCATTGTTGGGATAACCACATGGTTCGTGGAGGATGTAACTCCTGCTCGGAAGATTCTTGTGTTGACCACTCCGGTGCCTGAGGAGCACTACTTTTATACATTACCGTATCAAGAGTTGAAGCATCGACAATCTTACTTGAATAACACTTTCATCCAGATGCTGCATCATACCCACGTTGCTACGAATGCTACGAACTGTTGGATATGTGGGATGATGCCAGCTCATCAGAAGAAAGGAGGAACGCCATTTATACCACTTCCTTTCTCTCATAATGGCTCTTGTAGAGCATGGTATACCTTGCTTTTTGCTACTCGGAAACCAACAGTGGGACGATTGCTCTTCAGACTCAATAAAGAATGCCATCAAGACAAAAATGGGTATCCACAAGCGAATGGGACAATTTGGGAGTGGGAAGAGTACCGACCAGACAATGAATCCATTCCCTACATCTTTACGAACACAAGAGACACTGTGGGAAAGGACAAGTTTGTAATTCAAGTAGCACAAGCTCAAGCGGACCTGTGTGTCCAGAGTGTGGGTTTTATTCCTGTTGGTGTTAGTGATTGCATTACTGTTCTGAATATTGATGGGTTGAACAATAGTACCTTCTTGGCCTCCCATAATACGTACTTTGTGTGTGGAAATAAAGGTTATTACCGTCTGCCGGCTGGGTGGTCTGGGGTATGCTATGTATCATTTCTATTACCTCCTGTATTCCTAGCACCCGCATCTTATCATAAGGATTTGAAATTATTGAATAATGTGACTGTAAATAGGTATAAACGTACTTTATCAATTGATGATGTAGATCAGACTGATACCAGTCTGCAGCAGTATATTGATTTTAACTTAGGACTGTTTTTCTTTGTTGGAGCTGCCCTGAACAGTAGGAAGATCCGAAGGTTAACAAGAGTGGTAGAAGCTGTGACAAATCAGACTGCTGCTGCTCTTGGGAATCTTACGGAGGAATTGCAGATTACTAGAATTGTTGCATTGCAGAATCGTATGGTATTAGACGTTATGCTAGCTGACAGAGGAGGAGCATGTAAAATTATTGGAAGTAGCTGTTGTGTGTTTATCCCTGATCATACGCCATCAGTCTATAATGCCATCAATAAACTGCATAAAATTGCAGCTGAGATCCATACAGAAAACGGCACTTGGTCCTTTTCTGGATGGTTTTGGGCGTTAATTACTGCCTGGGGATGGAAGGTTCTAACTGGTCTCTGCATTATTGTAGCGGTTCTGTTTTCATGCTGTATCTGCGTTCAGTGTGGTCCTTTACTCTGCTCATTATGTGTATCATTTTGTATCCCCGATAAGAAAGCTATTGCCAATGTCACTTATCAGAAACGTTTAGCTAAGGAAGTAGAAGAGATGATGATAATTGATATATATGATGATTATTCTAACAAACCGGATGTCTTCAGTAAATGCTGAAAGGGTCGTCTGTTGTAAATTGAAACAACGATGTGATTAAGCATTTACTAAAGACATTAATTCCCCTCTAGTAGAGCATGTTTTCTCTGTTATGTTGACCGAAGTTCGGACTCCATTTTGTATTGTTATGCTTCCACGTGTTCACCACGAGAAGAGTCCAACCTCTGTGTCAGTTGCTCTTGTAATCTGCCTAGTAACAGTCTATAAATAGCTCCTTTGTCCATCTGGCACATGCCCAGACTTGACCACATCTGTTATCAGTTAGTCTTGCTTGACCATGTTTTCGCGGGCTCAAGGAGTGTGTTAGCTCCGCCCACATATTGATTCAGTATCGAAAATGACCATAAATGGTAATGTTCTTCAGCCTCATGTTGTATCCACCCACTTATGAGCCCCTCTGTTGTGTATAAAAGGGGACCATGTACGAAGGTTCTTTGTGCTACTCTATGCAATACTGAAGAGTGTTGTGTGGATTGTAGGACCACCCTTAAGGGTTAATAAATGCTGTCTTTGTACTTTGCAGTTTCCGTGCCAACTTCCTTATAGATTCCATTACAGGAGAGCGAACCCTTGTGTCCTGCGGGCCTAGCTGGGGCCTGTATTCATCAATAGGGGTACAGAGAAATTTGGAAGAGGGAGTTGTAGATGTTAGTAAAGTTGAAAATGCGACATCATATATGGTACAAAATAACATATATTATAAAAATGCGTAAATTCATCAAGATATCACACATCTGGAGGACAATACCTCATCATCAACATGTCAGATAGAAAAAGTGCATCGATGCAGAGTAGTAGAAATGTATTAACATTACAGCATCCGCCCCCTACATTTAAAAGACATTGTTGGTGATGCTATTGATCTATATCAACTAAATAAAGCAATAGGAATTGCCTTAAGTGTACGGGAAAAATGTTTAGAAGCTCGCTGTCTCTTTTCTACTTGAGTAGGTGATAGGTGTGATGATTGGTCTGTACAAATACCTGCAGCTGAGTACAGTTGCACAAGACTTTCTTTAGAGGATCCTAGATTTCATCAATGTATCCCTTATATGTTTCATGTATTATTTTAAAGGGATTAATCTTCATTGTCTTATGCTATAAACCATATTTTGAAAACAGGTGTAAATGTGCAAAATCTATCTTCAAGAGAATTTGTTGAGAAAATGCACGTAAAAGATGAACAACTGGACTACAACTTGATTAATCTCATGGAATGTCAATGTGGGACTAATTAATAATGGTATCGTCATTAACCCTGAGCGTAGTGTACGAAGTAGCGCTACGCATAGCTACGTGAAGTGCACTTTGCACTACGCGACCTACGCGTAGCTTCGCAAACTGCGTAGTGCACTGTGCAAGATGCTGTTTGCACTGATTGCACAGTGCTGGATGCTTGTCTGCACTGTGTAATCAGTGCAAACTACATCTTGCAGACTGGTAGTTTCTCATCGTGAGCGGTCGCGAGTATACACGACCACTCACAATGAGAAACCTGACCTCCCCAGGTTGAGAAGCTCGCCGGGAGGTTTATTTTCCACGCTCGCGATCGGCAAATTGATGTTGTTGATCGCGAACGAGGAAAAAGTCTTGCCGGAATGTCATTTTGCTGGCTCGCGGTCGCCAACTTGACGTTGAGGACCGTGAGCAAGCAAAAAATGACCGCTGCACTACGTTACGCTACACTACACATGTTTGCACTGTGCTACGTGCAATTCGCGTAGTGCGAAGTAGTGCAAACCACGCAAACTACGCGAGCGTAGCGTAGTGCTTTGCCGAGGCATAATTGTAATCACGGTGAACTAAAATGCATGTTGAGAAATTTAGGAGCACCTTCATGGTTTCTAACACTCAGTTGTGCTGAGTATGCATGGGATGACCTGCTTCAATTCTTACAAGAGGTTAATTCAAATATAAAAAACATCGATCTAAAGACACCAGGAGAACTCTGCTCATTGAACCCTGAAAATGTTTGCAGATATTTTAACCACAGATTTCAAAGCATGATGGCTTGTATATGTATCAAGAGTAATCCACCTCTTGGTGAAGTGACTGATTTCTTTTAGTGCAAGGAATACCAAGCCAGAGGTGTTCCACATATTCACATGCTACTATAGATAATAGATGCCCCTAAGTTTGGAACAGACATTGATGAGTCTGTGTTGTATTTCATAGAGTAGTATGTGACGTGCATCATCCCAAATGAGAATGTTGATAACAAATTAAGACAACAAGTTCTAATATTAAAAAATCATAGGTGCGGAAAAGAATGTTGTAGAAAAAATAGATCCAAAAGAAAAAGTTATATAATATGTCGTTTTGGAATTCCAGGACCTGTGATCTCAGAAGGAAGAGTAAACAGCTTTTTGTCTGCAGTCAGACACACTCTCACATGGAAATCATCAAAAAACACATACAACCTCAGAAGAACAGAAGCCGCAAAATACATCAATGACTACAATGCTGTCATTTTGAAGATGTGGAATGCGAGCATGGATCTACAGTCTGTTGCAGACAATTCAATTACTGCTGCTCGGTATGTCACTTCTTATATAAAAAAAGTCAGAGAATACTAAAAAGAAGGAGATGTGGAAGGTGATTTCAGCAGAAAAGACTCTTACAAAGAAATTGTTTAGTTTTAGTTTGCATAACCAAGAAGGGGGGATTCAGGGCATTTATATAGGTCCAGCATACATGCCCAATTGAAAACAAGCAGAAAAAGGTATGCAGTTCCTAACAGGTAAAGGAATGAGGTTGGTTAAGTAAGAGGCAGTGCTCACTAAAAGGTGGGAGAAAAAAAAAGGGGGGATTCCTCCTGGCAGAATTAGGGCCCTCACACACCCAGCCAGATAGGTATCATGCTTCATCAAAGGGCTTGCTCTTCATCAGGTTGGTGCTTCAATACCTGACAGGCACCTTCTGTGGGGCTCATTTTTATTTCTTGCCGTTTGGTGCAGTGGGTGTGAGGGACCCAAGGGGTGTAGATGTGTGGAATGTGTGTCACCAGACCATGTGCAGGTTGAAACAGGAATAGAAGTCCAATCAGGACAATTTTAATGAAAATGGCTTCTATCCAGATTTAAAAGATGTGGTGCACTCCTGTTGTGATGCTACAGGATATTGCTCTTTGTGAAAGAGGTCAACATGTTTCTTGCCATCGTGTCTATTAGATGGCAATTCTTCAGGACCTAAAATATTGATCTATCTACACTACTTGTGGTAGTCTCATAAAGTCACAGTGATAGACCACAAGAAGCACCCTAAATGTGGTACCTGAAAATATGGTTAGCCAACCTGGTAAAAACAAAACACAATGGTTAAATGAAAGGACACTGTTCAATTCATAGTACGTGTTCCATGCATAATTCGCTGAACTCAGTGCACATGATGACGTGGTGGTGGAACAATCAAAGTGTTTAAAAATATGCATCACGCAGTCGTGTAATGCTCGTGCATGAAGTGGGAAACAAAATGAGTTCAAAACAACGAGTCTGAAATGGTACCCATATTAATGTGGTAGCTGGACAGAGGGAGGACTCACCCTTGTAGGGTCAATAGGTCATACCATCAGTTCCTGGTATGTACAGACACCTTGTGTAGTTTTAGTTTGAAAATGCTTTCTCACAGAGAGATGGATCTTATGAAGATGCAGATTAGTTCACTCTGCTAGTTTGTTTTCTAAATCTAGAGGAATTCTATGGGTGAGTTTAGGGCTTGCTAATACTCATAACAGAGTACTGAAGTATTTTCCTGAAATCCCAAACCCTGCGGAATTTGAGCCACATAGTACAGATATTCTGAAGACTAACATGCTGGATGTGCACTATCCAAGAAGGAGTCCTCATGTAGAAAGGATGTGCCTATATAAAGTACTTCAACATTATACATACAGAAGTGAAAACGAAGAAGAAGGAAAATTTGCAGTTGACGGATGTGAAGGATGTTTGGTCAGACATAACAAAGGAAATTGAATCAACCATCGAAAGCTAAGTTGCCAAACTCCAGATGAAAGAGAGTTTTTCGATATAACCCTGTTGCAATTGATATAGCCATGGTTAACTGAAAGTGAGCTACGTGGATTGTTATGAAAGTCTCATTCAACGCTGTGAAAGACACTAGTGAGTGCTCTGTGTTACCAGTGTATCTTCAAATGTTGATAAAGGAGACTGAACAAGAAGAATCAATTGCTGCTGAGATAGCAAGAGAGAGTTCTCAGAGTAGTCAAAGTTCAGTACCTGGAGATCAAGATCCTCTTGGACAGCCAATCATTCAAAATGAAGTTGCATTTGCCATGAATGAGGTGGCGAATGCAATGTGGCAAGCAAGACAGGAAACAGTGGCTCTAGAACAACTAATGGAGCAAATGAAAACAGATCAGAAAAAGAAATTTGATAAAGTGAAAGGTAAAATAGAACATGGATTTTTGCATGAGTAAAAAAGAGTGTGCATGCTCTACATATAAACCAGTTCTTTTGTTCCTAAGAGATTAAGCTGGAACTGGAAAAATCTTCTTCATTAAAGTACTGACAAGTTCTCTACAGTAGACAACAGATTCCAATTTGTCGTGTGTAGTTAATGCACCAAAAGGCTTAGCTGCACATAATATTAAAGGAATTATCAAAGCTACCTGTTGAACATGACAACAATAAGAATACAACAAATTATCTGGTGATGCTTGTCATGAAGTGGTAAGAGTATTAAAGAAATTAAAGCTTCTAATCATTGATGAAGTCAGCATGGTGTGTAATCTAATGCTAGCTTTTATATTTTTAAGGATGCAGCAAATATTAAAAACTGACAATTAAGTGCTTTTTGGAGGAAAACACTTAATAGTCTTTGGAGACCTGTTACAACTAACTCCAGTCAAAGGACAGCCTATATTCAAGACACTACTATATAATGAAACTAGGAATTCACTGGGAAGTATTGGGAATGTAAACATTTGGGAAAACTTTGAATACAAAGAATTTATCAGATATATGCGCCAATAATCAGATATGCAATACAGAGATTTTCTAAAGGACAAAAGAGTGGGAGTCCTCACAAAAGAAGGGAAGAGAGCATTACAAACCAGTCTAATCAAAACTCTGTTTCCAACTGAAGTTTCAGCTGCAGAAGTATTAAGGTAGAGCAGTCTTTTGTTTCTTTGATGCTAACAGTTGAGGAGTGAAGTAAATTCATTGAAGTTTGAGCAAATGATGAAATAGAACATTAAGTAGTTAGAGTGCTATTAACAGAAAAACTGAAATCAAAATTGGATAGTTTAGAAAAGTCTGTGTCGAGAACTGCAGGATCGACAAAGACAGTTACATATCAGTAAAAATTGTTGTGTAATCTTACGTCACAATTTTATTGTTGAAAAAGAGCTACTGAATGGCGCAATGGGTAATGTTGTAAAATGTATTAATTATCCAAACAGAAATTATGTGGAATACTTAGCCATAAAATCCGATGATGTTGGTGAAGTAAAGCAGATTGGTAGATGCGTTGTATGTTTTCTACATGTGAAACATTTGTATGTCCAGCAAAAGCAGTTCCCAGTCTCTTTAGCGTATGCATTAACTATCCACAAATCACAAGTTTTCAGTGTAGATACAGCTCTTGTTAATATTGGTAGTAGTGTATTCAAAGAAGAAATGTCATATGTAGCTTTGTCGCAAAATAGAACATTGTCTGGTGTTTTTCTGATTGATTTTGATGAGAATAAAATAAGTGCTGACGTGAGATGTGTAAGGGAGTATAATCTGTTAAGAGGTCAATAAGATACTCATTTAGGACAGTATCTTGTGTTTGATATACCCATAATGTGCCCAAAGCATAACATTTCAAAGCGGTCTAGCAGAGCTGAAAAGAAATATGAAGAAGAAGAAAAACAAAAGGGTCCTAAGACAAGAAAACTACAACACAATGGGGAAATGGAAGGCTATCACTTTGATGATAAGTCCATATTGAACTGTTATGCAAATGTAGTGTAAAATGGACTGTACCATGTGACTCATTTTACGAATTCTATTAAAGAAAAAGTAGATAAAAAATGTCTTCACAACTATGTTGTTTATTTAAAGAATTAAGAAGTGACACAACTATTGTACATTCTGCTTCTGGAATAAGACAACTTACAGATGAGTGTACTGGATCAGTAATGTTTTCTCAAACTCTTCAGTAGGATGCGCAATAATTTTTTATGATAATGCTAGGACTATTAGAGGACGCAGATGTGAATATCAATTAATTATTTGGTTTAACTTTG
This sequence comes from Triturus cristatus, assembly GCF_964204655.1. Classification (NCBI taxonomy): domain Eukaryota; kingdom Metazoa; phylum Chordata; class Amphibia; order Caudata; family Salamandridae; genus Triturus; species Triturus cristatus. The sequence continues at coordinate 1,251,481,548 of NC_140591.1, forward strand.
AAATGGAACCATAACTGTGAAAATTGTAAATTCATGTCTAGCACTGAAATCAATTTGGAATGATTCCTGTACTTGATATTACAAGATTGTAAAGCTGTGTCCTTTGAAAATGTAAACAAAAACACTCATCAAGATATGATCTGTCCAAACTCCAGATCAGAACTTATGTCTACGTTGTTACTACAAAGGTATGGAAAATATGTCATAGTCATGCTACAGCGTTGCAGAGTGGATGGTACTAAATTAGAAACTGAAATCACAAACTTTACAGCTGGACAAATTTCCATTTCAAAAATAACTTTCAAAACTATAGCAATTATGTTTCATGAAGGAGTTAATATAAGCTTTGGACACTACACAATATATTTACAATGTGAAAGAGGATGGACAGAGTACAATGATATACATATGACATTCAAATCAAGACTACCTAAAAAATTACCAAACTCATATATGCTATTTCTAGAGCCGAAGTTCTAAGGACAATTTAGGATAAGAAAATGGAGTACTGTGTTGACATGTATATGGATTATGTGTTACTGAGATATTATTTGGCCTATTTGGGCTATTGTCTACACCAAGCTGTTATAAATGAAAGACTCTTTTTAACTACGGGAAAGGAATTTATGAAAATTACAGCACTACATTCTGTGACTACAGAGAAAAACTAAATGGAGGTCATATAATGCCGAAGGCTTAAGTTGTTTGTAAAAAGTCTCTTTACCACTAAAAATAATAAGCCCTTTTGTTTCTGCTACAAATGGTCGCTGGGCCAAAAAGAAGCCTGTAAACCAGATTCAGGGGTCAGGGTAGATAAGCCTTGACCCTATGGGTGCTTTCTAAATGAGGCGAAAGGATGTTACATGGACAGTAAAATGCCCAAAAATGTTTTTTTACTTCTCACGAGATCCACGGAGCTGTCACAAGGTTCAGCGTTGCCCCATGTGTAAATCTGCCAACCTCGTCACAAAGTTCCATGGGGGACTGCACGGAGTGGCATGGAGGATTCACGGAGTAATAGAAAAATCCAACCAAAATTGGGTTCTTAGCAGGAAGCATGGAAAGGGTTAAAGAAATGCTGACCATTTAGTAGCGGTATAACAAAAAAGAAAGAAGAAATGAATGCTGTGATTTGTTAACTAGAGCGGCATACGTAAGAGCACATAGTGAGTGATAGCCATTTTACCTGCTTTACTACTGAGAGAGGAGGTGGTTTTGCAGGCATTCTGACTGGACATTTGGAATGAAAACAGATGTTATCAGAGATAGACATAAAACTGGGAGCTCAGCAAACAGCTTTTACCTGTATGTTAATTAGGTTTTTGTATATTAAAGTATATTTAGATAAAACATTGTGAGTGTATGTAAACTGAAAGAAAATGAGTACCTTCTAGAAACTGTACTAGAAGGGAAAATAGAGGGGAGCTCAGATGAGAACATTAACTGAAAATACAGTGAGCAGGAAAGGAGAAAAAGAAACTGGTATACTGAAAGTATGGTAATGTTATTAAGTCAGTATGAATAAATGTGTTTGAAATTTGATTTAGGTGTTTGCTTACAGTTTGTAATTAATAGTATGCAATTTGCACACTCATGCACTTGGGTAGGCACTTACATATCCGGTTACACTCCCAAAAATGCAGTTATGCATCCACCACTCATAGAGACAGACAGAGACTGCAACACTCAGTCACACAACCATAAAATCATTCACATACCCATTTACTCACTTGTACGCCCACGTTTGAGTACCAGTTCACCCTTATAACTTGGGAGAACATGAACAGAATGCAATCGGCTCGATAAAAAGAGATTGAAGAGGACTACTTTAGGACTCTTGAAATGGGAGAACCCTGATTGTTATTGACTTCAGAATTAGGGCCCTAAAGTACAGTGGGTTTCAGAAGGAGGGAGAGGAGTGGAGAAATTAGTGGGTTAAGTCTCCAGTGGAGACAGGGGATCCCCCAGAGACACCATTTTCTATTGGATTTGGTGCAGAAAGTACTGTCTCCTCCCAAGTCCAATGCCCCACGGATCTCAAAGACAGACAGGCTGAGTGTGGCTTGAGGCCGCAGCTGGGCCAGCCGGGTGCAGAGGAGAGAAAAGGCGAGGTTAAGAGAAAATTAGAATAGAAAAGTGTCCTGCTGGCTGGAGTGTTAAGGAGGTGCATTTGAATTCCAAACAGCTTTTAAAGTCTAGCTGGTAAAGGGTGAGCACCACTACGTGTCCAGTGCAGAAGAAAGAATTCATATATTTTGAGACTTGGAGCCTGACTTTAAGAAGAACAAAAGCGACAAATGATGGATGGAATGATGAACAATGCAAACATTCACACCCAGTCACAAAGATCTGAGTTTAATTCATTGTTCTGTAGCTCACCACGCCACCCCAGTTTGGACCCTGACATATGCAAATCAGTCCAGCCTGAACTGCCTAGCCCGGTCCTCCCTGGAACAGAAACAAGCATCCTGCGACTGGTTTTAGAACATTACCCCTCATCAGCCAGGCTAGCTTGAATCCAATGGCACATTGAGTAATGGACCCACAAATGGGCATACCCTTCCCACTTAGGGCAACAAGCAAAAGGAACAAATGATGGACAGAATGCTGAACAATATCAACATTCACCCCAGTCACAAATATCTGGGTTTAATCCATTGTTCTTTCGCTCACCAGACCGCCCCAGATTGGACCCAGCCATATGCAAATCAGTCTTGAGCCTGTTCCTCATGGGGACAGTTCAGCTGAACTGCCCCTAAGGAGGGTTATTCTATAGACAGGTTAGTTCTGGCATAAGGAGTAGCTATAGTGTTACAGAGGATCTCCTAGGAGGATTGATGATGCCTTTGAAGCCATATTCATGGTGATGGGATGGATAACATAATTGCTTTAGAGAAGGGGAAGAGGTTTAGGCATCCCACTATAAAGGACGTCCTTGTCAGTAGGTATGAATTAACCCCAGATGAGTGCAGGTTGAAATTCAGGGTTAGTCAGAAACTGTGTGACTACTACTGGGAGGATGTTGTAGGGTAGTTTTCAAATGGTTTTTAAAACCACTGTTGTTTTTACGAAGGTGTTTCTAACAGTTTTATAGTTTTTTTTTCAAAGTGGACTAAGAAGCAACTTGAGGAACCTTTTCTTCAGTACTTATTGAAGTTCTTTTAACTTGTTTCTTCTGATACAGTTAAATGGTATCCCTATAATCTGTTGTGAATGTAGTAGATGGATATTAAAATGCTTATATGCTTCTTCAGATCTACTTCTATCCACTTTTTCAAACTGTCCACTTGCAGGCAGCATTTCTTTAATCTTGCAACTTCCATGTTAGAGAACATCTACATCTTTATAGTACACATTATTGTGTTTAAGATATAATGTAGCTTTCTTCACCTTATTTACTTCCACTAGTTCCTGCCAGATTTTGTTATTTTTTCGTGGGCAGAACATTTACTAGAATAACAAGTGGTTCTTCCAAATCTATCCCTACACCCACAGTTTCAATATAGTATTTCACATCTAAAGAAACATGCACAACTGTACCTTTAAGCCCTTTCAGAATCTCAGTGAATGATACCTTTAATGTTACAGTTTGCTTCTCTCATAAAATAATATAAGTAATCCCAGGGATATTCTGCACAACCCAGGGTTAGAAACCAAGATAGTATTCCTAAATTTCACATCATGTACTTAAACTCAACATGACGACGATACCAGTACTCCTTCGTCCCAATATTTGCAGAGGTAAGGTAAATAGATAGGTGGTGTCCTATTGTTTCAATTTTAATCCTGGCAAATATTAAAAATACTACTACAGTCCCATTTATACACGGGAGCCTGTCTACACCTACTTTGTACCTCTTCATCTGTTTATACTTCTACATTTTGAGGCATCATCTCATCTTTTCCTATGGTGCTACTGTTTTTTGTCAAAGTTCACATTCAGTGTATTTCTGTATTTGTAAATAGTTAAATAAGTTATGCTATATGTGTTTGTTAATTGTTTGGTTTAAATTGTATTATGTTAAAAAAAATCACTTGTAAAGTTATAAATACATTTATTATTAAGTTAATGTAAGGGTCACAAACATGCCCATACAGGTATTCATACATGTACTCACACACCTATACAGTCATTCACACAGGTACAGTAGTAGGGGAAATGGAGCCAGATAAGACATTTTTACAGTGCCAAACGTAGCATTTTACACAGTGAGAAATCATCTCACTCAAATATTCACAAGCTACTGGCATTCTGATGACAGCAGCTGATGAACAATCTCCAAAGAGGGCTCTAGTAGTGGAATATTCCACTTCACCTAGTTTCTTGTGCATCATTCAGTTGTGCATTCTTTCATGAATTGCTTTTAAGTACTTCCATTTGGAACTTGCACCATGTGAATATTTGTTTAACAGTGTTGCTGGATAACTGTATGCTATAAATATATCACTGTACATAGTTAGCTGTTACCTTCTTTTTCCCAGAAGGTATTTTTAAATGCTTCCAGACCTGGTGAGGGTGCAAGGTATAGTTACCTTAGGGTACAAGTTACTTTAAATAACTAACTATAACAGCTCAATTTCTATGGATTTGTGCATAAAAATTTAGAACCTAACTATAACGTCCCTATAACCTTTGTTGTTTTTAGTGAATTTCTAAGGTTTTTTTAAATGCTAATTCCTAACGTGCTGCCAATCCCACACTACGCACAACTGTGCATAGCTGGGGTTGGCCGCTGGAACTCTCCCCCCATTTTTCTGAGGATTTTATTCTTCTTCTGCCTCCCTTGTTACTGCTTTCTCCTTTCTTTCCCATGCTTTTGCCTTGCTTTTTACTGCTTCCCCTCCCTCCCTTTTTTTGAGTGCTTTCTCCTGCTTTCACATCACTTTGTACTGTTTTCTCTTTCTTTTCCCCTGGTTTTTAGCCCTGGGGACCAAAACCTCCCAAGGGCTTTATGTATATTTTGGAGAGGGGCCAGGCAAACCCCTCTCCATGCACTCATTTGAGCTCCAGGGATCACTACCTCCCAAGGTTTCTTTTTTGCACTGGAGGGGGGCATATGCAGACTCTTCTCCCGGAGCTCTTTGAAGCCCTGGGGGCTACCACCTCCTCAGGGCTCAATGTGCTATTTTATTAAATGTAAAGGGGGGCCAAGGGACCACCACCACCCGGGGGTCAAATCTTTAATACAAACTGGGAGGGTTGGCTCATTGCCCGGGGCCTGGCAATTTGTAATAGGGAGGGGGGCTACATGGTCCTCCTCCCAGGGCCATTTTCAGTCCCGGGGACCCCATCCCCAGGGGCTCAACCTTAATTAAAAAGGGGTGGGGAGGGGGGCCACATGACCTCCCTCACTGGGCCAATTCCGACCCCGTGGACCCTATCCCCTGGTGCCTGGCCATGTCACCTGTGTACCCCAATATTTGTGTGCAGGGAAACAGATGAAAGTTCTGTTTTCTGCGAGCTGGAGCTATGTGACATCTCCCGCTCAGAAAGCATAGTTAAGTTTGCTTTTGCTTGGTGGAGGCTGTCAGCTTTCACCAAGCAAAAGAAAACATCTACTTCCAAGGGAGGGCACCTAAGGAGGTAGCAGGAGCTGTCTCTCGGGGTGGTGGTCTTCAGGGCCATCCATTGCTCCACAAAGGGGGCTGCGCAGCCCCCTTAATTGTTTTAGTTAGCCCCAGGGAGATGGTGGTCCCTGGGGATGTGGGGGTCTGTGCGCCCCCTTCATTAGAATGAATTGCCTTGGGGAGGTGACAGTCCCCAGGGCTCCGCGGTGGCCACATGCCCCCCACATATTAATTTTATGTTTAGTCCCCGAGAAAGTGGTGGTGCCCGGGTCACCTTTTTAGGTGCCTGGGAAGGTGACAATCCCTGGGGCAGAGGGTGTACATGCGGGCTCCCCCGCATTTATATTTAGAGATTTTACCCAGGGAAGTAGTGGTCCTCCCCATACAGTAAAAGCATGCACCAGGGCGGTGACAGTCCCCGGAGCTTAAATAAGCCTGAGGAGGGGGGCCTGTGTGCCCCCTCCTTTTTCTAACTCCTTATATATTACCTACTCGCGGTCGTCAGTAGGTAGTTATAGTTAGGACCTAGTTTCCATAGGAAAATACTTTTTTTGACTTGGCTATAACTTTTACTTTGTTTGACTAATGTGCATGAAATGTTGCCAGAAAAGTGTAATGCTGGATACTTTTGTTATGCAAAGTTAGGGGTGATATGTGCAGTGGGGACTGCTTATTTGGGGCACAAAATAAGGTTGCGTTTGTAATGTTAATTCTCATAAGAACCTTTAGCCACCTCTGCATCTGTAGCCCGAACCGCTGAACAGACTTACACCAAGTTTGGCAAGGAGGTAGATGTCGGTTGAAATAAGTGCATTTTGCTTATTTGGTGTAAATCCGTTCAGAAGTATTTGAGAAATGTAAGTTGAAAACTATAGTGATATCTCTGGCTAAAGATATTTTCTGTGGTTTCGCGATTAATCGCAAATGCATGCCCCAACGAGAATGCTTTGATTGGCTGGACGCAACCTGAACAGAAAGTTGCACCTGCCATTTTATCACTAGGGAACTGTTTCCGGGGCTGAAAATCTGTATGAAAGGCCACATGAGGGGTCAGGGTGGAGATACTCTGACCCCATGGTTAAGAAATGGGGGTGTTAGTGACACAAGTAATGTGTCCAAAATGAATTTTGTTATTCATGCGCGATATTTTTGAAGACTCCACAACCGCCAGCGTGGCCTCCCGTGTATCATCGTGGAGACGTCGTGATTAACAGTTGTCGCGAAGATTGGTGAAAATAATAAAAAAATATTTTAATGAATCATTAATATGCATTGTCATAGAGATACTGAGATATTGACAAATGTTTTCATAAAGGTATTTATATAGTGAGTTATGTACTGTGATGGTTAGAATAATATAGTAATAATTTTTTATTTGATGATGAGTATTGAATTCCTTCTTTTGCTTTCTGCTTTCGCGACGTAAGTGCGGGGATCGCAATTATCAACGTGATGACGATCTCTGGCCTCACCGCAAAAACAGAAAATAGGTTTTAGAGATGGTTGATCTAGAAATACACTAGAAAAAAATGAGTTTTGTGTATAGTAATAAACCTCTAGTGTGAAAAATGTGTGTGTACATATGTGTTTTCACTTTATTGAAAAAGGCGGAACGTCTTGAATAACAGCGAAAAACTGAAAATAAGTCTGAAAGATGGTTTTTAAAGAAACTTAGGCCTCATTACGATGCTGTTGGGACCACCACTGTCAGGCCGTCTGTGGTGGTCCCACCGCCATCACACCATGCCGGTCCGGATGGTGGGCGGGCAGAGAGACCAACCACCACACATCGTCGGAGGGACTGCAATCCCTTCAACAGTGGTGGTGCCTGCTCGTTCACCGCCGTGTGGATTACAATGTCCCTTTCCACCAGCCATTTCGTGGTGGCTAACTGCCATGAAAAGGGAGGCGGAAAGTGACTTTGGGGGCCCGTAGCGGGCCCACATTCCCTCTGGCCCTCCTATATGGGCCCTGAGGGGCACCTAAAACATCTCTGCATCATGTGGCAGGCAAGGCAAACATGCCTCTTAGCAGCAAGGCTTGTGCTGCAGCCCTTTTTCGGGCAGCAGCACAAGCATCAATGCTTGGAGGCATGTTTCCGAGTGGCTCCACGTCGGTTGGATTGGAATTTCCTTGGCAGGACTGAAGACTCGCTGTTGGCCTGTCCCATTCCTGACAGAATCGAAATGAGCCCATTATTACAAAAATATGAGGTTAAACATGCTTTGAAAGAAGAATGTATATAGTAATATTTGTAGGGCAATGTTCAAAATGGATTTTTTTACATATTATTTTGGGATATGTTGGTGGCCATTGAATATCAGCTTTTGTTTTCTGTTTTTGTGACGTGTGCACAGGGATCGTAATTACAGATGTCATTGCGGTCTCCAGAGTCACCATGAAAAAATTAAATTGGTTTTAAGGATAGTTATTATGGAAACTCCTTACAAATTCATGACTTTAGAGAATACTGTAAGAAACCGTTAGTGTGCAAAATACTGTAGCATGTGCGGATATATATGTTTTAGACTTTATGGTAAAGGCGCGATCATCTCAGTTAACACTGTCATCGCGAGTCTCGAATAACCGCAAAAATGGGGATTAGGTCTGAAAGAAGGTTTTTAAAGACGCTTAGTACACAAATATGAGTTTAAACATGCTTTGAATGAAGTATGAATATAGTGATATGTGTAGGGAAATGTTCAGAATGGATTTTTTTTACATGTTATTTTTGGGTGTGTGGTGGTCACTGAATGGCTGCTTTTGTTTTCCGTTTTCGTAACGTGTCCACGGGGATCACTATGCCATCGCAAAGATCCTCAAAAACTAAAGAAAAAAACCTTTAGAAAAAAACTTCAGATTATTTTGTGTACTAGGGTGGCTCTGACAAGGGCTGTTGTGTTGGTTGTGTGTATATGGCTAATACACATAAGACTGGATGCAGAGTTATAGGTTTCTTAGAAACACCCTGTTGCCTTCCTCTGTAAAGTGCAGTCCATCATTTCTATAAATTCCATGCATGTCAAAACGGAGATTGTTGTTATAGATAAGGTCCATGTGAGGGTCCCTGAAGAATACAAAAACATTTTTATTAGCATGTGTCCTGGCTTTGTCAATCTGTGGACAGAATTGATTTGACCACTTCCATTTCTGTCTTTGGCATATATTAGAGTATATAATCACAAATGGGGCCGCTCCCAGCTGAATGTTCTAGATGCTACCTTATCTATAATGGCCTTTTAACTCACTTTTTGTATGTATGGGTCCCCACTAAGTTTAGAAGTGCATCTCTGTCGTCAGGTGAATGCCCGCCCTCTATCAAACCAAGTTTTTAGAGGGTGAGGACTGGTCAATGATGAGACATGGGGGTGGGTGCAGAGGACTCCCAGCAGTGGCCTGCAATATGAGGGGTGGGTGCAGAGGACTCCCAGCAGTGGACAGAGACATGGGGGTGGGTGCACAGGACTCCCAGCAGTGGCCTGCAATATGAGGGGTGGGTGCAGAGGAATCCCAGCAGTGGTCTGCAATATGAGGGGTGGGTGCAGATGACTCCCAGCAGTGGGCAGAGACATGGGGGTGGGTGCATATGACTACCAGCAGTGGTCTGCAATCTGAGGGGTGGGTGCAGAGGACTCCCAGCAGTGGACAGAGATATGGGGGTGGGTGCAGAGGACAACCAGCAGTGGACAGAGATATGGGGGTGGGTGCAGAGGACTCCCAGCAGTGGACAGAGACATGGGGGTGGGTGCAGAGGACTCCCAGCAGTGGACAGAGACATGGGGGTGGGTGCAGAGGACTCCCAGCAGTGGAAAGAGATATGGGGGTGTACATCATTATCAGATGACCACACCTACATGGTGGTATGTATGCATCCCTAACTTTGGACTATGATGACAGTGCTATAACAACACATCACTGACAGCAGTGTCCCACTCCCATGACAACCAAAAGTGGCCTGCAATCAGAGGGGTGGGTGCAGAGGACTCCCAGCAGTGGACAGAGACATGGGGGTGGGTGCATATGACAACCAGCAGTGGCCTGCAATCTGAGGGGTGGGTGCAGAGGACTCCCAGAAGTGGACAGCGATATGGGGGTGGGTGCAGAGGACTCCCAGCAGTGGACAGAGACATGGGGGTGGGTGCAGAGGACTCCCAGCAGTGGCCTGCAATATGAGGGGTGGGTGCAGAGGACTCCCAGCAGTGGACAGAGACATTGGGGTGGGTGCAGAGGACTCCCAGCAGTGGCCTTCAATATGAGGGGTGGGTGCAGAGGACACCCAGCAGTGGACAGAGACATGGGGGTGGGTGCATATGACAACCAGCAGTGGCCTGCAATCTGAGGGGTGGGTGCAGAGGACTCCCAGCAGTGGACAGAGACATGGGGGTGGGTGCAGAGGACTCCTAGCAGTGGCCTGCAATATGAGGGGTGGGTGCCGAGGACTCCCAGCAGTGGACAGAGACATGGGGGTGGGTGCATATGACAACCAGCAGTGGCCGGCAATCTGAGGGGTGGGTGCAGAGGACTCCCAGCACTGGGCAGAGATATGGGGGTGGGTGCATATGACAACCAGCAGTGGACAGAGACGTGGGGGTGGGTACATATGACAACCAGCAGTGGCCTGCAATCTGAGGGGTGGGTGCAGAGGACTCCCAGCAGTGGACAGAGATATGGGGGTGGGTGCAGAGGACTCCCAGCAGTGGACAGAGACATGGGGGTGGGTGCAGAGGACTCCCAGCAGTGGCCTGCAATATGAGGGGTGGGTGCAGAGGACTCCCAGCAGTGGACAGAGACATGGGGGTGGGTGCATATGACAACCAGCAGTGGCCTGCAATCTGAGGGGTGGGTGCAGAGGACTCCCAGCAGTGGACAGAGATATGAGGGTGGGTGCAGAGGACTCCCAGCTGTGGACAGAGACATGGGGGTGGGTGCAGAGGACTCCCAGCAGTGGCCTGCAATATGAGGGGTGGGTGCAGAGGACTCCCAGCAGTGGACAAAGACAAAGGGGTGGGTGCATATGACAACCAGCAGTGGCCTGCAATCTGAGGGGTGGGTGCAAATGACTCTCAGCAGTGGACAGGGATATGGGGGTGGGTGCAGAGGACTCCCAGCAGAGGACAGAGACATGGGGGTGGGTGCATATGACAACCAGCTGTGGCCTGTAATCTGAGGGGTGGGTGCAGAGGACTCCCAGCAGTGGACAGAGATATGGGGGTGGGTGCAGAGGACTCCCAGCAGAGGACAGAGACATGGGGGTGGGTGCAGAGGACTCCCAGCAGTGGCCTGCAATATGAGGGGTGGGTGCAGAGGACTCCCAGCAGTGGACAAAGACATGGGGGTGGGTGCAGAGGACTCCCAGCAGTACAGTGACTAGCAAGGATGGCACAGACGATTCAGCAGGAGACATCGGTGAGCAGGGATGGCCATTGTTGAAGGGATCCGTCACCAACAAAGGAAATGTTGACACAGGTCAGCACAACAATTGTGCAACTGTTTGCAGGGAAGATGTCAGGTGCCACAGAGGAAGGAACACTCTTTGGGATAATGTCTCAAAACCAAATGAACACACACTACCAATGATTCTTTGCAGAGACATTGTGATGGTACACAGATACCATGGTCCACCTCATGACCATCATACAAAAACATTTCTCAGAACCCTAACACATTACCAGTACACCAACTCCAGGAGCCACATCACCAACATCAAGTACCTGAAATGCAATAGTGTTGAAAGTAAAAATAAAGGCTTTATTCAGCACAAAAAAAAATATAAAAAATAGACTATTTACAGAGGCCAATGGCCAGTCCATACGTAAATTCCAAGGGGGGACGTAGGGGACCGCATCTACCCCTAGCTTGCCTGCACAAATGAACCTCCAGGTTCGTCGGAGGGGGGGGGCCATCATCTGTGGCAGTACCAGGCACCGCAGGGACAGGAGGGTGAAGGGTAGGTGTGGTGGGTGCAGGGGTGGACGTCTCCACCACGGGGGCTGGGGCAGCGCTGAAGGTGGAGGCGAGCTTGGCGCTGCACACCGCTGTCAGTACGTCCATCCGAGCCCCTGCACCTGAGGATTCCCCAGGGTCAAGGGAGGGTGTGGTGGGCGAGGGACGGGGTGCAGCGCTCCTGCGGGAGCTGGTTGATGTGGTGGGGGACTCAACTCCCGTGCCCGGGGACTTCCTCGCCCGCTTGTGGGGTGGTGGCTCAGCGGGGGCGAGGTCCAGCCCACCAAGAAAGAGCTGCTTGGGTGAGCGTTTGGCAGGGGAGCCAAGGGGAGGGGTTTTGGAGGGACAGGGTTGTGAGGACTGCGGACTGCGACTGTGGCTGCGTGTATGTCATCTGTCCCCAGACCCTGTGGGTGTGCCTACATCCCGCTGAGTGTGCGTGCCAGGAGGTGTGCGCTTTGCCTTACTTGGGGGTGTGCTGCCTGTGTCTGGTGGGGTGCGTGATCGTGACTGTCTGGGTGTGCGTTGGACAGGTATGGGAGAGGAAAGTGTGGATGGGTCCAGGGTAGGGGGGGATGGAGCACTGCAGGAGAGTAACTGCTGCCATCAGGGAAGAGTCCATGGACCGCAGAATCCTGCATTGGTCAGACATCGTTGCTGACATGCCCTCCATGAACGACACCATCTGTGTAAGCAGTTTAGTGCGGCCATGGAGGACATTGAGCACTGATGCCTGCCCAACCTGCAACTGCCGCAGTATGTCCACAGACTCTTCACTGAGGGCAGCAGGGGTGACAGGGGCAGGGGGTGCGGTGCCTGGGTCGAAGGAGACATGGTGGGCCTCTGCACGGACAGAAGGGACGGGAGCAACTGGGAGGGCGGAGATGGTAACGGAGGAGGCGGGGACAGATGTGAGGAGGCTGCCAGGTGGTGTTGCAGCCTCCGCCTCCTCGAGGAGGTCAGCGCCGGACCCGTCGGCGTCGTAGCTGGTATCGCCTCCAGACAGGTCCTCAGACTGACTCCCCTCGCCCTCCGTGCCACTGGCTCCTTCTGACTCTACAGCACTGGTGGCACTCTCGCTGGGTCCCTCCTCCAGGTCCGTGCAGGTGTCTCCTTCGGTTTCCGATGATGATGCTGTGGGCAAGGAGAAGAAACAGAAATGCATCAGTCACCTGTATACATCTGACACATGAGCACAAAAACAATAGGTCACAGTGCATATCTGGCAATTGTTGGACAGGCCACATGAAGGACTTGCTCCCCCCCCGCATGACAAGGCCCGAGCCCCGGACCCCCAGGTGTTACCCACAAGGGCAACCCGCACCCCGTCTCCCAACGGAACTCCTGCCCCCGGACATCCATGTATCATGGGGCCGAACCACTACCGGCTCCCCCGGCCGGATCAGCCGCCATCTTGGACACTGCGCCACGAGGCCGCATGGCCTCAGCCCGACCCTAACCCTGGGCCTGGCCCGGCCCCGACATCCCGGCACCACCATCCACCCAGGAGGTGAACGGACCACTTGGCAGGTCAATGGGAGAAAGAAGTGTCGATGGCTCTCCCCCGCCAGGTGCCGATCGCCCTCCAGCTCCCCCAGGCGCTGGCTCCACCCCCTGCTGGGTGTCTGGACTCCCTCATCCCGGACCCCCCGACCTCCAAGTGCGAGGGTCCGGACATCAAAGGGCGCCAGACCTATAACTAGGGCGGCTCCAGAGCAGGAAGGCAGTTGTATCCTGGAGTCGAGAGACACCGAGAAGAACTCAGCCTTGACGGACTACCGGCGCTGTCGTAGCCCTGCCTTGTGAACTATCGTCCTGCCTGCTGGCGCTGCCGCGGCCTTCTGCATCCTCCATCCTCGTCGGGACCTGCTGGCGCTGCCGCGGACCGTTGTAACAACACCTTCATCGGGACCTGCTGGCGCTGCCGCGGACCGTGTAACGACCACCTTCACCGGGACCTGCTGGCGCTGCCACGGACCGTGTAACGACCACCTTCACCGGGACCTGCTGGCGCTGCCGCGGACCGTGTAACGACCACCTTCACCGGGACATGCTGGCGCTGCCGCGGCCCGTCCAAGCCAGAACACCGAGCTCGAGGATTGTGAGCTATCCACCATACCATCTCAGCTACCAGATTGGTAACCAGACTGTCCCGCTACCCCCTTTCCCCAAACCAAGAGACTAGAATCGAGGGGACCCCTGAGTCCAGACCTCCTTGTACCATTCCATCGTACCTTAAGAAATCGCTTATAAAGAACGTTAAATCCTATCCTTGTGTGGTGTATATCTGTGGGGGGGAAGTTACTCATCTGTACGATCGCTGGAGACGGCTCTCCCCGGAGACCTCTCCCCTTGTCCTCGGCCGACCCTCCCGGTCCGTCTAACAGCAATGCATCATGAGTAACAGCTAGATTACTCCGCACATATGTAAGCCCTGTACTGCCCAGTTGGTAGACCCACTATGCCACTTGGACACAAGGAAAAAAAGAACACACCAGGCCACAACTTGAATGAGAAATACACTGAGAAGCTAGTGTCAGTGAACAGGTGAGCACAGCAATACAATGAAGTCATGCCACCTCTTGTTGACCACACCTACATGGTGGTATGTACGCATCCCTAACTTTGGACTATGATGACAGTGCTATACCAACACATCACTGACAGCAGTGTCCCACTCCCATGACAACCAAAAGTGGCCTGCAATCAAAGGGGTGGGTGCAGAGGACTCCCAGCAGTGGACAGAGGCATGGGGGTGGGTGCATATGACAACCAGCAGTGGCCTGCAATCTGAGGGGTGGGTGCAGAGGACTCCCAGAAGTGGACAGCGATATGGGGGTGGGTGCAGAGGACTCCCAGCAGTGGACAGAGACATGGGGGTGGGTGCAGAGGACTCCCAGCAGTGGCCTGCAATATGAGGGGTGGGTGCAGAGGACTCCCAGCAGTGGACAGAGACATGGGGGTGGGTGCAGAGGACTCCCAGCAGTGGCCTTCAATATGAGGGGTGGGTGCAGAGGACACCCAGCAGTGGACAGAGACATGGGGGTGGGTGCATATGACAACCTGCAGTGGCCTGCAATCTGAGGGGTGGGTGCAGAGGACTCCCAGAAGTGGACAGAGACATGGGGGTGGGTGCAGAGGACTCCTAGCAGTGGCCTGCAATATGAGGGGTGGGTGCCGAGGACTCCCAGCAGTGGACAGAGACATGGGGGTGGGTGCATATGACAACCAGCAGTGGCCTGCAATCTGAGTGGTGGGTGCAGAGGACTCCCAGCACTGGGCAGAGATATGGGGGTGGGTGCATATGACAACCTTCAGTGGACAGAGACGTGGGGGTGGGTGCATATGACAACCAGCAGTGGCCTGCAATCTGAGGGGTGGGTGCAGAGGACTCCCAGCAGTGGACAGAGATATGGGGGTGGGTGCAGAGGACTCCCAGCAGTGGACAGAGACATGGGGGTGGGTGCAGAGGACTCCCAGCAGTGGCCTGCAATCTGAGGGGTGGGTGCAGAGGACTCCCAGCAGTGGACAGAGACATGGGGGTGGGTGCATATGACAACCAGCAGTGGCCTGCAATCTGAGGGGTGGGTGCAGAGGACTCCCAGCAGTGGACAGAGATATGAGGGTGGGTGCAGAGGACTCCCAGCTGTGGACAGAGACATGGGGGTGGGTGCAGAGGACTCCTAGCAGTGGCCTGCAATATGAGGGGTGGGTGCAGAGGACTCCCCGCAGTGGACAGAGACATGGGGGTGGGTGCATATGACAACCAGCAGTAGCCTGCAATCTGAGGGGTGGGTGCAGAGGATTCCCAGCAGTGGACAGAGATATGGGGGTGGGTGCATATGACAACCAGCAGTGGACAGAGACATGGGGGTGGGTGCATATGACAACCAGCTGTGGCCTGCAATCTGAGGGGTGGGTGCAGAGGACTCCCAGCAGTGGACAGAGATATGGGGGTGGGTGCAGAGGACTCCCAGCAGAGGACAGAGACATGGGGGTGGGTGCAGAGGACTCCCAGCAGTGGCCTGCAATATGAGGGGTCGGTGCAGAGGACTCCCAGCAGTGGACAGAGACATGGGGTGGGTGCTTATGACAACAAGCAGTGGCCTGCAATCTGAGGGGTGGGTGCAGAGGACTCCCAGCAGTGGCCTGCAATATGAGGGTGGGTGCAGAGGACTCCCAGCAGTGGACAGAGACATGGGGGTGGGTGCAGAGGACTATCAGCAGCGCACAGAGATATGGGGGTGGGTGCAGAGGACTCCCAGCACTGGACAGAGACATGGGGGTGGGTGCAGAAGACACCCAGCAGTGGACAGAGACATGGGAGTGGGTGCAGAGGACTCCCAGCAGTGGACAGAGATATGGGGGGTATACATCATTATCAGATGACCACACCTGCATGGTGGTATGTACGCATCCCTAACTTTGGACTATGATGACATTGCTATAACAACTCATCACTGACAGCAGTGTCCCACTCCCATGAGGATGGATGTCTTTCTCCCACTGCATGACACACCACATGTGGGTGTGAGGACAAATAACACATGCATACCCACCCATGGCAGATGCAGCACAATACACACCCTGATATCATGCCACAAGACAGTATAGTCATGTAACTGTCTGCAAAACTAAGATAGACAAAGGGAACACACACTGTCACGCACATCCCAGGACTGATAGGAATGTCCAGGTGCTGGTCCAGCCACCAAGATGTTGTCTCTCATGGAAGGAATAGGGTGGAATTCCCCTAGATTCAATGCCCACAATTGTGAGTCAGGTGCCCAAATACCCTGCATAACAAGTACCATTTGTGTGGTAGGCTGTGATTACACACATGCATAGTGCTGAAAAGGGTGAATTTGTCCCTGAAGGCATTTCGACATTCTCAAAACACAAGTACAGTGACTAGCAAGGATGGCACAGACGATTCAGCAGGAGACATCGGTGAGCAGGGATGGCCATTGTTGAAGGGATCCGTCACCAACAAAGGAAATGTTGACACAGGTCAGCACAACAATTGTGCAACTGTTTGCAGGGAAGATGTCAGGTGCCACAGAGGAAGGAACACTCTTTGGGATAATGTCTCAAAACCAAATGAACACACACTACCAATGATTCTTTGCAGAGACATTGTGATGGTACACAGATACCATGGTCCACCTCATGACCATCATACAAAAACATTTCTCAGAACCCTAACACATTACCAGTACACCAACTCCAGGAGCCTCATCACCAACATCAAGTACCTGAAATGCAATAGTGTTGAAAGTAAAAATAAAGGCTTTATTCAGCACAAAAAAAATATAAAAAATAGACTATTTACAGAGGCCAATGGCCAGTCCATACGTAAATTCCAAGGGGGGACGTAGGGGACCGCATCTACCCCTAGCTTGCCTGCACAAATGAACCTCCAGGTTCGTCGGAGGGGGGGGGCCATCATCTGTGGCAGTACCAGGCACCGCAGGGACAGGAGGGTGAAGGGTAGGTGTGGTGGGTGCAGGGGTGGACGTCTCCACCACGGGGGCTGGGGCAGCGCTGAAGGTGGAGGCGAGCTTGGCGCTGCACACCGCTGCCAGTACGTCCATCCGAGCCCCTGCACCTGAGGATTCCCCAGGGTCAAGGGAGGGTGTGGTGGGCGAGGGACGGGGTGCAGCGCTCCTGCGGGAGCTGGTTGATGTGGTGGGGGACTCAACTCCCGTGCCCGGGGACTTCCTCGCCCGCTTGTGGGGTGGTGGCTCAGCGGGGGCGAGGTCCAGCCCACCAAGAAAGAGCTGCTTGGGTGAGCGTTTGGCAGGGGAGCCAAGGGGAGTGGTTTTGGAGGGACAGGGTTGTGAGGACTGCGGACTGCGACTGTGGCTGCGTGTATGTCATCTGTCCCCAGACCCTGTGGGTGTGCCTACATCCCCCTGAGTGTGCGTGCCAGGAGGTGTGCGCTTTGCCTTACTTGGGGGTGTGCTGCCTGTGTCTGGTGGGGTGCGTGATCGTGACTGTCTGGGTGTGCGTTGGACAGGTATGGGAGAGGAAAGTGTGGATGGGTCCAGGGTAGGGGGGGATGGAGCGCTGCAGGAGAGTAACTGCTGCCATCAGGGAAGAGTCCATGGACCGCAGAATCCTGCATTGGTCAGACATCGTTGCTGACATGCCCTCCATGAACGACACCATCTGTGTAAGCAGTTTAGTGCGGCCATGGAGGACATTGAGCACTGATGCCTGCCCAACCTGCAACTGCCGCAGTATGTCCACAGACTCTTCACTGAGGGCAGCAGGGGTGACAGGGGCAGGGGGTGCGGTGCCTGGGTCGAAGGAGACATGGTGGGCGTCTGCACGGACAGAAGGGACGGGAGCAACTGGGAGGGCGGAGATGGTAATGGAGGAGGCGGGGACAGATGTGAGGAGGCTGCCAGGTGGTGTTGCAGCCTCCGCCTCCTCGAGGAGGTCAGCGCCGGACCCGTCGGCGTCGTAGCTGGTATCGCCTCCAGACAGGTCCTCAGACTGACTCCCCTCGCCCTCCGTGCCACTGGCTCCTTCTGACTCTACAGCACTGGTGGCACTCTCGCTGGGTCCCTCCTCCAGGTCCGTGCAGGTGTCTCCTTCGGTTTCCGATGATGATGCTGTGGGCAAGGAGAAGAAACAGAAATGCATCAGTCACCTGTATACATCTGACACATGAGCACAAAAACAATAGGTCACAGTGCATATCTGGCAATGCATCATGAGTAACAGCTAGATTACTCCGCACATATGTAAGCCCTGTACTGCCCAGTTGGTAGACCCACTATGCCACTTGGACACAAGGAAAAAAAGAACACACCAGGCCACAACTTGAATGAGAAATACACTGAGAAGCTAGTGTCAGTGAACAGGTGAGCACAGCAATACAATGAAGTCATGCCACCTCTTGTTTACCCTGAAAGAAACAGTAGTGGTGCACCCAATGTAAAATAACACACCTCACTACTCAAGGTGTCCCCACACTCAGAGACCTGTAAGTACTTTGGAACAAAAAGCGAAAATGTTTTGCTACCTTGGGACTCACAATACTTTACACAATCGACATGTATTGAATGTGGCAATTTGCCATTTCGTGAAAAGAACACTCATGTGCCTGCATGAAAGATGTCTCCCAAGGAAGTGCACACAAAACTACATTTACACTGTCATTGAAGAAGCTGGCACCTTTTTCAAAGAAGCCACAGTTAGAAATAAATGGTTTTGCAGAAAGTACATATACATGGGCCCACGGAGGTCTTGATGTCTCTCTTGACACACGTTAGTTTGTATCGCCAACAACAAAGGAGTTTCACAAAATCAAGACCACTGTGGGAACATGTATACGGAGAATCTGCAACACCATTTAATTCTAACACTGGCTTCTTTGAAAAGGTGCCAGCGTGTTCCATGAAAGTGGAAATGTCGTTTGGTGTGCACTTCCTTGGGAGACATCTTTCATGCAGGCACATTAGTGTTCTTAACACAAATCATCAAATTACCACATTTAAAACATGAAGAACTGTCGACAAGTGCTGTGAGTGCCAAGGTACAAACATTTTTGACTAACAACTTGAATTATGTCAGTTGTCACATGGCCATCCGTTACCTGATGACACAGTTGGCTACACATATGACCCACTGCCTGTCATGTAGAGTGGCACACATGTCCAAACCCAGGACAATGCATAAGCTAATGGGCCTGCAATTGTGTTGTAAAAAAACATAGCTGTACTGTGGAGACACCCTCATGGCAAGTCAGAATGTCCACACAGATGTCAGCACACAAAGACCAAACTGCGTTGCATCTGAACCACACACATGTGCAAAAATGTATGAGCAGTAATCATGTTTTTAAAAAAATGACACAGGCAGCAAAGCATGAACATTAAGCACTGGCCACCATCACAGTGGCACTGCACGGTGATTCTTTGTACAGCCAATTCTCACACACAGGTCAGACCTGGCAAGGAGAAATCAGGGGTGCCCATGTAGGCCTCTTCCGCACAACCCCCCCATACCTGAGTCAATGTGATTGATACAGATCAAGAAGTGACACCTCTTAATCAGGGTTTCCAAAACTGTGCAGCAACAATTGCTAAATTGACACAACATCACCTTGTGGGGCTGGCAACACATATTTGTGACAAACAACCATCAACAGATTGTTGTGAATAGCCACACAGGCACTGCCCAGTGTGAGTATGCACAAGCCAAATGGTGTATCCCTGTCCAGTGGACACATGTAGCACACATTGGAAAAATACCAACTAGGCCAGGGAACAATGGCACAGAGGCAGACCTATGCTGGACCCACAGAGAATGTGCACAGTGTTGGATGACAGACATGATTAGGAGGCCAGGGTGTCTCAGGGGAATGTAGTGGGCACACTGCTTCGTGTTCCTGGAATGAGCTGACTGTACCATGAGCAACCGTCATGGCACTCTGCATATCTCCCACTCATGCACATCATGTCTGAGGCCACAGCATTGGTCATGCATGGTGCAAGGGTGTTCAGTTGAAACTTCACACTCCTATGTTGAGACTCATCATCAGTGCCAACAAATATGGACCCCCAACATAGTGAACAGGTCATGGCACAGGCAAGGTACCAACACATGTCACAGACCACCCTCCCACATGATGCGGAAAGCAATGTGCACTTTGATTTTCTGGCACCCTAGATGACCATGTGCAAAAGTGATTACACACAGACCAGGGGACACATGTCAAGGAGGGGAATTGATGAAAAAGAGCACCAGGTGACATTGGGGAACAGAAAATGCACTGCACATATAAACTCTAGGAGTGTATCCAGGCTACAGAGCACTTCCAAAAGCTGGTGACACATAACACAACAAACAGCCATGTACCTACCCCCTCCTTGCTGCAGTCTCTCCTGTAACTGCCTATCAAGGTCAGGGAAGACCACCGACAGGACACGGGTCATGTGGGAGGTCAGGTGTCCGTCGGCATCCGCCGTGGGGGTGAGGAGTGTCGTGCCCCAGATGGACCCGGGCGATCCACCGGGTCCAGCACTGGATGTCCTGCCACCGTTTTCAGACCTGTGGTAGGTGCCGACTCCGATCCCCCGCCGATCTCACAGCCCTGACGATGTCCTGCGAGTTCACCATCTTCTCGTAGGCAGTTACCTGTCAGGATGACAAAGTGAGACAACATCACTACACCTGCTCCATGTCCCAGAGACTCACATTTGAACATCTTTGATATGTTGAACAGGGCATAGGATGCTGACAGGAATTGCATAATTCTCAATGAGAAATTGGCCTGTGTGCAAGCCCCAATCCCCTGTGTCATGACATTTGGCACCGAGTCTAATTCCATCAAAAAGATGGTGTCAAAAAATTGGCACCTGATTCAGAAAGTCGAACCACAGTTCTCCAGACCTCGTTTTGCCTTCAAAAGAGCAAAGAATTTAAGGGACTCACTTGTAAAAGCATATAAAGAACCAGTCCCCACTTCTCTAACAAATCTGTGGGGGCTAGCACCCATAACTGGCCACTACCCATGTGGGCATTGCATAGCCTGCCCAACGACATCAGTGGTTAAATCCTGTGTCCTCAATGGAATTAAGTGGACAATACGTCAACACACAAATTGTCTGACAAGAAATGTCATTTATTGTATAGAATGCCCTTGTGGCCTATACTATATAGGCAAAACAACACAAGAAGTCAAGAAGCGTATAATACAACATCAATCGTGCATTAGATGTAGAATCACCACTGCACCTATGGTAGAACATTATGTGGAGAAAGAACATAACCCCACTGATATGAAATGGTTTGTACTAGAGACTGTTAAAAACACAAAAAGGCGACAGAATGTTGAACGCCTACTGACTCTGAAGGAAAACAGGTGGATTTGGTCAGTTAAAACGGCGGAGAGGGGATTGAATTCCTTTATCGAATGGCAAACTTTGGCGACACTGTAAACTATATGACCATTTGTTGTACGACTGCATCTAACAGTTTGTATCAGTTTTGGTTCCCATACTGACCACTGTTTAGTCATTTGAGCTACTTGAGAGTAATCTAGTGATTTGACGTATAGCTGTTCACCCCATATTACACTTTACTCGAGTTTCGGATGTTAGCCTTAATGATGTAGGACTTTGTTTAAGCCATGAGGTTATCCACTTTAGTCCTATGACCAGAATATTGGATTTACTATGCCCCATGCTTCTGGCATAGTCATCTACATCCATAGGTCTGAATAGTTTCCCTAACTTTTATGGATACCATTAACTAGGTTCTATAGATTGGCTTATGGCTTTTGATTTGTTCTCCAACTTTTCTAACTGTATTGAGAAGAAAGTAGGGTATTAGTTGGGTTTGAGCATTATATGCCTATTCGTAATTTAAATAACTCCACCTAAAGATGGCCGACTGATTTACCATTTGCATAAGACGATTTGGATGTGATTCCTTTTTCGCATGACAAACTCAGGCCTATTACATAACAGTTGTCGGGCTGTATTTCACAATTTTCGGCATACGTCTGAATAATTTTCTTAAGATACATTTACGCCCTTAACTAGGGTGTATGTATTGTTATGATTTGGTTTTCTCCTTTTTTAGGCGTATCTAGAAGACAGCAGGGCATTAGTTGAGTTCGTTGTTAAAACGACTACACTGTAAGATGGCCGACTTATTTACCGCTTGCACATGACGATTTATATCACGCCATTGATATAATAAGGCTCGCGTTGCCCCGGAACTCACGCTCGGACTAATTGGCGAGACGCGCAATGGAAGTATAGTTGCTGAAGATTTCTGCTAATGGTAAGTCGTGGAGTGCTTGATGGACTGTGGCTTCATGTGTGAGAAACTAGCGATATGGCGGAATCGTTTACTGATTAGGTGGGTGTCTGTTTGTTTACAGAATACGGACTCACGTACCGCCGACGATATCTGGCGTTCCCTGTAAGTAATGGCTGGGAGGTTTGCTCAGTATATCCCGTTTACTTATAAAGTGAACTTGTGGGAGATTTTAAATGTTTACGATAATTTTTTGATTTGCGTCGTGTTGTATATTTTTAGAACCAAGCACTTCTTCATTGGAAGACCGCTTAAGAATTGATTCAAAAGACTAAGAATTGCTTATGGTCTCAAAAAAGTAAGTGGTTATGCTCCACCACACCCCCTTGGGAAATACGTTCACAAAGTGGTGGTGGTCACGCTGCTGTAGAGATATTAGAGTAGTGTTTGGGTTTTCCGTACTGACTTTGTACACGGAGTTGTTCTCTGGAGATGTTATATAGTCCCTTTTATTGAATGTCATATAGTTTATGGTTTGTGGGATCTCATTCACTAGATCGGGTGATTACCTTTGGATACACCTGTTTTCCTTCAATGTATAGGCAATATAAATATGTAGAACTTAGATGTAGATATTTGTAAATAGTCTGTCAAGTAATGTAATGCATTTGTTTATAATAGATACATGGCGCAACTTTGGTCCTGAAGATGGTCTCGTTGATTAATATTATCAGATAGGAGACCGACACTTCTTTGGCGTAAACAAGTGTTCATCAGATGTGTTTTGATACCACAAATGTTGAAAGAAGAATTTTCTTGATATATGACCAACTTTGGATGGTTCATCATTGTAAAAAGTGTCAATAACTACTGTTTTCTATTTGTGTCAAATTGACAGTAGTCTTATGTTGCCAGTGTATAAATGAAAATTTATTTTTCTTTTTTGTATATATAAAAGATTGGTTGCATCGAAATTACTAAAAAAAGAATGCATAAAAATGAATAAAAAATGAACTGTGATAACTGTTTTTCCTCTCTAGGTTCTTTGAAATTAAGTTCACTAAGGTGACTGTTTGACTAAGAAATATTAACGAAGTAAATCCTCAAGGTTTATTTTTGTGGAATTCCAATGCACTACATGGCATTGAAAGTCAACAGGTGGCATAAGGGGTGCGACACACTCACTGATCATGGCACACACTGTGCAGCACATGCAACAGCAGGCTGATGGACAGCACGTGCCAAGCAGTCACATGTCCCACTGTGCTGACACACCCTCAGCAGACTAGACAGACACACCCAGGTACAGATCACTCGCCTGTCAGTGACAACAGCGGATACAACCCTCACTCTGCACATGTGCCACTTGCCTGTGGGGTGTCACAGGTGTCGTGCTAGCTCTGCAAGTCAGACACACAGCACGGCTTACTTGTCACATCAGATAAGTAGAGCTGTTGCCTCCTCCATGCAGCTGTGGTGCAACTCTTCACATAGACACTCACCTACATGACAAGGAACATTCACACACATCAATGTCCATGAAGTCATACACATCATTTGGACACTCTCACCACAGGTCCACTCAACTCATACACATCTGTGGGTACAGTCACCTGTCACACTGGGGGGACCACTGAATCACCTCAGGACAATAGGAAAAAAAGCCACCAAGGATTTGCCAGGCTGAATGTGTCATGCACTATGTAGTGAATGTCACAGTAAGCACAATGCAAGTGAGGAGTGCACACAGGAACTACCTCATGCTCTGCATGAGAGACATAAGCATGTCCCCCCCTGGGACCCACTCTAAACAACTGTGCATGTCTGTCACACCTGGACATAATGCCAGAAGTGACAGTCACACAACAGGTGCATAGGGAAAGGTAGTGGAGTCAGCACTCACCTGCTCCCCTGGTCTCCCATACAGCTTGGGGTACTGTTGGAGGAGGACGTCCAGCAACGCCTCATTCTCCTCTAGGGTGAATGGCTGGGCCCTCTCCACAGAACGCGACATGGTCCAGAGGAAGCAGAGACAGCAGCAGTGTGGTCGACTGGAAAGTTGTGCAGGCAAATGCCCTCTTATGGGTTCTGGCTGCCTTATATCTGTCTTGCTGAGGGGCATTCATTTAGAGGAGTACATAGTGATTGGTCAGACTCATTCGCATCATACGTTTACTCCAATCCCTTTAAACATACACCAATGACACGCATTCGCATTGTTCAAATTTTGAGCATCATGTCAAGTCAACAACCACTTTGCAACATTGTATTATTTGGCCAACTGAATGTTCCAGGACACCTGATGGACACATTGCAAATGAAAACTCTGTATCCATGACAACCAGCATGCATTTTGGGCCTAATACTTGTCCCCTATGTGTTCCCTATGTAATTTTGAAATCCACACACCTGTACGGTGCGTTTCACACGTACCAGTACGGCACCAGTAGAATAGTGATACGGACCGTACACATGCAATGAATGCGTGTGTACGGTGCGTTTCACACGTACCCGTACGGCACCAGTAGAATAGTGATACGGACCGTACACACGCAAAGAATGCGGGTGTACGGTGCGTTTCACACATACCCCTATGGCACCAGTAGAATAGTGATACGGACTGTACACACGCAATGAATGCGGGTGTACGGTGCATTTCACACGTACCCGTACGGCACCAGTAGAACAGTGATACGGACCGTACACACGCAATGAATGCGGGTGTACGGTGCGTTTCACACGTTCCCGTACTGCACCAGTAGAATACTGATCCGGACCGTACGCACACAATGAATGCGGGTGTACGGTGCATATCACACGTACCCCTACGGCACCAGTAGAATAGTGATATGGACCGTACACACGCAATGAATGCGGGTGTACGATGCGTTTCACACGTACCCGTACGGCACCAGTTGAACAGTGATACGAACTGTACACACGCAATGAATGCGGGTGTACGGTGCATTACACACGTACCCCTACGGACACCAGTAGAATAGTGATACGATGCGTACACATGCAATGAATGGAGGGCTACGAGTCGCACAAGGATGTCCATCAAGTACTTGTCATTGCATACTTTCATGTGCAGGCCCTAGGTGTGTCAGCCAGTGATATTGCATAGGTCATCTCATCTAGTTGCACAATTGATGTGTACACATGTCATGTGTGATGGGGCACTATGTGGCACACATCACCTTGCCACTTGCCACATGTGTCTCTGTAGTCCAACTGTGTCATACCCAGCAGCAGTGGGATGGCACAGTCATCACCACCCGCACCTGTCTCCTGATGCCAGGGACAGGGACACTCTATCAACTGACATGTCACGATCAGCGTACCCCTATGTGACTATGTCAGGTGTGTGTCAGGTGTTCCCATGAGCTTGCTGTTAGTGTTCCGTCAACTGCATCTGCTGTTGGTGCATCCAACATGGGTCTGTGTGGAGATGGGCATGGCACACATCTACGCACACCATGCCACATGTGGATTCCCACGGCTGTAGGGTCTGTGTGCATTGGAAATCATATTTTCCCAGGCATACATGTCTGCGTCGTCTGAATGGCTGTGTTTATTTGTTGTCACATGTACCCCTTCATCGCAATGTGTTTCATATGTACATTTGACATTCCATGTGACCTGTGCGTGTGCCTTGCAGTCAACTGTCTGGATGAATTGACATCCTTCCAATGCAGCTATGTGGATGTGTGTCACTCCAGTGATATCTATGGCTGTTCACTCAGACTTGCCCCCAGCTCATTTCATGGCATGTCATGTAGACTTGACAATCAACAGGTGTATCTGGCTTTTCGTAGGAGTGCCAGCAAGCTGGCATATGTGTCCTGGATGTGTTGCACACACCAGACTCCATAGTTACCTGATGTTTAGTAGCCGTTTAGCATGTGCTATGTTCATTGACATTGATGTTGGCAGACTCTCAATCTTCATTATTCCTAACAATGTCTTGCAGGGCACCGCCTGTTCCAAGACCAATGCCAGACTTGGCTGCCATGAGGGAACATGCCTGCATCTGACGTTACAGATTCACTTGACAGTTGATTGAGGACTTGACTGACAAGCTGGCACCACACCTCCAACCGCGACACAGGTATCCTACTGCGCTGACCCCAAAGATGAAGGTGATGGTAGCCCTACATTTTTTTGCCACAGGTACGTTTCAATTGACTATAGCTGATGTTGGTGGGATGTCACAGACAATGTTCAGCCGTGTCCTGCGTGATGTTTTGGCCGCCATGTTGGAGCACCTTGATGAATTCATCAAATTTCCTACTCCTGAGGAGTTGACAGATGTCAAGGGTGATTTCTATGCCCTGGGAGGGATGCCCCATGTCATTGGGTCCATTGATGGGACACATGTGGCTTTGGTACCACCACAGGCACAGGAGCAAGCCTATCGCAACCGTAAACATTACCACTCAATAAATGCCCTTGTGGTGTGTCTTGCTAACATGCTGATTTCCCATGTCTGTGCACGTTTTCCAGGATCAGCACACAATGCCTACATCGTGAGGCATAGCAGGGTGCCACAAATGATGCTGCAGCTGCATAACGAACGAGCATGTTTTGTTGGTGGGTATACTCTGTTTGTCCTGTGTGTTGCGGTATCTTTGGCTCTTACGGCATCTCCTGACCCACTTATTTACATGATGTTTCCATGTAGGGGACTCTGGATAGCCCAACATGCCATGGCTAATGACACCTCTCCGCAACCCAAGAACAGCTGCAGATCACCGGTACAACAATGCACACGGGCAGACCAGGCGAGTGATTGAGAGGACGTTTGGCCTCCTGAAGAGCAGATTCCGGTGCCTTGACAAGACAGGCGGGTCCCTCCCATATGCACCGGAAAAGGTCTTCAAAATCTTCATTGTGTGCTGCATGCTGCACAACATGGCCATTGAGAAGGCAGTGCCACTCATCCTTGATCCTGATGAGCAGCAACATTTACCCGTGGAGGATCCAGGGCTTGGTCACAAGGCAAGTGATGAGGAGGAGGAGGATGATATCCGGAGTCAGCTCATACGCAACTTCTTCTCATAATGGTGAGTCACTGGGTATGAGTGTGCAAGCTTGTAGCATTGAGTGGCATGTGTTGCAATGTGTGTGTCCAGCTGACTGAATGCAAAGTGACTTTGATGTGTGTACTGATGTGTCACTCGAGTGATGATGTCTTGCCACACAGTTTTGCGGAGAGACTTTCTTTGAAATTTGCATGTGTCCAACATTGTTCATGTTTCGTAACTGACCATGTTTGCGGCGAGATTTGTTTTAGGTGACTTCTTGTGTGTCTGCCATTCCCAGGTTTTTGCGCTTGTTGTCTGCTCGTGTCATCTTTGTCCTCCTGCTATTCCTCATGAGGTTTGCAACATGTGCTGAATCAGCGTTCCATGCACGGACATGTGGAAATGTCAGTTTGGGTATGGATTGCAGCAAGGCTTTTTGGTGGTGGTACGGGTTGGGAATGTGCGGGGACTGCTTCTGTGCATGTTGTGGTACCATGCATACATGTCTTCTCACCATGGAGCATATAACATGTAGCATCACTCCCATGACATGATAGTCACCCTTCTTGACAGTCATCTGTAGTGGAGTGTGGAGTCTGATGAAAGCCTCAATGTGCGTAAACCTTGCCTCTGAAACATTGCGGATGCTACAGGTGGACATCGTGTGGGACATCACAACAGCAGGCTCTATGGTGAATTGCAGCCTCTCCGTGTGCAGCAGGATGTGTTTGGCTCATCCCCGTAACTTGTGTGCCAGTTCATTGGGATTTACAACATCCGTGTTGTGAAGGGGGGTCCAGCGTATGTCCCACATGTTCTGTCAACTGACCTGTGAGTCTGTTCGTATGGATGCATTTCCCTTTGTGTGAGTTTGTGCAATAAAGGTGTTCAGCACAATCCAAAGTGCCTCATCTCTGTCACTGCAGATCTCTTGCCAGTTTGCATGCGTCATCTATGGCATAATTGTCAAAGATTGAGCATATGAGTGTATGTGTACTTCGGCAACATGCATGCAGTTATTCATGGCTAATAATCTCTATTGTGCATGAAGTACCTTGTTGTGTATGTATTTGTGCAGGTTGCTCCCCACAACGGGACGTCAATGCCTGTTGACGGTGGGTCTCCTGTGCGCAGCTCCGCATTTTGTTGCCTGATCCTGTGGCCATCATTTTTGGTGATTCTTCATACATTTTCTCGGAGTGACCCATGAGTAACCTGACACTCCTTCCTTTACATACACCTGTGGCACTGTGCCTTTCTGACCTCCTTGTCTTTGTGTGCTACTTTTTGCCTAGTTTCTCACCCCTTCTGCCTGCTGCAGCCTCACCTGTGGCACCGCCCCACCGAGTGCCCTGATTCTTCAACCCACACGCCTACAAAATGCTCCTCCCTTCCCCCCTCCACCCATTCTTAATGCAGCCAGCAGCTTGTCTGTGCCACCGTTGCGCCAATGCCGTGCCAAAGGCAGGACTGTCTGCGCCTGCAATGTGCACAGTGCACGACCCTCTGGTCCTTGCATGACCCACGTCACACAACAGGCTCATGCTGCAGCCACCCTCCAAGCAATGTCCACCAGACAAGCAACCGCCTGCTATCAGGCAACCCCTAAGCGCACACACGACAGCTTTGCATGCTGAGTGTGCAACTCCAACTGCCTACACAGCGCTGCCCCGCCTACCAGACCCTGTCAGAACAACAGGTCATGTGCCTCCTACTCCACACCCGCTCCGTCCACCAACACGCCATTGGACTCTGTTACCTCCTCAACACAACAGCCCCACACATCACCTTCATGACAGTAACCTGGAAAAAAGCATCCTCACCACACAACTTCTTCATTGCCATCTCTGATGGATACAAGATCACCCGCAGGGACGGCACCAACAATCCCGGAGGATGACTTGCAATTTATTCTCAAGTACACCCTCAGAGTCACAAATCCAGTTTCGCACCAACCCCCTGGCAACCCTCAGAGTAACTCTCATCTACAGATCTCCAGGCCTACAACTACAAAACCGCAAAGCCATCAACACGTACATCTGCATGCACGCCCTCACCTCCACAGTCTAAATGTGGCTGGGGGCCAGTAACTTCTTTCTGGAGGAGAACCACACCACCATCCATCATTGGTCCATCAACATTTGCATCCACGTCTCCGACAAGCAACACACTGCCCCACACCCCGCTACCGATCCCCCAAAGATGCTTGATGTAAGTCACCACAGACAAGCTGTGTGGGGAACTCAAACCAACACCCCAGCCACACCCAGCAACCTCACACACTGGATCAGCAACTGATCCAACAATCTTGCCACATTGACGGACTTTCCTGTGAAGCACAACAGCAGTTAAGCCACCTGGGACAAGGCAGACCTACTGGACTCATACAGATCTAGCCGGACTGTTGTACAAACCTTGCAACACAAAGAACCATCACAGCTTACCGCCCTGGAAAACGCCACACACAGCCATCACCATATCATCAGCAAGTACAAGTGGAGATCCTTCAGATAGGGCCGATGCACCAAAACACATGACATAAATGAGCTCATCAGCATTGTGAGTGGACTGACAGCAGCTCTCCATCCAAAAGACACCCCACCCTTGCAAGGCAGATTAAATCCCTTGCAACTTTCTACCACTGCAAGCTCATGGACATACACGACAGCTTTGGCGCACAGAGGCAGACAGCACTATTATCCGTGGGACAAACCCCCCTCAGGTTCTGGACTCCCATCAGCAGCAAATACACCACCTGGCTCATGTGCAACATCCACTCTGGCTCTCCATCAGGCCCCTTCCCACACAACATCTCAACCACATCATTCCCCATCCTTGAAGCCCACGTCCAGCAAGTCATGAATGTCTCCTTTGAATTTGCCACATTCCATGGGAGCTGGAGGTATGCAGAGAACCAGGCCCTTCTTAAACAACGGACAGCAGTACCGCAGGAACTCCTGGAACATCACCCTGCTTCCCTACCCAGCAAATGTCATCAGGAAGACACTCAATGAGCAACTGACAAACTTCCCCCATGCAAACAGCTCCAGGCAACCGGCACCAGACCATCTTCCACAGTAATCACACCACTGCAACCGTCATAATTGCCACCACCAACGACAACTTTGCCCTGCTCAACAATGGTGAAACCACCCCCCTTGATCTCTCAACGGCATTCTACACCATGTGCTACCACACTGTCAGCTCACACATCTCAATCACTGGTATCCAGAGGAGGGCCCAGGATTAAATCAACAAGTAGCTCACCAGCAAGGCCCAGAGACTCGGCCTCCACCCTTCTGCATGTGGTACACTGGGGTCATCTGGCCCATGCCCCAGGGCTCATCTCTCAGCGTGACGATCTTCAATGTCTCCATGACCCCCCTCTCCACCATCACATGCGCACACGTCCTCATCATCATCTCGTATGCCTTTGACACCCAGCTGCTCCTCACCCTCACCAAAGACCCAGCCATTGCCAGATCCAACCTTCAAGAAGGCATGAGATCTGTTGACGAATGGCTGAACATCAGCCCCCTGAGGCTGGACTTGGACAGGACTTAGGTCATCATCTGAGGATTGTCCCCTTACGACTGGGTCAACTCCTTGTGTCCCACCGGCCTGGGCACCGCACCAGTACCCAGTGGCCACGCACGCAAGCTGGTGTTCATCATGGACTCATCACTCACAATTACCATGCAACTCAACACCATCTGTACCTCATGCTGCAACACCCTCCGTATGCTGCAAATGATCCACAGATAGATCCACTCCAAGGCAAGACAGACCGTCCCCCAGGTCCACGACACCAGCCGGGTCAATTACAGCAACGCCCTCTACGGAGGGACAACAGCAAAACTGCAGGAGAACTTGTCCACATCTAGGGTGCATCCGCACACCTCATCTTCGACATCCCCCGCCCCAGCCACATCGCCGTCCACCTGAGATAGCTACAATGGCTCACTGTCTGCTGCAGGATCACCTTCAGACTCCTCACCCACACTCAGGAGGCAGTCCACAACCCCAGACCCAAAACCGACCTTGGACAGCTGTCATCCAACACCCCGTTGGCCCAACTCCGTGCAGACAACCTTTCCCTGGCCACCATTCATCACATCCACAGAACAACTGCATGCAGCAGATAGTTCTCCCACCTCGCCAAACAGACCTGGGACTCCCTCCCCGGGCACCTCCACATTACCCATGACCTCTACGCCTTCATGATACTCTTCCAAATTGGCCTGTCCGAGCAGTATTGCAAGCCCCCCCCCTCAGCAGCTTGAGGCCATCACGGGTGAGTATTGGGCTCCATGTCTGTATTTGATGATACATTGAGACCCATGTGTGTCCTCGACCGGACTCAGATCCCAGTGTATGGATGGCTGGAGTTAGTTCCACACTCAGGCATACTTTGACATATCCCCACACTTATGTTGTGGACTCATGCGAAATCACTGCAACATCAAATTTAAATTGTTTTTTTAATTATAGGTCTGGGGCGTGATTTGTGCAAGAAAAAGGTGCAATACTGGGACCATAGAATCCAAAGTTCCCAGGGGGAGATGGGATCCTTGGCATTTGAAAGCAGCAGAATCCAGACCACAGTGTTTGGCATCATTGGTCAGACTGTGACCAGCAAGTCTATGTGGCAGAGAATGTCAGTCAATGAGGTGATGCTGTTGCACATGAAGGCCAGGTGCCAGGCCAGGTGACCTAGGAGATGTGGATGGGCCACTGCCTCTCACGGTCTTTTCCGTGGACGACCCACCTTCCTCGGGGGACCCTCAGATGCAGGCCTTGACGATGCTTGGGACGCTCCGTCGGACAAATCCTCCTCCTCCTCTCTCCCTGTGGCTGGTGGTGGTCTTCACCTGGTGGCACAGGGTGGGTTGCCCATGTTGTCTGTGATCCAACAGAGTGAATGGCTTATATCCCTTTGCACCGCCAGGAGCTCAGCCAGTCTTGCCTCCATCTGTCCTTGGTGTTCTTTTTGACTGGCATGTTGCTCGGCCTGCTGGTTCTTCATCTCTGTGATGGTCCCCTTTATCTCTGTGAGTGTCCCAACTACCTGGCTGATCTCCCT
Source organism: Triturus cristatus (assembly GCF_964204655.1). Classification (NCBI taxonomy): domain Eukaryota; kingdom Metazoa; phylum Chordata; class Amphibia; order Caudata; family Salamandridae; genus Triturus; species Triturus cristatus. Next base: position 1,251,513,948 of record NC_140591.1, read on the forward strand.
GGTGTCACGCCGGTATGCCTCCATGATGTTGTGTATGTGTGACATACCGGTCTCTTCAGCTGGCTGGTCAGGTTCTCGCCTCTGCCTGCCTCCACTCCCACCACCCCTGCCCACATGAGCCTGGCATGCCATTGTGGGCACATCGGGTCTACGGGACACCTGAGGGATGGCAGTGGTGGTGTTGTCTGCCTCCTCCTGGTTTCCCGGCGAACCTTATCCCTCCTGGTCAGACTGGCTCAGTTGTTCACTGCGGGCAGGGCTCCTCAGTGTCTCCTGGGATGTGGCAGGAATGGGGTTGGTGGTTGGCACAGATGTTCCTGAACCAGGTGCTGCAGGGGCTTGGACACCAGAGGGTCCAGATCGGTTGGGGTCATCTGTGCAGTGTTGAGAGGCGTCGCTGCCAGTGGGATCAGGTTCCTCCCGAGCCTGGGACTGTGATTCGTCACCCCCATTGTTGGGGGGAGATTCCTCACGTTGCCCTGTGTGTGAGAGACAGACAATGTTAATGCTGTTTCATGCAACAGCCATGTTTCATACACATTCTAGTTGGCACTGTTCCTTCAGGTAGTTGTATGTGCCTAGCATTCTCCTCAATGTTCACTTGTGGATGGGCATGTTGCGGGGGACAGATTGATATGTGTTCCTGAGTCTTTGACTTGTTGATTTTTGGCTTGGATGCTTCTTCGGCTAGGTATTGGTCTTGTTGTGTTACATGTCCATTGTGACAGTGGGTAAATCCATTGCCTGTCCTGGGGGAGTCTGCTTGTGTAAGGGGTGTGTGTGACAGGGCCTGCTAGTGGGTGTAGTGTGATTTGGCACTGGGGCTCCCAGGTGATGTAGCTGTCCCCCCATGGAGCATGCTGCCATGACAGTGAGTGTAAGTTCCTGTCCTAGATATCTGACCTTGTTGTCTTGGTGTTTGTGTTTGCACTGATCACAGGAGGGCCTTGTGCTGCCTACACCAGGGCCCAGTGTCAGCTATCTTGTCAGTACTTTCACAGTCCCTGTGCATTGAGCATGGTGCATGGGTATGTACCTGGGCCATATGGGATGAGGGCAATTGTGTCTGATTTGGAGTTCAACAATGCGTTTTGTGACACCCACCCTCCCAGCATACCGGACATCCATTCTTGGGTTATTGCTTCGTGTAGCATGGGACATAGCATGGCCTTGCTTTCTCAATGGGGCATACATATGTTAGTGGCATTAGCGTTGTTTTTGACTATGGTTCTGGCCAGTGAGTGTTTGGAGGTATTTGCGTGCATTTTGTGTAGTTGGGGTGTGGATGCCATTACCCCCATGTTACATAAGTTGTTTGTGTACTCACCAGGCTCTGGAACTCCTTGAAGTCCATGTACTCCCACCGGCGGAAGCAGGGCCATCACCTTCTCCTCCCAGGGATGGAAATGTACTGGTCTGCGGGGCACACCACCTCCAGTGATGTTGCTCTGGGCGTAGTCATCATTCATTTTTCGCTTGACTGCCCCCTGCAGATCGTACCACCTGGTTTGGCATTCAGTCCTGGTCCTTCTGATGGGTGCAACAGCATTCACCCTATCGACGATCCTCTGCCACAGGCGTGATTTTTCGCCTATGCTGGTCTGTCTGACCAATGTTCCAAACAGCCGTTGCTCGACTCTGATGACTTCATTGACAAGGATCTCCAGCTCCTCCCTTGTGAACTTTGGATTCTTGTCTGTGGGTATGGTGTGGAGTGAGGGTGTGGATGGTTGTGGGTGTGTGGGTCTGAATGTGAAGTTGTGGGTCTGAATGTGAAGAGGGGGTATGTGTGATGGAGGTTGTGTGAAGGTGTATATGTTAAGGTGGATGGGTGCAGTTGTTGGTGTGTGCTCTCTAGCTGCAGTGAGTCTGTTGCAAAGGCTCATGGTTTGTGTGTGGGCCGTTTTTATTGGTCCATTTGTAGGTGGACCTCAGTTAGAATTTTTGGTGGGTGTGTTATAAGGGGCGGTTGTGAGTTTGGCCCGCTGTTTGCCTGTTTGGATGTGGCCAGGTCAGTCATTTTCATGTTTTGTGCACTGTAGACGTGTTTTGTGGTGTTGTGCGAGTCGAATAGACCCTCCTTGTGCTGTTTTACATTGCCTATGTAGGGTGCGTACATACGTGATGTTGTTGTGAGGTGCGTACATACGCGATGTTGGGGTACACACCGTACATACGCGATGTTGGGGTATGCACCGTACATACGCGATATTGTTGTAAGGTGCGTACATACGCGATGTTGGCGTAGCACCGTACATGCGCGATGTTGTTGTAAAGTGCGTACATACACGATGTTGTTGTAAGGTGCGTACATACGCGATGTTGGGGTACGCACCGTACATACGCGATGTTGTTGTAAGGTGCATACATATGCATGGGGGGGCCTGTACGACTTGTACCCCTGTACGACTCGCACCCCGGTAACTACTTTTCCCGGGATACGAGTCGTACAAAGTTTGCTTTGTAGCGGGTTAAATCATTCCCCGTGTACGGTACGTTTTCCATACGAATCCTAAAGCGGAATGCCGGTCCGGATCGTACTTGTACGGTCGGACTGTATTTTTAGGATTCGCACGGAAAAGTGTCCGGGTCCGTCTCGTACAACACTTCCCGATCCAATTCGTACGGATCGGGCCAATCCATATGTATTTTTCCCATACAAATCGTACTTCACGGGTGGTACGGGACTTGTACGATTCGTACGGGAAAAATTACTGATACGAGTTGTACGGAAAAAAAAAATACAGGATCAGAATCGACCCCTTAGTGTCCAACACCTTCTTCAAATTGGTATATATTTGAGTGGGAATAGTAAATGTTACCCTTTTAGTATCAACAGCTTACTTGAATTGGTCTAGGTTGGAGTGGAAATAATGAATTACACCCTTTTAGTGTCCAATACTTTCCCCAAATTGCTTTAGATATGAGTGGGAATAGTGAATGTTACCCCTTTAGTGTCCATCACTTTCCTAAAAATGGTTTGTGTTGGAGTGTGATCATTTAATTTGATAAACTTAGTCTTAAATCCTTTGTTTATTTGAATTGTATTGTTGATGTTTAGAAACATAATTTAAAAAAGTTAGTTGTATTTTTGTAATCAATACTAATATCATAAATTACATTTTTCTTATAGAAGACAGACATTTAACAAATGTTTCTCTTTTTATTTATAATTTCAAATGTTATATAATGTATATTTTTACATTTGAAACATATATAAAGACACACTCATATAGTTCAATAAATAAAACAATTTAATGATTTTTTAAATAAAAAATGAAAATTATATTTAAATATTGTATGTTGTGCATGCTTCAATTTGGTTTATTTTTAACCCTTTTTTTACATTTACTAAATTGTTTTACGTACGTTTCCAGCATCGTTTTAACATAAGGATTTTCAGTAAATATTAAATAATTATACATATCCCGTACTAATATTTAATTTATACTTTACACATTTGTTTAAATGTTTTACAAATTTAAATTTTGTTTACAAATTAATACACTTTTTTGCCATTTTTACATTATTTCCACTTCATTTCTTTGGGGAGATATTCTTTTTTTTAAAATGTTATTCCATGGCCATGTTTTTTACCACTACCCTCTATTTTGTAATCTATTTCTGTTATTTTTTGTATGTTTTCCTGCAATCAGGTCGCAAGAAGGTGCTGCTGTTCATCAGAACAGGTAAGTCATTTCTTAAGGATTTTTTTAATGGTTTCAAGGGTAGGGGGTTTGGGGGAAGTCTAGAAGGTAGTTATAGTATTGTTTGTGGGTTTGTTATATAATTAGATGCACTAATAGTAGTGGTTTTCGCTAGTTTGTAATTTTGAATTTTCATACACTGTTTTAGCAGTGTATCATTTTGTTATGTTAAATTGTGTTACGTTACTTATATTTTCATGATTAAGTGTGATGTGTGTGTATTTTTGGGATTGTACTGTGTTTTGCAGGTGAGTTTTCCTATTTACTTTACTGGTTTTTGTCTACGAGCATGTCCTTTAGGCATTGGGAGTTTCTGTCTTTTTTTTAATTAAATCAATTTTGGTTTATAATGAACAAATGCATTTTCCTTAGATTTTCTTTAAGATGTCATCAGTGAAGTCATCAGTGATGTCACTGACTATGCCATGAGTGATGTAAAATGTGAGGGCATAAGCAGTGCATTGCAGGAGCTCAAGTTATAGGTAGCAAAGCTAACTATAACTGCTGAATTTCTCTGGCTTTGTCCCAGTGAAATAATACCCTAACTGTAACGTCGCTGTAACCTTTGGTTACTTCAGTACATTTCTAAGCTTTTTTTAATTCTATTTCCTAACTATAACGCCCCTGTAACATATGGTTTGTTCAGTGAATTTCTATGGTGTTTAAAAGATAATTCCTAACTATAACGTTCCTGTAACCTTTGGTTTTTTCCATTTTTTAGGTTTAAAAAAAAATCTATTTGTTAATTATAAGGTTCATTTAAATACTACACAACAGTATATTACATAGTCTTGAGTTGGAAAATAAAGCAAGCCATTACTTAAATTGTGTCATCACTCCTTCAACATCCTCCCCCAATACACTCTTACCTCAGTGAACCTAACAATCTAGTGGAACCAGTAGGTCACAAGTTCACAGCACATTCTAGAAGCAACAAGCTATTTCCAAATGAGATACAGTAGGTGTGGTTTACTCCACAAATTCAAAAGCATATTAATGTCTGTATTACATTTATTTTTTTAAACAACAGCCAATAATAAGACTTCTTCCTGACACATCCAGCACACTACCTAATTTTATACAATGAAATATATATATATATTTCATATTTTAAAAAACACCTCCAGTTCAACTTCTTTTCCTTTGGAAAATTTCTTCATTCTGCTCCAGCCTTATCCTGACTACTATTGCTCCTTCACTTCAAAATTCTTAGAGTATGGATTGTGGGCCACAGCTATATCTATTGGGCTAACGACGTTGCAAAAAAGAGAGGGATCGACAGGGACTTGGGTTTGCCAAATGAGCAGATTACTTGGTTTGGCTGTAGAGGGTTAAAGTTTCATCAGTTGCTGGCTTTGGTTAAATCCATTGTGGATTCCCAAGTTCCTCACCTCATGATTAAGTCTGGGTGGTGAACTCCGCACTGCTTGCAGAGTTTGCAGAGTTTTCTGCACTCCATGGAGCAGAGTTTTTTCCCCTCACTCGTGTTCATCAATGTCAAGTTGGCGAGCGCGAGCGATGAAAATCCACCTCCCGGAGATATTTTTCCTGGTTTGCGATTGTCAACATCAAGTTGGTGAGTGCAAGCGTAGAAAATCAACCCGCCGGTGAGATTTCTCAACGCGGGTGGTCACATTTTTCATTGTGAGTGGTGGCGTATGCTCGCGACCACTCGCATTGAAAAACCGTCCATTTGTATTGAGAGAGCTCCCGCTCGAGTAAAAATCTTCTCGAGCGGCACAAAGGAAGCAGCACCTACTTGCGCTGTGCATGGTGCCATTCACGGTGACTGCACAGTGTGGACAAGCACCTGGCACTGAAAATCACCATGAACAGCATTCATCTAAAGAAACTCTGCCACTTGCGGAGCTCTGCAGAGAGCAACTGAGTTGTTTTTGCACATAACGGAGTTCCACGCAGCAGAACTCCGTAAACTCTGCCCAGGTTTACTCATGATTGTGCACTGTGGTGGCAATGACCTAAGCACATTGATGGGGGTAGGGCTGAAAATCCTAATGAAAGAAACCTTTTTCTAGAACTGATGTCGCTTTTCCCTCACACTGTCTTGGTTGTACTCTAATAAATGCCAAAGGCCGAAATGGAAGTGGTCAAATAATTTCTCTCCCCAGACTGACAGACAGGAAACATATTTATAAAACTGTTTCTTTATTCCTCAGAGACCATCATATGGGCTGTATCTATATAAACAATCTGCGTTTTGACATGCATGGAATTTATAGAAATGATGGAGTGCACTTTACAGATGAAGGCAACAGGGTGTTTTTAAGTAACCTGAAACTCCGGTCTTATGGGTAGCAGCCAATTACACACAACTAACACAACAGCTCTTATTAGAGCCACCCTAGTACCCAAAATTGTGAAGTTTTTTTGGAAAGTTTTTTTTTTCCTTTTGTATTTGAGGATCTTTGCAACAATGTTGCGATCTCTGCGAATGCATCGCAAAAACGGAAAACAAATCAGACATTCAATGGCTACCAACACATCCAAAAATAACGTGTAATAAAATCCATTTTGAATACTGCCCATCCCACATTACTATCATCTTTCAGACACATTTTCCGGTTTCGCGATTATACCGGGTATTGCGATAACATCGTTACCCGCGACGATCGCGCCTTTCTCATAAAGTTAAAACACAAAAATGCACACACATTACAGTATTCTACACACTAGAGGTTTATTACAATACACTTCAAACTCATGCAGGGATGTATTTTGTGCTAAGAAACAGTGCTAAATACACCAGAACATGAATTCCAAACGCACACAGCCACATGCGTTGGTCAAATGTGCTCTTTCAGTAGGAATTTTCCATCCCAAATTACTCTCAATTACATGCAGAGTAATCGCAAAAATTATCGGAAATTCTATGTCAAAGAGTAATGTGGAATTACTGAAATTACCTCAATTTCTTCAGCATAATCAAAATTCTGCCCAGGTCTATTTTTTCCTTTTCTTAGCAAATGCACACATGGGACAATACTGTCGGTAAGGATCCGAGTGATGTATGTGCCTTCAAACTAAATAATGTTCTTAACCCAATACTTTGTGTACCTAATTGACAAACAAATGGCACATTGTTATTTTATTCAGCTTTTGCCTATATTATAAATTCAAAACAATCTCGTTTTGATTTAGACCAAGCGGCAGATGTTAATTTCACCTGGGGCCCCAGGAGAATATAGCAGCAGATGTTGCTTCTCCTTTTCAATGTGTTTTTCAATGTACTGGATTATGATTATTGTAACAATTTTTTCACTTGTTTATGTGTTTGAAGTTTTATGTTTGAATGATTCTGCAGCATTTACTGATTTCGAAATGAAAGTTACACAACTAAGGGAATAAATGTTTTTCATAGTACTCTATAGAGGCCTTGACAATGTGTGCCTTATAAAATCTCCACTAACTTCAGGATAGTCTGATAAAAGAGAACTCACAGTTTGGCAACAGCACGGGTATTGTTTCAGCACCATGTCAATGACTCAACAGGGAAATAAAAATTACCCTTTAACGATATTAATTTCTTACTCTAATACCAAAGATACTGCGATGCCTCCATAGCACTGTGTATAGTAACTTCAACCGGTCTTTGCACTCACTGTTTGTGTTATAGGACCACTTGCGTTTTACAGAAGGGGCGCCATGCAGCTATAGGAATAATTTTGCCCTTTTGACACAATCGCACTCTCAAAGGGGCTATCAAGAGTGAACTAAGGTTCAGATATATCATACTTCCACGCAGTGCAATGCAACAAGCTACCCTGCTGGGCTGCATGAAATGGAAAGGGGAGGAATGTGCCATGTTTAACATTATACAGTGCATTTCTGTCTGCATTATAGGCGGTATTACTTTTGTGCAGGAAGAGACACTTTCTCGCTTAAAAAACAATCCTCAGAGGCGTTTTCCGCTTTCTGAGTCTGCGGTAGAATGCAGTAGACGTAGAAAGAGGAAAGAGATATTTCTCCTCGTTATGCCTCCTCTGGGATGGCATAGAATTTTGACACATTCCCTGATCTACCACTCATGGTAATCTGGGAATGCCCCAAAATCCACGGGTGGATTCGTGTGAACACCCACGCTCCACCCATGGAATTTATCAAGCCATGTAGAGCCACGCAATGTGACCTTGTGTGGCTTGATAACATGACTTCAGTGTTGCATTGCCCATGCACCCTCTTGCGTGGTGCAAGAGTTATGCAACTCTTTGATAAATATGTACACCAGTATATGCCACCTTGGTGGTATTCAGAAGTGTGCCTCAGAGACTCTCAGGCACTCACCTTCCTACCCACCAGCAGCGACAGGACAGTCTCATAGCAATGAGAGTTACAGTTTGAAACTGCTGCTCCACCTTTCACTACTCTGCTTCCTCCAGCGCAGTCACAAACTCAGGTTTGCACAGAAGAAGGACAGTTTTATGCATTTAGGCACACAGTCCCAGTAAGAGGTGCAGGATGGAGACATATGTGGGTAATTAGGGGCTAGTAGCATTAACAAGAAGCTTGTACCCAAAGAGTGCCACATAAACTTAACAGCACTTAATGCATTTTTTTTGTCTTAACTGGGGTGGGCGGAATTTGCGAAAGCGACTTTCGCAAATTATCGCGAAAATGTTTAAAATCTCCGCAAACACGCGGAAATATCGCGAAGATGCAGAAGTTTTTTTCCCGCCCGTTCGCGGTATTTTCTGCGTGTTCGCGGGTCGCCAACTTACCCATGCGGTTGCTTGCGGGCGCGGCCATCTTGTTTTCACTCTTCTCGCGGTGCATGATCGCGAGAAGAAAGACGTGATCGCGCGACGCAGGACGTTACTGCGGGCGCGAACCGTCGCGAGACAGCGCAAATGGCTACCAACAATCCAACATCTTGTGGAGAACGCGACCGGATCGGGAAAACTTGTCGGCGAACGCGGGGATTTAGGTAAGGCGATCGCGCGCGCGTGAGAATGTATTATTTTACAGCGCGAGCAAGAACCAAATTATCGCTAAACTGCGGAATGCGGAAATTTTGACATTTTCGCGCTCTCCGCGGAACGCGAAAATGTCAAATTATCGAAATTTAGCCCAGGCCTAGTCATAACCAATAAAGCAAACTGTACTGTTGATCTCATCATTGCAATATGTTTACCTTAGGTAAATGCCAATTTTATTGGGGTGCTATAAAGGGTGAATAGCATAATTGATAATACAATGCTTAAAGTCTGAGAAGTTGTGGTGAAGTGATAATGGAAGGTGATCGATACCTATAATATTAACTTAGGGCCTTATTCTGAGTTTGGCAGTCTTTGTCTGGGATGCCACTGCAGCAGTCCTAGGAAAACCGCCAAGCCTGTGGTGCACCCCCCACCGGATTCCGAATTGAATCCAGGGCAGAAAGGTGGTGTGGAGGTGGTGTCAGGGTGGCAGTTTGTTAGGCTTATAGGAGAGCCTGATAAGCAGGCTGCCACACTGACATCATCTACTGTACGTCCCTGCACTGTGTGTCATGCACCCTTCAGACGACCAGGATGCTAGCGGGCAGACCGCCACCATGAGTATGGCTGTCCCAGGAACGCTGTACCCGCAATACGGCCCATAGTCTGTCTGCAGACTAACTCAGTGATGGGATATTAAATAATTTAGTCAGGATCCAGATAGTGGCCAGTCGAACCATTCTAAATGCAAGATTAATAGATGTTTCTACCCACATTAGTAACAAATATTGGGGTCTTCGTCACAACAAAATAGTTAGACACGTTAGAAGGGGCTATTCATAAAATAAACTATTTAGAAAATTCATGTGAAAAGGTTTTCAAAAATGTAGAAAAATGGGGTGTACCCTAAGTTAGTTACTACTGCCAAACACAAACAGTAGTCAGTCCAGCAATACACATGGCCATAGAAAATGAAGGCGGTAGGGACTTAAAATAAAACCCCTTAGGAAATAATGTTACAATAAATTACATTATTTAAAAAAGTTAACGATGTAAATTAGTTTAATTTAATATTGCAAAAATTATCTAAAAATAAAACATATTTATTATTTAATTCTAAAATATTTTAACAACCTTTTTTGATTTTCCAAATCATTAGCTTAGATTTTAATACAATATAATTTAATTAATTTTACTAATTTGATTCAGTTCTTCAATTTTCATAACCAATAAGTAAGGCTCCCGGTTTTCCATTGTTACTGATCTTTACAGATAAATACAGACAGAAAACAATGTGTTTCCTGTCTGTATTTATTTTTAAAAGCGGACAAAATACTGAAAATTGAGCTTCTTGTGAGAAACTCTCCATGCTGTCTTTCATGAAACTCCAGGCAAAACCAGAATGGATAGACAGCACAGGGAGTTAAAAAAAATAGGATGAGATTGCCCTAAATACAGATAAATGTTAACATATATTTGTAGTATAATGGTAATTTGTACCTGTGGTTGTAGTTTTATGTTATATGTGGCTTCTTTATTTGCCAAAACGCGACAGTCATCCACGTATAAGAATATGTGTAAGAGTTAAATAAATGTAGAAATATACCATTTTGCACCTCCATTTAGTCTAAAAAAATAAATACCATAAAACTGGGAGCCCTATTAATAAGACATAATAAAATACCAATTTTATTTAAATATATGCAAACTGATCAAATACTTTAATTCAACATTCAGTTGATGGTTTTCTAAATTCAAAATAGATATGTGTATATTTATTTACTATCCTATTTCACATAAAAACATTTTTTTTTACTTTGGTCCAAGTATAACACATTTTTACTGCTTTTCCTATACTTTACCATAGAGAGATCTCTGCCACTGGCACGCAGATCTCTCTATGGTGAAGTGTAGGGAATCTTCCTCTTACACTTTACCATAGAGAAATGTCCACCCCAACTGAGGAGTCTTCGTCTGATAAAGTATAGAGAAAAGTAAAAAAAGATTACATAACTAAACACATTGTAAAATAGTTTATTTGAAATATTATTATAAATTACCTTTATATAGTTGCCTTAAATTTGAAACAAAAAAAATCGAAAATGCTATCACTGTAGTCTTTTAACTGTGAAATAAATCTTTATTAAATGTAGATATACTAAATGAAATAAAAATAATTTTTATGAAGTTCAAATTAAAAAAAACATTGCTACATAAACTGAAAATAATGTTTTATCATGCAATATTAATTATTTCAAGTGAATTAATGGATATTAATGTAATTGTATGTTAAATAAAATGCAATGTTGCATTAATTAATTATTGTTAAATATTGTATAATTACCTGATAAATATTTTTTTATTGGAGATAGTTTAAACGTTATGTCATAAAATTATATGTATTTACATTTGTCACTAATCTAAATAATTTGATTCAACAATATTTAACAATATTTCATTATGATTTAAATTTTAAGTCTCTACCTTAGTTATTTTATACAGGACGGTATTGCAGTATCAGTGGCTGGCCTTGTGTTGTGCTTGACTGACTGCAGTTCAAAACTATACTTTCGTAAACAGAGCACTTAAAATGCAATTTAGGGATTATAAGTTAAAATTGCCCCCTGGATGCTAAATAATTTTTAAAGGACCTCGGGCAAGGTTAAAAACAATGAGAAGTAACAGACAAATAATGGCCCTTGACATCAGAAAGTCGATATGTTTCAGCCATTAAATGCCCAGTGGGTCAATCGGCTTTCCTCGGGATCAAATTAAGTATAATAAATCCCTGCGTGGCATGGTTGCCAGTTACAACCTATCTATCTGCATTCATACAAATGCAGTAAAGCATGCACACAACTATACAGACCATTATTAGGACTCTTTCCTCAATATGGTCATGGCTACAAATAGAAAATGTATATCACAGGCATGGATTTATGAGGTATTGCAATTAGAATGTCTTACGACTTTGGCACAATATCCCTAGTATGTGTAGCAAAGCATGCAAACATGTGTGAGTCACCCCTCAATGAGTATCCTGTTTTAAAACTTCATGAGTATATACAATTTAAAGGCACTTGAAACAAGGAAACTCAAAATGAATCATATTAAAATGACAGTGTACAGCATGCACACACAGAGTGGTGGAAGAATCAATCTTAACTGTCCACCTACATGGCTTATATATTAATTAAGCAAAAGACACACAGTTGATGGATGAAATGCAGAACAAATCAAAACATTCACCCCAATCAAGAGATCTGGGTTAAATCCATAATTCTTTTGCGCACCATGCCACCCCAGTTTGGACCTGGCCATATGCAAATCAGTCTTCGCCCTGTGCCTCATGCGTACTGCCAAGCCAGGTCCTCCTTGGACCGGAAAGAAGCATCCTAGGACCGGTTTCAGGGTTTCACCCCTTATCAGAGAGCATAGCTTGAATCCAGTGGCACAGTGAGCCCGGGACCTAGTTATAGTCCCAGGACCTAGTTATAGTTAGGACCTTGTTTCCATAGGAAAAGCATTTTTCGATTTGCCTATGACTTTGGTGTCATTTGACCAATCTTCAAAACAAATGTCAAATGAGGTTCTGTGTGTCATGGAAAGTTTGTGGGTGATCTGTGCAGTGGGGACCGAGAAATAGAGGCACGAAATGTTGAATCCCATAGAAACGCATTGTCAAACCTGCAGCCTGAACCATTTCACGGAATGAAGCCACATTTGGCAAAAAGGTAAATGTTGTGACGCAGATTGTGCTTTTTGTCATTTGGTGGTAATCCGTTCAGTAGTTTTTGAGAAATAAAAACTGAACAATATAGTGATATCTCTGGTCACAGATATTTCATGGTGGTTTTGCAGTGGTCGTGGATAGTTTGCGTCAATTCCGTAGTATATCACGAATGTGCGAACCAGTGGGAATGCTGTGATTGGCTAGGTCCAACCAGAACAGAAATTTGCTGCCATCATTTTATCGATCAGGAATGGTACCCGTGACTGAAAATGTCTGTGAAAGCTAACATAAGGGGTCAGGGTTAAGGCATCTGACCCCATGTTTGAAAAATGGGGGTGTTAGAGACACAAGTTATGTGTCCAAAAATTATTTTTGTGATCACGGGTGAAATTCACCACTACGACGCAACTGCCAGCGCGGCCCCTGGCGTACCATCATGGGGAAGTCGCGACTATCATAGCAACACTGTGAATATTGTTGGAAATATAAAAATATATATATATTTGTACACACTTGCTGATCACTGTCACAGACGCATATATGCACTCACAAACTCATTCAGACATTAATACACCCATTCACATACCCACTCACACACTTATACATCCAGTCACATACCAACTCAGATACTCATGCACCCACTCACATACCCATTCAGGTACACATGCACCCAGTTTCAGACTCACTCGGAGAGTGGCGCACCCATGTACAGACCCACTCAGAGACTCACGCATCTACTTAGAGACCCGCTCATAGACTCATGCACACAGTCTCATACCCAATTAGATACTCTTACACCCATTCACAGACTCAACTGGACACTCATGCACCCACTCACAGACCCAGTCAGATACTCATGCACCCACTTACAGACTCACTCGGAGAGTCACACACCCATGTACAGATCCACTCAGAGACTCACACACCTACTCACAGACCCACTCACACATGTATGTTCTCAGAGACCCACAGATATACTTACACACCCAATCACACACCCATACAGTCACTCACACACTCAGTCACAGACTCTTTTAGAGACTTTTGCACTCAATCAATCACTCATACACTCACAGACTCACACTCCCACTCACAGACTCACTCAGATATATATGCACCCACTCACTCTCCCACTCAAAGACCCACTCAGACACTTGCCTTCCCAGTCACAGACCCACTCTGACACTCATGCATGCACCCATTCACTCACCTACTCTGAGGCTTATGCTCTGACTCACAGACCCATTGAGACACCCATACACCCACTCACACATCGACTCAGACACTCATACAGCTACTCACAAACCCACTCAGATATTCACACATCCATGCAGAAACTGATGGTGTCGCCGCAAACAAGGAAAATGCATTTAAAATGCACTTTTTTCTACAAATGTACATGAAGGGGAAAGTTAAATCACACTAAACAGCTAGACTCAAACTTTAATTAAAACATCTATATATGCATTTTACAACACGAAGTTTCCGCGAACACCGACGTCATCACAACTGCCCGGTATCACCATGAACAAGGAAAATGCATTTGAGATGTACTATTTTTGATAAATGTATACAAGGGGGAGAGTTAAATCAATATCTTACTAAACAGCTGGACTCTAACTTTATGTAAAATATGTCTATATATGTGTTTTACACTTTGTCAAAAACACACGGTTTTCGCTATGTGTCCTCAGAAATTGCTAAGTTTACAGGGAAGTTATAGTTAGGAAATAGATTTTAAAAAAACATAGAAATTTACTGAAAAGAACAAAGGTTACAGGGACGTTATATTTAGGCTTACATTTCACTCCTACAAAACCAGAGAAATTCAGCAGTTATAGATGTCATCAGTGATGTCACTGAACATGTCATAAGTGATGTAATATGTGAGGTCATAAGCAGTGCATTACGGGGGCATGAGTTATAGTTAGGTTACCTAATTATAAATGCTGAATTTCACTGGTTTTGTATAAGTGAAACGTGCGCCTAACCATAACGTCCCTGTAACCTTTGTTTTTTTCAGTGAATTTCTAAAGTTTTTTTAATTCTGTTTCCTAACTATAACCTCCCTATAAGCTTTGTTTTATATATATATATATTGCCTACTGGCAGTCGCCAATAGGTAGTTATAGGTAAGGACAAAGTTTTCATAGAAAAAGTGTTTTTTTATTTTGACAATAACTTTGGCGTAACTTGACAAATCTTCACAACATTTTCACAAAACTTCACCCATGTGGTTCAGTTGCTGTGTTGAAAGTTTCAGGTAATCTGTGAAGCAGGGGCCGAGAAGAAAGGGGATCTGAAAATGCAAACTCCCCATGTTATGTCTACGGTGATGTTTCATTTTTTTAACACAACTGAATGGAATTACACCAAATTTGGCAGAAAGCTAGAAGTTGGTCCTGGAAGAATGCTAGTCATGATTTGGTGTTAATCCATTCAGTAAGTTCAGAGATATGTCACGTTAACAAATATAGATAACCTGACACAAGTCCTTGCAGTGGACTTGTGGATCTACTAAAATGTTATGGCTGCCAACACTTCAACTAGAAAGTCTTGGCAGCCATCTCAAGACTGGGATTGAAGCCGAGTCCCTCAACGGAAAATGGGCTAGGGTAGGGTATCCCTCAGCCCCTGGCCATGGTGCAGGGGTCTTCCAGAAACTCAGCCATGGCTAAAAAGCAGTTTTTTATAGAGAAATCTCAGAAAAATCCACAGGCAGATCCATGAATTGTTCAGAGATTTTTAAAAAATATGTGGTCTCCCTTGTTTCACTGTATTTGGCCCACAGGTGGGCCAGGTACCGGGGCCATTGGGGGCTGTGTATTGAAAAAGGAGATAGCCGCACAGGGCCCCCATCCTAAGGCTTAGAATTTGCCCTGGGAAGTGCCACCTCCTCGGATCTTCATTTTTGAAAAATGCAGGGAAGCCCGTATGGCCTCCACCACTACCCTGGTGACCACAACCTCCCCAGGGTTTTCTCTTTTTTTTTTAGATGGAGGGGCCTCCCAGATCATCAATCCCCCGGGGTTTGATTATAAAATAATGCTGGGGGGCTGCGCAGACCTCCTCACAGCACCAGGGGCTGCCTCCCCACCGGGGCATTGGGTAAACTAATGCATGGGGGGCCACATGGAACCCCTGCAGCCCCAGGGACTGCCACATCCCTGGGACTGTTTGTATGTTTTTAGATGGAGGGGCCTCTCGGACCCCCACAAACCCAGGAACCACTACCTCCCCATGTCTTAAATATAATATAATGCTGGGGGTCCACATGGACTCCCCTCGCAGTCCCGGGGGCTGCCACCTCCCCAGGGCTTTAAGAAAAACTAATGCTGGGGAGCCATGCAGACCCCCTAGGGCTGCGACCTCCGAGGGTCTTTAAGGAAAACTAATGCGGAGGGCCGCATGCACCCCCACTGCCATGGGACTTCCACCATACTGGGCATATGTTTAATTGAATGCGGGGGGCTGCAGGCCCTCCCACAGCCCAGGAGACCATCACCTCCCTGGGGCAAATTAGAAGAAAGGAGGCAGACCCCAAAGCCCCCCTCCTGGAGCCATGCATAGCCCTGGGGACCACCACCCACCAGGGCCGGCTCCTACAATGCCCCAGGGTGCACACCCTTGGGACATTGCTCTCTGCTAAGGCTTGGCGGGAGCACCGCTCCTGCCAAGCCACAGCAAATGCTGTCCCGCTTCTAGCAAGCGAGAGCAGAAAATGCTGGAGGTAGGGAGTAAAAGCAATGCTGTCTCTTGCAGGAGGCATGGAGGCAGCAGGGACCTCAGGGGGCGTTCAGGCTCCCCGTGGTCTCCAACCTTCAAAAAGTGGGTGCCATGGGAAGGACCAGGACACTCACATTACAGGCCAGGCCCCAGATCATGTTATCCCCGGGGCCAAAATCAGCCCAGGAGGGGCCTGTGCGTCCGCCCTCCCTTTTAAATCAATAAATAAAAAAGGGCTAGAACTTGGGTGATGGGATCCCCGGGACCGAAAAAAAGGTCCAGGAGGGGGGCATGCTACCCCTCCCCTTTAAATAAAACATTTTTTAAAAGAGAAGACAAGGCTCCGGGAGATGGGGTCCCAAGAGCCAAATTCATCCCAGTGAGGGGGGCAGCACAGGCCCCGTCGTCCATTGAAAAAAGGCCTGGCCCAAGGGGGATGGTGTCCTGGGGTTGAAAATGGCCAGATAAGGAGGGGCCACGCAGCTCAACTTAATTAAAAAAAAAATCCACAAAAGACCTCTGGAAAATCGCCGGAAGACACTCCCCCTTTACCACCACTCTGCAAACCCACCTCTTGGCACAGTGGAGGTTGGGGGATGAAGTCGCCTTAGATGCTAAGGGTCCTTTGGGGTCCAGGAACCCCTTCTGTTACCTCAAGCAAGTCCCAGAAAGCGGGATTGCTGAGAGGTGTCAGGGGCCATGCTCCCTTTCCACACCACTCTGCAAACGCAATGTGACCTTGTGTGGCTTGATAACATGACTTCAGTGTTGCATTGCCCATGCACCCTCTTGCGTGGTGCAAGAGTTATGCAACTCTTTGATAAATATGTACACCAGTATATGCCACCTTGGTGGTATTCAGAAGTGTGCCTCAGAGACTCTCAGGCACTCACCTTCCTACCCACCAGCAGCGACAGGACAGTCTCATAGCAATGAGAGTTACAGTTTGAAACTGCTGCTCCACCTTTCACTACTCTGCTTCCTCCAGCGCAGTCACAAACTCAGGTTTGCACAGAAGAAGGACAGTTTTATGCATTTAGGCACACAGTCCCAGTAAGAGGTGCAGGATGGAGACATATGTGGGTAATTAGGGGCTAGTAGCATTAACAAGAAGCTTGTACCCAAAGAGTGCCACATAAACTTAACAGCACTTAATGCATTTTTTTTGTCTTAACTGGGGTGGGCGGAATTTGCGAAAGCGACTTTCGCAAATTATCGCGAAAATGTTTAAAATCTCCGCAAACACGCGGAAATATCGCGAAGATGCAGAAGTTTTTTTCCCGCCCGTTCGCGGTATTTTCTGCGTGTTCGCGGGTCGCCAACTTACCCATGCGGTTGCTTGCGGGCGCGGCCATCTTGTTTTCACTCTTCTCGCGGTGCATGATCGCGAGAAGAAAGACGTGATCGCGCGGCGCAGGACGTTACTGCGGGCGCGAACCGTCGCGAGACAGCGCAAATGGCTACCAACAATCCAACATCTTGTGGAGAACGCGACCGGATCGGGAAAACTTGTCGGCGAACGCGGGGATTTAGGTAAGGCGATCGCGCGCGCGTGAGAATGTATTATTTTACAGCGCGAGCAAGAACCAAATTATCGCTAAACTGCGGAATGCGGAAATTTTGACATTTTCGCGCTCTCCGCGGAACGCGAAAATGTCAAATTATCGAAATTTAGCCCAGGCCTAGTCATAACCAATAAAGCAAACTGTACTGTTGATCTCATCATTGCAATATGTTTACCTTAGGTGAATGCCAATTTTATTGGGGTGCTATAAAGGGTGAATAGCATAATTGATAATACAATGCTTAAAGTCTGAGAAGTTGTGGTGAAGTGATAATGGAAGGTGATCGATACCTATAATATTAACTTAGGGCCTTATTCTGAGTTTGGCAGTCTTTGTCTGGGATGCCACTGCAGCAGTCCTAGGAAAACCGCCAAGCCTGTGGTGCACCCCCCACCGGATTCCGAATTGAATCCAGGGCAGAAAGGTGGTGTGGAGGTGGTGTCAGGGTGGCAGTTTGTTAGGCTTATAGGAGAGCCTGATAAGCAGGCTGCCACACTGACATCATCTACTGTACGTCCCTGCACTGTGTGTCATGCACCCTTCAGACGACCAGGATGCTAGCGGGCAGACCGCCACCATGAGTATGGCTGTCCCAGGAACGCTGTACCCGCAATACGGCCCATAGTCTGTCTGCAGACTAACTCAGTGATGGGATATTAAATAATTTAGTCAGGATCCAGATAGTGGCCAGTCGAACCATTCTAAATGCAAGATTAATAGATGTTTCTACCCACATTAGTAACAAATATTGGGGTCTTCCTCACAACAAAATAGTTAGACACGTTAGAAGGGGCTATTCATAAAATAAACTATTTAGAAAATTCATGTGAAAAGGTTTTCAAAAATGTAGAAAAATGGGGTGTACCCTAAGTTAGTTACTACTGCCAAACACAAACAGTAGTCAGTCCAGCAATACACATGGCCATAGAAAATGAAGGCGGTAGGGACTTAAAATAAAACCCCTTAGGAAATAATGTTACAATAAATTACATTATTTAAAAAAGTTAACGATGTAAATTAGTTTAATTTAATATTGCAAAAATTATCTAAAAATAAAACATATTTATTATTTAATTCTAAAATATTTTAACAACCTTTTTTGATTTTCCAAATCATTAGCTTAGATTTTAATACAATATAATTTAATTAATTTTACTAATTTGATTCAGTTCTTCAATTTTCATAACCAATAAGTAAGGCTCCCGGTTTTCCATTGTTACTGATCTTTACAGATAAATACAGACAGAAAACAATGTGTTTCCTGTCTGTATTTATTTTTAAAAGCGGACAAAATACTGAAAATTGAGCTTCTTGTGAGAAACTCTCCATGCTGTCTTTCATGAAACTCCAGGCAAAACCAGAATGGATAGACAGCACAGGGAGTTAAAAAAAATAGGATGAGATTGCCCTAAATACAGATAAATGTTAACATATATTTGTAGTATAATGGTAATTTGTACCTGTGGTTGTAGTTTTATGTTATATGTGGCTTCTTTATTTGCCAAAACGCGACAGTCATCCACGTATAAGAATATGTGTAAGAGTTAAATAAATGTAGAAATATACCATTTTGCACCTCCATTTAGTCTAAAAAAATAAATACCATAAAACTGGGAGCCCTATTAATAAGACATAATAAAATACCAATTTTATTTAAATATATGCAAACTGATCAAATACTTTAATTCAACATTCAGTTGATGGTTTTCTAAATTCAAAATAGATATGTGTATATTTATTTACTATCCTATTTCACATAAAAACATTTTTTTTTACTTTGGTCCAAGTATAACACATTTTTACTGCTTTTCCTATACTTTACCATAGAGAGATCTCTGCCACTGGCACGCAGATCTCTCTAAGGTGAAGTGTAGGGAATCTTCCTCTTACACTTTACCATAGAGAAATGTCCACCCCAACTGAGGAGTCTTCGTCTGATAAAGTATAGAGAAAAGTAAAAAAAGATTACATAACTAAACACATTGTAAAATAGTTTATTTGAAATATTATTATAAATTACCTTTATATAGTTGCCTTAAATTTGAAACAAAAAAAATCGAAAATGCTATCACTGTAGTCTTTTAACTGTGAAATAAATCTTTATTAAATGTAGATATACTAAATGAAATAAAAATAATTTTTATGAAGTTCAAATTAAAAAAAACATTGCTACATAAACTGAAAATAATGTTTTATCATGCAATATTAATTATTTCAAGTGAATTAATGGATATTAATGTAATTGTATGTTAAATAAAATGCAATGTTGCATTAATTAATTATTGTTAAATATTGTATAATTACCTGATAAATATTTTTTTATTGGAGATAGTTTAAACGTTATGTCATAAAATTATATGTATTTACATTTGTCACTAATCTAAATAATTTGATTCAACAATATTTAACAATATTTCCTTATGATTTAAATTTTAAGTCTCTACCTTAGTTATTTTATACAGGACGGTATTGCAGTATCAGTGGCTGGCCTTGTGTTGTGCTTGACTGACTGCAGTTCAAAACTATACTTTCGTAAACAGAGCACTTAAAATGCAATTTAGGGATTATAAGTTAAAATTGCCCCCTGGATGCTAAATAATTTTTAAAGGACCTCGGGCAAGGTTAAAAACAATGAGAAGTAACAGACAAATAATGGCCCTTGACATCAGAAAGTCGATATGTTTCAGCCATTAAATGCCCAGTGGGTCAATCGGCTTTCCTCGGGATCAAATTAAGTATAATAAATCCCTGCGTGGCATGGTTGCCAGTTACAACCTATCTATCTGCATTCATACAAATGCAGTAAAGCATGCACACAACTATACAGACCATTATTAGGACTCTTTCCTCAATATGGTCATGGCTACAAATAGAAAATGTATATCACAGGCATGGATTTATGAGGTATTGCAATTAGAATGTCTTACGACTTTGGCACAATATCCCTAGTATGTGTAGCAAAGCATGCAAACATGTGTGAGTCACCCCTCAATGAGTATCCTGTTTTAAAACTTCATGAGTATATACAATTTAAAGGCACTTGAAACAAGGAAACTCAAAATGAATCATATTAAAATGACAGTGTACAGCATGCACACACAGAGTGGTGGAAGAATCAATCTTAACTGTCCACCTACATGGCTTATATATTAATTAAGCAAAAGACACACAGTTGATGGATGAAATGCAGAACAAATCAAAACATTCACCCCAATCAAGAGATCTGGGTTAAATCCATAATTCTTTTGCGCACCATGCCACCCCAGTTTGGACCTGGCCATATGCAAATCAGTCTTCGCCCTGTGCCTCATGCGTACTGCCAAGCCAGGTCCTCCTTGGACCGGAAAGAAGCATCCTAGGACCGGTTTCAGGGTTTCACCCCTTATCAGAGAGCATAGCTTGAATCCAGTGGCACAGTGAGCCCGGGACCTAGTTATAGTCCCAGGACCTAGTTATAGTTAGGACCTTGTTTCCATAGGAAAAGCATTTTTCGATTTGCCTATGACTTTGGTGTCATTTGACCAATCTTCAAAACAAATGTCAAATGAGGTTCTGTGTGTCATGGAAAGTTTGTGGGTGATCTGTGCAGTGGGGACCGAGAAATAGAGGCACGAAATGTTGAATCCCATAGAAACGCATTGTCAAACCTGCAGCCTGAACCATTTCACGGAATGAAGCCACATTTGGCAAAAAGGTAAATGTTGTGACGCAGATTGTGCTTTTTGTCATTTGGTGGTAATCCGTTCAGTAGTTTTTGAGAAATAAAAACTGAACAATATAGTGATATCTCTGGTCACAGATATTTCATGGTGGTTTTGCAGTGGTCGTGGATAGTTTGCGTCAATTCCGTAGTATATCACGAATGTGCGAACCAGTGGGAATGCTGTGATTGGCTAGGTCCAACCAGAACAGAAATTTGCTGCCATCATTTTATCGATCAGGAATGGTACCCGTGACTGAAAATGTCTGTGAAAGCTAACATAAGGGGTCAGGGTTAAGGCATCTGACCCCATGTTTGAAAAATGGGGGTGTTAGAGACACAAGTTATGTGTCCAAAAATTATTTTTGTGATCACGGGTGAAATTCACCACTACGACGCAACTGCCAGCGCGGCCCCTGGCGTACCATCATGGGGAAGTCGCGACTATCATAGCAACACTGTGAATATTGTTGGAAATATAAAAATATATATATATTTGTACACACTTGCTGATCACTGTCACAGACGCATATATGCACTCACAAACTCATTCAGACATTAATACACCCATTCACATACCCACTCACACACTTATACATCCAGTCACATACCAACTCAGATACTCATGCACCCACTCACATACCCATTCAGGTACACATGCACCCAGTTTCAGACTCACTCGGAGAGTGGCGCACCCATGTACAGACCCACTCAGAGACTCACGCATCTACTTAGAGACCCGCTCATAGACTCATGCACACAGTCTCATACCCAATTAGATACTCTTACACCCATTCACAGACTCAACTGGACACTCATGCACCCACTCACAGACCCAGTCAGATACTCATGCACCCACTTACAGACTCACTCGGAGAGTCACACACCCATGTACAGATCCACTCAGAGACTCACACACCTACTCACAGACCCACTCACACATGTATGTTCTCAGAGACCCACAGATATACTTACACACCCAATCACACACCCATACAGTCACTCACACACTCAGTCACAGACTCTTTTAGAGACTTTTGCACTCAATCAATCACTCATACACTCACAGACTCACACTCCCACTCACAGACTCACTCAGATATATATGCACCCACTCACTCTCCCACTCAAAGACCCACTCAGACACTTGCCTTCCCAGTCACAGACCCACTCTGACACTCATGCATGCACCCATTCACTCACCTACTCTGAGGCTTATGCTCTGACTCACAGACCCATTGAGACACCCATACACCCACTCACACATTGACTCAGACACTCATACAGCTACTCACAAACCCACTCAGATATTCACACATCCATGCAGAAACTGATGGTGTCGCCGCAAACAAGGAAAATGCATTTAAAATGCACTTTTTTCTACAAATGTACATGAAGGGGAAAGTTAAATCACACTAAACAGCTAGACTCAAACTTTAATTAAAACATCTATATATGCATTTTACAACACGAAGTTTCCGCGAACACCGACGTCATCACAACTGCCCGGTATCACCATGAACAAGGAAAATGCATTTGAGATGTACTATTTTTGATAAATGTATACAAGGGGGAGAGTTAAATCAATATCTTACTAAACAGCTGGACTCTAACTTTATGTAAAATATGTCTATATATGTGTTTTACACTTTGTCAAAAACACACGGTTTTCGCTATGTGTCCTCAGAAATTGCTAAGTTTACAGGGAAGTTATAGTTAGGAAATAGATTTTAAAAAAACATAGAAATTTACTGAAAAGAACAAAGGTTACAGGGACGTTATATTTAGGCTTACATTTCACTCCTACAAAACCAGAGAAATTCAGCAGTTATAGATGTCATCAGTGATGTCACTGAACATGTCATAAGTGATGTAATATGTGAGGTCATAAGCAGTGCATTACGGGGGCATGAGTTATAGTTAGGTTACCTAATTATAAATGCTGAATTTCACTGGTTTTGTATAAGTGAAACGTGCGCCTAACCATAACGTCCCTGTAACCTTTGTTTTTTTCAGTGAATTTCTAAAGTTTTTTTAATTCTGTTTCCTAACTATAACCTCCCTATAAGCTTTGTTTTATATATATATATATTGCCTACTGGCAGTCGCCAATAGGTAGTTATAGGTAAGGACAAAGTTTTCATAGAAAAAGTGTTTTTTTATTTTGACAATAACTTTGGCGTAACTTGACAAATCTTCACAACATTTTCACAAAACTTCACCCATGTGGTTCAGTTGCTGTGTTGAAAGTTTCAGGTAATCTGTGAAGCAGGGGCCGAGAAGAAAGGGGATCTGAAAATGCAAACTCCCCATGTTATGTCTACGGTGATGTTTCATTTTTTTAACACAACTGAATGGAATTACACCAAATTTGGCAGAAAGCTAGAAGTTGGTCCTGGAAGAATGCTAGTCATGATTTGGTGTTAATCCATTCAGTAAGTTCAGAGATATGTCACGTTAACAAATATAGATAACCTGACACAAGTCCTTGCAGTGGACTTGTGGATCTACTAAAATGTTATGGCTGCCAACACTTCAACTAGAAAGTCTTGGCAGCCATCTCAAGACTGCGATTGAAGCCGAGTCCCTCAATGGAAAATGGGCTAGGGTAGGGTATCCCTCAGCCCCTGGCCATGGTGCAGGGGTCTTCCAGAAACTCAGCCATGGCTAAAAAGCAGTTTTTTATAGAGAAATCTCAGAAAAATCCACAGGCAGATCCATGAATTGTTCAGAGATTTTTAAAAAATATGTGGTCTCCCTTGTTTCACTGTATTTGGCCCACAGGTGGGCCAGGTACCGGGGCCATTGGGGGCTGTGTATTGAAAAAGGAGATAGCCGCACAGGGCCCCCATCCTAAGGCTTAGAATTTGCCCTGGGAAGTGCCACCTCCTCGGATCTTCATTTTTTAAAAATGCAGGGAAGCCCGTATGGCCTCCACCACTACCCTGGTGACCACAACCTCCCCAGGGTTTTCTCTTTTTTTTTTAGATGGAGGGGCCTCCCAGATCATCAATCCCCCGGGGTTTGATTATAAAATAATGCTGGGGGGCTGCGCAGACCTCCTCACAGCACCAGGGGCTGCCTCCCCACCGGGGCATTAGGTAAACTAATGCATGGGGGGCCACATGGAACCCCTGCAGCCCCAGGGACTGCCACATCCCTGGGACTGTTTGTATGTTTTTAGATGGAGGGGCCTCTCGGACCCCCACAAACCCAGGAACCACTACCTCCCCATGTCTTAAATATAATATAATGCTGGGGGTCCACATGGACTCCCCTCGCAGTCCCGGGGGCTGCCACCTCCCCAGGGCTTTAAGAAAAACTAATGCTGGGGAGCCATGCAGACCCCCTAGGGCTGCGACCTCCGAGGGTCTTTAAGGAAAACTAATGCGGAGGGCCGCATGCACCCCCACTGCCATGGGACTTCCACCATACTGGGCATATGTTTAATTGAATGCGGGGGGCTGCAGGCCCTCCCACAGCCCAGGAGACCATCACCTCCCTGGGGCAAATTAGAAGAAAGGAGGCAGACCCCAAAGCCCCCCTCCTGGAGCCATGCATAGCCCTGGGGACCACCACCCACCAGGGCCGGCTCCTACAATGCCCCAGGGTGCACACCCTTGGGACATTGCTCTCTGCTAAGGCTTGGCGGGAGCACTGCTCCTGCCAAGCCACAGCAAATGCTGTCCCGCTTCTAGCAAGCGAGAGCAGAAAATGCTGGAGGTAGGGAGTAAAAGCAATGCTGTCTCTTGCAGGAGGCATGGAGGCAGCAGGGACCTCAGGGGGCGTTCAGGCTCCCCGTGGTCTCCAACCTTCAAAAAGTGGGTGCCATGGGAAGGACCAGGACACTCACATTACAGGCCAGGCCCCAGATCATGTTATCCCCGGGGCCAAAATCAGCCCAGGAGGGGCCTGTGCGTCCGCCCTCCCTTTTAAATCAATAAATAAAAAAGGGCTAGAACTTGGGTGATGGGATCCCCGGGACCGAAAAAAAGGTCCAGGAGGGGGGCATGCTACCCCTCCCCTTTAAATAAAACATTTTTTAAAAGAGAAGACAAGGCTCCGGGAGATGGGGTCCCAAGAGCCAAATTCATCCCAGTGAGGGGGGCAGCACAGGCCCCGTCGTCCATTGAAAAAAGGCCTGGCCCAAGGGGGATGGTGTCCTGGGGTTGAAAATGGCCAGATAAGGAGGGGCCACGCAGCTCAACTTAATTAAAAAAAAAATCCACAAAAGACCTCTGGAAAATCGCCGGAAGACACTCCCCCTTTACCACCACTCTGCAAACCCACCTCTTGGCACAGTGGAGGTTGGGGGATGAAGTCGCCTTAGATGCTAAGGGTCCTTTGGGGTCCAGGAACCCCTTCTGTTACCTCAAGCAAGTCCCAGAAAGCGGGATTGCTGAGAGGTGTCAGGGGCCATGCTCCCTTTCCACACCACTCTGCAAATGCACCTCCTAGCGAGCTGCTGGTTGGGGAATGAATTCCATTTTACTCCTGAGGGACTAAAGTGAACTTCTTCCCCCAACCAGTAGTGCACCATGAGGTGCGTTTGCAGAGTAGTGGAGAAAGGGGGCATGGCCTCCAACAACCTCTTAGCAATCCAGCTGTGTGGGACTTACTGGAGGTAACAGGAGGGGTAGTTGGCCCCCAAGAACCCTTAAGAGCCAAGGGGACCTCATCACCTAACTAGTAATGCACCAGGAGGCGCTTTTGCAGAGTGGTGGGGAAAGGGGGTATGGCCTCTGACAACTTCTCAGAAAGACTCCTTTGTGGGACTTATTGGAGGTAACAGGAGGGATAGCTGGCCCCCAAGGATGTCCTACTCATATATATTTCCACACACCTGCCGGATTACAGTTGTAATCCCAGGCGGGCGGTGGCACGGTGGCGAAGCAACAACAGCTGTCTATAGGGCTCATTGGAGAGCCTTACATGGAGACCACCGCAGTGACAGCGCTGTTTGGCATGCACCATGTGGTGCGTGTCGCACCATGTAGGAACTTGGGGGCATATTATCAAGAAACGGAGTTAAAATTATCGCCGTTTTAGCGGCTGAAATCTGCTGCTAAAGCGGTGATAATGGGCTTTATAATATGCCCATGGGAATTCCCATAAAAGCCCATGTTCTGGTGTCAACATGGGCTTCTATTGGAATTCTCTGCGGCATATCATCAAACCCATTATCGCCGCTTTAGCAGCAGTTTTCTGCCGCTAAAGCTGTGATAATTTTAACGCCGCACTTGATAATATGCCCCTTGGTTACATAGTTACAGGGGGGTACAACATGTGCTACCCTGATTGTACCCCCAGGCCTTGGAGCGCCAGGGGGCCCTGTTAGGACCCCCTTTATTGCCTCTCCACTACCCTATTCATGGCGGTCACACTACCATGAAAAGGGTGGCAGTGAGCCAACTCTAAATATGCTTAGCAGCAGGGCCGGCTGTAGTGTTGGTGGCACCCGGTGCCACAATTACTTTTGGAGCCCCTGTCCCATAAGCGCCTCCTTGGATTCTCTCACTGCCACCTGCAAAAGTACCCCATATCTCTCCTATCATAAAATATTGCTGAACACAGCCCCCCACCATAGGTCAGTGCCCAGTATGGCTGCACCAGTCGCACCGCCCTAAAGCCGGCCCTTTTCAGCGGTGTCAGCTACGGCACCGCCAGCATATTCTTTTCAGGGAAACACTGCCTGCCCAGTGGGAACATTGATCCCGGCAGTGCTGGCGGTCTTGTGGCGGTCCAACCACCTCAATTGTAATACTGCAGGCGGTCCCGCAGTGCAGACGTCACCGCACCACCACCATGACTAAACCACCATAGTCGTACTAAGGCCCTTTGGTACTGTTTGATAAATCTCCACAAAAATTACTGATTGACTTGTTTGTGCATGGAAAGGTTCTGGATAATCCGTCAAGTGGAGGCCGAGAAAAAAGGGGATCCCTAAACAATTTTTTCCCCATTCAATTTTCCATAGGAACTTTAGACACAGCTACAGCCCAAATTGTTGATTGGATTTACATCAAATTTGGCAGAAAAACAAATCTTGGTCCTACAAGAGTGCTTTTAGTGTTTTGCTATAAATCCATTCAGTACTTTTCGAAAAATTAAGGTAAAAAAAAATGTGTATATATCACAGCGCGGGGTATCCACGGAGCTGACAGATCTCACCATGACAATTGATTGGCAGCCACCACCTCAACCAAGATGTGATGCCACCCATTTTAGGACTCAGGACTCAGTCCCAAGTCCTAAGAAAAGTACAATAAAAGATATAAGGGGGCAGGGTACAGACCCCATAGACCAGGGGACAAAAATTTTTTAAAAAAATGTTTCCATTCATTTGCCATAAGGCTTCAGGGACCCCATCCCCTGGGCCTATCATTTCATAAAGGGGATGGGGCCCTTCTCCCTGAGCCTCCAACAGGCCGCTGGGATCCCATCCCCTGGAGCCATCTTTCAAATAAAGGAGAAAGGGGTCACACTACCACCCTCCCTTAGCCATGCAATGGCCCCGGGGACGCCATCCCCGGGGATTACTCAGTGATGGTGTCCTAGGGTGCCCATCCCCCAGGTCATTGTCTATTTATCTGCCCACGAGTGTGGGCAAGAAACATGTAAAAATCTCCCACCTGGTGGGAGAACAAAGCATTTCGCTGCCCGAGCTCTTGGACAGGGAAATGCTTTGATTGCCCCCACCCCATGGAAGCAAAAGAAAACGGCTCCTCTGGGGTTGGAGCAATGGCAGCTACCGTTGCTCCCACGATCGGTGTAAGCAGGGGAGCCAGTGGGCCTGTGAGTGCCCTGGTCCTCACCTCAGAGCCCCAACAAGGTACATGCTGTGGGGTGCCGTAGATGGGCCCTGGAGCACCCCATATTAAAAAAGGGATTGGTTGTGGCATGCCCTGGGTGGGCACCATAGCATGCCACTTTATTATAAAGAAAAAAGGAAACTGTTGGTGGGCTCCGGGGGCCCTTGGGCTCCCCTGTGGCCTCAAAAAATAATAAAGGTGTTGGGTGCCCCAAGTGGGCACCGTGGCACCCCTGGATAATAACAAATGCCAGCTTCTGCGTGGCCTCATGAAAAGCAGGGGCACTGGGGCTCCCAGCGGCCACTTATAAAACAAAATAGTGGGCAACCCACATGGGACCAGGACACCCAGAATTTTTTTTTTAAATCCAGAAGTAAGTAATAAACGAGCTGCCACAGCCACTCAGTTATTATTAACTGCTACTTCAAGTAGCGCCCCATAATGCCCTGGGAGGGCTACATAAATATATTTTGTTTTTGGTGCTGTCCCTAGAGGGAGCAGGGACATGCCCAAAACTCTCTTTTATGTTGTGGTGAGGGGTTGTAGGGAGATCTGCAGCCCGCCAGTAACACTAGAAAAAAACATGTCTCCTGGGTCAGTGAAACCATGACCTCTGGTGAACTTACCATTTGTTTCTAAAGCATTTCCCAGGCCGGAACTTTTGCTATGCAGCTGGATTGCTGTGCCACCTAGGGGCCTGTTGAATTTTATGTGTTAAATATACAACACATGCCATTTATTTATAGCAATGTATTTTTTGGGGTGTAAAATATGAAAACTTAGAACAGAGAAATATATGTTTTGTTCTTAAAGAAAAAATTATACATCTCTGATTATTTATTTTCATATTTTTTAACCACCAAAATG
Source organism: Triturus cristatus (assembly GCF_964204655.1). Lineage (NCBI taxonomy): Eukaryota > Metazoa > Chordata > Amphibia > Caudata > Salamandridae > Triturus > Triturus cristatus. The sequence goes on from NC_140591.1 coordinate 1,251,542,992, forward strand.
TAATAATAAAAACAATGTAAAAACAAAGAGTCACAGACATGTAGTTCAATTAAACATTGTTAAACATTTTTAAGTTATTATTAAAATATACATTTGATTAACATTATTGGTAATTTCTGGAGAAAGATTATAGATTTGCTTTATGTATAGGGTGTGATATATAAGGTGGGTGTTGGGTGTTTATCAGCATACTGGGAGGTTTGGTTGCCTGTGAGAATTGGCTGCAGGGTGGGCTGCAAGACGGTTGCTTTATGGATGGTGAGAAAATATTTCTTTATATTAAAAACTCCTAGAAATTCACTGCAAAAACCAAAGGTTCAAGAAACATTATAGTTAGGTGGAATGTTCAGAAACAATATAACGTTTTAAACTCTAAAAACCACAGAAGTTCAACAGTTATAGATATCTTAAATAACTATAACTCATGCCCTAAGGTATCTATAACTTGTGTCCTCACCATACACTGCAAATTACCACTCATAATGCATCACGCATTACATCTTCTATGACATCATTGAAAATATCACTGCAATACTATTGATGAGAAAACTGTTTATAGCGGGGGCATGATTTAAAGTTACCTTGGGACAGATACCCTTGAAGAGCCACACTACCTATAACAGCACAAATGTGGTGTATCCCATTTGGTGCCTTTGTCACATGATATATATTGGACAGACACATCAAAAATTAAAACCAGGATTTTACAACTCAAAAGCAGGATCTGAGGTTGAACTGAAAATGGCTAACTAGGGGATCATTAAGTCACGGCCAAACTGAAGTGGAAAATATCAATTGGCAAACCACTGTGAAGGTCGGACTGATTCCATTGGAAGGTGATCTCCAGAACGAACTTCACCTATGAGAGAGTACAATGAAGCCACCAATGAAGCCACAAACGGAATCAGAACACTGTTCAAGACAATCAAGCACAGCATCAACCCTCACTCCTCAGAAACGTACAATGACATTAATTACTTCTTCAGTGAAAATATATAAAAGATCCAACAGCGCATTGTCAACACCAAGTCTGATTCTTACACCCACCGCTTCCTGTAAAATCCTACAATGGTCAGCCTTCAGAAGCCTCTTTCTCCCAAACTCGCTGACATAATCAACTCTCTTAAAGCCACTTTTTATGAAGATGAAGTCTTACCATCATCCTTCCTCAATGCTCTCTCTGATGATGCTCTCTTACCATTGCCAATGGCTCCTTTACTCAAGCATCTCAAATTAGGCCAGATTCACCAACTCTGATGATCTTGCCAACTACCGGTCTGATAACTCACTTGCCATTTATATGCAAGATCATTGAAAAAGAAGTCTGTGTTCAACTCTAAGATCACTTAAAGGCTGAGCAAATCCTGCATGACTACCAGTCTGGCTTCTTATCATGCTGCAGTACAGAGACTTCTACCTTGCACATTGTAGAAAATGCATTCTTGACCATAGATGAAGGTGATTCCTGCCTTCTGATATTGCTTGACCTCTCAGGTGCCTTTAATACAACCAGCTATCCTACTCTCATATGCACCCTAGTGACTTAAATATGATTCACCAGCAGTGCCCTGACCTGGTTCCTCTCCTGTCTTTTCAACTGATGGCAGTTTATTGTTCACATAGGCAACTCCAGGTCTCTAAAGATCCCTATCACCAGTGGAGTCCCCCAGGGTTCCATACTGTCTGCTGTTATCTTTAACCTTTACATGCAGCTTTGTGGTGCTGTCCTTATAGATAACAGCATCAAGATTCACAAAAATGCCAATGACCTAGAACTCTACTTGAAAATCTCATCTGCCTCAAGAATCCAATGCTTCAAACATGGCTTGCACATCATCCAGACCAGGATGTCCAGCACCCATCAGAAGCTCAACCCACCCAAGAGAGAATTCCTGTTATTTGCCAAAGAACAAAAAAACTATATAGAGTACAAACCTGGCTCAATGACATGAACCGTGATGGCTTTGACTCCCAACTTTCACCTAATACCAAGTCACTTGGATTCTGGGCATCAACTAGGGCTGAACAAAAGTTGCTTTTGAATAATTATATGAAATTATGGCAAAATTATGCTTAATCATGTAAAAATGCAAGTTTGGCATTTTGTGCTATTTTTTAGCGTGACATGCATCCTCGTGTCCATTTTTGGCACCATGAACAACAGCCGCTCAAGTTGTATTGCTCCTCTGTGTTTGTCATAAAGTTTTACTACTAAAGCCACGTAATTATGTAAAGTTTCATAAAGGTAAAATTTTGGGAATTTCATGTAACAAGCATAATGCAAAATTCCCCAAATTAAGTGTATTGCACCAGCATAATTAAAATTTCACCATTGCGAAAAAGTACAAAATTCAAAATATTTCTTCCCAAAAATGACTTCAAAACTGCTGTTTAATTTCTTACATGGTCTCACAATCTCCACACTGGAACCCTTAGGGGCATAAAACACGCCAAAGCACGTCTTATCCAGGGCCTGCAGAAATATGATTTCATCTCTCTCATCCTGATGGAATTCCATTGGCTCCCACTGCTGATCCACACCTTCTTCAAAACCAGCTTCATCATTTATAAAGCCATCAGGAACAGCACACCTGCTTAACTTAAAGACAAGCTCACCATCTCTTGTGGATCTCAGCACAGCCAGAACACAATCATACTACAGACTAAGAAGTATACACAAGGAAAAAGAAGACATTACATTTTTTCCCCCTATGTACCCAGGATCTAGAAAAAAACATCCATGTATCCACGAGGACCACACCAATATCTCTGAAACTAGATGTGCAATTGGTGCTTGATAATGGGGATGGTGTCATATTTTCAGGCACAATTAGACCACATCTTGCTAGCTAGTGTACGCATTTTGTTTCATGCAATTTGTTTTTTTGAAAGTTTTGGTCTTTAATACATGGGATGTTTGTCAAATAATTCCCTGCTTTAGTCCTTGAAAGTGTTTGGCTTTTTCACAGACCAATTTATGCTGACACTCACGTTTCCTCAATAGTGACTACCTGACCTACACATAGGTTTGCAGCCCTTTTCATTTAACTCTTCATGTTATGTGCTTCCCCTAAGCTTCTGCTGGAGTCAGAAGTCTGTAAGTTTCTAAAACATACTTTGTCCCTGAGAAGTTACTAATTAGTAATCATTTGCTTCAAATTATTGATTGATTCAGTATGTGTTTTATAGCTTTTTCTTGTAATCTCAATCAACGACATTTATACATTGCACACATAAAGTGTTGCAGGGATTCTGCCCATATACAGAACTATGCGCAGGAAACAAGGACCTCGGTGTATAGTGATGTACCAACTACCCACCTTAGTGCCCAGAACCCCAATCCGACTAGCTATAGTGTCCATTCGTTCTCCGTACTACAGCAAAACTACCAATGATTAGACATCCTAGAACATGTCACTCCGACTCTCTCAGGAATCGCTGGAGCAAGAACACTCTTTCGCTAACTCACTCATACTTGTCCACAACGAGTAATTAGAGACACGGTATAGTTTAAAATGTTTATATTAACTAATGTGCTCTAAAATACAGCACACGTGCCTGTACTATCAGCATAATGCATAAACACAACATAGTCCGCATTGTTACAAATCCATAGAAAATAAATGGGGATATCATTTTATAAAGACAGTGGAAAAAGGCGTATTGTACCTTACCACCCTACCCGTGCTAAGAACTAGTTTATTATTTAAAAAAAAGACCTCTGGGCTTTGTCAGGGGGAACCCCATACCTCAAAGTCTAGATGCAAAGGTTTACATCACCGGACAAGCACAGCTCTTCTCTCTGGAAAGGTTTTCTCCTAGTGTGTCTAACATGCATGCATGCAAATATTAAAAGCACTCGATATTCAGCAGTGCAGCTGTGTTATCGTATTTTGTCAAAGTGTGGAGGACGGACCAAAGCAGAGTAACAAGGGACATTGTTTTTCAACCTTGAACATCATATGCAGACGAAAACCACAGAGTACAGCCAGGAACATGAGACACAGACAGTTCTTATGTGAACAAGCACAAACGAAGGCTTTGAGAAAACAAAGTCATTTGGTAACGTGTGCAACAGCAGCAAAATGGCAGCTAAGTTTGTGCTAACCTATTCTGACTTAGCAATGTCCGCAGTGAATCCAGAAGCCTCACCCTCCCCTGGTAAGTCCATTAGATGTAGACATAGGACGAAAACAGAGTTCAACAAGTGAGAGTAGAGTTCACGAGCATCTAGAATTTGTTGAATTTTTGAGAGAAAAAAATTGTAAATAGGGTCCAGCAAAAAAATTATGGGGCACATGCATCAACATTGCCATTTGCGATTCCTTATTAGCGAAAAATAAGGAATCGCTAATAAGGAATAGCAAAAGGCTATGCATGTAGGAATCGCTATTCAAATAGCGATTCCTTAACTTTCCTTAATTGCTACTAGCAAATTGCGAGTAGCAATTAAGGAATGCCATCCCAATCATTCCTATGGGCCTACAGGCCCATAGAAATGAATTGGAGATTGCATGAGCAAATAGCGAGTACCAGTAGGTTCTCGCAAATTGCTCATGCAATTTCAAGGGTGCAAGGGTGTCAAAATGACACCCTATTGCACCCCTGAAATTGATATGTGCACATATGTTGCACACACACATGCTCTAAGGGCATGTGTGTGCGCAACATGAAACTTTGAAAAATGCACAAAAGTGCATTTTTCAAACTTTTAGCAAATTACCATGCAGTTCATCTTCATGGTAATTTGCTCCCCCTATTAGCGAATTCGCTAATTTTTTAACTTTCATGCATTGCATTTAAGGAATCCCAAATTGAGATTCCTTAAATTAAGGAATCTCAATTTGGGATTCCTTAAATGCTATCGCTATTTAAGGAATCGCTATTTAAGGATTCCTTAAATAGCGATTTTTGCTTTTGGGTTGATGCATTGGGATTGGGTATTTTTAACTCAATACCGGGAGCTATTAGCGAATCGGTATTTTACCGACTGGATTTTGGCTTGATGCATGAGGCTGTAAGTTTTGCTAAAAAATCCACCCCCCCCAAAAAAAAATCTGGGACAGTAGTGTACGGTCAGCCAGCCATCTTAATCCAGCAGAGTGTATGCGCAATAAACCGCAATAGCCTCCAAAAAGAAATCATTGTCATTGGTAGCAAAAAGTGATGCCATCCAATTCAGCAAGCTGAATGAGCATGTATGTTACTCACAATAGGGTGCTTCCAGGACCATCGTAGGACAACTTGTGTGATATTCAATGAAGCTGTGTTGTAGGAGATTCTGCGCAGCAGCACAGACATTCCATTGTGCTGTAGTAAGGACTCCCTTAATACGTACATACATTGTTAAGTTAGCATAACCACGTCAGAAGTTAGAAAGCCATCTTGCTGCTTTTGCACACGACACTGCGTTCACATGTTATTGCTTAAACGAACTGCTGACTCGAGTTTTGCCTCACACGAGAGCAATCTGTTGTTACCATCCCGAGCTCTGCGAAGCGACCTTGGTCTGCACACGATGTGACAAACAGTCTGAGTTGTTAGACAATGCATGTTTTCCACTCTAGGTTGATCGACCCACTATTTAGTCATAACACACGAGCAGCTGCACATACCTGAAAGTTGGTGCTTTTAATATCACGGACATCATGTTTATTATTCAGACCGAAGACGAGCCTTCCTGCGAGAAGACTCCTGATGCTCCTGTGATGTGATTTCACTAAGCTGATCTTTGAGGTATGGGGTCCCCTATTCAAGCCTAAGAGACCTTCTGTTAGTCTAATAATAATATTAGCTTCTTAGTAAAGGGAAGGTGGTAGTATCCACTGTCATTATAACATGATCACCCCTTTTATATTCTATGGAATTGTAACTATGTTGATGGTTTTGATTTTAATCATTTGTCTGCTTGTATTAGCCAAAGTACTGCATATTAGGACACGTGGTCTATAAAAATAAACTCTTTTTATTTTCACCGTGTCTCTGTTGATTCTTGTTGTGGACTGATGTGAGAATAATATACGAACAGGTATTTCCGATTCCCACCATTCCTGAGTATGTACTGAGTCGCGTGTTCTGGGTTGTCTTTTCATTGGGACCTCCGAGCTAAATCTCGGATAACGAATGGGACACTTATGCTAGCCGGATACTGGGTTCTGGGTTCTGAGGTGAGTTTCTGGTACACCACAACTCACTGAGGTCCTGGGGTTCTACGCATAGTTCTGTGTATAAGCAGAATCCCTGCAACATGGCGCACCTAACGTTTGGTCTATGAGTTGAAACGCCTTAGTAGTGCTCGCGTTTGTCCACAACACCCTCATTCTTGTTTCCGGATAACAAGTCTGACGGATTTAAAACCTACCTAGGTCTATTGATATAGGTTCTTTCAAGCTTGATAATTAAAAAGGTTATTGAACCCTTGTGCTACTGATAGTTTCAAGTGTGTGTTGTCCTAATGTCGGTGGAGATTGCGGCGCACAGCCGTGCGGCTGTGAAACGTCATTTGACGCAGTATGGGGTACCGGACACTGGTATGAACGTCATCTTTGTAGTGGGAGCCGATGCGGCTCATCCCTATGAGTTGTTCTACTCTTGGGTGACGATTCCAGCGGTGGGGGATGATGACACCTTTCATTCTTACACTGCCGCTGCAGTGCCGGCGAACTATACGCCATATAGGACACAGGAAATTCCAATATCTGCTTGGCAGCATCATATTTGGTTTAATGGCGCCCTTCCCCATGTGGTTATACCGCCGAGAATGGGCCCTTTATCAATTGCAGGGGCCACTTGGCCGGTACTAGCCGGATTTACGCCTCATCCCCGTTACCTCACGGTGACGGTGGCTGAGTTGCGTGTACTACACACTGCTCTTATTACGGTATATAGGGCGTTAGTGCAGTATGTGTCGCGCAATATGCAGGCGGGGGCACCTGCTGTTGCGGGACAGCCTACTGATCATCACGCGGTGGTCATTAGTCCTGTTATGGTTAATTCTGTTATGGGCAAGCTCCCCCAAACTAGGGATGATTTCCCCTTTTGGCTTGCTGAAAAATTTGACCAAATAGAAGCGGTTTACCCGAATACTACTCCTGTGGAGAAACACAGGATCCTCACCATTAGTTTGCCTAAAGACTTGGTCCCCCACATAGATGATTGTGTAAATTGGGGCAAGGTCTTTGCAGCGACGTACGCGCAGTGCTTTGGCACTCCGTCTATGTTGCAGCTGCCCTCCGTTATCAAAAGAGTTCAAGAGAACCATGGTGCGGAGTCTGCGATAGAGTTAGGGATGCGGCTCCTCGGGCAATTTGACCTAGTGGCTACCATGATAATTGGTAACCTGAAGGGTGATGCTTTGCATTTCCAGGTTCGTAATGAACTGAAACGAGTTGCTGAGGAGGACAAACCGCAGGAATTTGCGAAAATAATCGCAGAGGCATATCGGGATTTAGGTCGTAGCTCTTTAGGAGTTAAGCTTGTAATAAAGAATCCCGATCTAAAACAGCAGGGTAAGGCAGAAACGTCTGGTAAGGACGAACGGCCCTTTTTTCCTAAACAAAAATGGCAGGTTAAACAACAGGGAAAGCAGCAGCAACAGAAACAGGGCTCTCGGCCTGCCTCTCCCGTACAGTCTAGTAGTGAACGCACTTATGATCTGCGCGATCGTGCTGCTATAAAGTCTCCTGATAGATTTCAGGTTTCTGAACAGCGCTCTCCTCGTTCTTCACAGGAAACATCGGCTACACAGTCCGGTGGCGGAGGCGGTGGCAAAGGTCGGGGTGCTCCACAACAGCGTGACCAGCCCCGACAGACTGAGGGTAAAGGCAAGCAGGACGAATTTGCACGACAAAGACCCCCGTTTCAGAAGAAGAAAGTGGCGGCTCTGACGGCAAGGTATGCCTCAGATAGTGCGGACACAGCTTCGGAACCGGACATGGGCGCTGACGCTCCTGGACAGCGCAGCGGAAATTACCATAGTCCGTCAAGCTCTGCGTCCATTTCTGGCGGTGACAGCAACTGATATATCGGTTACTGTTGAAACAGCTGACACCAGAGTGGCTCCCCCTGACAGACTTTATGAAATAGTCTTATTAATAGAGGGTGACATACAACGTACAATAAAAGGGATTTTTTGGGATAATCTGACAACCACCTATGATATCCTCCTAGCGGAGGCAGATTGGCCCCCAGCTTTCATTTTAGAGGCTCCTAGAGGGGAGGAAGTAATCCTCCCGTCCTTTGCGCACACAGTGCCTAAGGACCAAGCTGAAGTGTATGCTGAGGAGTGGGCGCTTGCGCTTGCGCCGGCGGTGTATCGTACTCAGGTGGGATGGGAGAGATTGTCCCCCTGCCATGAGATTCCATTGCGGTCTATGCCCCAGCCCCAACCTCAATATCCTATGCGTCGTGAAGCTAGACCCCACGTCGCGGCAATCCTTGAACAATTGGAATATCAGGGTGTTATTGAAACATGTGTGTCCCCTATGAATAACCCTTTATTCACTGTAACTAAGCCTGACGGCTCGTACCGTTTAGTTTTGGATTACCGGCACCTAAACTCCCATTGCCGGACCTGCGTGGTACAAAATACACATAGCTCGGCTTTGGTCGACAGTCTCGTGCGTAAAAGATTTAAGACGACACTTGACATTTCCAATGGCTTTTTTAGCCACAACCTGTCCACACTGAGTAGCCAGTGGACAGCGTTTACTTCAGGCGGAAAACAAAAACAGTTTACAAGATTAGCCATGGGTTACAAAAATAGCCCTGGCGTCTTTTCTGCTCGCGTGGTTTCTCTTTTAGAAAGAATAGACCCCGAAGCATACTCCTATGTTGACGATATCTATCTTACGGATGATGAGCTGATGCCGCATCTGTCTCGGGTTGACAATATTATCGTGAGTTTTGCTGACTATGGCTACAAATTCAATTTTGCGAAGTCACACATCGCAGAATATACGGTGTTGTTTTTGGGCTACGAGCTCAACAATGAAGGTAAGGGGTTAGCCCCCCACTTTCTGGAAAAGTGTGCACGCTTAAGTGCTCCTACGACACTGAAGAAATTACAATCTCTGCTGGGTTTTCTGAATTTCGGCCGTACGTACATTCCTGATTATGCCCAGCGTATCAAGCCGCTTTACGCCTTGGTACAGCCTTCGTTTTCGAAATCTAGCTGGCAGCTAGAACACTCTGCAATTTTACAGTCTTTACAGGCTGACCTTCTTGCTTCACAATACTTGCTGACACGTGATAACTGCACTAACCTGGTAATAAGAATAGTACCAGGCGCCGTGGGGTTCACGTATTTGACGTTTAATGAGGGCGACACAGTCCCCATTGCGTACAAATCCCACTTGTACACCTCTGCTGAATTACGTTTTTCCACGGTCGAAAAAGTTCTGACTGCTGTGCAGATGGCGATCCTCAAGGAACGCGCACTGTCGCATGGGAAACAGATTCTGGTTGTAACTCCATATCCTGCTTTAGAAGCAGTGACTAAAGCAAGTGTACCAAATTCTAAAGCTTTGCATCCACGGTGGATACAATGGGCCACAACACTGACGTCGCCAGACATCACTTACATCTTTGATGCCTCATTACAGACTCAAGAGTACTTGCAGTATGAATTCGTTCATCCGGCACCTCTGTCTTTGTGCCCGCTCGAAGAATACCATTGTGTCATATACACTGACGGGTCTGCGCAACCCGCAATTGGATCGAAGCACGCTTATTCAGCGGCTTGCGCAATTGTCGTAGGTACATTCGTAAATGGTGAATTCCAATCTGATGCAGTGCATACGCAGTCATTGGGTGATTGTACCGCGCAATTGGCGGAGCTCCGGGCTCTGGTGCTTGCACTGGAGTTTGCTGATCCCCGAGTCACTACTCTTATAGTGAGTGACTCCTTCTACTGTGTCCAGTCCTACAATGACAATTTACACTTCTGGTCTCAGAATGATTATCGAGACACTAAAGGTAGCACAATTAAGCATAAAACGCTTTGGGTTCGAGTGGCAGACTTTAAAGAACGTCTCCCTCTCGTGAGTGTTATACACACTCTTGGTCACCAGCGGCTTGGTGTCCATGCTGTCGGCAACAGCTTAGCTGATGAGGCAGCGAAAACAGCAGTGGCTACATACTTAGTGGCAGCAGTTAAAAGATCCAAAAGTAAGATTGATGATGACATCTTGGCAGCTATTGCTGCTACAGAGAAGGGAGGAGATTACCCGAAGGGTTTTCCCTCTCGGTATATTTATCATTTAAGTCCTGATAACGTCCCATTAGTGAGGATTAACGACGTTGGTGATAGAATTATTCCCAACGCGGACTGCAGACCAGCACTGATCTTGGCTGCGCACGAGGGGTTGGCGTCAGCCCACGCCGGTGTGTCAGCTACAATATCTCTGCTACAACAACGTTACTGGTGGTTTGGTTTATATAAACAAGCGCGCGCTTATGTTCTTGATTGTGACATTTGCCAACAGATTAAACCTTCTACTGTTGCGCGCCCACCACAGACACAGCTGTACATCTCTAATAAGCCATTTGGTTGTGTTTATTTGGATCACTGCGGTCCTTTTTCTTCTGATACTGCGTACAAGTACATCTTGGTTGCAGTGGATTCGTGCACACGTTTTCTATGGGTATGGCCACAAAGGAGTGCTGACTCGCGGACTGTCATCAGGGATTTGCGTGTCTTTGTGGGAACTTTTGCGTGTGGTACCTTCCATTCTGATCAGGGCCCTGCGTTCGCCTCTAAGGCTTACAAGGAGGCTATGAAAAATTTGGGGGTCCTAGTCAAATTTTCGTCTCCCTACCGACCTGAGGGTAATAGTGTGGTGGAGCGAATGAACCGTGACTTAAAGCAATCATTGACAGCACGTGTTTTAGGCACAGGCCGGAACTGGCTAGCCCATTTGTATAACGTCCAACGTGCACTAAATAATCTCCCTAGAAGGTCTCTGGGTGGGCGGACCCCGTACATGATGCTCTTCGGAATCAGAATGTTTGTTCCAGACCTTGATGGTCTAGACATTGCGGTGTCGACCGCACCCTTTGACGTAGATGATCACTGTGCTGTTTTGCAGACTCTACAAGAAGCCAGAGACTCTCTTTCGAAAGAACATTTGCCCTCCACGTCTGAAGCTGAGGTTCAGATTCCGGTAGTCGGCTGGCTACCCCGAGTTGGTGATCTGGTCCGTGAGAAGGTGGAGAACAAGAAGGAGTTCGGCCCCTCTTATCGTGCACCAGTTCCAGTGCTTGGAGTGCAGGGTACAAGAACAGTCATTTTACCTCCACTTCCAGGTCGCAAAGAAAACAGGTACATCTCTATTGACAATGTCAAACTTCAGCGAGTGGCCGATACTTCTTAGTATGACTCCGGCAGTTTCATGCCAGACGATGCAAAGACATTCAATGTCGGTTCCTGCTTCTACCACCTTGTCTGATGTTGCCATCGAGATGCATTCGGTTACTGATCCCTTGCTGATACCACCTGCTGGTGGTTTGCCCGATGAGACTGAGTATGCTTATCCTACACGTGGACCTTCGCCTGTTTTACAATCTACAGCACTTGGCCAGTCCCGTTTTTCCTTTGACACTAACTCTTTGCCCTCAACTCCCCCATCAAACATTGCTGTTTTTGTGAGCTGGTTTAAGAAACATTTTTTGATAGCTCCTTGGACATACATCTGGTTGATGCTTTTTGGTATTTTTTTGTTTATGTCCATTGGATTTGTTGTAGTTTTCTTCCGCTTGGTGGATGGCCATTATCTCAAAGAGAGATCGACAATTAGACTTATCAATGGAATTTTGGCCCCCCACTCCTCATCCCGCATCATGAAAAGGGACCAGACTTTTGTGAATATTACTGCCTGGCCCGTCATGGATGGAATCGCATGGGATGCAGTTAAATTTCAAATTCATGGGCCTACAGAGGTCATTAATGTGCCTAATGTATTTCATGTTTCTATGGGTGATGTAGTTAAACAGAACATACGTTCTGATGATTGGGATGTACACGCCATTGAAGCACTGTTTTCAGATTTGAAATATTATGCCGCCTTTGATGCTGAGGATTTGTATGAAAATGCGGCTAATTATGCGGAACAGTATTGTTTTCAACATTATGGCAATCACTTCCTGCATAAATCGAATTCGTTTAGAAATTTTGTAAATTTTACCCAGTGGGAACATTGTCCCACCCCCTCGTTTGGCAGTTCACATACATTAGTTGATAAGTTTAGTTATTTTACTGATTTCAGTGTTTCGGCCCCGGCATCCTTTTATTTTAAAGTTACGCCCGAGTCTGCCTCTAAGGTTAGACTGACACACACCAAATTGCTATATTCTAAGTCCTTTATGGATGAGTTGTCAATCAAAGGTTATGATCTATGGAAGGCTACTATTGATCTTAAGTCGGTTTGGGGTTCCAAACCGTGGCAGGTTCAGGGAACTGAAGCTTTACACCGTGCCTGTCTAGTACCAAATCATATGTTGTTTTTAAATGCAACCATCTTCCAAACCACCTGTTTCGGATTGGCCACTTCTAAAAAACGAAATTCGCCTTCTGTGCCGGATCTGGGTGCTTACCCAAATTGGTATAATCACACAGATCTGTCCCTTCCTGCTTTGCAGTTATTGGTTTCCAATTCGTCTTTCAATATTTCGAAATTTAATAGTGAGGGATGGTTAATTTGGCAAAGCAGTTCTGATACCTGTCAACGTCGTTTTCTAGGACTGAAACCGGGGTATACTCAAGATCGCGTGGACCCCCGGTTTGAGTCGTCACATACAGTAACTACATACTCTGTAGGGAAATTATGTCAGTCCTGGCTGCGACATTCCACCTTGGCATCTGTCAAAGTTCATTTATCAAAGTTACATGACAAAATAGATTTGAATGATTTTGTTAAAGGTCCTGTGGGTGGCAGATCAAAGAGATGGGCGTATGCTATTTACAACGAAGTATGTAAACTGTCGCAGATTGAGGCAGCTTCAAGATTGAGAGCTATTGATCAGACTAATATGGAAAAAGTATTAGCAGTTATTGATAACAGCATTAACACTCTTTCTTCTCGCATTTATACATTAGATAATATTGTTTCTTCAATTGTGGATATTGTGCAGGATGATATGTCTGTGTTGTATCATGGTCAAAACCAGTTGCGTTCTGTTATGCAGTTTGCATGGACATTACAAACATTGAAGGCAGGGAAGGTCCCTTGGGACTATCTGAATACAACATCGTTATTTCTTCCCTTTAACCTTACTGACAAACAGCAGTTCATGTCCATGAAGGATGCTACATATTCCTTGCTCCATATTGAGAAATTGGAGCCGTTACCTTTTTCTGTTGCGGAAGTCGACTCCGCTGTGTGGCTTTTACACGGATTGATAACTCTACCGTTTGCGCTTTTTAAGTTTACCTCTTGTATGAAACACTATGCTCTGGGTAGATATGAACAGCTGGGTGCCGATTTCATACATGAAGTCTGGTTCCTCCCCTTTACGTATAGATGTACAAGGGACGGTACTGAGGTTTATCTGAGGGGTGAGGAATGTACAACGTCACCTGATCATTCTGTTGTATGTAGGCACATTCAATTGCACGGTGCTTGTAATGTACACGCTCCGAATTTGGCCTGCGTCCTCAGAGGTATCCCGGTACCAGTGATTACGCCATCTTTCACGCTGCTTGCAAACGGTAGTTATTTAATTTTAAACAATGAAGCTTGCTGCGGGATGTTAGTAGGGATCCCGTATATAGTAACTGTAACACAGAGGGTTGTCTGCTGCAATAACGTCCTGTTTCCACCCCCGCATGGGAGGCTGGATGCTTCCATCTGGCCTTCGATTCCAACCTTGAAAGCAGAGTTCAACAAGATGAGCAGAATAAGAGCGCTATTGTCCCAAAAGGAGGTGCCATTGACTTCCTCCCGGGAAACATTTGTCCTTCACGTAGCAAATACGCGCACCGAGGTACAGGCGCTTTTGAATACTGACCTCCCCCTGCATTTTGGAGCTTTGATCCAAACAATTTTCAATGCCTCGTCCACGACTGGCCTGGCTCATTTTTTTAAACTTGTGGGCTCGGGCCTCGTGACCTCTTTCCAAACTATTTTTGGTGTGATTCCGGCATTTTTTCATTCTATTTTCTCCAGCGTCTTTGGAGGTGTCCCATTAATTCTGGCTCTAGTGGCAGGTGTGCTACTTTTACTTTTCATCTTGCGGAATGGCTGCTCTTTCTGTGCCACACGACAGCCTGTCCCGTCTGCAGCTTCTTCGTGACAGGATACTTGATTACTATGGTGTCCTGCCGTTGGCGACTTTGAGCCTGGCATATGGATTATCCTTCCGGTATTCCTACTTCACCTGCGTGCAACCTGTCTTCCACTGCCTAGATTGTCCCTTTGAATGGCCTATGGATTTGTGCTTAACCAACATGGTGTCTCCGGACCCGGATTTTGATCGACTGATGAGGCCCTTAGTGTCTCACGAGTCTGCCTGTTCTGGTGTTCGGATTATGGCCTGCGGTGCGGCGCATGGTATCCTGGGTAATTGGGACGTCGTGAGAGCGGCATATGACTTCTTGAATATGAGTTACTTGGAAGTACACGCTGGTTGCCCTCTGATGGTGCTAGATGCTCCGCTAATAGAAGAACACGTATGTTCATTTTCTTTAATTAACTGGATGGCTGAAACCTTCAGTGGCCGTGCCAATGATTTTCTGCTGGAGGCTGTGGCCACATATGCTGCGTATACTTTCATGGATTGAGTGAACTATCGTCCACTGTGTTTTCCTCACGTGCCTTGAACTGTCCCTGTACGTCTGCACTTCTGCCCGGTGAGGCGTTTTTTCATTTTTTCACCCCCCACGGCACGTTTGAGGTTTTTTGTTTTTTCTTTCCACTTTTGGTTTTTTCCTATTCGAACTTTGCCTGAACTGACCAGTGTTTTTTAAATTGGATACGCCTTGTTCTGCTCTGTCGCGCTTGAACTCTGCGTTCTCTCTTTTCTTGCATACTAAGTAGTGCTTCGATCAAGGGGGCATGTAGTAAGGACTCCCTTAATACGTACATACATTGTTAAGTTAGCATAACCACGTCAGAAGTTAGAAAGCCATCTTGCTGCTTTTGCACACGACAC
This sequence comes from Triturus cristatus, assembly GCF_964204655.1. Lineage (NCBI taxonomy): Eukaryota > Metazoa > Chordata > Amphibia > Caudata > Salamandridae > Triturus > Triturus cristatus. Next base: position 1,251,558,139 of record NC_140591.1, read on the forward strand.
TGCGTTCACATGTTATTGCTTAAACGAACTGCTGACTCGAGTTTTGCCTCACACGAGAGCAATCTGTTGTTACCATCCCGAGCTCTGCGAAGCGACCTTGGTCTGCACACGATGTGACAAACAGTCTGAGTTGTTAGACAATGCATGTTTTCCACTCTAGGTTGATCGACCCACTATTTAGTCATAACACACGAGCAGCTGCACATACCTGAAAGTTGGTGCTTTTAATATCACGGACATCATGTTTATTATTCAGACCGAAGACGAGCCTTCCTGCGAGAAGACTCCTGATGCTCCTGTGATGTGATTTCACTAAGCTGATCTTTGAGGTATGGGGTCCCCTATTCAAGCCTAAGAGACCTTCTGTTAGTCTAATAATAATATTAGCTTCTTAGTAAAGGGAAGGTGGTAGTATCCACTGTCATTATAACATGATCACCCCTTTTATATTCTATGGAATTGTAACTATGTTGATGGTTTTGATTTTAATCATTTGTCTGCTTGTATTAGCCAAAGTACTGCATATTAGGACACGTGGTCTATAAAAATAAACTCTTTTTATTTTCACCGTGTCTCTGTTGATTCTTGTTGTGGACTGATGTGAGAATAATATACGAACAGGTATTTCCGATTCCCACCATTCCTGAGTATGTACTGAGTCGCGTGTTCTGGGTTGTCTTTTCATTGGGACCTCCGAGCTAAATCTCGGATAACGAATGGGACACTTATGCTAGCCGGATACTGGGTTCTGGGTTCTGAGGTGAGTTTCTGGTACACCACAACTCACTGAGGTCCTGGGGTTCTACGCATAGTTCTGTGTATAAGCAGAATCCCTGCAACAGTGCCACGCGCCATTTGGCCAACTCCAGAGCATTCTTGCTCATGGGCCATTAATGGACCCATTTGCAAGTCGTAATCTGGGTCCGAAAATAACGTATTGGAGAGGCAGACATCCGATGCCCATGAGAAGGAGCATCGTAGACATGAAAAGCGGGTTGTACGCAAGTGTAGTACGCATAGTAGAAAGACAATCCATATGCCACGCTGAGTGTAGCCCAGAGCAGTGTGCCAAAGTATTCAAGCACATGGTTACGGAGCATTTGCAGCCAGCCTTGTCTGTGTAGGACCACAAGAGGTGCATCCATTGCGTAGCAGTCAAATCAATAGAAGTATTCCAGTGGCTATGGCAATTAACAGAGGTAAGCCACCAAAGAAGCTGAAAAAATGGAATGAATAAAGGCTGGTACAACACCAAATATGGTCTGAAAGGATGTCACAAGGCCACAGCCAGGCTGTGTGTATCCGATGCATTGAATTCACCGAAATGTAGTGGGAGGTTAGTATTTAGAAGAGCTTGAATCTCAGAATTGGTGCTTGCCACCTGGAGCACGAATGTCTCGCGCGCAGAAGTACGGGGGACTTCCTGTTGGAATAATAGCGCTTTTATGCTGCTCAACTTTTTGAAGTCTGCTTTCAATATTGGAATTGAAGGCCAAGTCGAGTTATCGAGCTTCCCATGTGGGGGCGGAAAAAGCAAATTTTTACAGCAAAGTACACGCTGTGAAACTGTCACAATATACGGTATGCCAACCAGCAAACCACAACATTCTTTGCTATTTAAAAGAAGATAGCTACTATTAGCAAGCAGGATGAAAGTGGGTTTTATAGCTGGGGCTGGAATACCTTTTAGAACTCATGCAAGGTTGGGCGGTAAGACTGCAGGCTCCATGTAACTGTATGTTTTTGCAAACAAGGGAATGACCCATTGTAGAATCACAGGATTCCCCAGTAAGGTATACCTCCTTGTCATCTCGCAGGCATCTGTAAGTGAAAGGCTACGACCACACTTCATGCAGGAAAGCTCTACCTAAGTGTTCACAGCGACCTAGCAGGTAATGCTTCATGCAGGAACTACCTTTAAACAAAGAGAATGGTAAAGAGATAACCCCGTGGATGAGCTAGACAACAGAGTCAGTTTCAGCCACGTAGAGGGGTAAAGGGTCTATCTTTTCAATATGTAAAAGAGTGTATGTTGCATCTTTCATGGACATAAAGTGCTGTTTCTCTCAAATTAAGAGGCAAAAACAAAGCAGATGTGTTTAAATAATCCCATGGTACTTTACCCATTTTTAGAGTATGCAAAGTCCATGCAAACTGCATTACTGAACGCAATTGATTTTGACCATGATATCACACAGACACATCATCTTGAACAATATCAACAACAGATTAAACAATATTATCTAAGGTGTAAATGTGGGAAAACAGTGTGTTAATACTATTGTCAACAACAGCAAGTACCTTTTCTAGATTTGCCTGCTCTAGTTCCCTTAAACGTGATCCAGCTTCAATTTGAGATAGCTTCCATAGTTCATTGTAAGCTGCGTAAATAAATCTTTCTGTTCTAGGACCAGGAGGTCCCAAGATAAAGTCTGCCACATCAATGTTATTGTATAACAACGATGAATGTTGTTTCATGGACGATAGGGATGAGTGATGTAACCAATTTTGACATAACATACCCACAGAATACGTGGTAACCGAATGTGTATTTGCAAAATGTGGATGAGGCTTAACCTGTTTGCTAGGGACTTCGTTATGGAAACGTAATTGGCAGGCATCAGAAGTCGTCTGCCAAACTAACCATCCAAGTGGGTCTAAACTAGAGACATTAAATGTCATATTTTGAAATAACGCTTGCAGTTCCTCAATGGAATAATTGGTATGCAAGCTCCAGTTATTATATGTAGCCAGAGTAGGAATGATAGGGGCAATCATCTGTTTGGCAGTCGCCAAACCAAAACAAGTAGTTTGATAAATCAAATCATTTAAAAATAGAATGTGTGTTGGTATGAGGCACGCGCGAAGGAAAACTTCAATGCTGCGAACATGCCAGGATCTACAACCCCAGATTTTAACGGTGGCATTCCAATGTTCATAGCCACCAACTGACAATTTATGAATAAACAAATTGGAATATAATATTTTTGTGTGGGTTAACATTACCTTGGAAGCAGATGAAATGTTTAATTTAAACTAATAGGACTCTGGGTTCGACATATCAAAATCTGTGAAATATGTAAATTTCTTTAACAGAGTATTCAAGCTGCCTTCTAATGGAGTTGGACAATGTTCCCACTGTCTGTAATTAAAAACATTTAAAAATGTATTAGCTTTATCCAGGTATTGGTGTCCAAAATGCTGATAACAATATAAATCGGCATAATTAGCAGTATTTAAATAGAATTCTTCAGCATTAAAGGCAGCATAATACTTTAAATCAGAAAACAAAGATTGTATTGCCTGCACGTCCCAATCATCTGAACATTTGTTCTGTTTCACTACATCTCCCATTGAAACACAAAGTACATTTGGTACATTCATAATCTCTCTTGGACCATGAATTTGGAAATCCACTGCATACCAGACGATGCCATCACCACTGGAAAAGCGGAAATGTAATCAAGAGTCTGGTCTCGTTTCATGATGTGAGAAGAGGAGTGCGGAGCCAAAGTTCCAGTATCCAACTGAACAGCAGAGTGTTCTGGCAAGTAGTGACCATTGATGAGTAAGAAAAAAGTTTCACAAAACCAATGGACATGGACATAAACAGGAAAATTAGGATCAGCACCAACCAGACGTATGTCCAAGGAGGGACCAAATTAGTCTGTTTAAACCAGGAGACAAAAATACTGAATTTTGTAGGGCCAAATGATGAGGTGGAGTTCGAGTCACAAGAAAAACGTGACTGGTTGAGTGTAGTTGTTTGCAAACCAGGCAAAGACTTGCTTGTGGGAAAAGCATATTCAGTTTCCTCATTACAGGGGGAAGCTGGCGGGATTAGCAAGGGATGAGTAACAGAGTCCATCTCGATGGCAATGTTGTTTTGCGCACTGTTAGATACACTAATCACAGGATTCCTTGAGATTGCTGGACATGATGCAGCCGGTGTTATACTATTCAGAATCGGCCAGATGTTGTAGCTTGACATTGTCCACTGAGATGTATCTGTTGTCTTTGCAACCAGGAAGTGGTGGTAAAATGACTGTACGAGTACCCATCACATAAAGCACTGGAACCGGTGCACGAAAAGAGGAGCCAAACTCCTTTTTGTTCTCCACCTTCTCTCGGACCATATCTCCAACTTTGGGTAGCCAGCCAACTACCAGAATCTGAAGTGCAGCTTCAGTGGCAGAGGGTAAATGTTCATTTGCAAGACTGTCACAGGTCTCTTGTATGTCCTGTAACATAGTAGAATTATTATCTACGTCAAAGGTTGCGGCTTCCGCCGCCATGTCTAGACCATCAATGTGTGGCACAAACATTTTTATGCCAAAGAGCATTTTGTATGGGTTCCGCCCACCCAGAGATCTTCTAGGGAGGTTATTAAGTGCACGTTGCACGCCATACAAGTGGGCCAACCAGTTCCTGCCAGTACCTAGACTCTAGCTGTCAAGGATTGCTTTAAGTCACAGTTAATTCGCTCCACAACTGAGTTGCCCTCAGACCTGTATGGAGACGAAAACTGCACCAGCACCCCCAAAGACTTCATTGCATCCTTGTACGCCTTAGAGGCGAACGCTGGACCTTGGTCCACAATGGAAGGTGCAGCAGGCAAAAATTCCCACAAAGACACGCAAATCCCTGATGACATTTCGAGCGTCAGCACTGCGTTGTGGCCAAACCCAGATGAAACATGTGCACGAATCAACTGCAACTAAAATGTACTTATAAGCAGTATCTGAAGAAAATGGACCGCAGTGATCAAGATATACACAGCCAAAAAGCTTTTCAGAAATGCATAGCTGTGTTTGTGGTGGACGTGTAACTGTAGAAGGTTTAATCTGCTGACAACTGTCACAAGATAGCACATAATTACGAGTCTGTTTATATAAACCATGCCACCAGTAACGTTGCTGCAAGATGGAAACTGTCGCAGACATGCCAGCATGGGCCGAAGCCAAGCCTTCGTGTCCGGCTGTTATCGAGGAAAGTTTGCGGTCCGCGTTGGGAATCAACCTGTCACCAACATCATTAATTCTTACATACGGTACCTTGTCGGGACTTAAATAATAAGAGTACTTTGAAGGGAACCCTTGAGGGTAATTACCACCCTTGTCTGTAGCAGCAACAGCTGCAAAAATGTCATTATCAATCTGAGTCATGGATTTTGTAATAGCTGCAACTAAACATGTGGCTACTGCTGATTTGGCTGCTTCATCAGCCAAACAGTTATACCAAGCGTGTACCCCCACCCTCTGGTGGCCAAGAGTGTGAATCACATGTGTGAGAGGCAGACGTTCTTTAGGATCTGCCCTCACACCCAAAGCATTTTATGCTTAATTACGCTGCCTTTGGAATCACAATAGTCATTCTGACACCAAAGGAACAAGTTGTCATTGAAAGACTGAACACAGTAATAAGAATCACTTACAATGAGAGTAGTCACATTAGGATCTGCAAACTCGAGAGCAAGCACCAAAGCGCGCAGCTCGGCCAATGTGGCGGTACTGTCACCTAGCGCCTGCGTATGAACAACACTGGACTCAAACTCATCGTTCACTATGGTACGTGCCACAACAGCACAAGCTGCCGAATAAGCATGCTTAGACCCGGTGGCCGGTTGTGCTGAACATCGGTGTAAATGATACAATCATACTCCTCAAGCGGGTGCATTGGCAAAGGAGGCGAATGAACTAACTCATACTGCAAGAACTCCTGAGTCTGAAGAGAGGAGTCAAAGATAAACGTGACATCCTGAGACGTCAAAGAAGTCGCACATTGTATCCAACGGGGATGCAAAGCCTTAGAGTTTGGTACACTTGCCTTTGCCACTGCCTCAAGTGCAGGGTATGGCGTAACCACCAGAATGTGTTTCCCTGTGCCAGTGCGCATTCCTTCAGGATCGTCATCTGTACAGCTGTTAAGACCTTTTCAACAGTGGAAAACCGCAACTCAGCAGAACTGTATAAACGTGATTAGTAAGCAATAGGTATTGTGTCACTTTTATTAAACGTCAAGTAAGTGAAACCCACTGCGCCTGGCACGATTCGTATCACCAAGTTTGTGTGGTTATCAAGGGTTAACAAGTATTTTGATTCAAGAACAGCAGACTGCAAAGATTGCAGGATAGCTGAATGTTCCGGAAGCCAACAGGCTTTTGAGAATGTAGGTTGTATCAAAGCATAAAGAGACTTGATACGCTGGGCATATTCAGGAATGTAAGAACGCCCGAAGTTTGAAAATCCCAGCAATGATTGAAGTTTTTTCACGGTTGTTGGAGGTCACAAACGTGTGTATTTCTCCAGGAAGTGAGGCCCCAAGCCTCTACCTTCATTTGTGAGCTCATAGCCCAAAAACAACACTGTGTACTCCGCAATGTGTGATTTAGCAAAGTTAAATTTGTAACCGTAGTCTGCAAACAAAAAAATTATGCGGTCAACTCGGCAAAGATGCTGCCATAATTTATCTTCTTTGAGATAAATGTTATCAACGTACGTGTACGTATCTGGGTTTATGCTGTGTAGCAAAGAGACAACACGGGTGGCGAAAACTCCGGGGCTGTTTTTATAGCCCATAGCCAATCGCCTAAATTGTTTTTGTTTTCCGCAGGAAGCGAATGTGGTCCATTGACTGCATGCAAGGGACAGATTGGGACTGAAGAAGCCATTGGAAATGTGTGGGGCCCGATTCACAGAACTAACTTAAGACAAAATCCTAACCTTACTACCATTTTGGTATTCACAGAAGGCACTTACTCATTTTGGTATTCACAGAAGACACTTACTCATTTCGGTATTCACAGAAGTTAGGAGTCCTAACTTTAGGACTCCTAAATGCCTTCTGTGAATACTGAAAGTCTTAAAATTAGGATCTTTTTCAGTTTAGGAGTAGAAAAGTTAGGACTCCAAACTTTAGGACTCCTATATGCCTTCTGTGAATACCGAAAGTCGTAAAATAAGGATTTTTCTAAGTTTAGTAGTAGTAAAGTTAGGACTCCTAACTTTAGGACTCCTAAATGCCTTCTGTGAATACCGAAAGTCTTAAAATTAGGATTTTGCTCAGTTTAGTAGTAGTAAGGTTAGAACTCCTAACTTTAGGACTCCTAAATGCCTTCTGTGACTACCGAAAGTCTTAAAATTAGGAGTTTAGGAGTAGTAAAGTTAGGAGTACTAACTTTACTACTCCTAAACTGAGAAAAATCCTAATTTTAAGACTTTCGGTATTCACAGAAGGCATTTAGGAGTCCTAAGGTTAGGACTCCTAACTTCTGTGAATACCAAAATGAGTAAGTGCCTTCTGTGAATACCAAACTGGTAGTAAGTTTAGGATTTTGTCTTAAGTTAGTTCTGTGAATCGGGCCCTTAGTGTTGTTTTATATTTTTTACAAACAAGACTGTCTACAAGAGCAGAACTATGGGTATTCTTCTGTACCGCAAAAGTGCGACAATGATAGTTCAAATGCCGGTAATCCAAAACTATGTGGTACGACCCATCGGGTATGATAACCGTAAAAAGAGGGTTATTCATTGGTGACACACATGTCTTAATCACTCCTTGACACTCTAACTGGGTTAGAATCTCAGAAACGGGATCTTTCGCTTCCCGTCGGAGGGTATATTGAGGTTGAGGCTGTGGCATAGACCGCAATGGTATCTCATGAGGTGGAGAATCCTTATCCCAGCCTACATGAGCAAGGTACAGAGCCAGTGCAAGCATCAAGCCCATTCCTCTGCAAAAGTTTCAGCATGCTCCTTGGAGATGTTATGTGAAAAACTCGAAAGTATTACCTCCTTCCCTTTCGGAGCATTCAAAATAAAAGGTGGGGGTCAATCGGCCTCCGCCAACAAAATGTCGTAAGAAGATGATAGATTCTCCCAAAAAATCCCTTTAATCATACGCTGTATGTCACCTTCAATTAAAAGAACTATGTCATATAGTCTGTCAGGGGGAGCCACTTGAGTGTCAGCTGTTTCAACTGTAATGAAAGTTCAGTTGCTGTCACCTCCAGAAATGGACGTAGTGCTTGCCGCACTGTGGTAACTTCCGCTGCGCTGTCGAGCAGAGTCACTGCCCATGTTAAATTTAGGAGGCGGGTTCTTACTGTCTGTAGCATATCTTGCTGTTAAAACCGCAACTTTCTTTTTCTGAAACTGAGTGCGCTGACGAGGAAATTTGTCTTGTTTTCCGTTAGTCTGACGAGGCTGCTCACGTCCTTGTGGTGCACCCCCACCTCTGCTGCGATCCTGGCATTCCCCTCTTCCGGCTAGTGAGCCTGATGTTTCCTGCAAAGAACGAGGAGAACACTGATCAGGATCCTGAAAGCTACCAGGAGACGTAATTCTCACGCGGTTGCACATATCATAAGTGTGGTCAGAAGACACGGGTTTCTGTTGTTGCTTTCCTTGTTTTTTAGTTCCCCAAATTTTCTTAGAAAAGATTGGACGCTCGTCCTTATCAGACCGAGACTTCTGTTGTGTTTGCGTTTGGAGTGGTATTTTAACCAAATCAGGTGTTGCCGTTAGTGGAACTTCAAGAGTTCTATAAGGTCGATAAACATAAGGAATGGCTAAGACAGTGTAAGCATGGAACAAATCATCGTCTTCATTCACTGCCGGAAAAGTGACCCAAGAGTAAAATACTTCAAAGTGTTGAGCTGGATCAGCTTCCACTACAAAGATAAGATCTACACCTGCATCTGGCACTCCATACGCGGTCAAATGTCGAAGGAGTGCTGCACGGCTATGCCCTGCAATATCTATATCAGCCATGTAGACAAAGGACGTATAACAAGCACATGTGTGGCAACGCAATAAAGGGTTAACAATTAAGAGTAAACACCTTTTAATAATATCAAGCTTGAAAAAACCTATAAAAACATTAATAAAGGAGGTTACACCGTCACAACTGTTTCCGGAAACAGAAGTGAGGGTATGTGGACAAGCACAAGCACTACTCAAGCGTCTCGCAGATAAGAACCAAATCAAAAACCGTTGGTGGCGCCATGTTGCAGGGATACTGCCCATATACAGAACTATGCGCAGGAAACCAGGACCTCGGTGTATAGTGGTGTACCAACTACCCACCTTAGTGCCCAGAACCCCAATCTGACTAGCTATAGTGTCTCATTCTTTCTCCGTACTACAGCAAACCTACCAATGATTAGGCATCCTAGAACATGTCACTCCGACTCTCTCGGGAATCACGGGAGCAAGAATACTCATTCGCTCACTCACTCATACTTGTCCACAACATGAGTAATCAGAGACATGGTATAGTTTTGAAATGTTTATTTTAACTAACATGCTCTAAAATGCAGTACACATGCCAGTACTATCAGCATAATGCATAAACACAATATAGTCAAAATTTTTACAATTCCATAGAAAATAAACGGGGATATCATTTTATAAAGACAGTGGAAAAAGGCCTATTGTACCTTACCACTCTCCCTGTGCTAGAAACTAGTTAATTATAAAAAGAAGACCTCTGGGCTTTGTCAGGGGGAACCCCATACTTCAAAGTCTAGATGCAAAGGTTTACATCTCCGGACAAGCACATCTCTTCTCTCTGGAAAGATTTTCTCCGAGTGTGTCTAACATGCATGCATGCAAATATTGAAAGCACTCGATTTTCATCAGTGCAGCTGTTTTATCATATTATGTCTAAGTGCGGAGGACTGACCAAAGCAGAGTAACAAGGGTCATTGTTTTTTTACCTTGAACATCATGCGCAGCCAGGAACGTGAGACGCAGACATTTCTTATGTGAAAAAGCACAAGCAGAGTCTTTGCGAAAACAAAGTCATTTGGTAACGTGTGCAACAGCGGCAAAATGGCAGCCAAGTTTGTGCTATCCTATGCGAACTTAGCAATGTCCACTATGAATCCAGCAGCCTCACTACAAAGGGCATACTGTCCTCTTGGGTATGACCTTCCTTACACTAGCCATGCCGCGCTGGGGTCTTAACCATTCTTCCTGGTCCCAGTGACGTAGAGGTATAGTGACTCCTTGCTGACCATTGGAAAGGTACCATAGGCATTGATTTCCCCTTCTGGCCCACTCTACTCACCAAGCAGTCATTTTTTGGGATGGTATCTAACCCCTGAACGTCTGCTTGTTTCTCTTCTCATTACAGTGATCCACAAACTGTCTGAGTTTCAACTAGTCTTGAATACTTCAATATGGGCACACCCTGAGTACATCATCCTGTCTACTCTGCTTAAGAACTAGCAGAGCTGTAAGTCAGATACATTTTTGTAAATGCACTTGTGTGCGCATTGGCATGAGCTATGACTAATTAGGCTCATCTAGGTTTGGCTTTATTTCAGCTCAAGCAAATCACTCCAAGAAGAGATAGGTGACAGTAGCCACTTGCATCTATGGGCATCGCTACTGTTCATTCTTAAACACACCCCAACCGCCTCCCTATTTTTTCAGTGCCTAAGAATAATGTCCTTTTACAAATCTTCCTAACTGCTTCACCATCTGGACAAACTTCCACATTGCTTCCTGAACGTAAGCCTACACATATACCAATAAGGATATTGGGTCTGTTCTAATTAATGTCCACACATTCATGATTTTCTTAAATTTTATTTTCCATTTAGTGTTGCTCAACATACTGTTTTGACGCATGTTCTGATGATAATTAGCTAATGTTGATTCTCTTTGGATTTGTTAGAAATTGGATTACTGGTTGATTGGGGTGTGAGCCCTGGCCAAGCAGCAACCAAAATCATATTCAGTCTAAGGCACCAACAACTCCAAATTAACCTGCTCTCACCCTCTAGAAGCTTGGCACAGAGCAGTCAAGCTTAATTTGGAGGCAATGTGTAATACTTCAAACAATTAAATAGTGAAAAGTACCCCACAACAAGTTAGAACAATTCAGCGAAATCTAATGAATAAAACAAGACCAGAAAAACAAATATTCTATCAGTAGAACTGGAGATATGAATGTTTAAAGAATAAACTGCAATACAGCACCTAAAAACAAAAAGTGCCAACCGTGGTCATCTGATCATGCTGGACCTGGTCAAAGTGAAAAGTTCAGGCCAACCGCGATTGAGCATAGGTTAGATGCAGTCCCAGATTATTCCTACTGAAGTTTTACATTCTCAAGTTTTGTGCCAAGCGTCCTATTCACTGTGGAGAGAGTTGCGAGGAGCAAGTGTTGTGGGCGGCAGTTAGTGTGGTGCGAAGAGCAGGATGGGAGTCACAGATGGGTGTGCTGGAGGTTAGCACTGGCAATCCCCAGTTGGCTGCAGATTCTGCTGTGTGGAGAGATGGGCTGGCGGCTCTCACTGATTTCAGAGCTGGCCACGCAGTTCTATTGCGAACAGGCCCAAAACCTTGATTTCAAGAGCTCAGGAACCAAGGGTCCAGGATCTAAGAGGCACCACTTGGGGGTCAGGAATTCGGTGAATGGGCCCAGCTCCTCCCTCCCACCCTCCCAGTGATGGCCCTTCCAGTAACACCTAAGTTCCCATTGTGTATGGCTCTCTAAGAGGAATACACAAAGCCCAGCTACACCAGATTTGATAACAGCTGTAGGCAGCAATTGCAAAGGCAAGAAAATGCATACTTTCTAAAAGTGACATTTTCAGAATGGTAATTAATAAATCTAACTTCACCATAAATCAGGATTTTAAATTAGGATTCCAGAGACACCAAACATGATCCAGTTATCTCTTCTCATTTGGAATCACACTAATAAAATGTAATACGGCAACTCCAATGTTGTCCTATGGAAGAGATAGTCCTTGCAGTGGTGAAAAACGAAATGAAGAGTTCTTTACTGGCAGGACATGTAAAACTTAAAAGTCCCTGCCCTACTTTTAAAATACATTGCGCCCGGCCATCTGGGCTGCCCAGGGCCTACCCTAGGCGTGACCTATAGGTATTAAAAAGGAAGGCATGGGCCTGGCAATAGGCTTATTTTGGCATGTAAAAATGGCAGTTTTAACTGCACACACAGGCTCGGCAATTGAAGGCCTGAGACATGTTTAAAGGGCTGCTTAAGTGGGTGGCACAAGCAGTGCTACAGACCCACTAACAGCATTTAATTCACAGGTTCTAGGCACGTGTAGTGCCACTTTACTATATCTTTACAAGTAAATGAAATATGCCAATTGGGTATAAGCCAATGTTACCCTGTTTTAGGGACCGAGCACAAGCACTTTAGCACTGTTTAATAATAGTAACATGAACAGAGTCCTAAGGCCAACAAAATATGAATTTAGCAAAAAGTAGGAGAAGGAAGGCAAAACGTTTGGGGATAACGCTGCAGATAGGACCAGGAATACCAGCATTGAAACATTAACATTTTGACTCATTTAGACTGCTAATGCATTTCATTTCTTTAAGCAAAATAGATTGAATAGAGCATATTTACTCCTCTCTGGATAAACAATAAGCATCCATATCTGTTTTAATCATGTGCTGCACTGTCAACCACTTCACTCTGTTATGCATGTTTAAACTCATGAGAAGGGCCAGACTGGCCGTAGCGGGCACTGGGCATTTCCCCGCTGGGTCAGAGGGGTAGGCGCTGGGTTTGTGCCCACGGGGACCGCCTTTGTCCCTGGGGGCCGGTTTTGCAGCAGTGCTGCAATATCGGCCCCATGTAAGAAAAGCAGGAGCGGTGTTTCTTGCTAGCACCACTCCCCCTCCCAGGGCCGGTCGAGCAGCAACCTGCCAGGGCTGGTTGATGCTCCCAGTCCGGCCCGGCCCGGCTCACGAGCACTGTATGCTTCCCTTCACATATTTAGAGCACCTATTTATTGTTCAATTATTCAGAAGCCAAAAAGGTATGTATTATATTTTCAGATTGTGACTTTTATATGATCTACGTAAGCAATGGTATAGAATATACAGTTTTTACTGCTCTAATGTTTGACCCGTGTCCTTTACGTTCCTATATTTTTGCACATGTATGGAGAATAACCACCTGGTTAGAAAAACTGATTTGTATCTCACTGAGAAATGTATAGAATTACCCAAGGCACCACTGGATATAATTTCGTCTAACAGTAACATCTGCAGGTAATTTGTAGCTGTCAGCTTCATGAAGCACCTTGCCTTGGGGGAACAGAGGTCCTTACCCGTGTGTTTGAGGCAACCTAATGTGCACCGCACGACACAGAGAGACACATTAAAAGCACACTCCAGGCCTGTACATTCCTTTGTTCATCTGTAACCTCATCAGTTAAGGTATGCCTTCTGCATAAGGAAAACATTGTGTATGACGTGTTTGTGTAGACCATAGGCAAGAGGCAGAGGGCTTTGTACAGAGTCGAAAGCAAAGACCAGAGTGTAAATCTAGGCATGGGTTATTGCATGGGTACTCAAAAACTTTCTCTCTGGGGCCGAATTTACAGTGTGGTTTATGGCCGAGGGCCGCACCGGTGGGGGCAGTGGGGGAGGGGGAATGGCTAGAGCAAAAAAAAACGATGCCCATGAGGTTGAACACAGGCCCCTGCAGCGGACGCCCTCGCCCACTGAGCCACCAGACTCGGCATACACACATCTCTTTCTCTATTTATCTATCTCTCTGACTCTCTTGCTCTGTCTCCCTCCCTCCCTCTCTCTATCTCTCCCTCCCTCTCTCTATCTCTTCCTCCCTCTCTCTCTCTGTCTTTCTCCCTCTCTCTATCACTCTCTTGCTCCCTCTCTCCCTCCCTCTCTCTGTCTCCCTCTGTCTCACTCACTCTGCTTGTCTCTCTCTCTCTCTTTCTCTCTGTCTCCCTCCCTCTCTCTCTCTCTGTCTCCCTCTCTCTCTCTCTCTCTCTCTCTCTTCCTCGCTCTGTCTCCCTCACACTCTCCCTCTGTCTCCCTCCCTCTGTCTGTCTCGGTCTACCTCCCTCTGTCTCCCTCTTTCTGTCTCCCTCCCCCTGTCTGTCACCCTCCTCCCTCTGTCTCCTGCTGTCTGTCTCCCTCCCTCTGTCTCCCTCTGTCTGTCTCCCTCTGTCTCCCTCCCTCTGTCTCCATCTGTCTCCCTCTGTCTGTCTCCCTCCCTCTGTCTGTCGCCCTCCTCCCTCTCTCTGTCTCTCCCACCCTCTCTCTATCCCTCCCTCCCTCTCTCTCTCCGTCTCCCTCCCTCACGCTATCACTCTCTCTCTCCCTCTCTCCCTCCCTCACTCTCTGTCTCCCTCTTCTCACTCTGTCTCACTCACTCTGCTTGTCTCCCTCCCTCTCTCTCTCTGTCTCCCCCTCTCTCTCTGTCTCCCTCCCTTTCTCTCTCTGTCTCCCCCCTCTCTCTCCCTCTTCCTCTGTCTTCCTCCCTCCGTCTCCCTCCCTCTATCTCCCTCCCTCTGTCTCCCTCCGTCTGTCTACCACCCTCCGTCTCCCTCCCTCTATCTCCCTCCCTCTGTCTCCCTCTGTCTGTCTCCCTCTGTCTGTCTCCCTCTGTCTGTCTCCCTCCGTCTGTCTGCCTCTGTCTGTCTCCCTCCATCTGTCTGTCTCCCTCTGTCTGTCTCCCTCCGTCTGTCTCCCTCCCTCTGTCTCCCTCCGTCTGTCTCCCTCTGTCTGTCTCCCTCTCTCTGTCTGTCTCCCTCTGTCTCCCTCCCTCCCTCGGTCTTCCTCCCCCTCTTTCTCTGTCTCCCTCCCTCTCTCACTCTGTTTCCTTCCCTCTCTCTCTCTGTCTCCCCCCTCTCTCTCTGTCTCCCTCCCTCTGTCTCCCTATCTCTTTCTCCCTCTCTCTGTCTCCCTCTCTCTCTGTCCCCCCTCTCTCTGTCTCCCTCTCTCTCTGTCCCACTCTCTCTCTGTCTCCCTCTCTCTCTCTCTGTTCCCCTCTCTCTCTGTCTCCCTCTGTCTCCCTTCCTCTGTCTGTCTCTGTCTCCCTCCCTCTGTCTCCCTCCCTCCATCTCCCTCTCTCTCTCCCCATCTGTCTCCCTCTGTCTGTCTCCCTCTGTCACCTCACACGCTGCTCTCACTCCCTGCTGCCCTCCGTCATGTCACCCGCTGCTCTCACACCCTGCATTCCTTGACACCCTCTATCACCTCACCCCGCGTGTGTCACCCCTGGCTGAGACTGCTTCCCGGGCACACACACAGCTGCAACCGAGTACTTCACAGGTCTTTAAAAAAAGGACCATTCACCTGTTAATGAGGCTTTGTTGTATTTCACCTCTTCTTAGCGCCCCTGCACCTCCCCTCAATCAGAGGGGAGATGCAGGGGCGCTAAGAAGATGTGAAATAAAACAAAGCCTCATAAACAAATGAATGGTCTTTAAAAGAATCACCTGGCCCCCATAGCTCCGCGCCGCTGCAACCGGCGGTGTTTGCAGACACTCTCTTAAAAAAAATAAAAGTACAGGTACAATGCCTGCAAGGTCCGCGGGCCGCCAAGGAAGGCTTGCCGGGCTGCTGCCGGCCCGCGGGTCGTACTATGAGTACCCGTGGGTTATGGGTGCTGAGCAGGTCTACAGGTTCCTTCAGCCATAAACAGAAATATGCGATTGGCTAAGTACGTGGCTCTGGTTTATCATTTTGGTGATAAATACTAGTAGGAGAGGTCCTTTAGCAGAACTTACTAAAGGCTTATAAAGTGCATATCATCTAAACCGTAGAGAATAAATTTGCAGTTTTAATAGCTATTTAGAAGGGAAAGTTCTATTGAAAGTGTTAATTACTGAGGCCCTGGGGAGCCCAGTTATTCATGGCAATATATGTGCATGTTTTACTAATTAGAGTGCAATATGAGAATCTTTTGAAGAATTGCTGCAAATTAAAAATGTTCCAGTTTATGCACACATCAATATATCTAATGTATCTGAAGAACTGAAGCCCTGGCCATGCTTCTCTCTAAGGGGATTTTAAGGCAAGATAGGGGCATAAACAATTATAAACTTGTTCAGAGAGTTTTCCTTTTCTATTCTTTCGTTTCGATATCTTGATGCTTTATTTTGAACACACGGCATTAAAATAATGATATACACATTCGTTCCATCTTGCCTCCCAGGGACAGTGAAACCAGGGTGATTGCAAACTTGTAACTGACAGAAGATCGACTTTATTTATGTTTTCATTCTCACTGCATTCTGTGATGTCTTGACTATGCATTTGCAGTTCAAGAGAACAGGAGCTGTGACTGATAGGAGTTGAACTGCCTGCTTCTTGTGACTCGATTCGGTTTGCCATCGTGTGTGAGTCATATTTTGCTTGCAGTTCTACATGATGAGAAGTTTTCCTTGGAAACAGTCCCTGCTTGAGGTCAGTGTCATGTAACTAGTGTGCATATTTTGACTGGCGTTGCCAGAGCAACACGTAGTTGAGGTTTATTTGATGATCACCTAATAAACTGGGTTTTAGCTCGGCGGTACATTGTTGCGAAACTAGGGGGCAGATTTATGTTTCCTGGCGCATCCCTGCAAATCAGCAGGGATGCACCAGGAAAGATGCGTCACGCAAGTTTACCCTTGCGCCACCACAGATTGGCCGCATTTACAATGCAGCGCATCATGGCGCAAGGATGAACAAATGCGTGACGCATCTGATGGCATAAGGGCGGCGCATTGCTGGAGTCGTGTCGCAAGCACAACGCAAATCCTGCAATGCTCAGGGGCTGCCCATACCGAACATGCTGCGTCATGCCTTACGCCTGCTTCAAGCAGGCGCCGGGTTTTGACGCAGCAGCGTCGGAAAAGTGACTCAGTGAAATCTTGTAGATTTCACTGCGTCACTTTTCCGAGGCTTTTTCCGATGGAACGCCCACCCTGCATACATTAAACCTGACGCAGGTTTAATGTAGCGCAGGGCTTTACAACGTGACGCATCTCCCTAGATGCGTCACGTTGTAAATAAGGCGCAACATGGCGCAGGGTTTACGCTGACGCTGCGTCACAGAAGTGACGCAACGGTGGCGTAAATGTCTCGCAAGGGGCTTGTAAATCTGCCCCTTTGACTTTATCCAAACATTTAGTTTAAACCTGCATCCACTAGCTGCATTTTAAAAACAAATTTGAAAAATATTTTCCTTAATTATTTAATATCAGTCATAACAAAAATAGGTAGGCCATCGTGTGCTAGCATTCAAATAGTTTATTTTCGGGCTGTAACTCAATTACTGTTCATGTTTAGCACATGGGAAGATACTTGTGTTGTTTCTTATTTATACTTGTGAGCCTTTGTTTCGGGTTTTAGAGCAACACGTGTTTTTACATGAATTTGCATTAAAGATTAGAGAAAATTAGATATAACTCCAATTTTTTCAAAGGGCAGTCAATCTTTCTCCAGCAGAAGATGGCAGTATCTTAAGTACACAGTTCTTTTTTTTAAATGCAATGCACCCTGCCCCAGGAGACTTTAGGGCCCACCTTGTAGGTGACTTATAAGTATTAAAAAGGAAGTTGTAGGCCCGGCAAACATGTTTATTTTTCCAGCTCGAAATGTTAGTTTAAAACTGCACTACCAGCTTTAGTGACAGGCCTGAGACATGCTTCAAAAGACTACTTTAGTGCTGCTGCCCACTAGTAGCAATTAATGTGCGGGTCCTTGGTTCATGAAGTACCACATACTAGGGACTCACAAGTAAATTATATTTACCAATTATGTTGAGGCCAATTTTGCCATGTTTTAGGGAGAGAGCACAAGAACTTTACCACTGGTCAGCAGGGAAGACATGCACGGAGTGCTAATGCCAGATAACACTGTTTTAGTAGCAGATGGCAAAAAGCTGGGTGTGATGCTGCCAAAGGGACCAGGTCTAAACGATTCTATCTTGAGAAGTCTCAGAACACCACACTCATGCATCAGTAAGCTGTATGTAAGCATTGTGTCATGGTCTTGCCCGACCCAGTATGAAAGAGGAAATAGATTTGTTTGTTGGAGGTGGAGGGGCAAAGGAAGCATGTTAGACATCATTCCCTTGTGCCATACAATAATGTCAATGGTCGAGTGAGATAGTGTCTTGAGGAAGCGTGCAGTGAGGGGGACATACGGTTTCCAAAGTTTGGTTGTGCCATGATGGTATTGTCATGGAAAAAGGGCTTTTATTACTGGCTTGACACTCCAGATGGAGGTGGAGGCGTAGAGGGCCTCAAGTGGGAAAAATGTATAGTGTGCTCTTGATCTCTATATGGCCACTAGTAGAGGATAATGGGAACACACAGCCTCATTGTTCTTAGGCCTTTAAAGGCAATGATGTATTCTCAAACTGTAGTCACTGGTTTAAGCTGATATGTGGCTGTAAATGAATGCTAACCTGTAGGTACTGACAGTATGAGCCACTGTATGAAGTAAAGGAGCACAGCGGAGCCTCCATTGAGAAAGTCCCAGGCTCTTCTCTCTGTATACCCAGGGTCTTATGGGCATTGGCATTCACTCGCCACTAGTGTCAGATGACTTGAGAAGCTGCAGATCTTTGGTGATTGTTTGTAGCGGTCAGGAGCAAGGACAGTCTTTTAGGATGAGTGCTGTGCTGAGCTGGTGCACGTTGGCACTGTGTTTGGGCTCTGCTGCTGCTTTTCCTCATATGTAGTGAGTTCAGGGGGATCACTGATACAATATCAGAATCAACAATATTGTGTAACACAAATATCGTGTCAAAAATATTTTTTGCAAAAATATAGTTTTCCTATCCTTAGAATGGTAAGTACACAAATATTGGATAAAAAATCATTTCACACTAATATTGTTAAAAAACATACACAAATATTATTTTTCAATATATTTAGTTTAAAGTTGTAATTTTGTAAATAGTTCATTATATACCATTAGCCATTAATATAATGTTAATTAAATATTCTCACTGATATTTGATACGATGTAAAAATATGTACTTATATAAACACATGTAGATATATGTATATATGTATATATATTAACTACTGGCGGTCGCCAGTAGGTAGTTATAGTTAGGACCTATTTTCCATAGGAATCCTCAACATTCTATTTGGAATAACTTTGGCGCCCGTTGACGAATCTTCGTGAAATTTTTCAAAACCTTGAGGGGCGCTAGAGGGCGCCGAACCAAGATGGCCGCACAAGTGTGAGGCTCTCGCCAGACCGGGCGCTTTCACGATCCTTCATGCCATCCTGACCAGACTATCCTCGACCTCACCTCCATGTCTGCATAGGCGGAAACCTGCGCTGCACCCCGATACCCGACTTGTCCCTGGAGCCCGCCGAGGCGCGGAGATACACGCTGTGGTTCCCCCCGGCCGGGAGAGAGGGCTTGTCTACGGCCGGCGCACTGCAGGGGACGCGCTCTACGAGAGCCTGGGGCTCCGAGGCCTTCGCGCCGTGGTGACGACTCTGCCTGGTGGAGCCGCGAGCGACGCTGGAGGACCGGATGATCGGTGGCCACCCCTGCCTGCGTCGGGTGCTGAGACGCGGGCTCTGGGACATCTTCGTGGCTGCTCGCACACCCTCCGCTAGCTGAGGCCTGCACCCGTGACTGGCGCGCGGCCTGGGAGACCGTGGCGGCTGCTGCCCCCGCCTTGGTGTCCGTGGCTGCTTGTGAGGGGAGGTTGCGGCTCCGTGGACGGGTGCTGCCTGGAGTCCCTGGCCTGCTCTATCCTTGCCTCGCCCTAACCTGCCGGACTTCTGGCCAATCCTCGCTTGCTGTTGGACTCCTCTAGGGACTGCCTGGGCCGGAGCCGAGCGGATTGTGACTCACCCTCTGCTGTCCTTCGGGTGCGGGTCGCGACCGACGGGGGTCGGAGGCTGCTGAGGCCCCCCCCCCTGTGCTCGCCGGCTGGTGGCCCGCGCTCCCTGCACGCTCGATCGCCTGAATTGGCTACCTCCCTCGCTCCAACGATCCTAGCGGCAGATTTGGGGCTTCGTGCCGCCCCTCTCTATTCGCGGGGTCGCGGCCTGGGCTGGACGTGTCCCCTGCCTCGTCTGGACTGCTGGTGGGGCGGCCTGTACGGGCCCGGTGACGGGGCGTCATGGGGCGCAACGACGCGCGACAGTCCAAGCTGTCGTTTGACGCCAAGAAGGCCCCCGCGCCGGCGTCCGAGCCTGGCCCATCCGCTGCTGTCCCTCCTGATGACGACTGGAAGGCTCTCCTGCTGGGATTAAAACAAAGCTTAACTACCATAGACTCTAAAATTGACAACATTACTACCAGGTTGGATGGTGTAGTGGCCAGACTGGAGAGACACGACACCCGCATCACAGAGACGGAGGATAGGATCTCCGCACTGGAGGACGGTGCCACCTCTGCAGGCCGACATGTCACCCAAATGGATCGTCTCCTTAAAATAATAGCGGACAAGAACGAGGACCTAGAATCGAGGTCCCGTCGCAACAACGTCTGCATCCTGGGCCTTGCGGAGACCACCAACACCGGGAAAATGGAGGTCTTCATCGAGAATTTGTTGGCCGAACTGTTTGGGCGGGACTCCTTCTCTCCACACTTCATTGTGGAGAGGGGAAACAGGTCCCTTGCTGCCCGCCCCCCTCCTGGTGGCCAGCCTCGGCCCATAATTGCACGCTTCCTTAACTATCGAGACCGGGATGTGGTGCTCAGGCGTGCACGGGAGATGGGAACGGTGCCCTACTGCAACACTACGCTGTCCTTCTTCCCCGATTTCACTGCATCGGTGCAGGAGGCCCGTCGGAAATTTGCAGTGGTGAAAAAGAAACTACAGGCCCGGGAAATTCCGTATGCGATGCTATACCCCGCTAAACTTAAGGTCTCACACCAGGGCAAACAATTGTTTTTTCAGCAACCGCAGCAGGTGGAAGACTTCCTCAAGCGGCAGCGCGGGGACTGGGCGGGGGGTGCTGCCGGGCTGCGGCCCTCCCGGTCGCCCTCTCCGATGGAACAACAGGACTGAACGTGTCGGGGGGGCTGCTTCCCCCCCTCGGACTCACTCTGCTGTTGGGACACCACATGCCCGAACGGATCATCATCCTGGTGAGGTACCTCTCTTTGGTTCATGCCCACATCATTTGAATGGGTCGCTGACACACTTGGTGCCCGGTCGCCCACCTCCGTCCCACTTCGAGGGCCTAGTGTGACTCTGGGTTCCCGTGGGTGCAAGTAGGGAGGTGGTTGGCAGGTCTGGCGCCCCTAGAGCACGACCCCCCAATGGGCGCACCCCAAAGTACCTGTTGGACAGGCCACACAGAGGGCTTGCTCCCTCCCCGCACGACAGGGCCCGAGCTCCGGCCCACCAGGCATACCCCCGTGACAAGCCCATGTACTCCGTCTCCCGACGGACCCTCTGCCCTCGGACCCCTACTCATCACAGGGTCCAGCCCACCGGCTTCCCCGGCCGGGTCAAGCCGCCATCTTGGGCCCTGCACCACGCGGCCGCGTGGCCTCACCTCGACCCTAACCCCGGGCCTGGCCGGCCCCGACATCCCGGCACCACCATCCACCCAGGAGGTGAGCGGACCACTTGGCAGGTCAATGGGAGGACGAAGTGTCAAGAGCTCTTCCCCCGCCAGGTGCCGATCGCCTCCAGCTCCCCCAGGCGCGGGCTCCACCCCCTGCTGGGTGTCTGGACACCTTCATCCCGGACCCCCCGACCTCCAAGTGCGAGGGTCCGGACATCAAAGGGCACCAGCCCTATAACTGAGGCAGCTCCGGAGCAGGAAGGCAGTTGTATCCTGGAGTCGAGAGACACCGAGTGAACTCAACCCTGACGGTCTACTGGCGCTGCCGTAGCCCGCTCTTGTGAACCATCGTCCTGCCTGCTGGCGCTGCCGCGGCCTTCTGCAACCGTCATCTTCCTGGGACCTGCTGGCGCTGCCGCGGCCCGTTGTAACGACCATCCTCACCGGGACCTGCTGGCGCTGCCGCGGACCGTACATCTTCCGGGGACCTGCTGGCGCTGCCGCGGCCCGTTGTATCAACCATCCTTACCGGGACCTGCTGGCGCTGCCGCGGACCGTACCACCTAACCACCAAGCTCGAGGATTGTGAGCTCATCCTCATCTCATCCGAACTACCTGATTGGTAAATAGACTGACCCGCTACCCCCTTCCATACCCTACGAGACTTTAATCGAGGGGACCCCTGCGTCCAGACCTCCTTGTACCATTCTACCGTAACATAACTAAGTACCTATAAAGAACACTGAACCTTATCCGTGTGTGATATCTGTCTGTGGGGGGGGAAGTTACTTGTCTGTACGATCGCTGGAGACGGCTCTCCCCGGAGACCTCTCCCCCTGACCCCGGCCGACCCTCCCGGTCCGTCTACCTTTTCTAACATTGGTGGCCAGCGGCGCGATCCGAATCAACGCGTAATCGTACAGAGAGTAGCTCACCCCACGACAAAAACACGATGTCGACCAAAGATAGCAGCTCCACCGAGAAATTCCAAATGGAGAAATTAGAAGAATACAACCACCGCGAACTGAGACAATTTTGCATAGAACTTGGCATTGCTACCACCGGCCTGAGTACCAAGGATGATCTAAAGCGCGCTCTGGAGTCATGGACAGAAACGGGGGTCACAGGACCCTCCGACCAAAGCAGCGTCACACCAGACCAAACCAGCATCACACCAGAGGGGAACGCCACGGCTCCCGAGGAGCGGGGAACGGGCCTCCCGCAAGAGGAGATCCGAGAAAGAGACAGAGTCAGATTACACGAGTTGGAGATGGCACGACTCAAGATGGATGGGGAACTCAAGTTAGCTGAACAGAAACTCAACCTCGAGCATATGCGGCTTCGAGAGGAACGAGAAGAAAAGCAGAGACAGAGAGAGCTGGAAGAGAAAAAAATAACGCTCGAGCACGAGCGCCGACTAGCGGAAATAGAACTGCGCAAACAGAATAAGGAACTGGGGGTGCCTGAGCGACCACACACCCCGGGGCCAAGTGAGAAAAAAGTTCACATCCCCAAGGATGTTGTCCGCGAATATGTCCGAGAAGACGACATACAACAGTGGTTTAAAGCCTATGAGATCGCAATGACCTCCCACCGAATCGACCGGAGTGATTGGGGAGCCGGACTTTGGGGGAGATTTATCAACGAGGGTCGCGATGCCCTGCTGCAGCTCCCCGATCACCAAATGTCGTCCTACGACCACATGAAGGCTGCCCTCCTCACCCGCTACGGCCTCACGCCCGAGATGTACCGCCAGAGGTTCAGAGATTGCACCAGGATCCCAGGTACAACTTGGGTAGAATACGTGAACTATTTCAGCCGGGCATTCGAAGGTTGGATCAAGGGAAGTCAGGTCACCACTTACGAACAACTCTTCAACCTTATGGTATGGGAGCACCTGTCAAACAACTGTTTCGTCGAGCTCAGGCAGCACCTACTCGACAGTAAGCTGACCGACCCCCGGCAGCTCGCCGCCGAAGCTGACCGGTGGGAAAGCACCCGAGTGGGCCGGAGAGGGCCCCACGACCAGAACAGAGGCAACCAAGGCCAGCACCGTCCTCGGGGAGGAGGAGGGGGCCAGGGGCGAGGGAGAGACGCCTTACCAGCAACACCCGTGGCCAGCACCCCGCCTCCGGCCGGCCGGAGCAACCCCCCGTTGCGGCCTGGGTACCGAGCCAACGTCACGTGCCACCGGTGCCAGCGACTAGGCCACTACGCCAATGACCCGAACTGCCCGCTAAATCAAACACCCAAGCCCCGCCAGGTAGCGGCCGCTGCCCTAGGGGAAGAGCAATCATCGGAGGGACCCGAAGAGTACGAGCCGGCCCAGCAAGGGTGGGAACCGGCCGCCATGGTCCTGGCATGCCTAGGGGGAAGAGACATGGTTCCGTGGGCTCCCCTACCCGCCAACACCAGAAAATACGGTCAGTGGGTGACCATTAATGGACAGAGAGCCGAGGCCTTGCGTGACACCCGCGCCAGCGTGACGGCCGTCCGCTGTCATCTGGTGAAGCCCGAGCAGATCCTGCCGAACATTCTTTGCCCCGTCCGCTCGGCAGATAACTCTGAGAGTATGTGTAAGATGGCCTGCGTCCCGTTTGAATGGGGAGGGGTCTCCGGCCTACTGAAGGTGACGGTCCGGGACGATGCCCCCGTGGACTGCCTCCTGGGGAATGACCTTGAGAGTTCCCCGTGGGCCACCGTCGAGAAAAGAGAGCACCTGGGGATGCTGGGCCTCCCGGACTGGGCCTGCATAACCACCCGATCCATGGCCGCCCGTGCCACCCCCCGATCAGAAGAAACCGAATGGCCAGCACCTCCGCCCCCGGTTGCCCCCGTCGAGGACAACGGCGAGTCCGACCTCCCGGACCCGACTATCGAAGCAGACGCGCAACACCAGGACCTTCCGGATCTGGCTCAGTGGCGTCAAGAGGGGGGGCCCACCCAAGAACAGTTCCGCCAGGAACAAAAGACCTGTCCCTCCCTCGAGGGACTCCGCCAACAAGCCGATACCCAAAACGCAGGGGACACCACCGGAACCCACTGGGTCTACTGGGACAACGACCTGCTCTACAGCGAGCAAAGAATCGCCGAGCTGGGGGCCGGTCGAGGTCTGGTGGTACCGCTCCGCTTCCGAGACTTTCTGCTCAACCTGGCCCACGATGTCCCCCTGGCGGGACACCTGGGCCAGGACAAAACATACAGTCGCCTGGTGACCCACTTTTTCTGGCCAAAAATGAGGAATGACGTCCTGAACCACTGCCGATCTTGCCCCACGTGCCAAGCCAGCGGGAAGAGTGGTCGGAAGCTGAAAGCCCCTCTGCAACCCTTCCCTGTGGTCACCACCCCATTCGAGAGGGTGGGGATAGACATTGTGGGGCCTCTGGACCCCCGCACGGCACAAGGACACAGGTTCATCTTGGTACTAGTGGACCATGCCACCCGCTACCCCGAGGCGGTGCCCCTACGGACAGTGACAGCTCCGGTGGTTGGCCGGGCCCTGATGGGGATCTTCTCCAGGGTAGGCTTCCCCCGAGAAGTCGTCAGCGACCGAGGTACGAATTTCATATCTAAATACATGAAGTCCCTCTGGCAACAATGCGGGGTCACCTACAGATTCACGACCCCCTATCACCCCCAAGGGAACGGACTAGACTAGTTTTGGGGAACCTATCCTGGGGTGTGGGAGTTGGGAGCGTTGGGGATTTGGGGATGGGGGGGTGGGACCAAGCATGTCGCAAGGGGAAATTGGATGCATGGTGCTAATGCTGTCGTGTCATGGCTGCCGCCGTAGGGATTAAGTGTCTCTCTTGGAATATTAGGGGGATGCATAGTATGTCTCGCCGCCATAAGATACATGCCTACCTTCGGCGACGAGGGGTGCAGATAGCTCTGCTCCAGGAAACTCACTTGAACAAGCAGGAGGGGCTGGCACTGCAGCGGAGGTGGCGGGGACAGGTGTTCTATACCACATATTCAGCCTATGCCAGAGGGGTGTTGATCTGGGTGCGGGCGGGGGTGCCGTTCCAATCCACTGGGCAGGTGGTTGACCCAGAAGGCAGATACGTGATAGTGACGGGGCGACTGGATGGTAGGGATATTGTGCTAGGAAGTGTCTATGCCCCCAATACAGACCAGGCTTCCTTCTTTGCGCGTCTCTCTGGGGCTTTGGCCCCCTTGCTGATTGGCTCGGTTCTCCTGGGGGGTGACTTTAATTGCATCACGGATGTTTGCATGGACCGTTCCCATCCCCCCCTTGTTGATTCCCCTGTGCGTAGGATGGCAGAGGTCCGGAAGGATTGGCAGAGACAGTGGGGACTGACTGATACCTGGAGAGCGCATCACCCGGGGGAGAGGGATTATTCTTATTTCTCTGCAATGCACGATCTCCATGTTCGCCTAGACTCGATCCTTAGCTCCCCTGATGTGCATGGGGCAATGGTGCACAGTGAGTACCTGGCCCGGACAACCTCGGATCATAATCCTTTGCTGACAGTCCTACACTGGTTGCGGGATCGGCCGGCTATTCCCACGTGGCGGCTTAGACCTGACACGCTGGAGGATCCGGTGTTTCGTGCCACCATTGGATCAGCTATAGAGGACTATTTTCGAATTAACGCCCGTACAGCGTCATCCCTGGTGGTAGAATGGGACGCCTTTAAGGCTGTGGTTCGGGGGCGATGCATTGGTGAGGTGGTGGGAGTACGCAGAGTGTTACTGCAGGATGTCCAGTCGGCAGAACGGCGGGTGCGCGATAGGGAAAGGTTGAGACCGGAGCGCCCGGAAGAACAGGCGGGGCTTCTTGAGGCTCGGGAAGAGCTAGCAGTCCAGATTGAGAAATTGCGTTGTTTTGACTATAAAGCTTACATGGACAGGGCGCATGCGGAACGTGATAAGGTAGGGGCATTGCTGGCCTGGCTGGCCAATCCGGCCCGCAGGGGGACCCCGATAGCAGAACTGAGGGGGCAGGGTACGGAGGTACTATACACCCAAAAAGGCATCAATGACCACTTCTTACAGTACTACGCAGAGCTATATCGGAGTGGGGCGGGCCCTGGTTGTCCAACAGATACAGAATTTTTGCCGGGTGCGGGGCTCCCAAAACTTGTGGCGGCAGATGCTGAGGCGCTGGGTCGGGATGTAGAAGCGGGTGAAGTACGTAGTGCCATAAAGCACATGGCTAGGAACAAGACCCCGGGCACCGATGGACTCCCCATCGAGTTCTATGCAGCGTATGCAGATGTGCTAGTACCCTGCTTGGTGGCACTGTATAATGGGGCGCGCCGAGAAGGGACCCTCCCTGCTACCACGCGAGAAGCCCTCATAGTTCCCCTTCTTAAGCCGGGTAAACCTGCTTGGGAACGGTCCTCATATAGGCCGCTGGCGATGCTCAACCTCGACTACAAGATTTTGAGTCGTATCCTGGCTAGTCGATTGATGCCCCATATGTTGCAACTGATCCATGAGGATCAGGCTGGGTTCATTCCCACCCGCAATACTGCAATGAATGTACGCAGACTGATGCGCATCTTGGGTTCTGACTCCTATGACAAGGAGGAGGCCTGCATATTTGCGGTCGACATTGAAAAAGCTTTCGATAGCCTGGAGTGGCCTTACCTCTTTGATGTCTTGAGGGCTTTTGGGATGGGGGAACGTTTTGTTCAATGGACGGCGCTTCTTTATAGTGCTTCCACTGCTAGGGTGCGGACGGGGGGCTTGATATCTAGTGCATGCGCGGTCGGTCGGGGAACGAGACAGGGGTGCCCGCTGTCCCCCTTATTATTTGCACTGGCAATGGAGCCCATGGCCGCTCATGCTAGGCTGGGGCGGTATTTTCCAGGGCTACTGGTCGAGGGACGAGAGCAGCACATAGCATTATATGCGGATGACCTACTGCTCTTCTTGCCGAATGCTGGGGAGGCCTTACAAGGGGCGCGGGGTTTGCTGGAGACGCTGGGGAGGGTGGCGGGACTCCGGGTGAATTGGACCAAGTCTTGCCTATTTCCCACGGGCCCAGAGGGGTTGCTACGCCAGGGGGATGTCCCATGGGAATCCCGGTGTTTGCCTTACTTGGGAACCAGGATCTATCATGATCCCGCTGATTTGTTAGAGGGTAACGTGGGGCGAGCGATAAGAGGGGCGAAAACCTGCTTTGAGTTTTGGGGCACTCTCCCATTGTCGGTGGCCGGCAGGGTCGCCTTAGTGAAAATGGTGATTTTGCCCAGATTTCTTTATTACTTTGGGACTCTTCCAATCTGGATTCCGGGAAAGCTATTTGCTCAGCTGACCTCGTTGATTACGGGGTTCATCTGGGGTGCGGGGAGACGGAGGGTAGCGCTGCTTACTCTACAGCGTCCTAGGAGTGAGGGAGGCCTTGCGTTGCCGGACCTGGAGTCCTATTACCATGCTGCGCAGCTCCAGTGGTTCATGAAGTGGGTGGCGGGGCACATCAGGCGTCCGGAAGAACAGGGAGGGGCGGATCCGAGCTGGTCCCAATTATCGTGCGTGCTGCTCCGGGTGCCGATGAGGAATGCCTCACTTCCTCCGGACTTGAGGGTGGTTCGACAATGCTGGGCGCGGTTGGCTAGGAGGGCGCGTGTGATTATTCCCTATGCACCCGAGATCCCGTTGCGAGTGTGTGAGGCGCTACCCCACGGGGGAGACTGGAACCGGTTATTGGCCTGGGAGGAGGCGGGAGTTATGACATTGGGAGACTTGTATGAGGATGGTAACCTGCTACCTTTTGACGACCTTAGGGAGCGGCATGATCTCCCGCGGGGGGACTTCCTATTCCATGCAGCCTTGACTGCGGCCGTCAGAAAGCACTGGCGGAAGGGGATGATGGAGCCGGACACATCTCTTGCCTGTCAGTATGTAGTGATGGGAGCGGGTGTCTATAAGGCGGTGACTTGCCTTTATAGGCGGATTACTGGTGATATGCGGCGACCCCTGGCTGCCCTGCGCGTCAAGTGGGAGGCGGATCTGGGAGCGCCTCTTACGGACAAAAACTGGGAGGAAATCATGGAGCGTCCTTGGAAGTGTACACGAAATGCACGCTTCCAGCTTATACAGTTTTATATCTTTCATAGGGCATACCTTACCCCTCACAAGATAGCTGAGTACTTTGGTGGGCCAGATGCTTGCCCCCGATGTGGTTATAGTGGAGCGACTTTTCTACACATGCTCTGGGACTGTCCGCAGGTGACAGGGTTTTGGGAGGAAGTGGCGACGCTACTCCTGACGGTGACAGAGAGGGACTTGGAGGTAGGCCCGGGGGTCTGCTTGCTACATGGCTTTCCGCACACAGCAAAGACTAAGATCACCAGTAGGTTTATTGATCTAGGGCTGGTCCTGGCCAAGCGGGAGATTACTTCTCATTGGAAGGCGCGGCAGGGCCCTAATTTCTTACGGTGGGCTAGGGAAATGGAGAAATGGGCGGGAAGTGAGGGGACTTATAGATTGTGCTTGGCTCGACGCAGTGACAATGAAAGATCGCACGAAGGGGCCCGGGCATGGATGGCTCTCCTGGACTTGTTCAAAGGTTCGGTTATGGGGGATGGGGGTGATCCGGTGGGGGATGACGGGACCCCGGTTCCTTGAGTGCACTATACAGGGCTTCCCCCCTCTGCTCTTGCGGTACTGTCTGTTGGGATTGCTGGGAGGCGGACTCGACGGGTGGTGGCTGAGGTTTTGATGTACATGTACTTCTGATAGGTACGGGCGACAGGCTTGGGTGGGTGGGTAGGGAGGAGGGGCTCGTTGGGGGGGATGTTGGGAGATGGGGTGGGGGTGTTTTAGCTGTCTCGCACACTCATGGTGGATTACTCCTGTGGATGCACTACCTAGTAGCACGGACATTATTGGGGTGAATGCTGTACAGAGGTAGCTTATGTGCCGGGGTGATTATTGCAAGATGTCCTGATTTGGCTGGGGGGAGGACTATGGGGGACGGGGATTGACTGCATTGTGTTCTGTGACCTAATAAAGTTTGTTTAAAAAAAAAAAAAAGGAACGGACTAGTGGAGCGTTTTAACCGCACTCTCAAGGGGATGATTGGGGGATTGGAAGAGCCTCTCCGTCGCCAGTGGGATGTGCTGCTCCCGTGCCTCCTCTTCGCCTACCGAGAAGTCCCCCAGAAGTCCCTCGGCTTTAGCCCTTTCGAACTCTTGTACGGGCACCCTGTGCGAGGGCCCCTCAGCCTAGTCAAGGAAGGTTGGGAGATGGCCCCCTTAACGACCCCTCCCGACGTCTTCAAATACATCCTGGCCCTACGAAACCAGACCCGGCGCTTCAGGGAGATGGCCAAGGCGAACCTCGAGGCCAGTCAGGAGGACATGAAGAGGTGGTATGATCACAATGCCTCCTCCGTTGAATTCGAGCCTGGGCAGCAAGTATGGGTGATGTCCCCCACCGAACCATGTGCCCTGCAAGACAAGTGGACGGGGCCCTTCAAAGTGGTCGAGCGTAAAAGCCCCGTCACTTACCTCATCGACATGGGGTCCACCCGGAACCCCCTGCGGGTCCTCCACACCAACCGGCTCAAACCACACTTTGTGCGCTCCGAACTAAGCCTCCTGATGGCGACAGACAGTGGTACAGAAGAAGACTCCGAGCCCCTCCCGGATCTCTTAAAGACTCAGGAGAAGGACGGCTCCGTGGATGGGGTCCGGCTCTCTGACGCCCTCCCTTCGGAGCAACGCCAGGACTGCCGGGACCTCCTGCTGCAGTTCGCTGCCCTGTTCTCCCTCACCCCCGGGGTCACCCCTTGGTGTTTGCACGACGTAGACACCGGGGACAGTCCCCCTGTCCGGCACCGGGCCTACCGTGTACCAGATCGGGTACGGGCCTGCATACAGGAGGAAGTGGCCAAGATGCTCACGATCGGGGTCATCGAGCCCTCGGACAGTCCCTGGGCCAGTCCGGTTGTATTAGTTCCCAAGGCCGCTGCCCCCGGCACCGCCCCTGAACTGAGATTCTGCGTCGACTACCGGGGCTTGAACGCTGTCACCCGGACCGACGCTCATCCCATCCCCCGAGCAGACGAGCTGATCGACCGGCTGGGGGCCGCCCGCTACCTTAGTATCTTCGACCTAACGGCGGGCTACTGGCAGATCGGCCTCACACCCAGGGCTCAGGAACGGTCAGCCTTCTCCACCCCCGATGGCCACTATCAATTTAAGGTCATGCCCTTTGGCATGAAGAATGCCCCCGCCACATTCCAACGTCTTGTGAACCAGGTCTTGGCAGGGCTCGAAGAATTCAGCGCTGCCTACCTGGACGATATCGCTGTATACAGCCGCCACTGGTCCGACCACCTCCGTCACCTCCAAGAGGTCCTCCAAGCCCTCCAGCGGGCCGGCCTCACCATTAAGGCCGGCAAGTGCCAAATTGGCCAAGGGTCTGTGACCTACCTTGGGCACCAAGTGGGAAGCGGGCTGGTGGCCCCACTACAACTTAAGATTGCTGCCATCCAGTCCTGGCAGCCCCCCGTCACCCAGACCGAGGTCCGAGCCTTCTTGGGGCTCACCGGCTACTACCGGCGGTTCGTGAAGGACTACGGCAGCATCGTGGGGCCCCTCACGGGACTCACATCCAAGAATCAACCGAAGCGGGTCCACTGGACTCCTGATTGTCAAGCGGCCTTCGAGGAGCTGAAGGCCGCCCTGTGCACCGCCCCGGTGCTCCAGGCCCCCGATTACAGTCGGGAATTTGTGGTGCAGACCGACGCCTCCGACCACGGCATCGGGGCCGTCCTCTCTCAGCTGAACCCCGAAGGTCATGACCAGCCGGTGGCCTTCATCAGTCGACGTCTCCTGGCCCGAGAATAGCGTTGGAGCACAATCGAGAGGGAGGCATTTGCAGTAGTGTGGGCCCTCAAAAAGCTCCGACCCTATCTCTTCGGTACCCACTTCCGGGTACAAACCGACCATCGACCCCTGCAATGGCTGATGCAGATGCGGGGGGAGAACCCAAAACTCTTGCGCTGGTCCATTTCCCTGCAGGGAATGGACTTCACTGTGGAGCACCGGCCAGGCCAAGACCACGCCAACGCGGATGGCCTGTCCCGCTTTTTCCGCCTCGACGAAGAGAGTCCCCAAGGAGATGGGTGACTCTCCCCGCCTTCAGCTGGGGGGGACGCATGTTGGACAGGCCACACAGAGGGCTTGCTCCCTCCCCGCACGACAGGGCCCGAGCTCCGGCCCACCAGGCATACCCCCGTGACAAGCCCATGTACTCCGTCTCCCGACGGACCCTCTGCCCTCGGACCCCTACTCATCACAGGGTCCAGCCCACCGGCTTCCCCGGCCGGGTCAAGCCGCCATCTTGGGCCCTGCACCACGCGGCCGCGTGGCCTCACCTCGACCCTAACCCCGGGCCTGGCCGGCCCCGACATCCCGGCACCACCATCCACCCAGGAGGTGAGCGGACCACTTGGCAGGTCAATGGGAGGACGAAGTGTCAAGAGCTCTTCCCCCGCCAGGTGCCGATCGCCTCCAGCTCCCCCAGGCGCGGGCTCCACCCCCTGCTGGGTGTCTGGACACCTTCATCCCGGACCCCCCGACCTCCAAGTGCGAGGGTCCGGACATCAAAGGGCACCAGCCCTATAACTGAGGCAGCTCCGGAGCAGGAAGGCAGTTGTATCCTGGAGTCGAGAGACACCGAGTGAACTCAACCCTGACGGTCTACTGGCGCTGCCGTAGCCCGCTCTTGTGAACCATCGTCCTGCCTGCTGGCGCTGCCGCGGCCTTCTGCAACCGTCATCTTCCTGGGACCTGCTGGCGCTGCCGCGGCCCGTTGTAACGACCATCCTCACCGGGACCTGCTGGCGCTGCCGCAGACCGTACATCTTCCGGGGACCTGCTGGCGCTGCCGCGGCCCGTTGTATCAACCATCCTTACCGGGACCTGCTGGCGCTGCCGCGGACCGTACCACCTAACCACCAAGCTCGAGGATTGTGAGCTCATCCTCATCTCATCCGAACTACCTGATTGGTAAATAGACTGACCCGCTACCCCCTTCCCTACCCTACGAGACTTTAATCGAGGGGACCCCTGCGTCCAGACCTCCTTGTACCATTCTACCGTAACATAACTAAGTACCTATAAAGAACACTGAACCTTATCCGTGTGTGATATCTGTCTGTGGGGGGGGAAGTTACTTGTCTGTACGATCGCTGGAGACGGCTCTCCCCGGAGACCTCTCCCCCTGACCCCGGCCGACCCTCCCGGTCCGTCTACCTTTTCTAACAGTACCCCTTTCCTCATCAAGGCAGGGGTAGTTACTGTATTTTCTCTGTTTGATGGGTTGTGTTGGATAGTGAGGGGAGGGGACGGGTGGGTGATGTGTACCCGGCCAGTTGGGGTTGCCGGAGTGGGTGGTCGAATGTTCCGCTCTGCATCTGGGCTCGCTGTTTTCTCAGCACAAGATGCGGAGGGGCGGGTGGGGGCGGGAGTTCAATGGGGTTTTGTTATGGAGTTTGTTACTGAGTGCTACGCGCAATTGCCAGCTGCGATATCATGCCACTTATGCCTTTACACGTGGGAATGGGGGATTTAACTGATAAGCGCCCTGCGCAGAACTTTCAGTTACTATCATGGAATGTGCGAGGGCTAAACGACCCGAGGAAGAAGAGACAAATCCTCGGCTACCTGACTCGGCAGGGAGTGTCAATCGCCATGCTCCAAGAAACGCACCTGCAGCCTGGGATGACCCCCCCGTTTGCGTCGCGCTGGGCAACGGACAGGGTGTTCTCGTCATACTCAAGTTACGCAAGGGGAGTGACCATTCTAGTGAGACGGGGATGGGGTTTACTCTGGCGGGCACTGAGGTAGATTCTGGGGGGCGGTACTGCATGGCTTGGGGGACACTGTACTCACATACAATTCTGTTTGCTTGTTACTATGGCCCCAACACGGATGACCCTTCTGCGCTCCTCTCGATGTGGGGTAAGATCCAATCCCTAGGTATTTCCCACATTATACTGGGGGGTGATTTCAACACTGCACTTCGGCCTGGGATGGACAG
Source organism: Triturus cristatus (assembly GCF_964204655.1). Taxonomy (NCBI): domain Eukaryota; kingdom Metazoa; phylum Chordata; class Amphibia; order Caudata; family Salamandridae; genus Triturus; species Triturus cristatus. The sequence goes on from NC_140591.1 coordinate 1,251,591,453, forward strand.
GTCACACCCGCAGGCATCACACTACACGCACACACAGCGCGCGTTGTTGAATATAGTGGACGACCATCGCTTAATTGATGCATGGAGGCACTTTCACCCCACGTTCCGACAGGGCACCCACCATTCCGCGGTACATTCCACCTGGGCGCGTATTGACTACGTGTTCCTCTCATCTGGCCTCTCCCCTTGGCTGGGTGGGGCGCTTCACCTGGCTCGCACCTTTTCTGACCACTCTCCGGTCCTTCTGTCCCTGCGCATTCCCCTCGCGATCTCCCCTTATCTGAGCTGGCGACTGAATCCTGCACACCTCACAGACCCGGTGTTTCATGCGGAACTTGAGCAAGACATAAAGGATTTCTTTGAGCGTAACATAAATTCCGTCTCCAGCCTTACTACAGTCTGGGAGGCGTTCAAAGTTACCGTGAGAGGATGGTGCATAGCTAAGGGAGGTGGGGTCCTTAAGTTTCTACGCGGAGATTTACGCAGGCTCGAGGCTGAACTCCGTAAGCTGGAGAGTGACATGGAGCGTACTGGGCGAGACCCTAGCACAGCGGCACAGCTGCGAGAGAAACTAAATGAATACTCGGAAGCCGCTGCCGTGGAGAGTAAGTTTCTGGGAAGACCCTTTGTCTCCCGAATATATGGTGAGGGCGATAGACCTGGCAGGGCGTTGGCCACCGCGACCCGCTCCCCCAGGTACAGTAACTACGTTGCTACCCTGATGGATGAACGTGGCACCCCGCAGCGGGAGCTTTCGGACCAACTCAAGGTCCTCACGGAGCACTACACTAGGCTATACACCTCCCAACGGACTGCACCGATTGCGTTACATGAATACCTTGATGACACCGCGCTGGCATGGCTGGGCCCCACACAGCAGCAGTTCCTCCACCACCCACTGGAACTAGATGAGATTTCGGATGCCATTATGTCCATGAAGTCGGGGAAGGCGCCAGGGTCGGACGGGCTGCCGATCGACTTCTACAAAGCCTTCAAGCAGGTGTTGGCCCCCATTCTGCAGCAGGTGTACTACTCCTCCTTAGAGGAGGGATCCCTGCCGGCCACGATGCGGGAGGCCCTTATAACGTCTTTGTTAAAACCTGGAAAGGCGCCGGAATATTGCGACTCCTACAGGCCCCTCTCACTGTTAAATGCAGACGTTAAAATATTAGCGAAGGTCCTGGCTACGCGCCTTAATCTCCTGATGGAGCGCCTTGTGCTTCCGGACCAGGCCGGGTTTGTCCCCAACCGGGCAACTTCTCATAACTTGCGCACACTCCAGGCGGTGATTCAAGATATTGACCCGAAGAGCGAGGCTGCCGCGGTCTTTCTCGACGCCACTAAGGCGTTCGATTCCCTCGAGTGGGATTATCTACTGGCCTTGCTGGAACGGATGGGCATGCCCTTCAATTTCTTGGACTGGATCCGACTGTTATACTACCGGCCGAGAGCAATGGTGCTGCTTAATGGTGCCCGCTCCCCCCCCTTCGAGATCCACAGGGGGACCCGACAAGGATGTCCCCTCTCCCCGGTGCTGTTCGCACTAGCTATTGAGCCCCTTGCGGCCAAGCTTCGGCAGCATCATAATCACCGATCTCTCATACACCCTGAGCGCCAACTGCTCATTGCACTATATGCGGATGATATGACTCTGTATGTGCATAAGCCGCGTGAAAACTTGAACCCTCTGCTGCGGGAGGTCACTAAATTCGGCGCCCTCTCGGGGATTCAGATAAATTGGACAGAATCTGCCTTGTTCCCCTTGACTGACAGCACTACACAGTTCCCCCTGGATTATCCCCTGGTTTGGGAGCAAGAGGAGATCAAATACCTGGGCATCCAAGTGACAAGAAATCGGGAGGCCCTGATTAGAGCCAACTACGGGACAGTGGTGGATCAACTCACAGACAAAATTACCCGGTGGATCTGCCTCCCATTGTCAATGGCAGGTCGGATCTCACTGATTAAAATGGTGGTTCTCCCCAAGCTGCTGTATCTCTTTACGAACATTCCATATAGTCCGGGCGCATATTTCTTCCGCGCCCTCAATTCCCAGCTCTCTCGTCTTATCTGGGGAGGCAAGCAAGCCAGACTCGGGCTGCGAACCCTTATGCTACCCTATCACCAAGGGGGGTTTGACGTCCCCAATTTCCAACGATACTACGATTGTGCACAGGGTCACTTCGCCGCCTATTGGCTGCGCCCTCCCCCCTTTATGGCGCACTTGGCGGTCGAAGATGGGTATATGAGGCCGGAACAACCTTCCGGATATTTATACACACCAGCCCGAATAGACCATAGAGATCCCACCACGGTCGACTGCTCTGTCAGTGCCTGGAAACGTCTGGCGGACCGCATGGAAGTAAAATTCCTATACTCCCCTCGTATGGCCTTAGCCCACGATCCGAGGGTGAGTGTGGCCCGAGAGGAAATTGGCCGTAGACTGCTGGCAAGGCTTGCGGTTCACACCTGGGGGGATATGTACCACCAGGGGAGTTTCCGCACAGCTACACATTTCTTCAAGGATACCACTCCTTCCGTAATGGATACCTTTCTCTACATTCGGCTTCGGCAAAATATCAGGGCGATTACCCCCGATTTTCCGAGCGAGCCTGACACCGTGGCGCCCCTCCATGCACTGCTGCAGAAGGGAACACCGACACATGTGGTCTCTATGTTATATGCTCACGCACAGGCCGCCCCCTCCCCCCCTCCTCTCCGAGCACGTAGTGACTGGGATAGCGATCTGGGGGAACCACTGTCGGACGCTCAGTGGGAGGAGAGCTGCTCCCATACCAGCGCGGTGACGGGAAATGCCCGCCTTCGCCTGGTGCATTTTAAATTCCTGCATCGCCTCTACTTTACACCCGCTAAACTACACCGTTTCGGCCTCCGGGACAACGATTGCTGCCTCCGCTGCAAGAGGCCAGGCGCGGACTTCATGCACTTGGCGTGGTCCTGTCGGGCCGTTGCTGCCTACTGGGAGGAAGTGTTTGCAGCTCTTGCCGAAATGATTGGGGTGAGCATTGCCCCCTGTCCTAAGATTGCCCTGCTGGGCCAATCCAACCCCGATATCAAGGCGCACCGGAAATTCTTCGCGATGGGCCTACTGTTGGCAAAACGCCATGTCGCATGCAGGTGGGGGCGAGGGCGAGCGCCTAAATTCAAGACGTGGCTGGATACTATGACAACTTGGCAGGAACAACTGCACAACTATTCGGACCTTCTGCCTCACAAATCGCGACCCAAGGACCTGTGGGGTCCCCTCACTGCGTATCTCCTGAAAATGCGGCTCCCTGACGAGCCCACTGCAGGTACGAGCGGGGCTGTTGCAGGGGAAAGCCGGTTCACCTCGCCGGCTCCAGCGCCCAAGTCACTGCCAGCTGACACTGCTTTGGCCCCCCCTCCCGCGCTCCCTTAGTTCCCCATACAAGCGACGCCAGCGCTCTCGCTGCCCTCGGCTGGGCTACGCACGTCCCGTGGAATCACCTAACACCCATGGGATATGCGGGTGGTGGGTGCCGCGAGCTGATTGTCCCCCCCTCCCCCCCCCCTCCCTCCCCCCCACTACGACTTGGCATGCGCGAAGCTGCCGGCGGCAGCGTCATGTCCTGATTCTTTACTAGGGCCTTGCTATGCCCGCCCAGATCATTGGACTGTGCCCCGTGGCGCGTGACGTCGACACCTTGGGTGGGTCCCACATGCCATAGAGTGATGTGCAGCCCGCACAACCAGGCACCACATTGCCACGGCTGCCTCATGCTAGGTACGCTGGATCCTCGCTGGAAGGGCGCTGTTTATGTAGCACTTGTTTTTGTTCCGTTATTGAAGTTGAATGAAACCTCAGGCTCCTCATGCTGGATCACTTCATGCAGCTCTGATTATTCCCTACTACATGCCTACACAGTACTAGTTCCTATGCTTCGCGGCCGGCCCGTTTGGGTTGTAGGCGACATGCTGTGTAAACTAATGATTGCTTTTCAACATATGTTCATTGATGCCCCAACGCATGTGGTTGCAGCCGGCCTGATCATTCAGGTTGTAGGCATACAGCTGTGTACTATTTTTTTATGCTCAATAAAGGTTTTTTCACAAAAAAAAAAAAAAAAAAAAAAAATTTCAAAACCTTTGGCCAGCTCTGGTTCGCTCCTGTCCTGAAAGTCTCAGGATGATTCGTGCAGTGGGGGCTGAGAAAAAAGGGGGTCCCAAAACCTGTTTTCCCCATGCAATTTCCCATAGGACCTTTAGCTGCAGCTACAGCCCAAACTGCTGAATGGAATTACACCAAATTTGGCAAAGAGGTAGTCCTCAGTTCAGACTCGTGCCTTTTGCTTAAATGGTGTAAATCCGCTCAGTAGTTCCTGAGAAAATTACATTTAAAAGTACATATATATCTATGGCCTCGGAGGATCCGTTTACCATATGCGCACCCAGCGCGCACCCTGCCGTGCACGAGCTGCTTTCTAATTGGCTGTCAACACTCCAAATCAGGAAGTGTTGGCAGCCATATTGTGCCTCGGTAGAACCGAGGCTCAAGAAACCCCCAAAAAACCTCACAAAACGCGAAAAGGGGGCAGGGTAGAAACACCCTGACCACCTAGGCCTGCTCAGGGGGTCCCACAAGGACCCCCAAGGCCCAAAAATTATTATTATTTTTTTTTTTAAATGGGAGGATGCGCGCTGGATGCGCGCATCCTGCCGATAAAAAAAAACAAATTAAGCGCGGGCTCCCACGCTTGTTAGATATTTAGCCCCCGGGGGGCCATATCCCGGTGGCAATGGTCATTTATGTAAAGGGAGGCCCAGAGGGGCCCCCCAGCCCCGGGGACCGCCACCCATGTGGCTTTTTTAAATTATGTACTGGGGGCTCTCAGGACCCCCCAGCCCCGGGACCGCCACCCCCTGGGGCTTATTCAAATTTGGTGGGGGGGCTCTCAGGCCACACCAGCCCCGGGGACCGCCACCCCCCGGGGCAACTTAAAATTGGGTGTGGGGGGCTCTGAGGCCCCCCCAACCCCCGGGACCACCAAATGTGGGAGGGGGGCCGCGTGGCCCACCTCCTGGAGCCTTGAACATGCCCTGGGAACCACCACCCCCCAGGGCGGGCTCCTGCAGTGTCCTGGGGTGCCCACCCCCGGGACACTGCCGTTTGCAATGACAGGGTGGGAGCCTCGTGGCTCCCACACTGTCATTGAAAACTGCTTTGCTATTTGGAACAGAGAGCAGGAAACCTGCTCTCTCTTCCAAATAGCAAAACAGATTGCTTTTCCACATGGGGAGCAGCATGTTAGCTGCTCCCTATGTGGAAAAGCAATGCCGGCTCCCGCAGGATGCGGGGAGCCGGCTGGGGCTGGGGGGGATTGGGGACCCCCCATGGTCCCCAACGGAGTGGGACGGCCCTGGGGGATGGGGTACGGGGGCCATAAGTGGTCCGGGAGGGGGGCAAGGCAGCCCCCCTCCATACAAAAATAAAAAGGCCCATGCCTCGAGGGATGGGGTCCCCGGGGAAGATTATGGCCTCGGGAGGGGGGCCACGCGGCCCCCTACCCGATTTTTTAGTTTTAAAAAATATTAAGGGGCAGGCCCTGGGGGATGGGATCCCCAGGGCCAAAAAATTAGAAAAAGAAGGGGGCTACACATTTGAGATGTCATGAGTGATGTCATGAGTAATGTCACTGACTATGTCATGAGTGATGTAATATATGAAGTCATCAGCAGTGCATTGCGGGCGCGCAAGTTATAGTTAGCTGAACTAACTATAATGGCGGAATTTCAATGGTTTTGTACGAGAAAAATGTCCAACTAACTATAACGCACCTGAAACCGATGTTTTTTTCAGTGAATATATATATAGATATACATATATTTAAATATATATGTATATATATAAATTCACTGAAAAACCATAGGTTTCAGGGGCGTTATAGTTAGCTGGACTTTTCACTCGTACAAAACCATTGAAATTCCCCCGTTATAGTTAGTTCAGCTAACTATAACTCGCGCGCCCGCAATGCACTGCTGATGATGTCACATATTACATCACTCATGACATGGTCAGTGACATCACTCATGACATCACTGATGACATCTTAAAAGACATCACTGATGACATCACTGATGACATCATCCAGTGAATGTGTGTTTTTCTGAAAATTACATATTTTTTATATACGTATATCTCAGGGTCGATGGAAGAATAAATGGGTATATAAGTGTCTAAATGGATGATTTGTTTTTGAAAAATTGATTGTATAACTGACTGATTAAGTGTATCTTAGTGAATACATGGCTTAGTGAGTAATGTTTAAATATGTAAATATCGGTATCAGTCTCTCACTTTGTGTATAAGTGGCTGCATGGTTTGGTGAGTAGCTACATGAGTGTCTATATAGGTTATTAGTTGTTTTTTTGAGTATCAGTATGAGTGTCTGAGTGTCTGTATGGTTCGGTGGGGGGTATTACGTAGTGCATAGGTGCATGAATGAGTGACTCACTGTTTGTATGTGTTGAAGACAGCATGTGTGCAGGACTGTATGGGTGGATGAGTGTGTGCATGGGTGTGTTAGTGAGTGAATGACTGTCTCAATAGTGTCTTTATGAGTGACTACATATGTTTTAAACTAGTATATGTGACTATTGGTGTATATAAGTGAGTATATGTGAGAGTGAGAGATTGAAAGAGTTCCTGTATGAATAAGTATGTGTTTCTATAAGTGATTATTTAAAAGACTAAGTATGTGTAAGTTTCTGTAGAAGTAAGTGTGGTGGTGTGTGTATAACTGTATATGCAAGTAAATGGATGTTTGATTCTTTATTAGCATGAGTGACTATGTGAGTGAGTAACTCTATGGATGAGTAGCGTTGTGTAACAGGATGTATAGTTGTATGAGTACATATGATGAGTGAGTACATGTATGAGTGACTGTATACGACTGTTGGTGAATGAGTGGATGTGTATGTGGATCTTAGAATTACTGAATAGGTTGTTGTAACTGATATTGGTATGTCCATTGTTTTGAAAATTTTGGTTTCTATTTTTGAATGTGTGTATCAAAGGTTATATTAGGGGGAGAGGAGGACTGCCACTCTATCACAAGGATGATGTCATCAGTGATATCATTTGAGATGTCATCAGTGATGTCATGAGTGATGTCACTGACCATGTCATGAGTGATGTAATATGTGACATCATCAGCAGTGCATTGCGGGCGCATGAGTTATAGTTAGCTGAACTAACTATAACGGGGGAATTTCAATAGTTTTGTACGAGTGAAAAGTCCAGCTAACTATAATGCCCCTGAAACATATGGTTTTTTCAGTGAATTTCTAAGGTTTTTTAAATGCTAATTCCTAACTATAACGTGCCTGAAACCTATGGTTTTTTCAGTGAATTTCAAAGGTTTTTGAATGCTAATTTCTAACTATGCCTACAGAGATAGGACATGTTAAGAAAGAAGAAAAAACGCACAGAAAGAAATAAAAGAAATGCAGAAAGAAGCAACAGAAGTCCTCAAAGACGAAGAAAAGTGCAGGAAGAAGGATAACGTGCAGAAAGAACAAACAGAAGAGCAGAAAGATGCCTTGTTGCAAAATCATCCAGTTCCCTCAACTTTTTCAGACGGATACTGGTGGTAACTGAGTCTGACTAACCAGTCCTAGAGCCAGTGCTATGTTAAAAGACACTCAGAATACAGTGAAAACACCTACATACACTAGGGAACACTATGCGTTGGGGTCCCCCTGTGATCAGCATTACTTCCTCTGTAAGCCCCTAGTATATAATAGGGCAGAGGATTAAAACTACCTCTTAAAACGCGCCACAGGGTGTGTTTGCACACGTCGCCTCAGGCCCCGTCCCCTCACTTACCCACTGTGTAAACACGCCCTGTGGCCGTTTTAAGTTCGGAGATTAAGTCCTCTTGAATCCTAAGGGTCCCTAGGGTCCAACTAGACCACTAGTTACCTCCAGTAAGCGCCACAGAGCTGCGTTGCAGAGAGATGTAAAAAGGGGCACGGCCTAGACCACCTCTGTGCAACGCAGCGCAGTGGCACTTACTGGTAGCACCTGGTGGGCTAGTTGGGCCCCAGGGTCCCTCAGGATTGAAGGGTAATTATTTCCCCAACTTAAAACGCGCCACAGGGCTTGTTTGCACACGTTAACTCAGGCCCCGTCCCCTCCCTTCACCACTGAGTAAACACGCCCTGTGGCCGTTTTTAGTTGGGAGATTAAGTTCATTTGAATCCTGAGGGTCCCTAGGGTCCAACTAGCCCACTAGGTACCTCCAGTAAGCGCCACAGAGCTGCGTTGCAGAGAGGTGTAAAAAGCGGCACGGCCTTGACCACCTCTCTGCAACGGGAAGCACCTGGTGGGCTAGTTAGCCCCCAGGGGCCCTTAGGATTGAAGGGGAATTATTTCCCCAACTTAAAACGCACCATAGGGCGTGTTTGCACACATCACCTCAGGCCCCGTCCCCTCCCTTCCCCACTGTGTAAACACGCCCTGTGGCCGTTTTTTAAGTTGGGAGATTAAGTCCCCTTGAATCCTGAGGATCCCTAGGGGCAAAATAGCCCACTAGGTACGTCCAGTAAGCGCCATTGCAGAGAGGTGTAAAAAGGGGCACGGCCTGCACCACCTCTCTGCAACGCAGAGCAGTGGCGCTTACTGGAAGCACCTGGTGTGCTAGTTGGCCCCCAAGGTCCCTCAGGATTGAAAGGGAATTATTTCCCCAATTTAAAACGCGCCACAGGGCGTGTTTGCACACGTCACCTCATGCCCCGTCCCCTCCCTTCACCACTGTGTAAACGCGCCCTGTGGCAGTTCTAAGTTGAGAGATTAAGTCCCCTTGAATCCTAAGGGTCCCTAGGGTCAAACTAGCCCACTAGGTACCTCCAGTAAGCACCACAGAGCTGCGTTGCATAGAGGTGTAAAAAGGGGCGTGGCCTCAGAACACCTGTCGACAATGCAGCTCCCTAGCGCATACTGGAGATACCTGTTGGGCTAGTTGGCTCTCAGGGACCCTCAGTATTGAAGGGGAATTAATTCCCCAACTTACAACTGGCCAGGGGGCGCGTTTGCAGAGTGCTGCAAGGAGGGGGCGTGGCCTCTGGCGCGATGCTGGTCTTTTATTTATTTATTTTTTTTAAGAAGGAGGGCTGTGTGGCCCCCCTTCTTTTTCTAATTTACTGGCCCTGGGGACCCCATCCATCAGGGCCTCGACCCTAATTTTTTTTGTTGCAAAAAATTAATTTGGCCATCCCAAGGCCTTAATCGGCCTCGGAGACCCCAACCCCCGGGTCATGGCCTTTTATTTTTTGTATTCTTTAGGAGGGGGCTGCGATGCCCCCCTCCTCAGGCCACTTATGGCCCTGGGAACCCCATCCCCCGGGGCCGACCTTTGTTTTTTATTATTTAAAAAATATATATATTTATAGAAACACCTAGGACATGCTGGACAAACCGTACGTACCTCTCACCATGACAATTTGCGTGATATTCATTAAAAGGCGACTATGCATAGAATGAATCCACATGGAATGTATTTACACCGCTATTGAATCTCTGACGTGTCTGACGCCCTACCGTGCCTAATCCCGGCGCCCCCGCCGGTGGGTACTCTCCAAGTAGACACCCTTGTCATTTATTTATACAAACATGGGTAGCTATTGACGGGCACATTTAATATACACGCACACCAAGCCATTCAAAGGGGATTCGGCAAAAATTCGACCAAACTATGCAAGAAACCCTCCTCACGGTTAATGAAATACACATCTACTGTCGGATGTGTAATACTTTTTATTTTACTCTCTGGAAAGGAGATGAACATCACTTGAGAGTCACAGCGTGCTCCTGGCTGAGCCCAATGCTGTGTTACACCCACCAGTGCCTGCCGAGTGCCTCACACCTCTGTGTTGTATTCCACCAGCTAGTGCGTATGCTATGACACTCTCTAGCCCATGTGCACTGTAACACCACCCCATCAATATGTCATGCCACACTTGCCTTCGCACGGGTTATATTGCCCCATCTAACGTGCCTTCCTCGATGCCTATGTTATAACGCACAGCGCTATGCCATACATATTACAATCTGGAATCCATATCTTTGTCACAGTGAATATGCAACGTTACACTGCCCAGCACATATTTTATATTACAACTTTAGAGACTAGTTAGGTTACACAACACTGCCCTGTGTATATTACACTCCAAGGCGCATATCGCATTGCACGCGCTAGTGACTGTGTTATCTTGCGCTCTCCAATGAATCTGTCATTGCGCACAATGTATTGCATATTATATTTCACGCCCGGTTCATCTTATATCACACTTTTTGGTGCATAGTTTATACCATATACTACATCTAGTTTTCATTTTCAATCATGCTCTCAGGACTATGTTCTATGTAACACTGCGTCCACCTACCCTTTTCACGGGCATTACATTTTGCGATGGGGGGTGGAGGGTCAGGGGGTGTTTCTGCCAAGTGAGCCCGGAGTCACAGTCACAAACATCCTCTTCTTCCTGAATAAAAGTGAGATTATGCTGCATACTTGTTCATATTTTAAGTAGTTCGCATAGACACACATTTTAAAAACAATAAAGTTCCTAATACCCACCTTCTCTGAACAGTTAGCTTGCTGTCCCATCCACCTCCTCCCTATCCTCTGTTGTCTGAATTCATGGACTAGCCTCCTCCCTCCTGCCATGCATGGTCTGATGTGCTGCCACTGCCCTCCACTCCTCCTGCCCTCCATTGCCCAATTCTATGGCCCATCATTGACCTCCTGCGTAGCCTCTGTGCTTAGCTTGCTGCCCCTACTCTCCTTCCCCCTGCCTTCCGATGTCTTTGTGCATGCCACTGCTCCATCCTTTTTGCCCACCATGTTCCATGGACCTGCCACTCCTATCTACTCTGAGTGTTCTGTTGAGCTGCCACTCCCCTCCCACCTGCCTAGCAGCATTGTCAGATGACTGTAACCTGTCCCTGCCACCTCCACCCTGCCTGTCCACATGCCATGCCCCTATCCCCTTCCTCCTGTCCTCCATGGTCCATTTTACTGCCACACCCTTCTGCCCTCCCTGGTCTGTTGTGCTGCAACTGCTTGTCCTGCCTGCCCTGTGCAGTCTGTTGTGAGGCCCCTTCCCCTAAACTCTCTTGTCTATGCCCAGGTCCTGACCCTCCCTTCTATCCTCCATGGTCCTTTGTGCATGCCCCTGCACCCTCCTTCTTGCCCATCATAGCCATTGTGCTGCCACTAACCCTCCTGCTTGCCATGCCTGGTATTCTGTGCTGCCATGGCCCCTCCCACCTTCCCAGTGTGGTCAGCTATCTGCCCCTGACCCCATCCCACCTTCCCTCCATGGTCTGTGTGTATGCCATCATAGTCTCATTGTTGCTCTCCATGGTGTGTCTTGTTTCTAGTGCCCATCCTGCCTGACCTCCATGGTCATCTTGCTGCTCCTGCCCTGCCCCCTTGCCCCCAGCCCTCTGTTTCCATGTGCAGACCCCTATTCCCTCCCTCCTGGCTTGTCTGTTCCATTGTAATGCCCCTGATCCATCCCTCCTGCCCTTTATGGTCTGTTATGTTGCAGCTTTCTCTCCTGTATGTCCATTATGGTCAGCTAGCTACCATTGCCTCTTTCCCCTCTGTTCTCTGTTGTCCATGTTCATGGTCCTGTCCCCTCCCTATTGCTTTCTATGGATTGTTGTGCTGCACTCCCGTCCCACATGTGCTGCGTGGTGTATTGTGCTGCTGCAAACCCTGATGCCTGCCCTGTAGGGTCAGTTTGGTGCACCTCTCCATGTCCCTCCTGTCCTCTGTTATCCGAGTCCATGTCCCTACCCCAATTCCTCCTGCCTACTATGATCCAATGTACCATACTTGCGAACATTTTGAACTTGGTAAGAGGGAGATTTTGAAAAAAACTGGGGTATTGATTTTCCCCTTTGAGTTACATTGAAAAATAGGAGATTGTAGGCAGGAGACAAATCAAATAAAGCCCATTGGACGTTTCCTGGCTAAAACGGGTCTGTTGGCATGTATGGTTTTACTACCACTGCCTCTTCCTTCTGCCCACAATGGTCTATTATATTGCCACAGCCTCTCTTGCCAGTCCTGTATTGTTGGTTTGTTGCCCCTTCCCCCCTTTCCAATGCCCTCCATAGTCTGTTGTGCTGCCACTGCCCTTCCTGCCTGCCCAGTGTGGTCAAATTGTTGCCTCTGCACTCTCCTACCTGCCTTCAATTTTCAGAGTCCGTGCCCCTGGCCTCTGCCTCTCAACAGTATCCCAATGAACAACTAGATTGCTAACATTCTATATTTATTACAAAAGTGTGGAACGCCTGACGTCATCTTGATGTAATCAAAACTGTAATACCTAGAGTATTTCCTTTAGAAATTAAATATATGAGAGGGCCTTATTTGCATCAAAATTATGGTTAGTGCTCTAAAAAACTAAAATGAGGACATATTTTCTGAGTTTTCAAATAGAGACATAGAACTTTTAAATTATTTGTAATCTTTATGTTTTTTTATCCAGTTGATCACTTGATTAAATGTTGCACCTAGGGGAGAGGATGTGGTGTTACTTCCAGGACTGGAGGCTTTGCAACTGGGGAACCAGGTTGGAGTTTCTGCTTCAGCTCAACATTTTGTGATTCTGGTCAAATCACTTAATTTCCCCATGTCTACAACCAAAATGAATTTGATCTTGTGTGATGTAACCAATGCTCATGTAAAGCACTCCAATACCTGACAAGTCTGCACTATATAAAACTGCAAATACACAAAACATAAGTGTTTTGCACACTTCTGTCATTGGGCTACATGTGGGCTAAATCTGGATGAAATTTGTGCTGTATTTGGGCTCTTTTGTCTCTGGTGGCCATCTTGGGCAATTTATTTGTTATGAAGTTTCCTAATTTCCTCATTTACTACAGTCTCCTCAGTAGGAAATGCTTTCAGTTTTTTACTTTGATTCCATCAAGAAGGTATTCAGATATGTCACACATTTGCCATAAATTCTGAATGTTAGCACTCTAGTTGCTCACTAGATCACTGTAGTAAAGCTACTGCTCACCACGGAAGTCTACTGCTAGTATTAAAAGTGCATGGTGCAGTCTGCATTTCTGAATTTTTTTATGAAATAGAAGAGGATTTGAGAAGTCACTCAAAATGTGCCCTAATTTTTCTTTCTTCAGCACTAATCATAATTTCTATGGCAAAATGAAGCCCCTCATTGTGTACCTTTTTAAATTAAATGTTTTAAGTGTTACCAGTTTCTTCCAATGAAGATGGCTTCAGGTGTGCCATACTTTTGTAATAAGTAAGACAGTAAGTGCTCTAGTTGTTCTTAAGAACACTCTGGGACATTCTGTCATTGGGCTATACTTGGGCTACATCTGGGTGATATTTGGGCTACATTTGGGCTCTTTTGTCTCTGGTGGCCATCTTGGGAGATTTATTTGTTATGAAGTTTCCTAATTTCCTCATTTACTGCAGTCTCCTCAGTAGGAAATACTTTCAGTTTTTTACTTTGGTTCCATCAAGAAGGCATTCAGATGTGTCACACATTTGCCATAAATTCTGAATGTTAGCACTCTAGTTGCTCATTAGATCACTGTAGTAAAACTACTGCTCACCAGGGAAGTCTGCTGCTGGTATTCAAAGTGCATGTTTCAGTCTGCATGTCAGAATTTGTTTATGAAATAGAAGAGGATTTGAGAAGTCAAAATGTGCCCTAATTTTTCTTTCTGCAGAACTAATCATTATTTCTATGGCAAAATGAACCCCCTCATTTTGTTCCTTTGTAAATTAAATGTTTTAAGTGTTACCACTTTATTCCAATCAAGATGGCTTCAGGTGTGCCATACTTTTGTCATAAGTAAGACTGGTAGCGCTCTAGTTGTTCGTTAGAACACTCTGGGACATTCTGTCATTGGGCTATACTTGGGCTACATCTGGGTGATATTTGGGCTACATTTGGGCTCTTTTGTCTCTGGTGGCCATTTTGGGAGACTTATTTGTTATGATGTTTCCTAATTTCCTCATTTACTACAGTCTCCTCAGTAGGAAATACTTTCAGTTTTTTACTTTGATTCCATCAAGAAGACATTCAGATGTGTCACACATTTGCCATAAATTCAGAATGTTAGCACTCTAGTTGCTTATTAGATCACTGTAGTAAAGCTACTGCTCACCAGGGAAGTCTGCTGCTGGTATTGAAAGTGCATGTTTCAGTCTGCATGGCAGAAATTTTTTATGAAATAGAAGAGGATTTGAGAAGTCACTCAAAATGTGCCCTAATTGTTCTTTCTGCAGCACTAATCATACTTTCTATGGCAAAATGAACCCCTTCCTTTTGTTCCTTTTTAAATTAAATGTTTTAAGAGTTACCACTTTATTCCAACCAAGATGGCTTCAGGTGTGCCACACGTTGATCATAAGTAGGATTGTTAGCGCTCTAGTTGTTCTTTAGAACACTCTGGGAAGCTGCAGTAGAACACAAAGGAATCAACTGACAGTCTCTGCCCTTGTTGGATGTACATGTTTTACTGAGAATGTCAGACTTCATTCTCACATGACTGAGAAAGATAATGTAAATTTACAGAAAATATGCTCTCTCAGGTTAGCTTATAGATCACCTTTCAAACCTCTGTGGGAAAAGCATGAGAAAATAGTTTTCTCTCAAACATGATTCATGATATCACAGCAGAGGGCTTTTTCACATGGTAAAATCACCTTAGAACACACCACAATTCCTAAAATGAGTATGGTACCATCAACAAATGATTTATAATATAACTAAAGTCTTAAAACCTTCTATTAACTGCAATGCTTTTTAATGAGGTGCTATCATGTATATTGGTCCCAAGATGGCTGCCAACACTTCTTGGATGAAGTGCTGACAGTCAATCAGATCTCACGATGAGATGTGTGGTTAGGCTCCGACCAGATATATATGTGATTTTACTTTTGATTTTCTCAGGAACTACTGAACGGATTTACACCATTTAAGCAAAAGGCATGAGTGTGAACTGAGGACTACCTCTTTGCCAAATTTGGTGTAATTCCGTTCAGCACTTTGGGCTGTAGCTGCGCCAACAGGTCCTATGGGAAAATGCATGGGGAAAACACATTTTGGGACCCCCCTTTTTCCTCGGCCCCCGCTCGACGAATCACCGTGAAATTTTCAGGATAGGAGCGGACCGGAGCTGGCCAAAAGTTTGAAAACTTTCGCGAAGATTCATCAATCAACGCCAACGTTATTCCAAATAGAATGTTGCGGATTTCCTAAGGAAAATAGGTCCTAACTATAACTACCTGCCAGTAGGTAACATATAGATATATATACACAGATATATATAGAATGCAACACAATTCTTAAAAATATATATTTTACAATTAATCATTTTTGTTGTTTAATTCCTTAAATATCCTAATGTAAAAAACACATTAGATATAAATACACATATATATATATATATATATATGTATATATTATCTACTGGCGGTCGCCAGTAGATAGTTATAGTTAGGACCATGTTTCCATAGGAAATCCGCAACATTCTATTTGGAATAACTTTGGCGCCGGTCGACGAATCCTCGCGAAATTTTCAAAGCTAATGGGGCGCTACGCTCCGCTCCTACCCTGAAAGTCGCGGGGGGATTCGTCAAGCGGGGGCTGAGAAAAAAGGGGGGTCCCAAAACGCGTTTTCCCCATGCATTTTTCCATAGGACCTTTAGACACAGCTACAGCCCGAACGGCTGAACAGAGTTACTTGAAATTTGGCAGAGAGGTAGTCTACAGGTCAAGGAAGTGCCTTTTGTAGGTCTGGTGTAAATCTGTTCAGTAGTTCCTGAGAAAATATTATAGCTATTGAACATGTAATAGATAGCCTTTCACAACGAAGCGCATAATATGTCCTCCGTGTGCGGACGGTGCGGTGTCTCTCACAGTCTGAGGGGGTGAAAATCAAAGGTGGAGAACGTGAAAAGGGGGCAGAGTGGACAGTTCCTGACCCCCTAGCCTTGGTCAGGGGGTCACAGAAGGACCCCCAAGGGAAAAAAAAACAATTTTTTTTTTAAAAAATCGCGAGGTGCGTGCACCCTGCGCGCACTGCGAACCGTGGGCGCTTGGTGCGCGAAGCGCCCCGGGTGCCCAGAGAGCGCGCACGGTGTAAAACCTGAAAAAAATAAAATAAAATAAAAACATAACTAAGCATTTAAAAAACCGTACAAATTCACTGAAAAAAACCATAGGTTTCACACACGTTATAGTTACGAATTAGCATTTAAAAAACCTTGCAAATTCACTTAAAAAACCATAGGTTTCACACATGTTATAGTTAGCTGGACATTTCACTCGTAAATAAACAATGAAATTCCCCCGTTATAGTTACTGCAGGCAACTATAACTCACGCGACCGCAATCCTCTGCTGATGACGTCAGATATTACATCACTGATGACATATGTGTCTTTCTGAAAAATAAATATTTGTAATATATGTATAGCTAAAGATTAATGGAAGAAGACATGGGTAAATAAGTGTCTAAATACAGTGATGTAATATCTGACGTCATCAGCAGAGGATTGCGGTCGCGTGAGTTATAGTTGCCTGCAGTAACTATAACGGGGGAATTTCATTGGTTTTTTACGAGTGAAATTGTCCAGCTAACTATAACATGTGTGAAACCTATGGTTTTTGAAGTGAATTTGCAAGGTTTTTTAAATGCTAATTCATAACTATAACGTGTGTGAAACCTATGGCTTTTTCAGTGAATTTGTACGGTTTTTTAAATGCTAAGTTATGTATTTATAAATTTTTTTTTTTTTCAGGTTTTTCACCATATATATTTCTTTATTTGAACCAGAAAAAATATAAGCAAATACTATGAAATTTAAATTATAAACAAATATTGATAAAAAAAATGTTTTTATTATTTATTTAGGGTATGTACTAGAGTCTTGGAATGATAGATATATTATTCCCACTCCAGTTGATGCAACAGTAGATAAAGTTTAGTACTTCAGAGTCATTAAATATATAAATCCTACTCCAATCTGTGTAACAGTGAGAAAAATGTTGGAGTTTGGAGGGGTTAAATTTACTTTTCCCACTCCAGTCTGTGCAACAGTAGGGAAAGCATTGGACTTCAAAGGGGTTACATTTACTATTTCCACTACAGTCTAAGCAACAGTAGGTAAACTACTTCCATTCAAACTCATTACATATTTGAATAATCCTATCAATTTAGAAAATATAAAAAACTCTAAACATTATTACTTAGCATAAAATATATAAATATATATATATATATATAAAAATATATATATACATATTAAAAAATAAGCAACAATTAACCAAGTTCTAAAATTCATAAACAATGTAATTCTATTCAATAAAAAAAAAATGGCTATTTAATTGCTTCTTAACTTGCCTTCCTGTACCCCTAAAAACCTAGCAACCCACACCGGAAATATAACTAAAATAAATAAGCATAAAACAATTTACATAATTGATAATCAATTGCATAATTAATTAACAATTGGCTGATTAATTAATAATTATTTATTACTTATCTTCCCACCCTATTCCACTACAAACCCAACAACCCCCTATGATTCTATAAATTAATATTAGCAATAAATTGAAAATTTCAAATCACCAAACTTTACAAACTGTATTTAAAAAATAATAACAATTATGCAAACAATAGCAAGATAAAATCAAAATATGAGCTAAAACACATTTAAATAATTAAAAATGATATTCTTTACAACTATGTTACTAAAAATTATTTTAACACCAACGCTATTCTTAACAACGATATTACACCACTGAAAAAATGATATTCTTGTTAACGATATTTATGCCTCACGATATTTTTTGTATGGCAGTTTTTTCTGACATTTCTGCCTCCTCATATTTACAACTGTAAATGTACCATTTCAGGGTTTGACCAGGCTTTTCCCTATGTAGTGAGTGTAGGGGTTCAGATTGAGCTTTAGGTTTTTGCCCATTTCATGCCAGGTGCGTTTGCACAATTAATTGCCTCAAGCATTCCATCACATCTGTTTGCTTCCTCTATTATATGATCCAATGCAAATGATGGGTTGGATGAAAATATAGCAACATCATCTGCATATGCAGTGATTTTAATGTTATAGCCACCAGAAATCAATGGCTGTGTTCCATCATTCACCTGCTGAGATTGTAGATACGGCTCCAAGTAGAGAGCGAATAAAAGAGGAGACAATGGGACCCCTGTAGGGTGCCCTGATGAATCTTAAATGGTAATGAGGATATCCAGTATGAGTAAGCTAAGAGCAAGGGGTCCTACATGAGGACTGTACCCATTTACAAAACCGGTCACCAACCCCAAAGGCTCCTATCTTTGCCCATTAACAGTCCCAGAGAACACAATCTATAGCATTCTCGCCATCTAACAAAACCATACCTAATATTTTATCAGATCTTTCTACCACATCAAAAGTAGCCTTTGCAGTATTGATGTGACTTATGGTATCACTACTAGGTATAAAGCCATGTTTCTGCTGAGACAGTTGGTCTGGTAAAAGAGGGGCCAGTCAGATAGCTAAGACCTTTGCAAAAACATTTGCATCAGTATTAATCAAAGAAATGGGTTGATAAGAGCTTCTGTCATCGGGTGGCTTGCCCTTCATAAAAAACACTGTGATACTGGTCATATTCCACGCATCCTTATCCATATATTGGACTATGCTTAGGAGTGAGGGAACTACACTATCCTTAAGTACTTTCTAACATTTGAGTGGAATAGAGCGCTCTCCTGCTACCAAAATAATGGCAGTGTCACTAGAGCAGCCTCAAGTTCCCTGGCAGAAATAACTTTCTGCAGTGGTGATGCCTGAGATTGCAATCTGCGACCCTGAAAATATGCCTTAAGACCGGAAAACTAAACATTTGGGGTTGACTGTATAGTTTCTGAGAGACAGAGGAAAAGTTTTCTACAATAGCCTGGGGATGAGTATAAACTATTCCATTGCTAACTTTAATACTCTGGATTACACACCTTGACTTTCTGTAAGAGATTTGATGAGCCAGAACTCAACCAACTCTTTCCCCATACTCATATTGAAGAGCCTTATTTTTCAGATAGCTGGCAGCCACCTTCTCTCTCAGATTCCACCCCAAAAGAGACTGTTTATTATTTAATTGGAAGTAAAGGACCCACACATCACAACCACGAAGACTTATCACCAGAGCATGCAGCGTTTCCAACTGTAGAATTGCCTGACCAAGCAATCTGGCACCTTTTTGCATGCCATAATTTTTGCAAAGATGAAATGAGCTGTTAGGTCCCTGATCTATCAACACTATAATAAATAATGTCCTGCCTGAAGGCTACTTTGATAAGGGGGAAAATAAACTTGCTTTTTGATTGTGCTCAACAAGAGTCACACATGAGCCAGACAGAGACTACACTCACTGAAGACACAATTATTATAAATGAAAATATTCAATCTCATGCAATGTATTGATAAATCGCAGTAATTAGACAAAAAAACAAATACATTCAAATTTTTATTATAAGTATCAAAACAATCTGCACGAGAGACTAAGGGGTCCATTACGATGGCCGCAACAGAGCATGGGACTGACCGCCGAAGTCGCGGCAGTCCCACAATGCAAATCAGGATGCGCTTGCCACACTGGCGGACGCATCCTGGGCTTTTGACATTGCAGGTGGATCTGCTGGCTGCAGACCTGCCCACAATGCAAATGCAGTGCCTACATCATTGCCATGCGCTACATGGCAGGCACCACGTGGTGCCTGCAACGTTCTGCATGGCAATGAAGGGGGGTACCATGGGTTTCCCCATGTGCACACCCCACCCGCTGACACCTGGCCCCCAATGTCAGCCACCACATGCCTTTCCATGGCGGCAACGTTTCAATTAATAAACTGTACTTTGACTTTTATAATATTCAGCTACAGTGCTGCCACTGAAAATAGCTTGTGAGGCCTATCACTGGGGGAACATGTTAATTTTAATTTTGAACATGCTCCACTTTTAAATGTTAGGCATCCTACATTGTGGACAGCAAGATGTACTTCGAGTGATTAATTAATATTTAAAATCATAGTTTCCACCAGACAAAAAGGGTTATTTTGACACCTTCGACAGAAGATTTTTTTTAGGCTTCTGCGGTCAAGCTAATCAAGGTAGGTATGAAGCCAGGGCCACTCTATGGATGTCACAATAAATTTACAGTCCACAAGTGGCATTTAACTTCCAGTCCTGAGTATATTTTCAACTCCATATACCAGTGACCTATAGGCAAGTTAGGGGTAAGCTAATTCAACAATGTTTAAAAATGGAGCACAAGCACTTTACTCCTGTTTAGCAGGGGTAAAGTGCACCAAGATTTAAAGTCGAGCAAAAATAGTGTACAGAAAATAGTGAAATATCTAGGGTGACCATGCAGAAATCCGGCTTTACTGGAGTTATATATATATTTTGTTTGTTTTCAATATATATTACCAAATAAGTTTCATCACCTAACAAGCACTCTATACAATTAGTATAACTAGAAAAAAATTGGGGAAAATAGGTTGTGTGTTAATCATTGCAATAAATATACTTTTATAATTTAATTTAGTTTTTATTTCCAAACATTTCACATGGAAAGTTTTATTACATATGTTTGCATATGTAAGAGTATAGAACATTATTTTTTATTGCATGTTATATTTTTTTATATAAAAATGTTCAGTTAAATAAAATTTCCATGTATTCGTATTTTTTCATACCATGTCATTTTACATAAATTATTCATCATTATTATACATTATTTATACAGATTCACAATTCTTTAAAAATATTTAAACATATATATATATATATATATATATGTTTCATATATTTTTTAAGAAAGAACATTTATTTATTTCAATATTGCAGTCTTTTTTTCATTTCCACCTTTTGTTTTTTGGTATTGTGTACAGTGTTCATAGCATTTCCACATTAGCACAGATTCCAATGTCTAACATTTGGGTAAGATAACTTTTTCACTGATTATTTTCATTTAGATATTTTTGGTCTATTTTATTTAAGTTACATCACGTAGGGCCTTATTATGATGGTAGTCGGGTGAGCACCTGACCGCCATCATTGCGCGTTGGATACTGACCGACATGTAGTCGGCAGTTCCACCTGCCAAATTACGATCCAACTGCCATACATTCTGTTGGAAACACACTGTTTTGTATTGCAGCTTATGCAGCACCCCAGAAAAGTGAAGCAGCACAAGCCACAATTGACATAGGCATATTAGAAACATCCATGCACTATGTGCCAGGCACCATGAGTGCCTGGCACAGGGTCCATGGATGCTTGGGTGGCATCACATGTGCCCCCCAAACATCATAGAAGTGGCCAACAGGGAACAGGGGTCTTGCTAGGGGCACCAAAAGCCCCTTTTTATCTGCCTGTACATGGCTATCGGACTCCTATGTACAGACCTAGCGAAACGGACATCGTAATCCCTTTGGTGGTGCGTGAACAGGAACCACTCCTATTGTAGGAATCATGGTCCCACAGCTGTCCCGACATGCTCCTTGAGCCCGTCAGAAAAAGGATATATTACGTTACAACACATTTATAATCAGTGAAAAAATAGTAAATAAAAAATATTGAAACAATAATACTTTCCAAATATTATTTTATTTTTTAATTAAAATATTTTGACGTATACATAAACTTTTAAGAGTAAAAAAACTGTGTGAATGAATTACTAAAACCAGCCTATACAAGCAAAGCATAAAAACGTGATGTCTTTCCACTATTTCCTCTAAAATATCCTAGTCATTATCGACTCTAGAAAAAATTGTGTCCTTCCTCTATTTTCATTACATCTGCCTAACCACATCTATCCAAAATGGCTGCAATTCTGAACAAAGAACGTTAAAAGCAACATTTTACACACAACATAAAAATACACATTCTGTCAGGTTCTGCATCACACACAAAAATAGATTTCTAAACATATTTTTATTTACATTTTCATTTACCCCTAGATATTTATAAATTAAGCCGGCCACTATTTTGTGCTCAGTGATGCAAGGACTTCCCTGGTAACCAAACGCATCAACAGTAGCAGGAGAAAACTGCCAACTTTGGCTGCAGACACTGCCGTCTACTGACAGAAGTAAGTGTAAGTTGAAAATGAAGCACATTTAGATAAACAACTATTAATTGAAAAGCCTACTTAAAAAAAAAACATTTTAATGATATCACAGAACTTGAAAAAGACTTTGAACAATACAATACCTATATATTGTCCAAAGTAAGTGTATATTTAAAAGAATTATGAATTAACCTTAAGTGAAAAAAGTCTTACTTACAAATATTTTTTTTAAGTCATTTCCAGACTTTGACCATAATCACACAATGATTAAAATTGAAAGAAATTTAGAGGACAATCTTCTGTAAGCACAGTGTAAAGTGTTTGTATTATAAAAAAAATAATCTTTTTCAAGTGTTAAATATGGCACAATTACTATGCTAACTCCACAGGCTGCTTACCTCATGGAATGTGATAGTCAGTAGTGGGGGAAACATTACCATTTGAACTCCCCAGAGTGCTTGCCTTAAGGAAGGCACTGGTCACTGGTGGGGGGCAAAATTACTATTCTAACTCCGCACGGTGGTTGCCTCAGGAAAGGTGCTGATCAGCCGTGGGGGGCAAAATAGCTATTTTAACTCTGCAGGATGCTTGCCTCAGGGAAGGTGCTGGTCACTGGTGGGGGGGGATTACTGTTCTAACACACCATTCCTTGCCTCAGAGAAGGCGTTACTCAGTTGTGGGGGGCAAAATTACTATTCTAACTCCACAGGGTGCTTGCGTCAGGGAAGGTGTTGGTCACTGGTGGAGCAAAAGACACACAATTGATGGATGGAATGAAAAACAAATCAAAACATTCTCCCCCAGTCAAGAGATCTGGGTTAAATCCATCATTCTTTTGCTCACCATGCCACCCCAGTGTAGACCTGGCCATATGCAAATCAGTCTTGACCCTGTGCCTCATGGGAACAGTCCAGCTCGAACTGCCAAGCCAGGGAGGACCTGGCCTGGCAGTTCGGGCTGGACTGTTCCCATTGGGCACAGGGTCAAGACGGATTTGCATGTGGCTGGGTCCCAACTGGAATGGCATGGTGAGAAAAAAAACGATGGATTTAGGCCCAGATCTCTGTACTGGGGTGAATGTATGACATTGTTCTGCATTCTGTCCATCAATAGTTATTTTTGCATTGGTCACTGGTGGAGAGCAAAATTATTATTATAACACTGCAGGGTGCTTGCGTCAGGGAAGGTGCTGGTCAGTGCAGGGGAGGACATTTATTATTCTAACTCCCCCATGTCTTTGCTTCAGGGAAGGTGCTGGTCAGTGGTGGGGGCAACATTACTATTCAAACTCTGCAGGGTGCTTGCCTCAGGGAAGGTGCTTCTCACTAGTGGGAGGCAAAGTTACTATTCTAACTCCATAGGGTGCTTACGTCAGGGAAGGTGCTGGTCAGTGGTGGGTGGCAAAATTACTATTCTAACTCCACAGGGTGCTTGCTTCAGGGAAGGAGGTGGTCACTGGTGGTAGGCAAAATTGCTATTCGAACTCCGCACTGAGCTTACCTCAGGGAAGGTGCTGGTCAGTTGTGGGGGGGAATAACTATTCTAACTCCTCAGGGTGCTTGCCTCAGGGAGCGTGCTAGTCACTACAGTAGAGAAGATTTACTATTGTAACTCCCCCATGTCCTTGCCTCAGGGAAGGTGCTGGTCAGTGGGGGTAGCTAAATTTACTATTCTAACTCAAACAGTTGCTTGCCTCAGGGAAGGTGTTCATCAGTTTTTGGTTTAATAAAGGTAAACATTGAAAAAATGAAACATACCATCGTTATTTTTTTACACAGCTGAAAGAAGCTGAGAACCATCATCTGAACTCCAAACATCATCTTCAGCAGTAGGTCAACAATGAGAAAGCCATCCACAGGTGAAATAACCCAAAAACCTAATTTTGCAACAAAAACTAAGCAAAACATTTATTTTACATGTAGACAAACATCAATCATTAAAATAATCCCCTTTTTCTTTTAGACCTTCTCAACATCACCCTCAAGGGAGAATCCTTTTATAACCACAAAAGCAGCCAATGAAACAATTGTAGAACAGCAAAAAGACAACCAAGCAAACTGGGGAACCTTAGTAAGGTGAGACAAACAACTTTAACTAAATAAAATGCATCATTTTCTTCTAACAGGAATCAACTGAACCATATTAGAAATTCAAAAGTGGAAAAATCCAAAACAAACAATGTAACAAAGAACATGTTCTTCAAAAACTCAATTCAGAAGTAAATAAGTATTAACCATTTATACAGGTTCAAAACACTAAACAATATCGAATTGCAAATGCACATAACAGCAATACATTGTAAAAGATATTTTTCTGAAATGTCACTAATCAAACATGTTTAGCTAACAAATTTTTCTTTTCAGATTAAACGTTCAAAGAAAAATATAAAAAAGTCAAAAAATCATTTTTTTCTTTCTTTTACAGACAATTCAAAAATTGCATCAGCAAGACAAGCGACTTATGTGAAATCCCAAAGAGGAACTGACTCTTGAAACACAGAGGCTACCTTTATTGTAAGGAGTTATTAACTGAGCCCAGGAGTCATTGGAGGTGTGTGCAATATTACTCATCCCATTGCACAGGCAGAGCGGTTACTCTTGAGGACACTGTTGAAAAGACCACTGAGCACAACCACTGCAATGGAGATTTGGGTTAGAGAAAACATAAATCAAATGAAAGAACTTGCATCCACCCCAAATGAAGCTTGTGGCGCAGTGTTGAGGGAGGTATCCCAACACATTCCTATGCCTATAGCAAGTTGTATGCCACAGTTCCAAACGTATGCAGAAGTTTACAGCGAAAAAAACAGGCAAGTAATCCCCAACATGACATAACATTCCTCCTGAACTAACTGTCACTGTTACTAATGAAACCTTTCTTTCACATGACAACAAAAACCCTAAAAAAAGAATACTTATCTTTAGCACACTCCATAACCTTGGAAAATTGGAGACTAGTGATATTTGGATGATGGATGAGACATTTAAATTCACACCCCATCCATTCAGCCAAATATACAGTATTCATGCCTACATTAATAACACTGTAGTTACCTTAGTGTACCGTTTACTCCCTGATAAGCAAACCTCAACTTAAGCTGAATTTGTAACAGTGCAAAAATCTAAAACACAAATTAAAAGTTCTAGAAAAGCGATAATTGATTTCAAATTATCAATTATTAACACTATAACTAAAATGTATCGCAAAACCCAAATTCAATAATGTTAGTTGAGGATTACATATCAGACAGTAAACTGCAATTTGAATTAAAAAAACATCTGTCTTGTGCTTTGTTCGTCCTGACTGTGTGGATGAATACTCCACATCAATTACTGAATCTGACAATTTTGCTACAAATGCAGACAAATTGGGTGTTCTACTAAATTACTTTGAGGACACATGGATTGGCCAGCTAAGCAGGTAGGGTCACAAGAGGAATCCAAGGTTCCAGTAAAGTGGTGCAACTGTTACACGGTCTGCTTAGAGCAGAGGTCTTCAAACTTTTGGATACCGAGACCCCCCTGTCAACATTTTGAGGCTTAAGGACCCCCTCCTGACAAAAAATTCTAAACCTGTAGGCAGGGCTACTGGAATGATGAGGCAGGTGCTGGGGCCCAATTTTCTTGTTTTCCATTTATCTCCATGAACCCACTCTGGTCGATTGAACCTTTTTACTTGCCCAATAGCGTGGAGGGAGCAACCACAATTATCAGAGAATATTTTCCGCAATTTGATATAATTAGGGACTCAAAACTCAATCTCTATAGCTCTCAGGATTTTATTATCAACATAAACATCTGCAGATATAGGCACCTTAGCACAAGGCACAACAGGTAAATAGGCACTAACACAAATGCTACTCTACGAAGAATCCGCATTCGACTAAATATAAACAAAAGTACAACTTCTAAAAGCATGAGGTAGATAACTACCAAGCCAATGTCAATATTAGGAATCATTAAACAGAAGCATCTCTGTCCCTACTCTGTGCTAGATGACATCCCTGCTTAACGTTCCCTTAAGACCCAAGAAATCGTAAAAAGGTGTCAGAAGTGAAACTTCCTAAGAAGTCTTCACTTAGAGAGAGCTTGATCTAAAGTGCTCCTTCTAGCTCCTCGCCCACCTCTTCTCTGCTCAACCCACAGGGCACTGTCCCTAATACAAAACCCCAAATCATAGAACACACCCTCCGGGACACCTCCTCGACCAGGTCTTCTTCCAGTAATTTTCCATCCAGAGCTGTCCATCCTCCATCGTCCATCCGCTTGTCCTTGGGTCCCAGACACCGTCTGCACTAGGAGTTGCGATTGGCACATTCCAAAGTACTCCCATGTCTGGCTTCCCCCATAATTCAACTCTTAGACAAAGACCTTTTCTACTAACGAACCAACTGTCCTTGCACCTGCGGTGAGATCATGGGATGGAGAAATACTTCGCATCTTTAAACTTTACAATTTACTGCAGCCCAAAACCTCTACCAGAATAAATCATTGCGGCCTACCGCATTCAGCTAACATAAGAAATAACAGGCCTTTCTTCTCAACGATATATGTGCATTCGGGCCTCTACTCGGTTAAACATGCTATTAAATCACATTCTAAGCATTAGTGCTTTTACTTTCATATAAATGAATAAGCGACCTACATGAGTAATTTTAATCATGTCACTCGTTTAACCTAATACATTGCATTGAACGGAAACTAATCGTCATGCATTTTACTGAATACATTCACAATATGTGTTCACATCTCTAACACTTCTATGTTGCAATATAGCTAATACATTTCTTAATACATTTCGCATGACACATCTACATTGATTATATGCGGGTGCCAACTAACGGTGAATATGATGCACCCCTACAAATTTCAAAACCTTTAGGCGCTACATCAGTTCCCCCCTTTGATGACAACTGTCATCACACCATCATATTCTCATTTCTCCTGAAATAAGAAGCTGATCTAAACGGTACTTGTTACCATTCTACTCTGTCGGATCCCTTCCATCCTTTTAAGATTCTGATATTGACGGTCCTGCAATCTCGCCATTCTCTCCTCATTCGCTCTGAGGGCTCTTTCGACCCTATTCCCTCTGTACCATTTCCAGGCTCTTACGAGTCCCCACAGACAGACCACACAAACCACAGCAATTATTATTGGCTTCAACACAGATCCAAGAAATTCCATTCCCAAGTTCACAAACCAAGTCCCCACTCGACCAAATCCTTGACCAATCTTTTCCCACACATTCTCTTCTGTCAAATCTACTATTTCCTTATGGATTGTGGTAATGTTGTCTATGTATTTCTCCAGGTCCTTACTATTGTCTGGAATATACGTGCAACATTCCTGGACCTTCAGCAATTTACAGACTCCGCTCTCTTTTGCCAATAATACATCTAACGCAAGTCGATTCTGCAAAACCATATTCCGTATTGATAACATTTCTCCATTCACCAACAGCAATGACCTCGCCCTATTCATTGACAATTCATCCACCACAGTCGCCAATCTTCTTATTTTCACATCATTCAGGACCACACCCAAACTAGGTATAGTCACTTCGAATATATCACCAATCACCGCTCCTGCACTTACAGCTCTACGCACCTTAGAATGACGTCCCGTCTCTAGTAGATTCAAATCTTCAGCATGATAAATCTTTGGAAAATGATAGCCAAATAACACGTACCATACCAATTCGCAGGCAATTTCACATATGCATTCCTCCCACATACATAATACACAGTCGGAATCACCTGTACCGGACCTTACAAGAAGTTCTTAGCAGAGTCCTCCATGGTAAAGGTATGATCACACGTACTATGCCCCACTGGAACCTTCTCCTTAGGAGTTTGAGGACGGGCAACACACAATTTCGCCTTCTGTACTTCATCTAATGCAATCGGTCCATAACTTCCCTTAGATTTGTGCAATCTCTCCTCATCAGTCCAATCCACTGGACTATCTCCTGTATCTCGTGTCTGGGTCAGTTTTCTATACCTATCCTCTATCTGACCTATGAACTTCTTTTCCGTTTCGGACAACCAACATGTCAAATTATGTCTATGAGCATAAGCTGTATCTAGCTTCACAGTCGGTATGAAATACTTCCGAAGTCTATCCTCTGACTTGTAATAATCATACTTATTCAAATGCTTATATGCCGGAACTTCAGGAAGTACTGTATCATAATTTGAAAAGAAATACTCAAACTGTTTCCTTTCATAAAACAAACTAAGCAATAGGCTACAACAAATCCCAAATGTCAATGGAAGATGATGGTATCTAATACCTTCGTCTACTGAAGCAGGCAACTGCATGCACACATAACAATCCTTCGCATCCATCGCATCAACATACTCATACAACAGCTTCGCATAAGCATTAAGTTTAAAATCAGCTCTAGACAAATCTATATGAAACATACGACTCTCCTCAAGCGTCCAAGCTCTCTGATCTCTAATAGTGACCCCTCCCTGTCCTAGAGTGGTAGAGGTGGGTGTTCCCTGAACCTCCCCCTCCCCTCTATGGGCCACCATGTACGAAGTTACTACTACTGCAAATATAACAGCTATCACTACCCCTAACAGTGTGCCTATCACCATTTTGGCTCTACGGTGTGTATTTCCAGGTTCCGCCATCTTTGAAATGTTCTCAATGTTCAGTACAGTCTCTGCTGACACAAGTCTCTTTCTCATCCAGCAATTCTGTTCAGCTGCTCTCTTAAACCGGGAAAACCTCTAACAAAGTTCAATTTCTCATCTCTTTGGATCAGGAAGACTTCCCTAGTTCTTCTTCCTCTCGGGCCTAGGTTATTTTCTTTTCAAACTTTATATACAGCAAATTTTACAATCAGTCCAGAATAACTGCCGATCCCAACAGCTCTAGGACCCCCTGCAAAATTTCAAGTTTAAGGGTTGTCAGTTCTTGGGGAGCTGGTATAACTGTAAAGGTTGGGAAGTCCAGCGTTTCCAAAATCAGACAACGGATGATGCTCAAAAGTGGCGGATTCGGAATATTGATGGTCAATATTCCTTCGATCTCCAATCCTGGAATCCTCAACAACACTTCCACTCTCAGAAACAGGAAACTGCTGACCAGTGTGATCAATCTCAACCTTCCCGTGTTCAGTAAACCTGGCATCAGTCACTATGTATGCCCACTCTGGTGAGGCGTACTTTTGGCACGGCACTCTTGTTCTCTTCGATCTTCTCAGAGCACCTTGGGGTCGATCTTCGTCACTTTGCTCTGCTTCTGATTCTTCAGAAACTGGGGCGAGATCTGTTCTTGGTGCCGATCTCAAGTTTACCCGTCTCTGACTCACGGGCCAAACCCTTTCTGCTTCTGTGGCACCTCCACTCTCCCTACTGGTACCCTGTGCACTGCTTTCTTCTTCAGCAGAATTTGACTTGGTACTGCCCACTGCAGCTCTTTCTTCTTCTTCCGAGTCCGTTTCAGTGTTACTTTCACGTTCCCTTTCGGCTTGGTTTAGTGCACAACCAGCTGCATCAGCAACCCCTACAGCTTGACTTGCCCTCTCAGATGGCTCTGCCACCTCAGCTGGGTTCTCGCTCTTGAGAGGGACTGTTTCTTCCAAGGGTGCTGGAACTCTACGGGTATGGGAGGCGTGTACCCAGTTTGGCAATCCTCCACACTTCTCTGCTGTGTTAGTAACTAGAATGATTTGATATGGCCCACGTCACCAAACATCCAGGCAACTCTTCCTCACGTGTTTGTGCACCAATACCCAGTCCCCTGGGCACAAGTCGTGGCACAGGTCACTTGCGGCTGGAACCGTTGCTGTCTGCACCTGCTGAGACACAGAACGGACCACGTCAGCCAGGCCTTTACAATAGTCCAAAATCATATCATCAGTGATGTTAATCAAAGCAGTGGCAGGTATTGCTGGCAAGCATATCGCCCTTCCCATGGGGTGACAATCCAGTCCTCCTATCAGGGACACTACGGAGACTCATTGGAACTAAAGGTAATGCATCTGGCCACTTCAAAGATGTCGAAGAACACACTTTCGCCATTCGGGCTTTCAAAGTTCCATTAACTTGCTCCACAATCCCAGAAGCCTCTGGTCGGTAACTCCAGTGCAATCTTTGGTCTACATTCAAGGCAGCACAAAGCAGCTTCATGATTTCACTGTGGAAATGCGTTCCTCAATCTGATTCAAAAGAGGTCGGAAAACCGTACCTCGGGATTAGTTCTCTCAATAGTAACTTAGCTACGGTGAGTGTGTCACACCTACGTGTCGGGTGAGCCTCCACCCACCTGGAAAAGACACAAACTATGACTAATATGTACCTCAACCCATTACACTTCGGCATTTCAATAAAATCCAGCTGCATTCTATTAAAAGGTCCACCTGACCTACCTTTGTGACTCAACGTCACAGCGGTCCTCTTTCCTACATTCATCTGTTGACATGTAACACACCTCTGGCACACAGCTTCAGCTACCGTCCGAAACTTCGGATTGTACCATGTCTGACGAAACACTCACATCATTGCATCTCTGCCAAGATGTACAGCACCATGTATCAACCTCGCCATGGGATTCAGCAAACATTCCGGTAACACAGCTCGTCCATCATTCGAAACCCATATATCCACATCTCCCTTCTCGCATCCAGCTCGTATCCAGCTGTCCCGCTCCTGATCAGAGACTCCATCTTGCAGCTGCTTCAGTTCCTCCCATGAGTCTGCCATAGCTAACATCACATTGTAATCTGTTTTTTCTTCGCTTTCCACAACATGTTTCTCAGTAAAATGACATCCCTGTTCTGCACAAAATCGAGCAACTTCATCTGCGTAATTATTACCAAATGACACAAAATCGTTTCCTTTAGTGTGCGCAGAACATTTAACAACAGCAATTTCATCTGGGCCTTGCAATGCTTCCAACAATTGTCGTACATAATCCCCATTTCTGATGGGTGAACCAGAAGATGTCATAAACCCTCTCTGGGACCATAGCTGTCCGAAATCATGCACTACACCAAACCCATATTGACTATCCGTGTAAATCGTTACACGGATCTTATCAGCGGCCAAACAGGCACGGGTCAAGGCAATAAGCTCAGCCACCTGTGCGGAGTGTACTCCTTCTAGACAAGCGGCTTCAACCACCCCTGTGATGGTACACACAGAAAACGCTGCTCTCAGTCGACCAACACTGTCTCTTAAACATGAACCGTCCACAAAGAAAATCTCATCTGAAACTAGGAGCGGTTCATTGACAATGTCAGGTCTCGGTTTGGTGCATAGTTCCGTCACATCGAGGCAATCATGGTCCTCACAATCTTCATCATCATCTACATTTGGAATAGGCAACAGTGTAGCAGGATTTAAAACAGAACACCTCTTCAGCGTCACATTGTCTGCAGCAAGGATGACTTGCTCATAATGAGTCAACCTATTATTTGTGAGGTGCTGTGTTTTAGTCCTAGTCATCAACAACTCAACAGAATGTGGCACATGAACAGTAAGCGGATGACCCATCACAAGGCTCTCACATCTTTCGATACTGACACCTGTTGCAGCAACGGATCTGAGACATCCGGGCAACGCAGAAGCTACTGGATCTAAAGTAGCTGAAAAATAGGCAACTGGTCTACGGACACCTCCGTGACTCTGAGTCAACACTGCTAATGCGCAACCTTCCTTTTCGCAACAGAATAAGGCGAATGCCTTGTTATAATCTGGCATTCCCAAAGCTGGCACGCTGCATAAAGCTTCTCTCAGCCTCAAAAATGACCTTAAGCAGTCATCATCCCATGGTACCGGATCACTCACATCCTTACGCGTCAGCCGCTGTAAAGGCTTCGCTTCAAAGGAAAAGTTTGGGATCCACTGGCGGCAATAGCCCACCATTCCCAGAAACATTCTGACTTCCCTCTGAGTCGAGGGAACCGGCATTCTCAAAATCGCATCAATACGATCTGGAGACACCTTTCTCTTGCCTTTCTCAATTCGGGGCCCCAAATACTGCACCTCGCTCAAACAGTATTGCAGCTTGTTTGGAAACACCTTGTGACCATTCTCTCCCAGGTAGTTCAACAGAGCAACGGTATGAATTCTGCAGGCGTCTTCCGTCTCCTACGCAACAAGCAGATTATCAATGTATTGCACTAAAACAGAGTTTTGTGGCAACACAAGACCTTCAAGATTTTTCTTCAAGATCTGATTAAAAATAGATGGGCTCTCTGTATACCCCTGTGGGATACGACACCACGTTAAGACACGATTTTCCAGCCGAAATGCAAAAAGAAATCGGCTTTCCTTATGTAGAGGAATCGAGAAAAAAGCTTGACACAAGTCAATCACTGTGAACCATTCAGCTTCACATGGGATCTGAAATAGGATCACAGATGGATTCGGTACCACTGGACAACATGGAACAACCATTTCGTTTATTTTTCGCAAATCCTGCACAATCCTAAATTTCCCACTTGGTTTCTGTAGTCCCATGATAGGCGAATTACATGGGCTACCCATAATCTCCATTAGTATTCCCTGCTTGTTCATAGACTCAATCACAGGTTTAATCCCTGTAATAGTTTCAGGAGATAACTTATACTGGGGTGTCCTCGGAAACTGTACATTTGGTTTAATCTGGATTTTCACTGGGTCTACTCCCTTGACTAAACCAATCTCCTCAGCACTAAGGTCCCATACGTCAATAGACACTGAGTCCCTCAGATCAAGAGGAAGCTCCTCCGCCGTCAATGCTGGGTACATTTCCACACACACACGCTGATTTGCAACCTTAAAGGTCGCGTCATCGTCTCTCGTCTGTACCTCCACTCCTTTCGGGGTTCAGTAGATCGTGCAGTTGAGCTTGCACAATAGATCTCTCCCTAACAGGCAAACCGGACTAGAATCACACACCACAAACTGGTGTCGATCACTGAAATTTCCTATCCTGATTGGAATTGGCTCCGTCAGTGGACTAAATAGGTTTCTTATTTGCCACACCAACAACCTGGATACTTTGTCCAGAAAGAGCTAGACCTGGAACCACTGCCGATCTTATAGTCGATCTGGTAGCCCCCATATCAACCAAAAAGGTTGTAGGGTGACCGTCAAGGTCTGCTTCAACAAAGGGTCCTTTCTGATCTACTTCTAGGATGGCTCTAAGCATGCAATCCTTATCTCTCTTTGAACATGTTCGTGCCAACAGGCTTGTATCATTTTCCTCACTCACTTCAAACATTGGCATTTGCAAATAGGTTCGAGCTCCCTGCTGTACATTCTGTATTTTGGGTGGCTGGGGAACCTGCACCTGCGGAACACCAGTTCCCCCTTTTATCGTTTTTGGTCTAGTCACTGTCGGTACCGCCTCCGCCCTAGGGACCTGAACTACTTCTCCTTCCGGCTGTATCTGATTCCATGGGTTCAGGGGACACTCGTGTCTCCAGTGTCCAACCTGGTGACACTGATGACATGCTGTAGTCTTTTTCAATGTCGCCACATCCATACCTGTTCTAGGGTCTATTGGTCTTGGCCTTCCCTGCTCCTGAACATTCTGATTTCCCGCCTGATAATTTCCCTGTCTCCTTACCAACGCTCCCCCATTAGGCTGTCCCTGAGCGGTTTGCATCTGAACAAGCATCAAGTTATCTTTCAACTTCCTGTGCTTGGATTCAATCTCATCTGTGCAATATCGAGCGTACCGTAAAATCTCATCAACAGGCTTGTTTTGCCAACAAATCAAATGCTGCTGTATCATGAGACTAACCTCTGGCCTCAATCCCAACACAAACTTTGAAACAAACTGTCCCATATCTTTTGTGTCCAACGCATCTAGGCCACTGTACTGCTTAAAAGCCTGCAAGAGTCTCTCATAGAATTCATGTACCGCCTCCTTAGGTTCCTGCACTGTCCTGTCTATCTTCACCCAATCGATGTCTTGTGGTGAGACCTTCGCCTTCAACCAAGTAATCACTTGCTCGTACTTCCTCATCACTAGTGGTGACGGACCATTCGTGATCGCGTTCCTATCAGGCTTGTAAGCCGGCCACTCAATGGCAATCTTGCATGCTGCCCACAAATCTCCCGGAACCACAATATCAAATAAGGTATTCAGATTGATCCACAATACCTTTGAGATCTTTACAAAGCGGTCAACCTGCTTATACCACTCTGCGGGCTTCTCCCTAAGCCGGGGAAAATCATTGGTAAACGCCGCCAAATCACCCCTGCTCCAGGGTACATGCACGTATCCTCCATTCTGCACTTCCCTTAAAGGGAAATTCCTTATCTCCAACACCCCTCCACCCGGAGGTGGGGTCTCTCCTATCGTTCTCCTAGAGCTTTTCTTCTTGGACCATTTTTCTTCCCATTTATCAAGCATCATCCATGCACGCATGGCTGTGATCAGATCTCTGATATGGATCCTCAGTCCGGTAACCCTTTTCTCCTCCAGTTCCTGGTCACTGTACTGCAACCTATGACTTCCATGCAATGTTTTAGTCTTGGACAGATCCACCTCATATCGCTTAGCCAACTATGACAATTTCTCATGTGCAACTCGTGCCTTCCGAGTCACATCCTTCGCTACGAAGAGTAATTCATCTGGTCCATACATTAATACTCTCTCAAGGGGTAAGTTTCCACCTATTATCTCCTCCACTTCCGCCTTTAACCTTACTACATCTATCATCCTCCCTTTCAGGGCTCCTCTCAGCACTTCTCGGCAGACTACCCCTTCTCTATCGCTGTTCTCACATTCTTGCTCCTGCGACCTACTCTCTTCTGGTATACCCATTGGAGCGGACCGATTCATGCAAATGACCCGCTCTCTCTCTGCTGTCATCACTCTTGGGCTTTGGTTTCTCACTGGTGGTACCCATGATCGTAAATCTGATCTCGACTCCATCAGAGACCTCGGCCTCTCTGGTCTCTATTCTCCTTGTCCCCTAGATGAGTCTGACATGGCTGGCAATGGTGTACTCCATTCTATAGGGTTCGGAGTCCAGGCCATTCCACCCACTAGGCCACATCCTGCGACCTCTCTCCTTACCCCCTCGGCTGTCTGCTCTGGGTTCGCAACCTCCTCTGAATCTGGGTGGTAAATCGAAACAATAGGTCCAATAGTGACCGGTACCTTTAGAGCATCCGGTAACCTCACATCTCTCTCGATCTTTACGCTAGCCACAGACTGGCTCCTTGTACTCTCTGTTCCTATCGAGATCCTTCCTTCTACTCTCGTCTCTGGTTGGATTGTTACTCCTCTAGTCTCTTCTATCTGAACCAACGTCTCCTCTGGGACCTCTGGGTTATACGGAGGTGGTCTCTCTGATAACAACCTCTCCAATAGGCTATCATCAGTATCACTATCATCCTCATCATCTGACTTTATGTTCTTTATCTCCTCCGAAGTGATCAATAAGGGATACAGTCTATCTCCCTCTATTGCCTGTGCTCTCCATCTTTTCTCTTCTGCATCCCATCTGGCATTCTGGAACGACTTAATCGACTTTTTCACTCTTTCCTGGTTTTTGTTTTTTTTCCTATCATGCGCTGCTCTAATCCACGCATGTAGCGCTTCAAATTGTGTTGGTCTGGGCAAAGGTCGCAAGGACGCCATCACAGACTTCAACTGGTACAACACTTCTAATCTAAATGAACCATATCTCGGGAAAGCTAATTCTCCTTCATTTTGAGTCATTTTATGCCAATTCTCAAGCCAAATTATCGTATGCAATCCCACATTCCTTGCCATGTAATGTGCTGGAGTATCCTCAGGAGGAGCTTCTTCTCCTCCTCGAGTAACTACATGTTTGTCACCTCTACACAGTTCTCGAAAAACCTTAAAACACTTCATGATTGACAAAATTCGATCCCACACTCTGTTTACCTCTTGATGTCGAACCCGCCAATAACAGCGCGACTAACACCAACCAGCCTATCACAGTGCGACACTGTCTGACGTCACCTTACTTCGTTCGCAGCAGTTCCCTTTCCTTACGCTTTACGTCTCACGCCTGCACTCGTCCCATTCATACACTGAAATAACCGTTTGTCCCAATCAAGTTACTTCTATGGCTGTCCGTCCACAGCCTCTGACTGTTCGTCCACAGTCTCTGGAAATTGTTGACCTCGGTTGGCAACTGTCTGTCCCCGTCCGGCCAGACAGTTCGCCTCTGATAGGTTACAAATATCCAATTCCACACACAGCAACCCACGACCAGCGTTGAGCTGTCATGCACTCACACATTCGCTCCCCCTATCTCGGTCAAGGTGATCGATCGTACCTCACGATCTCCTTTGGGTGGTCAACAAAATCTACCACGGGTGTCTTCCACACCACAATTCCCGGGCTGCGCGCACTCACAGCCTGATCTCACAATCACTCAACATTCACTCCAACTCCGCAAGACATCACACAACGAATCAACACCGCAATCTACAACATCTCATCCTATTCGTACTCACTCCACGAACTGCTGCTTCCTGCCGCACTGCTACTCGCCGTCAATGTTCATCATCCGCCGTCACCATCACTTATCGTCTATGGGTCTCAAGGATCACTTATCCTATTCTAATCCTCCCTCGCTATCGGAAGTAACCATCCGACTCTGCTACCAACTGCTGGGGCCCAATTTTCTTGTTTTCCATTTATCTCCAAGAACCCACTCTGGTCGATTGAACCTTTTTACTTGCCCAATAGCGTGGAGGGAGCAACCACAATTATCAGAGAATATTTTCCGCAATTTGATATAATTAGGGACTCGAAACTCAATCTCTATTGCTCTCGGGATTTTATTATCAACATAAACATCTGCAGATATAGGCACCTTAGCACAAGGCACAACAGGTAAATAGGCACTAACACAAATGCTACTCTACGAAGAATCCGCATTCGACTAAATATAACAAAAGTACAACTTCTAAAAGCATGAGGTAGATAACTACCAAGCCAATGTCAATATTAGGAATCATTAAACAGAAGCATCTCTGACCCTACTCTTTGCTAGATGACATCCCTGCTTAACATTCCCTTAAGACCCAAGAAATCGTAAAAAGGTGTCATAAGTGAAACTTCCTAAGAAGTCTTCACTTAGAGAGAGCTTGATCTAAAGTGCTCCTTCTAGCTCCTCGCCCACCTCTTCTCTGCTCAAACCACGGGACGCTGTCCCTAATACAAAACCCCAAATCATAGAACATGCCCTCCGGGACACCTCCTCGACCAGGTCTTATTCCAGTAATTTTCCATCCAGAGCTGTCCATCCTCCATCATCCATCAGCTTGGCCTTGGGTCCCAGACACCGTCCGCACTAGGAGTTGCGATTGGCACATTCCAAAGTACTCCCATGTCTGGCTTCCCCCATAATTCAACTCTTAGACAAAGACCTTTTCTACTAACGAACCAACTGTCCTTGCACCTGCGGTGAGATCATGGGATGGAGAAATACTTCGCATCTTTAAACTTTACAATTTACTGCAGCCCAAAACCTCTACCAGAATAAATCATTGCGGCCTACCACATTCAGCTGACATAAGAAATAACAGGCCTTTCTTCTCAACGATATATGTGCATTCGGGCCTCTACTCGGTTAAACACGCTATTAAATCACATTCTAAGCATTAGTGCTTTTACTTTCATATACATGAATAAGCGACCTACATGAGTAATTTTAATCATGTCACACGTTTAACCTAATACATTGCATTGAACGGAAACTAATCGTCATGCATTTTACTGAATACATTCACAATATGTGTTCACATCTCTAACACTTCTATGTTGTGATATAGCTAATACATTTCTGAATACATTTCGCACGACACATCTAAATATACATTGATTATATGCGGGTGCCAACTAACGGTGAATATGATGCACCCCTACAAATTTCAAAACCTTTAGGAGCTACATCACAGGTGAGGACCAAATTACGCGACAGGTTTGACTAAATTGCGTGGGATGAAAATGTAAATGAGGTTATGTGATGCCGCGTATTTTGGGATAGCATTGCTTCATTATTTTGACATTTTTTACCCACAGTAACACTAAGGAAAGATTTCACCCAATCAGTACCTGTTTATAACCAAAATACAGCAATTATCATCAGAAACATTTCTAGTCAACCTTTGAGAAGGGCCTTTCACTCTCCAGGAATACATGCTGCCACATTAGAAGCTCACCTGGCCCTGGCCGGGAGAAGCAGGGATCCCTTAATACCCTGGCGGTTTTGTGCAGAATTAAGCAGTTTACCCATGCAGCTTTCCTCTCACCCCCTCCCTTCCATCCCTCTCTCCTCTCCTAACCCCAGATCCCTCTCTCACTTTGCAGGCCATTTTCTTTCACCCCTTTTTACAAATTCTGAAGTCTCCCCATTCAACCTCTCACTTCACCTTTAATCACCTCTTGCCATTCTGTCTTTTTACTGCCCTCATCTCGAACAGTCTCTCGCATTTATCTCATGGCCTCTCTGGCCCTGTCACCTCCCGTGCCCCTCAGCACTTCTCATTCACCTCGTCTCTCCATTCAAATTTTTGTCTATTTGTATCTTACACCTCTCCAGTCCCCCCATTCATCTTTCACATCTCCCCTTTGTTCTAACAGAAGCCTTTGGCTCACACTCACTTCTTGCGTGTCCACACTTCTCTTCGGCAATTCGCATTTCTCTTCATCCCTGACCTCTTCAATCAAATTCTCTCACTCCCTTGCTGTCCTCTCTCATCCTCTCATCTCTCCTCACCAAGCATACAGGTCAGACCCGTATGCTCCTCTCGGCATGTGCCACTCTGCTTATTGTTCCCTAATACAAGAAGGCATGAGTTGTCTTTCTCGCTGTTTTGATGCAGGCCGCGCAGTTATGGAACGTGCACCCTTCTTTGCTTCTCTCCACCAAGAATCTATTATTCTTTAGGAAGATATAAAAACCTTTCTCTATGCTTTGTAGGTTACCCCATTTGGCTGGTTCTCCTTCCCCTTCTGTGTGTTTCTCATTTGCCTTCAGGCAGCAGATGGCTATTACCCCCAGGACACCTTTTGGTAACAGTAGCATACAACAAATGTAAATACTAATAGGCAGAAGCAGGGGAGTCACTAGACCAGAACTTCGGAGGGGGGTGCTAACACTCCCAGCCAGGCTGGTCCTAACACTGGTCGCACACCGTGCAACAGTGTTTTTTGATGCCCCACCCCCGTTTCCTCCTTCTCCATGAATTCCTTCACTGCCACTCACCAACAATGCACTTCATCTCTCTATAGCACCTTTCTGACAAACATTTAATTTTTTTATAGCGCTACTCATAGTTTACTCACACTCATTTCTGTGATCTGCATGGTACATGTTCAATGTAGCAGGCACATTAACCCTCTGCACTCTGTGGATGAGAAGAGTGCCCATGTGAGTGCGCGGTGAGCGATGCAACAGTGTGAGAGTAGGGCAAGAGGAGTGACTGCAGGGTGAGTGAGGTGGCGTATGAATTTACGTGCGGATGCAAGTTCAGAATGGGATGAGTGAATGTATGATTGCTGATGGGCTTGTTTGAGTGAGTTGCATATTGAGCAGTGAGGGGCCCGGGAAGCTCTGCACAAGGGAATAAAGGCTCTGCCATATTTCTTTTAGGTAGAGAGGGGCACTCTGTGATAGTTTACAGTAAACCCCATGGGGGCAGATTTACAAGCCCCTTGCACCACCGTTGCATCGCGTAGTGTGTCGCACAGGC
Organism: Triturus cristatus; assembly: GCF_964204655.1. Taxonomy (NCBI): domain Eukaryota; kingdom Metazoa; phylum Chordata; class Amphibia; order Caudata; family Salamandridae; genus Triturus; species Triturus cristatus. The sequence continues at coordinate 1,251,631,326 of NC_140591.1, forward strand.
GGCGCAACCTGCTGAGTGATATTTACAAGCACACATAAAGCCACCTTGTGTGGCTTTACCTTTGCTTGTAAATATCGCCCCGGTGTTCCTGTGGGTGATCCCATGCAACACCCATGTCCTCTAATGCATTTCCAGATTTACGAGCAATCATAAATCTGGAAATGCGTCAGAATGCTACACCACCCTAGGGGTGGCATTGCGAGGTGCAAATGTTTTCATTTCTCCTTGTTTCTTTCCTCTTCCAATGTGTGCTGCATTCTACAGCATGCATTGGAAGAAGAAATCACCTCAATTGATTGTTTTTGTGCTGGAAGGTGCACACAACTGGACTACCATCCACTTCAACTAATGATCCGCTTTTTCACAAAGGTTTCAACACAAAGGACCAAAGAAAATTTTACTCTTGAAGGTGCTTGTTGGTAAACACCAATTATCCCACACCTACCACCCCATCTTAAAAGATACTAGTTAAAACTGAAAACGTTGAGGTGCATCGTAACTTCAGTACAATGATGTTGTGAGGTTTTGTCAATGCTAGAGAACATTGGTTCAATTTTTCTAGTACTAAAATAAGATAAGTTTATCTGCAAACTTTCCAAATCTATATTAAAATGGAATATTGACCGTTTTGAACAGAGACATACCTATGATCCTCCAGGATTGCTCAAACCCTTGCATTTACCAGTGCCCCCTACTCCTCAGCAGTAAATTAAGCCGTTCATGAAAACCAGCTGGAGAATTTTTGAACAAATTTGATAACGTTTTTTCTACTTTAATCATGTTCTACATTTTGCATTCGATGAGAATGTAGGTCTTTTTGTTTATCTCTACACACTACTTCTATCATGGCTCCGATGCCACATTATGCTGGAAGTTGCAGGTGGTGGGAAGCGTCACTCATTTTTGTGGGGTTAGGACTTATTTTTTATTATCATTTGACTTCGACTGAGATCAAGAGCGAGAAAGGCAGGAAAGAGAGGAGAGTAGGAAGAGACAGATAGGATAACAGTGCCGAGGAGAACGCTGGAATGAAAAGGAGCAACAAGGAGAGAGAGCAAGTGGAGGGGGGAAGGGGTGGAAGAAAGAAGCATGAGGAGGAACGAACATTAGGCAGTCTCTGTATCAAGCACTTCCGGCATTCGGCAACAATGGCGGCTGGCTCCCATTAACAAATGTGGCTTCTGCGCTTATTTTTATTTATTTATTTTTACTCATGCAGCACTGAGTGCCCCTAAATGCCCTTTCGCACATCTGAGTGGTTAAAGGAGTTTGAAATTAGTGTCAAACGTGGGCTCTGCTGAAGCTTTGTCGCAAGGCAGGGGGCTCACAGATGTGACTCTTCTCTTCTGACGACAATAAATTCAACACATTTTGAAAACTGGTTCATTTAGTCGTGCTTTTGCCTCTGATTGGATTTGGTTGTCTGCTTCAAAGCAAACAGCTTGTCTCCAACCTAATTTCTGCCCATTAGATGTTTTGAAAATGAAGACATTGAAGTTTATGCTGCGTTGTTTTAAATGTGCTTTAGATTGATGGGTTGTTATTTCCGCGTCGTGTCTGCCATGCTCTGCGCTGTGTGTGGCTGCTACTGCATGATCTGCATTAGTTGCAGCTGGTTTGGTCTCTTAGACCAAAGTCCTCTGTCACTCAAGTCGGTGGTTAATATTGTGGGGCACAGGGAATGCATTGTCTCTATCCCTGGGTCTTGAGAGGGGAAGTGAAATTATGGGGTGTCCGTGGAATGGCAATCGGTGGCTGACAATGAAAGAGAGGAGAGGGAAGTATTAGTAGAGGAAATATTTGATGATAGAAGGATGTAGAGTACGAAACGTCAGGGTAAGTCAAGAATACAAAAAATCAGAGGTGAAGATGGGTACGGCGAATGTGGATTTAGGCAATTCGTGGCGCCTCCTTGTAGAACCCAGAAAAAAACTAAGCCTCTGTAACCAGTTTACAAAGGCATGTAAATATGCAAATGTTCTTTAAAGCCCTGTGAAAAACTCTGCGCCGGAGATAAGACTCCAGACACTGCCCAGCCCCCAGCAGCTCGAGTTGCACTGCAGCACTCGGGCTGAAACACAACACGAGGGAAGAGGGGGGGCTGAAGCCCTTGGGCTTAGGCAGAAGTGTGACTGGGAAGGCGCGACCCCCTTGGCATCGCTCCACGGCCCCCCTGGGGGTCGCGCCCCACAGTTTGAAGACCCCTGGCTTAGAGGGAGGAGCAAAGACCAATAATGCCATAGAGGGATAGCACAACTCCTTCAATAAATCAATCAGAAAACCTCACCCAAACTTTTATCATTTATTAGCAATTTTGAAGAAGGAGCAAAGTTTCCAAGAAATGAGAATAGCACAATTTCCAAAAGAAAAAAAGAAATGTCTGAGACTATTGGGACAAATTCAACAGTTTTCGTTGATGGTGGCTTCAGACTACCTAGACAATATTGCATGCATTCTACATTTCTAGATATCAGTAGCACGTTTTCTATGTTACATGCCTGTTTTGCATTTTTTTGATTATATAAAATTGCCAATTTTCAAAAAATGTCCAAAATCATAAAAAAATGGGCTTCCTACCTTCAGTTGAATTTCTTCTGTGACTCTTGTTCTTCTGTAAAATTCCAAAGTTCAGCAAGAGTCTGCAACTCACCAAAATTTCCACAGTCTAAAAGCATAATACACTATCCAATACAAAGCATGTGCATAACTATTAAAAGAGACACAGATTGGTATAGCCATTATTGACAGCAAACCAACTGCTTCAAAATAAGATGTGTAAACGACAATAAACGCATGCCAAAAAAACAAATCCTGAAAAATGAAAATAGTTTGAAATCCATTGTTGCAATCCTCTTTCCATCGATGTTCTGTCCAAGGTGTGACAAAAGTCAAAAATCCAAACTTTAAAATGCAGGAAAATCCTGCATTACTTTAAAATCCATAACAAAAAATTCCAAATTGTTCAAAACATCCATTCAGTCATCCATGCCATCTGTGTTCTCCAAAATTCCACATGCTCGAACATCCATGAATACGCTATACTTTTTTGTAAAAAAATGAAATGCATATCACACTCATAGACAACACCAATGTTGAAATTGACATCTAGCCAGAGTAGGCTAACAAATCTAGGATACATACTAACCAAGTGCTTGTACTCCATGGACCATATGCAATCCATGTCATACTAACATCATTGTATACTTACATCACTATTCACACATGAATGACAGTTAACAACAAATACATTTTTGGGATAAACAAATCTGAAAAGCAAATCATAACATGCTTCATTCAACAAAATAGAGTGAATAATTGAATGCAAAAAAGGCCAATGGCCAGTCCAATGAAGATTGTTCATTGCATGGACCACAAACATCATCCCCTTCATCACTAGCCTGCATTAGTCATGCAAAGCGACACCTCCCATGGGAGGGGCATCTAGGGTGCAGGCCAGGGGACAAGACTAGGGAGGACTGGGTTGTGTTTTGGGAGTAATGGAATCAGGAGGGGGGTTGGGCAACTGCACTGGTAGGGTCATATGGAGGAGGGGTGGACAACTGCAATGGTAGGGTTGTATGCTAGGGTCATAATTCACCTGCAGTGGGAGGGCTAGATGGAGGGGGATGGGATAGGCTTAATGAGTTTTAGGATCCGGTAATGTGTAAGGGTCTGCTAGGGAATAGGGAGGGCAAGTGATTTCTTGGGGCAGAATTTCTTGGGTATGGAGGTACCAGGGTAGGATGTGGAAGTCTGGGTTTCAGGAGGAGGTTGGGACATTTTTGGCCTTGGGGATTTTCTTTTGGTGGAAGCTTTGGGGGTACTTTTCTGGTGGTGGGCGTGGAGGGTCTGAAGTGAATGGCAGGGGCGGCAGGGTCATTTTCTTTTTTGGGAGGGGGTTGGGAGGTTTGGGTAGAGAAGAGGTCAAGGGAAAAGAGGTGTAGTTTCTGGGCAGAGTAGGTACAAGGAGAGGCAAGGGTAGGGTTTGTGGAGGCAGAGGATTGTAAAGTCTGCGGCATGTCTGTGGATGCTCGTGTGGTGTCTGATGGCATGTCTGTGGTGGTGAGGGTGACGTCTATCTTGTGAGTGTGCGTGCATGTGTGTTTGCCCTTATTTCTGTGTGCTTGTGTGCTGCATGTGGATGTTGATGTGGATGCATGCTTATGTTTGCGTGTGCTTTGGTCAGGGATGGTAGTCAGGACTGTGGATGGGGAAGAGGCAGGAGAGGGGCTGGGACAGCTGAATCTGGGACAATGCTTCTGTCAGTGTGGATGCCAGAGCCTGATTGGATCTCTGTAGGGCAGACATGTGAGAGTGAATGCCCTCCAGGAAAGATACAATTTGTGTACAGGGATTGGTATGCACCTGGAGGACATTCAGCATTGCTGTCTGCCCACAGTGACCTGCCTCAGGATTGTGATGCCTACACACTAAGGGCAGCAGGGGAGACAGAGGCAGGGGGTGAGTTGCCTGGAGCAAAGGAGATGCCTCCCCTTCTAGGGGAGTGGCCACGGACAGTGGGCTGGGGAGCAGCTGGGAGGGTGGAGATGGTAGGGGTGGTGGTGGACTCTGATGGAGTGGATCCAGTCCCTGGCTCACCCACCACCACATGGGAGTCCTCACTGGAGCTTGAGATCGTTGTCGAGCAGACAGATGTGATGTCAGACATGCCCTCAGTGAGGCAGCCCTCACCCTCCATGCCACTGGTTCCCTCTTGCTCGGTCTCAGGACAGAAACCACTATGGCTGCTTCCCCAAGTACCGTGGCACTGTCTTCTCCACTGGCCAGTTCTGATGCTGTGAACTAGAAGTGAAATGAATAACATGAGTTGCCCATATGTACTTGAGACATGGGTTTCATCAAAACTATTCTAAGATTACGCGACTACATCAATCGGACTTGTGCATCAAATATTTGATACTGTTCTATAAATACCACTTGTTGGTACACAAGTAAACCTATGCACCCTCACACACGATGATATCAGCAAATTTGAGTGCAGCAATTTCAAATTCTCCATCCACAATGTCTGTAACGTCACTATGTACCAGCTGATATATTGTCTTTCGTTACTGACGTCCCTGTGTCATAACATACCTGTCTCATTTAATGCAAGGGAGTTTAGACCTCATAATGGGAATATGAGTCACACAATTGATTTGAGACAGGGTATCCATTCTGCAATCCCTAGTCATCAACTTGGGAACCATTAGGTCTAGTGTTCCAGGTCACATACGTTTCTTGTCATGCATCAAGCTGATGGAGTCATTGCATAGGCAATTTCACACAGATCATATTGATTTGTCTCATATGTTCAGTAGCTGAAGTACTTGATTGTCAGCTCACATGTCTAACTCTTATCGTGGACACACCAAGGTAGTAGGCATAGTTAGGGTGTAAGGTATATGTACTTTGGAACTGCGATACGTTTGTGCCAAAAGTATATATGTAGAATCCTGCAGCAAGGAAATACCAAAATTCTATATTGCATTTTAGATATAGTATTAGCGACTTTTCTCCTGTCATGTTAGGTCAGGAACGCCCACTTTGCATCTCATTAGAGATGCAAAGCTGGGCATTAAGAATCCTCACGCTAAAGCAAGGTTTCACGCGTTAGCGTGGCCTTGCTAATTATGCGATAAAATTATCGCCGCTTTTCGGACGAAAACGGCCGCAAAAGCGGCGATGATTTTTTATCGCTAGCTTGTAAATATGCCTCTTAGTTAGTTAGTTACTATGGGCCCGATTCACAGAACTAACTTAAGACAAAATCCTAAACTTACTACCATTTTGGTATTCACAGAAGACACTTACTCATTTTGGTATTCACAGAAGTCACTTACTCATTTCGGTATTCACAGAAGTTAGGAGTCCTAACTTTAGGACTCCTAAATGCCTTCTGTGAATACCGAAAGTCTTAAAATTAGGATTTTTCTCAGTTTAGTAGTAGTATAGTTAGGACTCCTAACTTAAGGACTCCTAAATGCCTTCTGTGAATACCGAAAGTCTTAAAATTAGGATTTTTCTCAATTTAGTAGTCCTAAGTTTAGGACTCCTAACTTTAGGACTCCTAAATGCCTTCTGTGAATACCGAAAGCCTTAAAATTAGGATTTTTCTCAGTTTAGTAGTTGTAAAGTTAGGAGTGGACTCCTAAACTGAGACAAAATCCTAATTTTAAGACTTTCGGTATTCACAGAAGGCATTTAGGAGTCCTAAAGTTAGGACTCCTAACTTCTGTGAATACCGAAATGAGTAAGTGCCTTCTGTGAATACCAAAATGAGTAAGTGCCTTTTGTGAATACCAAAATGGTAGTAAGTTTAGGATTTTGTCTTAAGTTAGTTCTGTGAATCGGGCCCTTAGTATTAGTTGGTTATTTAGCGACCCAAGTGACGCGTCCTCTCACTTGACTTCAGTGCTTGACTCCTTAGTAGAAACTTTTGTAGTTCATATAGTGAGTGAATAGCAACCAACCAATTTGGTGTATAAAAAATGTATGCGTCCATCAATGCATTAAAGAAGACTAAATGCAGACTTAGTGAAATGGCCCCTCAAAGGGGGTGAGATGATTGCGAATGAGATTGAGATCGGAATTTGGAACTTAGAAGCAAATATATTTTTTTTACAACTCCTTCCGAAGTCTTTGGAATAGGCGAGCTATGTAGGTTTAGGATTCAGGAATCAGAATGGAACTGTGGAAAATTAAAGATAGGACTGTCCATGACCGCGATACTAGACTTAGGGCCCAATTACAATGGCGGACGGAAAAGCCTTCCGACTGCCATGGTTTTGGGGAAAATCCCCCCCCGCATGGCATATCTGTTGGACAAATTACGATGCAATGTACGCAAAATCAGACCGCGGCAGACGGATGGCGGCGGACGGATGTCACAAAAGACTGTCGGACAGGGAAAGCTGTTCAACGGCTTGAAAAGGCCGCTCCTGCCATGGTATGACCGATCGGCTAATTATGATGAGAATGCGGAGCTGGTGGACCGAGCACTGCGTCCGACCACCGCGCACGCACATAGGCCAAATGAATGGCGGACGGAACCAACTTCACAACAGTGGCCGAAGTGTGCCTGTACTCCCTGCCGCCCTCAATCACAACACACACGCCACAATGATACACCCCAACTTGCTCCTGGTAAGAAAAGCCATGCGCAGCATGGAAGAGACATCTGGAGGTTATCACTCATGTGGACATACTCACAAACCAACCCCTTTCTGGACCTGCACCCTTTGTAGAACACAAGCCGAGACAGAGAGACAGGACACCATTGACTCGCACTGCACAACATCACACCCACCTATCTCCACACAACACCACTTTCACCCACACATCTCACACACTTCACCTATCTCCACCACTACCTTGCACCCTGCACCTCTCATGCATTTGCACTATGCCCCCATGAAAATGTCCAAATTCACTGAGTCAAAGTTGAAAGAAATGGTAGATGAGTAATCAGGGTAGAACCACATTTGTTTGGGCACCTAGTCCAACACACCCCACTTGCGCACAAGAATCAGATGTGGGCAAGGATCCACAGCCAAGTCAATGCCGTAGGAACCACCCTACGCACTGTGCATGACATCAGGAAGTGGTGGCTCGACCACAAGGGCCAGTTCAAGCTTCGGGCCCAGGGGATCCACGCGGCGGCCAAGAGAACTGGTAGCAGCCCTCCCATTCCACCATTAACCTTCACCAAATGGGAGGAGAAGGTGCTTGCCATAATGCATCCAGGGAGTCTCACAGGAATCGAGGGAGGAGGGGAGGCTGGTAAGTACTAACAAATGTCTCCCATCACACTGTAATGCACAATAAGTGAGCCTCAATCGCCAGCCCACATCATACTCATGTGGAATGCATACTTTCAATGTGAATGGATCACAAGGTTAGCATTTCCTTACTCAGCTTCACCTCACAGGAAGGTAGTCAGCTCATGCACCCTGGTCTCCCTCACAAACAGCATGGCCCACCCTCCCCACCCCACAGCCATACGTCAGCTAACTCCGTCGACAGTGCCTCCTAACAGGTAGCTAGCTATCTCACTGGGGATGGGGTTGTTGAGCCCTGACAGCAAGACCACACCTCCCACAAGGCCCTCTGTCTTCTCTCCTAAACAGCATGGCCCGCCCTCCCCACCTCACAGCCATGTGTCAGCTAACTCAATCCACAGTGCCTCCTAACAGGTAGGTGGCCATCTCACTGGGGAGGGGGTTGTTGAGCCGTGCCAGCAAGACCACAACTCCCACAAGGCCCTCTGTCTTCCCTCACAGACAGCATTGAGCCAAATGACCCCCACATTCCGCACTTGGTAGCTAACTCTGGAAACTCCCATAAGTTGTAGGCAGCTTATACAGCTAATACCATCGAGAGGCCACATGATTCACAGTGTCAGTGATTAAGTCACATGTAACTGCAAAGCAAAATACAAGAAGGCGATCATAAAAAGCCAATGTGCAAGTCCCATTGCCTCAAAGCAGAAAGACTTGGGTCAACACAACACATGCATGGAAACTGTCAAACCTCACAAACCACAGGAGGTAAGTACAAAAAGCCTAACACAAATCATGAAGTTGCAGCATAGTAGTCAGATACTCATAGAAAAGACACAAATGTCCAAGCATGAACTGAATTGGATGAGCAACGAGTTGGTACCAGAGGACATGTCCTTGGAAATATAATATCTGCACATATGAAATTGTTTCTTCAGCCATGTCACATCACTAACGAGCAATGTATGTACCTCCACATTACCTTCGACTGCTAACAAACTGTTATGAATGCACAGTAATGCCATGGTAAGAAGTAAGGCCATCTCAAATGAAATGTGCTAACCATGAACATTAAAGTTGTGCTGAGTACTGAACATGCTAACAATATAACCTCTCCTCAAAAGGTGACTTGCTAGCAACAGCAGGCGACCTTGCCATGGGCGAGCCAGTCTCCCCCCCCCCCCCCAGGAAGGTGGACCCTCGGATGCAGACTCCCTGGTATCTTCTGATCAGGAGGACCGACCTGGCCCCTCCGGCGTGCCCAGGACAGCTCGGTCTCTGTCCCTCACTGTCCCCACCACTACCACCACCACCAGCATGACTCCCAGAACAGCTGCACCACCAACACAGACCCCTGCAGCAATGACCTGTGTGGCAGCCACCTCCACCATCACCACCTCTGCCTCCAACACTGTCCCTTTGCAGCACTGGCGACCGGGGATGCTGGGGATGGTGTGCGGTGGCCGCGCCTAGCACCGACACAGGTCAATGGCAGCAGAGCAGGTGGGAGGCCAACTGGGAGAAAGCCACAGGAGGAGAGTGAGACTGAGGCCCTGGAAACTGTGCTAACTGTCCTTGGTGCATACCAGCAGAACCAGGGATAGATAGACCAGGTCCTTGTAGAACTGTAGGAACTCCGCCGGCTGTAGAGCTCCATGGACACTCGCTTGGGTCAACATGTGGAGTACATGGGCCAGCTTGTGGATGTTCTGAGGGACATGCACGAGACTCAAATCACTGCTAACCCCCCCGTGGCCAGTCAGATGATAGACACACTTCCTCAGCTGCGGCCACAGGGAGGGGTGAGTCACACCAATGCGAATCCTCAGACACCTCTGAGCATGCAGCAGGTTCCTCCCCGGCCTAACAGCAGAGGGGGCGTCCAAAAAAGACCCCGGGAGGATCACGTGGCACAGCACTGTGCCGTACCAGTTCTCAGATGTCACCACTGTAACACCGTGCATTGACTTTGTTGTAAATACGAAACCACATTGCCACAAGGATGGGAGTGTTGAGTTGGACTTTGGAACTCTACCATTGTGTGTTCTGCTCTAACTATCCGTGTACCATCACTTTCTACTTCACCCCTCACCTGTCACTCATTGCAAAATAAACACAACTCACAACAGTATACCTTTGTGTCAAGAGCCCTTTCATTACAGTAAGTAGAATGTTAACTCACATTGCAATGTATCCGAATATGTAAAAGCAAATTTCTTAGAGAGTGGAGGAACCTGGAAAGACTCAAGGAAATAACAGTGCATTGACATATCATGGAAGAACCGCAAAAGCACAACACTAGCAACACTGTACAATATGCATTACAGATAATAGCGGCCAACACCATCAATATGAACAGCAGGGGAACTGGAGCACACAACTGCACCTCCCAACACAGTTTAGCCCTTAGCATCCTGGTAAAGGCAGTTCAGTTGAAAAGCTTACTTTTGTTACCGTTGTCGTGTGTCACCAAGGTTGGTGCAGGTCAGTGCTGTGAATCTCTAGACACATGTGTGTCATGTTATCCTCCGACATCAGTAGGGGTAAGATACATTGTGATCGGTGTCTGCTGAGGAAGCTACCACAATCTACTCAGGTCTCTGTACCTCTCCCTGCCCAACTCAGGTGAAACACCTCAGTCACATGACAAGTACGCATCATGACTGAACTGCATTTCCCAGAATGCTAAGGTGTGAACTGTGCTGGGAGGTGAAATAGTGTGCTTCCATCCCCCTAATTACATCATCATGGACATGACGGAAGTTTTCACAGATCACACAGCGCAGAACAATGAAATCCTTAGGTGTGTGCCCACAAGAGCCAGCATCACAACACATCCTGTCATGTGGACAATGGTGACATTGTCGCATTCACACACTCATGTACTGTTGCCCAGGGATTTTCATGTGACATGTGCAATCTATGCATGTTTACCCACATGAACACCAGTCCCTGACAACATACCCACGCTAAATCTGTTTTACAACCAAAGTTATCTTCTTCTGAATGAGCACAACTGCTGCTGTTACAGGGCAGGCATCATGTATATAGGAACTGTTGCATGTCGTGTTCCTTGCTGTAGCAATGTTATCCTTACTCCCCCATATGTGACAGTGGATAGTCATTTGTTGCCTCACATTCCCACAGCAAAAGCATACTTCAATAAGTGTGCAGGCACAATGGGCTTCTGTTTCAACAAGTAGTCGCTCACACATCAGCCCTGAGACCTTTGAATTCCAGGTGCCTTGACCGTTACGCACAATTCAGTCACTGCTGAAACCGGCACTCCCACTTTTTTCTGAGGAACTGACACAAGAATTATCGAAAGCCTCTGATACGGAAGACCGTTGCACACTTCTTTCAAATTTGTGGGCTCTGGCCTTGTCCCTTTGTTTCATGCTATTTTTGGAGTACTACTGGGTGTCAGTCCTCCAATTTTCAGACTGCATTTAGCGGTTTGATATCACTACTCTTGGCTGTACACCTGAGCACTGGTTCTAAGAGTGCTCTCGCACCTTGTCTGCCCGTCCTGAGGTCCAGGCAAACCCCGGTCAGTTGCAACTGTACCGTAACCGCATGTAGCTTATCTTTGGATGTGTCCCATTAGCTGTGCTATGCATCAGTTATAGACTAACCTTCCGCTATGCCTATTTCACCTGCGTGCAACCTGTGTTCTTCTGTCGCCGATGCCCCTTTCACTGGGCCATGGATGTCTGCTTTTCCAACACATCCCTTGCTGCCCTGGATCATGAGCTGTGGGTGAGTCCTTTGTTGGTCCACGACCAGGACTGCTTCGGTGAACACGTTTGTGGGATGCCTTTCAATGTGTCAAACAGGCTGACAGCTGCGCCTGTGCGTTTGCGCAATGGCTCCTGTGCCATGCCTACATCAAACCTCTCTCAGGTTGCCGTGGGATGCTCCTTTCATCCTCTTGGTGCGAGGAGCACACCGTTCCTTCATACTGCTGGATTGGATGGCAGTCATTTTTGCTGAAGATGATTTGGATCGTCTTTTGGAACTAATTGCCTTCAAAGCTGCCTGTGCCTTTTTCGATTCGTAATAACTTAACAGCAACTGGAACTGTTGGTAACTAATTCAAAATCCTTTTACCTTTTTCACACCTACTGACAGGGATTGTCATTCGGCTCTCTGACTTTTGCGCTGTCTGCATTAGCTTTGACTCTGCTGACCTCTGCGGTCTGTTTCACTTGGTACCACAGTCCTGGGCAAGAGGAGGCTGCCATCTGACCGTCATGGACATTGTCGACTGGCATGAGCCCGGCTTCCATCATGCAGCTGTAGCCCACAAAATGTACATGGTGTAGTTGTTTTGCAAGTACCTTAGTATATGTCTGTCACATGAGAAGTGTCTGCAGAGCTTGTTCTCTGCGCGGTCCAGGAGTACTGACTGAACATTCTGTCCTTGGTCGGAGAACATTGTCTGTTGTCATTCTTTTCTGGTCAGGCCCTAGCACCCCGACTCAACAAACTGTCACAGCTGCTAGAGGATACGGGTGCCTTGTAGATGTCATGGGAAGGCGGGCTAGTTGCCCCAGACTTGGAGAGTGATCCATCCAGTGATGAGAGCGACACAGCACATGTGATGTACATTTCACCATGTATTGGCTGAGAAATGGGGTCTTCTGACAAAGTCCATAGACCTGGGACATCTCATACAACTCCTCCCAGCAAGAGGGATATGCTCGTGGGTATTCGTCCAGAGGGATTATTGATATGAAATCTTGCTTCATGTGATTTGGATGTGTCACTATGGTAACTGTTTTTGTGCATTCTCTACTTGTTGTTGCACATACATTGCATGTTTTGACACTGTAGTAAAAAATGCACATCTCAAAGCGTTTCTTGTCTTCAACTTATCTACTTGTGTACAGGTGCTTGAATACCTCAGAGTGAGTAGGAGAGCTAGTGAGGCACAATAGCAATTGGTTCCTGTGCTTCTGGGTGCTCAGTCCCGCCTGTACAAGTTCTCCAATCCTGCGCATAGTCCTGCATGTGTACAACATCCCAGCAACAATTCTCAAAGTTTGTGAGACAACAGCAAGGCACACAGACACAGTCATAGTCGCTCATTGTTAACTGACACTCAACAAAAGTAGTTGATGATGAGCTGTTGACGTTTGTCAAGGCCTTCTTCCTAACCACTGTCATCGTCACTAGGCATGTGTGGGTTGGGAGCGGGGGGCTGCTGCTGTTCATCGTCCTCCAGAACCGGGGGATTCTTCTGCGCAAGGTCAGGTTTGTAGCATGCAGCAGGCGACTACCATCTGGCATACCTTCTGTGGTGAGTACATAAGTGCACCACCAGTCTTGTCCAGGCACCTAAATCTTGACTTCAGCAGGCCAAAAGTGCACTCCACCACACGACGTGTCCTCCCATGTGCATCATTGTATTGGACTTCCCCCGGCGTTATTGGATTCTTCAGTGGGGACAGCTACCACGGATGCTTGGGATACCCAGGGTCACCTAGTTGTGAGACAAACAGGCAAACAGTGTAATCTGAATATGTGAGGTGAGCAGCATGTCACACATACATCACAGTCATTGACACAGCCCACTCACCAACAAGCCGGGCCAGCTCGGGGTGCAGATTGGCCATCATTTGGGGTATGGTGCTGTTCCGCAAGATGTAGGAGTCATGTGCCGACCCAGGATACTTTGCACACACGTGTGAGATGATCTGATCCGCCTGGCATACAACTTGCACGTTGATGGAGTGGTAGTGTTTGCGGGTCCCATAGATGTGTTCACTTGCCTGTGGTGAAACGATGGCAATGTGGGTACCATCAATGGCTTCCACAACATTTGGAATCCCTCCCAGGTCATAGAACTCACCCTTCACAGCTGCCAATTCATACCTACTCGGGAAGTGGACGTGTCTGTCCTTGTAGACCATCAATGCTGACAGGATGTCAGGCAACACCATGCTGAACATGGGCTGTCAAATCCCACCGGCGCTGGTCACAGTGTACTGGAGGGACCCAGTAGCGAAGATATGCAGTGCAGCCTTCACTTCAGCTGTAGCAGACAATGCAGCTGGATATGGTCTGTTGGGCTTCAAATGGGGCTCAAACTGAGCACATAGGTTTAGTAGTGTGCGGCGATCCAAACTAAATTTCCTGATGATTTTGTTGTCCTCCATCGTTGCCAGGTCGGGGACAGGTCAAAAGATGCGTGGTCTTCTCCTACGTACTCATGCATGAGATGAATTAGTGATGAGATGTGGTGAACAGCTTACCCAGACACTCACACAACCTCAACATTGACAGGACTCATGGTCACGTGGAATGCACAAGTGACTTGCATTCAGATGTTGTATTCTTCACTCACTCGACATACTGACTACTGCAACATCCAAAGAAATTGATGTGTATGGTAAATTGTACACTGCTACATCAAGGATGAGCTTCCCCTGTGGTTTGATGGCACAACACTTGTGTTTCCCAGCATCAGTGCTGAGTTGCATGTAGCTGCTGTCACTGCACGACCGCAAGCTTTAGGCCCACAATACACAACGACATTACGGAATGAGGGCAGTGAGTGTCATCTGAACCACGCAACATGGATTACAGCACGGTGGACAGACACATGTGGACATTATGGGGTCAGTCCTGTGTGAGTGTGTGATGATTTTGCATAACAGGCATTGCAATGTTCACCTGAATGAGGCACAAATGCACATGGATTGTGTATACATGCCCACATGGCTGACAATGACCGTTGATTTTGGTCTGAGCTATGTTTGTTTGTTCCACATGTGCACTCCTATGACATGCGTGAGAACATTTACTGGCAATGGCAGCTAGGCAAACTGCACGCCACACCAGTACGTATGTTGGAAGTGCTAGGGATTACAAGTATGTCTGATTTGCAGACAATGGACACCAGTGTCTGCCTACAACACTGGCCCTTCACAAGACGAAGCCCTGGCCAAGAGATGCCAGTCGGATGTCAAGGGATATAAAAGAGATGTTCCCAGGTTGGATGTTTCATTACACAACTTTGGTAAAGTGCGAGAGACCTTTTTCCTTTTTGACTCCTTCCCTCATGTCAGTCCATGCTGGCCACGAGGCATGACAATGTATGTAATTTCACACTCCTTATCTTGGACATACCATTTGTGTGAAGACTTGACTCAAAGGCCACACTCTCTCATACCAGCTGGTCACTGTTCTAGTTGTTCTGAGGTACCAGCCACTCCCAGAGGACTGGCTTACCCCCCACCTCACAGCCACCCAGCACAGGCGTCACTGGACATGCGACCCTGCCAACAAATGCTGTTGGACACACGTGCCCTGTGCCAGTTCTCCTATACATGGACAGTGCCTGTGTGGTTACTTTATATGCATGGGGCCTCATGCCCCACAACATTACACATGGGGTGCACCAATCACTTTAGGCAAATGAGTTGTGATTTGTGATGTAGTTCGCATGGCGCCAATGCAAATACAGAATGTGTTCGCATGCGCAGTAGCTGGCATCTGCAGCGATGACACACATTGGCCCCAATTGAATGACGCAGGGTTGCGGTCGCAGCTTCCCGATCTCCGCTGTGTGGCAATCACTATGCGAATGAGCCATCAGCCAATGGGAGCCTTCGGCATACATTTTTTTATATTGTGGTGTGTGCGCTCTGCAACTGCGGGGATCGTCACTGGCCGCAACTGCCTTCAGGGGCACAGAGGTTCACTCATGAGGATTGGGTGGCCTCGCACTTTGCATTTGGCAGGTTGCCATATTCATCATGGTGGCGCCACGCTTGCTGGGAGTTTTTGTTGTTCTGGGGTTGCATGCGTGGAGATGTTTGGTACCTACCTCTGCTGTTGAGCACGGCGGCATCTTATCTGCCAGAGGTGCAGCAGGTAGAGCAGCAGGAAGGCCTGTAGCTCAGGATCCATGGCGACTCCGATGGTTTAGATGGGTTCTGCATCGGCTCTTCCTCTCCGTTGTGTTTCCGCCATCCGTAACATGGTGGTTTTACGCCATGGTGGGAAGGGCTGTTTGCAACATCGTAATCTGGTTGGTGGACGGAATGTGTTTCCGCACGCCGTTCTTGCTCTGTTGGCTCCATCCACCACCCTTGCATACGCATAAAACATTCGGAGCATAAAAGACCGCGGCAGACAGAAAATGGCCTCTGTTGGACCATTGTAATTCAGTGGTCACAATGACTGCATCCGGAGCGGGGAAATGTACGTTTTCTGCCACCAGTGCGGATGGGCTTCTGTAATGAGCCCCTTAGTCTACTACTAGTCAATCTGATTTAGGAAAGGACAATGTTATTGCAATTGCCGTTTCCTGTCAAAAAATCTTTTTGAGCAATTATTTAATATTTATTTAAGAGCAATAATTTTTTGACTCTTTAATTATGTCTTACATGATCAGCATCCAGGAGCAAAAAGAAGAAGGGGTCTTCCGAGGCGGGTGCGGGAGCTGGAGGTGCCTCCCAGCAGAAACAATGCTCCTCTGCAGATGACTCAGCTGGCCACAGTAAGTCCTCCTGTTGTTAATATTAATATATATTTCCCTAACTTGTATTGCTCCTTATTTTGAACTATTATTTCGGTTTCCTAATTTTATTTTTTCCCATATCCTTTTCGATCTATCTGTTTCCAAATTGTTGTTTTCCCTGCTTTACCTACCTATTTAGTTATTTATATTTCTAGTGTCTGGGTTTTTTTTTTTTACATCAACTCAAACTGACTCTGTCTCTGTATTAGTCTGTCTGTAGGTGGCTTTCTTCTGGTTTTTCAGTCAGCTTTCCCTCTCCCCTTATATATTTTGTGGACTGCATAGTGGTGGCACTGTAAGCCTCAGAGAATCCATTGGTCCTTACTAATACTAGTATCAGTACTACCACTCTGCTGTGCACGTTACATGCCCAAGTAAGGTATTCTATGCATGTTTATTGAAATGAGAAGGCTTTCTTTTCTTTTACTTTCTCATGCTCAATCAGTAAATAATGGCCACGTTGGACACCCCAAAGTTATGTATTATACTTTTTCTCGTCTAAACCTAGTACTATTTTTATTAGCAGCAGTTGATGGTGACCAACCGATTACTGTGCACCATGGCTGGAAGGAAGTATGAGGAGGAGGAGGTGGATGGCATCATTATATTTTCCAACCAAGAGACCTCATGTACAATTGTCCACCCAGTTGGCCACTTATTTTTTTTTTCAAAAACTCAGATTCATCAATAGATCTTGCCACTGAGTCCATTCTTTTGGGTTGTCCCCTTCTTGAGAGTCTTTTCAAAGGTTACCACCAACAAAATGCCCAAGTGGATATTTTATTATTTTTGATAGGATATACTGTCTACTCTACTCTAGTTCCCGATTTGTAGTGATGTGTGTGGTGTATGTATTGTATTTTCATTCTTGCTAGTGAAAAAAATAAATAGGGGGAGGCGAATAGGGCATCTAACAAATGTGAAATGTTTTTTCTAGACGTACCAGTGCTTGGGCCAGCGGCAAAGGCGGTGCCAGCCAGGAGGGAGCTAATGCGGCAGCTGCAGGGGGTAAGCCAGCATAAGTGGTGGCAGGTGGTAACTCATATTCCTTACTAATTGACAATACACTCGCTGCAAGGGTGTACACTGTACTGTTGAGACTAAGTTGTTGTGAACAGTTGAAGAAGACACCCTTTACTTAGCATTAGCATTAGTGGGAGTTGAGTAACTAATGGCCTCTTCTAGCTTCAACTCAGCAGAGAACGTTTTATGAAAAAGGCTAAGAGTCAGACGGTCTTGATGGTTTGATGGAAAAGGGAAAGAAGGAGGGAAGGAGGAAGGACGGGTGACATGTAATATATGACTAGGGCTCCCTGTTTTATGGTATTTATATTTTTTTCATTTCGGTCTGTATTTATTCATATTTATTTTTTGCTAACTTTACCTGTATTTGTCCATATTTATTTTAGGGTTTGTGAAAAAATTAAGCTGAAATGTGTATATATTCTGCATTTATTTAACCAGTTAATGTGCACTTAAGCCTCAACGCCTGACAGGTTTCAATGATATATACACAGTCAGATGTTAAAATATGCACTTGTAAGAAAATATGTACATTTTAGTATCAAGGTTGTGCAAATCTACAGCTGTTTAAGGATCTTTACTAAAATCCCTATTTTTTTTTTAATCCCCTTGCTTGTCAATCTGGATAGCTATTAGCCTGGCAGTCATGATTGACAGCATTTAGAATTACTCAAAAACAACCCATATTTGTATTTTTATCCACATTTAAAAATAGATACAGATAGGAAATAAATGTTTTTCTGTCTGTATTTATCTGTAAAAATCTGTATAAACTGAAAATAGGGAGCCTTATATATGACTGCCAGAGAAGGATAGGTGGCTGATAAGATGCATGGGTGGTTGAAGAATGGGTGAAAGGTGAAACAAAGGATGCCTGCCTGGGTGGGAGAAACTGTATGGGTGAATGGAATCCTCCGGGGGGTTTGATGGGTCACACTCAAAGGCAAGCAAGGATGCATGGGTAGTTAAATGACAAATGTATGTTGTTGGTGAAAGGTTTTTGGGAATGATAGCCATTATTGGCTGGATGGATGCCTGGAATGTATCATAGGTGAAGAATGTAAAACAAACGTAAACCATGCCAGAGGGTGAAGAAAAAAAATAATGCTAGAAGAGCAATACAATGATAAATGGAAAAATCTCTGGGAAGAAGAATAAACAAGGACTTCTTTTTTTCAAGGGTTTTGATTCAAAGCTTTGAGGTTGTATTTCAGAATACTTCCTTGACTCACAGTAGTTTGCAAGCACAACATATAAATTGTGTATGTATGTACCCACCCATCATTAATCGCCTCCCTCCAACTCCAAGGCCCACTCCTGCTCCCTACCCATGTCATTTTGAATGTGTCAGCCATGGGTGGCCAATCGGCTGTATGGTTAGAAGCAAACAATAGTAGTACCTCATGTGATGTTGTGACGTATATCATCATTCATATTAGTAATCATATCATCTGCCTTGCTGTAGTAGTCAGGGAGAAAGTGAAACTGAGCATTTGCCATTGATTTAACAGAGTATAGCTATGATAGAAAAAAAGATAATTTTGGAGTAAAGCTGCCCCACATGCAGACAGTAGTAAAGTAATGCAAGTCTGCGACACGAGTATGTCTGTCTTGGGTGCAAGCTGACTGAGCAGGCATGCCTACAAGATTAATTTAGCTAAACAAGAGAGAAAATAAGAATACTTGTCTACTTCAGAGTGCCTGATGCCTGAAACTCTAATCACATCCAAATCTTAGGGACTGAGGAAGTGAAAGTACCAAAAATGTTTTTGTTCTACAAGTGCTACTGTGCCACTATAATTTTATGTGCATAATTTTGTGTTACTGTTTTGCTAAGAGTAATGGTTACAATAGTTTTTTTCTTTCTTGATATAGCTACCCTGTCCCAACCTAATAGGCAGGAATTAGCAGCCAAGACCCAGCAACTGAAGCTGGAGGCCATCAGGGATGAATATCAGGGGCTGCTGGCTCTGGCAGAGGAGGAGTAGGGAGCCGCTGCAGCCTCCAATGCCCTGGGCCCCAGCCAGGCCCCCCCAGTGCCTCCGGTGTTACGACGCCATGGTCTTGCAGCCACCCACTGCAAGTCAACCACTGTTGCCCACCCCTGTTGTTCCTGTAAAACTTTCAGTGCGGCATCCTCCTACGGATGGTGTGCCTAGAGGGCAGGATGGAGAATCACTGCTAGACCTCAATCTCTTGACTCTTGCCCTTTTCGTTAAACTTTTTTTTGGAGGGTTTGACTTGTTGCGGAGAGGGTGGGAATATGGGAGTTGGAAAAAACTTAGGTGTTCTTTTTTTATGGACAATTTATTGGACTTGCTCACTGGACATTGGTTGGGGTTAGGGAGAGGGGTAGGTCATGTGTTGTGGGTTTCTTCCCTTCTAGCTTATATTTGTTAGGGGAATACATTATTTATATGATGTAAATATTTTTCGGGGGAGTTACTCTTTTACTTTGCACTGTTTCCTTTGCTGCAGGGCCGCAGAATTTTTTTTAAATCTGCTGATAGTGTAACACACCAACTGATAGATAATGTACCCTCACTTGTCCTACTACTGTCAGTCTCTCCTCCTACTCTATGCAATCTTTAACTAAAACCCCTATGGACTCAGAAGGGTGTGGGTGCGTGAATTAGTTAATTTCCATAGTATATACATTATTGCATCCCCACACTTCTTCTCTTACCTGTGATTGATGATTAGGCAAAGCAGTGGTTGCATGGTGATGGTTTGATTTCCCAAGGCGCCATGGTGGTGGTAGTAGTAGAAGACAGTAGCATTTGCAAAAAAAGAAAATGAGACAGTCACCTGAGGGAGACTAGGGAACGCCTAGTAGAAGTACAGTACAAAAGAAGAAGACTGCAAAACAAGAAACCATGATGATAAGCAATGCTAAAGTAAAATAAAACAGAATGGTGGGCTAGCCTAGTACAAGTTATTACAAACTGAAGTTGACTTGACTCAAGCTATGAAGTGGACAAGCGTAACCTTTAGTGCTGAAAGGATGAAGATGCTGGCAGTTAATTATGATGGATTATGTTTCTCAGAAAAAATGTGAATATCGAATACTGTCCATGGGTGGGCAATCTAACCTATATATTGCCAGTGTGGGCTATATATATATATATATCTACTTAAGGCAGAAGAAGATCCTCGCCCTGCCTTGAGTTAGTGTTGCTTTCACCATATCCGCCCCAGCAAGTGTGATCATAATTGGTGTAAATTTAATTTAGTGATTGAACACGATTGGTGTGGAAATGCACTGTTCTTTATTATTTTTTCTTTCTCTAGGATGGAATTATATCCGCGAGAAGTTATTTTCTTATGTATATTTGTATACGAAATGTACTGCTTCATCAGTGTATTGCAATATGCTTGCACTGCTAAATCAATAAAAATATATTTAAAAATAATAATGATTTACCTTAATAAATCACACAGCCCGGGGTAAGAGGGTTAGGGTTTGATGAATGGTTGGGAAGGGGGATTTGAGTGGAAGGTTTGACAAAGACTAACACTATACAAGGACAACACATTCATCTCGGCAGCCAACCATCATAAATATGTTAAGTGAGAAAAAGAAAATGCATGCATGATGATGAGTAGTATCAGACTAGTAGAGGACAGTATATTAATTATGCAATTGTCTGTCTGCCCACAGAGAGACCCAAGTTACATACATTGTGTTCTGTTGTAGCGGGCTTCCTTTGAAAGATAGTAAATAAAATTAAAATATCTGAAGGAGTCAAATATAAGCAAACATAAACAACACACATAGTCATGATGATTGAAGAGAAAAAAAATCATACTGTATTATTTCCAAAGTGGGAGTTGCATCTCCGCATTCCTTTTATTCCTTCCTTGGACTGTCCATCCATCAATCTTGGGTGCCTGGTGGATGCAGTTTGGTAAGGTAAGTGTGAGTTATTTTTCAAGTATGGCACAGGGTGAAGGGCTATTAGATGGAAAAACAAAAAGGATATTGAGAAATCAAGGAGAAAAGTTAAACTGCATAATTAAGGAGGAGTGCAACAAGACAACTTTCAGAGGTGGCATGGCTAAATCATGTCTGTTTCCAGCAGCTACTTCCAATAACAGGAACAAACCCCCCACCCAGCCTCCATTTAGCTTCGAATTTGAGCCAGACAGCACAGTGAGCATACACACACAGCAACATAGCATTTTCCAAATTAAGTAAAAAATGAATGCACCGCTGTCAGTCACACCACACTCGCCACCACCACTACACAGACATGTAGATCTGGTGTTGTTGTTTACCTTATTCCATCAATCATCTCTGATCCTCCAGACTCTGACTGCGAGTGTGGTATGGTGTCCAACTCCATACCAACAGTGTCCTGAGTGAGTCCAGACTCCTCCAGACTAAAAAATGCAAGGATGAGCCTGCAGTAATACACTTTTGTTATTCAACAACAAGAAGGGAAAGATTGGCTTGATTCACTTTTTTTGTGTATAGAATAGTAGACATCATTCACAACAAACAACAATCACTCATCGTGCAATGCATGCCATCATTTACCTGTTCTTCCGGGGCAGTCTCTCTAGGCTAGTAAAGGATAGGTATATAGTCAGGGCCCAAGGTTGGAGGCAGGCACACATTTCACATTTGTTGTATTCTCCATTCAATGTGTGGATTTAGGGAAATGGCTTTATTGCGAGTCAGGAGGAGTGGACATACTTCTTCACTGACTGCACACAGTTGCAACTCCAATCCGGCAATAAAAGAGTAATACTGTGGGGATGGGTTTATGAACCAGAAAGACAGTGACACACACACAAATATTAAAGTAAATAATGTTCCTAAGCTATTGGGGCTTTTTATTTTTTGGACGTAAAAGGAAGAAAGAAAGTAACTCAAAAGCCTAGTTGTCAGGGAAGTAAAGCTTGTCCTCAAACTCTGGTGGTTCACCCAGAAGTAGGTCACTTAACATAGTACTTCCATGACCTGAGTCGCTGTTAACATCTTCCTGCTGTGATAGTTCAAATATGGTGTAATCCAGTGATATAAAGTGCTGATTCATTTTCATAATTGTTAACCTCTCCACGTTTTGGGGCAAGAGATTGGTCCTTCTTACTGTCAGAACTGCACCAGCTGCACTGAAAACACGCTGAGCAGAGACACTTGCTACAGGGCAAGCCAGATAGTTTATCGCCAGCCTGCTGAGCACTGGCCATTGGTGCCTTTTCCCATACCAATACAACAATGGCTTTTGATCTAAGTAGACCTCTATTGGGTCATCCAGAAAGGCCTGGACCATCCACTCAATGGTCATGGGTGCTTTGCCTTGCTCGGCCTCTTTTTCCTTTGCCTCAGTACTGAACTTAAGCCCTGCCTGTAGATGGCATTCCTGTGCCGATTTTGGGGCTGATGCTCCTGTTCTTGTTGTTGTTAATGTTGTTCTTGGTGTTGTTGGTGGTTTAGGCTGCTGTGAAGCAACTACACTGCCCTCAGGCTCTGAAATTGATCATGAAGGTTGCCCCGCAGGTCTTGTTGGGCCCTGAAGGAGCAGGCCTCTAATTACCAGGCCGTTCTTTTTTTAGCTGACTGACTTGCACAGCTATCCAAGTTTTGTAGCTGGAAATATCCCCATCTGAAAAAGGTATGAAAGTTTCCAGTAATGGTTTGTACCGTGGTTCAAGAATTGCGGCACAAATGTAATGGTTGGATGACACAAAGCCTCTTTGCACCCTTGTATTTTTAGACAAGTGAAGGGTTAATCTCTCCACCAACTCACATGCTTCTTTTTTTCATCCACACCTGTGTATATTGCAGACACCTCCTTTAGCTGTTGTTGTAGCATGTGCCACAATGGGATAGCTTGGCCCATGGTACAGCCCTCCTTGCTGACTTCATATGTGAAGACCTTGAAAGGAAACCTGCATCTCTGTCAGGTATTTAACTAAGCCCTATTTGTCCATCTCAATGACTATGCCTTTCACAGTAGCATCCCCTCTTTGCATGACATATTCATTGATTGGTCTGCACTGCTCAAACAGACATTTATGCATGTAATAAGTTGAGTTCCAACGTGTTGCCATCTCCTGGATGAGTGCTTTAGAAGGCATTCTATTATCATTTCAGAAGCTTTATTTCGACAATGTCATAAAAGCACAAGAAAGACATATACAACATGCAACACAAGACAATATAAATTAAACATTTACACTAGACAGTATAAAATAGTATTAAATTCCAATAAAGCTCCAGAACAGTTATAAAACCTTAGTAAAAAGTGATAAGACTCACGTGACAACATAAGTCAAATATCAATATTTAAGTTTGATCAGCAGCAGGGGATTTTAAAGTGCAGGTGCGAATGGCCCATGACCAATCCAAAAACTTAGCGACAGCAATAGCTAAGTTAGGAGCACAATCGGAACCTAAAATTCTTAAGGCAGACCTACAGCTCCGTGTGCCCAAAGAAGAACAAGCTGGTCTCAGCCATTTACGATGTGGAGCCACATATAGCGGACATACAAAAAATATGTGAGAGATAGTTTCATCCTCAGCCCGACAATAGTGGCACTTACTACCCATAGATAAATCCCATTTACATGTGAAGGATTTAGTGGGGAGGGAGCCTATCCTGAATTGGAAATATAATTTCCGATCTAATGGCTTCTCTATTAAATCCCAGAACAACTCACAAACGGGCCTGGATTTAAAATCCAAAAACCGGCCTGACAAGCTAGTGGCTGTAGTCACATTAAATGATGTCAAAAATAGCATGTCCCAATATTTTTTCTTTAGTTCCAGCTTGGTTGGGAAGGCAGAGGTATCTGGGGAATCCCATAGACACAATAAATCAAGTTTAGTGAGTGTGGTTCTAATCTCTTTAAGCCAACCTATTTTGTGAAAGCGATCCAGAGCAATCACGTCTTTTAGGCCCTGAACAAAATGTGAGATCTCTGGAGTGGTACATAGTCGCCTCCAGTATAACAGTGGACGCAACTTTGCCATATCCTCAATTTTCTTCCTGCCTAGGTCTAGACGAAGTGGGGTCATCGGTGTGCTTTGAGGAACCCCGACCAGGCTGCGAAGAAACTTGTTTGTGTCGTAAATAAAATATTCCGAACTCGGATTTTCTATAATATCAATATGATCATGCATAAAGCAAGAGGCTGAGTCTGTGGTATCAGGTTCAAAAGGGCTTTTATTCCAATAACTCGAGTCATAGGGAGAATAATACCATCACCACAAGGGATCAGGAAGGGTCTCAAAGTATTCTCCAAACATTATTCACAGAGTACAGTATATATACATTTCTATAATATACGTAAGCAGAAGAGCAAAAGAGAATGAGATAGGAGCATGTGGGTGTGTAGGTAGGCGTGAGGTGGGCGTCCATGTGGGCGTCCACTTGATGATAATAGGTAATTGTCATAGGTGGGTGGATACCTGGAGGGGGTTGCGTGATCAGCTGGAATTGTACTGGAACTTTGCCTTACTTGTGCTCAACTCGAGCATGATGTGTAACTGACGTGGGGAAGGGTTGCTGTGCAACCGGGGAGTCTGGAAGTGAGGCCTTCAGTGAGTGAGGCCTTCAGTGTCAGGACGACCAGCACATCTTGTTTTATCTGATATCCGATGTCTGGAGCAGGGACTGATTTGTGACATAGGTTGCCCATCACCAAGAGCCGATGTGGCATCTATTTCTTCATTTACTGCAGAGGCCTTACATGGGGGCTATGGGCTTTTTACTGACGTGAGCTTTGCAATCTCACAGAAAGAGACAGAAAGGCTAGGCTTTCTCCTTTGCAGATGGGTTATGTTTATCCCTCCTTCTCCAGGCAGGAATGTGGCTCTGTAGGAGTAAGCAGATAACCGTGCTCAATACTGTCTCGGCACCTTTTGACAGGGCCCCTTTGGATGAGGCCCAAGTGTGCAAGGCCAAGGATACGCAGCTGCAGCTTTCTGAGCGTCTGAGGCCTGAAACCTCTTTTCGGGTCTGGCTGAGCCACAAAACACGGGTTTTCATGTGGTGCAGGAAAACATGATGCAAAACGTGTAGGCCTCAATACAGATTTGTCGTTTCTCTCATGGGAGACTGGATGATGGCAGGCCACGTTTATTGCATAAGCATCATGATAGAAAAGCCATGGAGGGGAAATGCATAGGTTACATGCATGTGCACATAAGCGTTGGAGGGTGCACATGGGGACATATAGGCCTCATAAATTTTATTTTCCTCATTCCCTCCTTGTCCCCTAGTGGACCCCTTATGTAATGTCTATTTTCATGAGACAGTCGATCTGTTCTTGCAGCATTATTTTTCCATTTTCAATGCTCTGTAAATTGGGATGGGGAACACATGCAGTAGCACACAGGCCGCAAATGGCCGGGCCGCACTGCAGACATAGGCAACAACTGAATATCATTAATAGTATCATCCCACAGACGGTCAACACTTTCCATCCCCAAGCCTATATTAATCCCCAGAGCCAACTGGACCAAGTCCACGTGCCTGGGTCTTGATGTATGCTTTGGGCAATCTTGTGGAGCCTTGTTATTGCTTTGTATACAGACGGTGCGTTATTAGGAATGAAAACGCAACAGCTAGAACCGATGACCCTACAAGCCCCGCCCCTATCCGCCAGGATGACGTCAAGAACAAGACGATTCTGAAGAACGACCAGTCTCATAGCGGACTGTTCCTGGGTCAGATTCCCCAGGGCCGATGCAGTCACATTAGCAACTGTTTCTAGAATCCTTGTTAGCCTTCGGATAAGTTTACTATTCTGGACGGGACCTATGAAGAAAAAGAATCCTTTGTTGAAATCTGTGTATTGCTCCCAAGCTGTCTCAGTCTGGTCAATGCCAGAGGCACCGAGCCCTCGTCTGTGTCTGACAAGTGTGAGTCGAAGATCTTGATGATAGTTCGATGGGGCCAAGAAAACGGGTGGTAGAAGAAATGATATGTAACACGTCCCACCCCAGTCTAAGGGTAATTGCACATAGGCTGTCTGGCCACAAATAAAGTAGGTGTGTCGTGATGCTCTGAAATAGGACTTTCCTTTGTCTTTAAACACTATTATAGTATTACACTCGCTGTGTCCCAAATGTACCGAGCCTTCTTTTCTGACACATAAGTTCCCTTTTACTGGCAGAACAGTGATTGAAGATGGACCTGACATGTGTAGGGGCTTTACGTTCAACACTATGAAATCGAGGGTCGCATTTCCTTGCAGATACTCTTCATTTTCTAGATCTGTACCTTTCTTTGGGGAAGACCCTCTTCATCTGGGAAACATGCTTCATTCATGACTTTATTCAAGTTTCCCCATACCCACTCGCCCCTACACTCCTTGTCTTGACATTCTATGGCATCACTGTTGATGGATGTCATTAAGGCAAACCATGCTCCGCAAGAACCATTATGGGAGAATGGAAAAGGGAAAAGAGGCAACACTCCCTTCACCTTCTGATACGGGGGAAGTCGGCCACAGACCCAGCAGTCTGTAGCATTGCTAGTCTGATGTGAATGGTGCAGCATCTGAATAAAGGTATTGTTGCGTAAGGCAAGTCGATATGATAGCTCATGGGATGGCAGATCACTAAATGTGTGTACTATGGTATCATTAGTGGAGGAGTGTAAGAGTGAAGCAATAGGAGGAAAAATAGCATGTAGTATTAAGCTGATACATATTATCGTGATACACAGAAGAGATAGAAAAATTAAAGTCACTATACATCTTCCACGTAATATTTTACAGTATTTGCTTTTCATCTTGCTCTTTTTATCTGTCGTATCATTCGAGATCTTATGCAAGCCAGAATACATGTTCAACCGCTTCACCACCTAGTGGACTTAATTGATCAAACGGGTTCCGACCTATGGGATCTAAGTTTAGCTTTATATTTCTGCTGCGGAGTCTCCTCTAGTAAAGGGGGCTCGAAATCCGAAAAGTCAGTGTCCTTTTTGAACGAATCGTTATTCCCGAAGTAGCGTTTACAATGATGAAGATGAACCCATCTTTTCCGTCCCTCGACTTTAACGGCGGTCCTTGTGGTCGGCAACACCAGCTTTGGCGTTTTCCACCTCGGCTCAAGAGGACTTGCTCTATCAAAGTTTCGAATCAGCACATAGTCCCCAGGAGCGATCGAGTATTCTTTGACCTGGGTGTTGTCAGGGAAGGCGGCAGCAACCTGTGAACGACAAGAGAGTAGTGCAGACATCAAGGAAGCCAGGTAATCTGTCAGCATGTTACTATCAACATCAGTGATTTTTTTAGGCATTGGAGTGCCCCACATATTCGGTGGTCTACCAAAGACCACTTCATAGGGAGATAAGCCTGTTCTAGAATGGGCTACCATTCGCATGTAAAAGAGGGCAACCGGCAGGGCTACCATCCAATCTACACCTTTGTCTGCGCAAATCTTCGCTAGTTTTATCTTTAAGGTCTGATTATGTCTTTCCACAAGGCCTGCTGCCTCAGGATGTCGTACACAGTGGAACTTCCAGGCATACCCTAACAGAAGGGACACTTGTTTCATGAGTTCAGAGGAGAAAGGCTGACCGTTGTCGGAATATACGACACGCGGTAATCCATAACGTGGGAAAAACTCTCGCACCAATTGTCTGGCGGTAGTTACAGCAGTATAATCAGGGACTGGATAAGCTTCGGTCCACCTTGACAGTGAACATACTACTACCAGGACATATTTGTAACCTCTACATCTGTCCATTTGGATATAATCCATTTGGAGGACTTCAAAAGGATGGTCAGGTGGATGGAATCCACCTTGTTCCATCGGTATGCCTTTACCTGGATTGAATTGGCAACAGATCATACATGTTCTGACCTTTTGTTTCGCTGCTGCACGCAGGTGCTTGTTGAACCATATATTCTGTAAGCTGTCTAGCATTGCTTTCTCTCCTAAGTGTGCAGGACTATGTGCGGTATTTATGATCACTTGTACCATCGAATCAGGAAGGAACCATGCTGTTTTGCCCTTAGTCATCCAACCCTGATCAGTCAGTACCCCTCCTTGTTCCGACCATTTCTTTAATTCGTCTAGAGTAGCATGTGTCTGTATGTCTTGTACATCCTTGGAAGGATCCCTGACTGTCATGGCTTTGGTCATTGATGGTACCTGTGACTTTGTCATGTCTAGTGGAGTCTGGGCTGTCTGTTTAGCAGGTCGGTCTGCCAGATCATTGCCTTGAGAAATGGTATCTGTGGCTTTGGTATGTGCTTTGCATTTCAGGATAGCTATGGCTGTTGGTAAATGTATCGCTTCCAGAAGGGCTTGAATAAGGGGGCCATGCTGTATCTTGGCCCCGTGAGAGGTCAAGAAACCTCTTTCTCTCCATAGCATTCCGAAGTCATGAACTACCCCATATGCATATTGTGAGTCAGTGTAAATGTTTACTCTCAGGTGCTTAGCTCTTATGCACGCTTGTGTCAGGGCGATGAGCTCTGCTGCTTGTGCTGACAGTGTGTCTATTCTTTTAGTCTCTATGATTTCAGTAGCAGTGGTCACTGCATACGCTGCCACTAATTCTCCCGCCCCCGTCCTCATGCATGAGCCGTCAACATATAGTGTGAGGTCAGGGTCTGGGAGTGCAACATCTGTCAAGTCTTGTCTTGGTTTAGTCACGGTATGTATTACTTCAACACAGTCATGTGGGGAAACGTTTTCTGTACTGGAGGGCAAAAGAGTAGCAGGATTCAGTATGTTGCATCGTCTGATCTCTATGTGTGGTTGAAATACCGTCAGCTCATAACCTGTCAGTCTTGCTACAGTCAGGTGTTGGGTTTGTGTTCGGTTCAAGAGAACCTCTACTGCGTGTGGTACTTGTACTGTCAGGGGGTGGCCCAGCACTATCGAGTCACTTTGTCTTATGGCTAAGGCCGTTGCTGCAACAGATTTTAGGCACGCAGGCAAGGCCTGGGCTACTGGATCCAATGTACTAGAGAAATAAGCACAAGGCTTGTGTTTTCCTGCATGATCTTGTGTGAGGACAGATAGTGCTGTTCCATCCCTCTCTGTCACAAAAAGCATAAAAGATTTGTTGTAATCAGGGATCGCTAAAACTGGAGCTTGACATAAAGCTCTTTTTAATTCTTCAAATGCTACAGTGTGTTTCTGTGTCCAAGGGAGGACATTAGTAGAAGCTGCCTCCTGTGTCGTCAACTGTATGAGGGGCTTGGCTATTTAAGCATACTGGGGAATCCACTGCCTGCAATATGAAGTGAGGCCTATGAATGCACGTACTTCCTTTTGTGTCTTGGGCTGTGAAAGGCCAGAAATCAATTGAATACGTTCTGGTGTCAGCCTCCTACCCTCCTTGGAGAGCAAGTGCCCAAGGTACGCCACTTGCTGTTCACAGAATTGTAACTTCGAAGGGGATACTTTGTGCCCCTTGTCAGCCAGAAAGTGTAAAACCGTCAGTGAAGCAACCTCACAATCATGCTCCGATCTTGCAGTGATGAGAATGTCATCGACATACTGTATCAGTGCTGTAGAGCTAGGCATGTGAATACTGTCTAGTTGTCTTTTGAGTGCCTGACTATAGATGCTAGGACTTTCCGTGAAGCCCTGTGGTGCTCTTGTGAATCTGAAACTACGGCCTTTTAAACTGAAACCGAAAAGATATTGGCTGTCTGGATGTATTGGGACACTGAAGAAAGCGTTTTTCAGATCAATAACTGTAAAGAACGTAGCGTGTGCATCAATGGCAGTCAATAATGAAGAGATGTCCGGGACCACAGGGTACTGTGGCACCACACATTTGTTTAATTCTCGCAGGTCCACAACTAATCTATATACAGGTGGTGAATTGGGATCAGTTCTTTTAAGAATAGGAAGAACTGGTGAATTGCATATATTTGAATCAGTCTCAATCACCACCCCTTGTGCAATAAGGTCATCTATTATTTTCAGCAACCCTACTTCAGCCTCAGGTGGTATTTTGTATTGTCTAATCCGTGGCAGCACTACACCTTCCTTGAGGGTGACCTGGTGCGGTGTAATGTTCATGTAACCCACATCAGTCGGGCCTTGTGCCCATAGGCGCTGTGGTACATTTTGGAGTCTGCTGTCAATATCTTTCATCACAAAATGTCCCTTAAAATCACGTAAATACAGTCGCACTCCTTCTGGCGAACAACAGATAATCGCTCCCAGTTCCTTTAATGTTTTTATACCAAGTAAGTTTTCTGGACATGATTTGGTGAGCAGTAAGTCTGTAGTATGTATTAGTGGACCAACTCCTAAGGAGATTGGTTCCGAAACCTCATTAATAATAGGTCTACCTGAAAATCCCAGGGATACACTCTTTGAGCCCGAGAGGGGTGCCCCTGGCACCTCGGAATGACTGATAGTTGTTCTACTTGCCCCTGTATCAATCAAAAACTTTTTATTTTGTCCTAGTAAACGTGCATGCACATAGGGACCCGTTTGGTCCACAGGAACTGGAATAAGGGGCAAGTCGAATTCCCTCTCTGGGCTGCTTCATGAATATGCTTGGTATTCTGGATAGGTAGTTTGGGCGTGCTCATACATTTGTGTTGTGGCTCGGGCTGGTGCAGGTGCATGGACAGGCGGTGGCGGCGGTGGAAACGTATTTGATTCCTGATGTGTGTTACTGCCCTTGGGAGGATACTGACGAGGCTTTGTTTTACCTATGGCTATATTGTGTTTAAGCACAGCACATTCATTTACAAAGTGGCCTGGTTTCTTGCAATAATTACAAGTCCCATTAGTTTGTTTCGTGCTATTCTTGTTCGTGTTTGTGTTTGCCGGTGTTGATTGGGCCACCAGCATCTTCATCTTTGTGTCTTTCATGCGTCTCTTTTCTTGGTCATGTTCCTCTCTAATTCTGTTCTGGTGATACTGTAACATCTGTAACATTTGGGAAGGGCTGTTTGCTTGCCAAGTGCTCTCAACCTTCAGTACTCTATACTTTACTTCAGGTAAGGAATTTTCTACTAATTTGCTCACAAAAAGATGGGGATATGAATCGCTACCGGGCTTAAGGCCACTATTGATAGTGAAACATTTCTCAAACCTAGAGTAGAAATCACTAGTGTCCTCGTCTGGTTTTTGTTTACAAGCTGAAATAGCATCCCAGTCCTCTTTCTTGGTAGTCAATAATCTCGGCAAAACTTGCACAAGGAGTTCAGGTAATTCTTTAGCTCGGGGACCCAGACCAACCCCCGGGCCTCTGGCGTCTTCTTCTCCTTGCAAAACTTCCCAGCCGATCTTTTTCTCCCCCACCTCCTAGTCCTTTTCTTTAAGCTTCTCGTAAATACCAGCAGGCAATAGTACTTTTAATAGCTTTAGAATGTCTGCATATGTATATTCCCCTAGGCGGAGAATGTCTTTTAGTTCCCTGTGAAAACCCCCTGGATCTTTATCATGGGACGGTAACATTTTTTTCATTTCCAGTATCTCTAATTTTGACAAAGGGGTGTAGACATATACCCGTTGCAGTTTGTTATTGGAACCTTTTACAGGATGAACCTCCCGTAGGGGGTTCAACTTGTCATACACCTGGCCTTTAACCTGGGGTGGAGCTGGAAGGAGGGACCTAGTTACGTATACTATGTATTTGTGTCGCTGATCCAAGATGACATTAATCAATTCTGTACCCAAGTTCATCCATCTGTCTAGTATTATGTCGTCCAGCAACCTATACAATAGACCAGGACCAGAATATTGGCTCTCATACAATGTTATCAAATGTTGGACCATGTAAACACCAGCTATGCGCTGTTCGTTTGGTGGAAGGCTCAAGAACGTCTGTGCTACTATATCATTATTATATAAATCATATTGGGATACCCACAGAGTGGCTGACCGTGCTAGTTCCTTTTCGGTCGGGGTGAAGGGCTGTTTGTTACCTAACCATTCATTCACCGCTTTGTCGGTGATTTGGAACAGACTTTCAAGGGAATATCTTTTCTTTATAGCCGTTCCCTGTTTGCGGTGATTTAGGCCCTTGGGTCTTTCGAATCGTCGGGCATGGCCCACATATTGTATTCTATCTTGGTCCCCTACTTCATCATCAGACGATATCGCAGCTGTTTCATTCGGTCCTGCTTCGTGTGACGCTATTATTGCCTTTCTGATTTTGGCCAACATTTTGTCTGTCTGTCCTGATTTATCATGCTGACCGGCATCTATGCGGTCACTCCAACCGATATAACGACGGTCTACATCCCCATTGCCTTCGTCTTTTTCCCTGATCAGACAGTTAACTAGGAAGCGAAGGATATGGTTCTTAACAATCACTTTTCTATTTTGTACAGCGTCTGCTATGCTCTCTGAGCCTTCCCCTGTTCTTATGAATGTGTACATTTTCTTTAGATGTTTATCCATATCCGGTAACTTTTCCAAATCTGTTACTGCTTGTCTAAGCCGTAATGAAAATACGAGCATTCTGTCCTTTCCTGGATCGGGATCGTATATACATTCGGGGATGTCTACTTGTACTGTCGGCCCCCCTCCTGACGCTATTCCGGATCCCCCCTCCCCGCCATCCGCGAGCTCCTGGAGCTGTTCTTGTGTTGGGGGTGCAGGGAAAGATCCGTCCACGTATGCTGGTGGGGATTCCTCTAGGTAGGTGTTAATAAACCTCTCGGATGCTGTTTGTTTTATTTTTCGGGGTACTGGCGGTGGCTCTCTAATGGAACTTTCTACTGGGGTCACTTTTGCTAGTTCCTCTGAAAGGACGGGGTAAATACCAGCAACTACAGTATTCTTTTTTCTTTCTATCTGCTCTCTTTTTACCCGTTCCCCTTCCTCCTGTAATTTATTTTCTTTGGCTTTTTCAGACTCATTTTTACTTCTCTCTATTTTGTGGAACTCTTTTTCTGTTCTTCTATGTGACTCTTTGCGCCACAACTCAATGGCATCCTTCTGAGCAGGTCTAGATTTTCTCTTCCGTATTTCTTCCTCTTTTCATAATGCTTTCCGCATCCCACGTTCCCGTGATAGGCCATCTATACTTTGTCTCTAAATCCTTCGTGTAATCCACCCTTAGTTCTAAAAACAACACAGCATCTAAACCATGCTTACAGTACATGAAATGTCCAGGTGTGTCCCTAGGCGGAATGTTACCTGGTTCCTCTAGTACACCTTTCCTGGTACATATCTTACGCAGTTTTGAAAACAACGGCATGTTGGAATGTAGCCGAAAATAAAAATCACAATGAACCAAAACAAAAATCACAATGAAACAAACCTACATAAAAACCTGACACATTCAAACCTAACTGAACCTGACTAAGACAATAACATTCATACAGTTAAATCGGTGCACCTGGAAACTTGGACTATAATTCTTGAATGCATGCTCTTGAACATACCGGTCTCACAAGAGAGACACGTCTTTACCGTGTTCATTAAATGAACCCGTCTGTATTGCAACCCCCATGAGAAACTCACCGGGAAGCGGAACTTGAACTTGAACTTGAAGGCCTCGGATACTTGACGCTGCGCAGGGAATGGCGTATCTTAGGTGGATCTCTAGAAACCTCGGACACAGCTCTCTCGCAGGGTGGGGTCTGGGTCGGGACAATCCGCAATCCACATCGCCTCGTATGGATGCCTGGTCGCAGTCCGTCTCCTTCGTTGGCCTGAGGGAGTTGGCGAGAAATCCCGCGGCGTGTACACTTGAAGTCCGTCACGGCTGTGGAAGGAGGCAAAACTGGACCTTCATCTCCGGCGCATGGGGAAGGAGATTAGTCCCTGTTCGGGCGCCATTATGTCGTAAATAAAATATTCCGAACTCGGATTTTCTATAATATCAATATGATCATGCATAAAGCAAGAGGCTGAGTCTGTGGTATCAGGTTCAAAAGGGCTTTTATTCCAATAACTCGAGTCATAGGGAGAATAATACCATCACCACAAGGGATCAGGAAGGGTCTCAAAGTATTCTCCAAACATTATTCACAGAGTACAGTATATATACATTTCTATAATATACGTAAGCAGAAGAGCAAAAGAGAATGAGATAAGAGCATGTGGGTGTGTAGGTAGGCGTGAGGTGGGCGTCCATGTGGGCGTCCACTTGATGATAATAGGTAATTGTCATAGGTGGGTGGATACCTGGAGGGGATTGCGTGATCAGCTGGAATTGTACTGGAACTTTGCCTTACTTGTGCTCAACTCGAGCATGACGTGTAACTGACGTGGGGAAGGGTTGCTGTGCAACCGGGGAGTCTGGAAGTGAGGCCTTCAGTGAGTGAGGCCTTCAGTGTCAGGACGACCAGCACATCTTGTTTTATCTGATATCCGATGTCTGGAGCAGGGACTGATTTGTGACATAGGTTGCCCATCACCAAGAGCCGATGTGGCATCTATTTCTTCATTTACTGCAGAGGCCTTACATGGGGGCTATGGGCTTTTTACTGACGTGAGCTTTGCAATCTCACAGAAAGAGAAAGAAAGGCTAGGCTTTCTCCTTTGCAGATGGGTTATGTTTATCCCTCCTTCTCCAGGCAGGAATGCGGCTCTGTAGGAGTAAGCAGATAACCGTGCTCAATACTGTCTCGGCACCTTTTGACAGGGCCCCTTTGGATGAGGCCCAAGTGTGCAAGGCCAAGGATACGCAGCTGCAGCTTTCTGAGCGTCTGAGGCCTGAAACCTCTTTTCGGGTCTGGCTGAGCCACAAAACACGGGTTTTCATGTGGTGCAGGAAAACATGATGCAAAACGTGTAGGCCTCAATACAGATTTGTCGTTTCTCTCATGGGAGACTGGATGATGGCAGGCCACGTTTATTGCATAAGCATCATGATAGAAAAGCCATGGAGGGGAAATGCATAGGTTACATGCATGTGCACATACGCGTTGGAGGGGGCACATGGGGACATATAGGCCTCATAAATTTTATTTTCCTCACTACGGCTAGACGTCTTAAGTCGCTAAATCCCCATAGCTCAGCTCCATATAGAGCTGAGCTCACCACTTTGATGTTATAAATTTCCAGGGCCGGGGTTACAGGTTTAGTAAACGACGTTTTATGTTTCATCAGCAGGGCACCTGTATACTGGTGATGTTTTAGAACAGTGAGATTCAGATGATTTTTCCAGCCCATATCTTTTTGAAGGGAAATCCCTAGGTACATAAAAACATCCACCTGTTCCAGGGGGATATTATTTAATAATATCCTTCCCTTAAAGGATTTATGCTGATTGAAAGAAAGAAACTTGTTTTTTGCTGTATTAATCTCAAGTCCTCTCTGAGTACAGAAATTACCGAATGCGTTCACTGCCTTTTGTAGCACGCTCGGGGTTCTGGAGATAATCAATGTGTCGTCCGCAAACATGAGGACTGGGACATGAATTCCCGCCAGTGTGGGGGCATCAGATGGCGTTCGGGAGAGGAACTGTACCACTCCGTTGATGTACAGTGAAAACAGGGTGGGGGCCAACACACATCCCTGTCAAACACCACGCTCGACTGGGAAGGTGTCGGTAACCTCTCCCTGCATCCCCCATCTAATCCTGGCAAAGTTGTCCTCATGTAAGCGGACGAGTAAGGTTAGCAATTCCTGCTCAATCCCCATATCCCCTAGCACTCCCCATAATTTCCCACGTGGTACTAAATCAAACGCCGACTTGAGGTCGACGAAGACAGCATATAGTGAGCCTTCCCCCAGGACCACGGTTTTCCAGTAAATTGTAATAAACCGGAAAACCTGGTCTATGGTGCTAATGCAGGAGCGGAACCCAGCTTGGAATGGAAATAGAATTTTTGCTTGCTCCGCCCACATTTGAACTTTGTTTAGCACCAAACGGCCCACTACCTTCTGTATGGAATCCATGAGGCTAATGGGCCTGTAATTACTTGGGAGAGATTTATCTCCCTTCTTAAATACGGGTATAATCTCCGCTCCCTTCCAAGAAGATGGCACTGGGGACCCATTAGCCACTGCGTTGGCCAAAAAGGTAACATACTGGCACCAAGTTGGTCTGTCACTTAAAAAGACATCAGC
Source organism: Triturus cristatus (assembly GCF_964204655.1). Classification (NCBI taxonomy): domain Eukaryota; kingdom Metazoa; phylum Chordata; class Amphibia; order Caudata; family Salamandridae; genus Triturus; species Triturus cristatus. Next base: position 1,251,667,633 of record NC_140591.1, read on the forward strand.
TGGAATGCCATCCATTCCAGGGGCCTTCCCTCCCAACACACAATCGAGTGCTATATCTACATCTTTGGGGGTAAACACCGTACCTTGATAAAATTTAAAGGAAAGCAAAGGTGGAACTTCTCCCATGGGGGGATTCGCATATTGTGGTTTAAAGAAAGCGAGCCATTGTGTCTGTGCTACATTGTTTTGAGGTGTGTCTGGGCTCCCTCCCCGGTCCCAATTAACAATGTTCCAAAATTGCTTAGAATCTTTGGCTGCACAGGCTCGTCTTAGATCTTGCCACTTGTCGTTGTCCCATTCTCTCTTTGCCACCCTTTGCTCCCGCCTATAGGAATCCCTGGCCTCCCTTACCCCAAAAAGACCATTGGGTTTGAGCGCTTCACACAATTTTTTTCGAGCCATTTTGCAGTTGGCATTGAACCAGCCAGCCTTATTCGATTTATGGGACTGCTTACTGGACCTAGCATCTTGCAAAAAATAGGTTTTTAACTTGGCAAATAAGGATAAATGAGATTCATACATGATTAATGGAAAATCTGGGCTATTAGCTCTGGACCCTATGGCGGCTGTTTGTTCCGCAACCTCTATTTTAAGAGCGGCCACTTTATAGGAAGTTCACAGATCCTGTTCCATTTCACCTGGCGCTTATTATTAGATAATACCAAGTTACATGATACAAGACCCTCGGTCGGATTCACAACCCTCTCTGTAGGTGATATTAAAAAGACCGAACAGAGGGGGTTGTGATCACTTTCCATGCGCCATACAATCTCCATATCCTCGAGGCTCTGCCAGAGTCTTACGTCTACCAATAGGTAGTCGATCCGGCTGGAGTTGCGTCCATTATCAAAGGTATTGGCTCCTGAAGGGTCCGATCTAGTGCGCCCATTAGCAGCTCTAAGACCTCTTTCTAGACAAAATACCTTTAACTGGATGGCAGCGTCGGTCCATTTTTTAACAACTGGGATCTCGAGCTTATGAATGCCCCACATCGAATCCTGTTCCGCTGCTATCTCTTGTTCCTCAACCCCTAATGGTTCGAAGGTGGTGTTAAAATTCTATTATCACATTGAATGATCCTCAGATGATCCCAGGATTTAAAAGAATGGCTGGAATGTATGCAGATTCTTCTGCAGGTGGTCAGTAAGTTGTTGACTCTGGCTTCTTTTTTCGGAAAGTCTTGAACAATGATGTTAATACAGTGCGACAAACACAGGACGCTGAAATAGCCATCATCGGCCATGGCCTTAACTATGTTACTGCCATTGTCCATGGCAACAAAACCAATGTTAGGCCCTCTTGGTCCCAGCCATTCAAAGACCTTAGTGTTAAAGTCATCCAAAATGTTTGCAGCAGTATGGGTTTTCTCCATGGTGAACATGGCTACTGTAGCATGCTTCGGGGCACCATTAAAAATGTCAGCAGTGTCAACACCGGCAGATATCTTTTCTCTAACCCCCACAAAAGAGATCCAGTGTGCAGAGATGCACATGTAATTAGTGGCTTGGCAACTGGTCCAGATGTCTGTTGTCAGGTGGATAGTGTGAACAGCACTCTGCTGCAAAGCTTGTCCAAGCTATTCCAACACATCGTGATGTAGTGCTGGAACAGCAACTCGGGCAAAATAGGACCGGCTTGGAACCTTCCACTTTGGGCAGATGGCTTCCACAAATTCAAGAAAACCCACTGCTTCCACAAAAGAAAAATGAAGGAGCCAGCGCTAACATTTTAGCCAGTTTTGTGTTGTGCAAACGTGCCATTGGGTGATTCCGTTCATACTGCCCCTCTGACCTAAACATGCTGTGAATGATAGCATGGATTTCATTCTTTTCAGGTTCCACTGATACTGATGCAGGTGACTTCTTGACACCAGATGTTAGGCTCAATTTGCATTTTTTCGTTGCGGTACTCACTTGACTTGGACCCCTTGGTGTCTCGCCTGACTCTTGCGCCATTACGATGTTGCTGATGATGATGTGGGCGGCATCACTGCACTGCTAGGGACAGGGCTGCTTTGTATACCAGAGAAAATGTCTACCTCTTGTTCACCTTCCACCATGATCGGATCTTCTTCATCCCCTTCACCAACAACTCTTGCAGTTAGTTTTTTGGCCAAGAAGGTGCACCTCCCACTGGATCAAGTGGTGTTTTCTCAGATGGGTTGTTTGGCCTCCGGTACCATAGTTTGTACCAAGCTTACCCCGAATAACACCTACTCCACAAATGGAGCATATAGCAATGTTCACCTCCTTCCTGCTAACTGAAACGAAGTCCCAAACTGGGGAGGTCAACTTTCTGACATTGCAGGTGTCACTTGCAATATTGGGTGAACTGGTAGGTGAGCGTGACGTTTGACTCTCTGCAGTACCTACTTCTACTGAGGTGGTTGTGGTGGAAAAAAGGTTGTTGCTGGGACTTTGTAAATATGGCAGCTGGAGGTGGTGTTGGTGGTATCTGTGTTGGTGGTATTCATGCCACATCCCTCACAGCAATTTGGGATGGGGTAATGTCGGTCTCCACTGGTGAGGGGCTAATGTCCATGATGACTGTCTCGTCATCATCCTCCTCTTCTACATCAACCTCCATAACTGTAAGGCTTTTTGGAACCTTCCTTTCCCCTAGCCATTTCTCATGGCGTGTCTCACTCTCAGACTGAGGTGGGATTCAAGTGACATCTAGATCATCAGAAGGGGGCTTGCAGAAGAAGTTGATGGACTAACCCTCCTTTTCCTTGCTGGGATCTGGAAGACAATGGATCTTCTGAAACAGTGGCTTGCTCTTCTTCTTCCTCAAAGCTTACTTAAGACAGTATAGATCTAACCTGAAATGATCATTTCATACAATTCTGAAAATGCAAAGTTGTCAGCTCCAAGTAATCAAAAGAGTTAAATTAATAATGTGCAACAACCGATACATTTAAAAAATAACATATACTTATTTACTCCTAATTAGACAGGCAGTAGATATCTTACAGCATTCAAGGAATTTGTTAAAAGGACAGAAAAAAGGGGGTTGCTCCAGGGGATCATGAAGAAGGATGTGCTCAAGTGAAGACTGAAAAGAATCCAGTGAGTGTTCAGGGAAAGGGATTAAAACAATTCAAAGGTTGGACTGATAACAGAATGACAGTCTGGATAAACCTAGCCACGATTGATCAATTGTACACAGAATCCATCTATATACTTTAGTGTTCAAAGATGTATCGTCTTTTTGCACGATAAGGTGGGGGGCTTGTGGTCCAGGCTTGTAGGGAGTGGGCATCAACATTTCGACCCGACTTGGGGCACAGAGGGTGAATTTGGGCCTCGGCCTGCGGGTCTTCATCAGGACAGGGATAGGCAACCGGAATCACATATGTGGTGTCTGTGTTCCTCACCCGCAAGGCCATCCAGGCCACCAGGAAGAGTGTTGTGCAGACAACGATGGGCAGTGCACTTGCAATATGGCTGTCACTGGTGCCTGGTTTTTGAAGCACAAGGCCCAGTTGGTATTTGTCAGGCACCAGTCCCCAGTGTCAGCCATCTTGCCAGTACATTCCCACTCAATGTCAGAAAACCATTCTCCCAGTTGGTCAGGTTTTTCGGGGCGTTTGAAGAGTGTGTGCAACCATCTTGCTAGTACACTTTCCCTCACAGTGAGTAAGACAGAGTTCCTGGTGGGCTGTTTGGCCTGGGTGGCGGGAGGAGTGGTTGCCATTACTCCAACTCCCACCAGGCCCTGTCCTACATACACTCTTACCACCCATAGAAACCTGACCACCTGGTAGAATGGTTTCCTAAGAGTGAGTGGAAATGTACTGGCAAGATGTCTGCCACTGGTGCCTGTTGTCTGACTTGACCACAACTCCCATCCAGGCCTTGAGCTCCAAACACCAGTCCACAGTGTCAGCCATTTTGGCAGTACATTTCCACTCACTGTCAGGTATCCATAGGCCCAGATGAACTGGTTGTTCTGCGTGGGAGTAGGAGTCTTTGGTGCTACTACAACTCCCATCAGGCCTGGTCCCACACATACCTTCCCACCCAGACCAAACAAGGTCACTAGGAAGAGTGGTGTCCTGACAATGAGGGAAAGTCTGCTAGCTAGATGGCTGACACTGTTGCCTGGTGTCTGACTTGTCCAAAACTCCCATCAAGGCCCTGTGCTACAAAGACAAGTCCCCTGTATCAGCCATCATCTAGTACATTCCCACTCACTGTCAAGAAAGCATAGTTCCAGCGGGGCTTTTTGTGCTGGGTGGGAGGAGAAATATTTGCAATGGCCACATCTCCCATCAGGTCCTGTCCTACACATACTCTTCCCACCCTGCTCAACAAGGCAATCAGTGAGAATGGTTTCCTGAATGTGATTGGAAATGTACTGGCAAGATGTCTGTCACTGGTGCCTGGTGTTAGGAGCACAGGGCCTTGATGGGAGCTGTGTCAACTCCGTCAACATGCAGCAGTGTCAGCCATCTTGGTAATATACTTCCCCTCACAGTCAGTGAAGGAGAGTTCCTGGTGGGCTGTTTGGGCTGGGTTGGAGAAGTAGTATTTGCTATGGCTCCACCTCGTATCAGGCCCTGTCCTACACACTCTTCCCACCCAGAGGAACCTGACCACCTGGCAGAATGGTTTCCTGAGAATGAGTGGAAATGTACTGGCAAGATGTCTGACACTGGTGCCTGTTGTCTGGGTTGACCAGACCTCCCATAATTGCCTTGTACTCCAAAGTCCTGTACCCAATGTCAGCCATTTTGATAGTACATTTCAACTAACTGTCAGGTAGCCATAGACCTCGATGAACTGGTTGTGCTGGGTGAGGGGGAGGAGTTTTTGGTATTACTCCAACTCCCGTCAGGGTATGTCCTACACACACTCTTCCCACCCATCTCATCCAGCCCACCTGGGACTCTGCTTACCTGACAGTGAGTGTAAGTGGACTATCAAGATGGCTGACACTGGTGCCTGGTGTTTGAATGGATGACAACTCCCATCCAGGCCTATTGCTCTAAATACCAGTCCACAGTGTCAGCCATTTTGCAGTACATTTTCCATCACTGTCAGGTAAGCATAGTTCCAGGTCGTCTGTTTGTGCTGGGTGGGAGGAGGACTGTATGCAATAACTACAACTCGCATCAGGCTCTGTGCTTCACACACCTTCCCACTCATCCTAATCAGCCCACCTGGAACTCTGCTTTCCTGACAGTGAGTGGAAATGTACTGGCAATGGCGCATGGTGTTTGGAGCAGAAGGCCTTGATGTGAATTTGGGAGAAGTGTGTACATGGCAATAGTTTTGAGTTTTTCATCCTCATTGCAGGTATGTGGGTAATCTATCTTACATACACATCATATGCTCATTGACTATTGGTTTGTTTGAATCTTAAAGTGGTCAATTAGGTAACTGGGTCAATACAGAGATATCGGCAGAGGTGTAATTGCTAACTTGTGTGAAATGTGAAGTAGCTACTTACCAGATTCCATTACTTGTTGATTTCCATACAAGCTCTCCGGTGGAAGGATGCCAAGCACCTTCTCCTCCCAGGAAGGTAGGTGCACAGGTAGTGCAGGAGGCTCACCACCAGTCTGTTGCGCATTCTTATGCTCTAGGGCCCGCAGTTTTTTTACCTTCCGCCTCACATTATACCAACTCTTCTTGATATCATCCAGTGAGCACAGGAAAGGTGCTTCAGCATTCACCTTGTTGAGTATCCTGTCCCACATCTTATTTTTCTGGCTGGTGGGGTCTTTTTGACTAGGGTCCCGAATAAATGTGGCTCTACTTTTATATTTCATCAACAAGCACTATCAACTCATTATCGTTAAAATGGGCTGCTTCTTCTTGGGCATGGTGAGGGTGAGTGTGAGTGTGAATGTAAATTAGAGGGTGTGTTTAAGAAAAGGGACGTGAACCAAAAAGTGATATGTGCAAGTAGTGGTGTGAATGCAGTGCGTGGTTGTGTGCAGGGCTGACAGCAATGACTGGCCCAAAAATTCTCTCTGGGGCTTGCAGCAGTATTGTGTGAGCAAAGGATCATGGTCATTTTTGGGTCTTTATATAGGTAGATTGGGGAGCGTGTCTACTATTTAAATTATTGTTTTAGTGGGCTCTGGCTATACTTGTTGTTGTTAGGCCAGATTTTTCAGTTTTACACTTGCCATGTGGCACACAAACCGACATGGTTTCGCAACTGCATCAGATGCATTCTGGTATGTTCGGTGGGACAACCGATGCTTGATCGCAACCGGAATGCCTATGGGACTGCCTTTGGTCTGAATTGGTCAGTTCGAACTTGTTTTCGACTGACGCGGTGAGGTCGGAATGTTCTCTGACCAACACAGTCTGAGTTTTACCTGCTATGCATCATATTATGGAGGTCGGGGACGTCGAGGTGGAATCGAGCCCCATAATGTTTTTTTTTTAAACTACTCACCCCTTTCCCAAAAATCTATTTCTATATCTTAACATGCCACATTCTAAATGTTAAATCCCCATAATTTTTTTATTAAATTAGAAAAAAAAAATTTAAGCTATTAATATTATACAATTATATTAAAAAAACAAGTATTAAAATTAATACCCGAGCAGTATTACACTCTCCCACCCAAAACCTCTATTTCCTTGCATCCCGTGCCAGAGAAAGGGTGTCACACCCTCACAAGTATTACCTTTCATTATTTTTAAATTACTTAAAAAATAATCTTAAATGTAACATATATTAATACCCAGGTATTAAAATGAATACCCATGTATTAATACACCTCCCACTCAAACCCCCTATTCCCCATGCATTCTGTGCCGGAGAAAGGGTGTCACACCCTCACAATTATTATTTTTAATTATTATAAAATTACGTAAAAATAATATTAAATATAATATATATTAATACCTAGTTATTAAAATCAATACCTGAGTATTAGTACACCCTCCACCCAAACCCATTATTTCTCTTGCATCCAGTGCCAGACAAAGGATGTCACACCCTCACAATTATTATTTTTCATTTTTAATACATTACTTGAAAATAATATCAAAGGGAATGTATGTTAATACACAGGTATTATAAGTAATACCTGAGTATAGATACACTTCCCCACCCAAAACCCCTACTCTTCTTGCATCCCGTTCCAGAGAAAGGGTGTCACACCCTCACAAATATTATTTTGAATTAATATTAAATCACTTAAAAATAATATTAAATTTAAAAAGTCCTAACACCCAGGTATTAAAATGTAAATATATTAAATATATATTTAAAATATTTATTAGTAGTAACCTAAACACTTACTTTAATTCTTGATGTAATAGCACATGTTGTAATGGAAAATGCGTTGCAATGGCATGCATTATAATAGCATGCGTTGTAATGGTACACTTTTGTAATGGCTGAGTTGTAAAAGCATTACGATGTAATGCATGCGTTGTAATGGATACTTCCCCAGAAAAAACAGCGGCCAATCCCTACAACCTATGCCTTCGACCAACATATCATAATCCGACGGTCGGACCACTTCTATCTGTATCGTTGGACCCGTCATCGACAGCCTGTTTTTGGTGGGCCCACCAACATTGGAATGAGGCCCTTAGTTTTAAGTAACTTTTCTTTAACATTTATTTATAGTATGTTAATGGATATGCAAATATGTGTAATTCATGTACGTGTGAGTGTGTTTTTTTAGTTTAATATATATTTTTAGTGTGTTCGGCATGCTTAGTAGAAGTACGTGTTAAATTAGCAGGTGTTTACGATGTTTTTAAAAGGCTGACGGACAGCATTACTTTTAACATTTTACATCTAAGTTGTGTAGATTAATTGCTGGATGATAGAGTATGACTTTTCAGAAAATGTTCTGCATTTATTGTATTCTCCATAGAATTTTCAAATTTTTCTTTGATTTTAAGGGGGTTTTAACTTTTGTAAGTAAATTATTCTTCAGGTTTTTGGGAGTTTCTTTGGATTGTATCACACTTTTAAATTTTAATATTCTTAATTTTTGTTTTGTTTTGTTTGTTTATACTATGGGATAGTGGTTGGAGGGACTCTCTGTTCATACTCACCAAACAAATCAGTAGTGTTATTGAAATCCTTATTTTCTATTAGTCTTATGAAATCCAACCGGTGGGATTTAGTCTTGGGTACCCAGAGTTTCTGGAAAAAGTCAATGTATTGGTACACTGGTTTAAAAACAGAACTGCACCCTGATACTTTTGGCCAGCCTTGAGGATTTTGTAAACCTTTGTGTATCTTGGAGAAGGTATAGATAGCTGGGATTCTGGGGTAGTCTTTGCTCAAAAAAGCATGTTAGTTTTTTCTTAGGAAACCTAGTTCCCACCCTTTATTTGAGCGGACCTACTGCACAAAAAAACTTCCCTTCTTTTTGCTGGTTTTTAATGCTTCTATTTTCATAGCGGTTACATTTACACAATTTCTCACATCGGTACGTTTTATCCATTTATGTTCTTTTTATCTATTTTTTTCATTTGACCACACTGGGTTCCTGCTATAACCTAGACCATCTGTCAACTTGAAGTTCCAAGGTCGCACAAGCTCTACCACAATTCTCCCTTACCACAGTCTCTGGATCGCGATGTACCCACACTCCCAGATATTTCACAGGATCTGTTGACCAGATCAGCGGGCACTCCATCTGTGGGGATGCAGTGTTCGACGTCAAGAGGACAATTACCGATTTATCCAAATTTATCAGGATCCTAGAAAACAAGCCGAAATGGATATATGCCCGCAGAACAGGGGACAGATATTTTTGTGGTTCGCGAACGAAAAACACCATGTCATCTGCAGATAAGGATATGCCAACAGGGCAATGATTGACGGATCAAACAAGCTAGTGGTTCTAGCATGAGAGCAAAAAAAAGCGGCGAGAGAGGACAGCCCTGCCGGGTACCCTGATTGATGGAGAATGGCTCAGAGGTGAGACCCCCCACCCGGGCCCTCACCGATGGGTCAGCTTACAACAGCTGCACCCATCTTAAAAAAATGTTTGGGAACCCCATCCGCCTCAAAATATAAAACATATAGCGCCATGCGATAGAGTTGAATGACAGGATAGTGAAGGCGGCTGGCGAAGCTGCACTACAGTGCTTCCATCTTGCCGTGCACCCTCTAGCGCCTTCGAGATGGGCCTGAAGTTCTTGTGTTCCATCGGGTCTGCAGAAGGCTTCTTCAGGAGGGGGTAGACCTAGGAGAGTTTCCAGTTGTCGGGGAAGGTGGCGGTCTCGAGGGAGCAGTTGATGGTTTGGCACAGTTTGGGTGCGATGGCGGCTCTGTGGATAATGCAGTGCAGGCAGGGGTCTGAAGTTGTGTCAGAATGGATGCTTTTCATGGTCATTATGGTGTCATCCGTGATGAGTGGGGACCAGCTGTGTAGAGTCATCCGTCGTGGTGGTTGCTGGTGTGGTGGAGTGTTCCTGGGTGTCGACATTGTTCTAGATAGTCTTGATCTTGTGGTAGAAGAAGGTGCCAAGTCTGTTGCAGAGGTCCTGGGATTGTGGGACGTCTGTGGCCTCGCTGTTGGGTTTGACGAACTCCTTGATGATGCTGAAGAGTTCTTTGCATTTGTGTGCAATGTTGGTGATTGTGTCTTGGAGGGCATTCTTTCTTCTAGTTTTGATGAGGTGGTGGTGTGCCATGGTGACTGCTTTGAAGTGGGCTTCCAGGGTTTTGTTTTTCCTCCATGTCTTCTCGAATCGTCTACAGGTGTGTCTGGACTTTTGAAGCGCAGGGGAGAACCAGCTTGCATTCTTGACATGTAACCAACATCGAGAAAACCTTCCCTTCTTGTGCAGAGCTTGTGTGACCACTCAGGGGTGTTGCCATGATAATGAGCAGTCCCTTCCTCCTTGGTCATTCCAAAACAGTTCTGGGGCAGCTGTCCCCCACTGGGTTTGAGGCCTGTCTATCTAAGAGGATGGAAGATAGGGCCTGTGCAGGGGTGAGCTAAATGTGTGTGTAACAGGGGAGGACTCTTTGAAGTCTTTTTATTTTCTAGTCTCTGCCCAGCTGGTCTTCCTCCCAGAGGAAAAAAACACCTCCCCACTCCCAAGCTGTTGCACTGCTCTGGGAACAGTTTTCACACTTCATCAGGGCAATTTGCCAGCTGGGTGACAGATGGAGGCTAACGCAAACTAGCCTCTAAGAGTTTCAGGCAGGGATCTTCACTATTTTGGGGCTCATTAGGATGGCTGATGGAAACCCTCCGCCCGACTCGGAATGGTGACCAACCGACTTGCGGTTGGCAGTTCCGACCGCCGGATTATGATCTGATCAAACACTGATAGTTCAGATTCCCATTGTTTCCTATTAGAGCTCGTGTTACTCCTGACAACTGTCCAAAACACAAGCTCCTAATGGGAAATTAGGTGTGTGTGGAAAACCTTGCATCCTGTCGCAGGCACCCCATGGTGCCTGCCACACAGTGCAGGGTTTTACAGTGGGGTTGTTTAGATACCCCTCAGCCATCAACCATAGGCTGCGGTGGTTAGGGGGCCTTGCCAGGGCCCCCCAAAGTCCCTCTCCAATAGCCGTTCCATGTCCGGCAGGCCGACATGGAAAGACTGTTGGAAATCGGCATCTTAATCCTGAGGGCGAAAACACTGTCCATAGGGTTGTACGATGCGGTACCGACTGACACGAATACTCTGCGAGTCAGTCAGAAGTGATTAATAATGACCACGCGGTTTACGTTCCGAACGCAAACATCGTAATCGGTCGGTCGGAATGAAAACTGACCGAGTCGGTCAGAAGGGCTCCAACACGGTTGAGGAGATTTCGACTGTCGGGAGAAGGATTTCTGCCCGACTTCGTAATGAGCCCCTATGTTGGGTTTTTAATAAATATTAAAAATAGTCCTTGAATTATGTTTCTAGCCTGCCCCTAGCCTGAAATCAGAAGATAAATATTTAATATTGCTTTTCAGTTTTTCTCTAAGGGCCAGCTATCGGACCTACAGTAAAAATAGCTTTTGGGTGCAAGTCACTGTAAAGAAATGCTAACGTTAAATTTTAAATTTCTACATGTTCTACTTTTAAATACCATGCACCATGCCTCATGAGCTACAATGAGTGACTTACTATTATTAAAAAGGAAGGATTTTTCCTGTCACAAAGGATTTATTTTGACAGGTCCAGTTGCAGTTTTGAACTACAACTACCAGGCTCCTAAAGGAGGCTGGAATCATGTCTGCCTGGTCACACTAGCGGGGGGCACAGCCATGCTGTTGTCCATAGGTGGCATATATAGTCCATGCTACAGCGGTACCTTTGACACCATATACTTTTGACTTACAGGAAAGCTAAATATGCCAATTAGGTGTTAGTCAATTCAGTACGTCTTACTGGTCAGAACACATGCATCTGGGGCCTGGTTAGCAGTGTATCAATTCACAGTGTCAAAGAGCAGCAGCATCTATACACAAAAAAATGGGAGTAACCATGATAATACTAGGGCAATTTCTCATTTCAGCAGTATCATAACACATTCTCCTGCATTATCACAATGTGTCCTCTTTTTGGTGGAGATTTATGCTGTTAGTTTTTAAGGTAATGTGTAATGTAAGAACTAAAATGTGCTAAGTATACATTAATACAGGTTTGTGTTTTATATAATGTTTTCTAAACGTGAACTCTGGGTTGCAGAGCACTAGTGTTATGAAATAACAGTCAAATTAATTACAGGGGGTTAAACTTACAGAGTCCAGTACATGGCATTGCAATAAAAGGAGTGGAGGAAGCAAGTGAACTGAGTCAGATAGACAGCGTTAGAAAAGATATAGTAATCATTGAGAAGAACACATCAGAAGTCTGATACTCCTAGATAGACATGGTGAAAAACATGTCACCATGCACAGCGTAAACAAATACACATTTCAGAGCGTTGCAAAAGCATATTTGCGATGTCTGGAGTAAAATGAACAATCTAATCGAGGAAGATGTCACGTAGACATAATGAAGTGCACATGAGGGGTAAACAAGATAAGCAGTCATTATAATTAAAAAAACACAATTTTAGGAGCCCACAGAAAGAGGAGATAAAATTTAGAGCAGATCAATAATGCATTATTACGTGGTGTAAAATAGAAACAGCAATATCAGAGGAAGTTTCATAAAAAGTGTACATTTCGAAAAAAACAGGCACATGCATCAAAAAGAGAGTTTGCGAGTCCTTATTTGCGAATTTTAAGGAATCGCAAATAAAGACTCGCAAAACACGATGCAACAAAAACATTGCGAGAATATTGCGAATCGCTAAAAATCGCTAAATAAATTGCGATTTCGGCATTTGCGAACTCGCTATTAGCGATTTCGCAATTAGCGAAATCGCTAATACCGAAGTCGCTTTTTGATGCATCCTGATGACATCACAACCAGGAAGTGAGCAGCACCAGCCTCATTTCCAGTGCACAGTGTCAGGGAGAGGAGGGAGCTGGCTCTGGGAGCAGAACAGGAGTGTGACAGAGACAGAAGAAAAACTTGTGATATCAAATGGAAGCCTCACAAACAGCAGAGGAGAGCCAAACAGGCAGGAAACGCAAAATTAAATTTGCAGAAAAAGAAATTGACACCCTCATTGAGGGAGTAGTCCACAGCCATGACAAGCTGTTTGGAAAGGCATCATTGAAAGTGGCAGAGCAGGAGAAAAGGAAAATCTGGCTCCGGATCCAAAACAGGGTCAATGCCATTGGGGTGACACACCGCACCATTGAAGAACTCAAAAAACGATGGTACGACTTGCGCAGTCGGGCTAAGGTGCGCATAGCTGACCGCCTGAAGGAGGCAAAGAAGACAGGAGGGGGAACACCAACAGACACTGGGAACACTCCCATGGAGGACTTGATTGAATCCACCATCCAGCCAGAAGCTGTTGTTGGTGTGACCCAGCTGGACACGTCCGGAGCAGCAAACACATCTGAAGGTAAGATGAATGTATGTTTTCTTAGTGTTACAAAATGTAAAGGTAGAACTCGACCACAGCACAGCCCAAGTGCAGACCCTGAACATCCAGTACACAATGCATTCAGTAGGTGAGGGGCATTATGGGAGATGTAGTCAGGTCAAGCAGTTAAAATGTCAAATCTCAGAGTAACAACCCAAAAAAGCTTAATAGAGTATAAAATCATTTACAAAGGCAGAAATTTATTACTGTGCAATTAATATCACAGACATGAAATAATACAGTGTTGCACTGTTTCACCTCACAGATGCACAACGTGTAGAAGATGTGGATAGCGATTCCCCAGACATGCAGGACACCAGCGCAGGTGAACAGATGGACACACCTGTGGTGCAAATAAATCCCTCGCGTCCAACAAAGTCACGCAGGGCTACTGTTCCATCCCTAGTCACCATGGAGTGTGAAGATGATGAGGCTGATGCAACACCAGGTGGCAGCCATGGCCAGACAACTTCCATCACACAAACACAACCACAGGTCCCCAGAACTAATCACAGAGCCCGGCGTAGGAGAGGAAGAGCACTCAGGACACAGCAGGAGGAGCAACCAAGTGATGTCTGGGGTGGTCTTGAGGGACAGATGCTCCGTATGCAGCGCCTGCAGACAAAAAACACACGATTAGTACAATTGCAAGTTGGCAAGATGGCTAGCAACATAGCAGTACTGTCAGAAAGTGTGCAGCAACTGAGCAAGGTGATGCATGAGGGAAATGTATCCCAGAAGAGACAGCATCGTCAACTAATGCTGCAATTGAAAATGTTTGCTAAATCAAACAATAGATTGGCCACGACAACTGCACTGCTGGCACGTAGGTCTGTGACCATGCAAACTGAAATGTGCCATTGGAGCGGCGATGTGGCTAAAGCACTGGACCAGGTCACCAATGCAGTTGATTTGCTAAATGCTTCCACAATTGCGGCCAACAATTCCACGCCCGAAGAGGGTAGTGAGGGTGGCTCAAGCCTAAGTAGTGTGGCAGTTCCAGTCCGCACTGCAGGAAGACGCAACACACGCAGCAGTACCCCCGCCGCTTCCAACATAACGGATGACAATGCTGGGTCTGACAGGCGTCTGGGTGTTCGTGGGAAAAAGCGCTAGACTGGCATGTACAAGTGCATTCCACTATGGTGACGTAACCATTTATTTGGATTTGACTTTTCACAGAGTGACAAGTGAATTGACATTTGCAAACCACTTATGTCCATTGCACTGGTCAGATTACAAGTGTGCTTGAACACTCATGGCAATTTTATTTAATTAAAGAATACTCTGATAGCAATAGTCAGTTTCTGTGTCATCATTACTCACCTCAGAAATAATTTTGTGTGATGTCAAATCTTCTCCTACGCCCTTCTGCTGCGCCTGCCCCTTGTGCTGCATGGTGTTGTGGCACTTGCTGGTTCCCATCCTCCGAATCGCTGTCAGACACCTCGATGTCCATTCCTCCCCTTGTCGCTATGTTGTGCAGCATGGCACATGCCGCTACTATCTTGCAGCATTGTTCAGGGTTGTACTTCAGTGCTCCACCGGTCTTATGTAGACATCTGAATCGGCTCTTCAACAGCCCAAATGTGCGCTCTATGATGTTCCTTGTCGAAATATGTGCTGCATTGTACCTCTGTTGATTGGCAGTTGTGGGATTGAGGTAAGGCGTCATTAGGTAATTACGCAAGGCGTATGCGCTGTCACCTACATGTAATGGAGCAAAGAGTCAGTGGCAGCTTCACATTGACATACGTACAATGACAGTGATAAACTATAACACATATTTACCAAGCAGATGTCCCTCTCCAAATTCTCCCCTGACAAGACGGGTGTGTATGCCACTTTGCCTGAAGATATAAGAGTCATGTGCACTCCCTGGAAATTGCGCAACAATGTCAGTGATAATGTTTTTGGCATTGCAAACAACCTGAATATTGAGGGAATGGTAAGATTTCCTATTTCTATATATATATTCCTGTGTTGCAGGGGGACATATTGCAACGTGGGTGCAATCAATACAACCCAAAACATGTGGGAAACGAGCTATCTGGTAGAACTCCTGTTTGGTTTTTGCAAGGTCAAGCGCGGTGGTGGGGAACTTGATATGAGACCCGATCACGGCCATCATGGCATCAAGGAATGCTTTCAATATTCTTGAAAGTGCGCTTTGTGACACACCTCCCGCAACAGCAATGACCCCCTGAAAACTGCCTGACGCCAGAAGGTGTAGGCAACATAGGACCTGCACATGCGTTGGGATGGCATTGGTCCTACGTGTCTGTCGTTGCATTATGGGGTCCAATTCATTGATTAGGTCATGGATCATTGCTGCATTGAGCCTATACTTGTCGTATATCTCATCCTCTTGCTGGCCTAGCAAAGTTATGCGGACTCTGAAGATGCGCTCATTCATTCGCCTCCGTCTCTGTGCGGCAGCCTGCAGCCTCATCCTCCTCGCCATCAGGTAAATCCCTGCCATTGTGAACAGTGCTGGCTCATTCTGGGTGTGTTTAAATGGGTTTCAGTTGGTTTTCACCTGTCTGTGATTTGCACTCATGATTACCACCTGGTTGTGATCCTTCTTATTTAGCGATCGCTAATTTGCGATTTTCATGGAAATCGCTATTTGCGATTTGTCATGCATACATTTTGCGATTCGTTGTTTGCGATTCGGTAATTGGGACACGCTAATACCGATTCGCTATTTGATTCGCAGAATGTTTTGCGATTCCTTATATTTGCGAAAAAATGGATTTTCGCAAATATACAGTTGATGCATTTCAACACTGACTTTTGCGATCGCAAACGGCCTATTTTTGCGATTCGCACCCTTTGCGATCGCAAAAAGGTTTGATGCATGTGCCCCTTAGTGTTTTAAAAGTTCTTAAAATAGCTCATTTATAAAAAAAATATATATTTTCACAATAGCATAATCGCCTTTTCACCTGCTTTTCTTATCTTTGGGAGTTGAACAGGACCACATTGAGCTGCTAAAAACAGTAGTTAAAACAATGGAAATTGTAAAATGGATGCACTTCTAAAATGTAGATGCGATATTGAAATCGAGAAAGGGCGCTTTCTAGTTTTGCCACAGGATATCTACGCATATTGCGCATAAAATCAAAACAATATCAAAAATAAATTGAAAAACATATACTGTAAAATGACTGCACCTGCAACTTTATCTTGTCAAAGTCCATCAATAAAAAGCAATATATTTCTGCATCCTGCTTGAAATTTCATTTATAGGGACATTCAGTCCGAGATGCATGCCCTACTGAGCGCCTCCAGCCCAGCCGGGTCTTAAATTTGTTTTCAATTGCCTCATCACTATCATATTCGTTTTTTGCTGGTAATAAATAATACAATTTGATACCTTAGAGAAAAGTTGAGAGAGTTGCAGCAACCTAACTTTTCTGTCTTTGAAAAAATGTGACTGTCATGTTGGCATGTGATGGGGGGCATTTTGGTCAAATATCTGTTTCGTACCCATTTGCGCTGATATTACTTCATGAATCATGGCAATATTAAAATATATCAAAACGCACCATTTCGTTTTTTATTCTCGAAGTTGGCACAAGTAGTGCACGTGTGAATTCACTTTTTCATAGGTAGTGAAAATGCCTTTTTGGACCAATTCTGAACTGACCGATTTCCCCTGGGGCACCGGTTTTCCAAGTACAATACCTTTCAACAAACAACTCATAATAACATTTTTGGCAAGTAGTTTGCTGTGCTAGAAAATCCCATAAGATGTGCATTCGTGAGAAGGTTTACACATAGGTTGCAGGGAAGTGGTAGTTGCTGCTGCTTTTGAGATTTTATTGATGAGAGATGCTACTGAGACAAATGTATTTTGTTTCTTTTGCTGAAATATGATCGAGCATATATTGAGAAGTGCATGCACCAGCTAGGAATGTTTGTTATTTTGTAAAACATTATTGAGGGAGCTTTCTAATGTTTGAAGATGGCAGGGGTTTTCCTGGTTGCTGCAAGTGTGGCACTTACTGACTGCTTTTGGATTTTTGCATTAGTCAGATTTAGTGTCTGCTTTTTTTCTCGCATTCTTGGGGAAATATATAATTTGGGGGATGATGGTCAATTCATCAACTTCTAGTTTCCTTTGAGTTTACCATGGCGAATTGGATTGTTTTCTCAGAAGGGTCAGTTATTAGATTTTTTAATGTGTGACCACCTGTTTCTGAAATGTTCGTCAGGCTCTCACCTGATCACTCTAGCTCACACTTGGGGCCATATTATATAAAGTGAGCACAACAGCTGCTAATTTAAGTCATGCAGCAGTATCAAATTAAGTGAGCTATTGGGGCGCTAAGTTTAGTCACAGGGTCGTATCACATAAAGGGTCTGACTAGGATGTCGGTTGGAGTTGCCTATGACTGACATCCCTGCAGTTTCGAAACCAACCGACCTCTGGTTGGTGGTCCGAAACCGCAATTATGATGCGACCGCACAAGGTTCAGTTGCAAACTCCCATTTCCTTATGGGAGCTTATGTGACTGTCAGAAACCGGCCGCAGCACAAGCTCCCATAGGGAAATGGGAGTTGCTGTAAAGCCGTGTACCGTGTGGCAGCCACCTCACAGTGCCTGCCACACGGTGTAGTGATTTACAGTGATGTCCCCCACAACCCACACCCGTAGGCCGTGGAGACAAGGGGACCCTGCTAGAGGCCCCAAAAATCGCTTTCCGACAGGCTTTCCGAAAGCCAGACATGGAAAGCCTGTCGAAAACTGATATGATATTCCCAACGGCGGAAATGCCGTAAGGGATTATGTGGTGGTTCCGATTAGCCCATCGGAAGCTAGCAGGATTCCGACCGCCGTAATAGTAGTATGGCAGTTGGACTTCCAATCAAATCAACTGGTCAACTACCCCTGGCATGTGGATTTACCACTCCTTATCCCAGGACCCTTTGATGACTTTGTGGCATGCTTTTTCTGCTTGAGGGCAGGTTCCTGGTCAGGTAAAGTACTTATAGAGCTGCCAGAATATTAAGGTTAATGAATGGTTACCAATTTCGCCTACTGTTGTTTCCTCCAAAATGGGGGGGGATCTCCTGTTGCAGCGAATCATTGGTTACACATAGCAAAGGAGGGTCCTCGGACAGAGAAGTTTCTGCCAGTCGGGAACCTTGTTTGAACCCATAATCCAAGGATAATTTATTTTCTGTTAATGTAATTTCCTTTGCCATAATCCCCATTGCCCTTTCCAACATACTGTCAATGGTGGTAACTTGACCAGCCGGCATTCCCGAGGCCCCCCTAGTCCTTTCCGCTTACCCATTGTCAGTGTAGGACAAAAACACTAACCAGAAAGACAGCAGTGGAAAAAAAAATGAATGAAAGAGGGCAGGCCCAGCCCAGCATCGATTGGCCATGGACAGACGCACACAGACCCAGTTTTCTCCTGGAAATAAGTAGGTGCCTCAAGGCGCTTGTGAAATCATTGACGGCTTCCCGCCACAGGGAGAACTGGGGCCTGAAGTCCTGCCCTCACCGCCGGAAACAAGCTTTCAATCAGGTGTCATTTATTTTGTCACTGTAGCTTTATGGGGGTAAGAGGGAAAATCTTGGCACTTTGAGGACGCGAGTTCCTCTTTCTTTTGGCAGGAGGAAATTCGGGATCACTGATCCAGAGAATGCCATTCATAAGAAGACAAAAGACTCAGGTAAGATTTTCTCTAATGGTATGAAGGGTACTTGGGTTGTGGATTGCGACGGATTTTCATCAGTACATACATGCCATCAAATATTGCTCCCATTACTAAGTGGGCACTGCATAGAATACTTGTGAAGGGGAAATTAGTATCAATTAAGCTCTAGGCTTGTGAAAACAACTCAAAAAGATCCAACTCGGTCAAAGAAGGACAATACTAGTATTCCTTAATGGAGTATAGAGAGCTTAGTGCTCTGTTTTTTGCTGCTCCCTTCCCCTCCTCCCGTAACTGCCAAGAATACGAACCCGTACCTGAGAACTAGGAGCATGGCAGGTTGATTTGTGGTGACAGTGGCCTCCTGGTTTGTCGACACCCTCCGGCTCCTTTAACAAAGCTCCTGCCTCCACTCTGACTCTCTCTGGAGTGCACCAGGCTCTACGGTTCTCAGCCATTCCTAACTCGGCCGACTTTTGCAGTTTCTCTTCTTTTGTCTGGCAATACCCCTTCTCATGCTTGTGCCTTGTGCAGGTTGCCTGGGAGTTGGGGTGCTTTCCATCAGTTCTGCTCCGATTGTCGCAGCTCTTCAGTCCTCACCTTTGTGGTCTGACTGTCCAACTTCAGCATCTAACACTCGTTGTTTCTATTTTCCAGCTCTAAATTTCAACCCAACTCTTTCCAGCTAGCCATCGGTAGGAGAAATCTGTTGCCCATTCCCACAGCAGTCTTTCACGCTTCGATATCACTTCTTTTCAATAAACATGGGCGGCCACTAATCAATGGGAATAAATCTGTAGTTGAGTGGTGCTCTTCAGGTAGGAACAGAAGCCAGCTAAGTCATGGAGTGGCAACTTTCTAGAAATATTTGCTTAACTTTAATAGTGACATTAATCTCAATTTTGTTTTAAGTTGGATTTAATGCCACGATTAATTTGATATCTTACAGTACCCAGTTAGGCAGTCCCATTCAGAACCAGGCTGGGATGCAAGCTGGCATTCCTGTGTTAGCCAAAGGGGCTACAAACTTTATATATATATATATATTACGTACTGGCGGTCGCCAATAGGTAGTTATAGTTAGGACCTATTATCCATAGGAAATCCGCAAAATTCTATTTGGTATAACTTTGGCGCCGGTTGACGAATCTTCGCGAAATTTTCAACAGTGGTGGGGTGCTCCGGTCCGCTCCTATCCTGAAAGTCTCGGGGTGATTCGTCAAGTGGGGGCTGAGAAAAAAGGAGGGTCCCAAAACGTGTTTTCCCCATGTAATTTTCCATAGGAACCGTTAATCGCAGCTGCAGCCCGAACTGCTGAATGGAATTACAAGAAATTTGGCAAAGAAGTAGCCCTTGGTTCACACTCGTGCCTTTTGGTTAAATGGTGTAAATCCGTTCAGTATTTGCTGAGAAAATCAAAAGTAAAATCATAGATATATCTGGGCGGAGCCTAACCACACATCTCATCGTGAGATCTGATTGTCTGTCAGCCCTTCATCCAAGAAGTGTTGGCAGCCATCTTGGGACCAATATACATGATAGCACCTCATTAAAAAGCATTGCAGTTAATAGAAGGTTTTAAGACTTTAGTTACATTATAAATCATTTGTTGATGGTACTATACTCATTTTAGGAATTGTGGTGTGTTCTAAGGTGATTTTACCATGTGAAAAAGCCTTCTGCTGGGATATCATGAATCATATTTGAGAGAAATCTATTTTCTCATGCTTTTCCCACAGAGGTTTGGAAGGTGATCTATAAGCTAAACTGAGAGCATATTTTCGGTAAATTCACATTATCTTTCTCAGTCATGTGAGAATGAAGTCTGACATTCACAGTAAAACATGTACATCCAACAAGGGCAGAGACTGTCAGTTGATTCCATTGTGTTCTACTGCAGCTTCCCAGAGTGTTCTAAAGAACAACTAGAGCGCTAACAGTCCTACTTATGACAAACGTATGGCACACCTGAAGCCATCTTGATTGGAATAAAGTGGTAACACTTAAAACATTTAATTTAAAATGTCATTTGAGATGCCATCAGTGATGTCATCAGTGATGTCACTGACCATGTCATGAGTGATGTAATATGTGACATCATCAGCAGTGCATTGTGGGGGCACGAGTTATAGGTAGCTGAACTAACTATAACGGGGGAATTTCTAGGGTTTTGTACGAGAGACATGTCCAGCTAACTATAACAACCCTGAAACCTATGTTTTTTTTCAGTGAATTTCTAAGGTTTTTTAAATGCTAATTCCTAACTGAAATATAACTTTATATTTCAGTGTGTCAATTCCTTTAATTATGTTTTTTAAATTGTTTTTCACCATTTGTTATAGGTTGTTTTGCAATTAATTCTTTTAAAAATTAAAAAAATATTATTATTTTTTAAATTATTTTTTTTAATTGTTAAGTTTTTTTTACTATTTTTTGTATATTTTTTCAATTTTTGAAGCTCTATTTGTAATTCTATTTTTTTTGTTTTACAATTTTTGGGGGATTTGCGTACCCTATGCGCACCTTTCTCGATCCCTGCGTGGAACATAGTCGCCATTTTACGATTATAGTGTAGGATCCGTGTACGGTATGCGATGGGTACGTATTTTTGTACGCGATTGCTTTGCGACTGGTACGCGACTCCAAGCCCATACGCGACACGTACAAAGCACGTTACGCGACGCGTGCGCGCTTCCACGAAACGTCATATGCGTGTTTGACACGATGGGTGCACGAATCCCACGAAATATTTTAAATGTCAAAAAACATATATATATGTATTTCATGTGAATATTAATTGAACACATAATCTAAACAACTCATAAAATTAATATATTTTTACTTCTAAACCTATATTTCTTTTAAATGCGATTTCGCGGATTCACGCTCGGTGCGTGCACCCCTATGTGCAAGGTGCGCGGATCCCATGTGAACTGAGCAAAAGAGATTTGATTGGTTCATTACACTTCCTATTCTAACTATTGAAAGACCCCACCCATTTCAATCATTCTTCTTTGAGCTTCTTTGGAGGAACATCTCACACCTTAGAAGTAGAAGAAACGTTTTGGGGAAGATTTCCACAGCTGCAATTTTTCATTATCTGAAGACAATGGCTTCTGGACAGCAGCCACCATCAGATTCAGACCATTCGTCTGATGAGGAATTTGTTGTGGAACCTCCACGCCAAGAAAGATACACCTCTGTGGTGTGGAATTTTTTTTCCTTCCCAGAAGGACAAAATAAAACTAACTCAACTAAAGTGACATGTAAAATATGTCAAAGAGTGCTTTCCAGAGGGGATTCATCTAAAAAATACTCTTGTGGGACTGCGAGTATGTTAAAACACCTGAAGACTCTGCATCCCATGAACCTGGCCAAGCAGGAATGCAGAAGACTCCGGCAGCAGCCTCAGCCAGCAGTGGCAAGCACTTCTGCAGCATCACCATCGACCACTCACCCGGACATACGTCCAGAATTTGGAAAACTAAAAATTAGTTGCATTAAATGTAACAAACTGCTATGTTATGGCGAGCAGTCAATTGAACTTATCTGTCGAGCACAGCAAAATCACAAGTGCTAAACTTGTGTTTATTTTTTTTTTTTGTAGAAGTTGACTGTTTTGTTCCTCCTGTTGTCTTTTTTTCCTTTTGAAAAAAACAAAAAAATAACAAAATTGTTCCAAAATGTACAAAAAAAATAAAAAACCAAAAAGAAGAAAAAGAAAAATTCTTGAAAGAACTATAACTTTCCTGGTTTAAAAAAAGAGCTATATTTGTTTGTAGGTGTGTGAAAGTTTAGATGAATGTATGTGTAGTATGTAATTGACTGAATGAATGCATTAATAGCGTATGGTGAATTTATAAGTGCAGAACTATGAGGAAGTGCTGCCGCATCACACAGTAACCTCTTTAACTGCAGTGTGCTGTAGTACTTCCAAAGCACAGAGATGCTACATATGTACATAAATATGTTGCAAATCTATGCTTCTCTCTGCACGGCTGCTTAAATTGCAGCCATGTGGTGACACAGGCACCCTTGCACCATAGTGCAAGGATATCTGTGTCATGTGCTGTTTGTTTTTGTGCAGAAAGACACACCTTCCTGCACAAAAACAATCAGAAAATGCATTTTTCTTCTTCAATGTATGCTGAACATTTTAGCATGCATTGAAGATTTAAAAATGAGGAGAAAAGAAAACAATTCTCCTTGTTGTGCTTTCGTACACCAATTAGAGAATGGAGCAGCATTCACACACATATCGAGATTTATGATTTCTGATAAATCTGGAGATGTGTCTTGTATTCAGTGCAATCATGCACAACAACACTTATAGAACAATCTTTCAACGCAAACTGTGTTTATGATTATGTTGTATTTACATGGAGTTGAAAAAGTACACAGAGCACCTTTTCCTCTCTTTCTAAATATAAAAGAGTGTCTTGTGCAATAACTATGTAACAAAAAGTGACATATTTCTGTTTTAAAATTGCTTCCAAATGATAGAAGGTAAGCACAAAGTTTGGTCTGCAAAGTTGCTCAAACAAGAATGATTGAAATGATTGCGGTCCTTCAATCGGTACAAAGGGAAATATTATGAACCACTCAAATTTGTTTTTGTGGAGGTCACATAATATCCGATAACAGAGAGATTTCAAAACTACAAAGGTATAAAGAGAGTGTTTTAAAAAAAAAATCAATCTTTGTAGGTTCTTGCAGATCTACCCATTCTGCATATTAATACTTAGTTAAACTTACCTTCACAGTAATACAAATTAAAAATGGTATACATTTTTTTCAGATTTTTTTGCACTGTAAATTGATGTAAACTGCTTATTTTAGAATTAGGATCTGTAAAGAAAAGAAAGAATAGTTATAACATGTAATAATACATTTTTTACAACACAGCATAATTTCAACAAAGTAATTTGTATGCCTTTTTTGCTGTTCTCAGAATATATTGAATTTCACTAGAAATAGTGATTTCAATCGTACTCATCACTTAACAGCGTGCAAAAAAGAACAATCAAAAAGATTGTTTTAAAAAAACCAACATGCTATTCTCAGTAAAATACCACAAGATACAAATCACACATATATGAAATACTTATGGCTAACAAAATTTTATAAGTTTAACTTATAAAAACTGTAAATGTTGTCGCTTAAAAATATTCACCGAGTCAATGTGCACAAAAAAGTCCATAATTCAAACATATACCTTTCCTTGAGGCCAAATGGTATTTTTGCACTCCTTTTTATGTAAATTGTCCAATGGTAGTCCTATTAAATTATAATAATACATTTCTCAGAGAGTGAATTATCTTCCTAAAACTTTGGCTGTAAAAATATTAGGTAGGAATTTGGTAATTCCCTATGCAAAAGTTGTTTGAAAACCAACTGGGAATCATTACAAGGTGTCCAGCCTTTGTCACATTTTAGATAGGCAGTGTAATGTCCAGATGTGGTGGAAGGACCATCATGGAACATTATTGCAATTGCTACAAAAGTCCTTCCTGATATCGATACTTGTGTTGCTACAAACTGCTTTATTAAAGTATCCAATTTTCTTCCATCAGAT
The DNA here is from genome assembly GCF_964204655.1 of Triturus cristatus. Classification (NCBI taxonomy): domain Eukaryota; kingdom Metazoa; phylum Chordata; class Amphibia; order Caudata; family Salamandridae; genus Triturus; species Triturus cristatus. Next base: position 1,251,691,814 of record NC_140591.1, read on the forward strand.
GTACAACGTTGCATCATTAAAATTATGTATTGTCCATATTTTGTTAAAAATAATGTGGATAACATTTCTGATTTACATTGGCTACACTCCATGTTTTGATTTGCACCTTTAACTAATTTATTGAAAGACACTGATATACAGTCTGGTAATGTTAAATACAGAAATCTTTCAGTGTCTACATTAGTGTAACATGTATACATGCATTTTTCACAATGATGATCCCATTTGTAAGAAAGGCCAAAATTTTTTCTATTTCTACACCTTCATTTTCAAAAATGGTAAGCATATACATTAAAAATTCCTGAGCATCTTGTTGGATATTTTGTTTGAATTGTGTAGAACCAGAACACACATCCAAAAGATTACGAACATCTGAAACAGATTGTATTTTACTTGTATCTGTTGTCAATTTTTCATAAACAGAATGCAACAGAGAACAAAATCTTTTTTGCCGATTCTGCATAATTTGTTCTTGCAAACCTTCAAGATAAAAAACAACATTGACCACTACATTAGCATAGCAGTTGACACCGGAACTATTTTCAAACTGATAACCAACAACCTCTTCAACAGTGTCCAATTTCTTTTTACTTGCAATCACAACATTATCTTGTTCTATTCCCTTCTCGACACCTTCAGAACAGATATTCTCAAACCTTCTTTTTCGACCAATCACACGCTTTTCAAATACAGGATATTGACCTAAATTTGGAGCATACAACCTTCTTAACCTATTATACTCTTTTACACAGTTTGCATCTGCAGTAATCTTTGTCTCATCAAAATCAATCAAAAACAGATAATGTTCTGACTCGCGACAAAGCAACATATGCCATACCCTCTTTAAATACAGCAGATCCAATGTTCACCAATGCACTGTCTACACTTAATCTTTGAGATTTATGAATAGTCACTGCATATTCCAGAGAAAATGGAAATTGTTTCCTAAGGACATATAAATCTTTAACAAGCAAAAAATGAACTGAACAACGACCAATTTCTTTAACTTCTTCAATCTGATCAAATTTAATTTTTAAAAATTCAATTCCTTCTTTTTTCTGATAATTAACAAAATCCACCACTTTACCCATTGTGCCATTAATGAACCCTTTTTCTACATCCAAATTACGCCTTAAAATTACCCGACAGTTTACACACGCATACAGTGTCTTTTCTAAACCAGCTGTTTTAGATATTTTTTTTCTAAAGAATCCAGTTTTGTCTTTAACATTCCCGTCAAAATAATAGTGATTCCTTCATGCTCTATTTTATCAATGGCTTCCATTTTTATAATTTCTTCATTTTCCAGTTAAAAAAATTATTTGTTGAATATTGAACACTCGCGCAGTGTTGGCATTAAACAGATCACTGATTTATTTTCAGCAATTTTCATGTACACTTTTGCAGGAACTACATTTTCATTTGGAAAGACATTGTAAAGTAATCGAATTTCCAAAGCTTGACTCCCATGTTTTTTAAGAATTCTAATTCTTATATCTTGAAGAATACTTCCATATTCAGTATCATTTGCCTGTCGCATATTTGTTGTCAGTTCTTTGTATTTAAAATTAGTCCAAATGTTCACATTACCAACACTACCAAGAGACTTTCTGGTATCTTCATGTGCAAGTGTTTTAAATACCGGTTGTCCTTTTACCGGTGTTAGTTGCAGTAGATCTCAAAAAACTATGACGTGTTTTCCTCCAAATAACACGTCATACTCTGTTTTAAGAATTTGCTGCATTCTTAAATGCACAAAGGCGAGCATCAAGTTTGACACCATGCTCACCGCATCAATAATGAGAAGTTTCATTTTCTTCAAGACTCTTGAAACTTCACAACAAGCTTCTCCAGATAGCTTGTGGTATTTCAATTTGTTCTCATGCTCTACTGGTAGCATTAGTAAACAATGTAAAGTAATTCCTTTAATGTTATGTGCTGCCAACCCAGTTGGAGCAGTGACAACACAAGACAAATGCGACTCAGTTGTTTTTTGCAGATAACTTGTAATTACTTTAATTAAGAAACTTTTTCCTGTTCCAACTTGACCACTCAGATACATTCGGATAGGTTGAAACGATGTACATGAGCACCCTTTCTTTTCATGAAGTAATCCATGGTCAATCTGCTCTTTCACTTGTTGGTATATTTGTTTCTGTTCAACATTTAGTTGTTCTTCCAAGTTTCCTAACTGTATTTCATCTTCTTGAGCTTGATACATTGCTGTTTCCACCTCATTCATGGCAGTTGCTGCTTCATTTTCAACAATTGGTTGTCCAAGTGGATCTTGACTCAGTGCATCAGAACTTTGACTGTCTTGAGAACTGTCTCTAGCAATCTCAACTGCAATTGTAGCTTCTTGATCAATTTCATCATTCAACATTTTCACATAATTTGCAAAAGCACTGCATTGTATGCTATCTTTACAAGCATTAAATGAATCTTCATTGCTCTGAAAATCCCCAAGTAATTCCAGTTCTGAACGCCATGGTTTGAACATTTGCAAAAGGGCTAAATAGTAAAATTCCCTTTTATTAGCAGTGTCGCAACTCAGTTTCCTGTGATTAATTAAATTTCCTTTCCTTTGTTTCACCAGACATCCTTCGGAACCAATCACTGCATATTTTCCATCATTGATGTTCTCTGTAGTATTCCGTTTAAAAGTGTAGTTTTGCAGCACTTCATAGAGACACATATTCTCAAGATGATGACTTCTGTTTGGGTAATATGTGTCCAACATATTCGTTTTCAAAATATCTGTACTTTCTGGTTCTTTTTCTGCTAAATATTCAATTTCTTGAACAGATTTCAGTACCCGATTTCACATTCCTGCAACACCTAGACTCACCCAAATGATTCTTCTACTTTTGGAATATAGACTTGCAGATGATAACCGATCTGAACATTCATATGCTCCAATTTCATGATGCGATGACATCTTCAAACTGAAACTGTTTAATTTTTTACTTAGAGTCTTCTCGTGAGAAATCTCTTCCCACATTTCTTTCAATTCCGTCTTTTCTGATTTAGTAATGTAGGACGTTGCATATCGTGCAACAGCAATGGAATTGTCCTCAACATACTGAATATCCATGTTAGCATTCCACATGGATAAAATAACTGGATTGTAGTCATTTATGTATTTTGATTCTTCACTTCTTTTTAAGTTGTAGGTATTTTTTGGAGACTTTCTTGTGATGGTATGTCGCATAGCTGACATAAAACTGTTCACTCTTTCTTTGGATAATACAGGACGTGGAAATCCAAAACGACATTTGGTATAGAACTTATCCTTTGACTTGTACTTTCGTCGACAGTATTTTCCACATCGATGGCTTTGGAATCGTAAGACTTGTTGTTTTAAGTTTTTATGTTCTCTGCTATTGGGTACAGCACATGTGGCATAATCTTCAATGAAAGACAAAACAGTTTCATCTGAATCTGTTCCAAATTTGGGGGCGTCCTTGATCCATAACAACATATGTATATGAGGAGCACCTCTTGCTTGATACTCCTTTCTCCAAAAGAAATCCACAACTTCTCCAAGAGGAGGATTCTTTTTATTGCAGATGAAAGAAATCATAGCTTCAAATCTATGATTGAAATATCTGCATACATTAACAGGATCCAATGAGCACAATTCTCCAGGTGTCTTGTATTCAATATTTTTTATATTGGAATTTGACTTTCGAAGAAATTCAAGTAAATCATCCCAAGCATACTCAGCACAGCTGAGTGTAACAAACCATGTAGGAGTTACCAAGTTACGTAGCATACATTTCAGTTCTCCATGACGACGGTACCAATATTCATTAGTCCCACGCTGACATGCCATCAGATTAATCAACTGAGATTCTAAATGATCATCTCTCTAAAGCACTTTATCCATAAAATCCTTTGCAGTTACATTTTGCAGATGCATTCCAGTTTTTAAAATGGGATTTACTGCATATGAAAGTCCAGACACGTCACTTTCAAACAGAAGATGAAACATATAAGGGATGCATTGTCGAAATCTTGGATCTTCTGCATATAATCTTGTTGTCCGATATTCAGATGAAGGAATCTGCACAGGACGTTCATCATATCGTCCACCTTTTTCTGTTGGAAACAACTGCGGGAAACAACAAGCTTCCAAACTCTCTTCCCATACACTCATGGGGCTTCCTGTTGCTTTTTTCATTTGGAACAACTCAATCGTATTCCCGATCACCTCTTTGGAATGAAGTGGATGTACACTGTAATGTTCATAGATTTCTTCACATCAAGACATGTCCACTTTTTCAATATGTCCACTTAATGTTTCAGTATCTTCTGCTAAATCTATTTCTTCTTCTCCTACAAAAACATTTCTATAGTACTCATTATTGTTTAACAGATACAATGATGCCTTTTGCACTTTTCTAACATCCACTAACTCTTGGCAGATTTTCTTATTCTTAGTAGGAACACCATTAACTAGAATGACTAGTGGCTCATTTTCTGCATGGTCTACACCAATAGTTTCAATATTTTTCCTTATATCTAACGGTAAATACACAACTCTTCCTTTCAATCCTCTTTGCAACTCTGATGGAGGTAATTTACCTGTTTTAGGCTCCATACGAACAATAACCTGAAACGGGTGAACACATTGAATGTGAATAGACTCATACGTATTTAAATCTATCAGCTCTGGAGGAATAGCAACCAACTCTAGATTATTATGAACAGCTCTAGTAGGCATTTTATTCTCATCTAATTTGTTATAACAATATTTGCAAATACGCTGCTCAGATCCCAAATCAAAACAATCCTCTACCAACATATAAGTTGCAAATTCCATCCACTTTTCATTATCATCTATTTCACTTTTTAAATACAGGTTGACACACCTAGTCTGATTTTTATTGTGAGTTCGCCGACAACAAATACAAGAAACATTTGGTCTTTCACCTGCAATTACCTTAAACTTTGTGATTTCATCCTCCAAATTTTTTGTAATTACGGGTTCTACATTGTCTTCAGCATTTTGTTCTACTAATGTGTCAGCTTCTGCACTCTCTTGCTGAGGACCAAAGTAACAAAACTCAATATCATCACAAACCTTCTTTACATCTGATACTGAGCCACGCAAAAGAGCACTGTTCAACTCATTTAACTTTAGTGCTGGACTTTTTGCATAATACAATCTTCTCACTAACTTCCGCATTTGAGTAGGATGTACTGTCAGCATCCTGAAATGGTGAAAAACACTTTCACAAACTTTCCTAGAAAGACAAGCCAGCAAATGACCTTGCAAACCAGTATTTTTTCTCACTCTGCAAGGGTCTAGTCCGTGCAACACCTTAATCTTTTGTTTAACACTTTTTTTACTATATGCTCGTAAAAAACTACATAATTTATCAATAGATTCCTGTCGTACACTACAAATACTACTGCAATCCCAAGTATACACAGGGCGTTTAGGACGTCTCCCTAGAAATTCATCAGCTATCACTTCTTCTGCATTTCTTTCAACCATTTTCTCTTTCTCAATTGGACAACCATCTCTAACTTCATAACCTCTACCACTAGTGTCAACTGCAAACAGTAATTTTTTGCTCTGTAAATAACTCTCTTCATTAAAGAAAGGCTCTGAACTGGAACTGTGTTTCCATTCTCCCAAAAAAACATCACAATCTTTTTTTCTTTTAATTTCTCTTTTCCTCCTACTTTTGCCTTCAAGAAATGGACTGGTTTATCTAGTGATCGAATTCTGTTTAATACTAAAATGAATAGTTTACTTTTTACTTCAAAAGCCTTTTCAACAATGTTTTCAATATGCTTCTTCTTTTTAAAAAACAAAGCTCTCTTTTTATATTTCTTCACATCTTTCAGCAAATTATGTACTACTCTCTTGTAAAATATTTTTTTGCGTAATTCGTTATACTGATTTTGCCTTCTTTTAGCATACTTTGTCTCCTTTGTCTGAACATTTGTATTTTTGCTTTTCCTCTTATTTTGAATTTTTTTTCTAGTTGAAACATTCTCAGTGGTTTCAGCATTCTGTACATTCTGTTTGCTCCCACAAACATTTTTAACCTCTTCAGTGCCCATGACGAGATAGTCTCGTCATGGAGCACGGTTGCGCTGTGCCCATGACGAGACTATCTCGTCATGAACCCCGCCCGCTAATGCAACGCCCGGCACAGGGCGGAGAAAGGGCGGGGCACTGAAGGGGTTAATAAATTGCTTTGTGATCTTACCAGATTTTTTTTCTTTTTAGCCACATTATCTTGTACATTCAATATTTGTGGTTGATGTTTCTTCAAGTAATTCTCCCGTCTCTGTTCAGTATCTGTAAAAAAGAATCACAAATAAAAGTATATTAATACACTTTCAAATTTATACTATTCTATTACTGTAGAAACACATTTTATATAAAAACTGAGTAAGAAACTATAGCCCTGAAGCACAAGTGTGACAATGGTTAAAACACTACATGCATAGTGCATACTACTTTGAAGCAGTTCATGCCCTAAAGCCTACCTCACTAAAAGACTACATGCTAACTGACTGAATCATTACAATACTATAAGGAGACACACTGGGTGAGTGACAGGGTGTTTCCTAGAAGTGTATGAATACTGACATGGATATTGATGGTGTGAAAGACAAGTGTGTAGGTGATTAGAGACCTACATGCATAGTGGACACATGTATGAATCCATCCATATGTTAAGGCCTGTCTCACTCCAATAGTACTTGGATACTGACTAAATGATTAGAGTACTGCAAGGAGAGTGCCTGGGTGAATTCATAAGTGTTCGGGTTTTGGCACAGTGAATGGATTAGTCCATGCTGCTGAATGGGTCACTAGAGGACTGCAAGGGGAGTGACAGGGTGTTTGCTAGAAGTGTATGAATACTGACTAGGGAATTGAAGGTGTTAAAGACAAGTGTATAGGTGGTTACAGTACTGCATGCATAGTGGATAGGCATTTGAAGCAACTCATGTGCTCAGGCCTGTCTCAATGCAGAGTACTTGGGTACTGACTGAATGATTAGAGTACTGCAAGGAGAGAGCCTTGGTGAATTTATAAATGGTTGACTTTCGGCGCAGTGAATGGATTAGTACATGGTGCTGAATGGGTCACTGGAGGAGTGCAAGGAGAGTGCTAGGGTTTTGCTGAAGTGTATGTATACTGAGTGGGGAATTGAAGGAGTGAAAGACAAGTTTGTAGGTGGTTAGAGGACTGCATGCATACTGGATAGGCGTTTGAAGCAATTCATGTGCTAAGGCCTGGCTCACTGCATGAGTACTTGGGTACTGACTGAATGATTAAAGTACTGCAAGGAGAGTGCCTGGGTGAATGTATAAGCGGTTGGCTTTCGTTGCAGTGAATGGAGTAGTACATGGTGCTGAATGGGTCACTGGAGAAGTATAAGGAGAGTGACAGAGTGTTTGCGGGAACTGTATGAATACTGTGTGAATACTGTCTGGGATATTGAAGGTGTGAAAGACAAGTATGTAGGTGGCTAAAGACCTACATCCATAATGGATAGACGTTTGAAACAGTCCATAGAGTAACACTTGGATCACTGCAAAACTACCTGAGTACTGACTGAATCATTAGAGTACTACAAAAAGAGTGACTCAGTGAATCATTTTAAGATTTTGTATTCTAGTGCAGTGAATAGGTTAGTACTTATTGCCAAATGAGTCAGTGGAGGTGTGCAATTAAAGTGACAGAGTGTTTATTGGAGTTTATAGATACTGACAGAGAAAGTGAAGATCTGAAAGGCAATTGTGTTGGTAGTTAGAGGCATCCATGCATACTGCAAACACGTTTGAATCAATCTATGTGCTAAGGCCTCCCTCACTCCATTAGTACTTAGGTACTGACTGAATGATTAGATTATTGCAAGAAGCGTACCTGGATGAATTTACAAGTGTTTCAGTTTTGGCGCAGTGTATGCATTACTACATGGTGCTGAAGAAGTCACTGGAACATTGCAAGGGGAGTGACAGGATGTTTGCTGAAAGTACATGGATACTGACTGGGGAATTGAAGCTGTTAAAGACAAGTGTATAGTGTGGTAGAAGACTGCATGCATTCAGCATAGACATTTGTAGCCCTCTATGTGGTAATGCATGGTTCACTACATGAGTACCTGGAAACTGACTGAATCATTAGACTACTGCTAGGAGAGTGCCTGGGTAAAACTTTTAAGTTTTTCACTTTTGGCGCCGTAAAAAGATTAGTACATGGTACTGGATCAGTCACTGGATGAGTGCAAGATGAGTGACAGGATGTTTATTGAAGTATATAGATACTGACTAGTTAATTAAAGAAGTGAAAGACAAGTGTGTAGGTGACTAGAGGTCTGTATGCATACTGGATAGGGGTTTGAAGCAGTCCATGTTGTAAGGCCTGGCTCACTGCATGAGTACTTGGATACTGACTGAATGATGAGAGTACTGCAAAGAGAGTGCCTGAATGAATTTATAAGTGTTTGGGTTTTGGCAAAGTGAATGGTTTATTATATGCTGAATGGGTCACTAGAGGAGTACATGGGGAGTGACAGGGTGTTTGCTTGAAGTGTATAGATACTGACTGTGGAATTAAAGGTGTGAAAGAGAACTGTGTAGATGGTTAGAGAACTGCATGCATAGTGGATAAGCATTTAAATCAATGCATGTGCTAAGGCCTGCCTCACTCTGTTACTACTTGAATATTAACTGAATGTTTACAGTATTGCAAGGACAGTACCTGGGTGAAAACATAAGCAATGACTGCCTTCTAATTCTACCAAAACTTGAGAACAGGAAAGTTTTTAAGCAGTTATGCGTATTCAAACATATGAAGTACACAAATGCTTCTCTCACAGTGGTTCCCAAATGAACACAGACTTACAGTGTGATTCTAGACGAGCAACACAATCCTAGGAGTTTACCAAAACTCATTCACTAGTCTGGAAGGGGTAAGGGGACTGCACACAATCTACATATTTTAGTACTGCACTTTAGTGTCAAAGCTTGACTTATTTTATCAATGCATAAGCAATGACTGGCTTCTAATGCTACTAAAAATTGACAACATAATTTTACCTAATGCTTCTCTCACAGTGGCTCCCAAATGCACACAGACTCACAGTGTGATTCTAGACAAGCAACATTATCCCTAGGAGTTTACCAAAACTCATTCACTACTGTGAAAGGGGTAAGGGGACTGCAGACAATCTACATATTTAAGTACAGCACTTTAGTGTCAAAGCCTGACTCATCGTGGCGCCGCGGCCAGGGCAACTGACTCTGGAATCTGGGGATCACGGTACGATCCCCGGTGCCAGAGGCAGATTAGTCCAGCACCATGTGACTCTGGGCAATAGCTTGCTTAATCTTCCCGACAGGCCCCAGCGCCTAGAGACCCTTAAGGGGACCGCACACAATCTACGTATATTTAAGTACTGCACTTTAGTGTCAAAGCCTGACTCATTTTATCAATGCACAAGCAAAGACTGGCTTCTAATGCTACTAAAACTTGACAACATGACAGGTTTTAAAACAATTGTCTGTCAGCAAATACATAATTTTACCACACTCTTCTGTCACAATGCTTACCCAAATACACACAGACTCACAGTATGATTGTAGACAGACAACGATCCCTTGTACAAAACACATTTACTAGTCTACAAGATCTAAGGTGACTGCACACATTGCAGAAAATCTACTACTACAGATTAGTACCAAAATGTTTCTCTCAAAATGATTCCTAAATACACACAGACTCACTGTGTGATCCTAGACAAACAACACTATCCCTTGCACTATACCAAAACACATTTCTAAATCTACGAATACTACATTTTAGTGTAGAAACATGACTCATTTTGCTAATTTATAAACAATGACTGATTTTTCTAATTGTACCAAAATATAAAAACAGCACAGTTATCTTTCTGCAAAGACATGAAAAACACAAATGCTTATCACAGAATGATTTCTACATGCACACACACTGTCAATAAGATTGTAGACAAAAAAAGTACTCCCTACACTTTACCAGGAAAAATACATTAGTCTGATTAAAATCAAAATACAGCACATACATCCCCTCACAATTAAATAACTCACCTTCAAGTTGTTTTGTAGATTAAGAAGTATATCAGTCACACACCAGATTTTCATTTTCCACACATATACATGTAAACATCAAATCACATTCCTTCCCACATAAATTCAAAACCAAACACACATTTCTATTGGTTAAACATTTCAACCCTTTCCAAATGACATACATTTGAACCCTACCCCCAATCTGCGTTCTGCCTGTTACCATAGAAACAGGTCATGGAACACTGAACTGAACACACAAGTCACAAGTTCAGCACACAATTTTGCTAATCAAAACAGCAAGTGTGCTTGACTTTTCAACATATCAGCTTATCATATATAATGTTCCTTTCACTCAGTTCTTGTTAACCAATAAGAATCATGCGTTTAAAAAACAGAAACATGCACCCTACCTTTCAGTGTAGAAGGTTGTCAAACAACCAATGATTTCTTTTCTTTTTTCAAAACTGCATCTTAGCCACCATTTTGGAAAAATCTTACTTTTCAAACTGCCATTTCTTTTACAGAGACCATCTGAGTGCATCCAGACCTCCCTTCAAGATGCTTAGAGTGTGGATTGTTGGACACAGCTATATTTTCTGGAGCCAAAGGTATGCAGAAAACAAAGGCATTCACAAAGACCTAGGTTTGCCAAATGTAGACATTAAATGGATTGGACAGAGAGGGTTACAGTGGCACCAATTGATGCCATTGGTAAAATCCTTTATGCATATCCAACACCCTGACCTCATAATAGTGCACTGTGGTGGCAATGACCTAGGCACTTTGACTGGGGTAGGTCTGGAAATGCTTATGAAGGACACCTTTGCAGAATTGATTCCACTTTTTCCCAAAACTGCCTTTGTGTATTCCAACATATGCCAAAGGCAGAAATGGAACTGGTCCAATCATTTTTGTCCACAAATTGAGAAAGCTAGGAAACATGTGAATACATCTGTTTCTCCGAGACTATAGAATGGGGTCCATTTACAATAACAATCTGCGCTTTTATATGCAAGAGATGTATAGGAGAGATGGAGTACACTTTACTGATGAAGGAAACAGAGTTTTTCTCAACAACTTTAGACTCTGTATAGGTACTTACTTATAAGTACCAAAAACTCTCAATGAACACAACAGCTCTTTTTAGAGTCACTCAAGAACAAAACACTTAAGCTTGATGTTTATCTCCCCAAAATTTCATTTCTTTTCCTTGGATCCGCACACCCAATGCGTTAGGAACCGCGCACCCAACGCGAGAGGAACCGTGCACCCAACACATTAGGATGCTCGACTCCTAATTGTACCGTAAAAAAAAAATAGCCCCTATCACTAATTTTTATTGTCCCCGGGGACCCCATCCCCCGGGGCTTCTGAAAAAAACATTGGAGACCATGGGGGGAGCCCCAACGCCCCCACGGTCCCAGCCGGCTCCCCGCGTTCTTCGGGAGCCGGCATTGCTTTTCCACATAGGGAGCTGCTGACTTGCAGCTCCCCGTGTGGAAAAGCATTATCGTTTGGATTTTGAAAGAGAGAGCAGGTTTCCCTGCTCTCTCTTTCAAAATCCTAACGAAGTTTGCTATAGGAGGGCGGGAGATTCCCACCCTCTCATAGAAAACAACAGTGTCCTGGGGGTGGGCACCCCAGGACACTGTAGGAGCCGGCCCTGGGGGGTGGCGGTCCCCAGGGCCCTCGAAGGCTCCAGGAGGGGGGCCGCGCAGTCCCCCTCCCTCGATAAATTTCCAAACATGTTACCCCCAGGATTTGGCCCACCCGGGGGCTAATTATAAACGAAGCGCGGAAGCCCGCGCTTCGGGTTTTTTCTTTTCATCCGGATCCGCGCACCATGCGCGCATTTCACCGATTTTTATTTTTTTTAAAAAGGGGGCCCCAGGGGATCCTTCTGGGACCCCTATGCAACACTAGAGGGTCAGAGTATTTCTACCCTGCCCCCTTTATATGTTTTAAACACTTAATCCCCTTACTTCTTCAGCCTCGCTTCTACCGAGGCACAAAATGGCTGCCAACAGTTCCTGGTTTCGAATGTAGACAGACACTTGACAGCCAATTAGCATTCAGCGGTGATCGGGAGGGTGCGTGCTCGGTTCGGGGAGGGTGCGCTTATGGTGCGCATAGGGTGCGCGGATCCTCCGAGGCCATAGATATATCTATCTTTTTTAGTCTAATTTTCTCAGGAACTACTAATCAGATTTACACCATTTATGCAAAAGGCACGAGTCTGAATTGAGGACTACCCTCTTTGCCAAATTTGGTGTAATTCCGTTCAGCAGTTGTAGCTGCGTCAACAGGTCCTATGGGAAATTGCATGGGGAAATGAGTTTTGGGACCCCCCTTTTTTATCAGCCCCCGCTTGACGAATCACCACGAAACTTTCAGGATACGAGCGGACCAGAGCTGGCCAAAAGTTTGGAAACTTTTGCAAAGATTCGTCAACCGGCACCAGACTTATTGGGAATAGAATGTTGCAGATTTCCTATGGAAAATAGGTCCTAACTATAACTACCTACTGGCGACCGCCAGTAGGTAATACATACATATATATAAATGCAAATGCATATATAGGCATATATATATGTGCATATGTGTGCGTGTAGAGAGAGGTAGAGAGAGGTAGAGAGGTAGAGGTGTAGAGGTAGAGGTGTAGAGGTAGAGAGGTAGAGGTAGAGAGGTAGAGGTAGAGAGGTAGAGGTGTAGAGAGGTAGAGGTGTAGAGAGTAGAGAGTGAGTAGTAGAGAGTAGTAGAGAGTAGTAGAGGGAGTAGCAGAGAGTGAGTAGTAGAGAGTAGTAGAGTGAGTAGTAGGGAGTAGTAGAGAGTGAGTAGTAGAGAGTGAATATAGAGAGTGAGTAGTAGAGAGTAGTAGAGAGTAGTAGAGAGTGAGTAGTAGAGAGTAGTAGAGAGTGAGTAGTAGAGAGTGAGTAGTAGAGAGTGAGTAGCAGAGAGAGAGTAGTGGAGAGTAGTAGAGAGTGAGTAGTATAGTGAGTAGTAGAGAGTAGTAGAGAGAGAGTAGTAGAGAGTAGTAGAGAGTGAGTAGTAGAGAGTGAGTGGTAGAGTGAGTAGTAGAGAGTGAGTAGTAGAGAGTAATAGAGAGAGAGTTGTAGAGAGTGAGTAGTAGAGAGTTGTAGAGAGTGAGTTGTAGAGAGTGAGTAGTAGAGAGAGAGTAGTAGAGAGTGAGTAGTAGAGAGTGAGTAGTAGAGAGTAGAAGAGAGTGAGTAGTAGAGAGAGAGTAGTAGAGAGTAGTAGAGTGTGAGTAGTAGAGAGTGAGTAGTAGAGAGTGAGTAGTAGAGAGTAGAGAAGTAGTAGAGAGAGTAGTAGAGAGTAGTAGAGAGTGAGTAGTAGAGTGAGTAGTAGAGAGTAGTAGAGAGTGAGTAGTAGAGTGAGTAGTAGAGAGTAGTAGAGAGTGAGTAGTAGAGAGCAAGTAGTAGGGAGTGTGTAGGAGAGAGTGAGTAGTAGAGAGAGTAGTAGAAAGTAGTAGAGTAGTAGAGAGTGAGTAGTAGAGTGAGTAGTAGAGAGTAGTTGAGAGTGAGTATTAGAGAGTGAGCAGTGGAGAGTGAGTAGAAGAGAGTAGTAGAGAGCGAGTAGTAGAGAGTGAGTAGTAGAGAGTGAGTAGTAGAGAGTAGTAGAGAGAGAGTAGTAGAGAGTGAGTAGTAGAGAGTAGTAGAGAGAGAGTAGTAGAGAGAGAGTAGTAGAGAGTGAATAGTAGAGAGTAGTAGAGTGAATAGTAGAGAGTGAGTAGTAGAGAGAGAGTAGTAGAGAGTGAGTAGTAGAGTAGTAGAGAGTGAGTGGTAGAGAGTGAGTGGTATATGTATGCATATATGTATATGTATATGTATGCATGCATTTATATTTGTATTTATATAGATATGCAGATTGTATATATGTTTATATATATATATTCACTGAAAAAACCATAGGTTCCAGGCACATTATAGTTAGGAATTAGCATTTAAAAAACCTTAGAAATTCACTGAAAAAAACATAGGTTATAGTTAGCTGGACTTTTCACTCGTACAAAACCATTGAAATTCCCCCGTTAGAGTTAGTTCAGCTAACTATAACTCGCGCGACCGCAATGCACTGCTGATGACATCACATATTACATCACTCATGACATGGTCAATGACATCACTGATGACATCACTGATGACATCATCCAGTGAATGTGTGTTTTTCTGAAAATTACATATGTTTTATATATGTATATCTCAAGGTCGATGGAAGAATAAATGGGTATATAAGTGTCTAAATGGATGATTTGTTTTTGAAACATTGATTGTATAACTGACTGATTAAGTGTATCTTAGTGAATACATGGCTTAGTGAGTAATGTTTAAATATGTAAATATCTGTATCAGCCTCTCACTTTGTGTCTAAGTGTCTGCATGGGTTGGTGAGTAGCTACATGAGTGTCTATAGGTTATTAGTTGGTTTTTTGAGTATCAGTATGAGTGTCTGAGTGTCTGTATGGTTCGGTGGGGGGTATTACACAGTGCATAGGTGCATGAATGAGTGACTCACTGTTTGTATGTGTTGAAGACAGCATGTGTGCAGACTGTAAGGTTGGATGAGTGTGTGCATGGGTGTGTTAGTGAGTGAATGACTGTCTCAATAGTGTCTTTATGAGTAACTACAAATGTTTTAAACTAGTATATGTGACTATTGGTGTATCTAAGTGAGCATATGTGAGAGTGAGAGATTGAAACAGTTCCTGTATGAATAAGTATGTGTTTCTATAAGTGATTGTTTAAAAGACTAAGTATGTGTACGTTTCTGTAGAAGTAAGTGTGGTGGTGTGTGTATAACTGTATATGCAAGTAAATGGATATTTGATTCTTTATTAGCATGAGTGACTATGTGTGTGAGTAACTCTATGGATGAGTGGCGTTGTGTAACAGGATGTATATGTGTATGAGTACATATGATGAGTGAGTACATGTATGAGTGACTGTATAGGACTGTTGGTGAATGAGTGGATGTGGATCTTAGAATTACTGAATAGGTTGTTGTAACCGATATTGGTATGTCCATTGTTTTGAACATTGTAGTTTCTATTTTTGAATGTGTGTATCAAAGGTTATATTAGGGGGAGAGGAGGTCTGCCACTCTATCACAAGGATGATGTCATCAGTGATGTCATTTGAGATGTCAATAGTGATGTCATGAGTGATGTCACTGACCATGTCATGAGTGATGTAATATGTGACGTCATCAGCAGTGCATTGCGGGTGCGCAAGTTATAGTTAGCTGAACTAATTATAACGGGGGAATTTCAATGGTTTTGTACGAGTGAAAAGTCCAGCTACCTATAACGCCCCTGAAACCTATGGTTTTTTCAGTGAATTTCTAAGGTTTTTTAAATGCTACTTCCTAACTATAAAGTGCCTGAAACCTATGGTTTTTTCAGTGAATTTCAAAGGTTTTTTAAATGCTAATTTCTAAGTATGCCTACAGAGATAGGACATGTGAAGAAAGAAGAAAAAACGCACAGAAAGAAAAAAAAGAAATGCAGAAAGAAGCAACAGAAGTCCTCAAAGACGAAGAAAAGTGCAGGAAGAAGGATAACGTGCAGAAAGAACAAACAGAAGAGTAGAAAGAAGCCTTGTTGCAAAATCATCCTGTACCTTCAACTTTTTCAGATGGATACTGGTTGTAACTGAGTCTGACTAACCAGTCCTAGAGCCAGTGCTATGTTAAAAGACACTCAGAATACAGTGAAAACACCTACATACACTGGGAACACTATGCGTTGGGGTCCCCTGTGATTAGCATGACCTCCTCTGTAAGCCCCTAGTATATAATAGGGCAGGGCATTAAAACTACCTCTTAAAACGCGCCACAGGCTGTGTTTGCACACATCACCTCAGGCCTCGTCCCCTCCCTTCCCCACTGTGTAAACACACCCTGTGGCCGTTTTAAGTTGGGAGATTAAGTCCCCTTGAATCCTGAGGGTCCCTAGGGTCCAACTAGACCACTAGGTACCTCCAATAAGCGCCACAGAGCTGCGTTGCAGGGAGATTTAAAAAGGGGCACAGCCTAGACCACCTCTCTGCAACGCAGCACAGTGGCGCTTACTGGAAGCTCCTGGTGGGCTAATTGTCCCCCAGGGTCCCTCAGGATTGCAGGGGAATTATGTCCCCAACTTAAAACGCGCCACAGGGCTTGTTTGCACACGTTAACTCAGGCCCTGTCCCCTCCCTTCACCACTGTGTAAACACGCCCTGTGGCCGTTTTTAGATGGGAGATTAAGTTCATTTGAATCCTGAGGGTCCCTAGGGTCCAACTAGCCCACTAGTGCCACAGAGCTGCGTTGCAGAGAGGTGTAAAAAGCGGCACAGCCTGGACCACCTCTCTGCAACGCGGCTCAGTGGCGCTTACTGGAAGCACCTGGTGGGCTAGTTAGCCCCCAGGGGCTCTCAGGATTGAAGGGGAATTATTTCCCCAACTTAAAACGCGCCATAGGGCGTGTTTGCACACGTCACCTCAGGTCCCCGTCCCCACCCTTCCCCACTGTGTAAACACGCCCTGTGGCCGTTTTTTAAGTTGGGAGATTAAGTCCCCTTGAATTCTGAGGGTCCCGAGGGGCAAAATAGCCCACTAGGTACGTCCATTAAGCGCCATTGCAGAGAGGTGTTAAAAGGGGCACGGCCTGCACCACCTCTCTGCAACGCAGAGCAGTGGCGCTTACTGGAAGCACCTGGTGGGCTAGTTGGCTCAGGATTGAAAGGGAATTATTTCCCCAACTTAAAATGCGCCACAGGGCGTGTTTGCAAACGTCACCTCAGGCCCGTCCCCTCCCTTCACAACTATGTAAAGGCGCCCTGTGGCCGGTCTAAGTTGAAAGATTAAGTCCCCTTTATCCTAAGGGTCCCTAGGGTCAAACTAGCCCACTAGGTACCTCCAGTAAGCGCCACAGAGCTGCGTTGCATAGGGGTGTAAAAAGGGGCGTGGCCTCAGAACACCTGTCTGCAACGCAGCTCCCTGGCACATACTGGAGATACCTGTTGGGCTAGTTGGCCCTCAGGGACCCTCAGTATTGAAGGGGAATTAATTCCCCAACTTTCAACTGGTCAGGGGGCGTGTTTGCAGAGTGCTGCAAGGAGGGGGCATGGCCTCCGGCGCGATGCCGGTCTTTTATTTATTTTAATTTTTTTAAGAAGGATGGCTGTGTGGCCCCCCTTCTTTTTCTAATTTATTGGCCCTGGGGACCCCATCCCCCAGGGCCTGCACCCTAACTGTTTTTGTTGAAAAAAATTAATTTGGCCCTCCCAAGGCCTTATTTGGCCCCCGGGACCCCAACCCCGGGTCATGGCCTTTTTAAAAAAAAAATCTTTAGGAGGGGGGATGCGTTGCCCCCCTCCTCAGGCCACTTATGGCCCGGGGACCCCATCCCCCGGGGCCGGCCTTTGTTTTTTATTATTTTAAAAAATATATATTTACAGAAACACCTAGGACATGCTGGACAAACCGTTTGTACTTATCACCAAGGCGATTTGCGTGATATTCATTAAAAGGCGACTATGCATACAATGAATCCACGTGGAATGTATTCACGCCACTAGTGAAGCTCTGACGTGTCTGACGCCCTACTGTGCCTAATCCCGGTGCCCCCGCCGGTGGGTACTCTCCAAGTAGACACCCTTGTCGTCTATTTATACAAACATGGGTAGCTATTGACGGGCACATTTAATACACACGCACACCACGCCATTCAAAGGGGATTCGACAAAAATTCGACCAAACTATGCAAGACACCCCCCTCATGGTTAATAAAACAGACATCCACCGCCGGATGTGTAATACTTTTTATTTTACTCTCTGGAAAGGAGATGAACCTCACTTGAGAAACACAGCGTGCTGCTGGCTGAGCCCAATGCTGTGTTACACCCATCAGTGCCCGCCGAGTGCCTCACACCTCTGTGTTGTATTCCACTCTCTAGCCCATGTGCACTGTAACACCATCCCGTGAATATGTCATGCCACACTTGCCTTCGCACCGGTTATATTGCCCCATCTAACATGCCTTCCACGATGCCTATGTTATAACGCACAGCGCTATGCCATACATATTACAATCTGGAATCCATATCTTTGTCACGGTGCATATGCAACGTTACACTCCCCAGCCCATATTTTATATTACAACTTTAGAGACTAGTTAGGTTACACAACACTGCCCTGTGCATATTACACTCCAAGGCCCATATCGCATAGCACGCGCTAGTGCCTGTGCTATCTCGTGCTCTCCAATGAATCTGTCATTGCGCACAATGTATTGCATATTATATTTCATGCCCCGGCTCATCTTATATCACACTTTTTGGTGGATAGTTTATACCATAAACTATATTTAGTTTTTATTTTCAATCGTTCTCTCAGAACTATGTTCTATATAACACTGCGTCCACCTACCCTTTTAACGGGCATTACATTTTGCGATGGGGGTGGAGGGTCAGGGGGTGTTTCTGCCAAGTGAGCCCGGAGTCACAGTCGCAAACGTCCTCTTCTTCCTGAATAAAAGTGAGTGTATGCTGCATACTTGTTCATAATTTAAGTAGTTCGCACAGACACACATTTTAAAAACAATAAAGTTCCTAATACCCACCTTGTCTGAACAGTTAGCTTGCTGCCCCATCCATCTTCTCCCTATCCTCTGTTGTCTGAATCCATGGATTAGCCTCCTCCCTCCTGCCATGCATGGTCTGATGTGCTGACACTGCCCTCCATTTAGCATGATGTACCAGTCCACTCCTCCTGCCCTCCATTGCCCAACTCTATGGCCCATCATTGACCTCCTTCTTAGCCTCTGTGCTTAGCTTGCTGCCCCTATTTTCCTTCCCTTGCCCTCTGATGTCTTTGTGCATGCCCCTGCTCCATCCTTTTTGCCCACCATGTTCCATGGACCTGCCACTCCTATCTACTCTGAGTGTTCTGTTGAGCTGCTACTCCCCTCCCACCTGCCTAGCATTGTCAGATGACTGTAACTGTCCCTGCCACCTCCACCCTGCCTGTCCACATGCCGTGCCCCTATCCCCTTTCTCCTGTCCTCCATGGTCCATTTTACTGCCACACCCTTCTTCCCTCCCTGGTCTGTTGTGCTGCAACTGCTCCTCCTGCCTGCCCCGCGCGGTCTGTTGTAAGGCCCCTTCCCCTGAACTCTCTTGTCTGTGCCCAGGTCCTGACCCTCCCTTCTATCCTCCATGGTCCTTTGTGCATGCCCCTGCACCCTCCTTCTTGCCCATCATAGCCATTGTGCTGCCACTAACCCTCCCGCTTGCCATGCATGGTCTTCTGTGCTGCTATGGCCCCTCCCACCTTCCCTGTGTGGTCAGCTAGCTGCCCCTGACCCCCTCCCACCTTCCCTCCATGGTCTGTGTGAATGCCATCATAGTCTCATTGTTGCTCTCCATGGTGTGTCTTGTTTCTAGTGCCCATCCTGCCTGACCTCCATGGTCATCTTGCTGCTCCTGCCCTGCCCCCTTGCCCCCAGCCCTCTGTTTCCATGTGAAGACCCCTATTCCCTCCCTCCTGGCTTGTCAGTTCCATTGTAATGCCCCTGATATGTCCCTCCCGCCCTTTATGGTCTGTTATGCTGCAGCTTTCTCTCCTGTCTGTCCATTATGGTCAGCTAGCTATCATTGCCTCTTTCCCCTCTGTTCTCTGTTGTCCATGTGCATGGTCCTGTCCCCTCCCTATTGCTTTCTATGGATTGTTGTGCTGCACTCCCGTCCCGCATGCCCTGTGTGGTGTATTGTGCTGCTGTAAACCCTGATGCCTGCCCTGTAGGGTCAGTTTGGTGCACCTCTCCATGTCCCTCCTGTCCTCTGTTATACGAGTGCATGGTCCTACCCCAATTCATCCTGCCTACCATGATCCAATGTACCATACTTGCGAACATTTTGAACTTGGTAAGAGGGAGATTTTGAAAAAAAACTGGGGTATTGATTTTCCCCTTTGAGTTACATTGAAAAAGAGGAGATTGTAGACAGGAGACAGATCAAATAAAGCCCATTTGAGCTTAAAAACATTGGACGTTTCCTGGCTGAAAGGGTCTGTTGGCATGTATGGTTGTACTACCACTGCCTCTTCCTTCTGCCCTCAATGGTCTATTATATTGCCACAGCCTCTCTTGCCAGTCCTGTATTGTTTGTTTGTTGCCCCTGCCCCCCTTTCCACTGCCCTCCATAGTCTGTTGTGCTGCCACTGCCCTTCTTGCCTGCCCAGTGTGGTCAAATTGTTGCCTCTGCACTCTCCTACATGCCTTCAATTTTCAGAGTCCGTGCCCCTGGCCTCTGCCTCTCAACAGTATCCCAAGGAACAACTAGATTGCTAACATTCTATATTTATTACAAAAGTATGGAACGCCTGACGTCATCTTGATGTAATCAAAACTGTAATACCTAGAGTATTTCCTTTAGAAATTACATATATGAGAGGGTCTTATTTGCATCAAAATTATTGTTAGTGCTCTAAAAAACTAAAATGAGGACATATTTTCTGAGTTTTCAAATAGCGACAAAGAACTTTTAAATTATTTGTAATCCTTATTTTTTGTTATCCAGTTGACCACTTGATTAAATGTTGCACCTAGGGGAGAGGATGTGGTGTTACTTCCAGAGCTGCAGACTTTGCAACTGGGGAACCAGGTTGGAGTTTCTGCTTCAGCTCAACATTCTGTGATTCTGGTCAAATCACTTAATCTCCCCATGTCTACCACCAAAATGAATACCTGACAAGTCTGCACTATATAAAACTGCAAATACACAAAAAATAAGTGTTTTGCACACTTCTTTCATTGGGCTACTTGTGGTCTACATCTGGGTGATATTTGTGCTGCATTTGGGCTCTTTTGTCTCTGGTGGCCATCTTAGGAGATTTATTTGTTATGAAGTTTCCTAATTTCCTCATTTACTGCAGTCTTCATAGTAGGAAATGCTTTCAGTTTTTTACTTTGATTCCATCAAGAAGGTATTCAGATATGTCACACATTTGCCATAAATTCTAAATGGTAGCACTCTAGAGGCTCATTAGATCACTAAGGTAAAGCTATCGCTCACCGCGGAAGTCTGCTGCTGGTATTAAAAGTGCATGTTTCAGTCTGCACATCAGAATTGTTTAATGAAATAGAAGGGGATTTTAAAAGTCACTCAAAATGTGCCATAATTTTTTATTTTTTCAGCACAAATCATAATTTCTATGGCAAAATGAACCCCCTCATTGTGCTCCTTTTTAAATTGAATGTTTTAAGTGTTATCAGTTTTTTCCAATCAAGATGGCTTCAGGTGTGCCATAGTTTTGTCATAAGTAGACAGTAAGCGCTCTAGTTGTTCTTAAGAACACTCTGGGACATTCTTTCATTGGGCTATACTTGGGCTACATCTGGGTGATATTTGGGCTACATTTGGGCTCTTTTGTCTCTGGTGGCCATCTTGGGAGATTTATTTGTTATGAAGTTTCCTAATTTCCTCATTTACTGCAGTCTCCTCAGTAGGAAATACTTTCAGTTTTTTATTTTGGTTCCATCAAGAAGGCATTGAGATGTCTCACACATTTGCCATAAATTATGAATGTTAGCACTCTAGTTGCTCATAAGATCACTGTAGAAAAACTACTGCTCACCAGGGAAGTCTGCTGCTGATATTCAAAGTGCATGTTTCAGTCTGCATGTCAGAATTTTTTTATGAAATAGAAGAGGGTTTGAGAAGTCAAAATGTGCCCTAATTTTTCTTTCTGCAGCACTAATCATACTTTCTATGGTAACATGAACCCCTTCATTTTGTTCCTTTGTAAATTAAATGTTTTAAGTGTTACCACTTCATGCCAATCAAGATGGCTTCAGGTGTGCTATACTTTTGTCATAAGTACGACTGTTAGCGCTCTAGTTGTTCGTTAGAACACTCTGGGACATTCTGTCATTGGGCTATACTTGGGCTACATCTGGGTGATATTTGGGCTACATTTGGGCTCTTTTGTCTCTGGTGGCCATCTTGGGAGACTTATTTGTTATGACGTTTACTAATTTCCTCATTTACTACAGTCTCCTCAGCAGGAAATACTTTCAGTTTTTTACTTTGATTCCATCAAGAAGGCATTCAGATGTGTCACACATTTGCCATAAATTCAGAATGTTAGCACTCTAGTTGTGTATTAGATCACTGTAGTAAAGCTACTGCTCACCAGGGAAGTCTGCTGCTGGTATTGAAAGTGCATGTTTCAGTCTACATGTCAGAATTTTTTAATGAAATAGAAGAGTGAGTAGTAGAGAGTGAGTAGTAGAGAGTAGTAGAGAGTGAGTAGTAGAGTGAGTAGTAGAGAGTAGTAGAGAGTGAGTAGTAGAGTGTAGTAGAGAGTGAGTAGTAGAGAGTGAGTAGTAGAGAGTGAGTAGCAGAGAGAGAGTAGTAGAGAGTAGTAGAGAGTGAGTAGTAGAGTGAGTAGTAGAAAGTAGTAGAGAGAGAGTAGTAGAGAGTGAGTAGTAGAGTGAGTAGTAGAGAGTGTGTAGTAGAGAGAGAGTAGTAGAGAGAGAGTAGTAGAGAGTGAGTAGTAGAGAGTAGTAGAGAGTGAGTAGTAGAGAGTTGTAGAGAGTGAGTTGTACAGAGTGAGCAGTGGAGAGAGAGTAGTAGAGAGTGAGTAGTAGAGAGTGAGTAGTAGAGAGTGAGTAGTAGAGAGTAGAAGAGAGTGAGTAGTAGAGAGAGAGTAGTAGAGAGTAGTAGAGTGTGAGTAGTAGAGAGTGAGTAGTAGAGAGTAGTAGTGAGTAGTAGAGAGTGAGTAGTAGAGACTAGAAGAGAGTGAGTAGTAGAGAGAGAGTAGGAGAGAGTAGTAGAGTGTGAGTAGTAGAGAGTGAGTAGTAGAGAGTAGAGTAGTAGTAGAGAGATTAGTAGAGAGTGAGTAGTAGAGAGTAGTAGAGAGTGAGTAGAAGAGTGAGTAGTAGAGAGTAGTAGAGAGTGAGTAGTAGAGTGAATAGTAGAGAGTGAGTAGTAGAGAGTAGTAGAGAGTGTGTAGGAGAGAGTGAGTAGTAGAGAGAGTAGCAGAAAGTAGTAGAGTAGTAGAGAGTGAGTAGTAGAATGAATAGTAGAGAGTAGTTGAGAGCGAGTAGTAGAGAATGAGTAGTGGAGAGTAAGTAGAAGAGAGTAGTAGAGAGTGAATACTAGAGAGTGAGTAGTAGAGAGTGAGTAGTAGAGAGTGAGTAGTAGAGAGAGAGTAGTAGAGAGTGAGTATTAGAGAGTAGTAGAGTGAGTAGTAGAGATTAGTAGAGAGTGAGTAGTAGAGAGAGTAGTAGAGAGTGAGTAGTAGAGAGTGAGTAGTAGAGAGCAAGCAGTAGTGAGTGAGTAATGTAGAGTGAGTAGTAGAGAGTAGTAGAGAGCGAGTAGTAGAGAGTGAGTAGTAGAGAGTGAGTAGGAGAGAGTAATAGAAGAGAGTAGTAGAGAGTAGTAGAGAGTGAGTAGTAGAGAGTGAGTAGCAGAGAGTAGTAGTGAGTGAGTAGTAGAGAGTGAGTAGTACAGAGAGAGGGTAGTAGAGAGTAGTAGAGAGTGAGTAGTAGAGAGTGAATAGTAGAGAGTAGTAGAGAGTGAGTAGCAGAGAGTAGTAGAGAGTGAGTAGTAGACAGTGAGTAGTAGAGAGTGAGTAGTAGAGAGTAGTAGAGAGTGAGTAGTAGAGAGTTGCAGAGAGTGAGTTGTAGAGAGTGAGTAGTAGAGAGAGAGTAGTAGAGAGTGAGTAGTAGAGAGTGAGTAGTAGAGAGTAGAAGAGAGTGAGCAGTAGAGAGAGAGGAGCGAGTAGGAGAGAGTAGTAGAGTGTGAGTAGTAGAGAGTGAGTAGTAGAGAGTAGAGTAGTAGTAGAGAGAGTAGTAGAGAGTAAGTAGTAGAGAGTAGTAGAGAGTGAGTAGAAGAGTGAGTAGTAGAGAGTAGTAGAGAGTGAGTAGTAGAGTGAGTAGTAGAGAGTGTGTAGTAGAGAGTGTGTAGGAGAGGGTGAGTAGTAGAGAGAGTAGCAGAAAGTAGTAGAGTAGTAGAGAGTGAGTAGTAGAATGAATAGTAGAGAGTAGTTGAGAGCGAGTAGTAGAGAATGAGTAGTGGAGAGTAAGTAGAAGAGAGTAGTAGAGAGTGAGTAGTAGAGAGAGAGTAGTAGAGAGTGAGTAGTAGAGAGTAGTAGAGTGAGTAGTAGAGAGTAGTAGAGAGTGAGTAGTAGAGAGGGTAGTAGAGTAGTAGAGAGTGAGTAGTAGAGAGTGAGTAGTAGAGAGCAAGCAGTAGTGAGTGAGTAGTGTAGAGTGAGTAGTAGAGAGTAGTAGAGAGCGAGTAGTAGAGAGTGAGTAGTAGAGAGTGAGTAGTAGAGAGAGAGTAGTAGAGAGTGACTAGGAGAGAGTAAAAGAAGAGAGTAGTAGAGAGTAGTAGAGAGTGAGTAGTAGAGAGTGAGTAGTAGAGAGTAGAAGAGAGTGAGTAGTAGAGAGAGAGTAGGAGAGAGTAGTAGAGTGTGAGTAGTAGAGAGTGAGTAGTAGAGAGTAGAGTAGTAGTAGAGAGAGTAGTAGAGAGTGAGTAGTTGAGAGTAGTAGAGAGTGAGTAGAAGAGTGAGTAGTAGAGAGTAGTAGAGAGTGAGTAGTAGAGTGAGTAGTAGAGAGTGTGTAGGAGAGAGTGTGTAGGAGAGGGTGAGTAGTAGGGAGAGTAGCAGAAAGTAGTAGAGTAGTAGAGAGTGAGTAGTAGAATGAATAGTAGAGAGTAGTTGAGAGCGAGTAGTAGAGAATGAGTAGTGGAGAGTAAGTAGAAGAGAGTAGTAGAGAGTGAGTACTAGAGAGTGAGTAGTAGAGAGTGAGTAGTAGAGAGCGAGTAGTAGAGAGAGAGTAGTAGAGAGTGAGTAGTAGAGAGTAGTAGAGTGAGTAGTAGAGAGTAGTAGAGAGTGAGTAGTAGAGAGGGTAGTAGAGTAGTAGAGAGTGAGTAGTAGAGAGTGAGTAGTAGAGAGCAAGCAGTAGTGAGTGAGTAGTGTAGAGTGAGTAGTAGAGAGTAGTAGAGAGCGAGTAGTAGAGAGTGAGTAGTAGAGAGTGAGTAGTCAAGAGAGAGTAGTAGAGAGTGACTAGGAGAGAGTAAAAGAAGAGAGTAGTAGAGAGTAGTAGAGAGTGAGTAGTAGAGAGTAGTAGAGAGTGAGTAGTAGAGAGTGAGTAGCAGAGAGTAGTAGTGAGTGAGTAGTAGAGAGTGAGTAGTAGAGAGAGAGTAGTAGAGAGTAGTAGAGAGTGAGTAGTAGAGAGTGAATAGTAGAGAGTAGTAGAGAGTGAGTAGCAGAGAGTAGTAGAGAGTGAGTAGTAGACAGTGAGTAGTAGAGAGTGAGTAGTAGAGAGTAGTAGAGAGTGAGTAGTAGAGCATAGAAGAGAGTGAGTAGTAGAGAGTGAGTAGTAGACAGAGAGTTGTAGAGTAGTAGAGAGTGAGTAGTAGAGTAGCAGAGAGTAGTCAGTCAGTGTCAGTCTGTGTCAGTCAGTGTCAGTCAGTCAGTCAGTGTCAGTCAGTGTCAGTCAGTCAGTGTCAGTCACTCAGTGTCAGTCAGTTAATATCAGTCAATCAGTGTCAGTCAATCAGTGTCAGTCTGTGTCAGTCAATCAGTGTCAGTCAGTCAGTCAGTCAGTGTCAGTCAGTCAGTGTCAGTCAATCAGTGTCAGTCGGTGTCAAACAGTCAGTGTCAGTCAGTCAGTGTCAGTCAGTCAGTGTCAGCTAGAGCAGCTCTGCTGACTTGGTTCTCTGGCTCTAAAGCAGCTCTGCTGACCTGGTTCTCTCCCTCTAAAGCAGCTCTGCTGACCTGGTTTCTCTGGCTCTACAGCAGTTCTGCTGACCTGGTTCTCTGGCTCTAGAGCTATCTGTTGACCTAGTTCTTAGGCTAAAGAGCAGCTCTGCTGATCTGGTTCTCTGGCTCTACAACAGCTCTGCTAACCTGGTTCTCTGGCTCTAAAGCAGCTCTGCTGACCCGGTTCTATGGCTCTAAAGCAGTTCTGCTGACATGGTTCTCTGGCTCTAGAGCAGCTCTGCTGACCTGATTCTCTCCCTCTAGAGCAGCTCTGCTGACCTGGTTCTCTCCCTCTAAAGCAGCTCTGCTGACCTGGTTTCTCTGGCTCTACAGCAGGTCTGCTGACCTGGCTCTCTCCCTCTAAAGCAGCTCTGCTGACCTGGTTCTCTCCCTCTAAAGCAGCTCTGCTGACCTGGTTTCTCTGGCTCTGCAGCAGCTCTGCTGATCTGGTTCTCTGACTCTAGAGCAGCTCGGCTGACCTGGTTCTTAGGCACTAGGGCAGCTCTGCTGACCTGGTTTCTCTTGCTCTACAGCAGGTCTGATGACCTGGTTCCCTGGCTCTAGAGCAGCTCTGCTGACCTGGTTCTCTGGCTCTAAAGCAGCTCTGCTGACCTGGTTCTATGGCTCTAGAGCAGCTCTGCTGACCTGGTTCTCTGGCTCTAAAGCAGCTCTGCTGACCTGGTTCTCTGCCTCTAGAGCAGCTCTGCTGACCTGGTTCTATGGCTCTAAAGCAGCTCTGCTGACCTGGTTCTCTGGCTCTACAGCAGCTCTGCTGACGTGGTTCTCTGGCACTAAAGCAGCTATGCTGAACTGGCTCTCTCCCTCTAAAGCAGCTCTGCTGACCTGGTTCTCTCCATCTAAAGCAGCTCTGCTGACCTGGTTTCTATGGCTCTACAGCAGGTCTGCTGACCTGGCTCTCTCCCTCTAAAGTTGCTCTGCTGACCTGGTTCTCTCCCTCTAAAGCAGCACTGCTGACCTGGTTTCTCTGGCTCTGAAGCAGCTCTGCTGACCTGGTTCTCTGACTCTAGAGCAGCTCTGCTGACCTGGTTCTTAGGCTCAAGGGCAGCTCTGCTGACCTGGTTTCTCTGGCTCTACAGCAGGTCTGATAACCTGGTTCTCTGGCTCTAGAGCAGCTCTGCTGACCTGGTTCACTGGCTCTAAAGCAGCTCTGCTGATCTGGTTCTATGGCTCTAAAGCAGCTCTGCTGACCTGGCTCTCTGGCTCTAGAGCAGCTCTGCTGACCTGGTTCTCTGGCTCTGAAGCAGCTCTGCTGACCTGGTTCTCTGCCTCTAGAGCAGCTCTGCTGACCTGGTTCTATGGCTCTAAAGCAACTCTGCTGACCTGTTTCTCTGGCTCTAGAGCAGCTCTGCTGACCTGGTTCTCTCCCTCTAAAGCAGCTCTGCTGACCTGGTTGCTCTGGCTCTACAGCAGCTCTGCTGACCTGGTTCTCTGCCTCTAGAGCAGGTCTGCTGACCTGGTTCTTTGGCTCTAAAGCAGCTCTGCTGACCTGGTTCTCTGGCTCTAGAGCAGCTCTGCTGACCTGGTTCTCTGGCTCTAAAGCAGTTCTGCTGACCTGGTTCTCTCCCTCTAAAGCAGCTCTGCTGACCTGGTTTCTCTGGCTCTACAGCAGCTCTGCTGACCTGGTTCTCTGGCTCTAGAGCAGCTCTGCTGACCTGGTTCTTAGGCTCTAGAGCAGCTCTGCTGCCCCAGTTCTCTGGCTCTAAAGCAGCTCTGCTGACCTGGTTCTATGGCTCTAATGCAGCTCTGCTGACCTGGTTCTCTGGCTCTAGAGCAGCTCTGCTGACCTGGTTCTCTGGCTCTAAAGCAGTTCTGCTGACCTGGTTCTTTCCCTCTAAAGCAGCTCTGCTGACCTGGTTTCTCTGGCTCTACAGCAGCTCTGCTGACCTGGTTCTCTGGCTCTAGAGCAGCTCTGCTGACCTGGTTCTCTGGCTCTAAAGCAGCTCTGCTGACCTGGTTCTATGGCTCTAAAGCAACTCTGCTGACCTGGTGCTCTGGCTCTAGAGCAGCTCTGCTGACCTGGTTCTCTGGCTCTAATGCAGCTCTGCTGACCTGGTTCTCTGCCTCTAGAGCAGCTCTGCTGACCTGGTTCTATGGCTCTAAAGCAGCTCTGCTGACCTGGTTCTCTGGCTCTAGAGCAGCTATGCTGACCTGGTTCTCTGGCTCTAAAGCAGCTCTGCTGACCTGGCTCTCTCCCTCTAAAGCAGGTATGCTGACCTGGTTCTCTCCCTCTAAAGCAGCTCTGCTGACCTGGTTTCTCTGGCTCTGCAGCAGCTCTGCTGACCTGGTTCTCTGGCTCTAGAGCAGCTCTGCTGACCTGATTCTCTGGCTCTAAATCAGCTCTGCTGACTTGGTTCTCTGGCTCTAGAGCAGCTCTGCTGACCTGGTTCTCTGGCTCTAAAGCAGCTCTGCTGACGTGGTTCTCTCCCTCTAAAGCAGCTCTGCTGACCTGGTTTCTCTTTCTCTACAGCAGCTCTGCTGACCTGGTTCTCTGGCTCTAGAGCAGCTCTGCTGACCTAGTTCTTAGGCTCTAGAGCAGCTCTGCTGAACTGGTTCTCTGGCTCTACAACAGCTCTTCTGACCTGGTTCTCTGGCTCTAAAGCAGCTCTGCTGACCCGGTTCTATGGCTCTAAAGCAGTTCTGCTGAAATGGTTCTCTGGCTCTAGAGCAGCTCTGCTGACCTGGTTCTATGGCTCTAAAGCAACTCTGCTGACCTGTTTCTCTGGCTCTAGAGCAGCTCTGCTGACCTGGTTCTCTCCCTCTAAAGCAGCTCTGCTGACCTGGTTCTCTTGCTCTAAAGCAGCTCTGCTGACCTGGTTCTGTGGCTCTAGAGCAGCTCTGCTGACCTGGTTCTCTGGCTCTAAAGCAGCTGTGCTGACCTGGTTCTCTCTCTCTAAAGTGCTCTGCTGACCAGGGTCTCTAGCTCTAAAGCAGTTCTGCTGACCTGGTTCTCTGCCTCTAGAGCAGGTCTGCTGACCTGGTTCTTTGGCTCTAAAGCAGCTCTGCTGACCTGGTTCTCTGGCTCTAAAGCAGCTCTGCTGACCTGGTTCTCTGGCTCTAAAGCAGTTCTGCTGACCTGGTTCTCTCCCTCTAAAGCAGCTCTGCTGACCTGGTTTCTCCGGCTCTACAGCAGTTCTGCTGACCTGGTTCTCGACGTCTAGAGCAGCTCTGCTGACCTGGGTCTCTGGTTCTAGAGCAGCTCTGCTGACCTGCTTCTTAGGCTCTAGAGCAGCTTTGCTGACCTGGTTCTCTGGCTCTACAACGGCTCTGCTGACCTGGTTTCTCTGGCTCTACAGCAGCTCAGCTGACCTGGTTCTCTGCGCTCACGATGCACGCACCCGACTTCGTGAAAATATATTTAAAAATAATATAAGTTTATTATAAGTACAAATATATTATTTTTATGAATATCTTAGATAATCTCTTGCCCTAATATGTATATTATAAACACATACATATTATTTTGGAACATATATTTTTTTGCGGGAGTCGCACTCCCAGCATGCCCAAGCATGTATATGACGTCACTCGGGACTCGCGACCGCGCAAGCATCTCGTACCGTAATGCGCATGTGTCGTGAATGTGCGGGAGCAGGAGTCGCGGACTGGTTGCATACCAATCGCACACATCACGTAATATTAAATGTATATGATGGAACTGAAAAACATGCAGCCGTCGTACACCGTACGCGGATCCTTAACAACTTTTCTAAAATGGTGGCTAGAATCCGCACACCCACCGTGATGGGTACGCTTTGAATGTGCGACTCCAAAACAATTTGGAAAATACAAATTTTTAAAAGTAAATTATATAAATATATTAAAATAAAAAATGAAAACAAAAAAATTAATCAATATTTCAGTTTGAATGTTTTTTTTTTAAATGGTGCAATTTTCAGAAAAATATATAATGTTATTTAATGAATAAAATATTTATAAATAAACAGTTAAAAAACTGTAGAAAATCAGTACAAAAAATAGGTATAACTACTATCACACTTAAAAATTAGCATTTAAAAAAGCTTTGAAATTCACTGAAAAAAACCATAGGTTTCAGAGACGCTATAGTTAAAAATTAGCATTTAAAAAAGCTTTGAAATTCACTGAAAAAAAACAGAGGTTTCAGAGACGTTATAGTTAGAAATTAGCATTTGAAAAACCTTAGAAATTCACAGAAAAACCATAGGCTTCATGGGTGTTAAGTTTTAGCTGGCCATTTCACTCGTACAAAACCATAGAAATTCCTCCGTTATAGTTAGTTCTGCTAACTATAACTCGCACGCCCGCAATGCACTGCTGATGATGTCAAATATTGCATCATTCATGACATGGTCAGTGACATCACTGATGACATCACTGATGACATCTCAAATTACATCACTCTGATACACCTCATCTTACACTAGTATAACCTTTCATCACTCACTGTATAATACAGAGTACCATATTTGAAACCATTGACACACCAATACCAGTTACTACATACCCACTCACTGATTCCTAAGTCTACACACACAACTACCCATTCAACAACAGAATGATTTATACATGCAGTCACTAATTAATAGAACACTATCAAATGCACTTATACACATATATAGACATTGACACATCAGCAGTCATCTTAGTCGGTTATGCAGTCATCCTACTCACTCATGAAAAAAATTAATCATACTTACAATTACTCACTTACACAATTATCCAACAACACCTCATTTATTCAAGCACATAGTAACTCATAGTTAATATGTTAAAAAATCACCATTACAATTATACACTCATTCATATAGTTACTCTCACAATCACTTACTCTTGCACATACTTATGTATATACACCAACTCTCACATACAATGCCTTTTATTGTTTTACTTTGTTGAGGATGTACAACTAAAACATATATTCGCTCACCAACACACAAATAAATACACTCAGTCACCCAAACAACTGTTTCCACATGCACTCTTAAACCTATACACCTAGTCAATCAACCATTCACACATCTATGCATAGAGTTACACACACCCCATCCAACCACACACAAACTCAGTGTCCCATACAAATACTCACCCAACTAATCAATAACTAATATACACACTCATGTAGTTAGTGACCAACTGATGCAGCATGTTATACAACAACAGGGACAGTGATGCACACATTCACATAGTTTAGTTACTAATCCATGTATTAAGTGAGACACTTTTAGTTACTCACTTAAACAGACAGTCAGACAGCTACTAAATCCTCCATCCAGACAGTTATAGATCCACTCAATCTTCAATACAGATTGGTATATATATAATACATTTTAAAATTTCAAACTAAACCACATTCACTGGATGATGTCATCAGTGATGTCATTTGAGATGTCATCAGTGGTGTCATCAGTGATGTCACTGACCAAGTCATGAATGATGCAATATGTGACATTATCAGTAGTGCATTGCGGGCGCGCGAGTTATAGTTAGCAGAACTAACTATAACGGAGGAATTTCTATGGTTTTGTACGAGTGAAATGGCCAGCTAACTATAACACCCCTGAAACCTATGTTTTTTTCTGTGAATTATTAAAGTTTTTGAAATGCTAATTTCTAACTATATCATCTCTGAAACCTATGGTTTTTTCAGCGAATTTCTATTGTTGTATAACACGCTGCATCAGTTGGTCACTAACTACATGAGTGTGTATATTAGTTATTGAATAGTTGGGTGAGTATTTGTATGGGACACTGAGTTTGTGAGTGGTTGGATGGGGTGTGTGTAATTCTATGCATAGATGTGTGAATGGTTGATTGACTAGGTGTATAGGTTTAAGAGTGCATGTGGAAACAGTTGTTTGGGTGACTGAGTGTATTTATTTGTGTGTTGGCAAGCGAATATATATTTCTTCAACAAAGTAAAAAAATAAAAGGCATTTTATTTGAGAGTTGGTGCATATAAATTAAGCCTGGGCTTTGAACTACGCTCCACTCGTGGAGCTTGTAAAGTTTAGGTAACTTCGCGATTCGCATAGAGCGCGAAGTTGCAGATTGCTACGCAATCTACCGCGTAGTGTAGTTGTTTTGCTTCCTCGGGCGCTCAATATTCATTCTCGCACGCGCAGTAACGTCTTACTGTGATTCTGCGTTCGCCAACTTGCTTTTCTGTCCGTTCGCGTGCGTCACGAGATTTGCAATATGGCCGCCCGATCCAGTGAGAGTGTGCGAACGTGAACACGTCATTCGGACGCGCAAGTTGACTTCCGGCGGCTGTCTTGGTAAGATCGCGATCCCGAACATGCAAACACTACAATCTGGTGAAGAATATCTCTCGAGCATCATAAAGCCTTCTCAAAAATTATCATTTTGCTCAGAAAAACTCCTCAGATTGTGATTTGGCTGTAGTCTTTTGTGCAAGGAGTCCTTTTTTTTTTTTTTACTCTTTTTTTCAAGACGAAGTAAGTGCCCCTGAGTCTCCAACTTCCTGTTCCTGTCCAGCAGGCTCCTCCCAGTGCTTTGTCCATGTGCTTTTCACTTTCATTTGGATTTGGAGCTGGAAGGATCATGTTTTGTGTCTGTCTGCTGCATCATATCATTGGATTGGATTTATTTGAGGACTTTTAGATTTGAGATTTAATTTTACAAGTATGTTGGAGAATTGGTGTACATGTTTGTTTCATTGGGGCTTGTTTGTACCTACATTTTTCTGGGATTTTCATTGTTTTTAAAAATTATTGTTGTGGGTGGCCTGTACTTTCAATAGGGGCCTAGTTGTTTTTCTTTGCAATTTCAGCCAGTATGGTACCCATGGGTCCATGTTTCGGTGGTGTCTGTTGAATTTAAACACCATGTAGGGCATGGATGGCATAGGATTGAAATGCTAAATGTGGCTGTGGTGTATTTCACTGTTTGTGTGTGTGTTTTAAATTCCTTTGTTGTATGTGTGTGTGTGCTTGATGTGTAACTTCTTTCCAATCCTTTCGTAGCCCTGTTGATTTTCATTTTTGTATTAAAGCTGTGTTGTTTAGCAGGCCTCCTTTGTCCAGTCATATATAGGCCTGCTTCAGTTCATTGTTTTCCATGGTCTGTTGTGACTGTGAGTGCTCATGTGGCTTGTGGCAATTTTGTGGTGGTAGTTTAGTAGTGTGTGCTTCTTTTTCCATAAAGGCCTGCATGTCTTTTCTTTGTTCCCCTTGGCTTATGCTTGTTGTTGTTGTGTCCTGGCCATGTGTGTGGCGGCCATTTTGTTAAGACAGGCAGTGTGCTTTTGGCATAGGCTTACATTGTCTGTCTTCCTTTCCTTGTTGTTGTGGGTGGGTAGCGGCCATTTTGTGGAGCTATCCAAGCAGTGTGCTTGCTTTTGCCATTCTGTTCCAAGCTTGTGGCCTAGTCTGCCAGTTGGCCCAGAGGTAGTCATCATCAAATCATGGGTGCATAAAAACAGTTTGTGTTGTCTGTTGAATTTTAACACCATGGATGGCTTTTGATTGAATTGCAAAAGGTGGATTTTGTGGTGGAATTGCAGTTTGTGGGTGTGTGTTAAATAAATAGGGCTTTTCAGCCAGTAGGTAACCCTAGGAATTCAGCTCGGGTACTTTTGGCAACTCTGCACAGCGCGACAACGCGGACTTACAGTTTCTGTCATTTTCTCTCTCTCAATATGCGTGTTCGCGCACGCGATATCGACTTTTTGTACAGTTCGCGATGCTGAACACGCAGAATTTGCAATCTGTCAAACAATATCTCGCGAGCAATATAAAACATTCTCGAAAACGCTGATTTTGTACATTTTGCTAAAAAAACTCCCCAGGTTGTCATTTTGCTGTAGTTTTGGAGCACGGAGTCGCTTTTATTTTTTCCAAAAAGTTTTTTAAAAGAGGAAGTAAGTTCCACAGAGACTCCAACTTCCTGTTCCTGTCCTTTGTATTCACTTTTTTGTTATTATTGTGGTGGGTGGCCTGAGCATGTGGGTGGCGTCCATTTTGTGAAGGCAGGCATTGTGCTTTTGCCATAGGCCTGCATTGTCTGTCTTGTATTCCTGACCTTTTCTTGTTCTTGTGAGTGGCCTGGCCATGTGGTGGCGGCCATTTTGTGGGACCATCCACTGTGCTTTTTCCATAGGCTTGTGGCCTAGTCTGCCAGTAGGCCCAGGGGTACTACTCATCAATCATCACGGGTGCATGGAAGTTAAACAACTGTTTTTGTGTTGTGCGTTGAATTTCAACATCATGTATGGCTTTGGATTGAATTGCAAAATGTGGGCTTTACTTTTTTTCTGGGGTATACTATATTTCACGTTTTGGGTGTTGTAAATAAATGCCTTTTTATGTGTATATGTTCGTTGTTGTTGCTCCCTGATGTTGCATCCATCCCATGTGATGCACAAACTTTTATTTGAGACAAACAGGCTACACTACATTTATATTTTTGTTCTTTGCTATTCTTATTCTTCCTGAGTGTACACAGTACAGTAGTACACCAGGAGCCCTGGCCTGGTTGTCAGTCTCATAAATGGCTACAGTGTTGTTGTTCACTGACTTAATAAAATGTAATAATTGTGACCACCCACCACACACTAAGAAGTCAAATATTATAGAAGTTTGATTGTACTATCTTTTGACTGATGTTGTTCTGGCTTCTTTGCTTTTAGGTGCACAAAAGATGGAGGAGGCATGTCATCATCACCCGTTGTGGTGCCAGACTGACGTCCTGCTGCTGTACACGACGTGACGTGTGAGTGACCTGACCAGCCCTCTCTGCAACTTGTGCAACTGAGTGCTGTTGACATCTGAAGAAGATGCCCCAAAAGAAAGCAGGTAGCAGGTCCTCCGGTACCAAGAAAGTTGCCATGGAGAAGAAGGAACAGAAGAAGAAGGAAGTGTCACTTAAGTCTGGTGTGCCGCCCAAAACCTTTTTTGGGACACCAAAAATGACGCCTGCAGCAGCGGTGTCCAGGGGCCAAGCTGGGGGCAGCACCTCCGCATCAGTGGGCCCAACCCAGGCCAAAGCAAATGAGTGTGGAAGAGGTAGCCAGCCTAATGGTGGAAAGCAGTGATGCTGAGCCTGAACTAAACTTATCGTTATCTCAAAGTAGTACACAATCAACACAGGAGGGAACACAGCAGATAAGTGGTCAACAACAACAGCCGCAACCACCGCCCGCAATAGTAGCTGTTGTTCCTCCCGAACTAGGGGCAGTTCAGGAAATTGAGCCTCATGCAGAGGAAGAAGAGGAAGCCACTCCTTCAGAAGTTCCATTCTCTTCCAAATCCCCAGCAATGAAAAGGAGGGTTAGTACATCAAATTCTTCGCCAAGCCCCCCTTCTGATGATCTAGATGCCACTTGGAAGCCACAAACTGAGTCTGAGAGAGTGACACGTCACAAGAACAGGCATGGCAAAAGGAAGGTTCCAGAAAGCCTTACACTTATGGAGGTTGATGTAGAAGAGCAGGATGATGATGATGATGATGATGAGTAGGCCTGGGCTAAAATTCCGTTCCGCTCGCGGAAATTGCGATAATTTGACATTTTCGCATTCCGCGGAGAGCGCGAAAATGTCAAAATTTCCGCAATCCGCATTTTAACGGAAATGTTTTGCTTGCTCGCGCTGTAAAGTAATACATTCTCGCATGCGCGCGATCGCCTTACCTGACTCCCCACGTTCGCCGACAAGTTTTCCCAATCCGGTCACGTTCTCCACGAGATGTTGGATTGTTGGTGGCCATTTGCGCTGTATCGCGACAGTTCGCGCCCACAGTAACGTCATTTGTCGCGCGATCACGTCTTTCTTCTCGCGATCATGCACCGCGAGACAAGTGAAAACAAGATGGCCGCGCCCGCGAGCAACCGCATGGGTAAGTTGGCGAGCCGCGACCACGCAGAAAATACCGCGAACGGGCGGGAAAAAACTTTCGCATCTTCGCCATATTTCCGCGTGTTTGCGGAGATTTTTAACATTTTCGCGATAATTTGCGAAAGTGAATTTCGCAAATCCCGCCCACCCCTAATGATGAGCCAGTCATCACGAACATCACTCCCGGCCCAGAGGAGATGGAGACCAACATTTTTACCCTATCGAAAATGGCTGCGAGGGATGTAGCACGCATACCTCCAACACAGGTAACACCAACACGACCTCCAGCTTCCATATTTACATTAGCAAAGGGCCGGCAGCGTCCTACATCCAGCACAAGCACCACCTCAGCAGAAGTAGGTAGTGGTACTGCACAGAGTCAAATTCAATGCACACCCTCCAGTTCATCTGGCATTGGAAGTGGCACCTCCAGCATGAGACAAAGGTTAAGCTCCCCAGTGTGGGACTTCTTTACGGTTAGCGAAAAGGAGGAGAACATTGCTATATGCTCCATTTGTCATACCTCTGTTAGTCGTGGTAAGCTTGGTACAAACTATGGTACCGGAGGCCAAATGACCCATCTGAAAAAACACCACGCAATCCAGTGGGAGGAGCACCTTCGTCGCATAAAAACTGGAACCATTGCTGTTGGTGGGGATAAACGAGTAGAAGGTCCACTCACGGTGGAACAGGAAGAAGAAGAAGAGGGAGACATTCTCTGTGGTAGTGGTACACAAAGTAGCCCTGTCCCCAGCACTGCAGTGGTAACGCCCACATCCTCAGCAACATCTCAGTGGCACAAGAGTAAGAGTCAGCCTGAGACACCAAGGAGTACTGCTTTTAAAAAAAGTGCGACGTTGAGCACAGGAAGGAATACCACACAGCCTACCATTCTTAGCATGTTTACTAGGCCGGAGGGGCAGTACAAACGCAACCACCCAATAGCACATTTGTACAATGCAAAGCTGGCTAAAATGTTAGCACTGGACCTTCTCCCTTTTTCTTTTGTTGAAGGGGTGGGTTTTCTGGAATTTGTGACAACCATCTGCCCAAAATGGAAGGTTCCCAGCCGCTACTATTTTGCCAGAGTTGCTGTTCCAGCACTACATCACGACGTGCTGGAATTGCTTGGAAAAGCCTTAAAACAGAGTGCTGTTCAGAGTATCCATATGACAACAGACATGTGGACCAGTTGCCAAGCCACTGATTACATGTGCATCACTGCACACTGGGTCTCTTTTTCAGATGTTAAAGATAAGATATCTGGAGGTGTTGTTGACACTGCTGAGATTTTTAAAGACACTCGCAAACATGCAACTGTAGCCATGTTTGCTATGGAGAAATCTCATACTGCTGCAAACATTTTGGATGAGTTTAACAGCAAGGTGTTTGAGTGGCTGCGACCAAGAGGGCTTAACATTGGTTTTGTTGCCACGGACAATGGCAGTAATGTAGTTAGGGCCATAAAAGATGATGGCTATTTCAGGGTCCCGTGTTTGGCATACTGCATTAACATTGTTGTTCAAGACTTTCTGAAAAATGAAAGCAAAGTCAGCAACTTACTGACCACCTGCAGAAGAATATGCACACATTTCAACCATTCTTTTAAAGCCCGGAAGCAGCTGAGGGTCATTCAACGTGAGCATAAAATGCCATTCAAAGCACTCATCCAGGAGGTGCCAACACGTTGGAACTCAACTTATTACATGCTTGAGCGTCTGTTTGAGCAGTACATACCACTCAATGCTTATGTCATGAAAAGGTCAGGAGATCCTACTGTGAAAGGCATGACCGCTGAGATGGCCCAATGGGACCTCGTTAAATGCCTGACAGAGATGCTACTTCCTTTTGAGGTCTTCACACGTGAAGTCAGCAGGGAGGACTGTACTATGGGCCAAGCTATCCCATTGTTGTACATGCTAGAGCAAGAGCTGAAGGAGGTGTCAGAAATTTACGGAGGTGTGGATGACAAAGTAGATGCATATTATTTGGCGGACACCTTAGCCGTTCGCTTATCTGACAATACAAGGATTCAAAATAACATTGTGTCACATCGACATTACATTACTGCCTCAATTTTGGATCCACGTTACAAATTATTGCTGAGCAGTAATGAAGTAATTCCTTTTTCAGAAGTGGATGTTGCCAAGTACAAAACTTGGATAGCTGAGGAAGCCACTGACTTTGAAAACGAACGGATCTTAATTAGAGACCCGCCACCCCAGGCCAGAAAAAGTACTACAGGGCACCCAGAGTCAAGTTCTACTTCAGAGCCCGAGAGCAGTGCGTTTGCCTCCCAGCAGTCACCAACACTACCAGCAATAAC
Source organism: Triturus cristatus (assembly GCF_964204655.1). Taxonomy (NCBI): domain Eukaryota; kingdom Metazoa; phylum Chordata; class Amphibia; order Caudata; family Salamandridae; genus Triturus; species Triturus cristatus. Next base: position 1,251,729,839 of record NC_140591.1, read on the forward strand.
ATCAACAACAGCACCAACAGGATCATCAGCCACATTTAAAAAAACGGCAGTGGATTGGTTTCTACGGAAAGGGTTTTGTACGTCCATTACTGATGCAAAGGCAAAAGAGGCCAAGCAAATCGGAGCACCCCTGAACATTGCGCGGATGGTTCAGGCCTATCTGGATGACACAACAGAGGTCTTCATGGAGCAAACCCCATTGGTGTATTGGTATTGGAAAAGAAGCCAATGGCCAGTGCTCAGCATGCTGGCGATAAAGTATGTGGCTTGCCCTGTTGCAAGTGTCTCTTCAGAGCGTGTCTTCAGTGCTGCTGGTGCCATTGTTTCTGTGAAAAGTACCAGTCTCTCGCCTAAAAGCGTGGAGAGGTTAACCATGATCAAAATGAATCACCACTTTATACCACTGGAGTACAAAATACGTGAATCACAGCAGGAAGAGGAGACCAACTTCAATGACATAAGTAGTGGGTTACATGACGTACTTCTGTCCGAACCACCAGACCTTGAGGACGAGCTCCTCTTCCCTGACAACTAGGCTTTCAAATTGTTCTCCCTTCCTTTCTTTGTGTGTGTATCTGTTTTTCTGGTTCAAATCTAATCACAACAAATCCATCAACACCATCTCCTCTTTTTATTTCCCTATTGGAGTTGAACGTCTGTGCATAACTGTCCACTCCTCTCCTCGGAGTCCTGCTCCATCTTCCTTACTCTCCCTAAATACATTTCAAGCAAGCCAGACATTGGATGGAGATGGAGAATAGTACAATACATGTTGCCTCTAACAGTCCCTCCATAAGAAGAGAAACGTGAATACAGCTATCTTCCGTTTTGTTTCCAAGTTGAAACTCATTACTGTCAGAAGGCTAGGCATCTGATCTGACAGCCAAAGAGAAGAGCAAGACGGGTAATGATTATTATGAATGATGGCATGCATTGCATTGGATGCTTGCTGACTACGAGTGAATGTGCATGAAGTCTAACTATACTAGTTTATCTACAAAGTAAAAGTGACTCAGGTGACAGTCAATGTTTCCTTGTTGTTTAATAACCACATTGTACTCCTACTACTGCAGGTGCCGGCCAATATCTGTTGCAATTTGTAATATGGAATATATTATAACCTTAATCAGTCACTACAGACTGATTTGGTGTTGGAGAACACGTACCACACGGTCATGATGCTGACCATAATATCTTTGCACACAGTCAGTCAGTTGGATCGGAGATAATTGATGGAATAACTGTGTTTCATGGACTGCCTTAAAAGGTAAACAGTTTCAAAAAGAACCACAGCAGACCTAGGCTACATGTCCGTGTAGTGGTGTGGACTGGAGTAGAGTGTAGTGGTATGAGGGACAGTGGTGCATTGATTTAGTCACTTCATTTGGAAAATGCTAGGTTGCTGCAGTGCATATGCCTTTTGTCTGGCTCTGACAAAATTTAAGGTAAATGGGGGTAGGGTGACTGGCCTGTGCTGTGATTGGCCTGTTCTGTGCTGGCTCCTGTCCCGTTGTTGTTGTAGCTTAATGCTGTAGAGTAGACACTATGTATCCAAGCCGCCTCACTCTGAAAGTGTTCTCTCAAGAGTCTTGTCTTCTCTTCTTGCACTCCACTGTAATTGAGTTTATTTTTTTAATTCAGTTATTTTTCAATACCCCTTTTGTTTTTCCATCTACACTTACAGGCCAGCCTTTACCCTGTGCTATAGTGGGAGAAACAACTCACACTTACCTTACCAATCCGAATCAGGCAGGCAGTGGTACCCAAGATTGATGTGCGGAGTGTCCATGGAAGTGAGGACCAAGATGAATGACGAGAATGATGCAACTCCACATTTGGACCAGGATAATACAGTAACTTGAGTATCATTCATCATTCGTCTTTAAATGTATTTGATTCCTTTTTTCTCTTCAATCATTACGACTGTGTGTTGTGGTTTGTTTGGTAATTGATCCCTACAACTATTTTTTCATTTCCTTTGCTAGCTTGAAAAATAAAAGTAAGCCCGGTACAGCATGTAATTTGGTTCGCTCTGAGGGCAGACAGGCAAGGCAAATTTCCTATTAATAATTTCTGCCCTGTACAGTCTAATTGTGTAGTAGTATTTAGTAAGTACAACTCATTAACCATCAAGTTCTCTTCATCATCATGCATGCATTTCCTTTTTCTCACTTTATAGATTTCTTTGATAATGGATCATGGTCGTCTTCAAAGATTATGTTTCACTTTTGTTGTGTCCATGCATACTGTCTGTTTTTCTTTGTCAAACCTTTCCCCAAAACCCCTTCCCATCCATTCATCAATCCCTAACCCTCTTTCCCCGGGCTGTGTGATTTTTATTGAGGTGTGATGTGACTACATTAAATGTACACCAACAATTGATCACACGCTTGCTGGGGCAGATGTGGGGAAAGCAACACTAATTGAATTTCAATTAAGGCAGGGCAAGGATCTTCTTCTGCTTGCCCACCCGTGCTGCACTTTACTTTGTTCTACTACTCCTCCCACAGTCTCTCTCAGTCAAGTGACTTTCTCTTTCTTTTTTCAAATGCTTTTGCCAGTGTCTACTACTACCACCACCACAATAATGACATCTTCTCCATTCATTTGGGAAACCAACCATGCAGCCATCACTGTGCCGAACATCATCATCATCAATCACAGGTAAGATACGTTTGGTGGGAGGTATAATGGACTAGGAGGAGAGACTGACAGTACTAGTATGACAAATAAAATAACTCAGTGAGGGGTACCGCATCTATCTGTTTGTGTGTTACAAAATCGGCAGATCTTTTAAATCAAATACTGGCTGCGGGCATGCAGCAGCCAGGAAACAAAGTAACAAACCATGTGACGTAAATTGAATTCGTAAAACAGTAACCCACCACAAAACATTAACATCGTATGTTTAAGAAAATAATATATAATTTAATATACCCTAACAAAAATAAACTATCCCACTCTGACCTGACCCACCCCCCTTCCTAACCCCAACCAATGTCCAAAAGTCAAAGTCCAAAATGTCTGTAAAAAAGTTAAACCCCAACGCCCAAAACCCACCCACCAACAAAAGGAATTAAAAAAGGGGCAAATTGACAAGGTCCTAAAGTCGGTGGGCTTTCAGAAGTTTGTCCACAAGGATTTTGACACGCTCCTCTAGGTGCTCCTCCAAGCGGGCCATCCGGCGGAGCATCTGGCGGCGAAATGCCCTGCAGTTACATACAGGGTGGGGGCAGCAGGGCTAGATATAGAGGCACGGCAGCGGGTGGCTGCCGGATCACGGCGCCGTAAGACTGGAGGCAGGGCCTGACTGTGGCCCGGGGCATTGGAGGAGGCTGCAGCTGCAGCCACCTCCTCCTCCTCCTCCGCCTGAGCCACCAGCTGCCGATATTCCTCGCAAATGGCCTCCAGCTTACGGCGCCGGGCCCTGGCTGCCAACTCCTTCCTTGTAGGTTTTGGTTGGGAAGGAGTTTCTCTATCAAGAAAGAAAAAGAACATGTTGTAACCAATACTCTTAGCAACACAGAAACACAAAATTAATTCAACACATAGTGGCACAGTATCACTAGCAAGCACAGTACATAACATTTGTGATTTTGTGGTATCTATACTCCTACTTCCTCGGATTCTAACATTTGTGGGAGTTTCCGACATTATACTAGCACTATGTATTCCAGTACACACCATTCGTCTTGTTCTACTTCTTATCTCTAGTTTAGCAAAATTACATAACCTTGTTGTAGCCGGCATGCCAGCTCAGTCAGCTAAGCTTGCACCCAAGAGAAACAGATATGAGTCACAACATGATGCAGACTCATGTTAGTTTTATTTACTACTACTGTCTGCAGGTAGGAAAGCTCATATTTTTGTATTACGGGTGGCACTGGCCATACTCTGTTACATGAGGGAAATTGCTCAATTTCACTTTCACCCTGCCCTGGGTACTACAAAAAGGCTGATTATTTATCGGATCCAATGATCATTGCTTATATTATAGATGGTAATATGACATCAGGTCAGTAGCGGTCAGTGGTGGGAGTGCTGACGGGCGGTGACGTGGGAAGGTGCAGGGTGGGGGTAGTAAACTATGGATTACGGTCAATCACAGGTAATTAAACGATACTAATAAATAAATAAAACAAATTTTGTTGCATGCACTGCATCGCATTTGGCGGTGCAGTGCGCACAATGAAAATCATTTTATTTATTTTTATGTTTACTTACCTGTATTTGGCCGTAATACATAGTTTACTTCCAACCCACCCTACCCCTCCCCATGTCACTGCCCGCCAGCACTCCCACCACCGACCGCTACTGCATTGGGTACTTTGCTTTCATTGATTGTGTAACCAACAGATAGGCCACCCTTTGCAGGCTGGCTGACACAATCGAAAATACATTAACATAGGTAGGGAGTGGTCCTCGGAGTCGGAGGAAGGCACTTCGGCTTGATAATATATATATATAAGATGTGCTTGCAAACTACTGCGAGTCAACTGTATTCTGAAAATACTACTTATATTCCCCTCCGCTTTGTTACTCTGGCGCAGTTTCTTTTACATTATCTTCAAAGTAAGACTCTCCAGTGACAGTCTCCATCTATGCTGTCTATTTATGATAGTACATCCAGGCATACGTCCATTAAAGTAAATGTCTATCCTTCTTTTTTATATAGCTCTTAACAAACCTTAGTTGGTTTCACCAACAACCACCCATGCTTCCCCTCCTTCCTTGCTTGCCTTGGCTTTGAGTTTGAAACAAAAACCGCTGATTTTTGCTATCTAGTACTATCCGCCCATACTGTGTCGCCCACCCAGGCAGGCATCCTTTCACCTTCCACCCATCCTTCAACAACCCATGCATCTGATCTGATTACTATCAGCCACCTATGCATGCTTCCAACATATCCTTCTCTGCCAGTCAGTCATATTATCTCGCCCGTCCTTCCACCCTTCTTTCCCTCTTTGTTCAACATATCCATCAAGGTCATCTGATCTGAATTTGTCTTCTCCATAAAACCTTCACAGCTGAGTTGGAGTCAAATAGAAGAGGCCATTGGTTACTCAACTCACGCCGCTGCTAATGCTAAGTAAAGGGTGTCTTCTTCAACCGTTGTATAATGTTCACTACAACTTAATAAGTCACACAATACAGTGAGTGAAGTAGTGAACACACTTCCATCTAGTAGTAATGTCAAGAAGTAATGAATATAACTTACCACCACCCGCAACTGCTGCTGGCTCCCCCCTTGTAGCTCCTGCAGGTGCCGCCTGTTCTCCCGCCCCCACCGGAATGGCCGCATCACCGCCGCTGGCCCCACCGGCACTGGTGGTTGGTAGTATGCCTAGAAAAAACATTACACATTTTTAGATGCCTGGAAACCTTACCCTATTTTATTAGTGTTCACTTGGAAGACTGAAAAAAAAGTTAATACAACATACATCAGCACTAGAGTAGTACAGTCAGTAGACAGACACTAGTAGTGTTATATGGTTCCTAGGGTCATCTAGTCCTACTCTACTCTTTTGAAAGTTAGCCTGAGCCATGTGTAACCCTTTTAGATTCATCATATCTACTACTCTTTTTGCGCATATTTAATTATACCTCGCAGCATATTGACCTGTGCAGTAGACGCCTTTGAGGCCACATGACGGTTGCGTACAAGTAAAGAGGTCGAAAAACAAGCCACTTTGTTATGGAGTTTGGTTAGTCCGTATTACTTAGCCATCACATGTACATGTTACACTTTTTGCCGTGACTGCGAAATGCTTGCATTATTGCGCAGCATTTTCTCATATAATAGGCGGAAGATTCCCTTCTACAAACCAGAGATTTGCAGAGCTTATTATGATGCATGATGTAACCAGTATTTCTACGTTCTACGGTGAGGGGTCTTCCAGAATTCACACAGATCTTTTTTCTTGTTCTTGTTGTCCTGCACTTGTAAATGTTTACTGTTTTAATCTTATGCTTTTTGCTGTTGACAATGGCTGTAGTAAAATTTCATATAACGACGTACAGAGCTTGTTACTTATTTCAAATAAACCTTTTTAACTAACACATAGACTCTGTGGCATTTGGTGTGGTGGGGTGGACTTACACAAGTGAGTGAGCAAAAGGGTGTTATTATGTTCTGGGTTGTCTGTCTCATCCATCATCATTGTGTATCTTCTTCGTGTGGGGGGTCGGGAGTGGGACCTAATGTGAGACACTATAGCTAGTCGATCAGGGGATCGTGGGTTCTTCTGACTGCGGTGTGATGAGTAAGGTCCAACCTCCCATCACCAACATCCTATTTTGTTGTGCATAGTTCTGTATGTGGCTCTGCAGAATCACTACAACAGTAGTAGTATGTACTATCCGATCCAAAATACTAGTCAAATATCTGGTTGGGCATTTTGTTTGTGGGAAGTGTCAAAGCCTCAACATTAAGAAGACTAGAAGAGGACAACCCAAAGGACAGGACACAGTGCCTAGAGCTATTGGTCAATCTGCGTTTTATTATCCCAAAGAAAACCAACTGTGCAAGCTTAGCTACAGACAGAATAATGGTAGTAGTAGTACAGAGAGTCATAGCAGAGGCAGTTAGAAGGAACTTAGTTAGAGGCAGGGATAACCAGAATTTGGAAACAGATAGTCAAGGTCAAAGAAGCTTTTGTCAAAAATAGAATTAGAAAGTGGAACCATAATTTATAGTTCGGGAAGAAAAGATGCAGTAAAAGTTAGGGAAATATAATTGTTAATATTAACCACTGGATGACTTACTGGGGCCAGCAGCAGGAGCCTCGGTAGAGGAACAGTCCTCTCCTGTTTGATGTTGTCCCGCCGACTCGGACCCTGTCTTCTTGCCCCTGGGTGGTGCTGATGTTCATGTAAGATATAATAAAGAAAGAGACAACCATTAAGGAGTGCTGTGAAACAAATAAATCATTTGCAAAAATAAGTAAAAAAACATTTTAAGAAACAACAATTGCAATAAAATTGACCTATCTAATCAGATGGATCGACTACTGGGCTGCTTGCTGGATTCACGGATCGTCTACTTATTTATGAACACTCCAGTGTTCCATAATCATTCTGGTTACAAATACTAACAAAGCCTAGTAAGTACCACCTGACCTAGATCACCTATTCCAGATGGGCCAATTGTTCACTAAGTCTGCATTTCCATTTTTTGTAGCCATCAAATGCATAGATGAGATGGAGGACACATGCATAAATTTGTGCATACACCAAATTGTGGGTTGGTTGCATCTGATCTCAATTTTTAACTAATACTAACTAAACCTAGTATCCAATATCCATCCACCACTATTTCACAGGTAGGACAATGGAAGGACTAGAGTCTCTCTAGCAATAGCATTACCTAACTTCAGTTCTCTAAAATAAACACTTACATTAATCAGCCCAAGCTAGCGCAAAGTTGCAAACAAGTAAGAGTAGCACCGAGCACCTGGGTCCTACAATCACAGAAGATTTTGAAACGTAATTTACCAGCAACGCGTTAGCACGAAGCAGTAATTATGTTATTCGTCAAAAATGTTATTTATACACAATAAGTTACTCACCAAGCCCAACGACCTCGACACCTAGCAGGTCCAACAGGTCCTGCTCCCGGTCCAGGATGTGAGACCACCGGTGGGCCAGCTGATTATGGGTGCGCCGGACCCCTGAGCACCGGAACACTGCTCGGCGCACCTTCACCCACCGACGGTGATGCTCCTGGGTAGCGTACCCGGAGCTGGGCCTGCCGCCTGCTGCCAAGGTCAAGGGGAGGTGGCGCTGGATGAAAAAAACAAGGGCGGCCACCTCCGACTCACCAAAAGGTTGCCGGGCCTGCACCCCTGCAGGACGCATTCTGCTGCAAGGCAGGCGGTTCTTGGGCGCAGGCCCCTTGCCCTTTGCTCTAGAGCTAGATGATGTGCCCTTGGCCATGGTTCTGGGGTGGGTGGGAGACGGAAAAGAAAAGTTGGAAGGGAAAAAAAAGTTAGGGGGAAGAAGTAAGAAAGAAGTAATAAAAGTAAAAAAAACACAGTAAAAGTAGAAATAAAATGCAAAATATAAACTTAGGGAAAGAGAGAGATAGATGAAAACTAAAAAAAGTCAGAAAAAATGTTTTAAATACTAAGGATTACAAAAATTAAGGGAGGATAGAAAGTAGGCCCAGAACCATAGCATAGAGTGAAAAACAAGATGGCTGCGCCCATTGGCGACCGCGTGGGTAAATTTGTGCGATATTTCTCGCGAACATGCAATAATCGTCGCGAACAAGTAAAATGCGCTGCCGAACACGACATACGCATCGCAAACACATTATACGCGACCCGGAACAGGAAATAAGGCATTGCGAGGCGGCGGGACAATTGAAAAACAAGATGGCCGTGCCCATTGGCGACCGCATGGGTAAGATGGCGAGATATTATCCCCCAAGCATGCAAACAGCTCCCCAAACACGCACACCACGCTCCCGAACAAGAAAAAGGCATCGCGAACGGGCGCCCCAAGCAACTACGCACGCTCGCGAAGCTACGCGTAGCTCACGTAGTGCAAGAATTTTGCTCTTTTTTTTGGTGTTTTTCAAAAAATATCAAACACAATGGCATCTGGACAGCAGCAGCAGCAGGAGGAAGTATCTTCTGAAGAAGAATTCTTGCAGGAGGCACCACGTCCACAGAGGCCGGAATCTGTCGTGTGGAAATTCTTCACGTTTCCACCTGGAGAGAAGAAAGTAAATGCGAGAAAGGTGACGTGCAAAATTTGTGACCGAGTCCTGTCAAGAGGCAGTGAAAAAAAATACTCTTGTGACACTGCTTCTATGTACAAGCATCTCCGGACCACACATCCTCTCAATCTTGCTCGGGAGGAAATGAGGCGAGCTGCTTTGAACCCCTCACCTGCTGTGGCAAGTACATCTGGAGTGTCCTCAGAAACACCTGCAATGGACATTAGGCTAGAATTTGCCCTTCTCGAGCAACACTGCGTGAAGAGTAAGAAACTTATATGCTTCGGTGAGCAGTCGGTGGATGCAGTTTGTGCTGCGCAACGCAACCATCATTGTTAATTGTTTTGTTTTTTTGTTTTTGGAATGATAAGTAATTCCAAATGTTTCCTGTTTTATTCGTTCCTTTTTTTTGTTCTTTTTTTGAAAAAACCAAAATTGTTAAAAAATACAAAAATACAAAAGAAAAAAGAAGAAAATAAAGTTCTTATCAGAACTACCTTATCTGGTTAAAGAAAGAACTATAATTGCAAGATAATGTGCGAAAGTTTGGTTGAATATATGTATACAGCATGATTGACTGAAACAATGCATTAGTAGTGTATGCTGAATTTATAGGTGAAGATTTATGAGGAAGTACTGCAGCGTGACACTGCAAGCTCTTTAGCTGCACTGCACTGTGGCACTTCCGAAGCACAGGGATGTGACATATGTCCATGATTATGTCGTAACTCTGTGCTTCCCTCTGCACTGCTGCACAAACTGCAGCCATGCGGTGACACAGGCACCCTTGCACAGTGGTGCAAGGATATCTGTGTCGTGTGGAGATTGTTTTTGTGCAGGAAGGGACACCTTCCTGCACAAAAACAATCAGTAAAGGCGTTTTCCTCTTTCAATGTATGCTGTGGAATGCAGCATGCATTGAAAAAGGAAAAAATGAGGAGAAATGAAAACAATTCTCCTCGTTGCGCCTTGCTACACCAACTCTAGGATGGAGCAGCATTCACACACATCTCCAGATTTATGATTACTCATAAATCTGGAGATGTGTCTTGTTCCATGGGTGTTGCGTTGGAACACCCACAGCAACACCTATGGGACGCCCCTTCAAGGCAAAGTTCTGTGTATGAAGGGGTCGTATTTACAAGGAGATGAAAAACCACGCAGGGTGGCTTTTCCTCTCCTTGTAAATATGAAGGAGTGCCTGGCGCCATCACTACGTTACAAAAAGTGGCATACTGGTGGCGCAGGGTGCTTGTAAATCTGCCCCATAAGTGCTTAGGTATTGGCAGACTGATACAATAAGAACATAGTGCTGGATGGGTGATTGAAGAATTGCATGAGACTGACAGGAGGTATCCTACGCTGCATGGGTACTACTTCAGTATTTAATGGAGGGGACCAATAGTATGTATCTGCTTAGAGATTTGTAGGGATTATGCACAGAATATTTTATGTGTACTTGTGTTGGTGCCTAGGTCATTTTATAAGAATACCACTAGTAACTGGAATTATGACAGTGCTGCAAACAGAGTGAACACTTAATTTATAAGTGCTTACGTATTGGTGGAGTGATAGGATAAGTAGATAGTGGTAGATAAGTGATTAAAGAAGTGAATGGGACAGACTGGATGATTGCTACACTGCATGAGTACTAACTGGGTATTTAGAAGAGTGTATCAATAGTATGTAGCTAGTTAGAGGTCTGCTTGGATAGTGCACAAAATATTATAGCTGTACTTGTGTTAGTAGCTAGGCCATTCCATAAGTTCATGACTAGTAACTAGAATAATTACAGTATTACAAACAGAGTGTATAGTGAATTTATAAGTGCTTAGGTATTGGTGGAGTAATAGGATAAGTAGATAGTGCTGGATGGGTGATTGGAGAAATACATGGGACAGACACGAGGTCCTACACTGCATAGGTACTAACTGGGTATTTAGAAGAGCGTATCAATAGTTTTTAGCTGCTTAGAGGTGTGCATCCATAGTGTACAAAATATTGTACCTGCACTTGTGTTTTTGACTACGCCATTCCTTAAGTATATGACTAATAACTGGAGTAATTTCAGTGTTGCAAAGAAAGTGTGTGCTGAATTTATAAGTGCTTAGATATTGGTGGAGTGATAGTATACATAGATAGTGCTGGATGGTTGAATGGAGAAGTGCATGGGAGAGACAGAAGGATTCCTAGACTGCATAGGTACTAACTGAGTATTTAAAAGACTGTATCAAAGCTATGTAGCTGATGAGAGGTCTGCATGCATAGTGCAAAGAATATTGTAGCTGTACTAGTATTGGTGTGTCTATGGTTTCGAGAATGGTAGTCTGTATTTTAAGGTGTGAGGAGGTGCATCAGATGATCACGTAGATGATGGCATCAGTTATGTCATTTGAGATGTCATCAGTGATGTCATCAGTGATGTCACTGACCATGTCATGAGTGATGTAATGTGTGGGGGAACAACCTTTACAACGCCGTTAGTACAACGCGTGCCGTTACATCGCATTCATTACAACGAACGCGAAGTAACCACGCTATGCCATTACAACGCAAGTCTTTACATCGACTTGCGCTAGATGGCGTGCTAACATTAGAAATAGTGTAGTTTACTATCCCAACACCTTCCCTACTGTTAAGTGGACTGGAGTTGGAATAGTTAATTACACTTTTCTAATGTTAGCACGCCATCTAGTGCAAGTCGAGGTAAAGACTTACGTTGTAATGGCATAGCGTGGTTACATCCGTTCGTTGTAACGAATGCGATGTAACGGCACGCGTTGTAAACAATCGCGTTGTAACATCATACATCCAATGTGTGATGTCATCAGCAGTGCATTACTTTAATCCAAAAAGCCGGCTGCCATATTGGCCTGGTCACGATGTGAAAATTCAGGAATTGATACAATAAAGAAAAGAAAACGAGTGTTAATATGCACACAATGTCATTTCAGCATATCTTGCCCCGTGACCGCCATACCTATATGTTTGTCAACGTGACTTATTCATAATAAACATACTTAGAATTGCAAACATCAACATAAATATTACTTTAAAGTGAAAGGCTATCGGCCATATTAATCTGGGCACGTTGCGTATTATAATGGTTCTTACACGAAAGAAAAGGAAAAAAAGGGGTGTTAATATACACCCACTAGCCCTAAATAAAGTTCTAGCGATTATAGTTCCATTCCATTCAGAGCTCATTTGAGATGTCATGAGTGATGTAACTGACCATGTCATGAATGATGTAATGTCTGAGGTCATTAGCAGTACATTGCGGGGGCGTAAGTTATAATTAGCTCAGGTAACTATAACTGTTGAATTTCACTGGTTGTGTATGAGTGAAATCTGAGTCTAACTATACCGTCCCTGTAATCTTTTTTTCTTCAACAAATTTCTAGTTTTTTTTAACGTTAAGTAAGATGCATATCACAATGGATGGTGGGGGGTTGGAAGCAGGGCCTGGCATTGTGCTGCCCCCACCCAAGCTTGCTGCTCCTGCCTTCCCTCCTCCTAGCCATCTAGTCCAAGTCCATGTCCCTGCTACCTTATTACAGCCCTGTGTGGCCGTTGTTCTGCCACTGGCCTTCCCGCCTTCTCTGAACAGTTAGCTTGCTGCCCCATCCACCTCCTCCCTATCCTCTGTTGTCTGAATCCATGGACTAGCCTCCTACCTCCTGCCATGCATGGTCTGAAGTGCTGCCACGGCCCTCCATTTAGCATGATGTACCAGTCTACTCCTCCTGCCCTCCATTGCCCAATTGTATGCCCCATCATTGACCTCCTGCTTAGCCTCTGTGCTTAGCTTGCTGCCCCTATTCTCCTTTCCCCTGCCCTCAGATTTCTTTGTGCATGCCCCTGCTCCATCCTTTTTGCCCACGATGCTCCATGGACCTGCTACTCCTATCTACTCTGAGTGTTCTGTTGAGCTGCCACTCCCCTCCCACCTGCCTAGCATGTCAGATGACTGTAACCTGTCCCTGACACCTCCACCCTGCCTGTCCACATTCCAGGCCCCTATCCCCTTCCTCCTGTTCTCCATGGTCCATTTTACTGCCCCACCCTTCTGCCCTCCCTGGTCTGTTGTGCTGCAACTGCTCCTCCTGCCTGCCCCGTGTGGTCTGTTGTGAGGCCCCTTCCCCTGAACTCGCTTGTCTGTGCCCAGGTCCTGACCCTCCCTTCTATCCTCCATGGTCCTTTGTGCATGCCCCTGCACCCTCCTTCTTGCCCATCAAAGCCATTGTGCTGCCACTAACACTCCCGCTTGCCATGCATGGTCTTCTGTGCTGTCACGGCCCCTCCCACCTTCCCTGTGTGGTCAGCTAGCTGCCCCTGACCCCCTCCCACCTTCCCTCCATGGTCTGTGTGTATGCCATCATAGTTTCACTGTTGATCTCCATGGTGTGTCTTGCTTCTAGTGCCCATCCTGCCTGACCTCCATGGTCATCTTGCTGCTCCTGCCCTACCCCCTTGCCCCCAGCCCTCTGTTTCCATGTGCAGACCCCTATTCCCTCCCTCCTGGCTTGTCGGTTCCTTTGAAATGCCCCTGATCCGTCCCTCCTGCCCTTTATGGTCTGTTATGCTGCAGCTTTCTCTCCTGTCTGTCCATTATGGTCAGCTAGCTACCATTGCCTCTTTCCCCTCTGTTGTCTGTTGTCCATGTGCATGGCCCTGTCCCCTCCCTATTGCTTTCTATGGATTGTTGTGCTGCACTCCCGTCCCGCATGCCCTGTGTGGTGTATTGTGCTGCTGCAAACCCTGATGCCTGCCCTGTATGGTCAGTTTGGTGCACCACTCCATGTCCCTCCTGTCCTCTGTTATCCGAGTCCATGTCCCTACCCCAATTCCTCCTGCCTTCCATGATCCAATGTACCATACTTACGAACATTTTGAACTTGGTAAGAGGGAGATTTTGAAAAAAAACCTGGAGTATTGATTTTCCCCTTAGAGTTACATTGAAAAAGAGGAGATTTTAGACAGGAGACAGATCAAATAAAGCCCATTTGAGCTTAAAAACATTGGACGTTTCCTGGCTGAATCGAGTCTATTGGCATGTATGGTTGTACTACCACTACCTCTTCCTTCTGCCCACAATGGTCTATTATATTGCCACAGCCTCTCTCTGTATTGTTGGTTTGTTGCCCCTGTCTCCCTTTCCACTGCCCTCCATAGTCTGTTGTGCAGCCACTGCCCTTCCTGCCTGCCCAGTATGGTCAAATTGTTGCCTCTGCTCCCTCCTACCTGCCTTCAATTTTCAGAGTCCGTGCCCCTGGCCTCTGCCTCTCAACAGTATCCTAATGAACAACTAGATTGGTAACATTCTATATTTATTACAAAAGTGTGGAACACCTGACGTCATCTTGATGTAATCAAAAAAACTGTAATACCTAGAGCATTTCCTTTAGAAATTACATATATGAGAGGGTCTTATTTGCATCAAAATTATGGTTAGTGCTCTAAAAAACTAAAATGAGGACATATTTTCTGAGTTTTCAAATAGCGACAAAGCACTTTTAAATTATTTATTATCTTTATGTTTTTTTATCCAGTTGACCACTTGATTAAATGTTGCACTTAGGGGAGAGGATGTGGTGTTACTTCCAGAGCTGCAGACTTTACAACTGGGGAACCAGGTTGGAGTTTCTGCTTCGGCTCGACATTCTGTGATTCTGGTCAAACCACTTAATCTCCCCATGTCTACAACCAAAATGAATTTGTTCTTGTGTGATGTAACCAATGCCCGTGTAAAGCACTCCAATACCTGACAAGTCTGCACTATATGAAACTGCAAATACACAAAAAATAAGTGTTTTGCACACTTCTCTCATTGGGCTACATGTGGTCTACATCTGGGTGATATTTGTGCTGCATTTGGGCTCTTTTGTCTTTGGTGGCCAACTTGGGAGATTTATTTGTTATGAAGTTTCCTAATTTACTCATTTGCTGCAGTCTCCTCAGTAGGAAATGCTTTCGGTTTTTTACTTTGATTCCATCAAGAAGGTATTCAGATATGTCACACATTTGCCATAAATTCTGAATGTTAGCACTCTAGTTGCTCATTAGATCACTGTAGTAAAGCTATTGCTCACCATGGAAGTCTGCTGCTGGTTTTAAATGTGCATGTTTCAGTCTGCATGTCAGAATTTTTTAATGAAATAGAAGAGGATTTGAGAAGTCACTCAAAATGTGTCATATTTTTCTTTCTTCAGCACTAATCATAATTTCTATGGCAAAATGAACCCCCTCATTGTGTTCCTTTTTAGATGAAATGTTTTAAGTGTTACCAGTTTATTCCAATCAAGATGGCTTCAGGTGTGCCATACTTTTGTCATAAGTAAGACAGTAAGCGCTCTAGTTGTTCTTAAGAACACTCTGGGACATTCTTTCATTGGGCTATACTTGGGCTACATCTGGGTGATATGTGTGCTACATTTGGGCTCTTTTGTCTCTGGTGGCCATCTTGGGAGACTTATTTGTTATGAAGTTTTCTAATTTCCTCATTTACTGCAGTCTCGACAGTAGGAAATACTTTCAGTTTTTTATTTTGGTACCATCAAGAAGGCATTCAGATGTGTCACACATTTGCCATAAATTCAGAATGTTAGCACTCTAGTTGCTCATTAAATCACTGTAGTAAAGCTACTGCTCACCAGGGAAGTCTGCTGCTGGTATTGAAAGTGCATGTTTCAGTCTGCATGTCAGAATTTTTTAATGAAATAGAAGAGGATTTGAGAAGTCAAAATGTGCCCTAATCTTTCTTTTTGCAGCACTAATCATAATTTCTATGGCAAAATGAACCCCCTTGTTTTGTTCCTTTGCAAATTAAATGTTTTAAGTGTTGCCACTTTATTCCAATCAAGATGGCTTCGGGTGTGCCATACTTTTGTCATAAGTAAGACTGTTAGCGCTCTAGTTGTTCTTTAGATCACTCTGGGACATTCTGTCATTGAGCTATACTTGGGCTACATCTGGGTGATATTTGTGCTACATTTGGGCTCTTTGTCTCTGGTGGCCATCTTGGGAGACTTATTTGTTATAAAGTTTCCTAATTTCCTAATTTACTACAGTCTCCTCAGTATGAAATACTTTCAGTTTTTTACTTTGATTCCATCAAGAAGGCATTCAGATGTGTCACACATTTGCCATAAATTCAGAATGTTAGCACTCTAGTTGCTCATTAAATCACTGTAGTAAAGCTACTGCTCACCAGGGAAGTCTGCTGCTGGTATTGAAAGTGCATGTTTCAGTCTGCATGTCAGAATTTTTTAATGAAATAGAAGAGGATTTGAGAAGTCTCTCAAAATATGCCCTAATTTTTGTTTCTGCAGCATTAATCATACTTTCTATGGCAAAATGAACACTCTCATTTTGTTCCTTTTTAAATTAAATGTTTTGAGAGTTACCACTTTATTCAAATCAAGATGGCTTCAGGTGTGCAATACTTTTGTCATAAGTAAGACAGTTAGCGCTCTAGTTGTTCTTTGGAACACTCTGGGAAGCTGCAGTAGAACACAAAGGAATCAACTGACAGTCTCTGCCCTTGTTGGATGTACATGTTTTATTGAGAATGTCAGACTTCATTCTCACATGACTGAAAAAGATAATGTGAATTTACAGAAAATATGCTCTCAGTTTAGCTTATAGATCACCTTCCAAACCTCTGTGGGAAAAGCATGTGAAAATAGTTTTCTCTCAAACATGATTCATGATATCCCAGCAGAAGGCTTTTTCACATGGTAAAATCACCTTAGAACATACCACAATTCCTAAAATGAGTATGGTACCATCAACAAGTGATTTATAATGTAACTAAAGTCTTAAAACCTTCTATTAACTGCAATGCTTTTTAATGAGGTGCTATCATGTATATTGGTCCCAAGATGGCTGCCAACACTTCTTGGATGAAGTGCTGACAGCCAATCAGATCTCATGATGAGATGTGTGGTTAGGCTCCGCCCAGATATATATGTGATTTTACTTTTTATTTTCTCAGGAACTACTGAACGGATTTACACCATTTAAGCAAAAGGCACGACTCTGAACCAAGGTCTACCTTTCTGCCAAATTTGGTGAAATTCCGCTCAGCAGTTCGGGCTGTAGCTGCTACTAAAGGTTCCTATGGAAAATTGCATGGGGAAAAAGCGTTTTGGGACCCCCCTTTTTTCCTAGCCCCCGCTTGACGAATCACCACGAAACTTTCGGGATAGGAGCGCCCCGGAGCTGGCCAACACTTTGGAAAATTTTGCAAAGATTCGTCAACCGGCGCCAGACTTATTGGGAATAGAATGTTGCAGATTTCCTATGGAAAATAGGTCCTAACTATAACTACCTACTGGCGACCGCCAGTAAGTAATATATATATATATAAATATATATTCACTGAAAAAAACCATAGGTTTCAGGCACGTTATAGCTAGGAATTAGCATTTAAAAAACCTTAGAAATTCACTGAAAAAACCATAGGTTTCAGGGGCGATATAGTTAGCTGGACTTTTCACTCGTACAAAATCATAGAAATTCCCCCGTTATAGTTAGTTCAGCTAACTATAACTCGCGCGCCCGCAATGCACTGCTGATGACGTCACATATTACATCACTCATGACATGGTCAGTGACATCACTCAAACCTATGGTTTTTTCAGTGAATTTCAAAGGTTTTTTAAATGCTAATTTCTAACTATGCCTACAGAGATAGGACATGTGAAGAAAGAAGGAAAAACGCACAGAAAGAGAAAAAACAAATGCAGAAAGAAGCAACAGAAGTCCTCAAAGACAAAGAAAAGTGCAGGAAGAAATATAACATGCAGAAAGAACAAACAGAAGAGCAAAAAGAAGCCTTGTTGCAAAATCATCCTGTACCCTCAACTTTTTCAGACGGATACCGGTGGTAACTGAGTCTCCCTAAGCAGTCCTAGAGCCAGTGCTATGTTAAAAGACACTCAGAATACAGTGAAAACACCTACATACAATAGGGCACACTATGTGTTGGGGTCCCCCTGTGATTAGCATGACCTCCTCTGTAAGCCCCTAGTGTATAATAGGGCAGGGGATTAAAACTACCTCTTAAAACGCACCACAGGGCATGTTTGAACACGTCACCTCATGCCCCGTCCCCTCCCTTCCCCACTGTGTAAACACACCCTGTAGCCATTTTAAGTTGGGAGATTAAGTCCCCTTGAATCCTGAGGGTCCCTAGGGTCCAACTAGACCACTAGGTACCTCCAGTAAGCGCCACAGAGCTGCGTTGCAGAGAGGTGTAAAAAGTGGCACGGCCTGCACCACCTCTCTGCAACGCAGAGCAGTGGTGCTTACTGGAAGCACCTGGTGGGCTACTTGGACCCCAGGGTCCCTCAGGATTGAAAGGGAATTATTTCCCCAACTTAAAAACGCGCCACAGGACGTGTTTGCACACGTCACCTCAGGCCCCGTCCCCTCCCTTCACCACTGTGTAAACGCGCCCTGTGGCCGTTCTGAGTTGAGAGATTAAGTCCCCTTGAATCCTAAGGGTCCCTAGGATCAAACTAGCCCACTAGGTACCTCCAGTAAGCGCCACAGAGCTGCGTTGCATGGAGGTGTAAAAAGTGGCGAGGCCTCAGAACACCTGTCTGCAACGCAGCTTCCTGGCGCATACTGGAGATACCTGTTGGGCTAGTTGGCCCTCAGGGACCCTCAGTATTGAAGGGGAATTAATTCCTCAACTTACAACTGGCCAGGGGGCGCATTTGCAGAGTGCTGCAAGGAGGGGGCATGGCCTCCGGCACGATGCCGGTCTTTTATTTATTTATTTTTAAAAAGGAGGGCTGTGTGGCCCCCTTTCTTTTTCTAATTTATTAGCCCTGGGAACCCCATCCCCCAGGGCCTGCACCCTCATTTTTTTTGTTGAAAAAAATTAATTTGGCCCTCCCAAGGCCTTAATCGGCCCCGGGGACCCCAACCCCCGGGTCATGGCCTTTTTTTTAATTTTTATTCTTTAGGAGGGGGGCTGTGTTGCTGGACAAACCGTATGTACCTATCACCATGACGATTTGCGTGATATTCATTAAAAGGCGACTATGCATACAATGAATCCACGTAGAATGTATTCACACCGCTAGTGAAGCTCTGACATGTCTGACACCCTACCGTGCCTAATCCCGGCGCCCCCGCTGGTGAGTACTCTCCAAGTAGACACCCTTGTCGTTTATTTATACAAACATGGGTAGCTATTGACGGGCACATTTAATACACATGCACACCAAACCATTCAAAGGGGATTCGACAAAAATTCGACCAAACTATGCAAGAAACCCCCTCACGGTTAATAAAACACACATCCACCGCCGGATGTGTAATACTTTTTATTTTACTCTCTGGAAAGGAGACAAACCTCACTTGAGAGTCACAGCGTGCTCCTGGCTGAGCCCAATGCTGTGTTACACCCACCATTGCCTGCCGAGTGCCACACACCTCTGTGTTGTATTCCACCATCTAGTGCTTATGCTGTGACACTCTCTAGCCTATGTGCACTGTAACACCACCCCGTGAATATGTCATGCCACACTTGCCTTCGCACGGGTTATATTGCCCCATCTAACGTGCCTTCCTCGATGCCTATGTTATAAAGCACAGCGCTATGCCATACTTATTACAATCTGGGATCCATATCTTTGTCACAGTGCATATGCAATGTTACACTACCCAGCACATATTTTATATTACAACTTTAGAGACTACTTAGGTTACACAACACTGCCCTGTGCATATTACACTCCAAGGCGCATATCACATAGCAAGCGCTAGTGCCTGTGCTATCTTGCGCTCTCCAATGAATCTGTCATTGCGCACAATGTATTGCATATTATATTTCACGCCCCGGTTCATCTTATATCACACTTTTTGGTGCATAGTTTATACCATATACTATATCTATTTTTCTTTTTCAATCGTGCTCTCAGGACTATGTTCTATATAACACTGCGTCCACCTACCCTTTTCACGGGCATTACATTTTGCGATGGGGGGTGGAAGGTCAGGGGATGTTTCTGCCAAGTGAGCCCGGAGTCACAGTCCCAAACGTTCTCTTCTTCCTGAATAAAAGTGAGATTATGCTGCATACTTGTTCATATTTTAAGTAGTTCGCACAGACACACATTTTAAAAACAATAAAGTTCCTAATACCCACCTTCTATGAACAGTTAGCTTGCTGCCCCATCCACCTCCTCCCTATCCTCTGTTGTCTGAATCCATGGACTAGCCTCCTCCCTCCTGCCATGCATGGTCTGATGTGCTGCCACTGCCCTCCATTTAGCATGATGTACCAGTCCACTCCTCCTGCCCTCCATTGCCCAATTCTATGGGCAATCATTGACCTCCTGCTTAGCCTCTGTGCTTAGCTTGCTGCCCCTATTCTCCTTGCCCCTGCCCTCCGATGTCTTTGTGCATGCCCCTGCTCCATCCTTTTTGACCACCATGTTCCATGGACCTGCCACTCCTATCTACTCTGAGTGTTCTGTTGAGCTGCCACTCCCCTCCCACCTGCCTAGCATTGTCAGGTGACTGTAACCTGTCCCTGCCACCTCCACCCTGCCTGTCCACATGCCATGCCCCTATCCCCTTCCTCCTGTCCTTCATGGTCCATTTTACTGCCACACCCTTCTGCCCTCCCTGGTCTGTTGTGCTGCAACTGCTCCTCCTGCCTGCCCCACGCGGTCTGTTGTGAGGCCCCTTCCTCTGAACTCTCTTGTCTGTGCCCAGGTCCTGACCCTCCCTTCTATCCTCCATGGTCCTTTGTGCATGCCCCTGCACCCTCCTTCTTGCCCATCATAGCCATTGTGCTGCCACTAACCCTCCCGCTTGCCATGCATGGTCTTCTTTGCTGCCATGGCCCCTCCCACCTTCCCTGTGTGGTCAGCTAGCTGCTCCTGACCCCCTCCCACCTTCCCTCCATGGTCTGTGTGTATGCCATCAGTCTCACTGTTGCTCTCCATGGTGTGTCTTGTTTCTAGTGCCCATCCTGCCTGACCTCCATGGTCATCTTGCAGCTCCGGCCCTGCCCCCTTGCCCCCAGCCCTCTGTTTCAATGTGCAGACCCCTATTCCCTCCTTCCTGGCTTGTCGGTTCCATTGTAATGCCCCTGATCCGTCCCTCCTGCCCTTTATGGTCTGTTATGCTGCAGCTTTCTCTCCTGTCTGTCCATTATGGTCAGCTAGCTACCATTGCCTCTTTCCCCTCTGTTGTCTGTTGTCCATGTGCATGGTCCTGTCCCCTCCCTATTGCTTTCTATGGATTGTTGTGCTGCACTCCCGTCCCGCATGCCCTGTGTGATGTATTGTGCTGCTGCAAACCCTGATGCCTGCCCTGTAGGGTCAGTTTGGGGCACCTCTCAATGTCCCTCCTGTCCTCTGTTATCCGAGTCCATGTCCCTACCCCAATTCCTCCTGCCTACCATGATCCAATGTACCATACTTGCGAACATTTTGAACTTGGTAAGAGGGAGATTTTGAAATAAAACTGGGGTATTGATTTTCCCCTTTGAGTTACATTGAAAAAGAGAAGATTGTAGACCGGAACCAGATCAAGTAAAGCCCATTTGAGCTTAAAAACATTTTACGTTTCCTGGCTGAAACGGGTCTGTTGGCATGTATGGTTGTATGACCACTGCCTCTTCCTTCTGCCCACAATGGTCTATTACATCACCACAGCCTCTCTTGCCAGTCCTGTATTGTTGGTTTGTAGCCCCTGCCCCCCTTTCTACTGCCCTCCATAGTCTGTTGTGCTGCCACTGCCCTTCCGGCCTGCCTAGTGTGGTCAAATTGTTGCCTCTGCACTCTCCTACCTGCCTTCAATTTTCAGAGTCCGTGCCCCTGGCCTCTGCCTCTCAACAGTATCCCAATGAACAACTAGATTGCTAACATTCTATATTTATTACAAAAGTGTGGACTGCCTGACGTCTTCTTGATGTAATCAAAACTGTAATGCCTAGAGCATTTCCTTTAGAAATTACATATATGAGATGGTCTTATTTGCATCAAAATTATGGTTAGTGCTCTAAAAAACTAAAATGAGGACATATTTTCAAATAGCGACAAAGAACTTTTAAATTATTTGTAATCTTAGTTTTTTTATCCAGTTGACCACTTGATTAAATGTTGCATCCAAGGGGAGAGGGTGTCGTGTTACTTCCAGAGCTGCAGACTTTGCAACTGGGGAACCAGGTTGGAGTTTCTGCTTCAGCACAACATTCTGTGATTCTGGTCAAATCACTTAATCTCCCCATGTCTACAGCCAAAATGAATTTGATCTTGTGCGATGTAACCAATGCTCATGTAAAGCACTCCAATACCTGACAAGTCTGCACTATATAAGAGTGGAAATACACAAAAAATAGGTGTTTTGCACACTTCTGTCATTGGGCTACATTTGGGCTACATTTGGGTGATATTTGGGCTACATTTGGGCTACATTTGGGCTCTTTTGTCTCTGGTGGCCATCTTGGGAGATTTATTTGTTATGAAGTTTCCTAATTTCCTCATTTACTGCAGTCTCCTCCGTAGGAAATACGTTCAGTTTTTTACTTTTATTCCATCAAGAAGGCATTCAGATGTGTCACACATTTTCCATAAATTCTGAATGTTAGCACTCTAGTTGCTCATTAGATCACTGTAGTAAAGCTATTGCTCACCAGGCAAATCTGCTGCTGGTATTGAAAGTGCATGTTTCAGTCTGCATGTCAGAATTTTTTTATGAAATAAAAGAGGATTTCAGAAGTCAAAATGTGTTTTTCTTTCTGCAGCACTAATCATAATTTATATGGCAAAATGAACCCCCTCATTTTGTTCCTTTGTAAATTAAATGTTTTAAGTTTTACCACTTTATTCCAATCAAGATGGCTTCAGGTGTGCCATACTTTTGTCATAAGTAAGACTGGTAGCGCTCTAGTTGTTCGTTAGAACACTCTGGGAAGCTGCAGTAGAACACAAAGGAATGGCAGACTTCATTCTCACATGACTGAGAAAGATAATGTGAATTTACAGAAAATATGCTCTCAGTTTAGCTTATAGATCACCTTCCAAACCTCTGTGGGAAAAGCATGAGAAAATAGTTTTCTCTAAAACATGGTTCATGATATCACAGCAGAAGGCTTTTTCACATGGTAAAATCACCTTAGAACACACCACAATTCCTTAAATGAGTATGGTACCATCAACAAATGATTTATAATGTAACTAAAGTCTTAAAACCTTTTATTAACTGCAATGCTTTTTAATGAGGTGCTATCATGTATATTGGTCCCAAGATGGCTGCCAACACTTCTTGGATGAAGTGCTGACAGCCAATCAGATCTCAGGATGAGATGTGTGGTTAGGCTCCGCCCAGATATATATATGATTTTACTTTTGATTTTCTCAGGAACTACTGAACAGATTGACTCCATATATGCAAAAGGCACATCCCTGAGCTGAGGACTACCTCTTTGCCAAATTTCAAGTAATTCTGTTCAGCCGTTCGGGCTGTACCTTGGACTAAAGGTCCCTATGAAAAATTGCATGGGGAAAACGCGTTTTGGGACCCCCCTTTTTTCTCAGCCCCCGCTTGATGAATCCCCCCGAGACTTTCAGCGTAGGAGCGGAGCGGAGTGCCCCACCTATTTTGAAAATTTCGCGAGGATTCGTCAACCGGCGCCAAAGTTATTCCAAATAGAATGTTGCGGATTTCCTATGGAAACACGGTCCTAACTATAACTATCTACTGGCGACCGCCAGTAGATATATATATATATATATATATATATATATATATATATATATATATATATCAGCTCGAGTTGCACCTTTATTCGGGAATTCACTCACGGGTGGGTGCTCAAAAATTTCTTCCGAGTGTCTCCCGTGAGTGCTTACTTCCTTTCAACGATAAGGATTTGGAGCGTCGATATATATATATATATATATATTCACTGAAAAAACCATAGGTTTCAGACATGTTATAGTTAGCGGAAATTTTACTGATAAAAAACCAATGAAATTCCCCCGTTATAGTTAGTGCAGGCAACTATAACTCACGCGACCGCAATCTTCTGCTGATGCTAATACTGTATTTAGACACTTATTTGCCCATTTCTTCTTCCATAAATTTTTAGCTATACATATATTAGAAATATTTTTTTTTCATAAAGACACATATGTCATCAGCAGAAGATTGCGGTCGCGTGAGTTATAGTTGCCTGCACTAACTATAACGGGGGAATTTCATTGGTTTTTTATCAGTAAAATTTCCGCTAACTATAACATGTCTGAAACCTATGGTTTTTTCAGTGAATTTGCAAGGTTTTTTAAATGCTAATTCCTAACTATAACGTGTGTGAAACCTATGGTTTTTTCAGTGAATTTGTACGGTTTTTTAAATGCTAAGTTACTTTACGCCATTCGTGGCGTGCACGCCCACTTAACGCAGTTCGTTCCGTGCTTCGCGCACCGCGCGCCCACTTTACGCAGTTAGTGCCGTACACGCACATGGAGGACATATTATGCGCTTCCTTGTGATAGGTAATCTGTTAAATTTAATTTGTAAGTGATGACAATAATATGCCATGCACAGAGAGTGGTTTTTTTTTTTTTATTTAAATTTTTAGCGTAAGCGCACCGTACGCGTACGGTAAGCGTAATCGGCGAAATTTTCAAAAAATTACAATTTACCGTTTTTGGCCTTTGAGGACTCAACTAACATGGCTATGTGCATGGGCGCTGTCTAAACAGCCCCTTTATATGTTTTTTGCCTTTATTTACAGCCCCCCCCTCAGAGTGCGAGAGAGAAAATGGCGGCCGCCGCTTCCTGGTTTCGACCGATTCAAATGTTTACTTAGATGTAACAGCCAATCAGAATCGCGCTCGCGCACGCCACCGTACGCGTACGGTAAGCTTACGGTAAGCGTACCGTAAGCTGGCTCAGATATATATATTGATTTAAAGGCTATTTTCTCAGTATCTACTGAACAGATTTACACCAAACCTACAAAAGGCACTTCCTTGACCTGAGGACTACCTCTCTGCCAAATTTCTAGTAATTCTGTTCAGCCGTTCGGGCTGTAGCCCTGTCTAAAGGTCCTATGGAAAAATGCATGGGAAAAACGCGTTTTGGGACCCCCCTTTTCTCTCAGTCCCCGCTTGACGAATCCCCCCGAGACTTTCAGGGTAGGAGCGGAGCGTAGCGCCCCACCTATTTTGAGAAATTCGCGAGGATTCGTCGACCGGCGCCAAAGTTATTCAAAATAGAATGTTGCGGATTTCCTATGGAAAAGGGGTCCTAACTATAACTACCTACTGGCGACCGCCAGTAGGTAATATATATATATATATATATATATATATATATATATATATATATATATATATATATTCACTGAAAAAACCATAGGTTTCACACACGTTATAGTTACGAATTAGCATTTAAAAAACCTTTCAAATTCACTTAAAAAACCATAGGTTTCACACATGTTATAGTTAGCTGGACATTTCACTCGTAAAAAACCAATGATATTCCCCCGTTATAGTTACTGCAGGCAACTATAACTCACGCGACCGCAATCCTCTGCTGATGACGTCAGATATTACATCACTGTATTTAGACACTTGTTTACCCATGTCTTCTTCCATTAATGTTTAGCTATACATCTATTACAAATATTTATTTTTCATAAAGACACATATGTCATCATAAGAAAGATGGACTTTTGTAAAAACCGTGATCAGGAACCGTTGAGTTCGAAACGCGTTGGTTGAGACAAGGTCATTAAACCTACTAATTTACATCCAGGAAGAGTGCGGCTATTTTCTTTTTGCTTCTGATATACATATATATATATATATATATATATATATATATATATATATATATATATATATATATATATATATATATATGTGTTGGACCCGGCCCTTCTGGCAGGTTCACCCCAAAACTTTTTGCTTTTTGTTGGTGACTTGGTGTGGTGATTTTTGGTCTCTGCGCACTTTAACGCTGTGTCCCAGGGTAAAGTGCGTGCGTGTGTTGAGGTTGGCCTGCCCTCCCATAGGAATGCATGGGGGAATGTATGTGTCCTGGTAGTTCCTGATGCGTGGGGTGTGCAGACCCGAGTTTGGTATGTGCGGACTCGTGTGATTGAATGCTGCGCGATGATGTGTGCGGCGTGCATGTACCTAGTGTGGAAGTGCCACTTCTAGAAGTGGGCACTTCAGTGTGCAGTATGAAATGTGTGGCTTGTCTGGCAATTGGCTGGTGGAGGTCATGTGACGGACTAGGGAAATCCCCAGAGTCAGGAGGAGTCACCCAGTGGTGAATGGGAGTTTAGCATACTGATGGCTGGGGAGGAGTATACCTGGGTCCTGAATAGGACAGGGCTTTCCCCACCCACTGATGGCTCCGGCCCCTGTGGTGCGTCTGATGACCCTGGCCTGCCAGTGAATAGGGAGAGGGGCTGAGCAAAACAAAGTGCTCAGGAACCAGATGTAACTGGTTCGCCCCTTCCCTGCACCTTGCAGACAAAGGATTTACTGTATAAAAAGGGGCTCTGTCCCCTTACATTGGTGTTCTCTTGCAGGGTCCACTTGAGGGGGGGCCTGCTGCTGCTGGGCACCAGGAGAGACCGCCACTGGGGACTGCCTCCCTGCTGGAGGGCCCTGTGAGCTGGCTCTGGGCCCAGTCTTTGCCCCCCTGCTCTTTGAAAGACCTTTTTGGCCAGAACTTGTGCGGAGGGGGCGCGAGGCACATTGTTGGTGCCTGCCCCTCCGCGAGGAAGCCTCGGAGTCCTTCATGCCCCACGGGAACGGAGAGAGGGAAGACGACGCGGGAGTCCCCCGAGCAGCCCGGTGAGTGTTTAGAAGGGCTGGGGGACTCCGCGCATGTGCTGGGGGTGCGGGGGCAGTGTCAGAGCCCCGTGAAGGCTCCAACATTGCCTGGCAGAGTAGTGGCAACCAGAGCGGCCCCGGAAGGCAGTGGGCCGCTCCAGCGTGAGGGGCACCATTCTTTTCGAGCCCACGAGGCTCCAACGACGGGGCAAATATTTGTTCAGAGCCACGAAGGCTCTAGGGGGCATTTTGTGCAGCCAGAGCCCGGGAGAGGCTCCACGAGAGCGGCGGATTTGCTCTGAGGGGCACAGGGGTGCCCACGCTCAGTTCTACAGCTGCCCAGCACTTAGTGGGCAGCTGCAACGTTTAGGTTGGGATCTTGCGCTTGTGGCTTGCGCAGATGGCGCAGCCTTATCTGGACAGAGCGTCCTAGCCCGGACAAGGCCAGTTGGCCTAGGGACTGCCACAGGTGGTGGCATATGAGTTCTTGCGCAATGGTTCCTTTCCTTACACCTCTGAATGTTTTTATGCATCATGTGTTTTCCTAACCTGCACCTCTGAATGTATTTTTGATGCGCCATGTGCCTTGCTTTACACCGCTGAATGTATTTTATGCATCATGTGTTTTCCTTCCCCACACCTCTGAATGTTTTAGGCATCATGTGTAACGTGCTATTACCCCTACAGGTATTGTGATACTTAGGTGGTTGTTTGTTTTCTCCTAGTACAGGTGGTGCTAGTGAGGTCCGAGTTCCCTGCGTGACATTCTCCTAAGGTGGTTAGGGTCGCGTAGGTGGTACTTACCTGATACCAGTAAGTACTGGTTGTGTGCTATATGTTATTTTGTGCTACAGTAATTTTATATTCTAAGTGCTATTTCTAAAAGTGCTAATTCCTGACAGTGGTCCTTGACGCCCTGTCCCCTGTGCATATAATCCCTTGTAAACTCTGCCCGTGCCTGTTGGCACATTGTAAAGTGTGTGTTTTTATCTAATGTGTTGTGTATAATACAAAGGCTATTTTTATAGAATACCTTGTGTGGAGTTTCCTTTGTGGTGGGCCTTGGGTGTTGTTGCTGGGTGCGCGCTCAAACGCTTTACACATTGCTTCAGAGATAAGCCTGACTGCTCGCGCCAAGCTACCAAGGGGGTGAGCAGGGGTTATCTTTGGCGTGTAACTTCCTTGCCCTGACTAGAGTGGTGGTTTCTGCCTGGCTTTGGCGCAAGCCCTAGCCAACCAGAAATCACCAGTTCTAACAATATATATATATATATATATATATATATATTACCTACTGGCGGTCGCCAGTAGGTAGTTATAGTTAGGACCCTGTTTCCATAGGAAAACCGCAACATTCTATTTGGAATAACTTTGGCGCCGGTCGACGAATCCTCGCAAAATTTTAAAAACTAATGGGGCGCTACGCTCCGCTCCTACCCTGAAAGTCTCGTGGGGATTCGTCAAGCGGGTGCTGAGAAAAAAGGGGGGTCCCAAAACGCGTTTTTCCCATGCATTTTTCCATAGGACCTTTAGACACAGCTACAGCCCGAACGGCTGAACAGAGTTACTGGTGTAAATCTGTTCAGTATTTCCTGAGAAAATAGCATTTAAATCAATATATATATCTGTGGCAGCTTACGGTGCGCTTACCGTGCGCTTACGGTAAGCTTACCGTACGCGTACGGTGCGGTGCGCGAGCGCAATTCTGATTGGCTGTTAGATCTTAGTAAATATTCGAATCGGTCGAAACCAGGAAGCGGCGGTCGCCATTTTCTCTCTCGCACTCTGAGGGGGGGAGGAAAAACAAAGGTTGAAAACATGTAAAGGGGCATCTTAGACAGCTCCTAACCACCTAGCCATGATTAAGGTGTCCCCAAAGAACCCCCAAGGCAAAAAAAACAATTTTAATTTTTTTCGCAAAAACGCCGATTACGCTTACCGTACACGTACGGTAAAAATTAATTATAAAAAAAAAATTATCCACATTTTCCCTCCCCCGTGTGCAAAAGGTGCCCGAAAGGCCCATGTTGTGCATGGCATATGAAAATTTGTAACAAGTAATAGATTACGTTTCTCAACGAAGCGCATAATATGTCCTCCGTGTGCGGACGTTGCACGAAGCGCATCGTGCGTACATGGCCCATCCAGCGTAACGTTGGCACGCGGTGCGCGTAGCGCACCGTGTGCCCACCGTGCGTGCACGGCACTAACTGCGTAAAGTGGGCGTGCGGTGCACGAAGCGCACCGCGTGCTCACTGTGCACGCACGGTGCGCGAAGCGCACCGTGCGCGCACGGAACGAACTGCGTTAAGTGGGCGCGCACGCCACGAACGGCGTAAAGTAACTTAGCATTTAAAAAACCGTACAAATTCACTGAAAAAACCATAGGTTTCACACACGTTATAGTTAGGAATTAGCATTTAAAAAACCTTGCAAATTCACTGAAAAAACCATAGGTTTCACACATGCTATAGTTAGCTGGACATTTTACTCGTAAAAAACCATTGAAATTCCCCCGTCATAGTTAGTGCAGGCAACTATAACTCACGCGACCGCAATCCTCTGCTGATGACATATGTGTCTTTATGAAAAAAAAATATTTGCTATATATGTATAGCTAAAATTTAATGGAAGAAGACATGGGCAAATAAGTGTCTAAATACAGTATTAGCATCAGCAGAGGATTGCGGTCGCGTGAGTTATAGTTGCCTGCACTAACTATAACGGGGGAATTTCAATGGTTTTTTACGAGTAAAATGTCCAGCTAACTATAGCATGTGTGAAACCTATGGTTTTTTCAGTGAATATACATATACATACATATACATACATATATACATATATATATATATGTATGTATATGTATGTATATGTATATATATATATATATATGTGTGTGTGTATATATATATATATATATATTCCAAAAGTCCATCAAAGTAATAGACGCACTCTCGGAGGTCAAGTTGCTACACCAAGTTTAATTCTTGTTTAACCGCTACGCGTTTCGACACCAACAATATGTCTTGATCACACGATAATACAGTTTCAAAGAAAGTGCATAAATAGGCATTGAAGAGAGAAGAAGGACCAACAAATACATGAGTATGCAAGGGAAAAGTAGCGGCTATTTTGTAAGAGGTTATAATTCACCAATTATCAAATGTTATCACTTGGTGTGTCTCATAGCGGTATTGGCCATTTGTTATCAAAGACACCAGATTATTCAATACGAGAATTCTAGGACACACGTATTATAAAAGGCATGACAAAACGATGCAAAGCAAAAAGTAGCGTGATATTTGACATTTCAATTCTCCAAGTGGAGAAACTAATTTTGGACCCCACGATCCTAAATATAAAGTCGCTCCTAGAATAATCAGACTCTGAATCAATTGATTTCCTTCATCAAAGATAATCCCATAAAAAGGAGCTCATTTAATGGTACACCATAATTATTATATACGATATATACAGCCCATCAAATATACATCAGTGGCAACTCTTGGGCGCGTTAATCAATAATACGCTACTGAAGTAAAATAATCCCCAAGTTTAGACAGGTTCATACTACATATTCGCTTATATTTTGTAGTAGATAATAATGTAATTGGTTCCTGACTCTGAAATTCTACAGTGTCTTAAAGAAAGGCCAGTATAGCAGCCAGTACTGTACAACGAGACATAGATAAATCCATCTAGTCGACAAGTGTCCATGGCCTCAAAACATTGCTAAGTTGGTTATCTCCAAGTTCAATCAAAAAGTGGTATATCATACAAAATAAACTACCAACAGTTAACGTGTGGAAACCAAGGTAAATAAAAAATATTTTTTTTAAATAAAAATTATTTATCTTTTATCCTTATCTCACAGTGAGTGCAGAGAATCATGTTGAAGAAAAGGGTGGGGAACCCGTGCAGAGTCCTGGAACATGATGGGTCCCTTCCTTTTCTCCTGTGATAAAATGAGAAGAAAAAGATATTTACAATTTTAAAATCATGAAACAGATATACTAGAAAAACACAAGTTCAGGTAGTATATCAACACAGTCACAACATCAGGAGAAAAGCTAAATGGAAAGATAAGGTAAATTAATCATTATGCAGATGTGTGGCCAGTTCTTCATCCAGGTTGTGTCCACCCGGCATTCGGGTCTCAAGATCCATAATCCATTTGGATTCTTTTTTCCTCAACTCGAGTTCTCTGTTACCACCTCGTCTACCCAGGACAATCTGCTCAATTGCAAAGAATCTCAAAAGAAGATTGTTGGATTGATGTTTTTCTTGGAAGTGTCTGGCAATGGGATAATGGAGATCTACATGAGTAATAGCTCTTAAGTGTTCCTGAACACGTTTCTTTACCATGCAGATGGTGCTCCCAACATACTTGAGCCTACATGGACATTCCAAAACATATATCACATAATTAGAGCTGCATGTAAGGAACTGTGAGATGGTTCTTTTGGGGCACCCCGGTACTTCAAACTCTTTGACCATATGACTAGACCTGCAAGCCCGACAATGTCCACAAGGATAGAATCCTTTGAGATTGTGAATATTTCTGTTGCTGTTTACAGTTATGTCACCCTTAACAAGCATGTCCCTAAGGTTTCTGCCCCTTCTGTATGTAATTAGAGGTCTATCGCTTATTTTCTCTCCTATGATGTTATCAGATTGGAGAATTTTCAAATTATCTGCTAAGACCTTGTTGATTTTTTTGGAATCATGTGTAAAGGTTGCAATAACCCTTAAGTAGGCCTCTTCTTCCTGGTCCTTCCTAGTGTATTCTAGACTTATGGGCCTCGTGACTTCCTTGATTTTATTCAAAGCTCGAGTCAGTACTCCCTCAGGGTAACCTCGTTCCCTGAATCTGGCAAGTATCTTAACCTGTTCCTTATCAAAAATTTCATCAGTGCCACAGTTTCTCCGTGCTCTCAAAAGTTCCCCATAAGGAATGCTCCCTTTCAATGATTCAGGATGGGCGCTAAGGGCATGGAGGAGGCTGTTATCAGCTGTTTCCTTGCGGTGAAGGATGGTGATCAAAGTATTATTGTGCACAGTTATGAGTACATCTAGAAAGTCAATTTCAGTCCTGCTCATGTTGTAAGTCAATTTGAGGTTGTACAGGTTGTTATTAAGTTTGCCAATGAAATCAATGGCTTCATTTTCTGTGCCACCCCATATAATAAAAAGGTCGTCGATGTACCTCATCCAGACTTTAACCTGCACAAGTTCAGATTGAAGCAAAATATTGCTTTGAATTTCTTCCTCCCACTTGCCAAGAAAAAGATTTGCGAAAACTCGGCGCGAAGCAAGAACCCATCGCGGTACCTCGTGTTTGTTTAAAGAGGTCACCGTTGAACATGAAGATGTTATTAACAAGGCAAATCCTTATCATTTCCAAGAGCATCTGTGTGTGATCAAAAAGACTCATGTTTCTGTCTTCCAAAAAATGTTGACAAGCTCTAATTCCTTGTTCATGGTCTATGATGGTATATAATGAGCAAACATCTAATGTGATCATGATAAAATTATTTTCCCACTTGATTTTATCAATCTTATTAAGGAAGTCTTTAGTGTCCTCTATGTGCGATGGTAACTGGGTCACATAGTCTCTAAGAAAGTGATCCACATATTTGGACAAGTTTTCATTAACATTCCCTATTGATGAAACAATGGGTCTCCCCGGTGGTTTGTTACTATTTTTGTGAACTTTGGGGAGTAGGTAGAGTATAGGGAGTTTAGGGTCATCTTTTTTAAGAAAACAGTACTCCTGCCACGTAATGAGACCTGTTTCCTGCCATGTGGATAACTTTTCCCAGGTTGTGGTTATACTCTGATTGTATTCTGTGGTATTGCTTTTAAAATAAAATTCACCATCACTCAGTTGTCTGGTAGCTTCCTCTATATACAAGTCCCTCCCCCATAAAACCACATTGCCACCTTTGTCTGAAGGGCGTATTATGACATTTTCATCATTAGCTAAAGACACAATAAAATCCCTTTGTTTTTTAGACAAATTAAATTGAACTTTGTTGGCTCTTGATATTCTGTGCTTGTACTGGGTAAGCTCTTTAGTTACCACATCGTGAAAAGTGTCAATAGAGTCGTGGGGAAGAAGAGGACAAAAAATAGATTTCGGTTTAAATTGAGTGCAAGCCGCTCTATCCGTGGGAATATTGGCTTGATTGGCCATAGATCTAATGTCATCGTCTTCCGTGGCTATCCCACCCAATGTATACATTGTCTTTAGTAGATTTGCATCTCTCATGGTGACCATAGGTTGTGTATTGTATTCTGCACTAATATTGGTATTATCAGGGGGTCTGTTGTTCATCAAAGTGTGCCATTTCTGTAGTTTTAGTTTACGCACAAATTTGAAGATGTCCACCCTGATATTAGCGTAATTGAATAGTTCTGTGGGGCAAAACGTGAGACCTAGACATAGGGTGGTTTTCTCTGCTTTAGACAATGTTCTTGACGATCAATTAATGATAGTTTTGTTTATCATTTTGTCATCCGTATACATTGGGTGGGATAGCCACGGAAGACGATGACATTAGATCTATGGCCAATCAAGCCAATATTCCCACGGATAGAGCGGCTTGCACTCAATTTAAACCGAAATCTATTTTTTGTCCTCTTCTTCCCCACGACTCTATTGACACTTTTCACGAGGTGGTAACTAAAGAGCTTACCCAGTACAAGCACAGAATATCAAGAGCCAACAAAGTTCAATTTAATTTGTCTAAAAAACAAAGGGATTTTATTGTGTCTTTAGCTAATGATGAAAATGTCATAATAAGCCCTTCAGACAAAGGTGGCAATGTGGTTTTATGGGGGAGGGACTTGTATATAGAGGAAGCTACCAGACAACTGAGTGATGGTGAATTTTATTGTAAAAGCAATACCACAGAATACAATCAGAGTATACCACAACCTGGGAAAAGTTATCCACATGGCAGGAAACAGGTCTCATTACGTGGCAGGAGTACTGTTTTCTTAAAAAAGATGACCCTAAACTCCCTATACTCTACCTACTCCCCAAAGTTCACAAAAATATTAACAAACCACCGGGGAGACCCATTCTTTCATCAATAGGGAATGTTAATGAAAACTTGTCCAAATATGTGGATCACTTTCTTAGAGACTATGTGACCCAGTTACCATCGCACATAGAGGACACTAAAGATTTCCTTAATAGGATTGATAAAATCAAGTGGGAAAATAATTTTATCATGATCACATTAGATGTTTGCTCATTATATACCATCATAGACCATGAACAAGGAATTAGAGCTTTTCAACATTTTTTGGAAGACAGAAACATGAGTCTTTTTGATCACACACAGATGCTCTTGGAAATGATAAGAATTTGCCTTGTTAATAACATCTTCATGTTCAACGGTGACCTCTTTAAACAAACACGAGGTACCGCGATGGGTTCTTGCTTCGCGCCGAGTTTCGCAAATCTTTTTCTTGGCAAGTGGGAGGAAGAAATTCAAAGCAATATTTTGCTTCAATCTGAACTTGTGCAGGTTAAAGTCTGGATGAGGTACATCGACGACCTTTTTATTGTATGGGGTGGCACAGAAAATGAAGCCATTGATTTCATTGGCAAACTTAATAACAACCTGTACAATATCAAATTGACTTACAACATGAGCAGGACTGAAATTGAATTTCTAGATGTACTCATAACTGTGCACAATAATACTTTGATCACCAGCCTTCACCGCAAGGAAACAGCTGGTAACAGCCTCCTCCATGCCCTTAGCGCCCATCCTGAATCATTGAAAGGGAGCATTCCTTATGGGGAACTTTTGAGAGCACGGAGAAACTGTGGCACTGATGAAATTTTTGATAAGGAACAGGTTAAGATACTTGCCAGATTCAGGTAACGAGGTTACCCTGAGGGAGTACTGACTCGAGCTTTGAATAAAATCAAGGAAGTCACGAGGCCCATAAGTCTAGAATACACTAGGAAGGACCAGGAAGAAGAGGCCTGCTTAAGGGTTATTACAACCTTTACACATGATTCCAAAAAAATCAACAAGGTCTTAGCAGATAATTGGAAAATTCTCCAATCTGATAACATCATAGGAGAGAAAATAAGCGATAGACCTCTAATTACATACAGGAGGGGCAGAAACCTTAGGGACATGCTTGTTAAGGGTGACATAACTGTAAACAGCAACAGAAATATTCACAATCTCAAAGGATTCTATCCTTGTGGACATTGTCGGGCTTGCAGGTCTAGTCATATGGTCAAAGAGTTTGAAGTACCGGGGTGCCCCAAAAGAACCATCTCACAGTTCCTTACATGTAGCTCTAATTATGTGATATATGTTTTGGAATGTCCATGTAGGCTCAAGTATGTTGGGAGCACCATCTGCATGGTACAGAAACGTGTTCAGGAACACTTAAGAGCTATTACTCATGTAGATCTCCATTATCCCATTGCCAGACACTTCCAAGAAAAACATCAATCCAACAATCTTTTTTTGAGATTCTTTGCAATTGAGCAGATTGTCCTGGGTAGACGAGGTGGTAACAGAGAACTCGAGTTGAGGAAAAAAGAATCCAAATGGATTATGGATCTTGAGACCCGAATGCCGGGTGGACACAACCTGGATGAAGAACTGGCCACACATCTGCATAATGATTAATTTACCTTATCTTTCCATTTAGCTTTTCTCCTGATGTTGTGACTGTGTTGATATACTACCTGAACTTGTGTTTTTTCTAGTATATCTGTTTCATGATTTTAAAATTGTAAATATCTTTTTCTTCTCATTTTATCACAGGAGAAAAGGAAGGGACCCATCATGTTCCAGGACTCTGCACGGGTTCCCCACCCTTTTCTTCAACATGATTCTCTGCACTCACTGTGAGATAAGGATAAAAGATAAATCATTTTTATTTCCCAAAAATATTTTTTATTTACCTTGGTTTCCACATGTTAACTGTTGGTAGTTTATTTTGTATGATATACCACTTTTTGATTGAACTTGGAGATAACCAACTTAGCAATGTTTTGAGGCCATGGACACTTGTCGACTAGATAGATTTATCTATGTCTCGTTGTACAGTACTGGCTGCTATACTGGCCTTTCTTTAAGACACTGTAGAATTTCAGAGTCAGGAACCAATTACATTATTATCTACTACAGAATATAAGCGAATATGTAATATGAACCTGTCTAAACTTGGGGATTATTTTACTTCAGTAGCGTATTATTGATTAACGCGCCCAAGAGTTGTCACTGATGTATATTTGATGGGCTGTATATATCGTATATAATAATTATGGTGTACCATTACATGAGCTCCTTTTTATCGGATTATCTTTGATGAAGGAAATCAATTGATTCAGAGTCTGATTATTCTAGGAGCGACTTTATATTTAGGATTGTGGGGTCCAAAATTAGTTTCTCCACTTGGAGAATTGAAATGTCAAATATCACGCTACTTTTTGCTTTGCATTGTTTTGTCATGCCTTTTATAATACGTGTGTCCTAGAATTCTCGTATTGTATAATCTGGTGTCTTTGATAACAAATGGCCAATTCCGCTATGAGACACACCAAGTGATAACATTTGATAATTGATGAATTATAACCTCTTATAAAATGGCCGCTACTTTTCCCTTGCATACTCATGTATTTGTTGGTCCTTCTTCTCTGTTCAATGCCTATTTATGCACTTTCTTTGAAACTGTATTATCGTGTGATCAAGACACATTGTTGGTGTCGAAACGCGTAGCGGTTAAACAAGAATTTAACTTGGTGTAGCAACTTGACCTCCGAGAGTGCGTCTATTACTTTGATGGACTTTTGGATTATTCACTTCCGGCTTAGGGCTTTTGCCGGTTGACGCTCCACCTGACTCGGGACTGGTCCCAGGAAAACCCACTTCAATTTTGCATATATAGATATATATATATATATATTCAACAAATAAATTTGCTTTTACGTACAGCAACACTTGAAAATCTGAATTTCTACCTAACTGTTAGTACTTGCACATATGGAACTTTATGCAATTCAATTTTATATCTCTTTATTGTTTTCCTTTATACATATATACCCTTTCTATGTAAATATGCACCTATATATTTTATTACTTTACTCCTACAGTAGAAAGAAAGAAAGGAAAAAAAATGTTCAAATCCCTCCAATGCACTACTCTATGTCTCATTCTATACCTTTCAATATATCCTCTACATCCAATCTCTGACTCATCCCAAACCGCATTCTACTACCATGGTCTCCCTAAGATCCTATCTTCTAGGCTTAGACTGTAAGGTGGGTTGCTAAAATTCATTTAATAAAGTGCATTCATCAGTGTTAGAGAAAATGAATCATGCAGTGTGTGATTAGTGATGTTTAGAGACTTCCTTTGTATCTGTAGTTTTACTTGGACCCGGCACGGCCTTATATATATATATATTCACTTAAAAAACCATAGGTTTCACACACGTTATAGTTAGGAATTAGCATTTAAAAAACCTTGCAAATTCACTTAAAAAACCATAGGTTTCACACATGTTATAGTTAGCTGGACATTTCACTCGTAAAAAACCAATGAAATTCCCCCGTTATAGTTAGTTCAGATAACTATAACTCGTGCGCCCGCAATCCACTGCTCATGACGTCACATATTACATCACTCATGACATGGTCAGTGGCATCACTCATGACATCATCCTTGTGATAGAGTGGCGGTCGCGCGAGTTATAGTTATCTGAACTAACTATAACAGGGGAATTTCACTGGTTTTTTACGAGTGAAATGTCCAGCTAACTATGACATGTGTGAAACCTATGGTTTTTTTAAGTGAATTTGTAAGGTTTTTTAAATGCTCATTCCTAACTATAACGTGTGTGAAACCTATGGTTTTTTAAGTGAATATATATATATATATATATATATATATATATACATGTCTTGCTCAATGATATGCAGCTCCCTGACATAGGGCTCTAAAGCCTTTGCTTAGATGAGAATTACAAATATTATTTAGGCCTGGGCGGCAAATTCCGTTCCGTTCGCGGAATTTGCGGAATTTGGGTAATTTCGCGTTCCGCGGAGAACGCGAAATTGCCCAAAAATCTGCGTTCCGCGACTTCGCGAAATTTTTTGCTTGTTCGCGTTCCCAATATGCGTGTTCGTGAGATATTTCACCCCGAGCACGCAAACAGCGATCGCGAACAGGAAAAAAGTATCGCGAACAAGCAATTCTGCGTGTTCGCGCAATTTCTGCGTGTTCGGGGAGATTTTTGACCGTTTCGCGGAGATTTGCGTAACGCGATTACGCAAATTCCGCCCACCCCTAATATTATTAAGGGAATTGGTGGAGTTGGCAAAGTTGAGCTAGCAGTGTAAAGACTGCCTTTTCAGTATACAGTGGCAGGCTGGTAACCATTCTGTCCTTTGTCCCCCTCAGGGTAGTACAAACAGTACAGCAGTCCTGGGTGGACACTGCGCCTTACATGTCCTTGGTACCCTGAGTACCATATACTAGGGACTTACAATTATGTTGGTAGTTGCCAAGTGGGGACATCCAATTTGACATACCTCTTGTAATGGGTCAGATCACTGGCACTGAGGTCTGGACAGCAGGCCTCAGTACATTCTCAAAGTCAAAAACCAGCAACTAGTTGTTCAAATGGGGACAAAAAGTGGGAGGAACCTGCACAAACCCGTTTTCCTTACAATCGTTCCTAGTCTCACACTGTATAGTATTTAACACATTCCTGCTCTTCCATCCAAAAAGAGCCATTGGTTCATTAATGCTGCGTGCAATGTGATAACATCCACAGCCTCCACAGTGCTTCTTGCAACTGCTAGCTTCTCTTAATTTGAAGATGCTCACAACACTAAAACCCACAGAGCCACAAAACCGCCCACATGTTCTTCTTCCAGACTGGGGCATCTAGAACTGCCAGATTTCCCAATAGGCCAGTCATTTCCTGACTGTGAAGGTCATCTCTTTGAGTATTATTCCCTACTAATGTGATGCTCTTTACAAGGAAACCCATTACACCTTTTTGGAAAACCACGTGGCAGTTCCTTTAAAAAATTCAATTCCAGAACACTCTGCTTTATACATAGCACTTTCAGGTGCCATGATAAACTTAAAGCATTGAAGTACAACATTTTAAGATCTTATCTACCGAACTTAAAAGCCAAGTCCCAATATTTTTTAAAGTAATTTGAACCAGTGAAGAACAGGATCTCTCAAAAATGTTCTATTGAACCAAATGTTAGAACTCCTCATGGGTTAAATTAGACAAAATCAGTGGTTGACATCTGAACTGGTAAAATATAAATAAGGAGCATGAAATCTGGAAAAAAAGATGATACACAATTATTCCCCTGAGGTAAGGGCTGCTAACTGGTTTACATTATGGGTCTCGGGAAGACACTAATTACAAAGCTTGGGAAGAATCTTTGGGACATTATCTTTAATTGGGGCAGCAGAAATGCTCTTTACTCAAGCCTCTAAAGTTGCATGTCCTAATTTAGTCATTTACTATTTCCACTCCACTCTAAACCATTTTGGGGAAGGTGTTGGACACTATAGGGGCTAGATTTACTATTACCACTCCAATCTAAACAATTTTCAGGAATGTGTTGGACACTAAAGGGGTTAGACTCACTATTCCCACTCTAATCGAAACCATTTTGGGGAAGGTGTTGGGCACTAAAGGGGTTAGATTTACTATGCCCACTCCAATCCGAAGCATTTTAGTAAAGGTATTAGACACTAAAGGAGTTACATTTGTTCTTCCCCACTCCAATTAAAACCATTTTGGAGAAGGCCCTGGAGACTAATGGGGTTGCAGTTTCTATTCCTGCTGCAATTTAAATCATTTTGGGCAAGGTGTTAGACCCTAAACGGGTTACATTTATCATTCCCACTCAATTCTAAACCATCTTTTGGCAGGTGCTGGACACTAATGGGGTTACACTTCCTATTCTTACTTCAATCTAAACAATTTTTGGGGAATGCTTTGGACACTAAAAGGATTACATTTACTATTGCCATACCAATCGAAACCATATTGGAGAAGGTGGTGGACACTAAACGGTTGCATACACTATACATCCTCAATAGTGAAACATATTGTTTTATTAAAATACCTCTAAGCAAAATATTTAGAGCAGGCTGTTACCAAACAAAAATTAAATATTTAGCATTAAACATTAAGGGCCTCATTACGATGTCGGGCAGAACCTTTCCACCCAACACCGTCTCGGATTCAGGAACCGACGACTCGCGGTCGGCAGTTCCGCCTGACCAATTACGATGCGACCAAACACTGTTCGGTCAGTGTCCCATTGTTCCCTATGGGAGCTTGTGTTCTGCCCAACAACACTGGCTCCTATGGGGAAATGGAGTGTGTGTGTATAAAACCCTGCACCCTGTTGAGGGCACCCCATCGTGCCTGCCACACAGTGTAGGGTTTTACAGGAGGGTCCCTTGAATACCCCCTCAGCCCCCAACCAAAGGCCACAAGATGAAGTGGGCCCTGCTAGGGGCCCCCAAAGTCACTTTCCGGCAGCCTTTTCCTGTCAGACAATCAACATTGTAATCGGTCTGTCAGAAATGCTGTTCGTAGAGGTG
The DNA here is from genome assembly GCF_964204655.1 of Triturus cristatus. Taxonomy (NCBI): domain Eukaryota; kingdom Metazoa; phylum Chordata; class Amphibia; order Caudata; family Salamandridae; genus Triturus; species Triturus cristatus. Next base: position 1,251,770,017 of record NC_140591.1, read on the forward strand.
CACGATGCGGTTCTGAGCGACACAAATAGTCTGCGAGCCAATCAGAAGCGATTTGGAACAACTGCGCAGTCTCCTTTCTGACTGCGAATATCGTAATCGCTCAGGTGGATTGTCAATTGAGTGAGACGGTCGGAAGGTTTCTGATGTGGTCTAGGAAATTCCAACTGTCAGGCAGAGGCTTCCGGCTAACATCGTAATGAGGCCCTAAACTATTAGATATTTTTTATTTACAAAATATGTAAATACAAATTTGAGGTTTGAAGGGGTTTCTGGGTAAGAAAATGTTGGTGGATACATACAAGCCACACCTCCCTGGACTCCCCCAGATGTATAGTTTTCAGGAATGTCTGGGTTTGGCAAGTTTCCCTAGATGACATCTGAGCCCAGGATCGAAAACACAGGTAACCCCCCTACAAAAACAGGTCATTTTGAGATCGATCATTTTGATGCCTCTATAATATGTTTTCGTCCCTTCCCTATCGGGAGCACTTGGCCCACCCACACAAGTGAGGTAGCATTTTTATTGGGAGACCTGGGGGAATGCTGGGTGGTAGGACATTTGTGCCAGTCCAGTGATCCCACAACTTTCCCACACAGAAATGTGAGGAAACAAATTTACAAGGGCTTCTGGGTGAATACAACTTGTGGGATCCACACAAAACGTATAAAATATTATTCCCTCAATGACCAGTTTCCAAAAAGATGTGAGGGCAAAAGGTGTTTACTACAGAGTATGTATGCACTGATGGTAAAAAGCAAAAACACACACCAAAACATTACTGCACACACAACCAAACAACCCAAGATGGCGACTTGTAAGGAGCTCAAGGAGTGAGCTCCACTGGTTAGGGATCAAAACTTGCTAAAGATATCCCTGATTACCCCGTGCCGGCCCTGCCGCTTCAAGGCAACTGAAGAAATAAGCAACAGAATAAATGACGATAAGAAACATCTCTTCAGCGGAGGCACTAACATAATGCAGACACTTACTGGAGACGAGTCACTGGAGTCCACCACTGCAGGAGTTGAGCCTTTGATGTTATTGATCCGTCCTTTTACCCAGTTCTCCCACTTTACCGGAGAGGTGGATCGAAGGGCCCCAGGTGTGCACAGAGACAAGTGACAGATTGCAGGAGTGCGTCTCATCAGCGCCAGGATCTTCTGTGATGGTACGCCATCTGACCAGGATTGTGCTCATCCCTGGAATCGGTGCTGCAGACCCGACTGGGGACCCGACCTGCACCCAAGCTTTTTTGTGGCACCGGAGGTGCCCCGAGGGTCTCTGGACGAGCGCCGGAGAGGGTGGCGAACCGCAGGAGAAATTCTTTGGTGGCAGGGACTGGATCCAGGGGGGCGTGGACCCGTCTGCGTGGCATGCTCTTCCTCAGCGCCAACGACAGCTAGCAGACTCCCGGGAGATCACCTCGGCATGGACTCAGCCATCTACAGGTACTGCCTCTCCCTCCACCAGCTGAGAAACCCCAAGAAATGAAGCTCGCAGCTGGTCTAGCTAGTGCTCAGGATCAGCCTTGAGCTCCGCTTTGTTTTGGGGCTACCATTGCGGAGACTCGAATTAGCCCGCCACCTACAGGGACTAACCCTCCCCACCTCCACCAGCAGTGACCATCCAGGAAACGAAGCTCAGTGTTTGGACACGCCCATATACAGGATCAGCCCTGAGCACCCTCCATGCTAGGTGCTCCCATGATTCTTTGCAACTGACTGCCACAATGACCTGTGGGCTGATGAGCTAGACCCTCCCAATCTCTGTTTCCAGCCATGATCTGGGAGTCCCTCCCTTTTGTTTTGCTCACTGATTCCGCTTTCCGGTACTTGTGGAATCGCCATCACTGACTGCTCGGTGTTCAGTGCGAGGCCCCCAGTTTGTGTGCATGATCTGGGAGTCCCCCCCTTGTGTTTTGCGTGCAGACTGCACATCCCGGTGCTGGTGCAATCAACACCATTGACTTCCCGTTGTTTGGTGCGAGGTCTCCAGTTTGTTTGCTTGCTGAAAACTGCACAACATCCCCCAAAATGGCACGCACAATTATTTAAATAGAGAAAGGACTACCTACCCCAAAACCAACTGCAGAGACAAGACATTGGATTCGAATCACAACAGGTCACTAAACAGAAACAAAGGACAAATTACTGACATCTATGTCTAGGACTACACCCAGAGAGGTAAGATTCATGGAAAGAGCAATAGGACTGCTCCCCAGAGCTACACTATCACTGGATAAGCAAGCAGCCATCTTGGAATGGCTTCTGTATCAGCTAATTAAAACATAACATGCGATACACAATAACTCAGCACCTACCTAAAAGTCAATCTGTAACAACAGAAGTAATACAGTGCAACATCTGTAATAGTAAACAAACATGAAATGATCTCCCAAGTGAATAAATCGATGTTGGACTTGGCCCTTTTTGCAGGGTCATCCCTAAACTTTTTGCCTTCCTCCTGCATTTTTTCTGACCTGTTGTTGGCTGTTTTATGACTCTGGGCACTTTACCACTGCTGTTCAGTGCTAAAGTGCATATGCTCTCCCTATTTAAAATGTATATGTTGGTTGGATTCCATGATTGGCTTATTTGGTTTACTGTCAGAACCCAGTAAAGTGCACCAAGAGTGCCCAGGGCTTGTAAATACAAATGCTGCTGGTGGGCTTCCAGCACTGGTTGTGCCACCCACAGAAGCGGCCTAGTAAAATGCGTCTAAGGTCTGCCATTGCAGAACCTGCGTGCAGTCTGGTACTGTCATGCTGACTGGGCAAGTGCACCCATGTCCCAGTCCCTACACCTTCCCTTAACTTCATATTAGTCACCCCTATGGTAGGCCCAAGGGCAGGGTGCATTGTAAGCATAAAGTAGGACAAGCCCTGATGTGTGTGGCATGTCCTAATAGTGAATTACAGCCATTTTCGTTTTTCACTATTGCAAGGCTACCTGTTCCCATAGGCCATAATGGGCTGTTAGAATTGTTACATCCTATGATCCTAACAGACCCAGGGAACATGGTAGAAATTCGAGTTTAGTATGCCTGAACTCGGAATAATGAAATACATCTTTTAGTAAAGTTTATTTTAATATTCTGTGTTTGCAAATACCACTTTTAGAAAGTTGGTATTTGCTTGCCTAACCATTTCAGCCCGCCTCTGCTATGATGTGTATCTGCCTGTCTGGTTTGTGTGAGTGACAGGGCTGGGGAAACCCAGAGGGGCAGGGCTAGGTAGCCTGGTGGTGAATAGAGAGATTGACATCCAGATGGGTGGGAGGAGTGCACCTGGACTCTGAATAGGGCTGTGCTCTGCCACCACAATGCTGGCTCCAACTCCTTGGAGCGGCTGATGTCTCTGCCCTGCACCCTGAATAGAAAGGCAGAGTCATGTCAACAAAGTGCTCAGGAACTGGTTTGGACTGGGTAAAGGCCCCTCTACCCCAGAGGAACAAAGGAATTAGGGGTATAAGTATTGGGACCCTGCTCCCAAGAAATTAGATCCTGCTTGACAAGAAGAACCTCTGCCTGAGGAGAAGGAACTGGGAAAGCTGTAAGGAGGAGTACTGTCCCTGACCTGGGGGATTGGCCTGCAGTGGTTGCCTTGCTGCTGGAAGGAGAGGAGAAAGACTACAAAGACTTTATTTCAACTTGTGCTTAAAAGATCTCCAAGGGCTTGTGCTGAGCTTGCCCCCTGAACGAAGTCCCAGGACCAGTGGACTTCACCCCGCAGCTCCCCAGAGTTCTTTGGAAGTGCCTGCTGCTGTTGTTGGGCCTTCTGAGGGACTGCGGGTCACAAGGAGCTGGAGGCGCGACTCAAGAAGGAGCAGCGTGCCGCCATCGGAGCTGTTGTCGTCGCATCTCGCAAAGGGTGTCGCCGCTGCAGCATCGCATCGAGTGGAAGCGTCTCGCATCATTCTGGAAGTGCCTCGCAACGCCGAAGAAGCGTGTCGCCATCGCAGCCATCGTAGCTGACGCATTGCACCGCATCAAGAGAAGAGTCTCGCATCGAGGAAGAAGCATGTCGCCATCGCAGCCATCGTAGTTGTTGCATTGCACCGCATCAAGAAAAGCGCCTCGCATCCATGGAGAAGCGTGCCGCCGTCGAAGCTGCTGTCGTCGCATCGTGTAAAGGGGTGATGCCGCTGCAGCATCGCATCGAGCGGAAGCGTCTCGCAAATGTGGGAGAAGTGTGCCGCTGCCAAGGCCGCTGTCGTCGCATCGCGTAAAGGGGTGACGCCGCTGCAGCCGATGCATCGAGGCGAGTCTTCTCGCAACATCGGAGAAGCGTAATGCATCTGGAAGATCTTCACGTCTTTATTTGTTTACACCAAAAACGTAATCGCATCAGCATCGTTGCAACACTTTTGTTGCCCTGCGTGTCGCATCTAAGGTACATTGACTTAAAGTGTTGCATTTAAGAACTTAAGAGAACTAAGCAAACTTCTACCATCTAAAGTAACAGTATTGTGTATTTTTGTCGTTTAATGGTCTTGTGGTAACTCTATATAAAGAATCCTTATTTTTAATATAAAAACCTGTGTGGTGTCCATCTGTAGTGTTGTCACTTGGTTACTATATGTGTTCACAAATGCTTAACCTATAACGCTCTGAGATAAGCCTTGTCTGCTCGCACCAAGCTACCTAGAGGGTGAGCAGGGGTTATTTATGAGTGTAACCCATGAATAGAGGAAAGGTTCCCTGCTTGTCACAAGTACCTACCTGTGCCAACCAGAGAACCCGGATTCTAACAATCGAGTCTTCAAATTTTTGTGAAAAATTGTTTTCCTTTATTTTAATTCCTTTATGTGATATTTCTTCATCAGATTTTGTTCATAAACAACACAATACAATGTTCATAGCCATAGCCGACATGACGCGTTTCGTCCTTACGGGACTTCTTCAAGGCTGTTTGTGTTTTTTTAGTTCATTCACAGTTGTAGCAGACAAAATCGTGTCCCGTTACATCCAATAAAATACTGCAAATCTAGTTCTTCTAATAAAAGGCAACAATATTGCGATCTTTGTAAGCTGATACCTCTAAGGTCTCATGGTGACCCTAGAGCTTATATTAAAAAGCACCACTTTTGTAGTTTATGTGTGTTGATAAGTCTGAGGGGTATAGTAGCCCCACATTAGTGCAGAAGCAAAGATATGAGTGGTCTGAGGTCCGGGTCTGTACTATAAGATCTGATATAGGGCCACCGTGGGGACGAAACGTGTCGCGTCAGCTATGGCTATGAACATTGTATTGTGTTTTTTATTAACAAAATCTGATGAAGAAGTATCACATAAAGGAATTACTTGATTTATTCACTTGGGAGATCATTTCATGTTTGATTACTATTCCAGATGTTGCACTGTATTATTTCTGTTGTTACACATTGACTTTTAGGTAGGTGCTGAGTTATTGAGTATCTTGTGTTTTTGGTCATCCAAATTAGTGGGAACTAGGAAGGTCAAGTTCTCAGCTCTTTGCACTACCTTCTCTGCCCAAACATGCGTCTGATTTCATTCTACGACTACATAAACCACTAAGCCTTTGGTGATATTTCTACAAAAAACTTTCAGTTAATTAAAACATAACATGCGTGTGATTTCATCCTACGACTACATAAACTACAAAGCCATTGGTGATATTTCTACAAAACTGGGCAGCCACCATGATCTAAGACCAAAAAGATTTATTCAGGTCTATAATTAGATAGAGACACAGGCTTTCGCCCACCTCATGGGCAATGGATTCTTGACTACACCACTAGAGGACCCGCTAATAGAAATGGGGAGCAGACCCAGAACATTGGATGGTGTAATTTTATCTGATTTGATTCTAAATTACAATTGTATTATTGCAGATCATTTAAGATGGGAAAAGTCACCATGGCGCTATAGCATACTCTTTAGGTAGGCCTAGCTCATAGGATAGACCTTTTGGGGTCTCTACCTCTATAGTTCACTATTTTTAACAGACCTCCGGTCTGGGAGTTTCCCCACTCTCCCCAGCATGGCCCTGCCTGACCTCCACGGGCAACAACTACTACACCGTTGTCTATCCTCCTAATCTCTCCAAAACTGTCACTAAATCCTTCAAACACTCCATCCTGAAAAGTCACCCCGAGACCCTGGTCTCCGACCTGCGATTCAGCGCGTACAAGGGCACAGTCATTAATGACCTCATCTTCTACTTCAGAAAAACATCTCTATGGCGTAATGCCTTCTCAAACCTCCTTAAGGAACACGAAGCCAGAAACATTCCATACAGCAATAAACTCACGATCGTACCGTCCACAAACCTGGGTGCTGACCTCACCATCACTCTATACAAAAACAAAATCATCCTGATACAAGCTCGACCCAAAGACCTCACTAAATTTCTGGACCTCTTCACCCTCCTTAAAAAACATGTGCACGATCCTCCCCTGTCCACGCTCCCCTACAACATCCCTCGCCCAATCCGCCAAGGGTGCCTAGCCTTTCACAAACCACCCGTGATAGGGATCACGTCATTGATCGACCTAGCCCCACTACCATGCCACCAGCGCATGTCAACCACTGCATGCCTATACCACTGACCTCAGGCCTGCAAGCTCCCCCCTCTCTTATGGCTACTGAAATTCCCCCTAGGGCTGCACCTCCACACGCAGCCTTGCCACCTCTCAGAGCAGGAAGTTATGGCCCTCTTCCTTACCTAAAATCCTACCCCTGTCACGCCTAGCCCTCTAGACCTCACGGAGGAAGAAGTTGTAGTTCCAGCCCTCCTCTCTAGCTACGAATCTGCCCTGACAACCCTATGCCCTTCAGACCTGAGTGACGAACACCCTATCCGCACGGTTGCAACCAACCCCAACAGATCAGCTACCCTCCGCAACAGAGGAGTGGTCAATAGCAACCTAGCGCTAGTACCCTTCTCTGCCCCTAACCACAAAACACACTCCAACCCCACTCTATCCAGCCTCCTAACTGCTGCTCAGCAGTAAAATATGCCTCTGATTTCACTGATCTCCTCCTGAACCAAAAATTGGACTTAACGATCTTGACTGAATCTTGGCTCAACAAAGCCTCATCGCCCTGCCTAGACCTCTTAGTCCTGCCCAATTAAAACATCGTAAGGCTGGACTGGCAATCAAAAAAAAAGGAGGAGGCATTGCCTGCATCTACCACTCTAACCTCCTTGTTACTGAACTTCTGGCTGATCCTACAGACTCCTGCGAATACCTTGCACTCTCCACTTGCAACAACACCACCCAACTTTGCAGACTGAATATCTTTTACCACCCCCAGGCAATAATGACACCTTCACTGACCACCTCATGGAAATCATCACCACCAAGGCTTCCCCTAACTCTAATGTCATTTTCCTTGGAGATTTCAACTTGCACTGGAACGACCCTAAGGACCCTCAGGTCAACGCCATCAGAGACTTCTTGGACGACCAAGCCCTTACCCAAGCCTGCGTACTCCCTTCTCACTCTAAAGGCGCCACTCTAGACAGGATCATCGCAAAGGAATCAGCGGTGAAACTTATCTCTATAGACCCATGTGATTGGTCTGACCACCACGCTATCTCCTTCCTTCTGCCTGGCACCCACAAGACATGGACACTACAACCAGTGATCCCCAAACGATGGGTTAGAGACACGAAGAACCTTGATCTCTGGAAATTTGCTGCGCGCTGTGAGACTGACCCCCCATCTCACTTTGGTCAACAACCTCACGGAACATTATTCCTCTACTATATCCGACATTCTCGATGACCTTGCTCTGCTAAAACTCAAAAGAACCTAGATCAAAGACAGGAATCCCTGGTTCAACATATCCCTCAACAATGAGAGGAGATCCCTTCGGCAGACAGAACATAACTGTAAACAGCACCCGTCAGCAGCCCATCTAAAACTTCTCCGCCAGGCCAGATATGCCTACAACAGGAAAATCCTCAACTCGAAAAAAGAATTCTTCAGAACAGAAGTAGACAACGCCAAGAATAGACCTAACAAGCTATTCGATTTGGTCAAACATCAATCTAACAAACTAGCAAAAACCTCCAAAGAAACCCCTAAATCTCTAATATCTTGTGAGGAATTTTCCTCCTTCTTCTGCGACCAAATCTCTGCCCTAGGAAACAAACTTAAATCCGCAACTTTCTCCCAAACTCCATCGGCTCTACCTCCTCCCTCCGCACTGCCCTCCCAGACTTCACTCAAAAAACAAGCGCACTGGTCCAACTTTAAAGTCTACGACGAACACTGTGTCTCGAAAATTCTATCCTTCCAAAACCCGAACAATCACTTCAATGATTGTTTCCCCTCTAACTGCCTTGCCGCCGCCTATCAGGCTATCATCCCTTCCTGGACTGCAATAATCAAGCTTCCCTCCTACAGGGATCGATACTTGACTCTCTTATAACCGGCCAAGTTGCCCCCATTCTACAAAAAATCTACACTGGATCCTGCCTCCCCTGACAACTACAGACCTATATCTAACATCCCACTCCTAGCCAAAGTTCTGGAGAAATGTGTCCAACAGCAGCTGAGCCTACACATCACCAACTTCCACTTACTAGGCGACTTCCAATCCGGGTTCAGACCTGGACACAGCACTGAAACCACCCTCCTCCACATTGTGGATGATGCCCTCCAAGACCTTGACCAAGGCAAAACCTGTCTCCTTATCCTCTTAGATCTATCATCGGCCTTCGATACGGTTGACCGCAAAACACTCCTTGAACGCCTCAAACTCAGGATGGGTTTGGATGGCACCGTTCTTGAATGGTTTAGGTTCTTCCTCCAGAATAGCTCACAGAGAGTCCTAATCAATGGCAAACTATCCGCTCCCTCTCCGATCATGGTTGGAGTCCCCCAATGTTCTACCCTGTCGTCTACCCTCTTCAATCTTTACCTTGAACCACTCACAGAGGTGCTATGCACCACCAATATCTCCTACCACATGTACGCCGACGACACACAGATCTACATTAAAATCTCTTGGCCTAAGGACATTCTCTCCCTGAATGAGGCTTTAAAGCTGACTGTTCGCTGGCTCAGTTTCTTCTAATCTCCCCACCAAAAACTAATCCAGACATCCACGAATGGATCAAGGCTATCACAGTGCTAAACTGCCCTCCTACCATTGTGGACTCTGCTAAATCCCTTGGAATAACCCCAGACGGCAGCTTGAACATGTTTGGCCATGTCAATTCGATGGCCAAAACTGCCAGATTTTACCTGAGTTACCTAAGAAACCTGAAACCCATCCTCAACAGTCCCGACCTAAAAACGGCAATCCAGGCACTAGTCATCTCCAGACTAGAATATGGAAGCTCTACTCTCGCAGGTCTACCCAAGAGCTCTCTGGCCCCACTGAAAGCCTGCCTCAATGCCGCCGCCAGACTCCTAACCGGTTCAAAGAAATTCAATCACATCTCTCCCCACCTTAAAGCTCTGAACTGGCTTCCTCTCAAGGCCAAAATCCAACTTAGGCTGGCTGCATTACTCACAAGACTTTGTACTCCTATTCCCCTGCATTCCTCGCCCAGAAACTCGTGATATCCAGAGGAGCCAGAAACTGCCAGAGACCTTTTGCTCAAACCAGCTTGTTTCTGGAAAAAAAACCTGCAATCGGGCCTTCTTTGAGCCGCTCCAAGAATATGGAACTCTCTCTCGCCCACCATCAAAAGACTTTCATCTTTGGCACGCTTTGAAAAGGAAACCAAAATGTTCCTAATGGGCAAATTCCTCACTTAACGATCGCATTACAATCACCTCAGCTGCCTTGTTCCACCCACCATTACGGCATTATCCATGGCCTTTCTGGATGATACCTTCCCAGCCCTTCTGGGCATGCCACCCGGAAGTTGAGACTGCTTATTTTCTTGTACAATGAATCTACCTGTTTTTATCCCAAATGTATCCAAGATTTGAAACTGTTTGTTTTTTTGGTATATTATATCTACCCCTTTGTATCCCAATGATATCCTCCCCTCCTAAGTCTTTTGTATACCACCCATCAATACTGTACTCTCTGATACCCTCACGAGTCTGGTTCGCGCTCTATAAAACTTTAAAATAAAAATAAATAAAATAAACCACTAGTCAATCCCAGGAAATCTGGTTGGATCTGGCACATGGGTAAGTAAATGGTTAAAAAAAAAACTTTATTCAACAATGACTTTCTGAAATACAATCTGAAAAAATCATTGTTAAAAATGTCAACATTAGATCAAAGAACCACTGACTTACAACTCATGAGCTGTAAAGACCCATCAAGGTACCAACCAGTCCATTCACACGCCTTTCATGTGTTATTCACAGAATACTATTCACACTGCAAGCTGTGGGCCCAACACTAACCCTAGGCATAAAACTCCGTTCCGCTCAAGGAGTTTGCAGATTTGTGGCAACTCCACATTCCGTGTAGAACATGGAGTTGCCAAAAACTCTGCGCTCTGCCCCGGAGCGGAGGTTTTGATGTGGTCGCATGCCAAAAATGGGTTTTCACATGCACGGGAGCGACTTACAGTGTGCCTGCGATCGCCGTTGAGATTTCCCATCTGTTGGTGAGCTCCACAAGATTTGGTAGCCAGCTCCACGATCCAGAGTGAGTGTGCGATCGCGAACACGTCATTCGGGTACGCCATCAGACTTCCGGCGGAAGTTTTGTGAAGATTGCGATCACAAACACGCATAATTTGCAATCTGGAGAAGAATCTCTCTTGAGCAGCATCAAAACCTTCCCGAAATGATGATTTGGATTAAAAAAACTCCTCAGACATTTGGCTGTACTTTTTGGTGCAAGGAGTCCTTTTTCTTTTTTTACTTTTTTTTAAGAGGAAGGAAGTGCCCCAGAGTCTCCAACTTCCTATTCCTGTCCAGCAGGCTCCTCCCAGTGCTTATTCCATCTCCTGTTTACTCTTCATTTGGATTTGGAGCTAGAAGGATCCCTCTGTGTGTCTGCTGCATCATATACCATTGGATTTGAGGACTTTTTAATTTAAGTAAGTTTGAAAATTGGTGTTGTTAGTTTGATTGGGGCATTGCACCTACATTTGTTTGTACTTTTCATCATTTTAAAAATAAATTATTGTGGTGGGCGGCCTGTAGTTTAATAGGGGCCTAGTTGTTTGTTTGTAAGTAATTGTTCTTCTTTTATAAAGGAAACATGTTGCACAGTTCACTGCATTTTCTCCAACTTTTGAAATCAATTTGAAATATTTATTTAATTCACTAGCCGGCCAGTAGTCTGCCAATAGGGCTTTCAGCCAGTAGGCCCAGAGCTACTTATGGGTGCATGAAACAAACTGTTTCTGTGGTTTCTGTGGAATTTAAACATCATTTAGGGCATGGATGGCACTGGATTGAATTGCAAAAGGTTTTTTTGGGGGGTATTTCACTTTTTAGGTCTTGCCTAGCGTTGCAGCGCGTATGCGCTGACACTTTGCGAAGCATGCATAATTCAGTATAGCATGGAAGCTTCGTGGAAGCTCCGCCCACTATCTGCCCATCATTTTCATTGGCTTGTGCCTTAAATACTGCCTTCTGATTGGTTGTAGGCTTGTTAGTCCCTCCTTATGATGGCTATGTTGTCATTTGTGTCCTTCCAAGGCTACTGGCCCCTTTACTCCACAGACTACTTTCTTCCCGTGCTCCCCTGCAGTCCGATGCCTTCTCGCCCGCCCCCCTCCACCCCACCCCCGTTCATGCCTTCTCGCTTGCCCACCGCCAGCTGACCCCCTCCCTGTTTGTGCCTGTCCGCACTCTCGTTTGCAATGCAATAGGTCTTGCGTAAATGCGAGTCCTATTGCATTGCAAATGCTTGTGTTTTTCCCCTCTGAGTCTCTGGCACTCATCTTTTCTACCCACCTCTCTCCTGAGTGATGCCCACCAACCTAGATAACAGAGTAAGCTAATAGTTTTTACAAGCCGAAACCTATTGGCTCTGCTTGTGCTTGTTTTTACAGGTGCCAGGCTGATTTATTTGTCGCCGAGGGACAGCTATTACAGCTTCTAACATTCCAACCAATCACAGTGTGATTCTCAGGCTGCTTTCTGCATGAGCTTTAGCCAGTGGCAGTAAGAGGGATTAACATGGGCCACATCAGAGCCTGCGCCCTGCCCTCACTGCTACTGATTGGAAGAAACGGTGGAAACCTGGAAAGGGCTAACGCTGGGAGTGTACACATGCGCAGGGCTCAGTTTGAAGTCATGTGACCCGCCTCCGTTGCTTGGGGCTGGCGTGGTTCGACGGGTGGAGGAGGAAGAGCATGGTCCGGGGCCGCCTACCACATGTTTGTACTAATGGAGGATCTGCTGGACAAGATAAAGCTGCTCAACTACGAGGAGGAGGTGCTGAGGAGGCACAACAGGAAGGCAGGTAATGGGTCGAGGGGCCTGCACTGCCCATCCTGCAGTGAGGGCAGAAGAACACACCATGCTGATGGAACTCCTTCCCGTGCATTGCTTGTGTTACTCACCAGTCACCGTTAGAACATGCGTCCTACTCTATGAAATACAGTGCTGTGAACAACCCACCCTTTTCCCCCATTGGGGTTCTCTAAAGGTATCTCCATGCCATGGCCCAACGCACCCCTGGCCCCATTGGTGTCCTCTAAAGGTATCTCCAAGCCTTGCTGCAACCCACCTCTGGTCCCATTCGTGTACTCTACAGGTATCGCCATACCATGCTCCAACCCACCCCTGCCCCCATTGGAGTTCTCTAACCGTAAGGGTTAAGGTTCGCCTTTCAAACAAAACTTCACAGCTAAATCTGGCACCTTTCTTTTTGGTCATTGCTTCTCTGTCCTACCCATCCATCTACTGGGACTATTCCCTGGTAAGTGCGATGCAGTCATAAGACTGTCAACCATATGGCCATTTATAGGATCAGGCCACCCTGGCAAGCTGGCATGCTACAACAAGCATTTGCAATGCAATAGGTCTCGCATTTACTCGAGTTTGAGCTAATGACATTGCAAATGACAATGCCTTTTATTTTTGTTTTTATTTTTAAAACATAAATAAAAGGCATTGTCATTTACAATGCTATTAGCTTAAACTCAAGTAAACGTGAGACCTATTTGCATTGCAAATGCTTGTTTTCATGTGTGGTTGTTGTGTAACTTGCAAACCATTTTAGCCCTTTGGATTTTGTTTTTTGGCATTGTTGTATGAAAGCTGTGTTGTTTAGCACCCCTCCTTTGTCTGGCCAGTGTGTGAGTGTGTTTGTAATAGTGGGCCAGCATTTGCCTTGGCTTAGCTTCCCCGTGTAGCCAGAGGCCATTTTGTAAAGTCTGTGTCCATATAGGCCTGCTTGTGTTAATTGTTTTCCAGACCTCCTGCTTGTTGTTGTTGTGTGTGACTGACCATGTGGCTGGTGGACATTTTGTGAAGGCAGCCAGTGTGCTTTTGCCACAGGCCTGCATTGTCAGTCTTCCCTTTATTGTTGTTGTGGCCTGGCTATGTGGCTGGCGGCCATTTTGTGAAGGCAGCCAGTGTGCTTCTGCATTAGGCCTGCATGTCTTTTCTCTGTTCCTCTTGGCTTATTCATCCTATCCATTGTCAGCTGCAGCTCTCTGAATGCTGAATCCCACATGATGTACAATGCCAAACCAGATCCGTTATATTTGTATTTTTGTTGTTGTTCTTCTTCTTTCCTATCCTTCCTCAGTGTACTGTACACTAGTACACCAACCATGAAAGCCCTTGTTTTTGTCAAAGTCTCACAAATGTCTAGACTGTGTTGTTAGTTTTTTTTAAATAACTGAGGTAAGACATTTAACAATATTAATAGCACTAACAAGCGTGACCACACACTAAGTTATATATTATAGTTATTTGTTTGTACTAGTAGTAATTGAACCACTACAATGAATGCCACATTTTACTGATGTTCTTCTTGCTTCTTTGCTTTTAGGTGCACAAAAGAGGAGGAGACATCATCACCCATTGTACTGCCAGACAGAATTCCTGCTGCGCCCGACGTCAAGTGAAGTGTGACCACAGACATTTCTTCAACTTGTGCCACTGCGTGCTGCTGACATCTTCAAGATGGCCCCAATGGTCCAGTACCAATAAAGATGCCAGTGAGAAGAAGGCACTGCCACTTACCAAGACTGGTATGTCGCCCAAGACCTTTCTTGGGGAACCAAAAATTGCACCTGCAGCAGCGGTGTCCGGGGAGCAAGCTCGGAGCAGCCAACCCCACCAACCTAGGCCAAAGCACATATCTGTTGCAGAGGCAGCCAGTCTAATCACGAGTCCAACGCCGATGAGCAGTGATGTTGAAATTGACTTTTCATTATCGCAAAGTAGTACACAATCAATGCAGGGAACTGGGATAAGTGAGCAACAACTGCCTCAACCACCCCCAATAGTGGTTGTTCCTCCCGAAGTAGGGCCAGTTCAGGAGATCAAGCTTCCTGCAGAGGAAGAAGAAGAGCAAGCCACTCTTTCAGAAGATCCATTGTCTTCCAGTTATCCAACAAGGAAAAGGAGGGTTAGTTCATCAACTTCTTCTCCTAGCCCCCTTTCTGATGGTCTGGACACCACTTGGATCCAGCGTCCATCTGAGTTGGAGACACGCCAAACCCACGAGACAAGGCTAGGTAAAAGGAAGGTTCCAGAAAGCCTGAGAGTTATGGAGGTAGATGTAGAAGAGGAGGATGGTGATGACAAGCCAGTCATCTTGGACATTATTCCCACCCCAGTGAAGACCGACATTACCTCATCCCAAATTGTTGTGAGGGATGTGGCGCAGATACCACCAACACAGATGATATCACCAACACCACCTGCAGCTTCCATATTTTGCCAGCAGTGACCTACATCGACCACAACCACCTCAGTTGAAGTAAGTACAGCAGAGAGTCAAACTTCACTCCCACCTACCAGTTCATCCGGCATTGCAAGTCGCTCCAGCAGCAACAGAAAGTTGACCTCCCCAGTTTGTGACTTCTTTTTGGTTAACAGGAAGGAGGTGAACATTGCTATATGCTCCATTTGTGGACAAGGTGTTAGTCGGGGTAAGCTTGGTACAAACTATGGTACCGGAGGCCAAGCAACCCATCTGAAAAAACACCAGTTGATCCAGTGGGAGGCGCACCTTAGTGGCCCAAAACTGCACCCATTGTTGTTGGTGAAAATGAAGAAGTAGAAGATCCGATCACGGTGGAAGGTGAACAAGAGGGAGACATTCCTCTGGTACACTAAGTAGCCCTGTCCCTAGCAGTGCAGTGGTACCGCCCACATCCTCATCAGCAACATCGCAGTGGCACAAGACTAAGAGCCAGGCTGAGACACTAAGGGGTCCCAGGCAAGAGTTCACCGTGGCATTTAGATGTCACCTGCATCAGTGGCACCAGAAAAGAAAAAAATCCAGGCTATCATTCTCAGCATGTTTAGGTCGGTAATGTGATTTGTGTGTACAGCGCTGATTAGAGCGCTTGGGAGATCCAAGTTGCCTCATTTAAAAAAAATTGTGATTTTACCTGATTGTGTGCTAATTTAACTTGTGCTTTTAGCTTACTTGATAACTGCTCGTGCTGACTGCGGTGCCCGACTGTTAGAGCGGACCCACTTGGAAGTCAGCGCTCTAGCTTCTTGGCCGGCCCCTTCCTACCACTGCCTACAAAACACCGGATGCCGCGACCACACAGCGGGCACACCCATGGCACACCGAAGGCGTGCCAAAGGCAAACCCGTCGGCACCCGGAGCGCGGCCAGCGCCATAACCCCTGTTCGTTTTTCAAGGTATGTTTATTCAAGAAGTGAACTTATCAGGCTCAACCCTGGTGAGTGCCCGCATCCTAAGCTAGAGCTGGATAAAACACACAACAACCATAGGCGCTGCAATATATGTTGCCTGGTGATCCTGAATTTAGGTACGAACTACTTGCACAGGAATAGGGAAGGGAGTTTGCCTCACAATAATAAGCACAATAATGCCACTCAGGACAGTAGGGTTTCCCAATCCTATGTCTTAACACAAGACATCTTTGATAAGAATCTTAAATCTATCAGCTGCTTCTTAATCAACGCTAGGTCAATGACCAAACATAAACATGATCTAGAGAACTTGATTTTAGTAGAAAACCCAGACCTGATTTTTCTTACGGAATCCTGGGCTAATGAAACAAGTGATCCCGACTGGAATGTTGTAGTACTGGCTGGTTACTTTGTTGCAAATATTGATAGGGTAGGGACTCAGGGTGGGATTGCGTTAATTTATCAATCCTGCTATACGGTGAAAACTGTACCAGAACCATCTTTAGATGCCGAAGCAATGTCTTTTAGTGATAAAAACAATAATCGTGAACTCTTCCCGGGGCTACTGATTTATAGACCACCAGGGTCCAGGTCCTCTTTTATCACCTCCCTTCAGACTCATCTGAAATCCTGCTTAAATACTGACTCCTTTACGGTGTTAGGTGATTTTAACTTTCACCTGGAAGTTGATAACAATTCTGCCACAATAGGCCTGACTGACAATTTGGCCAGTTTTGGGCCGACTCAAATTGCCCGGGAACCTACACATCTAGCAGGCCATACATTGGATGGGATCTTCACAAATATTGAACTTATTGAAGTGAAGAGTACACAACCTCTACTTTGGTCAGATCACCATGCACTTCACTTCACTGTTAAGATCTTAGACAACAACCACTGTCGAAGGAATAGACACCCCTTGGCCAAATTACTTCCTTGGAAAACAATACAACAACAAGACTTGATCATAGCTCTGAAGGAGAAGCCCCCAACCTCTATAGATTCCAACAAGGCAGCAACTAACTTTGGCAATTGGATTAACCAGGCAGTTAATAAACTGGAACCGGAAGTACCTAAGCAGGCTAGGAGAAGGCAAGTGTCATCTCCCTGGTATTCAGTCAAGCTTAAACAATTTAAAATCAAATGCAGACATAAGGAACGCATTTGGAGATCCAAATACAGTACGGCACATAAGAAAGATTATTGCTTAGCCTTAGAGCAATATACGTTGGCAATAAAACAAGCAAAGACAGCTTATTTCACTTCCAAAATTCAGGAGGCCACAAATTCCTCTAAGGAACTATTCAAAACAGTGACGGCTTTGTCGAGCTGCCCGCAAGATACTGTTTTTGTTCCGGACCAAACTTTTGTGGACAAAGTCCAGACCGTCTATAATGAACTCCTGAATACTTCTGAAGTGAGGGGGAGAAACCATCTTGAGGGTCAGGAAGAGGAGACACTCCATTGCAGCTTAAGTCAGTTCTCCACTTTAAGTGAAGAGAAAGTGGTAGATTTATTGCTGCAAACTAAATTAGGGTCCCCACTTGATCCTTGTCCCCCACACATCCTACATCTGGTGCCTGAGGAGGTTTGTTCATACTTAACCCCACTATTAAACCATATCACTAGTTCAGCGGTCTTCCCTTTGTGTTGGAAAAAGGCCTGTATTCGACATATCTTAAAAAAAACATGCTCGACCCCCTAGAGGCTAAGAACTACCGCCCGATATCCTATCTACCTCTACCCTCCAAAATCTTGGAGAAAGCCATGAACTCTGAGTTGACAACCTATTTGGATCAACATAACATCCTTGATTCCACTCAGCATAGCTTTAGATCTCGGCACTACACGGAGTCAGCCCTGATCATGGCGACAGAGGAGATCCGTAAGGTGATGGATGGAGGTGGTAGGGCCGCCCTGAAACTGCTTGACCTTACGGCAGCCTTTGATACCGTAAATCATGCGGTATTAATACAAAGGCTGCAGGCCATCGGTATCAGTGGTAAAGCTCTGGCCCTCCTAACATCATTCTTGTCATCCAGGGATCAAATAATTCATTGGGAGGGACTTCAGTCAGAACTGTTTACTCTCCCTGGTGGAGTCCCCCAGGGCTCGGCCCTGTCCCCGACCATGTTTAACAAATATGTGCCCCCTCTAGCCACATTAATAAAAAGTCATGGTCTACTGCTCGTGTCCTATGCTGGTGACACGCAGCTAGTGGTGTCTGTTACGCAAAATGGGGACATGACAGCCGAACGGTTTCGTAACTGTCTTACATCGCTGATGTCCTAGATGAATGCCAACTTCTTAAAACTCAACACTGGAAAAACTGAGATTATAGAATTTGGTCATAAAGCATCGATCTGGAGCCAATCATGGTGGCCCATCGAAGCAGGAACATGCCCGGTTCCGGTGCCCAAGGCTCGAAACCTTGGCTTCCTGATTGACAAAGATCTAACACTTGCCTCTCAGATAAATCAAGTGGCTTCAACCTGTTTCTTCACGCTGAGGGTTCTACAGAAGATCCTTCCTTTCATTCCTTTCTCTCTGAGGAAAACAATGGTAGGAGCTTTAGTTCTATTGAAAATAGACTGTTGTAACGCTCTCTACTTATGAGCTGGCGAGAGGCAGCTCACTAAACTCCAATCACTTCAAAGCGCAGCAGCATGAGTACTGCTTAGGTTACCCAAACACCACCCCACCTCCGGCAGTATAAAGCAACTTCACTGGCTTCCAGTGAGACGGCGGGTAGAGTTAAAAGCCCTCTGCCTAGTTCATAAAGCCCTTTATAGAGGAGGGGCAAATGACCTACAATCTCTATTCCCTCGGTATGCTCCACCGTGCTGCCTAAGTTCTATTGACACAGGACTGGTACATCTTCGGAGGATAAAAAGAGTAAGATGGGGAGGGAAACAATTTTCATTCCAAGCAGCTAAGTTATGGAACTCCCTCCCCGTCCAAGTAAGACTTCAGTCCTGCTGGACGCTGTTTAGGAAAAACATAAAAACCTGTCTCTTTACGCAACTCTAATCTTTCTTGCTGTTCCATCTTTTCACATTGCTCAGCACTAAGACGCCTCGGCAATAGCGCGCTTTACAAATATTCAGTCAGTCAGTCAGTCAGTCAGTCAGTCAGTCGGAGGGGAAATATAAACACAACCACCCAATGGCACGTTTGTACAACGCGAAACTGGCTAAAATGTTAGAGCTGGACCTCCTCCCTTTTTCTTTTGTGGGAGGGGTGGGTTTTCTTGAATTTGTGCTAGCCATCGACCCAAAATGGAAGGTTCCCAGCCAGTGCTATTTTGCCAGAGTTGCTGTTCCAGCACTATATCACAACGTGCTGGAATTGCTTGGACAAGCTTTGCAGCATTGTGCTGTTCACACTATCCACCTGATGACAGACATGTAGAACAGTTGCCAATCCACTGATAACATGTGCATCACTGCACGCTAGATCTCTTTTGTGGGGGTTAGAGAAAAGATATCTGCCCCAGGTGTTGTTGACACTGCTGAGATTTTTAATGCCACTCGGAAACGTGCAACTGTAGCCATGTTCACCATGGAGAAATCTCATACTGCTGCAAACATTTTGGAAGACTTTGACAGCAAGGTCTTTGAATGGCTGCGACCAAGAGGGCTTACCATTGGTTTTGTTGCCATGGATAAGGGCATTAATATAGGTATAGTTAATAGCCGATGGTGACTACTTCAGTGTCCTGTGTTTAGCGCACTGAATTAACATAATTGTTCAAGACTTTCTGAAAAAAGAAGACAGAGTCCCAAACTTACTGACACCTGCAAAAGAATCTGCAAAATTTCAGCCGTTTTTTTAAAACCCCCAAGCAGCAGAGGATCATTCAATGTGATAATAGAATGCCAGTTAAAGCAATCATCCAGGAGGTGCCAACACATTGTAACTCAACTTATTACATGCTTGAACATCTGTTTGAGCAGTACAGACCAATCAAAGAATATGCTATGCAAAGAGGGGATGCTACTGTGAAAGGCATGATCATTGAGATGGACCAATAGGGCCTAGTTAAATGCCTGACAAGATGCTACTTCCTTTCAAGCTCTTCACACGTGAAGTCAGAAAGGAGGACTGTACTGTGGGCCAAGCTATCCCATTGTTGCACATGCTACAGTAGCAGCTGAAAGGGGTATCTGCAATGTTCACAGGTGTGGAGAAAAAAAGAAGCATATGAGTTGGTAGAGAGCTTAACCCTTCACTTATCTGAAAATACAAGGGTGCAAAGAGGCATTGTGTCATGCAACCATTACATTTTTGCCACAATTCTGGATCCACGGTACAAACCAGTACTGAACACATTGATTCCTTTTTCAGAAGGGAATGTTGCCAACTAAAAAACTTGAATAGCTATGAAAACAAGTCACTTAGAAAAAGAACGGCTGGGAATTAGAGGCCCATTACTTCAGCCCACAACAAGTAGTGCAGGGCAGCCGGTGTCAAGTTCAACTTCAGAGCCTGAGGGCAGTGCAGTTGGCCAACAGCAGCCAAAACCAACAACAACACCGAGAACAACATCAGCAACAAAAAGAACAGGAGCATCAGCCCCACCAAAATCGGAACAGGAATGGTTTCTACAGCAAGCGCTTGTTAGGTCCAGTGCAGAGGCAAAGGTGTAAGCAAAGCAGAGCACTCCTGAGCATTGAGCAGATGGTCCAGGCCTATCTGGATGACCCAACAGAGGTCTATATTGATCAAAACCCATTGCTGTCTTGGTATGGGAAAAAGCGCCAATGGTCAGTGCTCAGCAGGCTGGCGAAAAACTATCTGGCTTGCCCTGTCGCAAGTGTTCCTTCCGAGCGTATTTTCAGTGCTGCTAGTGCTGTTCTGACAGTGATAAGGACCCGTCTCTAGCCCCAAAACGTGGAGAGGTTAACCATGATCAGAATTAATCAGAACTTTATACCACCAGATTACACCATACCTGAAGTAGCACAGCAGGAAGATGATGACGGTGTCTGAGGTCATGGAAGTAGTATCTTAGATGACCTACTTCTGGGTGAACCACCAGAGTTTGAGGTCAAGCTCTACTTCCCTGATAAAAAGCCTCCCAAAAAGATACAGCTAAGGAATATTATTTACTTTTATTATTTGTGTTACACTGTCTTCCTGGTTCGAATCACAACAAATCCATCACCACTGTCTTACTCTTTTATTGTCGGGTTGGAGTTTCAACTGTGTGCAGTCAGTGAAAAAGTAAGTCCACTCCTCCAAGTCCTGCTCCAGTGCTGACTCGCCCTAAATCCATTTCCCTCAAGCCAAACATTGAATAGCGAATAGTTCAAGAAATGTGAATTGTGTGCCAGCCTCGTCGAGTCCCTCCGAAGAACCTGACTATAGCTATCCTCCTTTCCAAACCTAGAGGGACTGCCCGTAAGTACAGGTAAATGATGGCATGCATTGGACGCTGACTCTGAGTGATTGATGCTTGTGTTGTTGTGTGCATGATGTCTACTAGTATTTAATGTACACAAAAAAAGTGACTCAAGTCAATGTTTCCCTTCTTGTTTTTCAATAACAAAATGGTACTACTGCAGGCCAATCCATAGCATTTTTGATTCTGGAATCACTTGGTACACTACAGAGTTGGACACCATGATGATCATGCCATGCTCGTGTTCAGTCAGTAGGATCAGAGATCATTGATCGAATAACTCGGGGCATATCATGAAGTGGCCTAAAAGGTAAACAACAACACCAGACTTACATGTCTGTGTAGTGGTGAAGGTGAGTGTAGTGTTATGACTGACAGTGGTGCATTGATGAAGTTACTTAATTTGGAAAATGCTATTTTGCTGTGTATGTGTGCTCAGTGCTACTACCACCACTATCTTAGTAACAGGACAAAGGAAAGGAGTCTCTCTAGCATTACCGAACTTAAGTTCTCTAAACTCTCTTACATAAACAGCTCAGCAAGCGCAAAGTTGCAAACAAGTAAGATTAGTAGCGCCAAGCACCTGTCTAGTGTATAGAAGAATAACAATTGCATAATATTTGGGGAGAGGATGTAGCCTTACGGCTAGAGCGGTCAACATCGAAGCTGGGGAACCGGGTTTGAGTCTCAGCAACGACGCTGAACATCCTGTGATTCTGGGCAAATCACCTAATCTCCCCATGCCTAACAAAAAATGAATGTATCCTTGTGTAACGAAACTGGTGCTATGTAAAGTGCTCTGATACCCGATATCTTCTGGTCTAGTTTGCGCTATATAAAACTCTTTAAAAAAATGTACGATTTTTAAACGTATCTTACCTGCATGTAAACAGCGGCATTCTTGCTATTTGGGGAAAAATATACTTGCAATAACACAGAACAGAACACACAATAGTTCTATAATTAGCTACTCACCAAGCGCCACGACCTCAACACCTAGCAGGTCCAGCAGGTCCTGCTCCCGGTCCAAGATGTCGGACCACCAGTGAGTCAGCTGGTTGTGGGTGCGCCTGACCACAGAGCAGTGAAACACTGCTCAGCGCAGCCTCGCCCACCAGCGGTGTCGCTCTTGGGCACCATAGCTGGAGCCAAGGTTAAGGGGAGGTGGCGCTGTACAAAAAAAACAAGGGTGGCTGCCTCCACCTCGGAGAACAGGGCCCGGGTCTGCACCCCTTCTGCAAGGAAGGTGGCTCCTGTTCACACTAGCCATTGGCCTTCCCCTTCTTACTAGCCTTAGCCATGGTTCTGGTGGGGCGGGCGTCAGAAAACAAAATGTAGAAGAAAAAAATAAAGTCAGGAGAAGTAGGAAAGTAAAAAAAATAAAAAGCAATCAATAGAAAAATTGTACAAATAACGCAGTAAAAGGAGAAATAAAATGCAAAATATACACTTAGGGAAAGAGAGGGATAGATAATAAATAAAAAATGATCAGAAAAACAGTGTAAGAAGCAAAGGGTTGAAAAGATTGGAGAGGGATGAAAAAACAGGCCTCAGGAACATACAAAGAATAGAAAAACAAGATAGCTGCGCCCATAGGAGACCGTGTGGTGAAGTTCGCGTGATATTTCCCTCTGAGCACGTAATCCGCGTTGTCGAACATTAGAAATGTCTCAGGATCATGCTCAAGCATGCGGAACAAGCAACTCTGCATGCTCGCATAACTCAGCGTAGCATTGCAGAGTTTTTTTGCCACTGTGCGTAGGTTCGCATAGCGCGGCTACGCAAACTTCCCAACAAAATACAACACTTACATTCTCAAACAGTGCACTTCAAGGGCCCATCACTCTCACACGCCAACAGGACAAACACACCAGTCTCACCACCAAGCACCCAAACATAAGACAACTGACAAACACACCTCAAGCAAGTCCATACATATACTGGATACCAGCCACCAATACACTGCCAGTCCACTCACGCTGCCAGTCAAGTGCCAGTCTACATACACTGCCTGCCGAGCAAGCACCAGCCTACACACACTGCCAGCCAAGCGCCAGTTTACACATACCCCCAGCCAGGCACCAGTCCACAAGCAATGGCCAGGCAAGCACTAGTCCACATTCTCCACCAGCCAAGTGCTAGTCCACACGCACCACCAGCCAATTGCCAGTCCGCATGCACTGCCAGTCAAGCATCTGTCCATATGCACCCCCTGCCAAGCACTAGTCCACACACCGCCAGCCATGCACCAGTGTACACACACCACCAGCCAAATGCCAGTACACACAGACTGTCAACCGAACTTACTTTGAACACACAGACAGAGACACACACATACACGTAAAGTTTCCCTGGTGTCTTGTGACTTTCTGTCTCTCTTGGGGACAAATGGGCCTAAAACTATAGGCTAATCTGCCCTCAGGAGGGTCAGAAAATGGCCAACATATTGCCCCCATAATGGAGAGTGACCCTTGCCCATGGGACCACTCCCTGACATATAAACAAAGAAAATACCTGGTGTCTAGTGGCTTTCTGCCCCACTTGGGGGCATATGGGCCTAAAAAAAAGGCCGATCTGCCCCCAGGGAAGGCAGGCAATGGCCAAAATATTGACCCCATAATGAGGAGCAACCCTTACCCGAGGGGTCGATCCCCAACATATCAATAAATTCAATCCCTGGTGTGTAGTGGGTTTCTGCCCTCTTTAGAAGCAGATCACCCTAAAAACATGGCAGATCTAGCCCCAAGGGGGGCAGAAACAGCCAAAATATTGCCAATCAAAAAAGGTGGAGCGTCCTTGCCTAAGGGGCGACTTCGCACATGCCAAAACACATATCCCTGGTGTCTAGTGGGTTTCTGCCTCCCTTAGGGGCAGATCAGCCTAAAAATAGGTTTACCAAGTTATGAATGGGAGTGACTCTTGCCCAATAGGCCACTCCCAATGCCCCCAAAAATCGCTGCTGGCCTAGTGGGTGCATTCCTTCTGCACGGTCGTGGTCCCACCCACAATCGCGCAGCAGGAATGCACTTCTAAAGAGACACTGGAGGAAAGGAAAAGTTCTTTCCTTCCCTCCTTGTGCCTCTTTGCTGTCCCCGATGGTCCATGGAGATGTAAATTTTCCTCCTATGCACTGGAAGCAATGGCTTGCAGTTTGTCCCCAGTCTACTCTGATGATTTTGGTGCACCGTGTGCACGCCGTCATCATCAGATCGCCGGGAGGGGTCAGGGGTGGCAGCTGAAGCACTTCGGCTGCCACCCTTGGTGGGGGCATGTAGGTGGGTACACCACAGGGGAGTGCCAGTGCTTCCCCCGTGAGCAGCTGCCAGAACATAATGGTTACGTCTTCGGCACAGCAGCACCGCTGTCATGGATGTAACCATTACATCCAGGGCACAGAAAAGAATAATAAAATAACTGTTGTTCATTTGTAAATTAAAATATAATTATGAATATAAATTTGAATAAATATATTTCTTTTCATACACACTTATTACACTTCCATTATAAAGTAACATATAACATATTATTTATAAATTTACTATACTATAACATTTAAAATATAACAATATCTATACACAACCTATCAATAATAAAACTAAAATCACATACCCCTGCACCCAGTTCGTAAAGGGTGGTGTATTCCACATAACCGGCTGGTTACGATGTAATTTTAGCGGACTGGCGGTAGTGGACGTGCCCAATAGTGAACTAGCGACCTGCTAGCTCTGTGCCCGCCATGTTTTCCCTCCTCACCGGCACCCGCAGAGGTCTCAGATTCAGCCTGAGCCGCACTTCCACGTTGGGACACAGCTGCCCTGGAGCTCAGGTGGAGCTGCATGGTAGCAGTGCATGGTCTCCTCTAGGGCCTGGGAGGCAGAGGCAGAACTAGCGCAGCAGGAGTGTTTCCTGCTGGCTTCAGCTCAGTGGGCCTCATTGCTCAGCAGTACCAGGGAGAAACTGTCTTGGACAACGCTCTGGATCCCCTGAAAACACCTACTGGCTCAGGTAAAGGTACGGGAGCCTAGAGAGGGAAGTTGAGGAATCAAAAAGCTTTGCAAATAGGGGGAGATATCGACTGTTTGATACTGTTATTTGCCCCCTGAAATTAATAGTAGCTCTCCTCCCTTGTCAACCTCGGCTAGTAACACGGAGACTGTTGAGCCAGCCAGAATTTTAGACTATAGACCAAAGGAGCACTTGGTTAAGCCCGTGAAACTCAGGGAAAGTAGGGGTGAGGGCAAAAAGGCAGCCAAGAGAGGTTAGAGGGCAAAATAAAGATAACCCCCTATTTCTGGTCCTATTTTAGAATATTACCATCGGATGAGGACCTTTGAAAGCCAAGAATGGAGGTGACAGTGCAGTCAGATAGTCAGTAACTACCAGCCCTGACTTCAGAGGAAGGTATAAGAAAACTAACAACTCACCCTATAGTGGGGGTACCACAGCCCGCCATATACTTTAGTCAGGTTAGTGCGGGGGTGAAAGCAAGTGTGCCAGGTGACAATCTAGTTGCAAGCCTCCCTCAAGAAGCAGATCCCCTCCTCATAGGGAATATATCTTTGGGCGACAGGGTTCTTAATCCAGATTCTCCCACAAGTTTGCTAGAAGCCATGTTTGTATCACTGTTCGGGGGATATTAGGAAGGGTTTTGAAGTCTCAGAGGCCAACCAAGGGGAAATAAGGAACTTCTGTGAAGCACTGGAGAAAAAGATAGATCTCCTCTCCATCAGAACGCAGATTCTGGAAGATTCTATGGGCATTTTGAAAGAAGGCCTGGGGAAGGCCAAATCGGAGATTCGGACTCTAAGGGGGGGATAGGGTCATCCGGGGGAAATTCGAACACTTGGAAAACAGCACCAGGAAAAATAAATTTTGAAGGTGCCAGAAGTAAAGGAAGGGGAGGACATAACATCTTTTGTGGTTGCTAGTAGACCTGGCATCCTTGGTGTGGTTTCCCCTGATTTCTTTGCCTCTACCTCCTGTATTTTTGACACTGTGCTGGATTTCATTTTTGCTGGTTTGGATGCTTTGGGCACTTTGCCACTGCTGATCAGTGCCAAAGTGCAAGTGCTCCCTGGTTAAATTGTAATTATGATTGGTTATCCATGATTGGCATATTTGTTTTACCAGTAGGTCCCTAGTAAAGTGCACTGAGTGTGCCAGGGCTAGTGTTTCAAATGCTACTAGTGGGCCTGCAGTACTGATTGTGCCACCTACAGGAGTAGCCCTAAGATGGTGTCTTAGGCCTGCCACCGCAGTGCCTGTGCGCAGTTTGTTAACTGGCATGTTTACCTGGCCAGTGTACACACTTGCCAGGCCTGAACCTTCCCTTTTTCTAACACATAGGAAGCCCCTATGGTAGGTCCCAGGTACACCCCTGGGCAGGGTAAAGTGTATGTGAAAGGTAGGACATGAACTAGTGTGGGTAACATGTCCTGATAGAGAAGTACTGCCAATTTTGTTTTTCACTATTGAAAGGCTATCTTGCCCATTGGACAGAATGGGGAATGCTGTGTAACATGTGTACCTGCATATCTCCCCATAGCAGCAAGATAGAAATTTGGAATCTGGTATCCCTGAACTCAGAATTTAATAACTCATCTTTTAGGTAGGATGTTTTTTTAATTTAGTGTTTGGAAATAGCACTTTTAGAAAGTGGCTATTTTCTTGTTCAATATTTCTGTGTGCCTCTGCCTGTTTGTGAATTGACTGTCTGGTTTGTGAGTGACAGGGGCTGGGGTGGCTCCAGGAGGCTGGGTGAGTCAGCACTAGGCTGAATAGACCTATCTGTATTTGAAGTGGTGGGAGGAGTAGCAACTGGGTCTGAATAGGGCTGTGCCTGCCTTTCACAATGCTGGCTCCACCTCCTGCGGTATGTCTGATGGCCCTGGCCCACACTCACAAAGGAAGAAGATGTGCACTGGCAGAGTGCACCCAGAACTGGTTTGGACTGGGTCCAGGACCCCTCACATATGGAGAACAAAGAGTTTTTGGATATAAACATTAGAGCTGAAACCCCTGCTTATTAGACTACCACTTCATGATCAAGAGGAATCCCTGCCAAACAAGATCAGCTGAAGAGACTGAGGAGAAGTACTGCCTTTGCTGAGTGTCTGGGGTTGGCCTGCAGTTTTCTGTTTCTACTGAGGAGAGATCTAAAGGACTTTGCTGTGTGCTGTGTCCCCTGCTTGAAGAAGGACTTTGCTGGGGCTGTGTCCCTCTGAAGAAAATGTCTCCAAGGGCCTGAGAAGAGCTGGCCTCCTGTTTCTGAAGTCCCAGGCACAAAAGGACTTCAACCCCAACTCCCTGAACTTCCTTGCTGGAAGTTCCAGTCTGCCAGCAGGGCCTGTAACTGTGTGTGAGGCCTTCTTGCTTTTGGGAGCTGGAAGCACGACGCAACAAGAGAGAAGCATGACGCCTCTGCAGCAGCCGCTGTCGCATCATCGAGGAAGCATGTCATCGCTGCCGCTGTTCCTGTCGCATCACTGGATAAGCGTGCCGCTGCACAGAGGGTGCCGTCGCATCACCGGAGAAGCGTGTCGCATGGCCGTTGCATCACTGAGGAAGTGCACCACCGCTGATCGTTACATCACCGGAGAAGCGTGTTGCAGGGCCTGTCGCGGCTCAGGAAGTCACAGAGTTCACCGCGCGGCCGTCGGGCGTGCACGCATCGCCTCAATGTTGTCGCATTGCAACAAAGATGCCATTTTGCTCATCGCACCGGATAGTCGCAACGCAGCAAGGCCATCTTGTCGCAGCAGGACCGGAGCACAGGAAGAACTGACGCATCGCCTTCTCTGCGCCCCTTTTAGTTGTTTTGCGTTACGCATCCCAGGTACTTTGAGATTGAGTGTCGCATTTGATCATCAACAACCTCTCTTAAGACATTCTACTGAGTTTTGTATGGTCGATTTTTGTCGTTTTGGTCTTGTTTAAGTTTAGTAAAGATATTTTATTTTTCTAAATGGGTGTGGTATCCATTTGTGGTGTTTTCACTGTGTTACTGTGAGTGTTGGTGCAAATACTTTGGGATAAGCCTGTCTGCTCATGCCAAGTTACCACGGGGGTGAGAAGGGGTTATCAAAAGTGTGTATCCCCCTTACCCTGACTAGAAGCAAGGCTCCATATTTGGTCAAAGTTACCCACCTCTGCCAACTAGAGACCCCCAGATCTAACAGTTGCTCTAATAAAAGAAGGTCTCCAGATTGAGGAAAGTGCGGAGGGAATATTTAAAGACATTCCAAAGGTGCACAGAGACTTCTTCCGTAGAAACCCAATAAGACTAAACCACGCAAAATTCTCTTAAACTTGCTGACTTATGCACTAAAGGAAAAAATTGTGACGAAAGCTTTGAGGATGAAGTCTTTAAAAGTGAGAGATTTCACCTTTGAGATTAGATCAGATCTCGCAAGGGACACTCTGGCTAGGCAATGGGAGATGGGTAGGCGCCTAGATGACTTCAAATAGCTGGGGGCCACTGCTCAACTAAAATTTTCTGCAACCTTGAAGGTTATGCATAACAACAAAATGCATAGCCTGAGGAGTCTACAGGAGGGAGACGACCTTCTGGAAACCCTGAAACAAGCGAGTGGCAGCTAGGCTTGGAGTGGCTTAGATTGGGGGGGAGCGGACAGAAGGAAAAAAGCGAAAAATAAGTAGAAAAAAAATAACTTACAAAAGTAGGTAGAAAATGGCAAAGAGAAAAAAAAACACACAACAAATATTTTTCTCTCACAGCATTGGGTGAAACCTTCTTTGCTTCCTTTTCGGGTGGGGGTAATTCTGTTTTTTTGGGTATGGGGTGGCAGACATCCTTTAGTGAACAAAAAAGGGACTAACATCAGGTCCAGAGGAAAGAGGGGATGGGTTCTCCAGGGAGGGGAGGGTGAGGATCAGGAAGGGGGGCACGGGTGGGGAGCATAGGGGAGAAAAACATAAGAAAATATCCTCATTCACCTCAATAAGGCCGCCCATAGGTATAATGGATGACATGTCTACGTTAAAAAGCTTAGGGACAGGACAAGGGAGATGGGTATTCAGGTATTAACATGGAATGTTAATGGTTTGCACATAAAAGCGAGAAGGGATAGGATCTTGCAATACCTTAGGGACTCTCCGGCCCAGATAGTAATACTGCAAGAAGGGCACTTGGTAAAGAGTGAAAGTATGAAGATTTTTAAGAGGCAGTTATGGGTCCAATAGGCGGTTTTTACAGAGCAGAGTGCTAACATAAGTGGAGTCACAATATTAATCAGAAAGCAGGCGACGGCTCATATCCTAGAAACAGCAATGGATACGAGTGGTAGGTGAATTGTTGAAAAAACAAATATACAATGGCAGATGTTAACACTGGTAAGGTATTACTGTCCAAACATGGATGCCATCGATCCATTAAAGGCAGTTTTTACAACATTGCTGGACTTTCCGATCCATCAATTATGACCGGAGATTATAATCTAATAATTGATTTAAAATTAGATAAATCCAAAAGCAGTAGAGCAATTGCCACTCCCAAATCATGATGGTATTTGAGAATGATGATGCAGCAAACCGCGCTCTGTGATGTGTGGAGAGAGAGATCGGGTGATTGGCTTGGGTTCACTTTCCATAATAAAAGATATGGCCATAAATTCAGAATCGACTACTTTTTGTTTTAAGTTAGTTTTGGCCTAAGGGCTCATATTCAGGGTATCTCCTACTTAACTGCCCATCTCTAGGATCATTCAGCTGTTCTATTAAATATGTATCTGAAAGGCAGGTCGATTACAAAGAAATGGACACTCGATCGCACCGTACTCTCTGAGACTGATGCAATGAATCACTTGAGAAAAGATGTAACTGAGTTTCTAATACAGTATAGGCTCTGCCTAGGTTACAGTAGTTTGGGACACTTTTAAGGCTTATATGAGAGGTAAACGTACATGCATTGTAACTTTTAGGAACATGACTTATAGAGAGCAGGTCTGTAAAATAGAATCAGAAATGAAGGCCTTAGAAGCTGAGTCAAATCACAAATCTTTATTCGGTTATCATAAAAGTAACCATAAAAGCACAGTACATTTGACAGAATATAAAAACTCCATTGTGATGCAAAATCGTGTCATAACTACATTATACAGATGTTAGGTACTTAAATAAAATCAGATCACATATTGATAGATTTATGACATTTAAAAACATTTTTTAAGAAGGCAATAATAGCGGCAACAACATAAACTTCGTCCAAAGAAGCTGAGTCAAACACGAGTAACGTGGGAGGAGGTAAGCACCCGGAGGGTGATAAGTTAACATCAATGAAAGCACAATTGGAATCTATTTTATGATCCTGCATTAATAAGCACTGGGAAGCCAGCTAGTTGGCCCATTTTGAATATGGGGAAGGTGCTGGTGAA
This sequence comes from Triturus cristatus, assembly GCF_964204655.1. NCBI lineage: Eukaryota > Metazoa > Chordata > Amphibia > Caudata > Salamandridae > Triturus > Triturus cristatus. Next base: position 1,251,800,566 of record NC_140591.1, read on the forward strand.
CTCCTAGCTTGGAAGGTGAAGCCAGGTGAAAACAGGAACATGATAAATGAAATTGAGGGGGTACAGAATGGGGTGATATTAACGAACGAGTTGGAAATTGAAGATGCTTTCAGCAAACACTTCCATAAACTCTATACAGAAGATCAAATAGTGTCGGAGAATGAGGTCAATCAGTGTTTGGGCCCAGATATAATTCACCCATTAGATATGGAGGGGCAAAAAATGTTGAACCGGGAAATCACTCAGGAGGAGGTAGAGAGAGCCATGAAGACAAGTAAAAGGGGGTAGCCGGCCTGCCGGATGGGTTACCAATATAAATATACAGAATTCCGGGGGAGAACCTCACTCCCTATATGATTTTGATCTTTAACAGCATCCTTGAGGACTCCATACAGACACCTAATTCTTGGGGCAAAGCAATATTAACACTGATGCAAAAACCAGGAAAAAATCAAGCTGGGTGTGAGTCGTACAGGCCGATATCTCTGCTCAACGCAGATTATAAAATCTTTGCATAGATCTTGGCAGGGAGGCTCAGTGAAGTTATGGGGGGATAGTACATGGTGCCCAAAAGGGTTTTATGAAGGGCAGGCAGCTTTATGAGTTAACACACAGTCTGATAGGGGCGACTGATTTGGCCTTGACCTACTCTATACCATAGGCAGCTGTGACTATAGATGCTGCAAAGGCGTTCAAAGGAGTTAATTGGACATATTTAGTGACCATATTGAAAAAGTATATTTGGGTGATAATTTTTGTAATGCTGTGCAGCTAATGTATCAGAACCCAACAGCTAAGATACTTGTCAATGGTAATCTGACGGAGTCTTTCCAGATATCCAGGGGTACTAGGCAGGGTTGTTCCCTGTCTCCGCTGCTGTTCAATTTATATATAGAGCCCTTAGCACAAAAAATCAGGGAAGCAGTGGACATCCCTAGATTTTCTTATGAGGACAGGGAGAAAAATAAAGTGCTTTATGCAGATGATTTAATGATCTATACATCTGATCTTTCATCTGCTATACCAGCCATCCTCCGAATCGCCTCCGAATTTGGAAGGGTGTCAGGCTATTAAGTTAACACAGGGAAAACGGGAGTGATGGCATGGAACTGTGAAGATGAGAGCCCTTTAATCAAAAAGGAAATGAGATGCTTGGGTGTAAAAATAGTACAAGGGGTTGATAAAATAACAGGAGTGGATCTGGATATTGTTGAAACAGAGTGTGTTTGAATAATGAAGAGCTGGGCTCATTTACCGTTAACAATCTTTGGGAAGGTGAATTTAATAAAGATTATAAATTTGCCCAAAATAACCTTTCTGTTCAACACAATTGCTCTGAATTTTGATAAATCTCAGTTAGTCAGAATTCAGCAGGCCATTCATTCATTCATTTATCAAGGTGAGAATCTCTTGGAAGAAGCTATGGCAAAAAAGAGAGAAGGGGCGTCTAACCTTGACAGACATACAATATTACGAGTGGGCCTTTCAGCTCTCACATTCTAGAATGTTGTTTAATCTCCCGGATAGCTCGGATCTGGGGGTTCTGTTTAATGTGATGTTAAAGGGAGCCAAATTAAGTACTGCTCATTTCTTGTTTAAGTTCAGTGATCCAAAGTACTTTAAAAAGATCACACTGAAAGTACTACAGGCCCTTGCGGAAAAATGGTTTAGAATCAGGCACCTTATAGGCTTAAGCTACTATTCCGAATTGGCCCTGGTATGGGACTCCCCAGGGACCCCGGACTGTCTTAAGGACAAGTTAGCTCTCCCTCTAAGCAAAGCTGGAGTTTGAGCTGGGAAGAACACACCCAAAATGGTGAATTTCTACCTTGGGCAGAAATGATCCTACGTGCAGGAGGGAAATTGTCAACATTTAAATACATTCAGTTGAAAAGTTGGGAGTATCATTGCAGATTCCCATTGGGCAATGGACATATCTTGGAAGACCAATTACTGGGAAAACCTCCGGAGAATAAAGAAGTTTCCACATGGTACTGGGTTGTTCAGGACGCTATTGATGGAGAGTTTACCCTGGCTGAGGATCTGTGGGGCGAGTAATTGCCGAGGGAGCAACAGCAGCATACATGGCAAGTCTCAAAGCGCACTTTATTCTCGACAGTAAAACCTGCTAGGTTAAGAAGGAACCATTTTTTTTACTCAATAGAGCCTATAATAACTCTGGAAATGTTGTCTAAAAATGGTGAAAGATGACGTGAAATGCCAGAAGTCTGGTCTAGCACGCGCGTCCGATATCCACATGTTTGACCAATGCCCAGCCGTAACAAACTTTTGGGAGGAAGTGGGTAAGATAATCGCAACCTTGTTCAGGGCAAACATCAAGGTAAGCCTCTTTTTGGTTATATTTGGAGTAGAAGAGGCCATACAGAGCCCGGCAAGAAGGTTCCTGTTTTATGCTATCTTACTTGATAGAAGAGAAATCTGCCATTAGTGGGTGGGAGATACCCCTCCATTGCACCTTGAATGGCTTGACTCCCTGTTCTATGTATCTAAAATGGATTTATTAAGGATTCCGGCAAGCAATAGCAAGGAGAAGCTTTGGAGCGTCTTATTGAGGTGACCGCAGCAATCGAGGGTCCTATGATTACACATAAAAATCTCTTAGAGCTGCATGAGTTACCCTCCTTGTTTTGCCTCCGTTATACGCAGCTCCCGGTTATCCGGAGAAAGTTGAGAGTGACTTACCATTTGGGGGCAGTGGCTTTCCTATCCTTCGCCTGATGATGTGAGGGTTGTTTTTCTCTTGATCTTCTCTACGTGGTTTATGGGCGAAGAGTGGGTGTAATGCAGTCTGTTGCTGAATGAGGACTAAAAAAAAAAAAAAAAAAAGAATAAAACTAAAATAATCCACATTTCTAAAGGAAAACCAAAGCAAATACTAAATGGTATCCATTTATTAATAATGACATTGAAAACATTTACATCAATATTTACACTAAATATTAAAAAATATATATATTTTAATTTCAGAGTTAATAATTGCAATTCTTGAGGGAGGAGCCAAGATGGCGACCGGAGCAGACGCTTGAGCGCCCGGCTCCGCCGGCCCTTGGCCTCGGACTATCATCCTGATTCCTATCCTCGCCGATTTTCGAGGTGCAACGTGCGCGACGACGCGCTGACCGCGCCGCCGCTTTCCCGGAGTCTGAGCCCGCCCGGATGCCGGAGTTCTTGGTGCCTTTGTTCTCCGCGCTGGACCCCTGCTCTATTGTGGCCTTGGCCGGCCCCCTGGCAGCTCCGCAGTCACTGGACCCCCGGCGCAAATCTGAGCCCCGCGGCCCCGATCCCGCCTCATACCACGGATTGTCGCTAGATGAGCCGGGGGAGAGACGCCCGGACACCTCCTTCACCTTTCACCTGACGGGCTGGAGTTATAGGGTAAGCCCCGGTGTGGCGGGTCGCCTGCTTCGCTCTGTGGCCCGCGCTGTGGAAGGCTGCGGACCCCCTTCTTCTATTGCCTAGTCGGCTGCAAAGAGAGTCCGAGGGAGGGGAAGCGACTGTTGGCTTTCACCTGTTGCGGCGCAGACCTGCGTGGAATTGCCTCCTTGTTACGACCCCCCCCCTGGCCACTGTACCGTTCAGCGGTAAAACATGGCGTTGATTGCCTGCTCGCTGCTGGGGGGCGATGCTCCGGTCTCGCCCGCTGCCCGCTTCGCCCTCCCTCTATCAGACTCCAGCTCCACAGTGCCGTCCCGGATTGCTGCCGATGTGGGGGCGCAGCTTCCGCTGACATGCGGCTCCGTTCTGGCTGCCCTGCAGGACCTTCGTCTGCAATTGTGTGTTGGCTTGCAAACGCTGAGTGAGCGGTTCGACTCCATACTGTCGGCTGCGGGCCGTGAGCGCCCCGTTTGTTCTCAACAAGACGTGGGTCTGCCAGTGCTTCTGTCCTCTTGCGGGGACGCAACGGCTGTGTATAACCGTGCTACACTGGTGTCTGCATCTGGCTTTCCCGGCACCCAGGATCAATCGATCTCCTGCTCAATTGTGGACACTTTGTTTCCCCGTTCATTGCTGCCTGCTTTGTTGTTGCCTGCCTCACTGCGTCCGCAAGAGTATCCAGCTGAGCGACACCTGACGTCCTCGAGGAACCGTTTATGGTGGCCTACGGCTTCTTTTATGTGGAACGCCTGTACTTTACAGGCCAGGTCTGGATTTTATATGGTGCACAAGGGGACCTCAATAGATGATCGGCGGCCATTTTGGGACTCTACTTCTCCATCTTCTCCCAAGCGGCCATATTGTCTTTGTCTGCACGTGCTGCGGGGCCTTCATGTGGGGGCTAGTCTAATCTTACGCCCGCGATCGGGCCAGGGCTAGATTGATTTCTATCACCATGGTGTCACGGATGGGCTGGACTGGGACTGGAACTGTCTGCATATGTTGTGCGCACTCGTCGCGATTTGTCTGCCTTCATTTATATGGTTGTCACACGTTATCTTCACACGACCGCCTTCAGGTGTAGTGGGTTCTTAGTGTGTGGAGACGTAGTTGGCCGGTGGTTTCGGGCGCTCCGAGGTTACGTGGGCTCCTCCCCGCTTTCTTCTTTGTTTTCTTATTTTCTTTACTCTATTCCTACTTTCTCTCTTGTCTATATTTCGGGTTCATTGGGCGACAGGCACTATGCCGGGGGGGGGGGCAGGCCGTAGCCTCCGCATTGGTGTAGGGTGGGGGGGGTAAATTACCTTTTCTTTTTAGTTCTATGGGCCTCTTTCTTCTATGTCTCTGCGCTATACTTGTTTCCGATTCGGGGTCCGGGTGTGGGGTGGATTGAGTGAGGGCGGCTTTGGAGGGGTGCGTATTTACTCATGTGACTATCCTGTTCTATAACTGCATCGCCTCACTGTCTGAGATTTTCTATGGCCGTTTTAATGATGCTGCTGCTCTCCCGTGTGATGAAGCCATCTTGCGGACTCGAATCTCCTTGGTTCTATCCTCTACTGACTTTTTCCTCGATAAAATTATTTTGAAAACCTTAAAATTAACCTTTACTTCTCCTTCCCCTGGTGTCCAGGATCTCTCCAGTGTATAACTCCTGAATCGTTGCTAATCTTGACCATTGACGCACAGGGGTTGTAATGTGTGTCTCAGTGCTTAACCGTTTTGTGGCCGGCCTGATGGTTGTAGGCCCGTATTTGTCCTTTTCATATGCACAAATAAAGGTTTTAAAAAAAAAAAAAAAAAAAAAAAATAATTGCAATTCTTTTTAATCAACACACAAATATACATTTATTTTTTAATTCATTTAGCAAATCTTCAAAACATTGCACATTTTTTATACTGTTGTAATTCTTCACACATATTAATAAATAAAAACATATTTTTCAAAATAAAAAAAGTTTCATTTTTATTAATAATTTATCATGAAATCTAACTACAATTTTAACAATTTAGAAATCTCCCCACACTTATCCTCTAAAAACACAACATCCCACTCCTATAACATAACAACATAAACATTCATTATACACTTATCTAAAGTCTCACAAAATATTTCGCATTTTTCATAAATAAATCAAATTATTCGCAAACCACATCAACAAAAATATTACCAAACAACTAAAATGAAACAGACTATAATACAATACATATCAAATAACACATAAAAAGAATATTGTACACAATAATATTTGTCCTAACAATATTTTTTACAGTTAAAACGATATTGTTACCTTTGATATTCCTGTTGATGATGATACTTTTGACATTCCGATGTTCTTTTTTTTGTTTGAATCTGTTTATTAGGTTTGTTCTGGGTTGTTAGCAAGTCATATAAACAACAAAACATATCACAAGTAGAGAAGTGTTACAGCCCTCCAGAAAAGAGTGCTATGGAGAACAGCAAATTGCATTTGAAAAAAAGAAGTGATGCAGAAAGGAATTCACAACATATTAACATATCAGTCAGTGATAACTTTATTTCGGTCATAAGACCATAAAAGTACACATAAGTGCATCAACAAATACAATAAGACAATACATAAGCATAAAAGATTAAAAGAAGAATTAAACTACAAGTTATCAGTGAAGGAGGAATAAGTACAAAAATTAATTTTAAAAAATTTGTCTCCTACGCCACATGCTGTATAGATAGCGAGATACTGCAAAGACAATAGGGGGGTGGGTGTCATAAGTTAAAGACCTACAAGCCTGCATAAAATAACAAAATCCCAAGTTCCTGCAGATGGGAATCAACCAACGTTTTCTGATTACATGGTAGGCAGGACAGAAGAACAACACGTGTGCAACAGTCTCCGTTTTATAATTACATGCAGGGCAAATTTCCTGGTTCTGCGTCTGCCACTTAGATGAGAAGGACCTAACCGGTAGGGTACCATGTCTTAACTGAATGTATAGTTTTCGGGCAAGCGGAGGTTCAATTTGGTCCATAAATTCCTCAAGTTTTCGGTCTGGTTTAACTATGAGGAACTCTGAAGTCAACCTACCCACCGCTGTAGAACTCGAAAGTGATTGAGAATTCTGTATACATATCAGGGAGAGGAGTTCTTTCTTTGATAGCCCAGAACAGTAGGTTTCCGGGGTTACCCACAGTTCCGGCAGTCCTAGACAAATACTAACTGCATTAATATGCTGGAGCCAAGGGATCTTTTTGTGTCTAAGGGCAGGCCAAATCTCAGCAAATTCTGCTCTATATGAGGCCAGTTCAGGGACTGACCACAACCTCTTCCAATACAAGATTGGTCTGGCACTTATGATCTCCTCTATTGGGACTAAACCAAAGTCAAATCTAAGGGGGATCAAAGGCGTGCTAGAAGGGAGCCCTACAAGAGTTCTTAAAAAGGACTGCTCAGCTTTCACGAGGGTCCCAGTCTGCTTATGTCCCCAAAGTTCAGCCCCATAAATTGCAGCCACTCTGGCCTGCCGACAGTAAATCTCCAAAGCAGGGGACACTGGTTTGTAAGTTGATTTTTTAAAAACTTTGTTTAGACCCCCCACCAACTGAGAGAGCTTGAGTGTCGACTTAGCAATCTGCGCATTCCAATTAAAGTTCTCAGTTAAAGTAACGCCCAAATAAACAAAGGTTTTAACCCTTTCAAGGGGAGTGCCAAATAGAACTGGATTTGGGCGCACCCGCTTCGGGGGGTTGAAAATCATACATTTTGTTTTCCCCAGATTGATTTCCAATCCCCGCAGCTCGCAGAACTTCACAAAATCATCCAGTGTATTTTGAATGCCCGATGATGTTCTAGACAGCAACAAAGTATTGTCTGCAAACATCAGAGCGGGCACTCGACCTGTAACCAATTTAGGGGCATCATTGTTTACCACACAATTCAGATGGTCCACAAGACCATTAATATAGAGGCTGAATATTGTGGGAGCCAACACACACCCTTGGCGGACACCTTTTTGGACAGGAAATCGGTCAGTGAGACCACCATGCTTGCCACACCTTACCTGGGCGAAATTATTTTCATGGAGCCTAGATAGGACGGCCAGTAAATAGGGCGGAAGACCCAAGTCTGCTAAGACCTGCCACAATTTGGCTCAACATGCAACTGCTTATGGAATGGTACACAACGAAGAAGGAGATGAGGTTTGATGAGAACCTACCAGCCTAGTGAGAGGGCCAAAAACATATGCATCAGGAAAATAACAAACAATTCAAATTTTTTTGTAAACCACACACATTGTGAGTAGTCAGTAGAACACATGATTAGACTAGAGTAAGGGCCTGATTTAGAACTTAGCGGATGGGTTATTCTGTCACAACGGTGATAGATATCCCGTCCGCCTAAATATAAATCCCATTATATCCTATGGGACTTATATTTTGGCATACGGGATATCTGTCACAGTTGGGAGGGAGTAACCTGTCTGACAAGATCTAAACCAGGCCCTAAGTAACAGTTATGGCTCCTGGACCCCTTGATTAACAAAGAACACTGTCATCTGTTGTCCCCACCCTCCAATAGGGCAATTGGGGAATCGTGGCAGGGTTGTATGGCAGTCTGAAGATCAATCAGGATAGTGTCCCAGTTCGTGGCTATTGGGAATTTGCACAGCCCCAGGTTATCTTCCCTGTGCAGGTCAACACTCTCTGCCTGGGCTCATGCGGTTAGGGAGTGCTTCAAGGCTGCAAGGACTGGTGTCCTTCACGATTTCCAGAACCTAGTGATGAGGCATTTAGCCATAAGGAATCCTAGATCTAGTAGGCTGGAGGTGACCCTATGCTTCTTGTCCCTATGATAAAGACCCAGGAGGCATGCTTACCACTGGTGTAATGCTGGGCGCCCAGTGCAGTTGAATAAGTGAAGCGTAGCACCCTGCCAATATCAAAGAAGGAACGAGCAGGCCCTTAGTATTTGCAGCAAATCTGCATCAACTAGATAGGAATAAGGGCAGGCAGCATTATTGCGGTGGAAATAGCGATTTATTTTAGCCAGGGTGAGGTAGGCTCTGTGGATGATGTAAACTGAATAAAATTGAATACGTCATAAATGAGCATTGTAAGGAATTAGGATTGGGCTTTCCAGCAAAGCAGCCCATTCTTTGTCCATGCAGGAACGAGCCACGTCTTCCTACCAGTGATGGTGCAGGTGCGTGAGCTTCAGTGCGGTGTTTGTTCGCAGCGAGTAAGCAAACCAGTGGATCAAATGTCTGCCCGGTCCCATCACATGAAGATACGGTATAGTAAGGTGTGTCAGGCGTTCTTGTACCATGTCACCACATTTGTTGACATCCCAATATTCTTGACACAATAATTTTGTATCACAATAATTTTTATTTGATATTTTGTTCAAAAACTGTGGTTTGACAAGTTGCTTTACCAGCTACAGAATTTTGCAGTGACCAACAATATACTAGATGTGCTGGATAACTTAAGTATATTGGTGGATGAACCTGGTGCAAGAGATTTTGTTTTTTAAATCTTTTAGCAGACTTGGCAAATCTGACTGTGGAGATCTCCTGGGGACAAATTGGTCTTCATTTTATTTAACATCTAAATACAACTCCTGGCTAAGTTATTACTTGGAGAAGGATATATTTTTGCAAGCAAGCTGATGATATCCAGCTAATATGTTGTCTCTTCCAATCCACTCCATGACAGACTACTTACTTAGGTATTTTCTGCTGGTGTGTTTCCACCAATTTGTTAAGTAAAATCCTGTACAACTGAAGTATCTCTCACATCATTTGCCAAGGCTCATTGGAAGGATGAACTTTGGCCATACAGTTTGAAACTTGGGCATCTACCATGACAATATCTCTTTCGTAAGGCACACATTTAAAGACAGTGTGTAGATGTTTCTTCCAATTAAATGTGAAGGAGAATGTTTCCTTCGATTATTTTCCATTTCGATATTGCACTAGTAACTGTGTTGATTCAATCACAACTTGATTACAGAAATTCCATTTATCTTACCTGCCCATGAAAGTCCCCCAGTCATCTGCAGCTCGTTCAATCCCTCCAATAGCTGCCAGCATAGAAGAGTATTTTTTATACAATGACCCTGCAATCCCCACGGAGCCATGCCGAATATAAATCATCCTCAAACTTCATGGCTTCAAAATGTATCCACAATGTCACTATGTGCTCTGCCCATCTCATGTTTTCCTTGCCCCTAAAGTCAGATTCCAAAACATTGGATGAAGGGCTTCCACCCTGATTGCAATAAAGGGCAGGAATTCAGTTCTGCAAACCTTACTTTAGTAACCTTGACTCTTACATTTCAGGAATCTACTAAATACATGACTCTTTGCTAAGCGATTCCCCCATTGTTCCATGAGAAGTTTTTGTGTTTAGTTTTACATTTCCTTCTATAGTACCAAGAAACTACAGTTCTTGTGCACTCTAAAAAGGGGAAGTGACATTACAGTATTTCAGAGACTAATGAAACCAAGGTGTGCTGTATCTCATGACCTTTGGCCATGATAACATCACTGAAAGAAGCAAAGGGCAGTTGATATTGTTGCTAACACAGGATTTGAGATAATCTAACTGAATAATACATTATACAATACTTGAAAAAATAGGAATATATTTTTAAATCACCCTGACACAGACAAAAGTATGGCAAAATAAACACAGCTACCCCACTGTCCTCTGAAATTTCTTCCACAAATAAATCAAATTTTTAGGGAGTGAACCTGTAGCAAACCAGTGGGCAAACACAATAGAGGCTTTTGTGGTGTACTTATCGCATAGAAAATGCAAATCATCAAATAAAACTTTATTTGGTTTTTATCAAACCATAAAAGTCACAGATAAAAAGACAAAAAAGTAGTTTCAGTAGAAAACAGCTTGACATGTTTGAAAATCATGAGGACCCATCAAGGCCCGCCAAAACGAGTCATTTAAATTCGAAATCCTCCATCAGACACAATAAAATAACAAACAGTTTAGTTATGTTTAGGTATATCAATTTTGTTAAACATTTTTTAACATGACACCTCACCCTATAAGTAAACATATTCTGGGGCATATCAGCAACAACCAGCGATAATTATCGCTAAGCGCACTTAGCGCTAGGATAATTATCGCCGTCTAGCGTGGATTTTTATCACTGAGATAGCGTGGTATTAGCATCGCTTATCTCAAAAGTGATAAAAATCCTAGCGCTAACTGCCAAACATGAGATTATCGCTGGAAACCCAGCGATAATCCCACGAAGTTTGGCGATAGCTTGCTGATAGGGCCTCACATACTTAGCCATGATATCCACCTTCCATAGGATATCATGGCTAAGTCAGTTTCAAAGCAGGCGTAAGGAAAGTAGCGATAACAGAGGTTATCGCTACTTTTCCTGTCGCTGTGCTGCTTTGCGTGAGGCTTGATATTAGGAGAAATGTCGCTTAGCGACATTTCTCCCGTTACCCTGGGGAGGAACGCCCACTTTGCATCTCATTAGAGATGCAAAGATGGGCGTTAAGGGAAATGGCGATAAGGCAAGATTTCAAGCGATAGCGTGACCTTGCTGATAAGGCGATAAAATTATCGCCGCTTTTCGTCCGAAAACGGACGCAAAAGCGGCGATAATTTTTTATCGTCTGCTTGCTGATATGCTCCTCTTTTCTTTATAAAGTGCGTAGTGCCTTTTACCATAGAGGAAAACGGCTTAACACGTTTTAAACTACATGAGGACACATCAGAACAAGGGCCGTCCATACCAAATCATTTAAGATTCAATGTCCTAGATCAGGCACACTAAAACGATAATCATTCAGTGTCCTTTATAAAGTGCATGGTGCCTTTTGCCAGTGTCGACAAAAGAAAAAAAATTCAAACACAGCAAGCAGCCTTCGAGACAAGCAGTTTTACAAAGTGCGTGGTGACTTTTTAAAGTAACAAAAAAGTCTCCAGAGTTGCTAGTGACCTATTTCGACAAGTAAAAAAGATAACATTTATAACATAATCTTACAAAACAAGCAGAGCAATCCTTTTCCGACTAGCCTCCTTAAATTAATTGAAAAAGAAATAAATCTATAAATCATTTTGCAGATATATTCTGATTGGAGTAGCCGAAGGTGGAATAGGGCCGGCCAGCATTTTCTAAAATTCTGCACCCTCAGGAGTGGTAAAACAAATTCCCTAAATGGATTGTCATATAGCTGACAGAAAAAAAGAAAATGCAGCAAGTTTTGCGGCTCTCACAGTGGAGAGCCATATCAACTGCTAAAATATCTTGGGAATCTACGTGGACTAGTTTGACTTCTGGGCTTTGCCTAGGCGCGGCCCATGCAGCGGGGCTTGGTGATTGATTTTATGCGCCTTCGGGCACCAGGAAGTGAGTCAAGAATAAGTGGTGGCGCCTGGGGGCTGCAGCCCTAAAACTGTTCTTGAAATTAGAACACTGTCCTCTAGGAGAGCCCCACCCCTGGCACGTCAATCACCCCTACATTCAGGAAACTCCCCAAGTCATATATATACAGGCAAAACAGGAAAGGGGCTAACACGCACCCCTGTCACACACCACTTTTCATCTTAAATGGGGGGGAACAGTTCTCCATCCGCCCCATATCTCACTCTGCCTGTGATGTTGCAGTGTGTCTGAGCTAAAAAGTGAACCAGGGGCGCACCAATGCCCATTCCTAGCATCTTTTGACATCATTTTCCTCTCACCACGCAATCAAAGGCAAAAGTCAAATCCATAAAGCCCAAATATAAATTCGTTTTTTTTGCAAAGGTATATTTACTTATTACCAAGTGGAGGTTTAGGCACTGCTCCACATTGCCCAAACCTCTTCTAAAACCATATTGAATGTCCGAGAAGTGCCCCTTTTCAGCTATCCAAGATTCAAGGTGCTGGAGTAAAATCATTCCCATCAACTTACAGGTAATATCAATCAAGGATGTAGGGCGATAACATTTGGGGTTCGACTTGTCTCCGTTTTTGAAGATGGGGACAATTATTGCAGTGGACCATGATTCTGGAGGTTTCCCAATATATCACTTCGGCCCTAGCCTTTGATATTAGGGGCAAGCTTTTTGGGTTGGACCAGTGCACCTCCAAATCTAGTCTCCTAAGTAGATCTCTCAAGGAGATTACCTGGGGCTGTTTCAAGAGGCCAATCGCACCTGCTCTGTAGGAAGCTAGCTCTTCAACGACCACAAGCGATACCAAAACATTCATAATTTACAATCTAGCTTGCATGCTAATTGTCGGAGGGTGAAATCCAGATACAGTGGGGTCAGAGGCGAACTAGGGGTTACATTTAGAAGAGATCTTAAAAAACGATTTTCTACAATGGTGAGACAATTTGTATTCCCACTACCTCACAATTCCGCCCCATAAAGAGCCCCACCTAGAGATTAAAGGTTGCAAATTTCTAGTGCAGGAGCCACTTTCCTGCACACCGTAGTTTTATGTATTTTGCATATATGGGCAGTCGGCTGGATTAACAACAACATTACTTTATCAATATGGGGTGCCCAGTTTAGGTTAGATATTAGATGGATACCCAGATAGTCAAAAGCAGATACTTGCTCCAGAATACTGTTTCCGACATACAAACATCTTTTGGATGGATTTGCATTACCTTTAGAGAAGACCATATTTTTTGTTTTGGCAATTTTTAAAACCAAGCCCAGCTCATTTCAGAATCGTATAAAATCGTTCAACAATAGTTGGAGGTCTTGAGGGGATTTTAAGATAAGTATGGTGATGTGATCAAAGAAGAGTGCTGGTACTCTTTTTTCACCTATTTAAGGGCCATCACACCTGTACCAATCTAAAAAATCAATCACCCCATTGATAAGGAGTGAAAAAAGGGTGGGCGCAAGCACATACCCCTGCCTCACTCCACGTTTGATTGGAAATTGCTCTGTTGGTTCTTTTCACCCCACCTGACTTGGGCTGTATTTGAAGAGTTCAATCTAATTAAGATATCTAAAAGGTTGTGTGGTAGGCCCATCTCTTTCAGTACTCTCCACAGATTGGTTTGAGGTACTAAATCAAAAGCAGACTGAAAAACAAAAGCCACATATAGCTTTCCACCCTTAATAGCCATTTCCTTCCAATAAACACAAGGAAAACGAAAGCCCTGGTCCAATGTAATAATGTTAGCATGAAATCCAGCCTGGTAATTACTTAAAATGTGGGACTCTGTAATCCAATCCTGGATCCAAGCCAGTACCTGCTTGCAAAAAACTTTCTGCAGAGAATCGATGAGGCTTATAGGTCTATAATTGGCTGGGTCAGCTCCATCGCTCTTCTTATAGATTGGTATTATTACTGCTAACTTCCACAATGGTGAGCTATCCATACCCGATGTAATGGCATTTGTTAGCATGTTGATGTACGAGCCCCAAACAGTTGGATCGTCTTTGTACAGATAATTTTGGATTCTGTCAGGGCCAGGAGCTCTGGCAGGAACACAGGAACGAATCACTGCCTCAGTTTCTTCCAGAGAAAATTCTAGAGCTTTTTCCCCTCCAGACAAAGCCTCCCCCTCCTTTCAATAGGGTTCTCTACCTCCAGGTAGTTAAATGTATAGAGACGTTCAAAATGGGAGACCCGTTCTTCAGGCTGCACAATAAGCTCCAATACAGTCATTCTACCATTAAGCCATTGGGCTGCTTTTTTCCAGAAGGACTTGGAGTCTTTACATTTTAGTGCCCTATGTAGGGAGGACCATAAGGAATCTTTCCAGTTCTTCTTAGCTGACTCTAGAGCTTGCCTGTACCTGGCTCTACAGGCCACTATATCGGGACACGCATTAGATTTTATTGCCCGTACCAAGTCCCCCTTGGTTTTCCTGCAGACTTGAATATGCCAAGCTACCTGTGGGTCACACCTCTGTTGTTTCTTTTCTTCACGTAGTTTGAGCTCCTTGCATGGTTTACCCAGCAGATCCCTAATCTCATTGTAAAGGAGTTCATGGAAGATACCCAATTTCATGGTTTCTATTTCTTTAGGATATGTTGCCAGCTCTTCCACCTCCATACAAACTTTACCTTTGGCTATTTCCAGGGCCCTTGGATGTTCCACCACCCAGTCCCATCTAATTGTTCTCTGGTTATTTGAAATAGATAAGTCACCCAAATCAGACCTGCTGCTAAGATCGGGTTCAGATTTACCCTGGTTTAAAATGGTGAGAATAAGGGCATTGTGGTCACTGTCTGATCTTTTGGCCACTGACATGTCATAGACAAGGGGCCAAATTTTGTGGGAAACCAAGCAATAATCAATTCTGCTGGCATAGCGAGGTCTATTGAAAGTTAGTTCACCCTTTAAATCAGATTTCGTTCTCCCAGTGGTGTCTCTTAAGTCATGCTGTAATATGAGGGCCAACACCTGGCCTCCTCTCTTTGACCATCTAACTGAGGGAAGATCAAGCTGTGGGATTTGCCGCATGCAATCCCTATCCTCAGGCAGATCTAGAGGAGTGAGGCTAAATGGTTCGAAGATGCAATTAAAATCACCAGCTACCAGCGCTGGAACATTATCTGGGAGTTCAAACAGAGCAGCGTTCTAGGGTACAAATAGCAATAGTTTCCTCAGAGCCCCACCCAACTCTGTTATGAACATTAAAGATCCTGATTTTCCAACCACAGTGGAGAGCCATATCAACTGCTAAAATATCTTGGGAATCTACGTGGACTAGTTTGACTTCTGGGCTTTGCCTAGGCGCGGCCCATGCAGCGGGGCTTGGTGATTGATTTTATGCGCCTTCGGGCACCAGGAAGTGAGTCAAGAATAAGTGGTGGCGCCTGGGGGCTGCAGCCCTAAAACTGTTTTTGAAAGTAGAACACTGTCCTCTAGGAGAGCCCCACCCCTGGCACGTCAATCACCCCTACATTCAGGAAACTCTCCAAGTCATATATATACAGGCAAAACAGGAAAGGGGCTAACACGCACCCCTGTCACACACCACTTTTCATCTTAAATGGGGGGGAACAGTTCTCCATCCGCCCCATATCTCACTCTGCCTGTGATGTTGCAGTGTGTCTGAGCTAAAAAGTGAACCAGGGGCGCACCAATGCCCATTCCTAGCATCTTTTGACATCATTTTCCTCTCACCATGCAATCAAAGGCAAAAGTCAAATCCATAAAGCCCAAATATAAATTCGTTTTTTTTGCAAAGGTATATTTACTTATTACCAAGTGGAGGTTTAGGCACTGCTCCACATTGCCCAAACCTCTTCTAAAACCATATTGAATGTCCGAGAAGTGCCCCTTTTCAGCTATCCAAGATTCAAGGTGCTGGAGTAAAATCATTCCCATCAACTTACAGGTAATATCAATCAAGGATGTAGGGCGATAACATTTGGGGTTCGACTTGTCTCCGTTTTTGAAGATGGGGACAATTATTGCAGTGGACCATGATTCTGGAGGTTTCCCAATATATCACTTCAGCCCTAGCCTTTGATATTAGGGGCAAGCTTTTTGGGTTGGACCAGTGCACCTCCAAATCTAGTCTCCTAAGTAGATCTCTCAAGGAGATTACCTGGGGCTGTTTCAAGAGGCCAGTCGCACCTGCTCTGTAGGAAGCTAGCTCTTCAACGACCACAAGCGATACCAAAACATTCATAATTTACAATCTAGCTTGCATGCTAATTGTCGGAGGGTGAAATCCAGATACAGTGGGGTCAGAGGCGAACTAGGGGTTACATTTAGAAGAGATCTTAAAAAACGATTTTCTACAATGGTGAGACAATTTGTATTCCCACTACCTCACAATTCCGCCCCATAAAGAGCCCCACCTAGAGATTAAAGGTTGCAAATTTCTAGTGCAGGAGCCACTTTCCTGCACACCGTAGTTTTATGTATTTTGCATATATGGGCAGTCGGCTGGATTAACAACAACATTACTTTATCAATATGGGGTGCCCCGTTTCGGTTAGATATTAGATGGATACCCAGATAGTCAAAAGCAGATACTTGCTCCAGAATACTGTTTCCGACATACAAACATCTTTTGGATGGATTTGCATTACCTTTAGAGAAGACCATATTTTTTGTTTTGGCAATTTTTAAAACCAAGCCCAGCTCATTTCAGAATCGTATAAAATCGTTCAACAATAGTTGGAGGTCTTGAGGGGATTTTGAGATAAGTATGGTGATGTGATCAAAGAAGAGTGCTGGTACTCTTTTTTCACCTATTTAAGGGCCATCACACCTGTACCAATCTAAAAAATCAATCACCCCATTGATAAGGAGTGAAAAAAGGGTGGGCGCAAGCACATACCCCTGCCTCACTCCACGTTTGATTGGAAATTGCTCTGTTGGTTCTTTTCACCCCACCTGACTCGGGCTGTATTTGAAGAGTTCAATCTAATTAAGATATCTAAAAGGTTGTGTGGTAGGCCCATCTCTTTCAGTACTCTCCACAGATTGGTTTGAGGTACTAAATCAAAAGCAGACTGAAAAACAAAAGCCACATATAGCTTTCCACCCTTAATAGCCATTTCCTTCCAATAAACACAAGGAAAACGAAAGCCCTGGTCCAAGGTAATAATGTTAGCATGAAATCCAGCCTGGTAATTACTTAAAATGTGGGACTCTGTAATCCAATCCTGGATCCAAGCCAGTACCTGCTTGCAGAAAACTTTCTGCAGAGAATCGATGAGGCTTATAGGTCTATAATTGGCTGGGTCAGCTCGATCGCTCTTCTTATAGATTGGTATTATTACTGCTAACTTCCACAATGGTGAGCTATCCATACCCGATGTAATGGCATTTGTTAGCATGTTGATGTACGAGCCCCAAACAGTTGGATCGTCTTTGTACAGATAATTTTGGATTCTGTCAGGGCCAGGAGCTCTGGCAGGAACACAGGAACGAATCACTGCCTCAGTTTCTTCCAGAGAAAATTCTAGAGCTTTTTCCCCTCCAGACAAAGCCTCCCCCTCCTTTCAATAGGGTTCTCTACCTCCAGGTAGTTAAATGTATAGAGACGTTCAAAATGGGAGACCCGTTCTTCAGGCTGCACAATAAGCTCCAATACAGTCATTCTACCATTAAGCCATTGGGCTTCTTTTTTCCAGAAGGACTTGGAGTCTTTACATGTTAGTGCCCTATGTAGGGAGGACCATAAGGAATCTTTCCAGTTCTTCTTAGCTGACTCTAGAGCTTGCCTGTACCTGGCTCTACAGGCCACTATATCGGGACACGCATTAGATTTTATTGCCCGTACCAAGTCCCCCTTGGTTTTCCTGCAGACTTGAATATGCCAAGCTACCTGTGGGTCACACCTCTGTTGTTTCTTTTCTTCACGTAGTTTGAGCTCCTTGCATGGTTTACCCAGCAGATCCCTAATCTCATTGTAAAGGAGTTCATGGAAGATACCCAATTTCATGGTTGCTATTTCTTTAGGATATGTTGCCAGCTCTTCCACCTCCATACAAAACTTTACCTTTGGCTATTTCCAGGGCCCTTGGATGTTCCACCACCCAGTCCCATCTAATTGTTCTCTGGTTATTTGAAATAGATAAGTCACCCAAATCAGACCTGCTGCTAAGATCGGGTTCAGATTTACCCTGGTTTAAAATGGTAAGAATAAGGGCATTGTGGTCACTGTCTGATCTTTTGGCCACTGACATGTCATAGACAAGGGGCCAAAGTTTGTCGGAAACAAAGCAATAATCAATTCTGCTGGCATAGCGAGGTCTATTGAAAGTTAGTTCACCCTTTAAATCAGATTTCGTTCTCCCAGTGGTGTCTCTTAAGTCATGCTGTAATATGAGGGCCAACACCTGGCCTCCTCTCTTTGACCATCTAACTGAGGGAAGATCAAGCTGTGGGATTTGCCGCATGCAATCCCTATCCTCAGTCAGATCTAGAGGAGTGAGGCTAAATGGTTCGAAGATGCAATTAAAATCACCAGCTACCAGCGCTGGAACATTATCTGGGAGGTCAGACAGAGCAGCGTTCTAGGGTACAAATAGCAATAGTTTCCTCAGAGCCCCACCCAACTCTGTTATGAACATTAAAGATCCTGATTTTCCAACCACAGTGGAGAGCCATATCAACTGCTAAAATATCTTGGGAATCTACGTGGACTAGTTTGACTTCTGGGCTTTGCCTAGGCGCGGCCCATGCAGCGGGGCTTGGTGATTGATTTTATGCGCCTTCGGGCACCAGGAAGTGAGTCAAGAATAAGTGGTGGCGCCTGGGGGCTGCAGCCCTAAAACTGTTCTTGAAATTAGAACACTGTCGTCTAGGAGAGCCCCACCCCTGGCACGTCAATCACCCCTACATTCAGGAAACTCTCCAAGTCATATATATACAGGCAAAACAGGAAAGGGGCTAACACGCACCCCTGTCACACACCACTTTTCATCTTAAATGGGGGGGAACAGTTCTCCATCCGCCCCATATCTCACTCTGCCTGTGATGTTGCAGTGTGTCTGAGCTAAAAAGTGAACCAGGGGCGCACCAATGCCCATTCCTAGCATCTTTTGACATCATTTTCCTCTCACCACGCAATCAAAGGCAAAAGTCAAATCCATAAAGCCCAAATATAAATTCGTTTTTTTTGCAAAGGTATATTTACTTATTACCAAGTGGAGGTTTAGGCACTGCTCCACATTGCCCAAACCTCTTCTAAAACCATATTGAATGTCCGAGAAGTGCCCCTTTTCAGGTATCCAAGATTCAAGGTGCTGGAGTAAAATCATTCCCATCAACTTACAGGTAATATCAATCAAGGATGTAGGGCGATAACATTTGGGGTTCGACTTGTCTCCGTTTTTGAAGATGGGGACAATTATTGCAGTGGACCATGATTCTGGAGGTCCTGTAACTGCATTACAATTTAAAATGGTAGTTGAAATGGGGAGCCATAGATCAGGTTTTGCCAGGAAGAGATTGGCCCACTACCTTATTTTTCTTAGTCAAACTAAGTGCCTTTGTGATTTCCTGGATTGTGGGGGGATCTAGCTTTGTTGCAGTCCCTGCTGCATTATTGTCAGAGACCTCACTACGCCATTCGTTTGGGGCAATTGTAACTTCAATGGTATTGTTATGACTATCCTGGAAGAATGGGGCATCGATGGTCTTCCAAAAGAGACTGCAATTTTTGTGACACTAGCTTCGTACATCCTCTCCCAGGCCTTCTTCCTAATATTCTCCCTCCGTTCCGCTATGGTCTTTTTAACTGACGTCTACTGGCACGTAACAGTTCAAGATCCCTTGGTTTTTGTTTTGAGATTTCCAATAGATTAGAATGAGACCTTCACCAATCACTGATAAACCATTTAAATGGGAAATGCATTACTTTTGTAAAAGAAAATGTTGTACAGAATTGTTTGGAATGGTGACTGTGCCTCCAAAACCCTTGCGTAGCCGTATGGTGTCCGGCCTGACAATCTCTAAACGAGATGCAAAATCACTGTTAAAAATACTATCATTATTCCTGTACTATCCCATCAGATATCCTATAGACAAAAAAGGAATACCATCATGATGGCTACCATGGTTTGCCAAAGGGCTGCCAATATCAAAGTGTTTTAAAAAAGAAAAGCTGCATAATATGCAATGTTACTGAAAATTATATCAGGGAGCTGCACATTTTGCTGCAAACTATAGATGGAAACTGTTCATGGTGTTTGTGTGCTGCCCATAACATACTATTATCCACCGTGTTGTTCAATATACCTGTGGGAAGCAAATAGACTTAATGCAGTGCTTAACATAGAAGGAGTGGTGTTATGGGTGGTGCCCTATCTGCATGGGTGGTATACAATATGTCTTTATTAGAAATGGGATATTGAAAATGTAGGTGAGGGAAAAGTACTAGATCTTATTCCAGCGCCGGCCTTTACAGGCATTAGATTGTAAGAGGAAGAGATGGTGCACCCAATGCATGAACACCCTCTACTCACAAAAAGAAGAACCATGGTCAACAGGGCCACAAACCGCATCCAACTAACAGGCACAAATAGTGACACTGAATTTTAGACCATAAGCCAACACCTTCTTCCCCACTACCAGGGACATGATTCTGTCAAAGCCGGTGTCTAAATTGCTTGTTGCCAGGCAAGTGATAGACAAAGAATTGGGGTAAACATACTATCATTGCATGTACCTAGAGAACAGATTAGCAAGGGCAACCAATACATGGCATAGTGGAACCATAAAAACAAAACACAGAAAATCAAGTATTATAAAATCCTACAGTATTGATGGACATGAATCAAAACGAGCCTGCTGTTGATATTACTAAACATGCTGTAGATGAAGACCTAGACTACAGAATCACCTTCACTACCTCTTTCACTTTCAGGCCCGTGGCATTTTACTACGAGGGAACATCTTGAGGCTAATGAAAGCATCTCCAGAGTTGGCCCAAATAACATTTTAAGATATTTTTGAAGGAAGGTTCATGAAAAAGCACGAAGATGATCCGAGTCAAGCATTGTCACGTGGTTTTAGGCCACTCCCTATTTACAGTGCTAAGTTAGCTCAATCACGTTAGTTGTTAGACAACCATCTTGCTGCTTTTGCTGCCTTTGCACCCGACACTGTTGTTACATGTTATTCATTTGAGAAATGCAGACTCGCTCTTGTCTCAAGTGAATGTTATTTATACATCCTTAACAGTTGCTAGTGCCCTTGGTCTGTACATCGAGTAAAGAACTGTTCTAGGACACTAGACGGTGCCGGCTGATTGTGTTCAGGGTGATCGTACCACTGTTTAGTCATAACATGCACGCAGCTGCAAATACCAGAAAGTCGTAGGCTTTAATATTACAGCGCAGCATTTTGTTAGAGCATTCGATAGAAGAGCTGAAGCAGAGAACACTGAGCTGATCCTGTGATGTGATACACCTAAGCTGATCTATACGGTATGGGGTCCCCTATGCAAGCCTATGAGACCTTCTAATAGTCTAATAATATTTTATTAGTTGCTAGAGAAAGGAGGGTGGTTGTTTTCCACTGTCATTATTAATATGATCGCTCCTTTCATTTTCTATGGTATTGTAACAATGCTAATGGTAATGATCTTAACCATTTGTCTGCTTATGTTAGCCAAAGTACTGTATAACAGGACTCGAGGTTTATGAATAAATTCTTTAAACTTTACTGTGTCTTAGTTATTCTGTTGTGGACTGATATATATGTGCAAACGGGTATTTCGGGTTCCCACCATTCCTGAGAATAACTAAGTCGCATGTTCTGGGTTGTCTATACATTGGGACCGCCGAGCTAAATCTCGGATAACGAATGTGACACTAAGCTAGTCGGATAAGGGGTTCTTAGTTCTGAGGGGAGTTTCTGGTACACCACAATTCTCTAAGGTTCTGGTTTCCTGCGCATAGTTCTGTGCATACGCAGAATCCCTACAACATGGCGCACCTAACGTTTGGTCTTAATATCTGAGATGCCTAGTAGTGCTTTTATTAGTCCACAACGCCCTCACTCTGGTTTCCGGATAACGGGAGTGACGGTTTAACCTACCTAGGTTTTAGGCTATAGGTTCTTTCAAGCTTGATAATAAAAAAGGTTACACTAATCTAAGCCCAAGTGCTACTAAAGATCTCGTTGTATCTTCTTTTTCGTCCTAATGGCGGTGGAAATTCCCGCTCATAGTAGGGTGTCTCTACGTGCTCATTTGAGGACGTATGGGGTGCCTGATGACGGGATGGCAGTGGTGTTTGTCGTTAGTGCAAATGCCACTTACCCTTATGAGTTGTTTTACTCTTGGGTTACCTTTGAGGCTGTGGAAGACGTCGATAAAACGTTCCACAAATACACTGCTACGCAGGTGCCTCTTCATTATACCCCATATATGGTTTTAGAAATTCCTATTTCTACCTGGCAGCACACTATTTGGTTTAATGGCGCCTCCCCCACACGGTCACCCCGGCGAGACTGGGTCCTTTGTCAATTGAAGGAGCTACCTGGCCGGTGCTGGCCGGACATACACCTCATCCACGCTACCTGACGGTGGGTGTGGATAGCTTACGTATACTACACACAACCCTGATTACGGTCCATAGGGCTTTAGTGCAGTATGTGTCGCGCACTGTACAGGTGGGGGCACCTACAGTTGCGGGACACGGGGCGGATCACCATCATGCGGTGGTGATCAGTCCTGTAATGGTAAACGCGGTTGTTGGCAAGCGCCCCCAGAATAAGGATGAGTATCCTTATTGGCTTGCGGAGAAATTCGATCAACTAGAAGCCGTGTTTCCCAACACTAGTCCTGTGGAAAAACACAGGATACTCACTATTACTTTGCCGAAAGAACTAGTCCCGGACATTGTCGATTGTGACAATTGGGGCAAGGTCTTTGCCGCGACCTATTCGAAGTGCTTCGGCACTACGTCTATGTCGGTACTACCTTCCGTTATCAAAAAAGTCCAGGAGGATCATGGTGCGGAAGCAGCTATTGAGTTGGGAATGCAGCTTATCGACAGCTTCGATATAGTATGTTCCATGATTATGGGAAATCTCAAAGGAGATGCCATGCAGTTTCAAGTGGGAAATATGATGGCACTAATTGCGGATGAAGATAAGCCGAGGGAGTTTGCAAAAGTTATTGCAAAAGCCTATAGGATGGTTGGACGTAGTGCACTAGGCGTGAAACCCGTCATCACAATTCCTGATGTAGTACAGCACACTAAAGTGAGTTCGTCTGCAAAAGACGATAAACCCAACTTTCCAAAACAAAATTGGCGAGCTAAAAAACAAGATAAACAGCAACAGAAACAGGAGACTCGTCCTGCATCCCCTGTTCAGGCGTATGTTGAACGCACTTATGATTTGCGTGATCGTTCTCGTATTAAGTCACCTGATAGGTTTCAGGTTCCTGACCAGCGCTCTCCTCGTTCTTCACAGGAAACAGCGGCTTCACACTTTGGTGTAGGAGACTGTGGGAGAGGCCGGGGTGCTCAAGGACGAGACCAGCCCCGACAGGCGGACGAAAGAGGCAAGCAGGAGGATTCTGCACGTCCACGTCCTCCGTTTCAGAAAAAGAAAGTTGCTGCTATCTCAGCGAAGTATGCCTCAGATGGTACGGACACAGCTTCTGAACATGAAATGGGCGCTGACGCTGCTAGACAGCGCGGCGGAAGTTACAGTAGTGCGGGGAGCACTGCGTCCATTTCTGGAGGCGACAGCAACTAAAATCTATGTAACAGTAGAAACAGCTGATACTCGCGTAGCCCCCCCTGAGAGATTATTTGACGTAGTCCTCAATATTGAGGGTGACATACAACGAAAAATTAACGCGGTATTTTGGGATAATCTGACGACCACCTATGATATACTATTGGCGGAGAAATATTGGCCCCCGGCTTTCGTTCTAAACGCTCCAAGGGGGGAAGAAGTCATTCTTCCTTCTTTTGGACACGTGGTGCCCAAGGAGGAGTCTGGGAAGTTAGCCGAGGAGTGGGCACGGGTGCTAGCACCCGCGTTGTATCCTAATCAGGTGGGGTGGGATAAATGTTCTACCCTCCACGAAATTCCATTGCGGTCCGATCCCCAGCCTCAACCCCAATACCCTATGCGTCGAGAGGCTAGGTCTCACGTCGCGTCTATCCTTGAACAATTGGAATATCAGGGAGTAATTGAAACGTGTGTGTCACCAATGAATAATCCTTTATTCACTGTAACGAAGCCTGACGGGTCGTACCGCCTAGTTTTGGATTACCGGCACTTAAACTCGCACTGCCGGAATTGTGCGGTACAAAATACCCATAGTTCGGCTCTCGTCGATAGTCTTGTGAGAAAGAGGTTCAAAACCACACTCGACTTGTCCAATGGCTTTTATTGCCATAACATATCCCCTCATAGTTATGAGTGGACCGCTTTTACTTCGGGTGGTAAACAAAAAGTGTTCAAAAGGCTCCCAATGGGCTATAAAAATAGTCCTGGGGTATTTGCTGCCCGTGTGGTCTCTCTCTTAGAGATGGTAGACCCGGAGGCATACTCGTACATCGATGACATCTACTTAACAGACGACGAGTTGCTTCCACACCTTGCTCGCGTGGACAACATAATTACTATGTTTGCGGACTTTGGTTACAAGTTTAACTTTAAGAAGTCCCACATTGCCGAGTACACAGTTTTATTCTTGGGGTACGAACTCAACAATGAGGGCCGCGGCTTGGCTCCGCAGTTCCTTGAGAAATGCGCACCCCTTCGTATCCCTGCGACACTGAAACAACTACAATCATTGCTGGGCTTTCTGAATTTCGGCCGGACCTACATTCCTGAATATGCCCAGCGTATCAAGACACTTTATGCCTTGGTGCAACCTACTTTTACCAAATCTTGCTGGCTGCCAGAGCATTCGGCTGCATTGCACTCTTTGCAGTCTGACCTTCTTACTGCGAAATATTTACAAACTCGTGATAACCACACAAACCTGGTCATAAGAATTGTACCGGGTGTGGAGGGGTTCACGTACTTAACATACAATGAAGGTGACACAGTCCCCATTGCATACAAATCTCATTTATATACTTCGGCTGAAATGCGTTTCTCCACTGTCGAGAAAGTTTTGACAGCAGTTCAGATGGCAATCCTGAAAGAACGAGCGCTATCACAGGGGAAACGCATGATGGTGGTGACACCATTTCCTGCCCTAGAGGCAGTCACTAAAGCAAGTGTGCCGAATTCTAAAGCTTTACATCCAAGGTGGATACAATGGGCGACCTCCTTAGCCTCGCCTGACGTCGAATACATCTTTGACGCAGGGCTACAGACTCAGGAGAGTTTGGAGTATGAATTAGTTCATCCGGCTCCACTTACATTGCGCCCATTGGAGGAGTTCCATTGTGTCATTTACACTGATGGGTCCGCGCAGCCCGCAACTGGATCAAGGCACGCTTATTCAGCGGCTTGCGCAATTGTTGTTGGTACTTTCGTGAATGGAGAATTCATACAGGATGCGGTGCATACGAAGACTTTGGGTGATTGTACCGCACAATTGGCGGAGCTTAGAGCTCTGGTGCTTGCACTGGAGTTTGCTGATTACAGAGTCACAACTCTTATAGTGAGTGATTCTTACTATTGTGTTCAATCTTACAACGATAATCTGCTGTTTTGGATCGCGAATGGATTTCGTGATTCAAAAGGTAGCACAGTGAAGCATAAAACGCTTTGGGCCAGGGTGGCTGAACTAAAAGGCAGTCGACCCCTTGTGAATGTTATTCACACTCTTGGTCACCAACGAGTTGGCGTCCATGCTGTCGGTAACAGTTTGGCTGACGAGGCAGCTAAAACAGCAGTGGCAACATACTTAGTAGCAGCAGTTACAAGATCCAAAAGTAAGATCGATGATGACATCTTGGCAGCCATTGCTGCTTCAGAGACTGGGACAGACTTCCCTGGGGGTTTCCCGTCTCGATACCATTATCACTTAAGTCCTGATAACGTCCCGTTAGTGAGGATTAATGATGTTGGGGATAGAGTTATTCCCAATTCGGACTGCAGGCCAGCTTTGGTACAAGCTGCACACGAGGGTGTTGCGTCAACGCACGCCGGAGTGTCCGCAACTGTGTCACTGTTGCAACAGCGTTATTGGTGGTACGGTTTGTACAAACATACGCGGACTTATGTCCTCAATTGTGGTATTTGCCAACAAATAAAGCCATCTACGGTGGCGTGTCCACTACAAACGCAGCTGCATATATCTAATCAACCGCTAGCGTGCGTTTATTTAGATCACTGCGGTCCTTTTTCCTCAGAAACTGCGTACAAGTATATCTTGGTTGCAGTAGATTCGTGCACACGTTTTCTTTGGGTGTGGCCACACAGGAGTGCTGACGCCAGGACTGTCATCAAAGCATTGCGTGTCTTTATAGGGAGTTTTGCATGTGGAACCCTCCATTCTGATCAGGGCCCTGCGTTCGCCTCTAAGGCGTACAAAGAAGCTATGGGAAGTTTGGGAGTCCAAGTCAAATTTTCGTCTCCATACCGGCCTGAGGGCAATAGTGTTGTGGAACGAATGAACCGTGACCTAAAGCAATCATTGACAGCCAGGGTGTTAGGTACTGGCAAAAATTGGCTAGCTCATTTGTATGACGTCCAACGTGCACTTAATAATCTCCCTAGAAGGTCTCTGGGTGGGAGGACCCCGTACATGATGCTCTTCGGGGTTCGAATGTTTGTCCCAGACCTTGAGGGTCTCGACATGGCGGCAGCAGCCGCGCCTTTTGACTTAGATGACCACTGTACTGTCTTACAGAATCTTCAAGAAGCAAGAGACACTCTAGCAAAAGAGCACATATCCTCTGCGTCCGAAGCTGGACTACAGATTCCGGTAGTCGGCTGGCTACCCAGAGTTGGTGATCTGGTCTGTGAGAAGGTGGAGAAGAAAAAGGAGTTTGGCCCCTCTTATCGTGCACCAGTGCCGGTGCTTGGAGTTGAGGGTACCCGTACAATTGTTTTGCCTCCTCTTCCTGGTCACAGAGACAACAGGTACATTTCAGTTGACAATGTCAAGCTACACAGGGTGGCCGATACTCCATAGTCTGACACCTTCAGTTTCTTGCCCTTCAATGATGCGCAGTTCTGTTGTGGTGCCACCATCTGACATCGTGCCTGAGGTTGCCATTGAAATGCAAGTACTTTCTGATTCTGCTGTGTCACCTGCGGATGATGATGCTGAGTATTCTTATCCTGCTGATGTTCCATTGTCCCTTTTGCATTCAAATGACATTATCCAGTCTAATTCTTCCTTTGGAACTGAATCATTGACTTCCACTGCCCCTTCCAAATTTTCGAAATTCTTTGCCTGGTTCAAGAGACAATTTTTGGTTCCCCCCTGGATTTACATTTGGCTGGTGCTCATTTGCATTTTTTTGTTCATGTCCATTGGTTTTGTGGTGGTGTTTTTTAGGCTTATAAATGGACACTACCTGAATGAACGTTCTACAATTAGATTAATTAATGGAACTTTGGCCCCACATTCATCGTCACACATCATGAAGAGGGACCAGACTTTTGTGAACATCACCGCCTGGCCTGTCCGTGATGGAATAGCATGGGATGCAGTTAAATTCCAAATTCATGGGCCCACGGAAGTAATTAATGTACCATCTGTATATCGTGTTTCTCTGGGTGATGTGGTTAAACAGAACATTCGGTCTGATGATTGGGATGTAAAAACTATAGAGACACTGTTTTCTGATTTGAAATACTATGCCGCATTTGATGCTGAGGATTTGTATTTGAATACTGAAAACTATGCAGAGCAGTTTTGTTATCAACATTATGGTACTCATTTTCTTCATAGGGCTAACACATTTCGTAGTTTAGTCAACTTTACTCAGTGGGAACATTGCCCTGCCCCGATGATTGGTAGTTCAAAAACATTGGTTGACAAATTTTCATATTTTTCGGATTTCAGTGTATCCAATAATGCATCCTTTTATTTGAAACTTAGGGATGAACCTATTTCAAAGGTGCGTTTGACACACACTAAATTGTTGTTTTCCAAGTCCTTCATGGACGATTTGGCAATTGGAGGGTATGACGTTTGGAAAGATGCTATTGATCTCAAATCGTTTTGGGGAACTAAGTCTTGGCAAGTACAGGGCACAGAAGCGTTACATCGTGCCTGCCTAATCCCAAACCACATGTTATTTTTAAATTCCACAATTTTTCAGACAACCTGTTTTGGATTGGCTATTTCTAAAAAATTAAATTCCCCCTCGATCCCGGATCTGGGTGCTTATCCTGGTTGGGAGAATCACACAGATCTGTCCCTTACTATGTTGCAGTCTTTTATTTCCAATTCCACCTTTAATATTAGTGCATTGGACCCTAAAGGTTGGGTGGTATGGCAGAGAAGTTCGGATACCTGTCAACGTAGATTTTTAGGGTTGATTCCCGGGTACATACAAGATAGAGTAGACCCTCGTTTTTTATCCACACACACTGTCACTACCTACTCGGTAGGTAAATTGTGTCAGTCTTGGTTGCAACATTCCACATTAGATTCAGTTAAAATTCACTTGTCACGTTTGCATGACAAAATTGATTTGAATGATTTTGTTAAAGGTCCCGCATTGGGAAGATCCAAACGATGGGTGTATGCTGTTTACAACGAGGTTTGGAAGTTGTCGCAGATTGAGGCTGCTTCCAGGCTCCGTGCTATTGACCAGGCCAATATGGAAAAAGTATTGGCAGTTATAGATAATAGTATTAATACCTTATCTTCGAGAATATATACATTGGATAACATTATTTCATCTGTTGTAGATATTGTCCAGGAAGATGTGTCTATGTTGTATCATGGTCAAAATCAATTACGTTCGATTATGCAATTTGCTTGGACTTTGCAGACGTTAAAGGCGGGGAAAGTACCTTGGGATTACATGAATATTTCTTCTTTATTCCGCCCATTTAATCTGACAGCAAAGCAGCAATTCATGTCCATGAAAGATGCTACGTATTCACTACTGCATATAGAAAAGGTAGAACCTTTGCCTTTTTCTGTGGCTGAGTCTGAGTATGCAGTGTGGCTCATCCATGGGATGGTCACTCTCCCGATTTCTATGTATAGGTTTAGTTCGTGCATGAAACATTACGCCTTGGGCAGATATGAAAAACTTGGTTCTGCATTTTTGCATGAAGTCTGGTCTCTCCCATTTACATATCGATGTGAGAGGGACGGCAAATAAGTTTATTTGAAGGGTGAGGAGTGTACGACTGCTCCTGATCATTCCGTAGTGTGTAGACATATCCAATTACATGGATCGTGTAATATGAATGCCCCTAATTTAGCTTGCTTATTGAAGGGCATTCCTGTGCCAGTTATAACACCGTCATTTACGCTGCTTGCTAATGGTAGTTATCTGCTTCTAAATAGTGAGGCTTGCTGTGGGATGTTAGCTGGAATTCCCTATATTGTTTCAGTTTCACGAAGGGTAATTTGCTGTAATAACATGCTTTTCCCACCCCCGCAAGGCCGACTGGATATATCCATCTGGCCGACGATTCCGACCTTGAAAGCAGAGTTCAATAGGATGAGCAGAATAAGGGCTCTTTTGTCTCAAAAGGAGGTTGCGTTGACTTCGTCACGTGAAACATTTCTCCTTCAGGTGGCGAACACTCGCACGGAAGTTCAAGCTCTTTTGAATACTGACCTCCCCCTACATTTTGGCACATTAATACACACTATCTTCAATGCTTCTTCTACGACTGGTCTGGTCCATTTTTTTAAAATTGTAGGCTCTGGCCTTGTGACGTCTTTCCAGTCTATCTTTGGTATAATACCAGCTATTTTTCATTCTATTTTTTCTGGAGTTTTCGGAGGGTTTCCTCTGATTCTCGCATTAATTGCTGGCATACTCCTGTTGGTCTGCGCTCTACGCTATGGATGCACGACTTGCGCTACTCGACCACGGATTCAGCCTGTTCCATCTGCGTAGCCGGATGTGGGAATCCTATGGGACTTTACCACTGGCTACCTTGAGTGTCGCTTATGGATTATCCTTCCGGTTCCCGTTTTTTACTTGTGTACAGCCTGTTTTTCACTGTCTCGAATGTCCATTCCAATGGGCTCTGGATATGTGTTTGTCAAACTTGGTGTCGCCTGACCTGGATTTTGATCGACTGATGTATCCCTTAGTGGTTCATGAGTTTGACTGTTCTGGAGTCGGGTTTATGGCCTTGGGTGCGGCGCATGGAGTCCTTGGATTATGGGATATCGAGAAGGCAGCAGTTGACTTCCTGGCACGAAGTTACATCGAGATGCCTGCTTCTTGTCCACGTGGAGTGCTTGATGCTCATTTCCCTGTGGAACACGTGTGTTCTTTTTCTTTGCTGAATTGGATGACAGACAATTTTGCGGATGACTCCGATGATTTTCTACTGGAAGCTGCAGCTGCATATGCTGCTTGTACTCTCATACGTTGACAATTGTGCTCACACTGTCTGATGGTGAGTCAAGTGGAGAAAACTTTTTTTACATATTTTTTCTCTTCGAATTTTTTCCTCTCATTTTCTGAACTTACATTTCAAGCTCTTTAGTCTGCATCGTTGATCTTGAACTCTGCGTTCTGTTGAAATATTCGCCCCTGGTAATACCGTGGTTCGATCAAAGGGGGATGTCACGTGGTTTTAGGCCACTCCCTATTTACAGTGCTAAGTTAGCTCAATCACGTTAGTTGTTAGACAACCATCTTGCTGCTTTTGCTGCCTTTGCACCCGACACTGTTGTTACATGTTATTCATTTGAGAAATGCAGACTCGCTCTTGTCTCAAGTGAATGTTATTTATACATCCTTAACAGTTGCTAGTTCCCTTGGTTTGTATATCGAGTAAAGAACTGTTCTAGAACACTAGACGGTGCCGGCTGATTGTGTTCAGGGTGATCGTACCACTGTTTAGTCATAACATGCACGCAGCTACAAATACCAGAAAGTCGTAGGCTTTAATATTACAGCGCAGCATTTTGTTAGAGCATTCGATAGAAGAGCTGAAGCAGAGAACACTGAGCTGATCCTGTGATGTGATACACCTAAGCTGATCTATACGGTATGGGGTCCCCTATGCAAGCCTATGAGACCTTCTAATAGTCTAATAATATTTTATTAGTTGCTAGAGAAAGGAGGGTGGTTGTTTTCCACTGTCATTATTAATATGATCGCTCCTTTCATTTTCTATGGTATTGTAACAATGCTAATGGTAATGATCTTAACCATTTGTCTGCTTATGTTAGCCAAAGTACTGTATAACAGGACTCGAGGTTTATGAATAAATTCTTTAAACTTTACTGTGTCTTAGTTATTCTGTTGTGGACTGATATATATGTGCAAACGGGTATTTCGGGTTCCCACCATTCCTGAGAATAACTAAGTCGCATGTTCTGGGTTGTCTATACATTGGGACCGCCGAGCTAAATCTCGGATAACGAATGTGACACTAAGCTAGTCGGATAAGGGGTTCTTAGTTCTGAGGGGAGTTTCTGGTACACCACAATTCTCTAAGGTTCTGGTTTCCTGCGCATAGTTCTGTGCATACGCAGAATCCCTACAACAGCATCTGAGACTGAATGGGCCACAAGTTGAGAAACTACTAATCAAAGATGCCGCCTTTCTTAGAGGGGGTATAAAAGTCACGCAACCCATAAGAGAACCTAATTCATCTGTGCTAGCATATAAATAGCCTGGAGCTAAAGTTTAGGATAATATTTCGAACTGTAAAATGGGAGAAAATAGATAATTTATTATGGCAATGAAAAGAGACAAGATCCCAGCATTGATGATGAATGAAATGGGGTAGCTTCAGCCTGTAAGAAATTGGGTTGCTGGTTGACTGGGGTGGGAACTGGCAGAGTGGCAGTCCTTGTAGTAAGTAGCACAGCACTACTTCTTCCTGGCAGAGTATCCACATGTCCAGAAGTGTCCTGAAGGGTTGGTGTCTGAGGTTTCCTTTTTTATACACTGGTGCCCTAGTTCTTCGAAGGTGGGAGAAACTTCTTGACAATGTCTTTGAAGTGCAGGGAATTTCCTAATCTCCCTTTCCTGGTTACGAGCTGGCTGAAGTGGCAATGCATCGTCTTAAGGACCTTTGTGTGTAGACAGGATAGACTATTCAGTTGTAAGTAAGTCTGGGCCCAGCTTCTCCCTCACATTCTGCCAGTGATGGCCCAGCCAGTCACACCTAAGTTCCTATTGTACGTGGCTGTCGAGGAGGAATACACAAAGCCCTACTGCCAACTACACCTAATCATGGGACCAGAGACAGGCTGCAGGCACCAAAGGGATAAGGCAAGAAAATGCCAAATTTCTAAAAGTGTAATTTTCAGAACTGTAATTTAAAATCCAACTTCACCATAAATTAGGAGTTTTTAACAACCAGGACATGTACAACTTAAAAATGCACACACAGGTTCTGCAATTGCAGGCCTGAGACATGTTTAAAGGGCCGCTTATGTGGGTGGCACAATCAGTGCTGCAGCCCACTAGTAGTATTTGGTTTATAGGCCCTTGGTACATATAGTACCACTTTACTAGGGACTTATAAGTAAATTAAATATGCCAATTGGGCATAAGCCATAATTACCAGGTTTAGAGGAGAGAGCACATGCACCTTAGTACTGGTTAGCAGTGGTAAAGTGCTCAGAGTCCTAAGGCCAGCACAAAAAGTTCAGAAAAAATGGAGGAGGAAGGCAAAATGTTGGGGGGAAGTCCACCCTAAGGCTGACAGGTCTAACACAGCCCTAGCAAACTTCCAAACTAGAAACTCCTTGTAATGTAAGGCACAGCAAAGAGGGACCCTGTAAGCCCAGAAGTGCAGCATTATCTCCATCAAAGCTCTTTGCCATTATATTGAGTGGAAACAGAAGGACTGAGGTACAAATTAGAGGTCTCAGGATTGAGTATCCTTAATTAATAAATACCACCTATGCTGCTTTTAGGAGACCTGGGCCTTTGCAGAGATATCAGCACCATCATATAACTTTATTTTGATTATAGAAATCTTAAAAAGTACACAGCACTGAGCAAGTTTAAAACAGTATACAAGTTAAAAAACATTGTGAAAAAAAAGACATGACTACCCTAAAATATGATATGTTGAATAAAAAAGGATAAAAAACTATTCATACAATGCATTTAGTGCGCTTAATCCATAGTGCGTACCAATATTTGGCCAAACAGAATACTGTTGCCGTGCGTGTATCAGTAAACAAAGTTCTGAGCACCTCCAGATAGTGGCCAGGATCAACCAGTCTACACAATGGAATAATCCACTTGCCCCTCAGATTTTTATAATAGGGGCAAAAAAATAACAGGTGGAGTACAGATTCTGGACTGGATTTACAAGCTGGTCAAAGGTCATCCGGGGAGACATTTCTGCTCCACTTGCTACAGAACAGTTTGGTAGGAAAAGTCTCGTAATGAAATTGTAAAAATAGTTTACATGCCATGGGAGGAACACTTTCATCAATAGTTTCTTTGTAACTTGGGGCAGATTTAAAATCTATGAATCCCTAGTCAAAGTGCCCGCCAAAGCAGTTTTCTCCTTCTCCGCTATTGTTTCCCAATATATCACTTCAGCCCTAGCCTTTGATATTAGGGGCAAGCTTTTTGGGTTGGACCAGTGCACCTCCAAATCTAGTCTCCTAAGTAGATCTCTCAAGGAGCTAAACCATGGGAATGAGATTACCTGGGGCTGTTTCAAGAGGCCAATCGCACCTGCTCTGTAGGAAGCTAGCTCTTCAACGACCACAAGCGATACCAAAACATTCATAATTTACAATCTAGCTTGCATGCTAATTGTCGGAGGGTGAAATCCAGATACAGTGGGGTCAGAGACGAACTAGGGGTTACATTTAGAAGAGATCTTAAAAAACGATTTTCTACAATGGTGAGACAATTTGTATTCCCACTACCCCACAATTCCGCCCCATAAAGAGCCCCACCTAGAGATTAAAGGTTGCAAATTTCTAGTGCAGGAGCCACTTTCCTGCACACCGTAGTCTTATGTATTTTGCATATATGGGCAGTCGGCTGGATTAACAACAACATTACTTTATCAATATGGGGTGCCCAGTTTAGGTTAGATATTAGATGGATACCCAGATAGTCAAAAGCAGATACTTGCTCCAGAATACTGTTTCCGACATACAAACATCTTTTGGATGGATTTGCATTACCTTTAGAGAAGACCATATTTTTTGTTTTGGCAATTTTTAAAACCAAGCCCAGCTCATTTCAGAATCGTATAAAATCGTTCAACAATAGTTGGAGGTCTTGAGGGGATTTTGAGATAAGTATGGTGATGTGATCAAAGAAGAGTGCTGGTACTCTTTTTTCACCTATTTAAGGGCCATCACACCTGTACCAATCTAAAAAATCAATCACCCCATTGATAAGGAGTGAAAAAAGGGTGGGCGCAAGCACATACCCCTGCCTCACTCCACGTTTGATTGGAAATTGCTCTGTTGGTTCTTCTCACCCCACCTGACTTGGGCTGTATTTGAAGAGTTCAATCTAATTAAGATATCTAAAAGGTTGTGTGGTAGGCCCATCTCTTTCAGTACTCTCCACAGATTGGTTTGAGGTACTAAATCAAAAGCAGACTGAAAAACAAAAGCCACATATAGCTTTCCACCCTTAATAGCCATTTCCTTCCAATAAACACAAGGAAAACGAAAGCCCTGGTCCAATGTAATAATGTTAGCATGAAATCCAGCCTGGTAATTACTTAAAATGTGGGACTCTGTAATCCAATCCTTGATCCAAGCCAGTAACTGCTTGCAGAAAATTTTCTGCAGAGAATCGATGAGGCTTATAGGTCTATAATTGGCTGGGTCAGCTCCATCGCCCTTCTTATAGATTGATATTATTACTGCTAACTTCCACAATGGTGAGCTATCCATACCCGATGTAATGGCATTTGTTAGCATGTTGATGTACGAGCCCCAAACAGTTGGATCGTCTTTGTACAGATAATTTTGGATTCTGTCAGGGCCAGGAGCTCTGGCAGGAACACAGGAACAAATCACTGCCTCAGTTTCTTCCAGAGAAAATTCTAGAGCTTTTTCCACTCCAGACAAAGCCTCCCCCTCCTTTCAATAGGGTTCTCTACCTCCAGGTAGTTAAATGTATAGAGACGTTCAAAATGGGAGACCCGTTCTTCAGGCTGCACAATAAGCTCCAATACAGTCATTCTACCATTAAGCCATTGGACTGCTTTTTTCCAGAAGGACTTGGAGTCTTTACATGTTAGTGCCCTATGTAGGGAGGACCATAAGGAATCTTTCCAGTTCTTCTTAGCTGACTCTAGAGCTTGCCTGTACCTGGCTCTACAGGCCACTATATCGGGACACGCATGGTTTTCCTGCAGACTTGAATATGCCAAGCTACCTGTGGGTCACACCTCTGTTGTTTCTTTTCTTCACGTAGTTTGAGCTCCTTGCATGGTTTACCCAGCAGATCCCTAATCTCATTGTAAAGGAGTTCATGGAAGATACCCAATTTCATGGTTGCTATTTCTTTAGGATATGTTGCCAGCTCTTCCACCTCCATGCAAACTTTACCTTTGGCTATTTCCAGGGCCCTTGGATGTTCCACCACCCAGTCCCATCTAATTGTTCTCTGGTTATTTGAAATAGATAAGTCACCCAAATCAGACCTGCTGCTAAGATCGGCTTCAGATTTACCCTGGTTTAAAATGGTGAGAATAAGGGCATTGTGGTCACTGTCTGATCTTTTGGCCACTGACATGTCATAGACAAGGGGCCAAAGTTTGTGGGAAACCAAGCAATAATCAATTCTGCTGGCATAGCGAGGTCTATTGAAAGTTAGTTCACCCTTTAAATCAGATTTCGTTCTCCCAGTGGTGTCTCTTAAGTCATGCTGTAATATGAGGGCCAACACCTGGCCTCCTCTCTTTGACCATCTAACTGAGGGAAGATCAAGCTGTGGGATTTGCTGCATGCAATCCCTATCCTCAGTCAGATCTAGAGGAGTGAGGCTAAATGGTTCGAAGATGCAATTAAAATCACCAGCTACCAGCGCTGGAACATTATCTGGGAGTTCAGACAGAGCAGCGTTCTAGGGTACAAATAGCAATAGTTTCCTCAGAGCCCCACCGAACTCTGTTATGAACATTAAAGATCCTGATTTTCCAACCACAGTGGAGAGCCATATCAACTGCTAAAATATCTTGGGAATCTACGTGGACTAGTTTGACTTCTGGGCTTTGCCTAGGCGCGGCCCATGCAGCGGGGCTTGGTGATTGATTTTATGCGCCTTCGGGCACCAGGAAGTGAGTCAAGAATAAGTGGTGGCGCCTGGGGGCTGGAGACTGTGCTCCCGGGTCATAACATGCATTTTTTCATCTCAATGAGAGCACCAATTCACTAGTTTTAAATAGCAATTATGAAATAAGATTGTCCAGGGGCCGTACATTAATTATTTATTCATCCAATGTTTCTTATAGATTCAGCTTGCTCACATATGCTATGTCCTGAAGATGACCTCTAGTCACTGAGATTGTAACGCCGTCAACCCCCTACAACATGAACTCCTTGCATTTTGTATAAACTCTTCTTGAGGAGTTCTCCTGTTTGTTGTCAATGCGATGCATATATATTTTTTTAAAGTCACCCTCACTTATTACATCACACTTATTGTCACTTTTTTAAGTGAGCTCCTGAACTATGTTTTGTTAAAAATAAATCACATAATTTCTTTGAATTTAATCTTGTCCCTGTGTATACACTTCATTGCTCCCTCTAGTATTAATTGCTTATCCCATAATTCAGACTGTTTGCTCTCATCCCTGACGCAAATTCTTGTCTCTTCCCTTTGGACCATTTTGGCCACAATAGCACCATTGTTTTCTAAAAACACTGATTCACCCCAAGTGCGAATATTGCGGTACCCTTGTTTACCAAACTACCCGGCTCGTAGCAGACGTCCCGCTGCACGGGACTTGATGATTGATTTTATGCACCTCCGGGCACCAGGAAGTGAGGCAAGAATGAGTGGTGGAGCCTGGGGGCTGAAATCCATGCTCCCGGCTCATAGCAGGTGTCCTGCACAGTGGGGCTTGGTGATTGAGTTTATGCGCCTCCAGGTGCCAGGAAGTGAAGCAAGAATGAGTGGTAGAGCTTGAGGGCTGGAGACTGTGCTCCCGGCTAATAGCTATTATCCCTCACAGCAGGGATTGGTGATTGATTTTAAGCACCTTCGGGCACCAGGAAGTGAGGCAAGAATGAGCAGTGGAGCCGGGGGCTTGTTTCCATGTTCCTGACTTGTAGCAGGTGTTCCGCGCAGTGGAGCTTATTGATTGATTTTAAGCACCTCTTGGCGCCAGGTAGTGAGGCAAGAATGAGCGGTGGAGTCTGGGGGCTTGAGTCCATGCTCCCGGCTCATAGCAGGTGACCCGCGCAGCGGGGCTTTGGGATTGATTTTATGCACCTTCAGGAGCCAAGAAGTGAGGCAAGAATGAGCAGTGGAGCCCAGGGGCTGGAGTCCGCGTTCCAGGCTTGTAGCAGGAGAGATATCAATGGATGGCTACATATCTCATCATATTTTAACAACCAAATGCAAGAAAGGGAGGTCAAGGGGGGTCTAGTACCATTTGTTTCAGCCACTCTGAATGTGAATGCTACCATAAATATAGATTTAAGAAGGAATCTTCAGCAAACAACACTTGAAATAACTAAGCACATTTTCAGTTGAAATTTTTAGCAGCTATTAGGTACTCTTGAATCATAAGGAAGATGAGTCACTCTTGGCTAAAACAGATGCCACTATTTCAGGCTCTAAAGAAATCCATAAAACCATGGATAAACTGGTTGCTCTAGACTGTGACAATCCTCAATTCCTGCCCTGATCTAAAATAGTCAACCATTACCTATTGAAGAAAAAAAACTCATAAGGCCTCTCAGAACCAGATAGGCAATTGAACAAATGCACAAAAATAAGAGGCCAACTGGTGAGGTGAATGGCGGTTGTGCACCTGCGAACACTAAATGGTCACACCAAATCAGATCCACCAGCTTTAAGCATGTACAATAGAGGGCTCAGAAGTAGCCTCTTTGACTATGCCTTACTTAATATAATGTGCTGTGGCAACAATTGAAGGACGGAATGCTCAATGAATCAAACATTCACCCAAGTCAAGAGATCTGGGTTAAATCCTTCATTATTTTGCTCACTACACCACTCCAATTTGGACCCAACCATATGCAAGTCAGTCTTGACCCTGCTCCTCAGCCAGCCTGAACTGCCAAGCCGAGTCCGTCCTGGACCGGAAACAAGCATTTTGGGACCGGTTTTGGGGTAACACCCCTTATCAGTCAGGCTAGCTTGAATCCAGTGGTACAGTGAGCAAGGGACCCACATCTGGACACACCCATCTCACTTAGGGCGAAAAGTGTTGTGGCAACAAATGATGGACGGAATGCTTAATGAATCAAACATTCACCCCCATCAAGAGATCTGGGTTAAATCCATTGTTCTTTTGATGACTACTTTGTTTTGGGTGGCGTAGTGCAAATCAGTCTTGACCCTGCTCCTCATGGAAACAGTCCAGCCAGAACTGCCAAGCAGGTGTCCTCCCTAGACCTGAAACAAGCATCCTAGAACAAATGCACAAAATTAAGAGGCCAACTTGTAAGGTTAATTGTGGTTGTGGACCTGTGAACCCTAAATGTCGCATCAGATCTGATCCACCAGCTATGAACAAATACAATAGAGAGCTCAAAAGTAGCCTCTTTGACTATGCCT
The DNA here is from genome assembly GCF_964204655.1 of Triturus cristatus. Taxonomy (NCBI): domain Eukaryota; kingdom Metazoa; phylum Chordata; class Amphibia; order Caudata; family Salamandridae; genus Triturus; species Triturus cristatus. The sequence continues at coordinate 1,251,839,195 of NC_140591.1, forward strand.
TTCTTATTATTATAGCAAGTACTGCATGATATAAGTATCCACCGTGGAGTTGAAAGTAATCCTGACCGGTTTTAACTGGCTTACGCCTACCTGGGTTTAATCAATCTGTACCACAAACCAAGCACATGACAGTATCTAAAGTGCTAGCTTTAAGCACAAGCCAGAAAGCAACAAGGTGGCACCCTGAAAACTGCAATGCCTTAGCACCATTCACTGATTATGTAAAGTTGACACAGTTTAATGAAATCGAAGAACAAAAGTGCCAAGTGAAGAAAAAGGTGGTACAAGTTTTTCAGAAAATGTTGATAGTGAAATCAACATACTTTACGAAGATATCAGTATCATGTCACAACATTATTAGCAAATTAGGCTGCCTTTATAGGGAATGCCAATTGAAAAAGAAGGCACTAACAAGATTACTACAATTACGGCATGTGTGCTCATGCCAAGGCATAGCTTCTTAAAATCTGCAGGAATATAAAAACTGATCAAGCATAATAAGAAACCGTCCTGCGAGGACTTAAATAGATCTCTAAGTGAAAATTACATTCGAAGAACTACTCTCCTGAGGCTGCAAGGGTGCCTTATGGGACTTGAGGTGGGAGTTTGGGCAAACAAGTGGCAGAAACATATTGAAGCCCTATAAAAAAACAAGGAGGAGGAAGTCTATCAGTGAGCCAAGTGCTGAAAGGGACTTGCCTAATAACTTCCACAGTAGTCGGAACCCTAAAGGTAATAAGCCAGTGTTCTGGGGTGCAGAGGTTTGTACTAGAGAGATGAGGGAAGCCATTCACAGTCTTAAAATAAGCAAGGCCTCTGGATCTCGTAGAGTTCCTGCTGATTTCTACAAAACCTGGTAAAAACTTCGTAGAGGGTAGTTGTATGTGAAGTCTTTAATGCAGTGAATAGCAACAATTACATATCTCAGTCCTGGAGATTGGCTATTGTAGTTTCTATTTAAAAGAACACCTTGATCCAACAAACTATAACCCAATCTTGCTCCTGAATGGAGTAAGAAATAAATAAGAGAAACTTCTACTTGAATTTTGGGGTGGAACCCCATTGGATTTTAAGAATGCTGTTAGTACCATTGACCAGGCCATGAGGCTTAAGCTAATAGGCATGCAAATACTCAAGGCAAAATAGTATCACAGAGTAAAACCTGGATTGACTTAAAAGCAGCTTTTGATTTGGTAAACCAAAACATTCTATGGGTATTATGGATCATTTCCTCAATTCCTTGATACAATTATACCAACACACTAGGCTAAAACATATTCATAGAGATTCATAGAGATTTTCTGCTCAACCCCCTGATAGATGTGGCACAAGCAGCAGGCAATTCCCTAAGATATGCAAGTTAAGTTCAATCAGTACCAACAACTTTAAAGTCAAGAAAACAACATACCTAAATCACCAAACAAATGTAAAACTACAGAGACAGAATTATTGAACAGACACAAAAACAATCAAAATCAGATAAAGGGTTCTGGCAATATGCTTTTTAGCAATTAAGGCAAAAAGTACCTAGAAAATATAAAGTACCACTGTCAATAGTCAGTTCAGTGTAGAGCACCTCAGTGGGATTTCTGGCTAACCACAATGGAGGTGTGGTCAGATAAGCTAAGCGTGTCACACTGATCAAGGTTTTTACCTTGGCGCAAAATCTTCCAGTGGGAAAAATTCCTGTGTTGTAACTGACAAGGGTCCCTTGCTGTCAGATGTATTGTTATTGATCTCTGCTGAAGATATTGGGTTTGACTCCATAAGCTCAGAGTGGTGAAACACTGTAATTCATAGCCACCAAGTTTGGCACTTTGTACAATCTAAGGTTTTACCTTTGGACAAAATAACTGTTTTTGGTTTCCAAAGTCCACCAGCATGGCTGGGCTGGTGGCTATAGTTGGGCAGGATGCCAAGCAGTGGTTGCCTTCCCACGAGGTCCTGCTGAATCTGTCTTCCACTTGGTAAAAGCTCCAAGTGAGAAGAACATGGCATTCTTGGCCACTGAGGATACACACTGCCATGGAAAGACTTAACACCTTGTCCCAGTCCACCTGAGGAAGAAACAATAACTAAATAGCACTTTTCTCCTACTGTTCTGAACTTTTTCCTGGTCACTCCTGCAGTCCTTAGACCATCTTCCCAGATCTACGAACATTTAGAAGAGGCAGTGGTGAGGTGCCAGCCAAATTCCTTTCATACTTTTGTTGTGCTTGCACTTTTGATTTCCGGTGAGCCCTTCAAGAAGCTGCATTAAAGAACACAGGAATGAATAGCAGCTCATTCTGCCAGTCCCTTTGGCATATTTAAGTGAAACAAAGAACTGTTAAGTCAACCATTTGTTGTGTCAACTGCTCCTGTCACCCTCCATAATGACTAATTAATGCCAGCTGACCACTTCTTGCCACCATTACCACCTTCCTGGGGCATGAAGACCAGCCATTGTCCTCAAGCAGCAGGGCCATTATCAGCTAGCCAAGGCGGTCTAGTTGTCTTCTAGTGAGCACTGAGAGGCAAACTGGTTCTAAATAGGTTGTCCTTCAGACAGCACAAAGTATACTTTGTAATTTTCCACTAAGCGTATCAAAATGTACTTTCATTATTGAATCAGATTTTTAGAACTGGGTGAAAAATAGCTTTTAATTATTTCTCTTACATTTTCCCCAGGCATAGATAACAATGTTATCACTGGCTAGACCTGTCTTGGGAAATGCAGCTGTACCCACAAAGTGAACACCACCACTAGACAATTGCTCACTGTGGAGGAATACTAGTCAAAAAATGTAGTATACCTCATTTTTATATAGTCGGTACCAAGTCCTGAAGGCTTACAAGCCATACTTTAGGTGTGATGGATCTAATGTAGAAAACTATTTTATCTCTTCATGGTAAAGCGTATTTGCTCAGTAATGTGCCACACCAATGCTTTCAAATGCAGCCCAGCCAGAGCTATCTGTAGACAAACATTTGTACCACCTGCCATGTGGATGGTGTAAATACAAATCTCACATATGTCATTTACCTTCCACAACAGTGGTGCAACTTCTATGCCAACTTATAATGACCATTCTGGAGATTGCAGTTGATGATTGGATGAAAACAAATTTTCAGTACCATTTTAGGGAGAGCGTCAATCACAGTGGCTCTAGATGGCTGTGTTACATTCCTCATACTGTAAACAATATGGATAAAAAGGTGAGGAATCAGAAAAGGAATCGGTCTTACATTGTTGGTGGTCCCCAACATGTGAAAGGAGAAGCCAGCTGTGCTGCTAAATATACCGGGTTGCTGATACTTGTGCTGTATCCCTGAGTGAATGAAAGGTAGTGCAGTAGCCCCAAATAACCTCAAAGGAGTTCAGATGCAGAAATGAAAAATACAGAGGCCTTGGGTTTTGTTTGTTGCAACATTTACTTTAAAATAGACTGCCAGGCTTCCTTTGGCAACAAACTGTTTCTAATTGATTCAACTTGGAGATCTGTGTCTAGTTTACTTTCTATGGCTACCAGGTGAGGACAGTTTTTAATTTGAATCTAGTGACACTTTCTCTGGAACACATCATAAAGTGAAATAAGAAGAAACAGTATGCCAAACATTTTCTGACACATGCAAATAAAAGCTTGTTTTGAAAATTAAACTTTACAAGCATACCAGCAGCAGGGAAAGTGTAAGTAAAGAGTAAGGTACATGTCTTTCCATTTTGAACTTTGTTGGGATAAACAGATTTTAGTTAAAAACACAATAAGGCACATTTATTTCACATACTATGTACATACTAAAAAAACATCTCTGATGTTTCTTTTCTCTGTTAGAAATGTTTGAATCATTTAAAATTAACATAATTCCAAATCCACATAATGGTGTATTTTGTGATGTAAAAAGCAAATCTAATACATTAATACATACAAAGACATATTAGCTTTGATCAAACATTTTGTCACAGACATAGGGGCTTATTCACAAACTGCATTTTGTTGTATGTTGATAGTAGTACTACTATCATACTACAAAATGTTGTTCACATACCTATGTAAAGATGTCTCCACCTCCACCTCTGTCTCTCCTATCTCTTATGTGTGGAGATCTCTGTCCGTCACCATTTAGAGGCTCGACATTTTGGCTTCTGACTCGTTTATCATAACGATTTTTCCAGTTCACTGGTTTCACTTTTGACGACTATTTGGGTATATTGCGACTTTCAGATTCATATTGAAATTGCCACACACCTTTGATCGTTCGCATTGGAGAAGACTAGTTTGTTTATTGCTGATATTTCTGCATACAGATTTCAATCTAAGCCTTGAAAAAGTCATCTAACGACAAAACACGTGTCGGCTGTGTATTTGCTACTCCTACGTGTCAACATTTTGGAAACAAATCCACTTATGATCAAGATTACTTGAAACTGACTATTTCATCTATTGCTGAGTTTGGAATTAAATACATTACTGGCTTATGTTAGTCAGTTGGAACTTTTTTGTGCTGTGCTCTGTTGTTCAATTTTCAGATATGGTGGAGATCTTCACAAGGTAAGTATATGTTTTAGTAGTAAATGTGGGAGGAACAGAGATGAGTGGTGGAAAAATTGTGAATATTTACAACTAAAGGGGCGGGGTAAGGCTGGAGTAAGTAGGGGTTTAGGGAGACCCGGGTAGGGATTTGGAAGTGATAAGCACTGACACGCAAAAGAGTAAGCCCATTCCGATTAAAAAACTGCACTTTTATAGTTACTACAGCAAAAAAAGTCCCAAAAACCATTGGATATGTACTCCATCAGAGAGCTTAAGTAAGCCCAGCACCACACATGGCCAAACAGTGGTACTGCTATATCCTTCCATAAAAAATAATGGAGACTTAAAATTAAATCTCATAGGAACTAATGTTAAAATAAATGAAAACTATTTAAACAATTTGCAAATAGAAATCCATGTAATACATTATTAGAAACATTATCTATAAATTAAACCTATGTATTATTTTATTTGAACTATTTTAAAATCTTTTTTAATTTGAAAAATTAATATAACATTATTTTTATCAAAAGTTACATTATATGTAATTAATTCTATACATCACTTTTAATACGTCTTATACTTAATAAAAATATATATTGGTTTTGCTTTGGGTGATATCCTTTCCCTGCATTTAAACTTAAAAAAAAATTTTGTTTGACTTTAATATATTTTAAATAATTAGATTTTTAATTTAGATCTAGGGTTTAAAAGCTGTAACATTTTTATATAGTTCTGCATTAAAAAAATATATACAATTATTTACTATTAATATTTAACATAACTTTCTGAACTTTGCCTAGTGTGTGAATGTCAAATACAGGCGTAAAGTCATTATTAGTAGTAACTGTATGGTTTGATCTGAAATTTGTTTTAGACTCCAACCCATACTTAAAGGGGTGTGAACATGTGAGTCTAACATTACAATCATAAATCCTGAGTAGCCAAAAGTAATACAGTTACTCAAAAGTTTAGGATTATCTTTACATGTAGTTTGATTTACACATATAGATTGACTTTTGTGAATAGGCCCATTAGCTATGTGGCATGGATGGAATGTTGACTGGATTGTAAAAAGTGGGCTGTGGAACTTGAGATAGGTTTGGAGATTGGTTGTGACCCAAATTTTAAGGAATCATCGTTCTACTGAAATAGATGGCTAATGAGATGATTTAAAGGAGGACCTGCAGTGAACTAACATCACTGCAAGACTACCACTTTTATATATTCTAGTGGCCTTTGAGATGTGGGGTCTGCCACCCTTGAAAAGAGCATGGGAGTCAGGATTGATACTTGTTGTGGCAGGAGACTCTCACAAGAAGGTTGTATGCTGCTTCCACCACTTCAGATGCCCTTGAAAAGTAATAGTATCTATCAATTTATAGTGGTTTTGTAATGTACAGATATTAAATATTTTAATTTAAGAAGCAAAATCACAAGCCAATAAAGAGATGTCCCAAAACACATTTAGTAATGTTTGCTTGACTCTTCAAACAACATCTTCTCCTCTGTCGCCTAAATGGATTTAGATTGATCAATATCTCTCACTGTGCTACCTTTATATATTGAACATGAGGAACTGTGACCAGCTACATCATTTACAGGCACATGCATCAAACCTTTGTGCGATCGCAAACGGTGCGAATCGCAAAAATTGGCCGTTTGCGATCGCAAAAGTCAGTGTAGAAATGCATCAACTGTATATTTGCGAAAAACCAATTTTTCGCAAATATAAGGAATCGCAAAACATTCTGCGAATCAAATAGCGAATCGGTATTAGCGTCTCCCAAATAGGGAATCGCAAACAAAGAATCGCTAAATGGATGCATGAAAAATCGCAAATAGCGATTCCCATGAAAATCGCAATTTTGCGATCGCTAAATAAGAAAGATCACAACCAGGTGGTAATCATGAGTGCAAATCACAGACAGGTGAAAACCAACTGAAACCCATTTAAACACAGCCAGAATGAGCCAGCACTGTTCACAATGGCAGGGATTTACCTGATGGCGAGGAGGATGAGGCTGCAGGCTGCCGCACAGAGACGGAGGCGAATAAATGAGCGCATCTTCAGAGTCCGCATAACTTTGCTAGGCCAGCAAGAGGATGAGATATACGACAAGTATAGGCTCAATGCAGCAATGATCCATGACCTAATCAATGAATTGGACCCCATAATGCAAAGACAGACACGTAGGACCAATGCCATCCCAACGCATGTGCAGGTCCTGTGTTGCCTACACCTCCTGGCGTCAGGCAGTTTTCAGGGGGTCATTGCTGTAGCGGGAGGTGTGCCACAAAGCGCACTTTCACGAATATTGAAAGCATTCCTTGATGCCATGATGGCCGTGATCGTGTCTCACATCAAGTTCCCTACCACCACGCTTGACCTTGCAAAAACCAAACAAGAGTTCTACCAGATAGCTCGTTTCCCACATGTTTTGGGTTGTATTGATTGCACCCACGTGGCAATATGTCCCCCTGCAACACAGGAATATTTATATAGAAATAGGAAATGTTACCATTCCCTCAATATTCAGGTTGTTTGCAATGCCAAAAACATTATCACTGACATTGTTGCGCAATTTCCAGGGAGTGCACATGACTCTTATATCTTCAGGCAAAGTGGCATACACACCCGTCTTGTCAGGGGAGAATTTGGAGAGGGACATCTGCTTGGTAAATATGTGTAATAGTTTATCACTGTCATTGTACGTATGTCAATGTGAAGCTGCCACTGACTCTTTGCTCCATTACATGTAGGTGACAGCGCATACGCCTTGCGTAATTACCTCATGACGCCTTACCTCAATCCCACAACTGCCAATCAACAGAGGTACAATGCAGCACATATTTCGACAAGGAACATCATGGAGAAGTACATGAGCTTGCTTCGTCTAATAGAGCCACGGCCTCGATCCCCCCTTCTCAACCGCTTTGCGACTCCCTCAACGACTTCTTCATTGATAAGGTCGCAACGATCAAGGCTAATATCTCCCCCCCTTCCCTCACCTTCACTAATCCCTCCCCCCCTGTTATCACTTCCAAACTCACTTCCTTCCCCCTTCTGACCACAGTTACACTTCCTCCCCTGCTCCAAAAGGTAAAGTCAGGCTCCCCCCTAGACTTTGCCCCTGCTTGTATCTTGCGAGAAGTCTTCCTACACTGCCCTACCCCTTCCCTTACACTTTTAAATGACTCTCTCAAATCCGGAGTGGTCCCCACTGCCCATAAATTTGCGGCAGTCATTCCCATTCTAAAAAAACCCGGTGCCGACCCTTCATCCCCTTCCAATTACCGTCCCATTTCCCTGTTACCCTACCTGGCCAAGGTTTTGGAGACCCATGTAACCAGCACCCTGAGCACCTATGTGGAAGCCAACCACTGCCTCTCCCCCCGGCAGGCGGGCTTTTGCCCCCTCCACTCGACGGAGAAGGTAGTGATCTCAGTGATGGACAGCCTACGTGAGGGCATTGATACCAACGTCCCCCAGGCCCTCATTCTTTTAGACCTATCCGCCGCATTTGACACGGTGGACCACTCCATCCTCCTCACCCGTGTCAAGGCGGCGGGTATAGAGGGCCTGGCCCTCACCTGGCTTAAGTCCTTCCTGAGTGACAGGGCTCAGGCAGTCCACCTTGCTGGCTTCACCGCTGCCTCTCGTAAGGTTGCATGTGGAGTTCCCCAAGGCTCCTCCCTCTCCCCTCTTTTGTTTAATTTATACATTTACCCCCTCATTTTTATGTTACAGCAGCTCGAGGTCACGGTGTTCAATTACGCCGATGACCTCCAGCTAATTTTTGACCTTTCCCACTCCACTTCCTCTGCTTCAAATGTCCAATCCGTCATGCTGTTCATCCAGGATTGGATGAACTGCAACCACCTCAAACTCAACCCGGACAAGACGGAATTAGTCCTGACCAGAGGTGGTTGCAGTCCTTGGTCCCCCTCCCATTGGCCAACCTCACTTGGTGTTCCCCCGCTCCCAGTTCCTAAGGTCAAGACCCTTGGTATCCTCCTGGATCCCTCACTTTCTGTTCACTCTCAGGTCAATTTAGTTGTTTCTTCCTGTTTTTTCTCCCTTCGAATCATTAGGAAGATTTCTCGTTTTTTTTCTTTACCTGCCCTAAAAATTATAGTGATGGCCATGGTGCTTTCGCGCCTCGATTATGGGAACATCATCTATAATGGCGCTCCAGCCTACGCCACTCGCCGTTTGCAGCTAGTGCAGAATCAGGCTGCCCGCCTGATCCACGGCCTGCCCAAATACCATAGAGCTACTCCCCTACTGCAGGCCTTGCACTGGCTGCCGGTGAAAGAGCGTGCTCTGTTCAAGCTTGGCTGCACTACTTTCCAGGCCATAACAGGCACTGCCCCGGAATTTATCTGTTCTGCCATCACCCCCTACATACCTGGACGAGAGCTTAGGTCTACTCATCAGGCTTTGTTAACCATCCCCCGCTTCAGCAAGAAAAGGACTGGCGGTACGAAATTCGCAGTGCTTGCTCCTGCATTTTGGAACTCCCTCCCCCCGGAACTCCGTATGTCATCTTCCTACATTGAGTTCCGGAAGGGTCTTAAAACTTTTCTCTTTTCCCGTGCTTACAATGCTTAAACTCCCCTTTGCTCCTGCTTGCTCCTCGCAATCCAACAGCGCCAAGAAACCGCTTGGTAAAAGTGCGCTATAGAAATGTTTTTAAATTCAAATTCAGAAGTGTGGCTCACTGGTTAGAGGCGGCAGACCCGTAAGCAGAGGATGGCCCGGGACCAGGGTTCAATTCCCGACGCGGCAGGGTCTTGGACCAGGGTCAGCGGACTTGATAATTCTCGCTTCGGTGCCTACTCTAGTCAGGGACCACACTCGGCAACTCTGGGCATTAGCTTGCCTCATCTTCACAACGGCCCCCCCAGACCGCCAGGGATGCTTGGTCGCTACTTGGAGATACCCATTAGGGACCATCTCTCAGGGTGAGCCAGGACGGGTTCCCCAGCGGTCGAAGCGCAGAGATACTCCTCTGGGAGTCGATTCTAGCGCTATATAAACCCACAATTAAATTAAATATAAACCCACAATTAAATAGAGCGCACATTTGGGCTGCTGAAGAGCCGATTCAGATGTCTACATAAGACCGGTGGAGCACTGAAGTACAACCCTGAACAATGCTGCAAGATAGTAGCAGCATGTGCCATGCTGCACAATATAGCCACAAGGGGAGGAATGGAAATCGAGGTGTCTGACAGCGAATCGGAGGATGGGAACCAGCAAGTGCCACACCACCATGCAGCACAAGGGGCAAGCGCAGCAGAAGGGCGTAGGAGAAGATTTGACATCACACAAAATTATTTCTGAGGTGAGTAATGATGACACAGAAACTGAATATTGCTATCAAAGTATTCTTTAATTAAATAAAAATTTCATGAGTGTTCAAGCACACTTGTAATCTGACCAGTGCAATGGACATAAGTGGTTTGCAAATTTAAATTTACTTGTCAGTCTGTGAAAAGTCAAATCCAAATAAATGTGGTTATGTCACCATAGTGGAATGTACTTGTACATGCCAGTCTAGCGCTTTTTCCCATGAACACCCAGACGCCTGTCAGACCCAGCATTGTCATCCGTAATGTTGGAAGCAGCGGGGGTACTGCTGCGTGTGTTGCGTCTTCCTGCAGTGCGGACTGGAATTGCCAAACTACTTAGGCTTGAGCCACCCTCACTACCCTCTTCGGGCGTGGAATTGTTGGCCGCAATTGTGGAAGCATTAAGCAAATCAACTGCATTGGTGACCTGGTCCAGTGCTTTAGCCACATCCCCGCTCCAATGGCACATTTCAGTTTGCATGGTCACAGACCTACGTGCCAGCAGTGCAGTTGTCGTGGCCAACCTATTGTTTGATTTTGCAAACATTTTCAGGTGCAGCATTAGTTGACGATGCTGTCTCTTCTGGGATACATTTCCCTCATGCATCACCTTGCTCAGTTTATGCACACTTTCAGACAGTACTGCTATGTTGCTAGCCATCTTGCCAATTTGCAATTGTACTAAACGTGTGTTTTTTGTCTGCAGGCGCTGCATACGGAGCATCTGTCCCTCAAGACCACCCCAGACATCACTTGGTTGCTCCTCCTGCTGTGTCCTGAGTGCTCTTCCTCTCCTACGCCGGACTCTGTGATTGGTTCTGGGGACCTGTGGTTGTGGTTGTGGGATGGAAGTTGTCTGGCCATGGCTGCCACCTGGTGTTGCATCAGCCTCATCATCACACTCCATGGTGACTAGGGATGGAACAGTAGCCCTGCGTGACTTTGTTGGACGTGAGGGATTTATTTGCACCACGGGTGTGTCCATCCGTTCACCTGCGCTGGTGTCCTGCATGTCTGGGGAATCGCTATCCACATCTTCTACACGTTGAGCATCTGTGAGGTGAAACAGTGCAACACTGCATTATTTCATGTCTGTGATATAAATTTCACAGTAATACATTTTTGCCTTTGTTAATGATTTTATACTCTATTAAGCTTTTTTGGGTTGTTACTCTGAGATTTGACATTGTAACTGCTTGACCTGACTACATCTCCCATAATGCCCCTCACCTACTGAATACATTGTGTAGTGGATGTTCAAAGTCTGCACTTGGGCTGTACTGTGGTCATGTTCTACCTTTACATTTTAAAAAATAAGGTAACATACATTCATCTTACCTTCAGATGTGTTTGCTGCTCCGGACGTGTCCAGCTGGGTCACACCAACAACAGCTTCTGGCTGGATGGTGGATTCAACCAAGTCCTCCATGGGAGTGTTCCCAGTGTCTGTTGGTGTTCCCCCTCCTGTCTTCTTTGCCTCCTGGAGCCGGTCAGCAATGCGCACCTTAGCCCGACTGCACAAGTCGTACCATCGTTTTTTGAGTTCTTCAATGGTGCGGTGTGTCACCCCAAAGGCATTGACCCTGTTTTGGATCCGGAGCCAGATTTTCCTTTTCTCCTGCTCTGCCACTTTTAATGATGCCTTTCCAAACAGCTTATCATGGCTGTGGACTACTCCCTCAATGAGGGTGTCAATTTCTTTTTCAGCAAATTTAATTTTGCGTTTCCTGCCTGTTTGGCTCTCCTCTGCTGTTTGTGAGGCTTCCATTTGTTAGAAAAAGTTGTTCTACTGTCTCTATCACACTCCTGTTCAGCTCCCAGAGCCAGCTCCCTCCTCTCCCTGAGACTGTGCACTGGAAATGAGGCTGGTGCTGCTCACTTCCTGGTTGTGATGTCATCAGGATGCATCAAAAAGCGACTTCGGTATTTGCGATTTCGCTAATTGCGAAATCGCTAATAGCGAGTTCGCAAATGCCGAAATCGCAATTTAATTAGCGATTTTTAGCGAATCGCAATTTTCTCGCATTTTTTTTGGTGCATCGTGTTTTGCGAGTCTTTATTTGCGATTCCTTAAAAATCGCAAATAAGGACTCGCAAATTCTCATTTTGATGCATGTGCCTGTTAGAATTTTGGAAGTAACAATCAAAATACTTTGCTAAAGGGAGATTTAGCATTCGTAATCAGGCCTTTAATGTTTAAGGATCACTAACTTAGAAAATCAGCCATTCCTCTTAGCAGTGCCTTGAAACCTTGAACTGATTCTTTTTATGAAAACTTGGGAACACCTGTAAGAGAAATGCACCACTGAATTTCTTTGTACAGGTGAGTAGAGCAGGAGTAGCCATTCTGCCACTCTAGAATGTTCCCAATGCAGGCTAGGGGATGGTATTAGCTTTTGTGTTACCAAACTTGAGTAGATACATGGCCTTGTTTTAGTCATGGCCTCTTGAGTGTAGGCCTGGTTCGTATATATTTTGTTGGTTCTGAAGTTTGTTTCCAGTCCAGTCCGGCAACTGAGAATTAGTAGTGCTTCTACTTCTCTAATATCAATTATTAGAAATGCTTCTAGGTAATGGTAAAATATGTACAGCTTTGAATTCATCAAATCTATGAATACTTTCAAATTGCTTGTTTATGCCATAGTCAATGTTCAGGCTCTTGTTTAGACTTAACTGTTCCATTTTATACAGTGAAACACTCTTCATCAAGAAGTCATGTTTTAATAACAGTTAAACATTTAATTTCCTTTTGTCGCAGTCAATGAATAGCCTATGCTCCTTAAACGAAAGTTAGGAGGGTATAAAATAATGATTTGTCAATATGTGGTATGCACAACCTTCTTATCAGTGAAATCATTCTTTTTAGACAACCTAAAAGGGGCTATGACTATATTAACAGTTGATGAAATTTCATGGTCTTTAATTGTATTTAATATATTATTCTAACATATAGGCCATCTGAAGACAACTCCTGGCCACTATTGACTACTTTCCTCTCCTAACATCATCTATTTCCTCACCGTACCTATTTTCATGCAACTCATGTCCTCCACTTCCACCTTTGCCCGGAGGTCATGCAGTGTAGCCACACACCACTCTTTCTCTGTCAATCCGTTGCACCCGCTCATGAGTACACTGCTCCCATCAACCTCCTATAATTCTCTTCGATCTTGCTCCATCATCCATTCTTTTGTTATCCCCTATTCCTTAAAGCATGCTGTTGCTTCAGACTAGGTTTGCACTATAGAAATGTATATTCACACATACTTATATTGCTTTGGATTGTTCTGTCGGTTCATAAATGCTACAATTTCTCTTTTTCAGAAAACATACAATACCTTACATGAAAATCAATTATCCAACTGTAACCCACACCTATTCAAGGTTCTAGTACAAGAAAAAGAAGTAATTAAGCACAGGCAAATTTCAGGTACTATTTCTCTCAAAATCAAAGAACACCTATATTCTATACATTATTGTTATAACATAAAACCTACAAAAGCTTGATTATTATCAGGCTAACAATTCAATATTTCAAATAGGCCAAATGCTCTGAATTAAAGTTAGTAGCTATATGCCTTGTTGGTCTTCACGTGGGTAAGAAAAGCAGGTACAGAAGCTAAATAAAATTTAGATTATCATTTATACATGAGCACAGAGAGGGAAACATTATCAGCCCCCTCCTCAATTAAAGAGCACCCTAATCCTCCAGTGTACAAATTGTGGCCTGACACTCATTAACATTGATGGAAAGCTCGCTGTATGGGAGAAACAGTTACTAATTTTTTTGTGTTGTGATACAAACTGGGTGATGCAATAGGTAAAGGAAAGGGTTGCAACTATATCATTTGCCCCTATAGTTAAAAACATATGTTGAATATACGTATAATTATAAAGATTACAATTAAATGTGATTATTTTGGTTTGGGAGTTCTGATTTCATTGGATTGAGTACAAGGTGGTCAAAGAAATTGCGAGTTGTGTGGTTAATGAATTTTTTAATGTTCGCTATTACCAATTATAGCTTGTGTCTTCCATTATGGGCTGTGCTAAATGGATTTCCACTGGGCAATCTTCTAACTAATAGACTCCATTTAACTATTACCTCCTCATATAATTCTTCATCTCATTCCTCACTAAACTGAGTTGACGGTGTCTCTTTATCTTCCAACACTCTTTTCTCAAGTCTCTTTCTATCGCGACTTCCACCATAGAGGAAGCCCCGCAGCTATAAACAGTACTTCGACCCTCCACACTTTGGGCCTCATTTATGAGACCCCTTGAGCCGCTGGAACATCACTTTTAGTGACGTTCCGTGGCTCAGGAGCCTGACCATATTTATATAGCAGCATTAAGCCCATTTTTTTGGCTCAATGCTGCCTCATAAATGTGGCTCCCTTTAACACAGTTTTCTGCATTAAAAGGGACGTGCAATGGGTGTTGCTGGGGGCGTTCCCAGCAACATCCATGGCTTTTTGACACTGCCCCAAATTTACGAGAAATCGTAAATCTGTGGCAGTGCCATAAACGTATGCCTCTCCAGGAGAGGCGTAAGGGAGGCACAATGAGGAGAATTATCTTTATTTCTCCTCGTTTTTTCTTTTTCTATGTGTGCTGAATTATGCAGCACACTGAAAGAGAAAAATGCCTCTTCTCATTGTCTCTGGTTTTCCTTCCTGCACAGAAATAAACATCCCCGCAATGCAGGCATCATGGTGCAAAGGTGCCTGCGTTGACGCATGCCAGCCCCTTGTGTGCCGGCACAGGGGAAGAGGACAGGAATGCGCTGTATCTGATAGATACTGCACTTTCCTCCCCTTTTCTTTTACTGTAGGGCAGTGCAGCAGGAAGGCTTGTGGCGCTGCCCTATGCTACCACCTCATAAATGAGGCCCTTCCTATTTTCTTTGTTGCCCAAATTCACAGGCTCTTTTCTATGTCTTTGCCATGGAACGGTATTTGGCCACATTCTATTTTTTAAAATATATTTTCTCATTCTTAGTGGTGCATCAACATGTTTCTTTTTATCATGGTACTTCTGGTTGTACTTACTCCAACCTTATTTATTTTCTCAATTTCGAGAATTGGATGAAGTAGATTGGTCTGCCTCGATTTAAAGTATCATTTGTGGTGTTTTGGCCTGCCTGGATTGAGGTTGCCAACTACAGTGCAGTGACCCACGTTGTTATTATGGTGCATGGGTCTGGCCGTCATTTGCAATTTCGAAGAGTTCACTGCAGGCCAAGGTGTAGTCTTTCTTTGAAGCTTGGAAGAAGCAGAGAGTCATATAATATTTTTCCCATTAAGTTGTACCTGTAAATTCTGATCATTCTTCTGTCTCTTTTTCCTCACCTTCAACAGTGTCATCTGCCTGGTCATCTCCGGAATATGAAAAGGACTCATGATTCCAGCTGTTCAAGGTTTAGTCAGAAGAGAATGGAGGGATCTGGATAGGATTACAATTCCCCACTTAATAGAAAGACTCTATCTGCTGTCTAAAGGTCATTAGTCACTTCCTCAAGGATTAGTCATTGGTCTACTTCTGACAAATTTAACTTGTTAGACAACCTTAATGACAAAGGCCATTGCTAATTCAAATTCCAAAATTGGGTTAATATTTGGTGTGGGTGACTACTGAAAAATAGAGTAGAATGTAATAAATAAAATGACACGAAAATGAGAAACCCCCAATATAGGGAACCAGATATATACATTTTTAAAGTTTTATGTAGGAATAGCCCCAAAAAGTACAATGTGCCAATGATAGTCAATGGTCACAGTAAACCAGGACTTGGGCACAATTTGAGGGTGGACATGCTAAAGCATGAGCCAGGTACACCAACCAGGTTCATCCTGGTCAAAGAGTTTACCTTGTGACTTAATCCTTTAAGCTCTAATCCACCATAGGAACACACTTTCAAGCCCCCAAGACCTCAGGGAACAAACTTAGATACCCACGGAATGTCAGGCAGATTCCAACAGCTTGGCTCAGGGCTTGTCAAGTAGCCATTGATCAGCTGGGAAATTGCAAGAAAGGCCTCTTTTACCTTGTTGTATACCTGTAGCAGAATAGAACATCTGCCTTATGGCCCTTGGAGTCCACTTCTTTGTCCTGGGTAGACAAGGAAGAAGATGAAGAAGCAGGCCCAGTACTTTGGGGCTCCGCTTAGGTCACAAACAGCAGGTCCAGTCCTCTTCAATTCTTCCTCAGGTCCAGTAGTGTTCTGAGATGGTGCCTGGAGGTGCCATATGTATTTCTGCCAATAACGTTTGAGCGAGAATGATACCTAGACATGCCCTAACCAATAGTTCCCAGGGCCAGTCATGGGCATTTTCAAGATGTGTAAGTCTTTGGCCATAATAAACTCGGGCTCTGAGAGCTAGGGGAGTGAGTGGATTGCACTGTGGTAATCTTAATGCCATCCTAAATAGTACACTAAAATCCAGTTTGAGGCACACACTGTACCTACAACAAACCCAAAGAAAAAAGATTTGTAGGATAAAAGTAGGATTATTGAGTAACCATACAGTAGATACACAAGAATTGTTTTGCCATCCTGTAGCCTTACTTTCAAGGGCTCCCCAAGTGTTAAATGTAAACCTCAGAGACAGAAGTCTTATAGGAAAGAGCAGTAGCCTTCAGCAACAAGACAGTAGATACACAAGAATTGTCTTGCATCCTGTTCTCTCCTTTTCAAGTATTACATGCGGCTCAACATACCTGACAGCAAGATTTTACACTGTGCCATCAAAAAGAGCCTGGCAGCCTAAACTTGCATATTATGTCAGGTTTCGTACTCCTCAGGGTCCGGATGATGCAATAAGAGGTCCACCCCTTGATACCCCTAAACTCTGGCTAAGAAGTCACAGAGCGTTAGGGCGATCAAGTGAGGGAAAGGAAAAGGTAGGGAACAGCTGGGATGAAAACCTATAAAGCAAAGATCAAAACACATATACACATATAAGGCTACTCTCAGTAAGTTCTCACTAAATTCCATAACCAACTTATCCACCAAAGCTTTGCACGTCTGTGCATATCTCTAAATAAGAACCGCCGATCATGTTCTGGTGGATAATCCTAAAAGACAGAACACACTGATAACCACTTAGACCTCTCACTTACCCTCACACAGCCCCCATTCCATAAATGTGTGCCTGACACACACTGTATTCACAAGCCTGCTCACCGGTTCTTGTTTAGGCATCCGGCTAAAGAATAAATAACCAAGTCTCGATAGCAGTAATAAACCGAATAAGTCCACAGGAAACAGTTCAGGATAATTGGGGCAAACTGATAGTACTAAGAATCAAAGTTATCTTTGTCCTGATCTCTAGACAGCGATAGTTTCCTCCCTGGTATCCAATGTTGCGCAAAATAGTGTTGTCTCTTTGAAAATAAAATAATCACATAGTTACTCTATCCCTACTAGAAATCAAACTGCGGTTTCCTCACCGCTTCCCCAGAAATGAAAATCCAGTCTTTGTTGGTGAAAAGAGAAATCAAGAAGTCAGATAAAAAGCGGCTTCCGCGGTCATTGCACCGCAGCCCCTTCATTCAGAAATGACGCGCGTTCACCATCCGGTGTAAACGCCCTCAAATAGCAACATCTCTTTTTGCGAAAACATGACGCCAGCACTCACCCATCCGATGTGATGTGCCCTCTGTGTCCATCTCAACACAGGAATGAAAACTAGCTCATCCGAACTAGTAAACGCGGCCTCTTGCTCACTGCTACCTCGCCGCCAAAAACACTCCAGTCTCCGACTTCCAGAATTACGCACGCACACGTGTGCGCACAGCATCATCTTGTAGATGCTGACTCCTCTTCATTCGCATGCCTTCTGGGATATGTAGATCTTCAGTAGGGCAGGCGCTCTTGGTCATCGTAATCCTGACATATTCTGTGATGCTCAGAGGAGCCATCTCTGTCCATCCAGGTAGCTTATTATTTGCTCCTGGGAGCCACATCACATTTTTTTCACACCTATTCAAATGCTTTTCAGTGGCAGGGAAAAATTGGAAAACAAAGGTAAGCCTTCCAAAAGTTATTTTTCCTTAAAATGTATTACAAATCTGACTTCAACATGTCAATGTGATCTGAGATTTGTTTATGCCTCACAGTACCTGGTAAAAGACATTTAATTCTTATCTTCAGGCATGCAGGAAGTTGAGGATTGTTCTCAGCTTTTAGCATTCATGAGACGTCTATCATATTTTTGGCTGACTTTACCTTTGATAATTTGAGCACCTCTTTCACAGTATCAAGGGCTTAGTGACAGCTAGGATACATTTGCATCTTAAAGAATGGACAATGGAGGCCTCACAAAAGAACTATCTTCTTAGAATGCCTTTTTCAGACAGTAGAAATTTGGGATAAAATCTTGATCCTGCAGATCATTCAAGAATCAAATGCACACTCAACCCTTTCAATATAAACCAAGAAGCTTTGAAAGGGATAGAAGATCATTTGAGAGACGTTTACATTCAGCAGGTCCCGGTTTAAGCCTAAAAATTCCTCACACTGTGATGTCTTTTCCCCATTCTCTATGAATAAGAGAAATCAGCAACCACTTTTTTAACTATGCCAGGATGGTGACTTCTTCAGAGCTGGTTGGAGGACGTCTGACACTAATTTTGGACAAAGGGGTCAGTGTGCTATCAGATACGTTGGTAATAGGAATTGTGTCTCAATACCATTCTCATCCTTTTTTCTAGGTTTTCATTTCATCCACACTGCTTTGACCAAAGATACGATGAAGAGGAAGATGTTGGGAGAGACCATGGACTCTCTGACTTGGAAGAAGGATAATCTCTCTGTGCCACCTTAGGAGAAGTCCTGAAATTGTGTACACACTTATAGCTATATCGCATTTAAAAATAAATACACTTCAACATGTAGCTTGTCTGATTGAAAGGGAGAAATTGGAAATCCTGTCCGAGATAGACCTGCAAGATATGGATCTTCTCATTCCTTTCAGAAACTCTCATCAGAGGGTTTTGCTCTAGGGTCTCTTTGCTGGCAATTCAGGGTACCTCATATAGACTGAAGAATTCAAGAATGTTTTGGCTCCATTGTTCACAGCGAGGCCACCAGTACTCATCTGTACCTGAATGATCTTTGGATTCCCAGTCACTGAAAAACTTGGAGATCTTTCTAGATTTGTGCTTCTTAATGAATCATTCGACATAACATCCACGACCCATTGAAAGCCTGGAAAACATTGGAGTCCTGTTTAAGACAAATGTGAGTGAAGTCCTTCTACCAGAGACAAGTAGAATCAAATTGTTAATTCATCTTCATCAGTTGCCGATAAAGAACAAGATGACAGTCCGGGAGTGGCTAAGGATAGAAGGGGACGTGGTCAGTGTGTAAGGTATAGAAAGTCTTTGATTTTTTTATTGATTTTCTTGTTAGATGACAATCTTGCTTATGATTCAATTCACACCCTGCAGAAGCATTTGTTCCTGGCTTTGACAACAGAAAATCTGCAAATCGTTTCTAGGGTGTAAATCGCTTGAGAAAGTATGCACACAATGTATGTAGTGTGCAAACCTGATGGCATTCCATGCCTGGAATAATCATGGCCCACCTGTGGGAGTAGATATATTTTAAGCTTTTAAAAAAAGTCTTAATGCATGTGTAAACTAAACTTACATGTACAATAGAACTTTAAAGTATTCTCAATGTGTTGTTGAATCTGGTCCAATGTATCTCTTTGCTGGGGACATCATTTGTCTTCCGTTTGGAAATCAGTTATGTTTCGATATTTAAAATTGTTTGGGTCTTTCTGGTCAGGGTGATAATCAGATCATGGAGAAAGAAATTGACTTAGTTAGGTCTCAAGTGGGCGAAATTTGTCCTACATTGGCACAATTTCAGCAATTACATGTCACTCATATTTTCTCAGTTCCTTATATTACACTATTATGCCACATTGCATAATTATGTGTCATTTTCAGCAATCCACCATTTGCTGTCAAATTCTACTGCAAGAGAAATGCCTTTTGGGGCCGTATTACTCACAGTGCGCACTTTCCCTGTTTGCGCCATGGAGCATGTTTCAAAAGGTGAAAACTGTGAAAATGAGCCCTACTATGCTGAATACACTGCCCTCAAGGGCAGCACATTCAAATGAAATACGGACCAGCTGTTTACAAGCCGCTCAGTGTTTCATGCTACAGGCAACAACCCATCTGCACTTTCAAGTGGGACGAGAGATTCCAGTACACATGGGTGCAGTGAGTGACTACACGTACCTGCAGGGGGATGTCTGGGGAATCCATGGGATCTCCTTTTCCCCCTTCCAGAGTGCTGCCCTCAAGGGGGGTCCCTGACAGTGTGCCATTTTTTCTGGTGCACTGCCAGTGTGCCTCCTGGCAGCTTCTTTGCCTTTGTACCCATGTCCATAAAACAGCAAAGGCACAAAAGCAAAGAGGTTCCCTCCTTTGCATTGGACACTCCCCCATTCAAATGAGGGAATGCCCTCTCGAGATAGCACTGGTGCTACATAGGCACCAGCACAATCAATAGTACAGAAGGGTCCGAAAAGAGTCTGTGGTCCCTTCTGCAATAACAGAGAGTCCTTGGGGTGCACAAAGTGGGCAAACATGCCCATTGCGCCCCCAGGGGACTTTGTGTAATACGGCCCCTGGTTTCCAAAGTGGAGGCCAGGACTCATTTTGCACCAAATACAGTTCCAAATGCTTGTTTTGCATTATGCATAGGTAACAGTAATTTTGCGTAATTCTGCAGAAATTTCTCGCTATTATACAAAAGCAAATCATGCAAATTTCACACAACACTAGTCTCAAAACAAAGACGCCTCTGATCGGTGAGGCTTTATGGAGAAAAGTGAGGCTAATTTTTATGTCGGTTGGACCTCCACTGACAGGACGTAGGTGGCGGTCTTACCGACAGAGAGCCCTTCAGTCTGACTGTCTCATTATGATGCAGGTGATCCAACCGACACGATTGGGGAGGAAGACCACTGCCTACGACAGGATCTACAATCCGGTCAGGGTACCGGTCAGAATCGTTTCCCTTTAATGACGGCAGCGCAGAGGCAGGCACTGCCATCGGGGTTTCGATGTCAGTTTCCGACAGCCTTTTGATGGCATACAATCGCCATTATAAGGCTGTTTAAATGGGACTTTGGGGGCCCCAAACAAGGCCCCATCCCTCGTAGGCACTGCAGAGTGGACTTGGGGGCACATGTATTGCCCCCACACACATTCACACACCATGTGCCATGCATTATACATTTTACACTGCAGCCCTTTTCCTGGGCTTCAGCACAAGCCGCCATGTTAAAGAGCACTTTTCTGACTACCAGCACGGTGGTTGCATCCTGATTCGGCTGTCAGACCACAGACTGATTGTTGGACGGTCTCCTGACCTCTGTGATATCGGGCAACGTTCCGATCGGGCCCACAGTCTGAGAATAAATGGCTGGAGGATGTGAAAGTAGAATGATATAAGCTGCAGATTTATATGAACATTCAGGAAGTTGTCATAAAGCAAACCAAAGGCTAGCCGAGACATGCATAGTTTGAAGGCAAAAACATTCAGATGATGGAAAAAGGCAAATGGACTAGATTTTAAATATTTGGACATTTAATTTGCTGACTCACATAATTAAGGTTCCCTGTCGTATTTTAAATATTGAATGTATTTGTCACAATGTATTTCACCTATAAGTGCAAACAAACAGACCCTGGTGTAAATGCAATTTTATAACCTGAATTATATTGTATCACCATTCAGATGCCTTATAAAAACCTGGAGCTGTACCGTATCACTTTGAATGCAATGTATGTTTATCCATAAATTTCTCTTGAATTTAGAATCAGCCAGTTGCAAGAACATTATGTTTCAGCCACTTAAGGCAGCAACAGAATAACTGTTGTTTCAGAAAAAATGGTGCTTTAAATGAATCCTTTCTTCAAACTATGTACATTGTGTTTTTATACAAAACAATTGCAACATGCTTCCTGCTGTTATGATTACATAAAGGCACCCATTTTTGTTATGCTCATAACAATGAAATTGCCAGTTTGGCTTGCCAGGATTTAAATTTGTGCCCTTTAGGTTATACAGGTCTCTGCAAATTGAATGTTATTCCCTCAAATATGTGACCAGAAAATAAGACGAGACTTCACTTAAAACATTGATACATAGTCAATTAATCTGTCCAAATGTGTGCAATTTATCCATTGTAAGACTATCCCTAACTATGTGAGAAATTAAACAGACGTCTTGTTGTATTTTACCTCTTTCCTTTCTTTATTACCTTTAAAACGACACATACACACACGTGAAGGCCATCTTGAAATGCTTGTTATCTATTCCAAGGTGACAGCCATGTGCACGTATAAGTGCACATACATTGTAACATATGCGTGCTCATGGCAGCCATTTTGGAATTATCTTCAACAATTTCAAGATCAAATCATCCTTTCCTTCATCAAGTTTATTTTCACTTTGAGATATTTCTCTTTTTTTTTGTAACAGTTGAGGTGCCATAGGCACCAATTCAGTTTCCTATTACAGCTTGGTTGTTTAGTTGTTGTTTGTTGAAGTAGATGCTGGATAAATGTAGGTCCATGCCAGTAACTGATGGAATGGCATTTCTCTTACTCTGTACCAGTCCTACTAGGGACACTGGGCTTACTATTGTTTTCGAAGTACATTTTCTTTCCAGCTTTAGCCATTCAGGATGCTTTGACACAGATCCATACTAGGCCTGGGTGGAGTTTCAATTATGAAGGATTATGCAGGAGTAATTTTGGTAATCTGCATTACTCTTGTTATGTGGGAGTACCAATAATTACGCTATTACTCCTCATGCCATTTGGGGGGGAAAAATTTGAATGAGAACACATTTAGCGTGCGCGAGCTGTCGCCCGCACTCGCTAGTTGTATTCTGCTGCATTTAGCGCTGTGTCTTAGCGTAAAATGCATCCTTGAATCAAATTTGGAAGCAAGAGTGCATTTGGCAACATGGGGCCTATTCACAGAAATAATCTGAGACAAAATCCTAAACTTACTACTTTTGGTTTTCACAGAAGGCATTTAGTAGTAGTAAAGTTAGGACTACTAACTTTACTACTACTAACTTGAGACAAAATCCTAAACTTACTACCTTTGGTATTCACAGAGGGAATTTAGTAGTAGTAAAGTAAGTAGTCCTAACCTTACTACTACTAAATGTTGCTATGTGATGGTCATTTGAACTTAGGTACAGCTATTCAACATAGTAGTGGACACTTGCACCAACAAAGAGATGTTGACACATTACTGAAGGTTATATTATTACAGGTGTGTTTGTTTCACCTAGATTACCGACAAGTATGCATATATATGCATTGCACTGTGTAATGTAACGTACAAATTGAAATTATATACAATACCGGACTTGACTAGCCAAATGGAAATGTTACATGGATGATTATGTAGAGTGCTTCACATTTGGGACTGCAATGGATTTTCCAGGAAATCTATGAGGTGAGGGTTACAGCTTGTCTACTACAATTTTGACATAATGTTACATTGAACTTATCCCATTGATCTGGAATGCATATGTATTTATTGTGACAATTTTCACAATTTGTTTAAACACACCTGTATGGTGAGATTTTGATTTTTGGTTTGATATCCATTTTGTGCAGGTGTTCTTTTTTTGGAAGGCAGCTGGCACCAAATTTAGGAACACAATCTGGTTATACAGGTGTGCTGAATTCAATTTTTTAAACTTCAACATAGTAGACATATGCATTGCAAATTGCTATGATATTGCTTGTGTGAGAGAACTAAAAATGCACGAGTCCTGAGCAAATGTGAACAGCCAAGTGAACAGGTAACAGGTAATGGGGAGGGAACCTTCGGTTCCTGCGATGACGGTGTTAATTTGCATTGTGATCAGCCAGCAGCAGGAGAGGTAGGATGTGTTAGATCAGGTCCATGGCAGTACAAGAAGTGGGAAGGTCAGTAACGATGAGTTTGTGCCTTATAAACCTTCCTCTTTGCCAGCTCAGGTGTGGAGGTTTTACTGCCACCGTCACGTTGACGGGAAGGCACATCTTGATTGGTCCAGCTGTGGTAAATAAAATATTACGCTCTCAGAATTTTTCAGAATATCAATAGGATCATGCATAAAGCAAGAGGCTGAGTCTGTGGTATCAGGTTCATAAAGGGATTTATTCCAATAACTCGAGTCAAAGGGAGAATATTTCCATCACCAAAATTGGATCTGGAAAGGGGCTCAAAAGTATTCTCAATATTCTCAAAACATTATTCACAGAGTACAGTATATATACATTTCTCAATTGTACGTAAGCAAAAGAGCAAGAGAGAATGAGATAAGAGCATGTGGGCGTGTAAGTAGGCGTGAAGGTGGGCGTCCATGTGGGCGTCCACTTGATGATAATGGGTAATTTGTCATGTGTGGGTGGATACCTGGAGGGGGTTGCGTGATCTGCTGGAATTGTACTGGAACTTTGCCTTACTTGTGCTCAACTCGAGCATGACGTGTAACTGACGTGGGGCTAGAGGGAGAAAGGGACTTGACATTTAGCTCTACATGTGGAGACAAAAGTCTGGGGTTATGTCAACCTAATCCCAAATCATATCTAACATCCTATGTTTAAAGAACTATGTTATCCAAAAAGAAAGGTCTCTCGGAGTAGAACCTTATTCTATACTGACTATATTGACTGTGAGTGCGTGTACAAGCGTCTAAGTGTCTACACAATATGCGGGGGCAAAAATCGTCCATAGTAACAGGGCTATGAATTACTTGCATAAAGACAGAGAAGCCGGGCCTTTGCTCGGTAGCTGGCAGGATGTTTACTTAAACTACTAGACAGGAATGCATTGGGCAGGGAGCGGAGCAGATAATCTCGAAGGTGAAATACAGTTCTTGGCAGGCGACGGGCTGGATCAGGCACCGTTAGCCGCGCAGGGAGTGAGACAAAGTTCATGGTCACAGATGCAGGCTCAGACTGGAGCTTTCAGAGGCAGAAGGCAGGAAAAGGCTTGATGACAGAATCAGGGCCTACTCGCCTGGACTGAAAAATGGGATAAATGAACCATATAAAGCCGGTGGCCTTTCATACTTAGAAATAGAATATCCGGCCCATTCATGGCGGATCTGAAAGAGGACATGTTGACGGTGGACGCACAAGTGTTTGCGTCTTCATAACTGGAACTGGAGGGAACATACATGTACTTGTGATTTATACATGAAACCGTTGGGGTCCAAGATAGGGGACATAACTGATCATAAAAATCCATATTTCCACATTCCCTCCTTGTCCCCTACTTGCCCGTTAAGAGATATGAATCTTCATCAATCCGTTGATCTGTTCATATAACATCATTTGTTCTTCTTTTTTCTTCCGGGATGAATGAAATCTTGGTGGTGGAATACACGATGTGGCACACAGACCACAAATCGCTGGTCCACATTGTAGGCATAAGCAGCAACTGAATAGTATGAGAAAGCCAATACCTAGGAAGGATAGGACCCTCCAACCAAAGGTAGATAATACACTCCAAAACCAACCGGACCAAGTCCAGGTGCCTGGATTCTGGTGTATCTGGCTTACAATCTTATGAAGGCGAGTTATGGCTTTATATACAGATGGCGAATTTTCTGGTATGAAAATGCAACAGCTTGATTTGATGACCCTACAAGCTCCGCCCCTATCGGCCAGGATAACGTCAAGGACAAGACGATTTTGAAGCACAACAATCCGCATAGCAGACTGCTCTTCTGTTAAATTGCCTAAGGCGGAAATAGTTTCGTTCACTACTGCTTCAAGGGTTCTGGTTAATCTACGTATCAGCTTACTATTGGTAACTGTACCTATATAGGGAAAGAAACCTTTATTGAAATCTGTGTATTTTTCCCATGCTGTTTCAGTGTAATCGACAATTGGGAGATCTCTCTGCTGTCTATTGTGTACTAAATGAGTATTTCTATGATAATCAGGAGGAGCTAGGAAAACAGGTGGTAGGAGGAATGCTATGTAACAGGTACCATCCCAATCTAGAGGTAGGCGTATATATGCGGTCTGGCCACATATAAAGTAGGAATGACGAGAAGCTCTAAATGTAGACTTGCCTTGATCACTGAATTTTATTACAGTGGTGCATTTACTATGGCCCATGTGTATGGAGCCATTCTTTCTTATACATAATTCCCCTTTTACTGGGAATACGGACATGGCGGGCAAGATTGGTGTAGCTTCAGATTCAACGTTCAGGATCATGAGGTTAAGTGTAAAATTACCTAATCCATATACTTCATGTTCTAGATCAGTTCCTGTTCTTTTGGGAAGTCCCTCCTTGTTAGGGTAGCAGACTTTAAGCAAAACTAAGTTCAGGTTTCCCCATACCCAGTTGTCTTGATAAACTGCGGAATTCGAATCTAGGGAATTAATCAAACTAAACCATGCTCCACAGGAGCCATTGTGTGTGAACGGATAGAGAAAGAGGGGCAAAACTCCCTTATAGTTCTGATAGGGGGGGAGTCGGCCACAGACCCAGCAGTCTGTAGCATTGCTAGTCTGATGTGAATGGTGCAGCATCTGAATAAAGGTATTGTTGCGTAAGGCAAGTCGATATGATAGCTCATAGGATGGCAGATCACTAAATGTGTGCTTTATGGTATCATTAGTGGAGGAGTATAAGAGTGAGGTAATAGAAGGAAAAATAGCATGTAGTATTAAGCTGATACATATTATCGTGATGCACAGAAGAGATTGAAAAATTACAGTCACTATACATCTATTTGCTTCTTATCTTGCTCTCTTATTTTTGCTTTATGTTATTGTCCAAGATCTTATGCGAGCCAGAATACATGTTCAACCGCTTCACCACCTAGTGGACTTAATTGATCAAACGGGTTCTGACTTTTTAGATCTGAGTTTAACTCCTGCTGGGGAGTCTCCTCTAGAAAAGGGGGCTCAAAGTCCAAGCAGTCAGTGTTCTTTTGGAAAGTACAGTTATTCCCAAAGTAACGTTTGCAATGATGTATCCATCCTTTCCGTCCCTTGACTTTAACGGCGGTCCTTGTTGTTAGCAACACCAATTTCTGCGTCTTCCACCTCGGCTTTAAGAGGGCTTGATCTATCAAAGTTCCAGATCAGCGATGGAGTGTCCCTTGACCTGGGTGTTGTCAGGGAAGGCGGCAGCAACCTGCGAACAACAAGAGAGTAGTGCAGACATCAAGGAAGCCAGGTAATCTGTCAGCATGTTACTATTAACATCAGTAATCTTTTAGGCATTGGAGTGCCCTACATATTTGGTGGTCTACCAAAGACCACTTCATAGGGAGATAAGCCTGTTCTAGAATGAGCTACCATTCGCATGTAAAAGAGGGCAACCGGCAGGGCTACCATCCAATCTACACCTTTGTCTGCGCAAATTTTAATATCCGATTATGTCTTTCTACAAGGCCTGCTGCTTCAGGATGTCGCACACAATGGAATTTCCAGGTATACCCTAACAGAAGGGACACCTGCTTCATTAGTACCAGGACATATTTGTAACCTCTACATCTGTTTATTTGGATATAATCCATTTGGAGCACTTCAAAAGGGTGGTCAGGTGGATGGAATCCACCTTGTTCCATCGGAATGCCTTTACCTGGATTGAATTGGCAACAGATCATACATGTTCTGACCTTTTGTTTCGCTGCTGCACGCAGGTGCTTGTTGAACCATATATTCTGTAAGCTATCTATCATTGCTTTCTCTCCTAAGTGTGCAGGACTATGTGCGGTATTTATAATCACTTGTACCATCGAATAAGGAAGAAGCCATGTGGATTTGCCCTTGTCATCCAACCCTGATCAGTCAGTACCCCTCCTTGTTCCGACCATTTCTTTAATTCGTCCATCGTAGCATGTGTCTGTATGTCTTGTACATCCTTGGAAGGATCCCTAACTGTCATGGCTTTGGACACTTATTGAACCTGTAACTTTGTCATGTCTAGTGGGGTCTGAGCTGTCTGTTTAGCTGTTCGGTCTGCCAGATCATTGCCTTGGGAAATGGTATCTGTGGCTCTAGTATGTGCTTTACATTTTAGGATAGCTATGGCTGTTGGTAAATGTATTGCTTCCAGTAGGGCTTGAATATGGGGGCCATGCTGTATCTTGGCCCCATGAGAGGTCAAGAAACCTCTTTCTCGCCAGAGAATCGGTGTAAATGTTTACTCTCAGGTGCTTAGCTCTTATGCACGCTTGTGTCAGGGCGATGAGCTCTGCTGCTTGTGCTGACAATATGTCTATTCTTTTAGTCTCTATTATTACAGTATCAGTAGTTACTGCATATGCTGCCACTAATTCTCCCGCCCCTGTCCTCATGCATGAGCCGTCAACTTATAGTGTTAGGTCGGGGTCTGGGAGTGCAACGTCTGTCAAGTCTTGTCTTGGTTTAGTCACGGTATGTATTACTTCAACACAGTCGTGTGGTGAAACGCTTTCTGTACTGGAGGGCAAAAGGGTAGCAGGATTCAGTATGTTGCATCGTCTGATCTCTATGTGTGGTTGAAATAACGTTGGCTCATAGCCTGTCAGTCTAGCTACAGTCAGGTGTTGTGTTTGTGTCCGGTTCAAGAGAACCTCTACTGCGTGTGGTACTTGTACTGTCAGAGGGTGGCCCAGCACTATCAAGTCACTTTGTCTTATGGCTAAGGCCGTTGCTGCAACTGATTTTTGGCACGGAGGCAAAGCCTGTGCTACTGGGTCTAATGTACTAGAAAAATAAGCACAGGGCTCGTGTTTTCCTGCATGATCTTGTGTTAGGACAGATAGTGCTGTTCCATCCCGCTCTGTCACAAAAAACATAAACGACTTGTTGTAATCAGGGTTTGCTAAAACTGGTGCTTGACATAAAGCTCTCTTTAATTCTTCAAATGCCACAGTGTGTTCTTGTGTCCAAGGGAGGACTTTAGTAGAAGCTGTATTAGGGGCTTGGACTAATTCCCCTGAAAGATCACAATAAAACATGAGAAAAAGGGGAAAGCACCATACCTATTTCCTCGACTTAATTTCTAAGGGGGCTAATTTCTAAGGGGCTTAATTTCTTAAGGGGCTAGCGGGAAGCGAACCTCCTCAGGGGCCAGCAGAAAGCCAATATTCTCCTCCTTCCCCCCCTTTTTGACAGGAGGAAGTCTGAAACAGATTTCACTGCTGTCAAACACTATCAAACCCTGTGTCTTGTCAACACTATTAATCCCTGTGTGTAGCTACTGGGCGTAAGCAAAATTATAGAAGATACACAGCGTATTTGAAACGGCGAGAAATCCTTCAAATTAATGTACAAACCTCATTGTGTTAGCTCATAAGCTGGCCAAATGACATCTCATATGCAAATGTCCCTATTACATGAACCTACACCAACCTGAAGTCAATATTAATGCTAGTAGGCCCTAATAGGAATGCTAAATTACCTAAATATTCGGAAAACCAAGTTTAAGAACAGTTGTTAATGTTGATAATTAATAATTTATCTGCTAAAGAAATCAGTCATTTTGCAATAATTTCCACCTATACAATAAATAGCCTAATTTAAAAACAAGTCAACTTTTGGGGCCACCACTTACAAGAATGAGCTTACTAAAGCAAACATTAAAAAGGAAATCCTGTCAGATATTTTCTCATTACCCTAAATACCGAGCCTCATTTGTCACTCTGTGGTGGCAGTCCTTATTTAAAACAGGCCTTTCAAGAGTTAAGATGCGAGTGCACAGATCATAAGTGTTCCTTAATGTCCAATCTGGAAACATATGACCGAGGCTGCCTGTCTATAAGAGAAAGGCAGTCATGTGAAAAATATTTTAGTCTTGCATAATTTTTCCTTTTATTTCATTCATCTCCAACACCAATTAGACATACACTGATAACGTGTTGTCTGCTATTTTGACAGCATGATAAAGGTAATATCACGTCTGTGAAATTTAGTAATTGTGAACAAGTTCCAGCCAAGCGCTGTGCAAAGATCGCCGTCGTCACGACTATCTCTGTACTTGCACAGGAGAACTTTGTATTAAACGCTAAACAGACTGGTCAATACAACACAAAAACAAAACATATATAAAATACATATGCCAAGCCATCAGTATACCAAGCACAGAAAGCATAGACAATTGCACTAACATATATAAATGAGCAGCGATGCGCAATTACAGTACCTACAGCTCAGAGGCGAACATTCTGGCCTGCTTAATTTGTCAGGCTTATAATCAATAATTCATTTACCTGCCCTATACACCCCCATCTGAAATCACCGTGTCAAGTCTGACACACAGAATCAGCAATAATAATCAAAAACGAAGAACACACGAACCTGTTTGTTTTCTTTTATAAAAACAGAATCAGCAATAATAATCAAAAACGAAGAACACACGAACCTGTTTGTTTTCTTTTATAAAAATGAGCTATGCATCTTCGTCAACACAATGTACCCTAATGTCCCAGACGAAGACGCACCTCTCATCTCTCCTCACAGACTTTTAACCACTGGATCATTTATCCAATGCAACTGGTGGCAGCTTGTGGCCACAATTCAAAAATGTCTGAATTTGAAAATCGTTTTTATATAGGCACATAGCCCTTAAAATTCCAAGCAAGAGCAACATTTTACTTTCTGGCCAGAAGCAATATAGCATTTGCTAAAAAATAAAACAAATCTTCTCCATAGACATTTCCTCGGGGCACTCGTTTTGCACAGAATAGAACAAGGGAATCTTTCTCGACTTACATTTCTCAGCTGCCCTGTCTTATCAGAGAAGCTAAAAATAGCCCCTCAGCGCGGCCTGAGCCTGGGCTGACAGCCAACTTTTTTCGTCGCTCCGGCTGCAGGCATTACACAGATGCGATGTCAGAGAAGCTTTCTAAGCAGTGCCTCTGTTCTGCTCCTCTCACCGGCCCCCACCTACACTGGCTACAAGGTCAGAATCTGTCTCCGATTTCTGTATCACATACTGCTCTACACAGCCCCCACCTTCTCCTCACTCTGAAGCTGTCAAAGACAAAAAGACTACTCAATTCCATAAAACTGCAATAATTCGCTCAATTGAAAAATTATTTTTACATACAATTTGCACTCAGGGGGTCATAATCTTACCGACTTGACCCAGCACATTGGCTCACTGGACCACCAAGAACACAAACCTGGATTCTGGAACAATTTTGTAAATTCGAAATACCCACAATTTTTCTCAAGCTAAACTTTTCACTAATTATTTTTCATTAACACTTTGTACATTAGGGGTGTCATCAAATCACAGGTGTTGCTCCTTCTCTAGCTACACCCCTCTCAATTTCCTATTGACAACGTAGTCAAATGTTGGACCATGTAAACACCAGCTATGCGCTGTTCATTTGGTGGGTGGCTCAAGAACCTTTGGGCTACTATATCATTATTATATGTATCGTGGTACTTGCGGTGGCACTCTAACTGGTCTTTCTACTGGGGCCACTCTTGCTAGGTCCTCTGAAAGGACGGGATAAATACAAGCAACGTCAGTATTTCTTTCTCTGTCAGCCTGCACTCATTTTACCTACTCCAATTCCTCCTTTAAAATCTTTTCCTTGGCTTTTCCAGACTCCAGTCTACTTCTCTCTGCTTCGTGAAACACTTACTCTGACCTCCTATGTGACTCCTTGCGCCAAAACTCAATGGCATCCTTCCAAGCTGGTCTACATTTTCTCTTTCATAAGAGTGTTTCGTTGTCCATCTACTTGTTCTGCTTTTACTCGTATACCTTCCTCAACTAACACGTTTTCTCGGGCTTTGTCTGAATCCTCCCTACTTTTCTCTTCTTTTCTGAGCGCTTACTCTGTGCGTCTATGCTATTCTTTACGCCATAATTCAATGGCATCTTTCTGTTACTGTCTGGCTATCTTTTTCCATAATTCTTCTTCCACTCTCATGATGCAATCTGCATCCCATGTCCCAACTGCGGGCCACCTCTGACTTTCTGGTAAATCCTTGGTGTAGTCCACCCATAAATCAAGAAATAATACGGCATCTAGGCCATGCTTATGATACATAAAGTACCCTGGAGTGTCCCTAGGTGGAATGGGAACAGCTTCTTCGAGTACCCCTTTTCTAGTTTTGATCTGTCTTAATTTTGAAAAGAGCGGCATTTTTAGACCTTATTACTTGAACACACTTAATACAATAAACACAATAATGAACAGTCATTCACACCACAATATGTAGAACGTATTTAAAACATTTAACATTTAACATTTAACGAACAACAATGATCATTAGGGAACTAATCACTTAGCATAATACTCGACACTAACTAGATGATTCTGAATTATATACTAGACATACTAGATATACTGCTAAACAGTACAGATACACTGCTGAAACAGTGCAGACCGGATTTGTGTACCCAAACCCGTCTTGACCGGCACAACCTATGTGCACGTCAGAACGCCTCCCCGGTAATGGTACTCACCGGGTAGCTCGGAACGGAAGGCCTCGGAACTGAACTGGACTCGACTGGACCGGACTGGACTGGACTGGACTCGACTCGTGACCTGGATACTTCGGAACTTCGGAATCTGGTGGGCCTCTGTATACCTCGGACACAGCTCTCTCGCAGGTGGGCTCTGGGTAGGACAATCTGCGTTCCTCACCGCCTCGTATCGATGCCTGGTCGCAGTCTGTCCCCTTCGTTGGCCTGAGGGAGTTGGCGGGAAGACCCGCGACGTGCGCGCTTGAAGTCCATCACGGCTGTGGAAGGGGGCAAAACTGGACCTTCATCTCCGGCGTGTGGGGAAAGAGATTAAACTGTTCGGGCGCCATTATGTGGTAAATAAAATATTACGCTCTCAGAATTTTTCAGAATATCAATAGGATCATGCATAAAGCAAGAGGCTGAGTCTGTGGTATCAGGTTCATAAAGGGATTTATTCCAATAACTCGAGTCAAAGGGAGAATATTTCCATCACCAAAATTGGATCTGGAAAGGGGCTCAAAAGTATTCTCAATATTCTCAAAACATTATTCACAGAGTACAGTATATATACATTTCTCAATTGTATGTAAGCAAAAGAGCAAGAGAGAATGAGATAAGAGCATGTGGGCGTGTAAGTAGGCGTGAAGGTGGGCGTCCATGTGGGCGTCCACTTGATGATAATGGGTAATTTGTCATGTGTGGGTGGATACCTGGAGGGGGTTGCGTGATCTGCTGGAATTGTACTGGAACTTTGCCTTACTTGTGCTCAACTCGAGCATGACGTGTAACTGACGTGGGGCTAGAGGGAGAAAGGGACTTGACATTTAGCTCTACATGTGGAGACAAAAGTCTGGGGTTATGTCAACCTAATCCCAAATCATATCTAACATCCTATGTTTAAAGAACTATGTTATCCAAAAAGAAAGGTCTCTCGGAGTAGAACCTTATTCTATACTGACTATATTGACTGTGAGTGCGTGTACAAGCGTCTAAGTGTCTACACAATATGCGGGGGCAGAAATCGTCCATAGTAACAGGGCTATGAATTACTTGCATAAAGACAGAGAAGCCGGGCCTTTGCTCGGTAGCTGGCAGGATGTTTACTTAAACTACTAGACAGGAATGCATTGGGCAGGGAGCGGAGCAGATAATCTCGAAGGTGAAATACAGTTCTTGGCAGGCGACGGGCTGGATCAGGCACCGTTAGCCGCGCAGGGAGTGAGACAAAGTTCATGGTCACAGATGCAGGCTCAGACTGGAGCTTTCAGAGGCAGAAGGCAGGAAAAGGCTTGATGACAGAATCAGGGCCTACTCGCCTGGACTGAAAAATGGGATAAATGAACCATATAAAGCCGGTGGCCTTTCATACTTAGAAATAGAATATCCGGCCCATTCATGGCGGATCTGAAAGAGGACATGTTGACGGTGGACGCACAAGTGTTTGCGTCTTCATAACTGGAACTGGAGGGAACATACATGTACTTGTGATTTATACATGAAACCGTTGGGGTCCAAGATAGGGGACATAACTGATCATAAAAATCCATATTTCCACACAGCAGGGAAACTGGCGGTCCTCCTTCTGACAGCTACTTTTGCCTACCCTGCTGCCGATGGGATTGAGTTTTCCTAGTGGTGATGGAGGGACTGCATTGTTTTTTTTGTCTATAGGCCTACTAAGATCTAAATATGGTGGGCGGACTGCGAATCCCGCAGGCAGGAAGACCACCAAAAAAGCCACTACGGGACTCCATCTGCCAATATCTAAACCAGGCCCTCTGTCAATTCGGGCCATGTGACTATCTTCTCTGCTCCACTGAGGGTGTATGGAGACTGACTATGTCGTAGTTATTTGTAATGACCAATTACAAAGCAACTTGTACAGTCTGTTTCCTCGTCAGTGAATTTTCTCTTCCTCTTGAGAGAAACTGGCTGTATCTTGGAATCTGTAGGTGTTTTGTTTAAGAGGGCAGAGACTAGAGAGTGTGCTGTATTTAGTGCTATATTTATTTGTTTGGAGTATAGTTGTGTGTCAGGTGTTCATCTGTTGGGCCTTGTACTTGGTGTTTCCCTAATTTCTTCCATTAAGAGTTCTTCACCTGGGTGCCAGCAATCTCTACCACAATAAGGATTGTATTTGAAATCTGACTATAAATGTACTACACAGTTGTAATTTCAAAAGCAGCAGGATCCACCCCCTCGTATAAGGGGTTGGAGACTCATGAATCCTACTACTGTTTGGTGATTTCCGACTGGAATTTGTGAATAACATCTAGGTTGAGATCTCTGCCTAAGAGTAGGCAGAAGGCTACATGTGCCTAAATACCCACACAGATGTTTCCCTTTGTAACTAGGCTTTTTTAAATCTAATTTATGTTTTTACAACAAAAGAATTGAGTCTAGTTAAAATTAAAATATGTGAGATAAGATAACATCATATCATTATTCTCAATCTTCAAAGAAGAACAGTCACATGAACATAACCTTGTGAGATTTTCTTGCATGCTTTTTCTTTGAACCCCGGTTATAAAGTTTGCCAAAAATACTGGTAACTTACGGTTTAATTGGGATATTGAAATTTTAACATTATTTTCTGTTTATTTTACTAAAATATGTATACGCGATATTATTCATACAGAAATTCAGTGTTACATTTAGTGGCTGGAAATTTACAATGAAAATGTATCATATTTTCTTCGGTGGGCTAAAAGGACTGAAAAAAATAATGAAAGAAAGAAACAAAATGCATTTAACACAGCCTCAGAGCAGATAACCTGGAGAGGTGAAATAAAGGAATAGATGCACAGACAGTAAATAAATCATCCGCAGTTCCAATGCAATGGCTACGATATGCTTCGGTGATATTAGCTACTTCGGTGTATGCTCACGGCAAACATGAAAAACACTGTCATGTCAGATCAATTTAATACACAAAGCCGCATAGTGGACCATGTCATAGGAATAATGCCAATACAGTGAGCTAGAGGAAATTCAGTCAGGGATAAAGAAATAGGAAACATTTTGTTTCTTGCTTTCAAATCTCTGTCTGTCTCCATGGTTTCTCTGTTAGGACTTTCGTCGCTAAACATATTGTCTACTCTCAAATATTTTACCTGAGTGTATTTAGATTTTTTTCAATTTTATTTCGAGGAAGTACACTACATTCTCTAAAGAGTGCATTTAAAAACATGACCAATGTGCTGGACCGTGCTTCATCAAAATGTTTCCCATCACTTATACACAGAATGTCTGGATTTATGGTAGTAATCTCTCTATAATTTTTGTGAGTAGCTACCATTATTCAGTTACTGATGATCTCATAGGTATTTGCATATATTTTGTTATGTGTTTCCTTCAAGGCCCATTGTAGTTTTCCCTATGTTAGCCTAACTGTGTACGTTGTAGGCCTCATTTTCCTTTGCATGCGTTACTATATAAACACATTTGCTTGTATGCCACATTGTACTTTCACACGGAACCTGCATATGTTTTTGCGTTCTGCTCTTTTTGTTATTGTTATTGTTATTTTAATTTTATACCGCGCCTAATCACCTGCAGGCCTCTAAGCGCCCGGAAAGATGGAATAGGACAATAACACAACAGGTCAGAACAAAAGATCGCATTGGATTAAGCCATGCTCAGGCTTCTCCTGAACAGTAGCGTTTTCAGGCTCTTTCGAAATTTTAAGAGGTTTCCTTCCTCACGTAGCCCTCCAGGCAAGTTGTTCCACAGCTGGGGAACCAATACCGAGAAGGCTCTGCCTCCCTTCGTCACTAGCCTGTACCGAGAGCAAGTCAGCAACTGCAGGTCCGAGGACCGAAGTGATCTCGTCGGGCAGTACAGTTGTAGGCGCTCCTTGATATAGGCCGGAGCCTTACCGTAGATGACCTTATGGGCTATACACAGACTCTTGAATTCCACTCTCTCTTTTATTGGAAGCCAATGTAGGTTTTGTAGTAGAGGAGTGGCTCTAGACCTCCTAGGGAGTCTAAAAATCAGTCGGGCAGCATCATTCATTAGAATCTGAAGCCTATTAGTAAGGGTTTTCGGTAGGCCAAGATAGAGGGCATTCCCATAGTCAATTCTGGAAATGATAGTGGCAGTTACTATTGAGCGCATCATGGGCTCTGAAAGGATAGGGGATAACTTCCGCAGTTGCCGGATGATATTAGTACAGCTGCCTACCACCGACACGATCTGAGGCGCCATCGATAGGTCAGCGTCCAACCGAATCCCCAAGCTTTTTACAGCCAGGCTTGGTTTTGGGGCCGAGCCCAACTCCATGGGCCAGTAGAGGTCACTCCAAGGTGAGAGGGTGGATGGTATAACCAAGATCTCAGTTTTGTCAGGATTGACTTTTAAAAGGTTATCTGTCATCCATCGTACCGTGAACCTCAGGATGTTCTGGGATTGGAGTTGTGCGGCCGAGGTGTCATTTATACTTAGCAGCAACTGCGTATCGTCCGCATAGTTGAAGACTTTACAGTCCATCGCAGCCAGCGCAGGGATCAGGGGTTGCAGGTATAGGTTGAATAGAAGAGGGGACAGGGCCGACCCCTGCGGTACTCCACACTCTAAAACCCCGACCTCAGATGTTTCATCCCCCAGTTGTATCCTTTGAGTCCTGCCTGTAAGGAAGGATTCCAACCACTGCAGCGCCGAGCCCTTAATCCCAAAGCTCTTCAATCTGTCCAAGAGCAGGGTGTGGCTGACAGTATCGAACGCCGCTGATAGATCTAATAAAATCAGGGCGCTCGCTTTCTTACAGTCAGCCCTACCTCTTAGTTCGTCCAGCACCGAAAGCATCACCAACTCGGTGCTGTGATGTGCTCGAAAACCTGCCTGTCTATCGTGGAGTAGATGGTGAGATTCCAGATAGCAGGACAGGGACTGAAGAACATGTTGCTCAAGGATTTTTGAGAGAAAGGGCAGCTGGGAGATGGGTCTGTAGTTCTTCAACACAGCGGGATCTGACCCCAGCTTTTTCAATAAGGGTCTTACCCGCGCCTCCTTAAGTTCACTCGGCAGGTATCCCATGTCTAGCGATCTATTAAGGAGAGAGATGATGTATTCCTCCAATAAGGGACGCGCAATGCGAAAGATCTCAGGTGGACAAGGATCAGCTGGAGAGCCAGATTTAATTTTACACATCAGTTGTTCCAAGATTAATGTATCCATCTGTGGGAACATTGTAAGAGAACAGTCGCTCGCCTTATTAGATGTTAAGGCAATTGCAGTCCCTGTTGCCGCCATATTCTCTATCTCCTGGACAATGATCTTCACCTTCTCCAGGAAATAGGTCTGGAAGGTATTACAATCAAAAGGGGGTTTAACATTATCCGGCTTCTTACTCAGCTCAGCCAAGATTTTAAAGGTTTCTTTCTGGATATTAGTGGCCTTGCTTAGGCGCGACTCAAGATAGTCCGCTTTAGCTTGAATCATAAGTTTTTTATATTGGTGGAGAAAGGCCTTATAGGTATCCCTATCAGTATCCTGCTTGGATTTCCTCCACAGCCTTTCTAATCTCCTTAGCTTGGTTTTGGTTTCCCTTAAGAGCGGAGTAAACCAGGGAGCTTTCCCAGAGCCCTTGATTTGCTGTGTTTTCACTGGCGCTATCTGATCGATGGCCCGAATCAAACATCTTGTTAGATCAGAGTGGTCTCGGTCCAAATTACAATCTGGCTCTAAAACCTGGGGGGGTTCCAGATGTGCCTCAGTCAGGGCTCTCAGATTGACTTCAATCCATTTCCGGGTTTTCCTGAAGCTTTGTGAGTTATGAACAGCCCCATTGCTGAGGGGGACCTCACACGAGACCAAACAGTGATCCGACCAGACACAGGGCGCTGCCTCACTAAATGTTAGAGTGGCATCGGTGGTCCACATAAGGTCAAGAATGTGCCCTTTTTCATGGGTTGGGGTATCCACAATCTGTGTGAAGTCCAATGCGGACATTAATGTGTCTAACTGGCGCATAGGTGAATCCCAGGTGGGCTTATCCCAATGTAGATTAAAATCCCCTGTAACCAAGATTTTTATATATCTTGACCTAAGGTCAGATATAATAGGACAGAATAAGTCAAAGAAGGTAGGGGTTGCCTTCGGCGGACGATAAACAGACAAGATCACCCAACACACATTGTTTACTGTGACCTTTACCCCAAGAAGATCGGCTAAGTCAATCGTCTCAGTTAGTATTTTTTCAACCGTCATGGTCTTCCTATACAAAATAGCTACTCCACCCCCCCGTGAGCCCCCTGGGCGGTTATGCCACATTATATCATATCCGCTTGGTACAGCGGCGATGATATCCGGTAACGAGTTCTCATCTGTCCAGGTCTCTGAAAGAGTCAGGCCATCGATGTCACTATCCTGAAGCATATTATATACCTCCAGATGATGGCAGTGCAACGAGCGGGTATTAAGGCTCGCTATTTTTAACGTGGAACATTTATTCAAGGTAGGTGTGACCCCAACATTCCGAGAGATACTGTACTTTTTAAGCAACAGCAGGACTGCTTTGTCCAACATGGGCTCGCCTCTATTCAAAGATTTAAGCATTTCTGAGGAGTAAGTGCGACGATGGCCAGCCGTCCCAGCCCCTGCGCCCGCCTGTGCGCAGACGGGCTGGACTCTGGCGTGACTCCGGCGATGCTCCGGCGTGCCCGCAGCGCGTGCCCGCTGTGTTCCTGGGATTTAGTCTGAGCACCCTAGACAAGGTCAAACAGCAATGTCCCTTGTTATTCTTTCTGGTCAGGCACTAGCACATAGACATAACACAGAAATGTAGCTGCTGTTTATGTGCATACCTGTCCTAGCATATAGATGAGCTGATAAGCAACAAACACACACATGGAACTAGAACTCTGTGACAAGAGCACTGCGTCTGCTGAGATGTAGATCATCCATCTATATATGCGGAGGTACGAGGTCTGCCAGTAATCCCAGAGATCTTTGATATATAATCATCTAGCATCATTATTAAGGGAGGGGGTTTTAGGTTAGCCTGTTCCTTGAAAGGACAGGACCTCTCATGATATATGGATTGTTAACCATGCTAACAGTATTTTTAGTATGCAGTTGTTTTCAAATTGTGGCACCTATAATGAATGTCAGAGCACAATAGTTTGAATAAATATTCTAAACTGCTTTCGTGGCTCCTGCTTATCTGATTCTGGACGAGTACGAATGAGAGATTGAAAGGGTGCTTCCTGTGAGAGTGATCCCTGAGAGGGTCGAGAGTGTTCTGTTCTAAGGTGCTAATTCACTTGTTTCTCAGGTAAGGTTAGGAGGGCAGGTGAGGCACTATAGCTAGTCAGTCTCTGACCCATAAGTACTGAGGTGGTATGGTGACTCAGTCCCTACATACTTATGTCCTATGGTTCTAAGCAAAGTTCTGCTTTAAGAGCAGTATCGCTGCAATATTGGGCCGTCAACGTTTGGTCTGGTACTTTTTTGCGGGAACCCTGAGTAGTGCTTGTGCTTGTCAACAACACCCTTGAACCATTACACAGAGACCTCTGTGGTGATGGGAATTTCACCTCCGCAGTGATTAGGCTTTACCTAGTTCTGTTGGTTTTTCAAGCTTGAACATTAAAAGGTTTATAAACCCTGATTGTGCTACTTTTTTAATCCTTTCTCGGTGAACTATGGCTCAACTCTTAGTTATTCCTGTTAATTGCCTCCCGGTGGTAACTCAACATTTATTTTAACATCGAGTTCCTAATGCCGGGCTGCTGTTATTTTTGTGATCGAAGCAAATGCAGTGTCCTGCTTCCCGTTCATGGGTCACTTTCCCGGCTGTGGGTACTAATGATAATACTTTTCATGATTATACAGTAGCAACTGCTCTTGCTACATGTAAACCATATGCTCTTACTGAGATTCCACTTACAGTCTGGGAGCACCAGACTTGGTATATTGGTATATTGGTGCCCCACATGCTTGGCAATGTCCGAATGGGCCTCTTCAGTATTGAAAGGGCCACCTTGCCGGCACTAGCGGGTTATACTCGAGCTTTATATAATGTTCTTATTGTCCTAAAGACGCATGACCAAATTTATTGCACGTGCCATGCTGGCTGGACCAGCTAGGATTGCCGTGCAGGCACAACCCCAGTTGCCTGCCGGTCATGTTATCAGTCCTGTAATTGTTAATTCAGTTATGGGCAAGCGACCCACAAATTGTGAAGGAATACCCTTTTGGATAGCCCAACAAATGCATCAACTTGAAGCAAGCACAAGAAACAAGCACAGAATTTTGACCATGTGCTTACCCATTGGCCTGGTTCCCCCTCCAGTCGACTGCAATACATGGGGAACTATTTATACCACTGTCTACACTCTTTGTCATGGCACTCCCTCGATGGCCATTCTACCGAACGTCTTCAAACAAATGCAGAATGAGCATGGGGCATGTCCTGCCCTCAATTTGGGGATGAAACCTGTGATAAATGTTCCTGTTGTCTCTTGAAATTATTATTTGTAATAAAGGTGAAGCTGCATTTTTAGCCATAGGCCAGTGATTTGCCATTGTGGAAATAGCCGACTGCAAAGCGAGTTGCCTGTAATTGTTGCCATTGTATAGATGTCTTTGGGACGTAATAGTCTGTGAAAAGACCTTCAGTAGCACCTCTTAACAAGCCTAGCTCTGAGAAGGATGTCAGACCTGCTCATGAGTTTCCAAAGAAACCATGGGACAAGCCTAATGAACAGCTTAAACTTATACAGTGCAGAGGTAATTTGCCCCCAGAATCCTATGAAAGGTAATACAATTTTCGTGATTGCACTAAAATTTGAATACCTGACAGGTATCAGATTCCTGATCTTCATTCTCCTCATTCCTTTCAAGGCTGACCAACAGTACAATAGAGGAGGGGGAATCTGATCGCAGACAAGGAGAGCACGTGCAACCGAAGAGGCAAACGCAATGCTCGTCTGACGTGAAGATAAAGAAGGAGGATAGGCCTACCCTGTACAAACACCCTTTTCAGAAAAAGAAGGTTGCAGCTTTAATAGCTAAATATGCCACAGATGGTGAGAACCCTACTCCTGAAGAAGAGTTGGGCAGTGACTCTCTTCGACAGCACAGCAGATGTACCCTTAGTACGCTAGAATCTCTGCCAATCTCTGGTAGCGAAAGCAACTGAAACGTTCATTGTGGTTTAAAGTGCATACACCCATGTAGCCCCCCCCCCGATAGACTATATCATTTGGATATTCAAATTGAAGGTGACGTTTGACTCACCATTAAAGCTATCTTCGGGGACAATTTTACCACATCGTATGTTATTCTCTTGGCAGAGGTCAATTGACACCCAGCTTTTGTTCTTGCATGCCCCTAGGGAGAGGATATCATTCTCTCTTCCTTTTTGCACCTTGTACTTGATGAAGTTCAACAAGCTTATGCTCTTGAATGGGCCCTTGCTTTGGCCCCTGCACTATATCGTAACCATACAGGTTGGGATAGGGTCCTCCTTACCACATTATTACTATACGAGCCACACCTCAGATACAACCACAGTATCCTATTAAACGGGATACTAAAGCACTTGTTGTGGAAATTCTTTATTAACTGGAGTAGCAGGGAGTCATTGAGCCATGTGTCTCTCAAATTAACAACCTTCTTTTTCCTGTTCTGATCCAAATTATTCACATCATATTGTTTTACATTACAAACATTCAATTAGTCATTCTCGCACATTTGAAGTGGAAAATACTGATAGTACGGCACTGATAAATAATATCGTCCGTGAAAAATATAAAACCACCTTGGATATTTCTAATGTTTTTTCAGTCACAATTTTGCTCCAGAGAGCCATGACTGGTCCGCATTTAGCACCCTCGGCTTTCAGGGGCACTACGCAAGACTCCCTATTGACTACAATAATATCCCAGGAGTCCGTTGCAGCACGTATAATGTGAATTCTTCATGAAATTGACCCTGATGCACTATCCTATGTTGATGATATCTACCTAACTGATGATGAATTAAACCCACATTTGGGAAGAGTGGATCATATTATTTTACAATTTGCTGAACTTGGTTACAAGTTCAACTTAAAAAAATCTTTTATAGCTTTTTTCAGTGTCCTTTTCTTGGGATATGATCTGACCAATGACTGAAAACCTTTTGCCCCTCATTTTCTGGAAAAGTGTGCTCAACTGCAGCCTCCGAGTACACTTTAAAAATTGCAGTCTCTGCTGGGATGTTTTAATTTTGACAGGACTTACATACCTGTTTATGCCCAATGTTTTACATCTCTTAATGATTTAATACACCCTGATGTTTCTATTTCTTTTTGTACGTCGAAGCATACTGAAATTCTCAGGTCTTTACAGTCTGATTTACTTGACAAAAGCCATTTGCATGCATGTGTAAATATTATTTGTCATCCGGCTCTTGCAGGGTGCTATTGGATTTACTTATGTCACCTTTAATGAAGGTGAAACAGTACCCATTGCTTATAAATCACACTTATATACTTCTGCAGAATTGTGTTTTGCCTCAATTGAAAAAATTCTAACTGCTGTCCAAGTGGCCATCCTGAAGAAATGGCCACTTGCTCAAGGTAAGCACATTATCGTTGTTACTCCTGGACCTGCTCTTGAGGCCGTCACTAAAGCTAGCATTCCTAATGCTAAAGCCCTCCACCCTCGTTAGATACAGTGGGTTACATCCTTATCAGCCGTGGACGTTGACTTTCTTTTTGATCCTTCTTTGCAAACAAAATGATCTTTGTAATATGAACATATTTATCCCTTGCCTGCCTCAATTCTGCCCCTTGCCCAATATAAGTCCATCCTTTATACTGATGGATCAGCATAACCCTGGGCATAGTTCGCGTAGTAGCGCTACGCGTAGCTACGCAAAGTGCACTTTGCACTACGCAAGCTGCGCGTAGCTACGCGAACTGCGTAGTGCACTGTGCAAAATGCTGTTCACACTGATTGCACAGTGCCAGATGCTTGTCCGCACTGTGCTATCAGTGCAAACCACATCTTGCAAAGTGCAAGCGGTCGTTTTCTGCCGCTCGAGTAGATTTGTACTCGAGCGGCAGCTTTCTCAACGCAGACTGGTCGTTTCTCATCGTAAGCGGTCGCGAGACTACGTGACCACTAGCAATGAGAAACCTGATCTCCCCGCAATGAGAATCTCGCCGGGAGGTTTATTTTCCACGCTTGTGATCGGCAACTTGATGTGGTTGATCGCGAACGAGGAAAAAGTCTCGTCCGGATGTCATTTTGCTTGCTCACGGTCGCCAACTTGACGTTGAGGACCGCGAGCAAGCAAAAAATGCCCACTACGCTACCCGTTTTTGCACTGTGCTACGTGCAATTCTTGTAGCGCGTAGTTGCACAAGCTACGCAAGCGTAGAATAGTCCTACGCCCAGGGTTAGATCAGCATAACCGGCTATAGATTCTAAGCAGCAGTAGTCTGCTGCATGTGCCATTGTTCTGCGCACTATTTCCAATGGCGTATTTTAGCCTCAAACTATTTGCACGCAGTGTCTTGGAGACTACACTGCTTAGTTGGCTGAATTGAAAGCTTTAGTTTTTGTACTTGAAATACGGATCCTAGTGTCCCCACACTTATAGTGTGTAATTCATATTACTGCGTACAATCCTTTCATGATAATTTGCATTTTTTAGAACAAAATGGCTTCAGAGATTCAAGAGGCAGCACAATCGAGCACAAGTTGCTTTGGGCTAAGGTGGCAGATTTTAAAGATTGGTTGCCACTAGCTCATCTGATACATACTTTGAGTCATCAACGTGTTGGAGCACATGCTTTATGGAATTCTCTAGAAGAGGAAGCGGGCAAATCTGCAGTTGCCACAGCTAAAATTGCAGCAGTAACCAGCTCTAAAACTCAAAACTACATATTCACAT
The DNA here is from genome assembly GCF_964204655.1 of Triturus cristatus. NCBI lineage: Eukaryota > Metazoa > Chordata > Amphibia > Caudata > Salamandridae > Triturus > Triturus cristatus. The sequence continues at coordinate 1,251,883,439 of NC_140591.1, forward strand.
GCTGTTGTTGGTAAAAGATGGCCCAAAGTTTGGAACAGACAGTGATGAGTCTGTTTTGTCCCTTATTGAGCAGTATGCAACTTGCTCCATCCCAAAGGAGAGTAGTGTCAACATATCAAGACAACAAGTTCTATGATTTCAAAATCATAGATGCGGAAAATACTGTCAGGGAAAATACAGAGCAAAAGGGACATTTTATACAAGATGTCATTTTGGATTTCCACGAACTGTCATCTCACAAGGAAGAGTCAACAGCTTTTTGTCTGCAGTCAGACATACACTTACAAGGAAATCACCGAAAAATACATACAACCTAAGAAGAACAGAGGCAGCCAAGTACATCAACGACTACAACCCTGTGATTCTGAAGATGTGGAATGCAAACATGGATGTATAGTTTGTTGCAGACAACTCAATTGTTGCTCGGTACATTACTTCTTATATAACAATGTCACAGAATACTGAGATGAAGGAGATGTGGGAGGAGACTTCAGCAGAAAAGAGTCTTACACAGAAATTGTACAGTTTTAGTTTGAAAATGCTTTATCACAGAGGGATAGGCTCCTATGAATGTGTAGACCTGAGAGTGTATTGACTCATGAGATTGAGCTAACTGAGCGGCGTCTATCCTTAGACCTTATGACGGCTCAGCGGCGCTCATCTCTTGAAGCCGTGTCACAGGGCGATATCACATGCCACCGCCTTTCTGTGTCACCAACCCTGCCAACAATGCCTGCGACCCCTACACACCAACTGTCTCCATTAGTCGCCTCAGCTACACCCCCTGAGTTTCGTCCTAGTGGCCAAAAAACCCGAACCAGATCCAACACTTCTAAATTAATTGGAGTGACTAAATCTAGTGGTCCACCGGCCAAACGGAAAAGGGGCGCTAATAACAAATCTAATACCCTCTGTCGCCCCGGCAATTGTAATAAATCGGCATTACAAACAATTGTTGTATCTAATACTGAGTCGGTGGGCACCCAAACTGACGAGCCCACTCCTACTTCTCATAGTAAGGATGATATCATGTCAGCCCTGGAGTCGGGTTTAAAAGCCATTGTTAGCCACTCTAAGGCTTTATTTGATGCACATTTTGCCCCTTTAAACGAGAGACTCTTACGCATGGAACAATTGTTGACCCAGGAGCTAGCCCCTGTTTCATCGGCTGCTGATTGCACTTCCCTACCTACTTCGATGCATTTACCGGGGGGCCCCGACAACCTAGGTACCGGGACAGCCAATGTTAACAACAGTACTCAGCACTTGCACTCACACAATGGTTCATCACAACATCTCCCGGCGATTGTTCTGCCTCTTCCATTGGACATTGATGCCAGACCACGGCCCATTGCACCACCTACATTGAAGACTTTTCCCAGTACCGTGACTTTGAACCTCCCCCCCGCATCATACCCTTATGTTATAATTTTAGCCGGAGTCCCCTGTTTGCCTGACACAAAGAAGGAATCATGGGTGGACCTTCGTAACAAATGTGTGGACTGGTTAAGGAAACATGAGGGCTTTGAACCGGCCAGATTGCATGAAATTATAATGGTGCGGAGAGTGGGATGGGTGGGCAATTCGGCCAAAAATATCAATGGGGATTGCATTGTCATAAATTTTTCCAGACCTCATATTGTTCAGTCTTTAATGCGCTCCCCTGAGTTATTGCCAGGGCTTACGACGAATATATGCATGTTTTCCCTTGGCCATTTTTATAAACCTATCTCCAATAATTGTGTGACTATACCTATGGCCCTCCCTCTGGCCAATCGTTTCTTGGCTCTGTCTGATTTAGATGTCCCTGACTGACAACCAAGACCGAGTAATGAATCTTCTCCCCTGTCGCTGATTGAGGACCCTATTCCGCTGTTAGTACCTGTACCTGTCCCCCCTAATGATTTTGTTAAGTCACCAGAGTGTATAGTACCAAGGACTGGTACCTCAAATTCCTTAAATATTATAAGTTGGAATATAGCAGGCCTTAAGCAAAGGCTTCTTGACCCTGGGTGGGTCAACTTAATCCAGAGTCAGGATATAATTATGTTATGGGCTACTGCGAACTTACATGTTAATGGGTTTCAGTGCTACAATATTCTTGCCACTAAATCTAGAATGGGCCGCCCCTCGGGAGGTTTATCCATTTGGATCAACATCTCTGTTGGAGGCTCTTCCAGGGCCTTGCAGACGAATTATCAGAATTTCCAGGCTATTTTATTTAAACAGAAAACTAGTCTTTTTCTGATCAATTTTTATAACAATGATTTTAGTTTATCATCTAATTTACATTTTAAGAACCTTTTTAATTTTATTACCACTTTGGAGTCTAGGGCTGATTTCAACGATACTTCTGGCCTTGTACTGGGTGGTGATTTTAACGCTAAACTAATCGATTATTGCCCAACTATTAAGGACTGTAATTTGGGCTCGGGGTGCCAAAGGGGTGCGGAATTAACTACCTTTTTGAGCACACATAACTTGGAGAATGTTATGGACCGTTTCCCTACTGTCCCACTAGTGCCCACATTTAGAGGAAGAGACTGTTCCTCAACAATTGATTACATTTTTATTTCCCCTGGGCTGGCAGATTGCATTAGTAAGGCTATGGTTATTCCAATGTCCCAAGGGGATCATAATCCCATTAAGATCAGCCTGAAGATCATCCATCGACCAGTTTACAATAAAGAATGTGGTGCTAGGGACCTCTCCACTGGTTCAAACAATTTCAGATTAAAATGGAGGGGCATTAATGTCATGACAACTGTTCAGACTCTGGTCAAAGATAACCTCCCTCTTTTCCTCTCATGTTTGTCTGATTTAAGTCCTAACCTTGGGGCAGTAAACGACTTTGTTAAGATCTGCTCAGATCTTCGAGCACAGCTTACGATCCCACTGCGCGCCACTACAGACGACCAGGGATGGTTTGATCATGACTGTTCTCTGGCCAACCGTGACTTGCGACTAGTCTTATCTGCTAGCCCGAGGAACCTGTCTGACGTAAAAAACGCCAGGACTCGATACAAACTGGCTCTAAGTAAAAGGAAGGAGGAGATCCTCGAGGAACGTTGGGAGGTACTAGCGCAAACAGCCGCCTGGGGAAGGGGGGACATCTTTTGGGGCGCGGTTAAAGACCTGCGTTGCTCGGGCCAGCTTGCGACTCCAATGGATTGCACTATCCCTGGAGCCGCATGGGTGGACCATTTTTCTAAGATCTACGCGGCCCCACCCTCAGGGGTGGCAACCCCAATATTTAACAGCCCCCCACGGGTTGATATATTATTATCTGAGGTGGAAGAGGCCATCGCACAGAGCGCGGGGAATTAAGCCCCTGGCCCAGATGGCCTCCCAATCGATATTATTAAGGCTCACCCTGACTTATGGGCCCCACTTTTGCTGAATGTTTTTAAGAACTTAATTTTTACTTCTCCACCACCATCAACCTGGTCATCTAGTATAATAGTGCCTATCTTTAAGAAGGGCGACCGTTCCCAACCGGCATGTTACAGGCCAATCTCCCTTATTGATAACACTTTAAAGGTTTTAGGGAGAGTATTGTACAATAAAATTTTATTATGGGCCGAGGATAACCAAATTTTAGAGAGCTGCCAGTCGGGTTTCCGCAATAAAGTCGGAACCGCGGAGCAGTGCCTTAATCTGAACCTTATTTTGGGCAAATACACCGTAGCACGTAATTGCCCAATTTATCTGGCCTTTATGGACCTATCCACCGCTTTTGACCTTGTTAATAGGTCATTACTATGGAAGGCCTTATTGGATTACGGTCTGGACGAATCCTTGGTACATTTCCTGGCCTATTTGCACAGAGATTTGAAGGCCTGTGTCAGGATTGGTATTGGGGGCGAGGTCTCTGAGCTAGTTAGAGTTAATAGAGGGGTTAGACAGGGCTGCGTCCTTGCTCCCCTCTTATTTATAATATATATCAACGGCCTTCACAAACACCTGGTTTCTCTAACTACCGATGTCCCGACCATAAAAGGTAATCATCTCCCCGCTCTGCTTTACGCAGATGATGCGGTCCTTATGGGGCGCACCCCAAACGCTTTACGTATCTTAGTGAATGGCTTTGTTGCACATATGGATTCCCTAGACTTGAAGACTAATTTTAAAAAGTCTTTTGTAATATCTTGTGGCCCGAAGAGGCGTCATATTGGCAGTATAGTTGTGGGGGCTGAAAGATTGGGCTCTACTAGCATCCCGTATTTGGGTGTGGTCTTTGCTGCGAACAACTCCTGGAGTGGGCATATAGCCCACGCAGGAGTAAGTTCTCAAAGTCCATTAACTCCATTTTGAGCCTCCCCCGTCCAAAATTAACCGGGGCATTGCCTGCTATCCTAAAAATATACAAAACTCAATGTGTCCCGGTTGCTACTTATGGTGCTGAGGTTTGGGGAACTGCTAGTTGTTCCGATTTAACTACCGAGGAACATAGATTTTGTAGGAAACTTCTCTGTGTTCCCATCACTTCCCCACATTTTATATGTCATAGGGAATTGGGGTTGCATTTTATAGGGGATTTTATTCGTGCACGTCCAGCCCTTTTTTGGCTGGCGATTTGGAAAAACCCTGCCGCCATTTTGACTAGGGATATCATCGAGGATTGTCTACGCTGCGACAGGGGCCAGGCCATCCCCTGGTTATCAGGGGTGTCTAGCGTATTCCGCAGCGTGAACCTTGAAAATACCTTCCTAAAACCAACTACCACTGTGCTCCCCACTAAATGTGAACTTAAAAAAGCACTCTATATGTTATTTGACGCTGAAAGGGTAGTAAGGGAGTCTTTGAAACCTAGTGTCCGTGGATACCTAGCCCGTAATCTTACAATTTATCCGACACCCAGTTATTTAACTCTCCCGTTGAGCCATTGGGAGCGTGGCCTTATATTTCGCCTTAGGGCAGGCACTATCAAATATGCACTTAGCTTTCCTTTATGGAATTTTAATGACCAATGTGTTGAGCCATGCCCTTGTGACTCTCAGAGTAGGCAAACAATTTTACATTTCTTATTTTTTTGTAAATTTTACATGAAGTATATTAAATGGTTTTTATCCCCGTATTTTAAAAAACTAAAACCCCTCAGCCTGGAACTTGCATTTTCAATGATTTTGTCCCTGGATGACGATGAACTTGTCTTTCGCGTGAGCTCTTTTCTAAAAACTGTGGTTCGTGCCCGGTTAACAATGTCCTAAAGTAATATGGTTTACTCCTCATGTGCAAAACAGCATTTTTGTTTAATTGTATGATTTTATAAATGTTTTGTCTTTCTTCTGTACTTTTATGGATTGTAATGATCCGAATAAAGTTTTCATTGATTGATTGTGTAGACCACTTAAGGTCAGCTGGTTTGTTTTCTAAATCTAGAGAAGTTCTATGGGTGAGTTTAAGGCTTGCTAATACTCGTAAAAGAATATTGATTTTTTTTTCCTGAAATTCAATATCTTGTAGAATTTGAGTCACACAGTACAGATATTCTGAAGAGTAACATACTGGATCCAAGAAGAACTCCTCATCTGGAAAGGATATGTCTCTGTGAAATACTTCAACATTATACTTTTAGAAGTAATGTCAGTGAAAACATAGATGAAGGTAAGTTTGCTGTGGGTGGATGTGAAGGATGTTTGGTGAGACATAACAAAGGAAATGTAAGCAACCATTAAAAGCTAAGTTGCCAAAATGCAGACAAAAAATAGTTTTTCCATTTAGCCTTATTACAGTTGTTTAAGCCATGGTGAACTGAAAGCGACCTACATTGGAGAATTTGACTGTTATGAAGACTCCTTCAACACTGTGAAAGACAGGAAGAGATTGATCAAAAAGAAACAATTGTTGCTGAGATAGCAAGAGAGAGTTCTCAGAACAGTCAAAGTTCAGCACCTGTAGGCCAGGATCCTCTTGGACAGCCAATAATTAAAAATGAAGTTTCAATAGCTATGAATGAGGTGGAGAATGAAATGCAGCATGTAAGATGGGAAACAGTAGATCTAGAACTAACAATACAACAAACTAATGCAAATCAGAAAGACTTTTTTGACGAGGTAAAAGATAAAGTAGAACATGGATATCTGCATGAGAAAAACAAAGTGTTCATGTTGTAGATATAAACCAGTTTTATTGTACATACGTGATCAAGCTGGAACTGAAAAAAGCTTCTTGATTAAAGTACTGACAAGTTACCTACATATTCCAATTTGTTGTGTGTAGTCACTGCACCAACAGACTTAGTTGCTCATAATGTTAAAGGAGTTACCCTTTGTCGATTATTAATGCTGCCTATTGAACATGACAACAAATTACAATACAACAAATTATCTGGTGATGCTTGTCATGAAGTGGCATGAGTATTAAAGGCATTACATTAAAGCTACTAATTATTGATGAAATCAACATGGTGTCAAACCTAATGCTAGCTTTTATACATTTAGGAATGCAGCAAATATTCAACACTGACTGTGTGAGTGGCTCTATGGGTGTATGAGTGGATATGTCAGTGGCTGTATTAGTGATTGAGTGTGTGTATGAGTGGCTACATGGGTGAGTCAGTGGATGTGTGTATAGACCTATGAATCAGGAAGTGGGTATGTACATACTGGTATGGGTGTGTCAATGATTTTGAGAATGGTAGTGTGAAAGTTGGAGTGGGTGTATGAATGGTTACATGGGGTTTAGTGGCTGTGTCAGAGTTTTTGTGGATGATGTAATCAGTGATGTCATCATTGATGCCATTTGAGATGTCATCAGTGATGTCACTGACAACGTCACGAGTGATGTAATATATGAGGTCATGAGCAGTGCATTGCGGGGGCGCCTGTTATAGTTAGCTCAGCTAACTATAACTGCTGAACTTCTCTGGCTTTGTACAAGTAAAATGTCAGCCAAACTATAACGTCCCTGTAACCTTTGGTTTTTTCAGTGAATATCTAAGCTTTTTTTAATCCTATTTCCTGACTATAACAGCCCTGTAACCTTTGTTTCTTTCAGTGAATTTCAAAGGTTTTTTATATGCTAATTCCTAACTATAACTTACCTGTAACCTTTGATTTTTTTAGTGAATTTCCATGGTTTTTTAAGAAGCAATGGTCTTTGCAGAATGGTCTAGAAAGGGAGTGGGCCTCTGGCCAGCTCTCAGAAATCCCACTGAGTAGGACTTATAGAAAGTACCATGAGGGCTTCTTGGTTCCCCAACGTCCTTTTGCATCCAAGAAAACTTTATTCCCTAACCACTAGTGTGTCAGGAGATGTGCTTGCAGAGTGTTGCAGAAATGGGTGCTGCCTCACAACACCTCTTAGCAAACTGACTGTGTGGAACTTGCTGGAGGTAACAAGAGGGATACTTGGCCCCCACATACCCTCAATAGCCAAGGGGATTTCATCCCCCAATTAGCACTATGCCAGGAGGCACGTTTGCAGAGTATATATATAAATAGACCTCTCTGCATCTTTAAGCAAACTCAAATGTCCCAACGTATATATACCTATGTGCAAGCACAAAAACTATATCTCACCATCTAAGCATAAGCAAAGTGGTCATATAAGTTAAAAAGTTGTTCCGATTTAACTACCGAGGAACATAGATTTTGTAGGAAACTTCTCTGTGTTCCCATCACTTCCCCACATTTTATATGTCATAGGGAATTGGGGTTGCATTTTATAGGGGATTTTATTCGTGCACGTCCAGCCCTTTTTTGGCTGGCGATTTGGAAAAACCCTGCCGCCATTTTGACTAGGGATATCATCGAGGATTGTCTACGCTGCGACAGGGGCCAGGCCATCCCCTGGTTATCAGGGGTGTCTAGCGTATTCCGCAGCGTGAACCTTGAAAATACCTTCCTAAAACCAACTACCACTGTGCTCCCCACTAAATGTGAACTTAAAAAAGCACTCTATATGTTATTTGACGCTGAAAGGGTAGTAAGGGAGTCTTTGAAACCTAGTGTCCGTGGATACCTAGCCCGTAATCTTACAATTTATCCGACACCCAGTTATTTAACTCTCCCGTTGAGCCATTGGGAGCGTGGCCTTATATTTCGCCTTAGGGCAGGCACTATCAAATATGCACTTAGCTTTCCTTTATGGAATTTTAATGACCAATGTGTTGAGCCATGCCCTTGTGACTCTCAGAGTAGGCAAACAATTTTACATTTCTTATTTTTTTGTAAATTTTACATGAAGTATATTAAATGGTTTTTATCCCCGTATTTTAAAAAACTAAAACCCCTCAGCCTGGAACTTGCATTTTCAATGATTTTGTCCCTGGATGACGATGAACTTGTCTTTCGCGTGAGCTCTTTTCTAAAAACTGTGGTTCGTGCCCGGTTAACAATGTCCTAAAGTAATATGGTTTACTCCTCATGTGCAAAACAGCATTTTTGTTTAATTGTATGATTTTATAAATGTTTTGTCTTTCTTCTGTACTTTTATGGATTGTAATGATCCGAATAAAGTTTTCATTGATTGATTGTGTAGACCACTTAAGGTCAGCTGGTTTGTTTTCTAAATCTAGAGAAGTTCTATGGGTGAGTTTAAGGCTTGCTAATACTCGTAAAAGAATATTGATTTTTTTTTCCTGAAATTCAATATCTTGTAGAATTTGAGTCACACAGTACAGATATTCTGAAGAGTAACATACTGGATCCAAGAAGAACTCCTCATCTGGAAAGGATATGTCTCTGTGAAATACTTCAACATTATACTTTTAGAAGTAATGTCAGTGAAAACATAGATGAAGGTAAGTTTGCTGTGGGTGGATGTGAAGGATGTTTGGTGAGACATAACAAAGGAAATGTAAGCAACCATTAAAAGCTAAGTTGCCAAAATGCAGACAAAAAATAGTTTTTCCATTTAGCCTTATTACAGTTGTTTAAGCCATGGTGAACTGAAAGCGACCTACATTGGAGAATTTGACTGTTATGAAGACTCCTTCAACACTGTGAAAGACAGGAAGAGATTGATCAAAAAGAAACAATTGTTGCTGAGATAGCAAGAGAGAGTTCTCAGAACAGTCAAAGTTCAGCACCTGTAGGCCAGGATCCTCTTGGACAGCCAATAATTAAAAATGAAGTTTCAATAGCTATGAATGAGGTGGAGAATGAAATGCAGCATGTAAGATGGGAAACAGTAGATCTAGAACTAACAATACAACAAACTAATGCAAATCAGAAAGACTTTTTTGACGAGGTAAAAGATAAAGTAGAACATGGATATCTGCATGAGAAAAACAAAGTGTTCATGTTGTAGATATAAACCAGTTTTATTGTACATACGTGATCAAGCTGGAACTGAAAAAAGCTTCTTGATTAAAGTACTGACAAGTTACCTACATATTCCAATTTGTTGTGTGTAGTCACTGCACCAACAGACTTAGTTGCTCATAATGTTAAAGGAGTTACCCTTTGTCGATTATTAATGCTGCCTATTGAACATGACAACAAATTACAATACAACAAATTATCTGGTGATGCTTGTCATGAAGTGGCATGAGTATTAAAGGCATTACATTAAAGCTACTAATTATTGATGAAATCAACATGGTGTCAAACCTAATGCTAGCTTTTATACATTTAGGAATGCAGCAAATATTCAACACTGACTGTGTGAGTGGCTCTATGGGTGTATGAGTGGATATGTCAGTGGCTGTATTAGTGATTGAGTGTGTGTATGAGTGGCTACATGGGTGAGTCAGTGGATGTGTGTATAGACCTATGAATCAGGAAGTGGGTATGTACATACTGGTATGGGTGTGTCAATGATTTTGAGAATGGTAGTGTGAAAGTTGGAGTGGGTGTATGAATGGTTACATGGGGTTTAGTGGCTGTGTCAGAGTTTTTGTGGATGATGTAATCAGTGATGTCATCATTGATGCCATTTGAGATGTCATCAGTGATGTCACTGACAACGTCACGAGTGATGTAATATATGAGGTCATGAGCAGTGCATTGCGGGGGCGCCTGTTATAGTTAGCTCAGCTAACTATAACTGCTGAACTTCTCTGGCTTTGTACAAGTAAAATGTCAGCCAAACTATAACGTCCCTGTAACCTTTGGTTTTTTCAGTGAATATCTAAGCTTTTTTTAATCCTATTTCCTGACTATAACAGCCCTGTAACCTTTGTTTCTTTCAGTGAATTTCAAAGGTTTTTTATATGCTAATTCCTAACTATAACTTACCTGTAACCTTTGATTTTTTTAGTGAATTTCCATGGTTTTTTAAGAAGCAATGGTCTTTGCAGAATGGTCTAGAAAGGGAGTGGGCCTCTGGCCAGCTCTCAGAAATCCCACTGAGTAGGACTTATAGAAAGTACCATGAGGGCTTCTTGGTTCCCCAACGTCCTTTTGCATCCAAGAAAACTTTATTCCCTAACCACTAGTGTGTCAGGAGATGTGCTTGCAGAGTGTTGCAGAAATGGGTGCTGCCTCACAACACCTCTTAGCAAACTGACTGTGTGGAACTTGCTGGAGGTAACAAGAGGGATACTTGGCCCCCACATACCCTCAATAGCCAAGGGGATTTCATCCCCCAATTAGCACTATGCCAGGAGGCACGTTTGCAGAGTATATATATAAATAGACCTCTCTGCATCTTTAAGCAAACTCAAATGTCCCAACGTATATATACCTATGTGCAAGCACAAAAACTATATCTCACCATCTAAGCATAAGCAAAGTGGTCATATAAGTTAAAAAACACATTGACAAACACTTCCCAATATATACCTAACAAGTATTACATCTTTCTAATTCATATACATGCAGACAACATGTTCTTATCTGTTATTTCTTACTGCACTATTCCTGTTTAATAATGTTACTAAAAGTACTACAACTCCCAGAATGCAAATGTCAGATGTATCTTTTCTGCACATCATGTCTTTCATTTTAGACTACTGCATCTCCACTTGTGAATGGTTAGCAACTGTTCACCCTTTCCCTCTCTTTTGAAGCAAGGTTCCTGTTGCTGCGTTTTTGCAATTTTTTCACGATCATCGTGGAAAATTTGCAAAAAAAATGGGAGTTCAAACAAATATTTAGCTTAATTTTTCTGAAATTTAAATACTACACAAGAGTTTATTACATCGTCCTGAGTTGGAAATTAAAACTTGCCATTACTTACATTACGTTATCACTCCTCAACTTTTCAAAAAAGTCTTCTGTATCTTTAACACCCATCCCCAATACAGTCTTAAATCAGCTTAACTAGCAACCCAGTGTAACCAGTATGTCAAAAGTTCACAGCACATTTTAGAAGGAACATTCTGCTTTCAAATAAGATACAGCAGGTGTGGTTTAGTCCACAGATTCAATAGCATTTCCATGTCTGTATTACATTTCTTTTTTTAAACAACAGCCAATAATAAGAATTTTTTCTGAGCCACCCAACTTTATTCACTTTCATGCTGACAGCATCCAATGAAATATATGAATATATACATATTACCTACTGGCAGTCGCCAGTAGATAGTTATAGTTAGGACCAAGTTTCCATAGGAAGAACATTTTTGTTTTGCTTATAACTGTGGCGTCATTTGATGAATCTTCATGAAATTTTCCAAACTAATTCTTTGTTCATATCAGCTCCTATGTTGAACGTTTGGGGGTGATTTGTTGAGGGGGGGCTGAGAAAAAAGAGGTGTCCCAAAACGTGTTTTGTCCATGCAATTTCCATAGGAAAATTTAGAAAAGGCTACAAGTCGAACGGGTGAACGGTATTACCCCAAATTTGGCAGGGAGAAGGGCCTTGGTGTAGAAAGCACGCTTTTGTGTATTTGGTGTAAATCCGTTCAGTAGTTTTGGAGAAATATCGAAATTTGCAGATATCGATATTTGAGAATTCTGCCATCTGATTAGCTGAGGCATTACGAGCACGAGCTTGCTGCTTATTGGCTGCAAGCTGTTGCAACTAGGAAGTGTTGGCAGCCATTTTGTGATTCCGTTAAAATGAGTAACAGGGAAAAAGGTCAAAAAGAGTAGGAAACAGGAGGATAGGAGCACTGTAACCTCTGTGGGGGAGTGCGAAGCGAAGTAGTCACTCCTACCAGTCTGAAAGAACGGTGTTGCTCAGAGTGACATGGTGCTGAGATGAGATGCTGCTACACTCGGGTATGAAACCGAGAGCCTAAACCGTGAAGTCATTGCTGTTAAGTGATGTGCTCTGCTCTTTGTACCATACCTGTGGAAGTAGTGTTAGTAGGCGTTTATACCATACAGGGAGTGGGAAGCGAACTACTGACCTCTACCGTGCATTTATACTATACTGGAAGTGGGAAGCAAAGTACTCACGCCTACCGGTGTGAAGACTCAGGCATCAAACTGAGCTGATTGCTTTAAAGTGATGGGCTCATGGTGCTGTAGCATACTGGACGCTGTAGTATAACTGTGTAAGTAGTGTTAGCATGCGTTTATACTATACAGGGAGTGTGGAAGTGAACTACTCACCCCTACTGGTCTGAAGACTCGGGGATTAAACCATGAGCTCATTGCTGTAAAGTGATGTGCTCTGGGCGCTGTAGCATACCTGCGGAAGTAGTGTTAGTTTACGTTTATACAATACAGGGAGTGGGAAGCGAACTACTCACCCCTACCGGTCCCAAGACTCGTGGATGAAACATGAGCTCATTGCTGTAAAGTCATGTGTTATGTGTAGTATTCCAATGTAAGTCATAGTAGAATGTTAGTATGTAATGCTACTAGAATGTAAGTATGTAATGTTAGAATGTAGGGCTGTCATGAGGGGAATCTTGGGGAGTTTGTACACGGTGCTGGAGAAGACAGTTGCCTTGCTGTCTGCTCCTGTTGGTGTCTGTTTAAGCTGTCTTCTTTTCCTGCTATAAATCTACTTATCGGATCCACTGCTGTCTTCCTCTTCACTACATAAATTTTTTGACGAGCGGGAGAAGGTAAAAAGAAGGCAGCACTCACCAATATTTTGAGCTTCCTTGCGTTCTGCTGAAGACCCGTTTTCTTGGTGAAGCTGTTTCTACTCCTCCCAGGGTCGTTGGCTCATCGAACTATGTGATCCTACCTGTGGTAGGATTTATATTTTTTAATTTTGGGCTTCCTCTGCCTCTTCACTACACTCTGGTCGCTGTACTACACGTGTGCAAGTAGTGTTAGTATGCCTTTATACTAATTCTGTAGTTATGCAGTAACCAATGCATCATGGCCATATGGAGCGCCACCTCCCAGGCGCTGTTCATACAATGTCCCAGGGTGTGCATCCGCGGAACATTTATGTTTGCTATTACAGGGCGGGAGCATGGCTTCCACCCTGCGAAAGCAAATCCTTGTTTACCTCGTTGAAGCGAGAGGAGGAAAACCTCGTATCGCTTCAATAAACCTGATCCGGATGGTAAAAATGGAGAAAAAAAAATGAAGTGGGGTGTCACCCGTTCATTTAAATGAGCCCCCTGGTGGGTAATGTTCCGGGACCAATTCTATTATTATATTGCGGGGTCTCTGCAGCACTGGGGACCTTAATCTCACATGTAAATTAGGAGCGGGAGCGCACAGAGACATTTCGCAGCCTAGGCGATCGCCACCTCCCCGGGTATTGTTTACTAATTGTTCGGGGGGCTTCAAGGCCAACTCAAGTCCGGGGATCGGCAACCTCCGGGGCTTTACTTAAATATGTAGGGTGGGCCTCGTCAGTCCTTGAAGCCTCGGTGGCTCTAGGCAGTGCCTTATTGGTTCTGTAATCACATGGGCAGTACTCATGGTGTTATAAAGTGATACACTCATAGAACCCTTGCAGTTGTAGAATTACCCAGACTTCATTTATGTAATAGTCTGTTGGTTTATATTTGGTAGGTGCACCGCAAAATTACAAATGTTTTCCCTCATAACCTCCTATCAACTGCTGATTTTCACATTAAACTACAGACAAGTGTTGTCAGAAAAAGAAGACCCATACACTCACTTATTTATTGGTAAAAAAAGAACTTTTATTAAAACAGCACAAATAAATCGAAACTTAACTTTATTCGAACAAACAACAGTAAAACATGAAATAAGTGGGTGGGACTCCTCCGGAAGCAGCGTACAAAACCTGCAAGAGGAAAAAGAAACATAAGTATGTGTGCCATGTCCAAGAGAAAAAGAAAGGTAGTCAGAATGAAAGGAAGAAAGTGAGAATGGGACAGAGAGCGAGTGGGTGGAAGGGAGAAGGGGAGGGAGAGTCAAAAGAACAGAGGGAGGAGGAGACAGAGTGTTGGCACACTGAACCCAGCACTCACTGTTCACCTCCCGTCACCCGTGTGTCTGGGATGCTGGGGTCCGCGAGAAAGAGTGCGGTCCAGCAAGTCTTTCAAATTAAACAGAGATATGAATGAGGCCAGAGATTACATTATTATCTACGGCAAGATTGCTTGCCTGCAGCTGTGCACCCAGGCAGCTGCACCCCAGTCCCTTCCCCCGCACAGTGCTCAATTGTAGCTCCTGTGCACCGAGGCTTCACTGCTCACCTGCCACAACTGGTGTGTCCAACGATGTGCTGGTGCGAGCTCCAACTCCAGGGTACCGCTCTTAGGGTGGCACAGCAGGTCTCCGGTCGGGGACGTTGTCTTGATACCACGATGGAAGGCGTCAGAATGCCCAGGGCCTCATCACCGGCTGAGCATCCGCTCCGCCGATTATGGTGCCACTAACTTAGTGTCTGAAAAGGGAGAAATAATATAATGGTGGAAACGTGTTGAGGTAAATGAAGGTTTATTTCAAGCTTAATAGAGAACACCAGTTGAGTGCATCCTTCCTTCTTGAAGTACGATCTACCAACTGTTAGTGGTAATCTTGATTCAAAGAGGAGTTGGAGTGCACGAGAATACACAAGGTTAAATAATAATATGTTATGCCAAAGTTCACATACAAAGGAACAGAGCGCATGCTAGAAGCATAATGTGCGTGTGCAACGCAGTAGCACAAGAATGTGTGCATGTACACTTAGTAGTCAGCTCACAACAGTGCCCCAAAAGCCAACACCATGTGTCTGTAGGGCAGCGATGCCCGCTGGCTCAGGCCTACAGTGCGGTCCAGCAGGTACTTAAAATGAGACAGAGATGTGACTGAATGAGGTCAGAGATCACATCATTACACATGGCAACATCACTTGTTTGCACCTGCGCACCCAGGCTGATGCACCCCATCTCTCCCGCAGCAACGCTCTCAATTGCAGCCCCTGCGCACCCAATACCCACTGCTCACCTGCTGTCATTGGTGTGTTTCCAAACACGATGGCCAGCAGGGTTCACAATTCAAATGTAATTTTGATTGCCAGGATGGTGTACACCTCATGGATCCCTTTTTTTTATTGAGCATTGTGATATGCGAGGTGGATGCAGCCATATCACCTGAGGCAGTATGGAAGAACTGGGACATGTGGCGTCGTCGTTATCCTATTTATACATACGCAAAGTGGGCAGGGCTTGCATACACCAGGCCAGCGTAGGGGTGTGAATAATTATTCCAGGGACCTGGGCGATGTTCAGTTCCTGCCTGTGCAGGAAGTGTACTTATGTGTGTGTCCCTGTTGCAGTATTGACGTCGCACAATCCACAATTTACATTAATGTAGCATGTACCGGGAGGGCGGCAACTATCGCTAATGAGATGCTATCCGAAAACATTGAATGGACAACATCACATGTCGTTGTCAAGCTGGTGGATATGCGCAGACACGCATGTCAATGGTGTGCGGTATTATTGAAAGTGTTGCTATCGCAAAGCGCACACATGTGAATGTGCTCGGATGGAGGGAGGATCAGCAGTGAGGTTACATCATACACAGTGATATCGCTCATTACAGTCAAGCAATGCATGTCAAACGTGAATCTGAAAGTCTCACATATGACACACTACTATACTGGTAAAGCCTGACAACAGAGCATACTGAAACACAAATCTACACATTACTCTTTACTGTTTGTCACATGTGATCTAGGATGTGCACTCTGCCCGTGGCTGATGATACCCCTTTGAGCCACCAATACCCAGGCCGAAAGGCAGCACAATAATGCGCAGACACATACACACCAGGCTCATCGTGTAACATACATTTGTTTTTTGATGTAACGTTTCAGATGCATGGCCATCACACGTGGAAGGCTACTGTACAGAGCATGATTATTGATCAAGAATATCGTTGCATGTTGTGTGTACTATAAGATATGTGTACACAGCAAAAAACTTTTCAAAAAAGCTCTCTAAGCAGAAGAGGTGTCTCTCACCAAACGCTGTAGAGAGAATGACTAAAATGGGTGGTGTCCTCCAACTGTTACACTGGGAAATGTTAGGAACCAATCAAATGCTTTTTTTAAGGTCACATGGCAATCTCGCACCAAGCGCGCAAGGAGGCCGCACCCAATGTGATTTTGAGAAAATATATTTACCATAATATAAGTTTATTACAGTTCGAAACATATAAATGTTTAAAATATTTTAGTTTATTGCTTGCTCTCATATACACTTTAAACTTATTTAGATATAGTTTTGAGACATAAAAATAAATGAAGGAGTGGCGTACCCGGCGCGATACCACACGTCTATGACGTAACACAGGGCCTGGCAGCGTGCACTCGTCGCATACGGAACGCCCAGCCGGCGCAACCCCATACGTATATGATGTAACGCTCTGCTTGGTACCGCGCACCCGTCGCATACCAAACTAGGAGCTGGCGTGACCTTATACGTATATGATGTTAGGCGGGACGCACTGCTACGAAGCCGTTGGCTACGAAATGCGCATCCTATACGAGTTTAGCAATATGGCGGATAGGATTCGCGTGGTGATGGAGCTTGGTACACTACCCGTACAGTAGTCTAGTTTTCTCAACAAAAAAAATATATATTCATACTTTTTTTTAAGATATAAAAAAATACATAATTTTTCAAATTAAAAAAAAAGGATAATAGAGTTCCAAAATATTACAAAAAAATAGAAAAAAATATAGGTTTTATAAATATTAAAACATGAAATTAACATTTAAAAAACCTTAGAAATTCACTAAAAAACCATAGGTTTCAGGGACGTTATAGTTAGTTGGACATTTGACTCATATAAAACCAGAGAAATTCGCCCGTTATAGCTAGTTGAGTTAACTATAACTCACGCGCCCACAATGCACTGGTGATGACGTCACATATTACATCACTCATGACATGGTCAGTGACATCACTGATGACATCACTGATGACATCTCAAATGACATCACTGATGACATCACTGATGACATCATCCACGTGATAATCTGATGCCCATACTGATGCCCTAATATAAACTTTGATACACGTACTCTAAAATACAGACTTCTATTTTTCAAACCATACACACAAGAATGCCAGATACTACATACCACCCACTATTTCCTAGGTCTACACACACATCCAGTCACTTATACATGCAGTTACTCATCCATACAGTACTATAATATGCACTTATAAACCTATACATACAGTCACACTCCGCTACTCACCCATAGAGTTACTCACACACCTAGTCAGTCATGCAAAGAATCTATCACATACCCATTTACTCATGTATACAGTTATACACACCAACTCCATTATTTATACACACACCACATCACTTATTTATGCAGATACTAACACATACTTACTGTCTTATACAATCACTGATACAAGCAGACACTCATTAATACACCCACTCTTCAAATAACTTACTCTCATGTATAGTCATTTATATACTCCCACACTCACATATACTGCCTTAAAACATATGTAGTTACTCACACTGAGACATTCATACACTCACCAACACACCCATACACACTCTAACTCACTAATACAGCCCTTCCCAGATGCACTTTTTAATCCATACAACCAGTGAATCACCCACTCAGACATCTATGCACATAGTCACACACACCCCCACCCACCCACCCACACAGACACTCAGGCACCCATACAGATACTCAGACAACAAATCAAACACCCATATAGACACTCATGTAGCTACTCACCAACCGATGCAGCCGCTTATACACCAACTGAGACACTAATACAGACTTTCACACAGTTTAGTCACTAACCCATACATTCAGTAACACATGTTCAATCACTCACTTATACAGTCAGTCACGCACCTACTAAATAATCCATTCAGGCACTTGTAAATCCACTCCTTCTTCGATACACCTTGGCATTGATATATATGAAAAATATTTTAACTTTACAGAAACACACATTCACTGGATGATGTCATCAGTGATGTCATCAGTGATGTCATCAGTGATGTCCCTGACCATGTCATGAGTGATGTAATATGTGACGTCATCACCAGTGCATTACGGGCGTGCGAGTTATAGTTAGCTCAACTAACTATAACGGGTGATTTTCTCTGGTTTTATATGAGTCAAATGTCCGACTAACTATAACGTCCATGAAACCTATGGATTTTTTGTGAATTTCTAAGGTTTTTTAAATGCTAATTTCCAACTATAACGTCTGTAAAACCTATGGTTATTTCAGTGAATATATATATATTTATATATTTTGTTTAAAAAAAAACCACCTCCATATTAACTACTTTTCCTTTGGAAAAGTACCTTATTTAACTCCAGCCTTCCCCTGACTGCTATTGTTCCTTCATTTCAAAATGCTTAGAGTCTGGATTGTTGGCCACAACTACATCTATTGTGTTAAAGAGGCTGTAAAAAAGAGAGGTATTGACAGAGACATGGGTTTGCAGAATGTGCAGATTACTTGGTTTGGCCAGAGAGTGTTAACGTTTCATCAGGTGCTAGCTTTGGTTAAATCCTTTTTGGACTCCCACGCTCCTTACCTCATGATTGTGCTCTGTAGTGGCAATGACCAAGGCACATTGACTGGGGTAGGGCTTGAAATCCTAATGAAAGAAACCTTTGCAGAACTGATGTCGCTTTTCCCTCACACTGTCATGGTGTATTCTAATATATGCCGAAGACAGACATGGAAGTGGTCAAATCAATTTTGTCCACAGATTGACAAAGCCAGGAAACATGTTAATAAAACAGTTTCTGCATTCCTTAGAGACCATCACATGGGCTGTATCTATAAAAACAACCTGCATTTTGATATGCATGGAATTTATAGAACTGATGGAGTGGACTTTATAGATGAAGGTAACAGGGTTTTTCAAACTAGCCTGAAACTCTGCATCCGGTCATATGTGTAGCAGCCATATACTTACAACCAACACAACGGCTCTTGTCAGAGGCACCCTAGTACCCAAAATATTGTGAAGAGTTTTTCTAAAGGTGTTTTTTCTCTTTACTTTTTGGGGATTGTTGTGGCAATGTCATTTTCCCAGCAGACACGTCATGAATATGGGGAAAAAGCAAACATTCAATGGCAACCAACACATCCCCAAAAAATCCATTCTGAACATTGCCCTACACACATTACTATATACATACTTCTTTCAAAGCATGTTTAATATCATATTTTTGTATTAAGTTTCTTTAAAAACCATCTTTGAGATCAATTTTCAGTTTTCGCGGTTATTCAGGACATCGCGATGACACCGTTAACTGTGATGATAGCGCCTTTCCCATAAAGTGAAAATACTTATATGCACACACATTACGTGTATTACCGTACACATCAGACTCCTACTCATCCTGTGTATTTCTAGAATACCCATCTCTAATACCTATTTTCTGTTTTCACGATCCCCACGGTTATGTCCGGAAAGCGGAAAGCAAAAGCAGTAATTCAATAGCCACCAACACATTAAAAATGATAACTATATAATTAATTCTAACTTTCACACCAGCTAATCCACTATATAAATAACTCTATAAAAACATTAACCCCTTCAGCGCTGCGCGGATTGCCCCGCGGTGCTGAAGGGTTCGAGCGCGGGCGGGGCCATGACGGAACGGTTCCGTCATGAGCACAGCTCAACCGATGCTCATGACGGAATCGTTCCGTCATGAGCATGGAAGGGGTTAATCAGAATCTCAATGTAATGCAATGTGTATTAATCATTAACTGATATTTTTTATATTTTCACCAAAATTCGCAACGAAATTTAAGCATTTATCAGATATACAAATGGAGATGAGGAGGATCCATGAACCCTCACGATTTCACACCTGCAATCTGATTGGCTGCCAACACTTCAATCCAGTAAGTGTTGGCAGCCATCTTGTGACTCAGTTGAACTGAGTCACAAGAAAAAAGGTTGAAAAACATGAAAAAGCATGAAAAAGGGGCAGGGTAAACACACCCTGACCCCCTAGGTCTACTCAGGGGCCCAAAAACATTTTGTTTACATTTTTGGTGGGATTCACAGTGGATCCGCAAATCCGGCTGAATTTATTTAAAAAAAACAAAGCGCTTTGTTCCCAGGGGGAATCAAAAATAATGATGCGGGGGCCCACATGGCCGCCCACAGCCCTGGGACCATTACCTCCCAGGAGCGAATTTTTGGAAATGTAGGGGGCACACAGACCCCCTGCAGCCCCGGGGACCACCACCTCCCTGGAGCTAAATGTACAAAAATGTGGGGGGGCTCCAGCACCCTCACGTAGCCCCAGGGACCTCTACCTCTCCAGTGCTAAATGTATCATAATGCTTGTGGGGCAGCAAAGGAACTTTCACCTCCCAGGGGCTATGATTAAAAATAATGTGTGGGAGGCTCCAGCCTCCCCACACAGCCCTGGGGACCACCACCTCCCCGGGGCTATTTGGAAGATGGGAGGGGGCTGCGCGACCCCCCTCCTGGAGCCGTAATGGCCCTGGGGGTAATCCACCCTGCTGGGCCAGCTCCAGGAATGTCACGGGGTTCCATCCCCCGGGGCATTGAAGTTTTCTATGGCATGCTGCTCCCACCGGGCCATAGAAAACTCTCCTTCGCTTCTTGGAAGCGAAAGCATTGAAAATGAAGTGAAGCGAAATTGCTTTTGGGCAGAGGGAGCTGCATGTTTGCAGCATCCTCTGCCCAAAAGCAATGCCGGCTCCTGCAGGAGGTGGGGAGCCGGCAGGGACTGCTGGGGCCTTTAGGCTCCCCCCGTGGTTCCCAACAAGTTGGCCAAACACTGGGTGATGGGGTCCCTGGGGACGAAAATGGCCTGGAAAGGGAGGCAGCACGGCCCCACTCCCTTAAAATAAAGTACTTTTAAAAAAAAAGAAATGGCCAAGCCTAGCGAATGGGGTCCGCATTGCCGAAAATGGCCTGGGCCTGGGGAAGGGAGGCCACTCGGCCCCCCTCCCTAAAAAAAAAAAATGTTTTAAAAAATTGTTCAGGCCTCAGGGATGGGGTCCCTGGAGCTGAAATTGGCCTGGGGAGGGGTGCTGCACAGCGCACCTCCCATTATGAATTAAAATATAAACAAAGGCATAGCCCCAGGTGATGGGTCCCTGGGCCTGAAATCAGCCTCGGGAGGGGGCCGCAAAGACCCCCTTGATTTTTAATTTAATTTAAAAAAATGGGTCAGGTTCCAAGGGGTGGGTCCTCGGGGCCCAAAAGGGTGTAAACGAAGGAGGGGCCACACTGCCCCCTTCCTAAAATACAAAAAAAATAAAGCCGGCACCTCACCGGAGGCCCTACCCCCTCTCTCCATTACTCTGGAAACGCTGGCGTGCTCTTGGTTGGGGGATGAAGTCCCCTTCGATGCTAAGGGTCCCTAGGAGCCAACTAGCTCACCTGTTCTCTCCAGTAAGTCCCATACAGTAGGATTGCTGAGAGGTGTTCAGAGGCCATGCCCCTTTTTAGATCACTCTGCAAACGCGCCTCTTGGCGCACTGATGGTGGGGTGATGAGGTCCTCTTTTGTCCTAAGGAACTCAGAACTAAAGTGGACTTTCTCCACTAAACAGCAGTGTGCCAGGAGGTGCATTTTCAGAGTGCTGGAGAAAGGGGGCGTGGCCTCTGACCACCTCTCAGCAATCCAGCTGTGTGTGGCTTACTGAAGATAAACGGAGGGCTAGTTGGCCTCCAGGGACTTTCAAGAGGCAAGGGGACTTTTTCCCCCAACCAAGAGCGCACCAGGAGGTGTGTTTGCAGAGTGGTGGAGAAAGGGGGCGTGACCTGACATCACCTCTCAGCAAACCCACTGTGTGGGGCTTACTGGAGGTAAGAGGTAGGCTAGTTGGCCCCTAAGGATCCCCAGCAGCGAAGGGGGCTTCATCTCCTAACCAATAGCGTGGCAGGAGGGACATTTGCAGAGTGGTGGGCAAAGGGGGCATGGCCTGCTATTGGAACTTAGCAATCCTGCTTTGTGGGACTTACTGGATATAATAGGAGGGGTAGTTACCCTCCCAAAGATGTCGTTGGGGGCCGACTACAGCTCCTGTTACCTCTAGTAAGTCCCACACAGTGGGATTGCTAAAATGTCTTTGGAGGCCTCGCCCCCCTTTCGCCACCACTCTGCAAACATGCTTATTGGTTCACTACTGGTTGGTGGATGAAACCCACTTTACTCCTGAGGACCTTGGGAGCCTAGAAGAAATCCTGGTACCTTTGTAAGTCCTACGCAGTGGAATTCCTGAGCGCTGGTTGGAGACCCAGCCCCCTTTCTCCACCACTCTGCAAACGCATGCTAGGAAAAAAAAAACCTAGAAATTCACTGGAAAAAACACAGGTTTCAGGGATGTTATATTTAGAAATTAGCATTTAAAAATCCTTAGAAATTCCCGGAGAAAAACAAAGGTTACAGGGACGTTGTAGTTAGGCTGACATTTCACTCATACAAAACCAGAGAAATTGAGCCATTATTGTTAGCTGAACTAACTATAACTCGTGCCCTCGCAATGCACTGCTTATGACCTCACATATTACATCACTCATGACATGGTCAGTGACATCAGTGATGAGATCACTGATGATATCAGTGATGACATCACCCACAGCATCTCTGACGCACCCACTCAAACCCAATAGAATATATGTATATATATATATATATATATATATATATATATATATATATATATATATATATATATATCGAAACTGCTGCGCCTAATATGAAGAGAAAGCACACTGACTTGTAATGTTAATGAAGTGAAGTGCAGTTTATTCTGCAGCAAATCTACCCAACAAGTTTCGGTAAAGCATCCCCTTGATACCAGTCTAAAGGTAGCAGTACACCCAGTCATTTTTCATGTGAAACCAGTGCAAAAAATAAACAAAGGAGACTGATAAATAGTGGTGACATATGTTTCCTCAGATCAAGCACCATCTTTGAATAGTATAAATCAATTATTAGGGTATATGCCAAATATTTTCATTGTTCACCACAAAGATCTTGTTAAAATCTGAGATTTGTCAATCCATAGATCATTTATACCAAGCTTAACATTATGGTGATCATACCAGTAGATCAGACTGCCTGTGACCAAATTCCCAATTTATTACACTAATACCAGGTGTTTTCATGATCACGCCCAAAAGGATTCGAACAAGCATAGCACCAACACCACAAGATGGATCTAAGTAATAATGAAATAATTAAATGCAAATTGGTGATATGACAAATTTAAACGATGCCTTCAGCTATTAGAACATTCCATATTGACATCAATTCCACATTATTGTGCATATGGATAATAAATGCCCTAATCAGAGCTTTCATCAGTAAGAACATCCTGTCAAAAGAAATTACACCTCCAAATATAGTCCTGACATTACTGTATTGATAATTAATTCCCAGTGGGTGATACGTCACATGAATATTTCATTGTAAAAATCATCAATGAACAGTAAAATTTTAGCTTTAGTATCACCTCTCTCATTCAGAAACCAATCATGAAGCATCTGTGTAAATACATACAAGATAAAATCTTTTTAAATGAAGTGGTTACTAGTTCCAAGAGAAAATAAATCGCAATATACATTCATGAAGAAACTGCTACCATCAAACATTACTAATCAGGAATTCTATGTGAACAAAGATTAGCCTAATTAACTGTTAACTTGTAATCCAAGTTCACTCCAGTGGGGGCCAGAGTATTAAAATATATAATGGTCTGTGATTCCAGCCACCACAGTTCCAAAGTCCTGTTTCCTCCCTTGATGTTGAGTGGCACTCTGTCAAATACCACAAATTGCAGCAATTACTGGAATGAAATTCTTTGAAATGCTTTGCTACTGGATGTTGTTTATCCTCATGTGAAATTGAACACAAATGTTCTAGTACTCGTTTTTTTGCTTTATAAATGGTGCTACCTACGTAAAGCATATTACAGGTGCATCTTAAGTCATACACACGAGAGCAAGATTACGCCTGAGTGATTCTCGGCTACACCGCCTCCTGAGCCCCGATTGGTACTCGGCCGTTGTCTCTGCTTCCTGGCCCACGGACGCTGCTCCCTAATTTTCTGTTCCTTGCTGGAAGATGCCGTTGTCGTTTCTGCCAGGGGTCTGGCGCTGGTGCCGCCGTGAGTATCCTCTATTCAGGGATACAGAATTATCTTTGCTTCGGGATCACTGCCGCTCTCTCTTTGATCTGCTCCACGGCTCCCGAGCATCTCCAGCGGGCTGAAGGAGACAGGCTGTAATTTGAAGCTGAATATAGCGGCCTGCAGTGCAAGAGGGACCAAGACAAGTACTGCTCCTGCTAACATTGGGGCCACTGGCATGACGACCCCAGACCTGGACTCTGTGTCCAAAGGTAAACAGGATGCAAGGGACAACAAGAAGGCCATAGGTAAAGCAGCTGGGGAGAGGACTAAGAGAGGGCACGGGCTCCCAACCCTCTATTGCAAATTTGTTTCCTGCTTCCAGTGCCTTGGGTCTCAGGGGGAAGAGGACAACAAGCCCTGAAGGAGCTGAGGGAGATGCCGAGCCCCCCAAACTGACAATAGATAATACTGGGATATCCGATCTGGGGCTGCAGTATGACCCTTGTTCTACCAGCTGTCAGAACCTGGCTTTAATAATGGAGCCTTGCAGACAAAGGGGTGTCTCCCAGCGGCACTATGGGCTCTTTGGAGGCTGGCTTAGACTTCACGTCTTTATCGCCAGCTATTGACGCAGAGGTTTCTAATGTCCAGGCTGGGATGCCCCGAGACTTGACTGAGCAGAGAGGTTGTAGCTCTAATCTCACCGCTTCTGAGAAAAGAGGGGCCACTGGCAAACAGCTTTTCATGCAACTCTGTCCCGCAAATTGGCAGGGGAGAACTTTTTCTCGGTCTCCAATGGCTCGGATTCTACAGCTGGGGGTAGCTCACTCACCTTAAGTGATCAAGATCAATCAGACTGTAATGGTGGTCATTTTGCTAAGGAAAATGGCACCGTACAGCGCCAGAAAACTACCTCTAGTAAGCAAAAGGGGAGGTGACATGAAAAACATAAGCAGTTGAAATGGGACTATTCTGGCTCACAACTTACCTTTCCCTATGGTGAAGACTCCAGTAGGATTCCTGGCTCGGAAAGCACTAATGCAATCACTGAACTGACTCAGGAGCTCTCTCTGACAGCTATCTTATTGTCTATCAAAGAATTTCAAGAGAAGCTACGGATGGACTATCAACAAGCAAAAGGTTGATTACAAGCAAACAGGTTTACGTTTGTGCGGTATGCGATGGCGCCTCCTTTTCCTCGCAAAGTGTACGGATTTCAAAAATTAGTATGGTGCTACAGGCAAAGGGAAAAACCCTGAACCCTTCAAATAGACACAAATGCCCCTAGGTTTATACTGTATGGGCCTGTGCACACACAACACAGAGATATGCAAGCAATGCTGCCATGTTATACATTAACATACATCTCATACAATGCTCATTATAGTTAGGCCTGGGCTAAATTTCCGTTCCGCTCGCGGAAATTGCGATAATTTGACATTTTCGCGTTCTGCGGAGAGTGCAAAAATGTCAAAATTTCCGCATTCCGCAGCTTAGCGATAATTTGTTTCTTGCTCGCGCTGTAAAATGATACATTCTTGCATGCGTGCGATCACCTTACCTGAATCCCCGCGTTCGCCGACAAGTTTTCCCGATCCGGTCGCGTTCTCCACGAGATGTTAGATTGTTGGTAGCCATTTGCGCTGTCTCGCGACAGTTTGCGCCTGCAGTAAGGTCATGCGTCGCGCAATCACGTCTTTCTTCTCGCGATCATGCACCGCGAGAAGAGTGAAAACAAGATGGCCGCGCCCGCGAGCAACCGCATGGGTAAGTTGGCGAGCCACGACCACGCAGAAAATACCGCGAACGGGCGGGAAAAAAACTTCCGCATCTTCGCGATATTTCCGCGTGTTTGCGGAGATTTTTTTAATTTTCGCGATCATTTGCGAAAGTCACTTTCGCAAATTCCGCCCACCCCTAAATGCATTTATGTGCTTGTTCCAAGTGTGATTAAATAACACTTTGGTTCTGCCTTATTCGTTGCAACAGTTATTTTGTTTACCTTTTTTCAATTTTACGTATGTTCTGGGACCATTTGCATTTACACCCCTAATTATAGGCAATTCAATAAATGCAATGATCGCAGAACACTCCAGGTGATTCGTGTACACTCCAGGTTATTCTTGTTCTTGTATTTATTGTAGATCGCTATGCCCAGCCATGTATGTTGATGTATAACATGGCAACATTAGTTGCATATCTCTGCTTTGTGTGTACACTGGCCCATACAGTATAAACAAGCAAAAGGTGCGGCCCAAAAATTGTAAGAGGGACTCAGAAAACTGAATAAAACCTGTTCAGACATTGTAGAATGGATCATGGTGATTGAAAGTCACGCACAATGCCTGGAAACTGAAGTCATCTCCCTGAAAGAACTGAGTTCTACTCATGGCGATTGCATGACCGATGTTATGTGAAACTTAGAAGATCAAGAGAACAGGCAGCGTTGAAACAACCTCCGCCTGCTGGGGATGCCGGAAGGGGTAAAAGGAGTAGACTCCCACCCGTATATCATGAAGCTCCTGAAGGGTGCCTTTCCCAGGTATTCAGATTGGAACTGGGAGCAAGCGATACAGAGGGCTCACTGTTTCCCCTTAACCTTAAAGAAACAACATGCTAATAGGGGCGAGAAAGCTAGAGCCTTTTTGGTGTTTTTTGGCAATTTTCTACTCAGATAATTGGTGTATGAGCATGCTCGGCCGAACTCACAGAACGGGTTCGAAGGGTTGTCTTTCTTTGCTAAGCCTGACTTCTATCATGCTTCGGTTGAACATAGATGGCGTCTTCGTCAGTTATTCATGCTTTTTCAGCAGTTGGGCGCTCAAGTATTTCTTATGAACCCTGCTAAACTGAAAGTTATTCTGAATGGTTCTTTCCGCACCTTTGTGTCAGAAATTAAGGCCCGAGAATACCTCAATGAAATCAAGACTAGGAAGAGGCATAGCTGAAGAATGTTACCTTATAATGTGGGTCAGCCTTAGACTCCTCTTCTCCTTTTTTTCCCTCTAAAGGAAACCTTCAAAAGGGGGCACTTGTGGTGGGGACCGGGCCCGTCATTAGCAAGCTCTAGTTCTGGATGGGTTCTTGGGGCTTTCCTCTTTTTCTTCTTTTTTTCTTTTTTATTGCTTCTTTCTTTTTGGCCAAAAAAGTTAAACATTTATGGTAAAATATGCGACAGTGTCAGGTGGTGGGGGCTTACTATAGGCGTTCATCATTCAGGTTTTTCCTGATTGCTTTACTGTGTGGGGGGGTTATGGGAGTTCTCGGGGTTCGGGGGTGTGAGAGGGGTTGGGTGGATTGTGTTTTGCTGGGCCATTCACTGTTTTTGTTTAGGTGCTATTGAGAGAATGTGCTTTTCGTCTGATGAATTAGAAAGCATAAGTAAAAATGGTAGTGACAATGCTAGACTGATGGTATCTTGTTATGGGGGCTCCCTTGCTGGAATACTCTTCTCATATTTTTTATGCTGGTTCATTGATGGAATAGCTTTGGAGCTAATATGGCGAACTTAACACATTTTATTTATTTATTTATTTATTTATTTAAGAAGTTTTAAATAGCGCTGGCCTGACCCTAGGGTATCGCAGCGTTTTACAGCAGAAACATTGCAGAGATTCACAAAACACAAAACAGAAGTGTGACACATTAACAGTGCAGGACAGTCTTAGTCTTTGGAGTCCTTTGAATTCTTAGAGTTGGAGCAGTGCGCAGTGTCAGCTAGCTGCTCCGATTGATCCTAACCACTCCTTAGGGAGTGGTTGAGGAACAGGATTTTGAGTTGGCTTTTGAATTTTACAAAGGAGGGAATGGTTCTGATGTGAGGGGGAATAGAGTTCCAGATTTTAGGAGTGCTACCGGCGAAGGACCGATCCGCAGTTTTTTGTTTTCGAGTTTTTGGTGGGATGAGTAGGAGGGAGTTTGAGCTTCTGAGTTTTTTTGCCAGATATTCGGGTTTGCCGGTGTGTAGGGCTGTATGTGTGAGGCAGGCTGTTCTGAAGCTAATCCGCATTTCGACTGGAAGCCACTTAAGTTCCCTGAGTGCAACAGAAATATGGTTGAATTTATTGATACCGGTGATCATTCTGGCTGCCGCATGCAGCGTTATTTTGATGGGTACCAGATGTGATTTTGGAATTCCTGAGAGGACTGCGTACCCATAGTCGAGTCTTGACAGTACCAGAGTTTGGATGGCCGGTTTGAGATCACTGGGTGGAATGAATAGTTTTATTTTGTTCAGTAGTCTGAGGTTAAGGAAAGCGCTCTTGGCCGAATTCTTGATGTGTCTGGTCATGTTCAATTTCGGGTCTAGAGTGATGCCTAGTGATTTGAAAGAGTCTGCTAGAGTGAGATTTCTGTTGAGCGCATCAACGGCCTTTACCATTCGGCAATTTGGGGGTTCTCTTCCTTATTCGAGATGAGGAGTGTCTCAGTCCAGTCAGGGTTTAGTTTAAGGTGGTTGCATGATAGCCAGTGTTGAACATCTCTCAGTATGTCATTGAGTCTTTGAATGTCTTTGAGGGAGGTAGTTTCCAAATAAATCTGAGTATCATCAGCGTAGGGATGGAAACGGATGTTGGCTTTTTTGAGGAGTTTGGAGAGAGGTTCCATGTAGATGTTAAAAAGTTGCGGGGATAGCACTGAGCCTTGAGGGACACCCTTGTTGACTTGGTGGAAGTCGAAAGTGAAGTTTTTGATTTTGATTTTTTGTGTGCGATTGTGCAGGAAGGAGGAGAACCATTGGAGGACCACCTCGCCAAGACCAGCTCTTTCTTGGCGAGCCCTAAGGAGAAGTTTGTGATCTACTGTGTCAAATGCTGCTGAGAGGTCAAGGAGAATGAGGAGGCAGCATTGGTCAGAGTCTAGTGATCTGTGGATATCGTCAATGATGTTGAAGAACGCAGTTTCTGTGTGACAGCCTTTTCTGAAGTCAGATTGGTGGGGGTCCAGGAGGTTGATGTTGTCCAGGTGTTGGGTTAGTTGTTGGAGTACGCATCTTTCTAGGGTTTTGGACAGAAGGGGGAGGTTCGAAACAGGTCTAAAGTTATTCAGCTCCGTAATGTCGAGGCTGGGTTTTTTCAGCAAGGTTGTGACTTGTCCCATTTTAAGGCAGTCTAGAACGACTACATTTTTCAAGGAGCTATTTATGATCGTGCACCAAAGTGGAGCTAGGGCGCGCTTCAGTTTTTTGGTCAGTAGAGGAGGAATGGGGTCTAGGACATGAGCTGATGGTTTGGAGGTGGATATCAACGTGACAATCTCAGATTCTTGAATGGGGCGCAAGCTTAGCCAGGAATTGGAGGAGGTACAAGGAGAGAAGTCAAGCGTCCTGGACGTGATGCTCTTAGTGGGGTGCGTATTGATGATGTCCAGTGAGAGTTCGATCTTAGTGATCTTATCATTGAAGAAGTTGGCGAAGTTGTCGCAGAGTTCTTTAGACGTCTGTATAGAGGAGTTCACGGGCTTGGAGGTTAGTTTCCTGATGATGCTATAGAGCTCCTTGGGTCTATTTTTTGAGCTGTCCAGCGCTGAGCGGAAAAAGCTGGATTTCTTGTTTTTGATGTGATTGTTGTACTTCCTACGGGCTGTTTTGAGTTGTTCGCAGAGGATGGAGGTAGGGTTATTCCTCCAGCTTCTTTCTTTGGCTCTTAGTTTTCTCTTTTCAGAATTGAGGTCGGAGTTGAACCATGACCTGGATGGAATGGCTATGGAATAGCGTTTGAATTAGCTGCTTGTTAGTTTCATTCCACCGCAGGTTAAGGTCGCCAAGAATTAGATTGTTGGTATCTCCGAGTGCACATTGAACTTTCAGGTCAGATAAGTGTTCCCTGAATGCGGAGGTGTTGTCTGGTGAATGATAGAGAAGGTGGCCTAGAAAGTTCCATTATCTTTGGTCTTTATGTTGATTGAAAGACATTCAAATGTGTTGTAGTTGCATAATTCTATTTCCGTGATGACCATGTTGTCTTTATGAATGATAGCTACCCCTCCCCCTCGCTGGTCTTTTCTGTCCTTGTTAATAATGTAAAAACCTGGGAGCACAAGCATGTCTAAGCATGGTGAGGAGAGCTTGTTGAGCCAGGTCTCCATGATGAACGCAATGTTGATGTCCTGCAAGAGGATGGCTTATGCTAGTTCAGTTGCATGCATAGACGCCGACCTGCAGTTGATGAGCAAGCAGTTGGTGGAAAGCTCTTTGTTGCTTGGGATCTTTCCTTTGGGCGCCCTAGGTAGGGTGGTGAGGAAGGGCGGTCTAGGGGGTTTTGTGCTAGGAAGGTCTTTTCGGAAACCTGTGATCACTTGGATTTTGGATTTTGGGGAGTCAATGGGAGGTGTGTCGTATGAGGAGGCTAGATCGGCTGCTTCTTGGTCAGACATTGCTGCTTCTGTCCTAGTGGGTCTTGAGGTCAGAAGCAAGATATCGGTATTTGAGCATCTCTGAGCCCTAGCGGGGAGGGTTGAGTTTCTTAGGGATTTTTGTGGCGAGGCTTCCGCCTCTGGTCTTGGTAGTCTCTGTAATCATGTCCCAGGGGTTACTGTGGGCCAGGTAGGGCACTTGTGGTGGTTGGTGTTGGATGTAGAGGGTACCCAGGGAGGGGATTGGTGGGGCCTGCGTGCCTTGTCTAGTTTGGTGAGGATTTCGGACAAGCCCTGGGAAATCGAGTCTATCTAGCTTTCTAGTACACGAGACGCTGCACCATGGAGTCGTGGGAGGGCATCTTGGGGAGATTCGCCCTGTGTGGTGCAGGTCGTGTTTATGGAATGTTGTCTATTACTCATTGTGTAGGACATGTTGTCACTTTTTGGGATTTTGGGAGGGGGATGTGTTGGGTCATGATATGGATTCGGATTTCTGAGATCTGTGCGGGAACTAGTGTGATTAAAGGTCACAGTCGGCAGAGCTGGTTCGTGGGGTTGCGGTAAGTGGGTCCAATTAGGAAGTGGATTTATACTTTCCTTAGAGAGTTGGAGAGCACGCTTTGTGGAGGCGCTGTAGTGGGAGGTGACTCAGGGGAGGCGGGCAGCGGGGGCGCGGGGTGGGATGGCGATAGTTTGTTTTTCCTGTTGGGGCCGGTTAGCTGTAGGTGGGAGCTGGGAAAAGGCGGGTGGAGGCAGGTGGGGGAGAGCGGATCGTAGTGTGGGGAAGAGGGAGTCAAAAGCCTCCAGGTTCTTGTTATTTGCCTGAATGAGGACAGTGCCGGTAGTGTAGATGGTCACGGGCGTGATCCCTCTTCTTGACGAAGGATTAGGGAGCGAGGATGTTAGTTTGCAGCTGTGTGGTGTGGTTGTGGTTTTGGAAATGTTAAGTTGTGCTCTGAGAGTGGTGTTCCAGTCTTCTGGTCTCTCAGTGTGGAAAATTAAGTCCATCTTAACCAGTCCTTTCGATGAGTAGTGGTATATGTCTGTAAATAGGGTTTCCCTGTGCTGTCTGATCAGTTTCTGCTTGAAATTTCATCTCGCTTTAGAAGAAAGATTGGGGGGAGTTAATAGTGTATGCGTTCACGCTGTGAGGTTTCAGGTGGGTCGGTAAGGATTAGTTGGGGTGAGTTAGCATGTCCAGAGCCATTGTGTGTTTTCTACACGATGGGGGATTGAGCCTCTGAAAGGGAGTTTAGGAAAGTTGGCGAGATAAGACAGATCAGCAGTGAGTGAGTTAAAGGTTGTCGCCAAAAGGATGTGTCAGGAGGATGCGATTGTAACTGAATGGTCCCCATACACACCTGTCGATGACGATCCTGGGCTACTGACTTCAGGAGGCCACCTTTTTCAGGCCTCTGGGTCAGGTGTGGATTGGTCAGCAACCATAAGTAGGGTTCCCCCTCGACTCGCTTTTTCTTGTCACGTCTGTTTTTAGGTGGATGTAGCTTCTGACCAATTATTTGGGGAGGGATAGTTGCAGGTGCTGTGGGCGGAGTTTGTTTATAATTTACCAGGCCTGTCTAGTTGGCAGTTGTCTCGAGCAGGAGGTTAAAGAAAGGTGACATGACGAAGTTGTAGTCCTTTTGTTATTTTCTTAGGGGAGTGAACACTGTGGTAATGAAGGTATCCAGCTTGAAACAGGTAAGGAGAATTGCAAGCTGGGGACAGAGGGCAGCGTAGCGGCATGATAATTCTAATCTTATGGGCAAAGGGCCGATTAGTTCCTCTTGCTTGGTGTCCCTTACAGCGGTTGGTTGTTATTTTTTTTTTACAGATCCTGTCTTGAATTAAACTCGGATCTCCGATGGTCAAGGTTCGGCCATCTTAAGGCCAGGCAAGGTCCCGAGAGGGAGAGTGGCTCCGTGAAGGACTTTTGCGCTACTTTCAGAAACTTCTTTTCTTAGGGGTAGAGGCCAATGATATCTCCTTATATAGAGCCCTTGCATCTGTTATTTGGCTTAGTGGATCTTATCAATTGGTTGAATGTGGATCATTGGGCTCAAGGGAGCAGCCATCATGAGGCCAGGCAGACTCGGCTGAGGGCGTGGGGCTCCCTGAGGGACTTGTGTGATTCTGTATAGGTTCCTTCTTGGTTGGGGCAGAAGGGATCCTATCATATGTTGTCCCGTGCAGCAGAATGTGTTTAGATACCAGTCTTTGGGGATGAAGTGGATCGACAAGGGTTAGGGATCCGCCATCTTGCAGTCAGGCGGAATAGAAAGGAGAAGCTGCGCTTCTTGCGGGACTTGCGCACGCTACTGCGCCGAACCGGTTCACCTCTGACAGATTAGTAGGGGTGTGAGGCCTCTGTTGTTATCATTGGGGGTCTTTGCGCTCAGCGAGCCCTATTGCTCGGTGTTAAGGTCGAGCGTGGCGGCCATTTTGGGGCCAGTCGTCCTACCTTGGTGACCTGAAGTCCTTGCCCAAGAATGAGCACTCGTCTGGTCTGTGGTTACTTTCAGTGGTTTCTCGTGAGTCCGACGCGAATCCGGGAGTGCTTGCTGGTTTCCTTCGCAGTGTCCTGTCAGGGCTGCTAGCAGTTCTGAGGGATTGGTGTGGGACGTTTTCTCCAAGCACTGCGATCTTCGTTGATGTCGTCTTCTGGCTTCTTCCACTCCGGTGAGTCCCGCTTTGATGGGTGGCGGGGGGAGTGGGTCGGTAGGGGATTCAGGTGGGAATCACTGATGTAGTGATCCCAAGACCGGGAGCCTGGTTTCAGAGCTCCCTCCCCGCGGCCATCTTGATCACCAACAACATTTTAGAATTGCTTCTCTGAATGCCTGCCATTTAAATGATGCACGAAAGAGGCAGAAGGTCTCACAGGGTTTTCTTCTGTTGGGGGCATATTTAGTCTGCCTCCAGGAAACACACATTGATAAATCACAGACAAATCTCCTAAATACTATGGGATATACCCTGATTGGAGGGACAACACAAGGTGCGCGTGTTAGAGGAGTTGCCATTTTGACTCTACCCAATGGTGTGCTTCAGATCAAGAAAATTAAATCGGATTGTGCCTGTATAAGCACGTTACAGCTTTGAATGTACCTGCCGCTAGAACTGCGTATTGGCAGCCCATTGACGTTGCCGGCCCAGTGAGGCTCCCTCCCCAGTGTTTCTGCATGACAGTAGTAAGGGCTATGTACACCAGAAAGTCCCTCCCCAGGCAAGTCATATCAGGCTTGTAGATCGTTAAACGGAATCATGTTCCCGTCTTCATTTAGGTCTCCCACACAAGTCAATCCCGGGTCCGACCAGTCTGTCAATCTTTACCAGTTACCTCCCTGCGACAAAGCTGCACACATAAGTAATGGAATTTCCGGGTCATAAGGATGCTTAATTTTAGCCCTCTTCAGGTACACGTTCCAGCATCTGCGCGCCGTGCGTAATTCCGTTGTGAGGTTTGCCATATTAACAGGCAGCTGCAAAATGATGCGGGATATCTGTTTTGGTTCACAAAATCTTCCATCTGCTCTTTGCCTCCCCTATTAGTGCTCTCCACCCATTGTTTTAACCATTGAAATTGCGCCGCTAGGTAGTAGGCCTCAAAGTCTGGCACTGCTAGTCCTCTCTCTGCTCTGGAACTCATTAAGACTGTAAGCGCCACTCTATGCCTGCCAGTTCCCCATAGAAACCCCTTAACCAACGAACGGAGCTGAACAAAGTACTTAGTTGAGAACCAGACCGGCAAGGTCCCAAAGTAATATAAAAGCCTCAGGGGAGTAACCATTTTTAGGAGTGCCACACGGCCAGCTACAGATAGCGGCAGGGAGCCCCAGAAAATAAAGTTAGTTTTTACTCCTCTGATGGCTTCCCTATGTTACCTTCTAGTATATCTTCCAGGTCGTGGTATATGTGCGTGCCCAGATATGGGAGGCATCTATCTTCCAAGGCCATCCCCTCTGTCATTTGCGGGCCAGTTCTGCCCTTTTTTGCAAGAAAAAGGCAAGATTTGGCCCAATTTACTTTTAACCCTGCTATTCTGCTAAGGTCCTGTAGGAGATTTTTTGCCCCCACAAACGCCGCCCCTGAGTCAGCCAGAAATAAGAGCCGGTCGTCAGCGTACAGTGCAATGTGGTGGATCTGCCCGTGTACATTAAGTTCCTGATAGTCCCGACCAGTCCGAGCTCGTGCCGCCAGGGGCTCCACCACCAGGGCAAACAGCAGGGGGGAGAGGGGACACCCCTGCCGTGTCCCTTTTCTTACATGGCAAACGTCCGATATAATCCCCCCAGTTCTGACCCTGGCCATGAAGTCGAAGCACAGGAGCGCCGTCCAGTGCACATATTCGGCTCCCAGCCCAAACTGCTGCATCACTTGGAATACATAAGGCCATTCCAGGCTATCAAATGGCTTCTCGATGTCAACGGCGAAGATCGTCTCTGAGTCTATGCTATAGGTATCTGCTTCTAAAACCCGTAGAAGGCGCCTAATGTTACTCGCTGTATTTCTGGTGGGAATAAACCCCGACTGGTCTCTATGTACCAGGGTGGTCTTGTGAGGGAGCAGGCGCATAGCTAAAGTCCTACTAAGAATTTTGTAGTCCAAGTTGAGCATGGAGAGTGGGTGGTAGGCCGCCCTGTGCCATGGAGGCTTCCCTGGTTTAAGCAGTGGTATGATGATCGCTTCTCTAGTAGTGACGGGTAGGCAGCCAACTTGTTTAGCATCATTATATAGCTGCACTAGTCTGGGGGCTAGTAAATCAAGGTACGCTAAATAGAATTCAATTGGCAGGCCATCTGTACCTGTTGTTTTCCTCCGAGAAATGGCCTTGACAGCCCCCTCACTTCTCCAAGCTCAAGGCAGTGTCCTCATCTAGGGCCAGCAATTCCACCTCCCGTGTGAATTCTAGTAAGTCCACCTCCGTTGGATTAAACTTGCTTAGGTATAGGTCTGTGTAATAGTTAAAAAACAAATATTGTTAATGTCCTGCTGACTGTGTCTAGCTGTTCCCTCTTGATCCCTGAGCTCCAATATTACTGACCCCCTTCTGGCAGGATTCGCTAACCAAGCCAGAAGAGCTCCAGACTTATCCCTTTCTGCATGAGCTCTGGCAGTGTATTTTTTATGGTCAAAACAACATAGGCATCCTACCTGCAAAGCTACCACTTCTCTAACCTCCACCTCTAATCTTCCTGCCTTTCTGGTCGTTCAGGTCTCTCTTTTTCTAGGTCTCACAGTCGTTGGTCGTCTCTCTCTATGTCTCGAAGCAGTACCTTCCGTACCCCCATCATCTCTGATATACATCGTCCTCTAATGACTGTTTGCAGGCATCCCATTCTATTAAAGAGGACATTGCAGAATTCTCATTGTCCTGAAAGTAGGCAGTAATAGTTGTACCTATCAACTGAAATTCAGGGTCCTCTAAAGCTTCCGGTCACAAGCGCTAGGTGGGGATCTTAGAGCACGCGTGATACCAGTGCAAGTCTACTAGCACAGGATTGTGGTCAGACAGCGTCCTTGTGAGGTATTCACTACTGTGAATCCCCTCATGGACATCCGGTGAGCACAATATGGCATCTATTCTGACGTGTAACTCATGTAAAGCTGAATAAAGGGAATAATCACGGTACTCGGGGTGCTGCGCTCTCCAGGTGTCAACCAGCAACCATTTTTCTTGCCAGACAGATTGTGCTTCTGCAAGTTTGTGTGCAGGTGCCTCAAGGAGCAGAGGGTGCAACCTGTCCAGTCTGATGTCTAGCGTGCAGTTTAAGTTTCGTCCCAGTAAAACTGCCCCCGTAAGGACAGTCGCCAGTGTCCGGGCCAGGTGCGAAAGAAGGCTGGTTGGTCTGAGTTGGGTGCATATATGCTGCCCAAGACTAGATCCCTACCATCCAGTCTTCCCACCACTACCCCATACCTGCCCTCTGGATCAATTATTTGTTTTATGCACTGGAAGGGTATCCCTGCTCTCACCCATATGACGACTCCCCGTGCAAATGTGGAGTAAGTGGTGTAGTATGCCTGTCCCCGCCTTTTTCGCTGTAGCGCTGCTCCCTCTTTCGCTAAGAGGTGGGTCTCTTGGAGCAGTGCCTTCTGGACGCCTCCAAGGACAAGCTAGGAATGTATCTTATGACTACGTAGCATTGAGTGCATCCCCCGCACATTCCAGGAAATACATTTTAATCCTAGTGGGGATCCCATTGTCGTAAGTGTTGATGGTGCACAGTAAAAACACCCCCGTGACACGCCTGGCCCCCCTGAACATCACCCAATCTAATGACGAACCTCAACTCCCCCTCCCCAGGACAGGTACCAAAGAACTAGCCATCCAAACACTGCTTAAGCAGATAAACATCCAATGATGGTTACAGGGCAATCAACCCACAGTCGTGGATTCAAGTTCCCCATTGTGCTGCCTCCCCGACAGTTGAAGCAAACAACCTCCCCCGAGTCAGCTAGGGGTGACACTTACTGCAGTATGAAATACATTCAGGGCAATGAGTTTGTGGCTGGACAGTGGTATACTCCCTTCATCATGAATCTTCTACGAGGCGTGCTTCAACGTGCTTCATAGTCTATGTTAGACCTGGCATCTTTGGCGTGGTTTCCCCTCACTTTTTGCCTCTACCCTCTGTATTTTTAACGCTATGCTGGATTTCGTTTTTGCTGGTTTAGATGCTTTGGGTACTTTGCCACTGCTGATCAGTGTCAAAGTGCAAGTGCTCTCTAGGTAAATTGTTAGATTGATTGGTTATCCCTGATTGGTATATTTGTTTCACCTGTCAGCCCCAAGTAAAGTTCACTGAGTGTGCCAGGGCTGGTGATTCAAATGCTACTAGTGGGCCTGCAGCACTGATTGTGCCACCCACAGGAGTAGCGCCCTAAAGTGGTGTCACAGGCCTGCCACCGCAGTACCTGGGTGCAGTTGTTAACTGCCATGCTGGGCTGACCAGTGTCCACACTGGCCAGGCCTAACCCTTCCCTTTCTGTACACATTGGATACCCCTATGGAAGGCCATAGTTACCCCCCTGGGCAGGGTGCAGTGTATGTGGAAGGTAGAGCATGTATTGGTGTAGGTGACATGCTCTGGTAGTGAATTACAGCCATTTTCGTTTTTCACTATTGAAAGGCCAACTTGCCCATAGGCTATAATGGGGAATGCTGAGTATAATGTTTACCTGCATATCTTCCCATAGGAGCAAGATAGAAAGCTAAAGTCTGGTATCCCTGAATTCAGAATCTAATAACACATCTTTTAGGAAGGATGGTTTTTAAATCCTGTGAAAACAGCACTTTTAGAAGGTGGATGTTTCCCTTTTCTGCCCTTTCTGTGTGCCTTGGCCTGTTTGTGAATTGACTGTCTGGTTTGTGAGTGACAGGGACAGGGGTGGCTCCCAGAGGCTGAATGAGTCAGCCCAGGGCTGAATAGGGAAATTCCCCTGTAGATGGGTGGGAGGAGTAGCACCTGGGCCTGAATAGGGCTGTGCCTGCCTTCCACAATGCTGGCTCCACCCCCTGCTGGGCGGCTGACGACCCCGCCCCTCTCTCTCAAAGGAAAGAAGAAACCAAGTAAACAGAGTGTTCCAGGACTGGCCGTAACTGGTTCTGACTAGGCCAAGGCCCCTCTGCCTTCAGAGGACAAAGGATTTTGGGGTATAAGTATTGGGACCCAGACTACAGAAAATTAGATCATCCTGGAATCAAGAAGGAACCTCTGCCAAGGAGAAAGCTGGAAGACTGAAGAAGAAGGACTGACCTGCTGTAAGGCTGACCTGCAGTTGCTTTGCTGCCAAGGAGAGGGGAAGGACTTTGCTGTGTGCTGTGTCCCCTGGCTTGAGGGAATTTCCAAGGGCCTGAGTAGAGCTGGCCTCCTGTTAAGAAGTCCCAGGAACAAAAGGACTTCACCCCCAGCTTCCCCTGAACTCTGCTGTGTGAGTTCTGCCCTTCCTAGAGTGTTTGATCCAATTGTGGGGCCTCTGGAAGTTGTGCCTGCTGTTGAGAAGCTGACCAAGAAGAAAGAAGCAAAGGATCTACACTTTTTCACGCACAGCAGCTTAGCGAGAACATTTCCGTCGCTCCGCTCGTTAGCGGGCCAAAATTGTATCGCTGCGAACATTGTCGCAGAGCCTACCGCCGCTGAGCAGGAACACCCCTTTCGAGCGGGTGGGCATCGACATTGTGGGGCCATTGGACCCCAAGACAGCCTTAGGCAACAGGTTTATCCTGGTCTTGGTGGACCATGCCACCCGGTACCCGGAAGCTGTCCCTCTCAGGACAATCACAGCACCCGTGGTGGGCCGTGCATTGATGGGGATCTTTTCCCGTGTGGGGTTCCCCAGAGGGGTGGTCTCCGACCGGGGTACCAACTTAATTTCTAGGTACATGAAGTCTCTGTGGGAGGATTGTGGGGCAACTTATAAGTTCACCTCTCCTTACCACCCTCAAGGAAACGGGTTGGTTGAAAGGTTCAACCGAATTCTGAAAGGAATGATTATGGGCCTAGCGGAGCCCATGACATGGTAGTGGGACGTCTTTTTACCATGCCTATTGTTTGCCTACAGGGAGGTGCCTCAGAAGTCCTTAGGGTTCAGTCCCTTTGAGCTTCTGTATGGCCACCCTGTTAGAGGACCTCTCACTCTGGTGAAGGAGGGGTGGGAGAAATCCCCCGGGAAAACCCCCCAGGATGTGTTCAGCTATATGCTGGCCTTCCGCAACCAGACACTGCGCTTAAGGAAGCTCGCCCAAGAGAACCTAGAAGCCAGCCAGGAAGAAATGAAAAGATGGTACGACCAGAATACCACTCTGGTCGAATTTCAACCTGGGCAGAAAGTTTGGGTGATGGCACCAGTGGAGCCTTGTGCGCTCCTAGACAAGTGGACTGGGCCATATGAGGTGGTGGAGCGCAAGAGCGAAGTGACCTACCTGGTTAACTTGCAGACTCCCAGGCAGCCCCTGAGGGTCTTACATGTGAACCGCCTCAAACCCCACTTCGAGGGGTCTGATGTAACAATGCTCCTGGCTACAGATGCTGGAATGGAAGAGGACAGTGACCCTCTTCCTGACCTCCTGGCAGCCAAGGAGCAAGACGGGTCAGTGGATGGTGTGGTCCTCTCGCCCACCCTGACCCTAGAACAGCAGAGGGACTGTCGCCAGGTGTTGGGTCAGTTTTCCTCCCTGTTCTCCCTGTCCCCAGGTGTCACCAACTGGTGCATCCATGATGTGGACACTGGAGATAGTCTACCTGTAAAGCAGAAATTCTACAGGGTAGCTGACAAGGTCAGTGCCAGCATCAAGGAAGAGGTTTCCAAGATGTTGGCGCTAGGGGTAATTGAGCCGTCCAGCAGCCCCTGGGCTAGTCCAGTGGTCTTAGTTGCAAAAGCTGCTGCACCCGGTGCCACCCCAGAACTCTGATTTTGTGTGGACTACCGTGGCTCAATGCGGTCACCAAGACTGACGCGCACCCCATCCCCAGAGCTGATGAGCTCGTGGATCGGTTGGGAGCTGCCCAGTACCTCAGTACATTTGATTTAACATCTGGGTACTGGCAGGTTGCCTTAACTGAGGGGGCCAAGGAGAGGTCTGCGTTTTCAACGTCAGAGGGGCACTTCCAGTTCCGAGTTATGCCCTTTGAGTTGAAGAACGCCCCTGCCACATTCCAGAGACTGGTCAACCAGGTACTGTCCGGGCTGGAGGAATTCAGCGCCGCATATCTGGATGAGATTGCTTTGTTCAGCTCCACATGGGAGGAACACTTGCAGCACCTCTGTGAAGTAGTTGAAGGCTCTGCAAAGGGCAGGCCTCACTATCAAGGCCAGTAAGTGCCAGATAGGGCAGGGTTCTGTGGTGTACTTGGGACACCAGGTAGGGAGCGGCCAGGTGGCGCCCCTTCAAGCGAAGATTGATACCATCCTGGCTTGGGAGCCCCCCAAGACCCAGACAGAGGTGAGAGCCTTCCTAGGACACACCGGGAATTATCGCCGATTTTTCAAGGGATATGGCACCATTGTTGCCCCCTTGACAGAGCTGACTTCAAGGAAGCAGCCCAGGAGAGTGAATTGGACCGATGCCTGTCAAACTGCTTTTAATGCCCTGAAGACTGTCATTTGCACGGCACCGGTGCTCAAGGCGCCTGATTTCTCCAGTGAGTTTGTAGCGCAGACAGACGCTTCAGAGCATGGTGTGGGAGCGGTACTCTCACAGATCAACGACGAGGGTTTGGACCCACCTGTAGCCTTCATTAGTAGGAAGCTACTTCCCAGGGAACAGAGGTGGAGTGCGATTGAAAGGGAA
This sequence comes from Triturus cristatus, assembly GCF_964204655.1. Taxonomy (NCBI): domain Eukaryota; kingdom Metazoa; phylum Chordata; class Amphibia; order Caudata; family Salamandridae; genus Triturus; species Triturus cristatus. The sequence continues at coordinate 1,251,924,438 of NC_140591.1, forward strand.
GCTTTTGCTGTGGTATGGGCTCTGAAGAAGCTGAGGCCCTACTTGTTTAGGACTCACTTCCGGGTTCAGACAGACCACAGGCCCCTTAGATGGTTAATGCAGATGAGAGGTGAGAACCCAAAACTGTTGAGGTGGTCCATCTCCCTACAGGGAATGGACTTTACGGTGGAACACCGTCCCGGTACAGAACACGCCAACGCTGATGGTCTGTCCAGGTTTTTCCACCTTATCGATGAGAACTCCCAAGAGGGTGGGTAGTTCTCCCCACCTTCAGCTGGAGGGGACACGTGTTAGACCTGGCATCTTTGGCGTGGTTTCCCCTGACTTTTTGCCTCTACATCATGTATTTTTGACACTATGCTGGATTTCTTTTTTGCTGGTTAAGATGCTTTGGGTACTTTGCCACTGCTGATCAGTGTCAAAGTGCAAGTGCTCCCTAGGTAAATTGTTATACTGATTGGTTATCCCTGATTGGTATATTTGTTTCACCTGTCAGCCCCTAGTAAAGTGCACTGAGTGTGCCAGGGCTGGTGATTCAAATGCTACTAGTGGGCCTGCAGCTCTGATTGTGCCACCCACAGGAGTAGCCCTAAAATGGTGTCACAGGCCTGCCACCGCAGTACCTGGGTGCAGTTGTTAACTGCCATGCTGACCTGACCAGTGTCCACACTGGCCAGGCCTAACCCTTCCCTTTCTGAACACATTGGATACCCCTATGGAAGGCCCTAGGTACCCCCCTGGGCAGGGTGCAGTGTATGTGGAAGGTAGAGCATGTATTGGTGTAGGTGACATGCTCTGGTAGTGAATTACAGCCATTTTCGTTTTTTGCTATTGAAAGGCTATCTTGCCCATAGGCTATAATGGGGAATGCTGAGTATAATGTTTACCTGCATATCTTCCCATAGGAGCAAGATAGAAAGCTAAAGTCTGGTATCCCTGAATTCAGAATCTAATAACACATCTTTTAGGAAGGATGGTTTTTAAATCCTGTGAAAACAGCACTTTTAGAAGGTGGATGTTTCCCTTTTCTGCCCTTTCTGTGTGCCTTGGCCTGTTTGTGAATTGACTGTCTGGTTTGTGAGTAACAGGGACAGGGGTGGCTCCCAGAGGCTGAATGAGTCAGCCCAGGGCTGAATAGGGAAATTCCCCTGTACATGGGTGGGAGGAGTAGCACCTGGGCCTGAATAGGGCTGTGCCTGCCTTCCACAATGCTGGCTCCACCCCCTGCTGGGCGGCTGACGGCCGCTTCTGTTCGACGTGGGGCTGGTACTTTGCCGGCTATATGTCTCCACAGCTTGCAGTGCTCATCGGCGTTCCAGACTGAGTTCCCTAGGTGACGGGGCCTTAGATCCAGGAGTATGGCTCCGGGGGCTCAGCTGAGGAGAGGTTGCGTTAAAGTCACGTTGCGCCTATGGGCCCCGCGAATCGAGCCAGTCCCGCGCTGCATGTGTTGTCATAAAGAAGTGAGGCCCAGCGGGATCTGCTACGCGAAATCGTGCAGAGAACAGCATTGCATTGGGAATTTGTAGTTGGCACCGTTTCTTTTTCCCTGGTGAAGTCCGGATAAATCATTATTGTGCTGTTGCCAATTTGCAATCCTTGTTTTTGGCGGGCACTTTGCAAGATGTGATCTCGGTCTTTAAAATGCAACAGGCGCGCCACGATTGGGCGTGGTGGGGCCCCTGGTTTTGGAGGTTTCGCTGGGACCCTCAGTGTTTGTTCCAGAGCGTAAAATGGAGACAGTCCCTCTGGGGCCACTGATGTCCGGAGCCACTCCTCTAAGAAGCCCACCATATTTGTCTTTTCTGTTTTCTCAGGCATGTCAACGACACGGATGTTGTTTCTGCGGGACGAAGGTTTGCTATCTTCAGCCCGAGTTTCCAGCACTTTATCTTAGCTTCTAGGTCTGTGCGTGATCTCTGAATCCCTTGAACTTTCTCCGGGAGGCCCCCCAGTTCTTTCTCTGTGATTGACACCATTTCTTTGTGTTTACGATGATCATCTTTTAGCAGGCTTAAGTCCGTGCCAATTGCGTCAATCTTCTCTTCGAGCACTTCTCTGGAGGCCGTGAGCACCTGCATGATGTCAGTCAAGGTGGGCTTCCTGAGCGTTAGATCCCTCCCCGCTTCCAGGACCACTTCCTCGTCATCTGTGTGTGCGCCTGGGCCATCTGCACTGAGGGCACTGAACCCATGCTTCTTCTGTGTGCGTCCCATTGTGTTTGGGTTGTGGTGTCTGCCCTTCTCGGCTGTAGCAGAGGCACACTTCTGCTCTCGGGGTTGCTCAAGTTATGGGGTGGAAGGTTCTTCTAGGCTGCAGGTAAGCCTCAGTGAGCTAGCGGCGGAGTCCTAGTTAGCAAGTAGCTCGCCACTCTGACTGAAAACTAGTGCCAGACGGGGGTTATTGTCACTCCCCAGAACAGCTTTCCCCTATTAATAAATCTCATTTTCCCGGTTGGCTTCTAGTGCTCCCAGCATAGTTAGGGCAGATGTTGGCTCTCTGCTGTGATGGCCCCTCACCATGCGGCCGTGACCAGTAACACCAATCCCTCTTGAGCCCAGTGTACTTTTCGTTTGTGCACTACAATAGCTCCCAGCCGCATTCGCAGGGTACCATCGATTCCCCTCAGGAAGTCCAGACAGCTCCCAATCAGCACGACTCTCACCGGGCCCACCTTGTCACCCCCGGGGTTTGATGCGCTGCTGGGGTTCAGACTCCCTCTGCTGCTACGACGGCCACCTCAGGCAATTAGTGATCTTGGCGCCACTTTGCGGTTGTTTCAGACAGGGCATATGCCCAACGCTGCCACCTCGAAGTCATTTCTTTGCCCACCGTGTCCGTGCCTCGTGAAGAGCTGTTCAAGCCTCTTCTGGGGACTGCCTTGGTGGTGATGTAGCCCGGCGATCACTTAACTCCGTTCATGGCGTGGGCGCCATTTAGATGTTCACTGTCACAGGTCCGCAAGCACTGTTGTCAAGCCCGACAGCACCGTTATGGGCGGTTGCAGGCCCCTGGTCACTTCTCCCTCATATCAGGGACCTGGTATGGTAATTTCAAGCCCCTTCCCATGCGGTCCCCAACACAACCACTCACCTTGTAGCCTTTCATCTCCAGCCTCCAGGTACAGAATAGTCTCTTCAGGGGGCTCTAGTGCCTTTAGGACGTCCGCCTACTAGATGCTCAGTGCCCTTCGCCGTGCTCCAGGGTCCTTCAGGGGAGCAAGGGCATCTCACCGCTGTGATAGATCATGTTGTGGCACAGGTGCCAGTTTGCGGTCGCTTCCTTTTGATTAGGTGTGCCGCCCTGCAGACTTGTACGGTGATCTGCACGTTGGTGGGGCCACAGCAGGGAGGTGGGCCAATGAAGGCTCTCTCTCTCCTATCACCCCCTGTTCGGGAACTCTGACCAGTGAAGCCGAGTCCTCCCTCCCGCGGTCCTTCGCTTAGCTACGCTCCCCAGGGAGCACCGAGCCAAATCTCCCGGTTCAGGCAGTCATAAGCAGTCCGCTTACGCTCTCTCTCTCCCCAAGCGGTGCATCTCTCTCTAATCGCTCACCGCTATATGTTCCACTCCGGGGGCCGTCAGGGAAGCAGTAGTGTCTCACCGCTGTGGTGGCTATGTCAGGCTGCGGAGCGGCCGGTGCTATTTTGCAGCGGCTCATGCCGAGCCTTGCTCCATGCCTTGCAGCTGTACGGAGCGACTCAGAACTGCGGTGCTCCCATTTCGCCAAGATCACCTCCAGGCTCTCAATTTAACGGGGCCCTTCAGGGAAGCAGTAGTGTCTCACCGCTGCGGTGGCTATGTCAGGCCGCCGGAGATGCGGGCGCCATTTTGCAGCTGCTCCTGCCGAGCCGTGTTCCCCGCCTTGCAGTTGTACGAGGCTACTCACAGCTGTGGTGCTCCCACTTTGCGGATATCACCTCCAGGCTCTCAATTTAGTGGGTGAGGTCCTGCCGCAAGGCAACGCCGTCTCGCCAGTAAGCCCCGACCTCTGTGCACCGCCATTCATACCATGGGCGCCATCTTGCTGCCATCGCGCACTGGCCTGCAAGGTCAGATTTTTCCTCTTGCAGCAGCGATGTGGGAAATTATGACTCACTGCCACACGCCCCCAGCAACAGGAATTCCTCTGGTTATGGAATTTGTCGCCCCAGGGCTGATTGGGGTTCACGATACTTGATAAAGGGGAAGCGGCGGTCAGAGCTCTTCAGCTCCCGTCCGATCCCATCTGCTGCAGGCCACGCCTTCCTTGGAACATGCCTCTTTATCGTGAATGTTTGCTTTTTCTGTGTCCTGCTGACTTCTCTCCATTGATATTTCCTAAATGCTTTTTTTTTGTTTCTTATGGGTTGTCTAGTATTCTTTGTACTATTATTTGCTCATGCATTCAAAGGTGTGTATGGTTGCAGCCTTGGTGCAGTATTATTAATCTGTTGATGTGAGTTTATTTCGTTGCTATAGAACAGTGTGTTAAATCGGTTGTTGTTTCACATGATTATCTGCCATATATCATAGATTATATTGTTTGCATAACTTTTCCTTGTTGATATGGTGCCACAAAACAGTTTTCTAGGTAGATCTACTCCACAAAAGGGCCTGTTTTTATTTAGAATGTGGTGAACTCTAACTTTAGCTTTGTTATTTGTTTTTTGATGTTGGATAATGAGAACTTGGAGTTCCTTTTCAAATATTTCACTTTTCTTAATTTGTATTTGTAATTGTTTCAGGTGTTTCACTTAATAAGTGTATAAAAGTGTGTGGATACAGTAATATAAAAAAAGTCTGTTTGAATACGGGGAGCACTGCACTCCATGGCGACAACTCATCACTTACATTACTGGGGATAGCTGTTCCGAAGAGAAGAGAGCTTCCCACATTCTTGTAAATAACGTATTATACTGTGAACAACATTCAGGAGCAGAGTAAAAGTGGGGGAGGGCAGTGGCATAACATTGGCCCCCGCAGCCACCGAGGTGCGAGGAGGCCCCTGAGCTCCAGGGGGCTTCCTTTGGCACTGTGCACGGGCGGTGGGCCTCTCCCCTGAGAGCTGTGTCCCCGGTGGAAAAGGGGGGGCTTCCTGTACTTTGCCTGGGGGGCTTTCAGTTTTGTTATGCCACTGGGGGAGAGAGTGATGGGAAGGTCATTGTGAACTCAGAGAGTGAATTTTGTTTAGAGGGCAGTTGCGGCACATTGAATAGTAAAGTTACAAAATAATTCTCATTTTATTAGGGCACTTTTCATTTTCCAAACCATAATAGTCTTGAGGTTTAATCCCAATGAAGGAAATGAAGGAAAAATTGATGGCAACTTGAGAAATGTGTTAGCTCATTAAATGAAAACCCAGGACTGGTGCCTGGTGGGTCTTATGACATGGGACCATATGATCCTCTTGTAAGGGACCAAGGAAGGATGTGAGAAGGTCTTCCCCCTTTCTGATGCTCCCTCTTCCACTTCTATGGGCCCTACAAGGCCTCAGATCCTGCCTACTCTACTACAACAGAGTGGTGAGAACAGTTGAACTGCGGCTCTCCCTCTAGATCCTGGTTCAGTATGGCTATAGCAGATGATCCTGGATTTTAGATAAATATGCTCTCCTTTATCTTATCCTCCAGTACAGGATGGCCCTACTTCTGAGTAGTCAACTCATTCTCTATCGGCCCCTAAGTTTAGTGGGAACACTGCTGGTGCAGCATATTCCACCCAGAGATTTCAGATGCAAACGGGGAAAGTCTCCAGGCGGAATACCGGGAAATGCTCGAATCGGCACTGTAGTCTGATTTGCAGATATTACTCGCCCCAAAATTGTAATCCCTGTTATCATGCCCCTCCTCTCAAATTCCGAAGACGCCGAGAAACGCTAATTTTGGGGGTGTGGAGGCGAGAAGGGTATTATAACTGGCTACTGGTAATGATGGCCTCTGTTGATGTTTCCAACCGATTTCTCTCTAATGTGGCTTTAATGTTTCGAAAATCCTCGGGCAAATTGCGTGTTCACCTCGCAGGAAAACATTTGAACACATCCAGGGTAATCGTTTACCGAAGTAATATCTCGCTTTTATATAGAGCTCCATGCCGCACTTTCGAAGCATTGTAAATAACAGATGAAGTGACTATTTCCCGCCGGTCGCACTCATATTACCGCCCTCGGGGGGGATGGCAGGCCGAGCCGGCCTAACCACGACTCACACGGAAGACTCGCTGATCACTGAACGTTAAGCTTGCTGAGCTATCCCTCTGGCTGCATGTGTTTATTTTTAGCTCACTCTTAAAATCATTCAACTCTAATCTCCCATTACCTTCAGTCATTTGATCACTGACATTTAGCTGCACTTCAAAATCCACTTTCCTCAATATTCATTTTGTGTCGATGACGTTTGCCCGGGGAGGTTTATCTAGACCGCTACCCCCACACAGCAGGCACTCGTACATGCTGCGACACACCAGGGTGCTCTTCCAAACCATTAATCACATTAATAATGGAATTGCTAAATGATGACGTTGAGCTCTTGATAGCTAAGAATGATGGGAGGCGAGGCAGTGAAAAACATCTGTTTTTCACAAAAGCGAATGTGTGGAGTGTCTCCTAGGTGGGCGGGCCGGTAGGTATATTTGCTGATGGAATGTGGTTTTGTATTTAATAATCTCTTCTGTATTTCTCCATGTTATTAGAAGTGTTGGCGTGCGTGTGTTGTCCATTTCATGGTGATGATGACTATGAAAACTTTAAACTGTTACCATTTTCTACCACTACGGCCCATTTATGCTAAAGTTTTGCTTGGACACTCGTGTGATGCAAAGCAGTGCAAACAATAGCATCAACCTCTGTGTGCAAAATATTTTTTGCGCTGAAAGTTAACACAAGCACAGCACTAGACTGCACTGCTTTGTACAGCAAAACCCACGAAATTCACACACAGAGTGCAGAATCGTGTGAGAACAGCTTAAACAAATCCTAGGATTCCAAGAAAAGCCACATCTACCACAGTCTGTGGCATGGCTTTGCATAGAATGACAGTACAAACTAAAATCACAAAAGGCTCAAGTAGTGGGTAACATGATTGGTGTGATATTCTCACCCTGTAATACCTTCAAGTTTCATGAAAATAACACATTTCAATGGATTGACGGTCGTCTGCCCTAAGAAATTCGATCTCCAGCGTGTGTTGTGAGTACATTCTCTGTAATGAAATGCTAAGTCATATGAAGCGTTATTTAAATAGTGCATTAATAGCATTTACCTGGGTGATAAAATCATCCGCATGGGATATAAACAAAAACAATTGTACATTTTTGCTGTTCACACAATGCCACATTGCAGATTTACACGCGGCACTGGACTGCACAACTCTTGATAAACGTGCTCCTATGTTCCCACTGTAAATGACATCAAGAGGGTTGCAAGAAGGGTCGGACAGGGGCACCAAAGCCAGTCCTGGCAAAAATGCTCATATAAACCCTGCGCCCTTCATCTCCTGATGCAATCTCTCTATCCATTCCCTTTCCTTCTTTTTCCCTCCTCCCTCTTTGATGGCTTTCTTTCTACATTTTCCCTCCCTCGCTCTCTCTCTCTGTTGCAGCCTTCCAATGCCTCTTACGGTTAATCTCAGTGCCCTGGGGAAAGTAACCGAGGCATCAGGAGTGACCCTGGGCTTTCAAAACCAGCCTTCAAGGCCACCAGCCCACCAGGGACATGCCTGCTGGAATACAATTCCTGTCTGGCCCTGATTGCACATTGTCTTTGCTTTTTCTAGCCGAAATTATGCAGAGTGAACAGGTATTGACCAAGTCTCAAAGAAGAGAGAGAAAAAGTCGTTTACTTGTGAAGTGTGTGTTAGAAAGGTGCAGGAAATTAATTAACAATGGCCTTTACAACGGCTGCATCCAAAGACTGCTTATTAGAAATGGGATTCCTGGTTGGCTGAGGTATGCACCCAGACCAGGCAGGAACCTCATCTTTAGTCAATGTAAGCTAAATTCACACTAAAAGATAGCCTGTGATCACCCTCTGGTGGCTTGGCACAAAGTGGTCAGGCTTATCTAAAGAAGCAATGTGCAAAGTATTTGTTCAACACACACACACACACACACACACACGCACACACACGCACACACACGCACACAGTAACACAATGAATACACCACAAAAAATACTCCACACAAGTTTAGAAAGATAGAGAATATTTATCTGAGCTAAATAAGAACAAAACGACTAACGTCCAATCAATAGAAGTCAAGATATTAATTTTAAAAGATTAATTGCAAAAACAGTGTTTAGAAGTCACTTGCAGTCAAAAGGCTACTTGAGGTCATGAGAGACCGGTGCAAATCTTAAGTTCAGGCCCATCGCGATGGAGGGCAGGCTGGCTACAGGACCCACACAGGACCCGCTGAAAAAGTACAGTTGATGGAGCAAAGAATTGATGCTAATGGCACCACGCGTCGATCTATTCCACATATTTGGGTTGCTGCGTCGACCTTCACTGAAGTGAAGGCAATGCGTCATTGACGAGGCCACGCATGGCATCATCGTCGGGTTGGGCAGGCTGTGGAATCGCTGTCATCGAACAGGCTATGCATCGGTGTCGATGGGCAATGAGTTGGTTTTGATCAGCGCAAAGGGGACGATTTGATGGTTTTGTAGCAAAACAGCTGCAGTACCCACTTCTGAGGCCCATAACTTGGTGAGGGCCACCTCAGGCAACAGTAGGATTCCCAGAAGGCAGAATCCAGCAGCACCAGAAAAATTGCAGATAATCTTTTGTGTCCCTGAGACTTCAGAAAACAGGAGGCAAGTCAGCAAGCGCTTGGCGATCACTTGAAGGGAAGGCAGAGTCCAGCTCTCCTTCAGCAGAGTCATGGAGCAGCAGGCAGCAGGGCAATAAGCAGAAAAGCAGCCCGTCCAGAAAAGCTGTCCAGTTAACTCCTTTAAGCAGCACAGCAGACCTTCTGACAGAGGGTCAGTTCAAGATAGAAGATTGTCTGATTTTAGGGGGTCAGAGACCCATTACTTATACTCAAAAGTGCCTCTGATGTAGTGGGTGACTTCAAAGCAGCTCTCTAAGTGTACAGGGATCCCTTTAAACCCAGTCTTGTCTGGCAGGCTATCGGTGGGGGATAAATCAGTGCTTTGTCTATGGATAGGACACTACCTATTGAAGTGCAAGTGTCAGCACCCCCCATTCCTCCCTGCCCAGGAAGGTCCATCCGAATGCAGATGAGTGTTCAGAATTCAGATGAGCCTCACATTCCTGTGTTTGTGGCTGTCTAGCGGTAATTGACAAATTGCAGCTGTCACCCAACCCAGATGTGTTTTGGAAACAGGCTGTAGGCACAAAGAGCAGTAAGTGCAGAGAAACGTCCACTTTCTATAAGTGGCATTTCTAAAACAGTAATGTTAAATCCAACTTCACCAGTAATGAGGATTTATCAATACCATTCCAAAGATATGAACCGTTAATAAACTACTCCTCTGTGATCTGGAATTACAGCTTAAAAGTGTATTAAGGGATCCCAATGGTGGCCTATGTGAGGGGTAGACCTCACTGTAGTGAAAAACAAAATAGGCTGCTTGTCATTACCAGGACATGTAAACATAAAAGTACATATCCTACCTTTTACGTACATGCCACCCAGCCCTTAGGATTACTTAGGGTCTACCTTAGGAGTTACTTATATGTAATAAAAGGGGGGTTTAAGGCCTGGCAAGTAGTTTTAAGTGCTAAGTTGATGTGGCATTAAATTGCACACACAGGTACTGCAGTGGCAGGCCTGAGACTGGTTTAAAATGCTACTTCTATGGACCACACAATCAGTGCTGCAGCCCACTTGTAGCATTTGAAGTACAGACCCAGAGTATATGGTATACCACTTTACAAGGGACTTACCAGTACAACAAATATGCCAACCAGGAACACTCCAATGCCATCGTGTTTATGGGAGAAGCGCGTGAACTTTAGCACTGTCGGCAGTGGTAAAGTGCTCAGAGTTCAAAGGCCAACAACAAGAATCAACAAAAATGAGAGGCGAGAGGCAAAAAGTCTGGGGAAAGACCACCCTAAGGAAGACAGGTCTAACACTGCTGTTCTTTCCCAATTGACCTCAAATGATATGGGACCCCATGAGAAATGTAAATGTATTGTGAATGAATAGGAAAGGCATTTGTGTTCAGGAGTTGGATAAAATGACCGAATTACAGAGTAGTGTTTAAGTTTGTAGTTTTGCAATGAAATACTATTAGTTGCTCCCTGTCTTTACAAGCTGTCATTTCATCATAAAGTTGATACCATATTATTAAAACATTTTCAATGGTGCAATGGGCATCTGTTTATTGTAGTGGTGCAATCATACTAAAACAATGTGAATTATGCAATAGTGCACTCTATGCAAGGATCATGTAGATTCTGGTATGACACTTGCACATTGCATGTCCGGTGAATGTGGCTCCTCGCAGGGTGTTGGTGCATTACATACCAGGACAAGTGGTCTCCAGCAGAACAATGTTACATTCCTGTCAGACCAGTTCTCCTAGGCCTGGGTACCTCATGGTTAATTGGGTAATGCTTGCAGCAATTATTGGTAGGTGCCCCAGGAACACATTAACTAGTTAATACAATTAGCACTTACGATTTTGAATCTTTAGGAGATAAGGAGTGTGAACAGTCAAGGCTTAAACCCCAGTGAGTACTGTAGGTCTATCGACTCAGATAAAAATATAACATAAATATTGCACAATAACTTGATTGTCTAGCCACTGTTAAAACTTTATGAAAGTATGAGTTTTAGTGACTGTAACATCTAAGGGGTTAATGTAGAGTTTGGATGAGAGGGTACTGCTTCGCAGTGGCAACGTAATACCCAAACTGAATGTCTGCCCGTCTGATTCACAGAGAGACCTTAAGTATGTCAGCGACTGAGACCACTCCATCAGTGACATACTCCTCTGATGGAATAAGGGCCATCTGATGTTTGACCATTCAACTGCCCGATTTAGAGTGGGCGGTCGAATGGACTGTTTTTACTCTCCATTACTGCCTGAAAAACGTGTCAATAATGGACAGTAAATACATTTAAATGACCCCCACAAAATGGAAGAAACCGCCCATGGCAGAAGGGTAATTTGTTTTTTTTTGTTGCAAAAACAAAATTCTTCTTTCATATTTTGTTTCTGAAAAGTTCCGTTGTCAAAAGTTTCATACATTGACAAGAACTATCATGATGGCGGTTACTTCCAATGTTAAAATATGTGCCCTGGTCTGGCAGACTTATCTAAATTCAAAGTAAGGTTACTCCAAAAGGGCGATGGAGTATTTTACCCGGTCACCCTAACATACTTAGAACCCTAAATCAGGCCCTATGATTCTTGGGTCCCTTGAATCTCCTGACCAAGGCAAGGTACCGGTTACTTCTCTCACAGATTTGAATGGACGTTGGTACCAAAGGAGCACATTATATCACATACTAATGTGCTGTTTACCCATTTGTTGGTCGCTGTGCAGGATTCTATTTTAGAACATGCGTGATGTTCTGCTCTAAGAAAGTGGTTCCTCCTGTTTTCTGCTGTGGATGCGAAATTATTGAAATATATTATCTGTTCTCGTTCAAAACTAATAATGTTTTTATGCAACATAGTTAAAAATGCAGTAAAATGCATTTTCCTTTGTTTCCCCCATAATTTTAACTCGAAGGAATGTATTCCTTCCCAAACATCACTGCACATGGAGGGCCTTGCTGGCTATGCCTGCTCTTATGTGGAATACGGTGCTGGTAAAAATGTTTACTATATCTGCTTTTGGTTTCTTGACTGCCTTTGCTTGTTCCAACCTACGCTAACTTAGTCTGTGTTTTTACCCATTGTTACTCAGTTCTAAAATTGGTGTATCCCTGTCCTTGTTTCAGTTCCCACACATGAGTTACCCACTGCTTGCTGTTGGTTGCTAGAACTGTTTCATAATTCCTCTCTACCAGAACCTTGATATGCTTGCTGACTTCTACTGCTGCATTAGTATGCATTAGGTCTGTATTTGAAATTCATCCTCCAAGCTTTCTGTTTACTTCTGCTGTTCAAGTAGGGCAGTTTATGCTCAGAATATGAAGTGTAGCACAAATTGCACACTTCCGATTGGTTCACCGATAAGTCTTTGTTGTACTTCTATTATAAATGCTGTTGGGTTATTTCGATCTTGACATTTGGCTCTGTTGGTGCTGGTTTGCTGTTTTTGGCAGTTCCGTTTAAATATGCATTATCATTGATAGATTGTCATCTGATGAATCCATAACTTCACCCAAGCTACTGACTCTACCACTCTAGACCATCCTAATTGATGATCCTTCTACCGTTGTAAATCTACACTGCACCACCTGACTAGCATCTTTGGAGAATGACTGCCTCATATTCTTAGGGACGCAAAAAGAGAATTATGTCTGGGGATTGATACACAGCAGTTATTTCAACTAGGGAAGAAATATATTACTCCCTTGCATGGGAGCCTAGTCCCCAAGTGTAACTCCTAAACAATTTGCCCACTCACGGAGTCTTTCTCAATTCTTTCACATGTCTTTATAATCAATTTTTTGTTATACATATATATACATTTTTGCCACACAAAAAACGTTGTAGCTACAAAACTCAAAGGTCCAACAAAAAAACTCCTCATCCTGTACGTACCCATCCATTGTAACCCGGTTGCAATAAAATACATATATGTAAGCAATCCGAGGGGAGGTAATCCTTTACACACACAGAAACAGAGGGAAACTCCTCCTCTGTTTAGTCCATGTATTGTGTGTGTTGTCAGGGTCCTATATATACATTTTAATTCAATGAACTCCTCCTCTTCTTCTGGTCGACGCGTTTCGGCCCACTGAGTCGGGCCTCATCAGGACATGGGTAACACAATACAACCAAAACTTACCTATAAAACAATTATACATACATTAAAACCTTGTAGCCTCTGCCTTTCCAAAAGTCAATGCAATGTTCTTGACATGCATGCGCCCATGCTTGTCCATTAAGAAAGCCCAATTTTAACTGTGACTACCACAATAAACCGTTGGATGGATAATATAGCCAATGTGTGCCACATGCTTCCTTATGCTGTGGATTACAGGGAACCAGGACCACCTATGTAAAGCACCCCACTCTTGTTTGCTACTAATCATGCATTCAAACACCTCATTCTTGTCATTAGCCTTGCTACACCTCCCCAGTGCTCATAACATGCACTGTGTGATCTTCGTATAGAATTAACCTTATCTGCATAGTAAAAATAATGACAAGCAACCTACTCACAAGTGAGCTTGCCACAACCCTGGGCATGTGGACTTAGACTCATCAATTCGACTGCACCTGGAGGGTTCAAATCATACCTCCTCGTCAATTGCTGCCCTATAACAGGTACATATATACATATATACACCCTGTGCCACACCAGTGGTAAGTCTCTGAAGTAACTTAAATCTATCCCCTGCACTATGTCACCAATTCCACACACCCCTGTGCGAGCTGCAGTAAACCTTGGGTTGCAGAAATAAGCTCCTTTTATTCTGTGGGAAAAAAACACAAACATATGTACCAACTATGGCCACACACACAAGACCCGAGACGGAGTCACCATCACACTAAACTGGAAGCCGCCAACTCACACAAGCGGCAGAGCCCTCCCCGCAGATCTAGCCTCACCTTACTGGTCTTCCCCGAAGCATTCTACTTTCCTCTACTTCACTCCTGCAGCACCGTGGCCGGAATCCTCCTCGAGGCTGCCTCGTGGCGGGCCCTCTTTCCTTTACTTGTAAAGGAGCACATCCATGTTGTGTAAGTGACATGCCCATGACATGCCGTGCTTAACGTCCCACGCCCACCTCCAGAGGGTGTCAACTAACAATGCCTCGTTCAGTGTATCTAGGGACCATCGCCACAGTGTGTTTCAAAACTCCAAAACTTTATTGCCCCTTCAGTTCCACATTATTGCACATATCAAGGGGCCATCGCCCTGTACTCCTAACTAGGTTGCACATGCACTATGCACAGCAGCTACCCAGACCTTGCGATCACTTGTGGTGTAGTAAAAAAAAACTAGGTGATCTGCAAAATATTCTTAGGGGCACATGCATCAAGCATGCATATTGCGATTCTAAAATAGCGATTTTTACTGAATCGCTATTTTGGAATCGCAAAATGCAATGAACATAGGAATCGCAAATTATTTGGCGATTCCCCAACATTACCTAATAGCGATTTGTTAAATAGCAAATTGCTATTAAGTAATATCAGTACATGAATTCCTATGGGCCTAAAGGCCCATAGGAATGAATGTTTTTGCCTTTGGTAATCGCAATTAGTGAATGCAAAGCCAAGGATGCCTGGGGGCCTAAGCCCCCCCGAATTACCTCCAAAAAAGAAAGTGTGCACATGTAAAGCACACACATGCCCTAGGTGCATGTGTGCACTACATGGCACATTGAGAAATGCATTTTTGTGCATCTTTCTAAGTATGCACATGGTTACCATCAACTTGAAGTTGATGGTAACTAGCATTTTCTAAATTCACAGTTTGTATTTAGGAACGGCTTCCTGCATGTGCATTAGGGAATCGCAAATTGCAATTCCCTATTTGCATTAGCAATTTAGCTAATCGCAAAAAATTGTGATTACCTAAATTGCGAATGTCAAGCCTTTGATACATTAGATATGGCCTTTTTCCGTTTGCAAACAGAAAATGGCTTGATACATCTGACCCTTAGTTACCTTGCTGTCTTGAGTGTTGTATTCTCACAACATTACCCAGACATATTTAACATATACACTTTCCACTCGTATCTTCTCACTTGTAATGCACGTCCGTAGTCTTTCATGTCAGTTTGTGCTATGTGGTGGTTGTTTTGCGCATGGGTTCAAAGTCATTTTTGGCTTGTTGTTCCCTTTAGGAAATGGTTTGGGTAGTGTATGTTTGTGTGTACAGGGGTGCACAGGATGAGGAGCAGAAGGAGAGTATGAGAATGAGGAAGTGGAGAAGGAGAAAGAGAAATAGGAGCAAGGAACGAGAAAGGTGTGGGTGAAGAGTGAGGGAGATGTATAATTTCCTTGTCTGTCTTTCTATTTCGTGATTTACACTGTACATAACTCTTTTTGGAATTAAAAAGAACACTGGAAATGGCCTATGTGCATATTTTGGCTCCACTGACGAACACCGTTGTACCCAGCCTAATAGTGATGCTTCATTTAATGAAGAGAGGATCTTAGTTAACTGAGTATGAGTTTATTATGCCTTTTAAAATGCATAGGTTTAAATTAAATATTCAAGATTGGTCCCCCGAGCACTCTTTTCATCGAGTCGTCCAAAAGAAATCACTGTACTGGAGGTATTCTAGCATCTTCCTGTATTTTTCAATTTAGCCTTTTTCCATTCTAGCCAACATGTGTTTCTTCATTACTTGACTTCATCAGGGCTAAGGCATCCTAGCTCTTAAATTACTATACAATTAAATTACATAAATTACAAAATTATTTTGCGTTCAAAACTAAAGAAACGGAAGACCCTTCCAACCCAGTCACTAATCAGCGTATCCTTCACCAGAAATAGAAGGTTGTTATTTTTTTTAGAAGTTTTAAAAGAACACAAAGACAAACAAATGAATTACAAATATTTAGAATGGTGGAACCACATAAGCTCATATGTCATAATAACAAGGCTCAACTCCCATTAGTGAAATGATACATGCCCATCATGCATCTGATTAGAAAACATGCAACTCCAGTTCAAATGATCAGTAATACCCTGCATATGTATGCTTTATAACTCTCTGCATTCCCCATTAACCACCTGTGTTCATGATGAATATTGGATCAATTATCCATACAATTGGACATCGGGGCTGATTACGAGTTTGGCATTGCTACAGCTGGCTGCCGCACCAGCACCCCACTGCAGCACCACCAAACCAGTAGGCAGACTGCCCACTGGATTCCGAGTTGAGTCTGTTGCGGGCTGTCCAGCGACGGTGGTCACATGGTGGTGCCTTTCAAATACTCCTTTGTGAGCCTTAGAAAGGCAGCGCCGTGGGGGCACCAAAGCATCTTCCTGCATGGCATGGACTGTATAGTCCATGCTATGCAAGAACAGGAGGTGCATACCTATGAGGGGGCACATCATGTGTTTCTCTGCATGTACTCCCAGGTCCAGAGGAAACAAGGGGCCCTGTAGGGCCTCTCTAATTTTCTCACCACCACCCTTTTCATGGCAGACTCACCGCCATGAACAGGGTCGCAGTGAGGAAACTCGTAATATGTTTGGCTGTGCCGCAGTGGCACCACCATCATATTGCAGCCTCACACTGATGAATCACCACCACGGGATCGGGGGTCCCCAACGGTTGCAGGGGTCCTGTGGCAGTCCCACCACCATAGTTGTAATACAGTGGGGGGATAGCCACTATGGGTTTGGTGGTCCGATGGACCATCAAACTTGCAATTAGGCCATAAGTTCATACCAAGAAGGTCTCATGCTCACCTTCTTCTTGAGTGCACAATTCAATTTCAAAGTGAGATTATTTATATGCACTGCTTGAATCTAAAAAAACACGGTAAATGTTAACATTACTAATATCAATAATGTTTCTAATTAATTCAAGATTAAGTGAAGTCATCAAGGACCCACCATGGAAGATATACTCAAGAGAACCAAGATTCTTAGTAGTTGGGTTGAGCATATATTAAGCTGCACCCATAGTATTTGAAATTAAATGTTTTATTTCCATTTCAGTTAATGTTTCCCAAAATCTAATTCCTCCATAAATGCAAGTCAATTTTTCTTGTACAAAAATCCTCTCATTCATAGCTTATACAAAAGCATCCAATTCCATTGTGAACATGTGTATCTGGGGGTCTTCATGTGTGCTATCTGAAATAGTCAATATGGCCCAATGCTAAGGAACGGACTAGTCTGGAAAGTCCAGATCAGTCCACTGGCACCCATAATACTGTAACTGCACCATCTTGGAATAGTATTCCCTTCCAATATTTCATTCTTACCACTGTGTTGAATACCATAGTTACATGTAACTTCATCAGAGTACTCTACCAAGTTATGTTAGTGTTTGGGTTTATAGGGTAATTTGGGATCCATATATTCTAGATCATCCTGCCTCTTTGAAATGTAATATTTGGGTATGGAGCAGTATTACACCTAATCGAATCGTCATGTGTTAAAATGTGCCAATGTTCATGGAAAATGCAGCTATGTCTGTCCACAACATTTTCATAGTTTGTAATCATCCTAACCACATTTGTGTTAGTCCTATGTGTGTTAGTGTTTACCAGCAGTGTAGCCTCACATTTCATTTTCACAGTGCTACAACTAGTTGGTTTTACTAATCTTTGATAATACATTCTGACAGAAAATGTGCATTCCATATCATTAATGTTATTCAAAAACACCTTGTCCACTCTGCAATTTCTCCTTGCCATAGCCAACACCCCTAATTGGATTGCTTTAATCTGTGATTGTGGATGCGAGCTTGAGGCATGTAAAATTGCATTGCAAAATCTTTTTTTATACATTCTACTCTATAATTTCTTATCTCCTACATATAATTCCACATCCAAAAGGCAATGTTAATCTTACTATATGTGAAAGTAAATCTCATATTATTATTATTTGGACTCAATTGTGGGAAAAATTCAAGGAGTTCCTCCTCACTCTCTGTCCATATCATTAGGACAATATCTATAAACCTGCCCCACTATTGGATTTTATCCCACCATTTTGAGCTGCTTGCGCCCCAGATTTGCTGACCCCCAAACCACCTAATGATTAGCTTTATACCCTAATGACATGAATGGGAACTGTAAACCCAAACACTAACATTTCTGTGTTGAGTACTCTGATGGAGGGATTTTGTAAATGTATGGTTTGTAAACTGGCCATTTAAAAAAAAGTATGTTTAGCTGGAATGGGAGTAAAGAATATATAATTGTGAATAACAGTACATGTTATACTAAGTATGTGGTTCATATCTTGGTATGTATCTGTGGTAAAATCTATGTAGGAAGCACAATCAGAACATTAATTATGTTAAAGATTTTTGGGATACACGAGTGCTGTGAAAACATGTGATCTGAGATATTCTATCAATCAATCAATCAATCAATCATAGGCATTTATAGAGCGCTCTACTCACCCGGAGGGTCTCAAGGCGCTGGGGGGGGGGGTGCTGCTACTGCCCGAACAGCCAGGTCTTGAGCTTCTTCCTGAAGGCGAGGTGGTCCTGGGTCAGGCGCAGGTCGGTCGGGAGGGAGTTCCAGGTCTTGGCGGCCTGGTAGGAGAAGGATCTTCCTCCTGTTGTCGTTCTTCGGATGCGGGGGACGGCGGTGAGGGCGTGGCTGGCTGATCGGAGGTGTCGTTTGGGAGCGTAGAAGTTGATGCGGTTGTTGAGGTAGCTCGGGCCTTGGTCGTGAAGAGCTTTGTGTGCGTGGGTGAGGAGACAGAAGGTGATTCTCTTGTTGACCGGGAGCCAGTGCAGGTCTCTTAGGTGTCCGGAGATGTGGCTGTGTCGTGGGATGTCGAGGATGAGTCTGGCTGAGGCGTTCTGGATCCGTTGGAGTCTCTTCTGGAGCTTGGCGGTGGTTCCGGCGTAGAGGGCGTTGCCGTAGTCCAGTCGGCTGGTGACGAGTGCCTGGGTGACATTCTTCCTGGTCTCGGTGGGGATCCACCGGAAGATCTTCCGTAGCATGCGCAGGGTGTTGAAGCATGACGAGGAGACGGCGTTGACTTGCTTGGTCATGGAGAGGGAGGAGTCCAGGATGAAGCCCAGGTTGCGTGCGTGGTCTGTCGGTTTGGGTGCGGTGCCCAGGGCGGGGGGCCACCAGGAGTCGTCCCAGGCGGAGGGCGAGGATCCCAGGATGAGGACTTCCGTCTTGTCCGAGTTCAGCTTCAGGCGGCTGGTCGACATCCACTCGGCTACCTCTTTCATTCCTTCGTGAAGGTTGGCTCTGGCGGCGGCGGGGTCGTTGGTCAGGGAGAGGATCAGCTGGGTATCGTCGGCGTAGGAGATGATGTTGAGGTTGTGTTGGCGTGCGATGGCCGCGAGGGGGCTCATGTAGATGTTGAAGAGGGTTGGGCTCAGCGAGGATCCTTGAGGGACGCCGCAGATGACTTTGGTGGCCTCTGACTTGTACGGTGGTAGACGGACTCTCTGTGTTCTTCCGTCGAGGAAGGAGATGATCCATTCCAGTGCCTTCTCCTGGATTCCGACGTTGCGGAGGCGCTGCACTAGGGTGCGGTGGCAGACGGTGTCGAAGGCCGCGGAGAGGTCTAGGAGGATGAGGGCCGCTGTTTCTCCGTTGTCCATCAGGGTTCGGATGTCATCGGTGGCAGCGATGAGGGCGGTCTCGGTGCTGTGGTTGGCTCGGAAGCCAGACTGTGAGGGGTCGAGGGATCCGTTCGTCTCGAGGAAGGCGGCCAGTTGCTTGTTGACGGTCTTCTCGATGACTTTGGCTGGGAACGGGAGCAGCGAGATGGGGCGGTAATTCTTGAGTTCGGTGGGGTCCGCTGTTGGTTTCTTGAGTAGAGCGCTGAGTTCGGCATGCTTCCAGCTCTCAGGGAAGGTGGCGGTGGTGAAGGAGGTGTTGATGATGTCCCGCAGGTGGGGTGCGATGACGGCGTCGGCTTTGTTGAAGACGTGGTGAGGGCAGGGGTCGGTCGGAGATCCGGAGTGGATGGAGTTCATCATGCGGACGGTTTCTTCGGTGCAGATCGGGGTCCAGGCGCGGCGGGTGGAGGTGGGGGGCGGTGGTTCGGTCGGGTTGGACGTGGCGTTCTTCGGTAGGGTGTTGAAGCTGTTGTGTATGTCCGCGATCTTGTTGTGGAAGTAGGAGGCGAGGGAGTTGCAGAGTTCTTGCGATGGGGTGGTGTCGTTGTTTCCGGCGTTGGGGTTGGAGAGCTCTTTCACGATGTTGAAGAGTTCCTTGCTGTTGTGTGCGTTGTTATCCAACCGGTCCTTGAATGCAGTTTTCTTGGTGTCGCGGATCAGTTGGTGATGCTTCCGGGTGGCAAGCTTGAGGGTGGTCATGTTGTCCGGGGTTGGCTCCCTTCTCCAGGCTTTCTCGAGGGCTCGGCAGTTCTTCTTGGAGCTCTTGAGTTCGTCGGTGAACCATGGGGCCTTCTTGCTGCCGGGTCTGCTGGGCGGGGTCCTCAGTGGGGCGAGTTCGTCCGCGCAGTTGCTGATCCACTTCGTGAGGTTGTCGGCGGCCTGGCTGGGGTTCGCTGAGCTGGCGGGAGGGTGCTGGCTCAGGGAAGCGGCGAGCTGGTCGGCTGTGATCTTGCTCCAGCTTCTGCGGGCGACCGGTTGCTGGTGGTGGTGGGTCGTCGTTCTTTTGAAGGTGAAGTGGACGCAGCTGTGGTCCGTCCAGTGGAGTCCTGTGGCGTGGCTGAAGGCGATGTCTTTGCTGGAGGAGAAGACGGCGTCGAGTGTGTGTCCGGCGAGGTGGGTGGGGGCGGTCACCAGTTGCTTGAGTCCGAGGTTGGCGAGGTTGTCGAGCAGGGTGGTGGTGTTGTGGTCGTTGTTGTTCTCCAGGTGGAAGTTGAGGTCCCCCAGGAGGATGTAGTCAGCGGAGGGGAGGGCATGCGGGCTGATGAAGTCGGCGATGTCTTCGCTGAATTGTGTGCGTGGTCCCGGGGGTCGGTAGATCAGGGTGCCTCTGAGGGTGGTCTTCGGGTCGGTGTGGATCCGGAAGTGTAGGTGTTCGGCGGTAGTCAGGATGTCGTCGGTGTAGGTCGTGATGCGGATGGTGTTCCTGTGGATGATGGCGATGCCTCCTCCTATCTGGTTGGCGGTGCGGTCCCTCCGGGTGATCTTGTAGCCCTCTGGGATGGCGATGGCGATGTCGGGCGCTGAAGAGGCGTTCATCCAGGTCTCCGTGAGGAAGGCAACGTCAGGAGCAGTGGTGTCGATGAGGTTCCAGAGTTCGATGGCGTGTCTGTGGACTGAGCGGGTGTTGAGCAGGATGCACTTGAGGTTGTTGCTGCTGGTGTTCGGCTTGGCGGGTGCTGGTGTGGGGCGGGTCCGGATGCAGGTGAACTTGCAGGTGCGGCAGCTGAAGGGTCCGTGGGTGCGTCTCGGGGTGGCACGGTAGCATCCCGGGACTCGTCCGTCGTTGAGTGCGATGAGGGTGGCGGCGTCGTAGGTCCGGCGGGGGCCAGGGGTCCTGGCACTGGGCGCGGTCCAGGCGCAGACGGGCGTAGACGGGCTTACCTTTGGCGCACCTTCGGCGCTCATTCGGTGCTCCCGCTGCGCGCGTCCGCTGCGCGGTCGCTGAGGGGGCGTCATAAGAAGGGAGCCGGGAGGGCGGGTCAGCTGGGAGGCGGGGAGCGCGTGTTCCTATCAGCAGGCGTGGGGGCGGGGTCGCGGCAAAAACCGGCGCGAAAATCGGCGTCGGGCGGCCCTGCGGCGGCTGGGGCGCCGGGCTGGATCGGCGATCGAGGCGGGCGGCCCTGCAGCGGCTGGGGCGCCGGGCTGGAGGCGTCAGCAGGTGGCAGGTAGGCAGCTGGAAGGAGACAGGCAGCAGGCAGTGGGCGTGGGGGCAACCAGGCCGGGGGCACAGTGGTCGCTCTATAGCAGCATACATGGCATTGTGTCAGAGAGTTCTA
Source organism: Triturus cristatus (assembly GCF_964204655.1). Lineage (NCBI taxonomy): Eukaryota > Metazoa > Chordata > Amphibia > Caudata > Salamandridae > Triturus > Triturus cristatus. The sequence continues at coordinate 1,251,946,079 of NC_140591.1, forward strand.
ACCCCAGAGGGTGGTAATCGATAATTACAAATACAGCGGGTTCAAGAGCCATGGATAATGAGATTGAAAGCTGCTGAGAAAAGATTGAACACAGACCATGCGTTATAGGACTTTTTGATAGATTCAATTATAATGAGAAGGTTCACAATGATCAGGATCACAAATAGGTTTGGGATCCAGTTTTCAGTTGGATTACCTGGATTGTGGTTTAGCTTTTATGAATATTTCAAGTTTTAAAGAATAATGCGGGAATGTAAAATTTTATTGTAATAGAATATTAGGACGTTTAACTTACACATGGGTTTTTCTGGTATTGTGCATTTGATGGTGCAACTATTGGCATGATTTTTTGATTTTTGAGGCTTGTAAGTTTATGATAGAACAGAAATATGTGAGCACATTAGTGAAGAGTAAACACATTACTAATTATTAGATGGACTTTCTTCTTTTATCCATGTTGATACAAGTGTGATCTATTGGGATAGTCTTGTGTAGCTTTTCACCATTCCAAACAGGTACGGCATTGTAATTTGTATAGAACTATTATTCTAAGATGGCACCAAGTCCTATTGATATATATATTGCATTGTAAATCTAGTGATTAGTATAGGGCGTTTGTAAGTTTTGAATACAATAATATAAATTGAATTGAAATTGACAGTGGGTAATAGTAAAGTTATGTGTAACTTTGGAATTCAACACACTGCTAATGAATTAAATATTGGAAGGGATTTCTATTCCAAGATGGAGAAGCTACAGAATTTCGGGTGCCAATGGAGTGATAGGGACTTTCGGACTAGTCCATTGATTTACATCAGGTTTAAATTGACTGTCCAAGATGGTTTCCATGAAGAACGCTAGATACACACTTCTTCATGGAGGAATGGGATGCTACAATATAGGGTATGAATGAGAGAATTCTTGTGCAAGAAATATTGACTTGCATTTATGGAGGATATTCGATTTTGCAGCACATTAACTGAAATGGAAACGATATATTTTATTTCAGATTCTATGGGTGTAGCATAATGTTTGCTCCATCCAACTACTAAAACCCTTAGGACCCCATGCTTCAAACAAAAAAACGGTCGCTCTTTGCGACCTGTATTTTTGCATTTGGGATGCATCATCCCAAATGCAAAAATCGCAATTTAAGTAATTGCTAAAATAGCGATTGCTTAAATTGCGATTGCATTTAGGGAATCGCAAATTGCGATTCAGTAAATGTAATGCATGATGCAATAGCAAATAGCGATTTCGCTATTAGGGATCACAAATTACTATCAATTTGAACTTGATGGTAATTTGCAAAAACTTTGAAAAATGCACTTAAATGCATTTTTCAAAGTTCCATGTTACACACACACATGCGCTTGGGGCATATGTGTGCGCAACATCTGCACACATGCATATTTGAAGGGTGCAACAGGGTGTCCTTCTGGTACCCTTGCACCCTTGAAATTTCAAGCGCAATTTTAGAGTCTCAATTAAGGAATGTGTAGGAATCGCTATTTTTTAGCGATTCCTACATGCATAGGCTTTTGCGATTCCATAATTGTAATTCCTTAATAATTGCAATTAAGGAATCGCAAAAGCCTACCTTGATGCATGTGCCCCTATTTTCTCTTGAGTTTACATTTCATGGTAAGTCGTTAAGGCCTTCAGTGAATCTGGAATAAATTAGAAACATGATTGATATTAGTAATGTTAGAGTTTAATTTGTGTTTTAGATTTCGTATAAATAGGCAGTGAATAGAAAGAATTCTCGCTTTTGATATTGAGTTGTACACTCATGAAGAAGATGAGCATGAGACTTTATTAGTATGAACTTTGTACAATTGATCCGATATTCATCATGAACACAGGTGGTTAATGGGGATTTAAGTGAGTTATGTGGAATACATATGCAGGGTATTACTGAGCATTTGATTTGGAGTTCCATGTTTTCTAAGGAACATGTATTCTCACTACAGGAAGTTGAGCCTAGTTATTATTGCCCATGAACTTATTTGGTTACATCATTCTAACGTACCATAATTAATTCATTCATCATTGTGTTCTTTTAAAACTTTAAAATAAAATCCTATATCTGGTAAAGGTTACACAGATTAAGGACCTGATTGGAAAGGTGTTCTGTTTCTTTTGTTTTGAACACAAAATCATTTTAGAATTTGTGTAATTTAATTCTATAGTAATTTTTATTATATGATTTACTAGCCTTGGAGAAGTGAAATAATGACAAAACATGTGTTGGCTAGAATGGAAAAAGTCTAGAATGGAAAAATAAAAGAAGAATCTGGAATAGTTCCAGTACCATGATATCTTTTGGATGACAGGATGAAAAGAGTGTCCAGAGGTTTGGCACACATGGGGCGAACCAGCAATTATGGGGGACCATGTCGAAACCGCTTGCCATTGTGGGATAGCGGGCCATGCAGGAGTCTACCCTTTGTTGGGGGGGTGTGGCACCCTGTGCAGCAATGCCTTGGTCGCCCTTTTGATATAGAGAATCTCTCGATGTTGCAAGATTCGCACTTGTGACAAGGTGCTCGGCGTGGCCACCCGAGGCGGCGGGAATAAATGTGAGGTGAAATGGGGGCTTGGTCTTTTGCCTTGACCCTTCGTCTAGCTCAGGAGAGTGCCAGCAGCTGCACTGTCATCAGTGAGTTTTTCGGATTTCGATCTTACCTAGGAGAGTGCCACAGCAAGAGCTGCGAGGCTGGGGTGCTTTCTGCTTAGGGACAAGGAGGTGTGGCTTCCCTTTCTTCAGTGACTGGCATCTTTTTGTAGGAGCATGCCTTGCTGTCCCCTTTTTATCACAGGTCAGGTGGCCAGTGCTGTTAACAGAAGGCACTTGGGCCATTTGCCATCTTGGCTCCAGTGCCTTGGTTTGTCATCTGCGGACTTCGTTTGGAGCTGGACAAGCCTGGTCAGGGCAGCAATTTTTCTTGGCTCCTGGGAGTAGGTCTCGCTTTCTAAGCATCTGGCTTTATTTAATTTGAAGAGCCCAAGATCACCATTCAGTCCTGGTCAGCCACTGCTCTCCGCTTTTGACTGGTCCTTGGTAAGTGGCTGCTTTCACCTGGCAGAATGTTGGTATCCTGTTACTCCCTCTCTCGTTTTGGAGCCTGTAGTCCTTGCCTGTATAAAGTCAGCATTACCCCATGTCTGGTTTTCACCACCATTTGACCACACACCAGAATAAAGAGGTAAGGCGTGGGTAGGGGTATGGGTGTGGATAGGATAGTCTGCCTCCATATTGTTTTTTGCAGTTTTTTAGTTCGGTTTTGGGGGTTCAGGTCTTGTGAGAGGGTCATGCCACCTAAAGCCACTGAGAGGGAAGGAACAGCAGCAGGGATAAGGATATGGAGATGGTACTGCGGAGGCTTAACTCTATGGATGAGCTGCTGGTGCTACTGTATCCAACCTTGCTGGGGGGAATGGGGCAGACAGAACCGTAACACTGGCCCCAGAGAAGGTGCCAGAGAGGTCTAGTAGGGCAGGAGTTCCCATGAAGGTGGCTTCCCCACCCAATGAGGGCAAAGAAGAGTTGGGAAAATCAGAAGCACTTGCCTGTGGTGCATGACTCAGGGGTCAGGGTTGCCAAGGGGCAGACAACTCAGGGTCATGTGAGTGGCACACAGGCAGCAAAATGCACAGAACACTATGAATTCAAATGCTTCAAAAAAGAGAGGGAGAAGGAACAGCAGAAGCAACACTGCCTCTACATTCTTTCTGAAAACTCATTCTTTGGTAGCCATCCGGGCTCTGACTCCATTGCTTAACAGTTACGGAAACCCTCAGGCTACTCAAATGTTACTTGATGGTTTTACCTATGATTTCGAAATCCCTGCCAAAGGGGTGGCTGTGGTTCCCTCCTGTAAGAATCAGGAGTCCTTTATTTCAAATAGGACAGTTACCAGTCAGCAAAATTGCTAAAGAATGTGCCCTGGGGAGGGTGCCTGGCCAGTTCGATTCTGCAACTTTTGAAGATTTTGTATGCTCTACATTAGGGGTGATTCTCAAGAAGCACCCAGGGCAGTTCTGCCTCATACATAACCTTTCAACCTTGAGGGAGAGCTCGATGAATGAGGCTGTTGTCCCTTCACTGTGCTTGGTGAAATACGCTTAATTTGACCAAGCCATAGCTATGTTGCAGCGCTTGGATCTAGGCATTCTGTTAAAAAAACAGATGCAGAGTCAGCCTTCCGCTTGTTGCCAGAGCATCTAGATGATTTACATCAATTGGGGCTCCAATTCAAATGTACATTTTATTTTGACAGGCATATGCCTATGGGTTTCTGCGTCTCTTGTACGTATTTTGAAACATTCAGTTCTTTCCTTGAGTGGGTCTTTAAAAAGGTGCCGGGTGTCAGGTGGGTTCAGCATTACCTTGATGATTTTCTCTTCCTTGGCCCCACGGGTGTATTGCATTGTGTAAAGGTTCCTGAAGGTTGTGCTGACTTGCAGGTGTGTTTTGGGATACCATGGCCTAGGGTAAGACTTGCGACCTGTCAACTGTGATCCCTTTTCTGGAAATTGAGTTGGATTCTGTAGCCCGGGTGTGCCAGCTCCAAGAGGATAAGGTAGTCTTGTTCAGGAATGCAGTGAAGGAGTGCCTGGCAGCTAGAAAGGTGATGCTTAATCAGGTGGAGGTGTTAGTGGATCAGCTGAACTTTGCCTTATGCATTATCCCAGTGGGGTGACTGTTTTCCAGATCAATTGCACAGGCCATGGTGGGACTTAAGCAGAAGCACCAATGGACACTAGAGGTTAGGCAGGATTTGAGATTTTGTGATTCCTTCCTTCAGCATTTCAATGGGACAGTGGCCTGGGTACCATCACAGCAGTCTAGCCCTGAATAGTGTCTATTAACAGATTCTGTGGGCAGTGTTGGTTTCAGATCAATCATAGGTAGTCATTCTTGTGCAAAACCATGGTCCCTTGATTGGTGCCAGACTGGTTTGGTTAGAAACATTGCATTCCTTGAGCTGTTCCCTATAGTTGCTGCCCAATCAATTTGGTCTGCACAGCTCTGCAGTGTGGTAGTTTTCTGGTCTGACAACATGGTGGTGGTGGAGGCCATAAACAAGCAGAAGGTGAGTTGCTGTAATCTTTTGAGACTTCTCAAGGAGTTGTTAAGGCATCAAGAAGGTTGTTGATGCTTTGTCTCACCTAGTTGCAGGAGTTCAGGCGTTACCATCCAGAAGGAGAGGTGTTCACACAATATTCCTGGGTAGCGTACCTTGTACCAGGTTGGGGGGGCACAAGGACTTGACCTCTTCTTCCCTATCGGGTAAGAACTGAAGGGTTGGCAGAGGCTGGAGGGTAATCACAGGCACATTCACATTTTGATGCCCAGTTGTTTAAGGACATTTTTTTGCCTAGCCTTTTACAGGGTCTTTTGAGTAGGGAAGTTTGTTGGGCAGTCCAGAAAAGACATTCATAGTGACCTCCAGTTCAATCAGATAGGATGGCCTGGGGGTTGGTTGGCTGTTACCTTGCCCTTCTCGAAAACAGATCAGCTGGTCAGAGGTGAGCATATAATCTTGCACAGGCCCCCGGGCCCCCAGTGCTGCCCTGTAGAATCACTCAGTGATTAACTGGTCATGCAGCAACAGGGCAGGTGACGGCACTATCCCTGTATGCTGACGGCTTCCCTTTCTCAAGGTATCAGTTTACTAGGCTCTTGAGGAACACTCTAGTAGCAGCCTGGATGGATCCCTCCCTTTTTAGCTCCCATTCTGCATTGGGGCGGCCACATACACTGCTGGGGTGGGACTGGACAGGCAGCAGGTGTAAAGGACTGGGAAATGGTGGTCGGACTGTTATAGGAATTATGTGCACATACATATGGTCTAAACCTGACGCTGTTTTCTCTTCCTTCCCTTCCTCTGTGCATGCAGGTACTATGCCTACTCAGGAGTTGCAGGTTGGTAGCAAGAGCAAAGTCTAAATGTTTCAACATGAGTTGGTTTGGACAAGGACGACTGAGAGTGGGCGATCTCAGGTCTTCAGTCAACAGACTGGTACCAAGGGGGCTTCTGCTGCCAGGTCTGGTTATCCTGCACCTTCGGCTAACTATGTAGCCCAGATGGGATGTAGAGATCTATTTGAGGCCATTGTTGGTGATGTGATGTGGCTAGCTAAGTGTTTTCCTGAAGCTTTGATAGCATGTTTGTGAATAATCTTTTCACTTTTGCATACTAGTATGTCTCCTGTGTGGTTGGAGGTCCAGGTGGTCAGAGAACAATGCTGGCCTGTGGTGGGGTGAGTTCATAGTTGGCTGGTGCTTTCTCATGGTCACCGTGCGCCTTTCACAAAATAATATACAACTGAGATTAGTGTCAAGGGGATGTCAAATGGAGTGCTAGCAGCATACATTGGAAAAGCTGCAATTGGCGAAGTTGGGATGGTCGCTCCTGCCACATTCACATTAGCCCTTTTAGAACATTGGCCATTTGGGGGTTTGAAAATGTAGTTTGTACCAGGGGACCAAGACATGGCCCAGGTTCTTTTGGACAACTGGATAAAAAAGGGGGCCCAAGGGACCAATTTTTAATCTACTGGGAGTTTTTTCTACTAAGGAGTTATTGGCACCCATTCCTTTCTCTTTGAAGCACCAAGACTTTATACATTTAAGTAACTGTTGAAATTACATGTGTAGTGTGCCCTCTTTTCTCCTGGTTTACACTAGAGAAGTATTAAAGTAAATATTATATCAGTTCTCACATAGTGAACATATAAATTCTTCTGTATGAAGTGGTAAGCATGTGGATCGCTTTGTGCATTAATATTCTTTGGAATGGTTTAGTTTTAGATGTCTGGGAAATACCAGACCATAAACAAATCTTTATATATATATATATATATATATATTCACTGAAAAAAACATAGGTTTCAGGGACGTTATAGTTACAAATTTGCATTTTAAAACCTTATAGTTAGTTGCACATTTCACTCGTACAAAACCATAGAAATTCGGCCGTTATAGTTAGTTGAGCTAACTATAACTCATTCCCCCAGAATGCACTGCTGATGACGTCACATATTACATCATTCATGACATGGTCAGTGACATCACTGATGACATCACTGATGACATCTCAAATTGGAATTTAGATACATTGGAATTGATGTTGCAGCAGGCTGCTAAGTAAATATTTGTCTAATAAAAGTGCTTTAACATACTACTTTGCTGGAGCACTGTATATATATTTACAATATGGCAACTAGCACAAACCAAAATTTTACCGCACAACTGGGAAAAATATAGCCCAATCGTGCATGATCTAGCCCAATATGGAAACAGTGCCGCATAAGTTGATTCCTCATAAAGCTCACTATGGAGCCAAGCCCATAGCTCCGGAGTCATTCTTCGCAGCCTCACGCAGGACTGGCATACGCTAGGCCAACCCATTCTACTTAAGCTTACAGGGAAGGACAACAATGCTACATAACCAGCTTTTCATTGCAGTGATCTGCTGGTCACACCCTAGTGATCAGTATGCCACAGCCACTCCCTCACGGCTAGTATACACCCACACCACACCCATCCAGCACAGGCGTCACAGGACACGTGACCCTCCCAATAAAAAAGAACCGGCACACATGCTTGACGCCATTTCCATTTCAGTGTAGGCCTGAGCCATCAAACAGTGTGGCCTCACTTGTCACTGAGTTAGTGGCACCGCAAGTGCTGAGCAGGTGTGCAAACTGCAATGATGATGGGTGCACTGGTATGTCCTCTGCCATGGCAAAATCAAGATGCAGCACCAAATGTGAGACCTGTTGGCCTGCGGAGCGGGGCTGCATGAGCTGGAGGGTGCCCTGTCCACGAAACGGTGAGCAGTGAAACCTGGGTGTGCAGGGGCGAGCAGAAACCTGTGGGTGGCGGGAGTGAATGGGGTGCAGCAGCCTGGGTGCGCAGCGGTGGGACAGCGATTTAGGCGTGCGCAGTCGTATATATTCTGCCATTACTAATTCTGTACTATGTTTCAGATGTGGGAGCTTGAGGGCTCCACTAGGTCCCGGCACATGGTTGGAGACATAGCGGTGGCATAAAGGTGAGCTGTGAGGGTTTTGTCCACAGTATGGGCACTCACTGTCCCTCTTCAACTCCGCCTTTCTCTCCTTCACAGTCTTTCTCTCTCTCTTCCTCTCCCACTGTTTCTCTCTCTCTTCGTCTCTCTCACTCTATTTCTCTTTCTCTCTGTCTTCCCCTCACTCTTTCTTTCTTTTTCTTTTTCTCTCTCTTTCTCTCACAGTTTCTCTCTTTCTCCCTGTCTTCCTCTCACTCTTTCTTTCTTTTTTTCTCTGTCTTCCTCTCACTCTTTCTTTCTCTCTCTATCTCTCTTTCTATCTCCTTTGATGGACGCATGACGCACAATCTTACCTTGCTTTTGATCTAACAGGCTGTGATTCACGAATTAAGGCCCCCCCAACACGGAACTCCCACCACTCAGTGCCACCAGAGCTGAACTCGTGTGGAACCTGCGATGATGCGTGGCCATCCTGACAATCAACACCCACTTTGAATTGTGCGCTCTGCTTCATCGCGAGCACGCAACACCTGAGAAGGTTGCTTTGGCATGTGGTGGACCCTCTTACACACACGCCGGTGACAGAAGGTGAGCAGAGAGGCTTCTTTCCGCAGCAGCGGGCAGTCACCTCTGGGCGGTGGGAGTGGATAGTGTGCAGCAGCCTGGGCGCATAAGAGCGCACAGACACCTCCGACCAGTGGGAGTGGATGGGGTGCAGCAGCCTGAGTGCGCAGTGGCAAAATAGGGAATTACGCGTGTGCAGTTGTATGTACTCTGTAATTACTAATTCTATACTATTTTAGATGACTAAAGTTGAGGATGCACTATGTCCCGGTACGTGGTTGGAGACACACCGGTGGCAGAATGGTAAGCTGCGAAGATTTTCTCCAGTGTTAACACTCCCTCTCCCTCTCCATCTCTTCTGTTCTCTGTCTCATACTTTCTCTCTTTCTCTGTCTCTTTCTTTCGCTCATTCTTTCTTTCTCTCTCTTCCTCTCTCTCACTCTTTCTCTCTTCCTCTCTCTCACTCTTTCTCTCTCTCTCTTCCTCTCTCACACACTGGGCCCGATTCACAGAACTAACTTAAGACAAAATCCTAAACTTACTACCATTTTGGTATTCACAGAAGGCACTTACTCATTTTGGTATTCACAGAAGGCACTTACTCATTTCGGTATTCACAGAAGTTAGGAGTCCTAACTTTAGGACTCCTAAATGCCTTCTGTGAATACCGAAAGTCTTAAAATTAGGATTTTTCTCAGTTTAGTAGTAGTATAGTTAGGACTCCTAACTTTAGGACTCCTAAATGCCTTCTGTGAATAACGAAAGTCTTAAAATTAGGATTTTTCTCAATTTAGTAGTCCTAAGTTTAGGACTCCTAACTTTAGGACTCCTAAATGCCTTCTGTGAATACCGAAAGTCTTAAAATTAGGATTTTTCTCAGTTTAGTAGTAGTATAGTTAGGACTCCTAACTTTAGGACTCCTAAATGCCTTCTGTGAATACCGAAAGTCTTAAAATTAGGATTTTTCTCAATTTAGTAGTCCTAAATTTAGACTTAGGACTACTAAATTGAGAAAAATCCTAATTTTAAGACTTTCGGTATTCATAGAAGGCATTTAGGAGTCCTAAAGTTAGGAGTCCTAACTATACTACTACTAAACGGAGAAAAATCCTAATTTTAAGACTTTCGGTATTCACAGAAGGCATTTAGGAGTCCTAAAGATAGGACTCCTAACTTCTGTGAATACCGAAATGAGTAAGTGCCTTCTGTGAATACCAAAATGAGTAAGTGCCTTCTGTGAATACCAAAATGGTAGTAAGTTTAGGATTTTGTCTTAAGTTAGTTCTGTGAATCGGGCCCACTGTTTCTCTCTCTCTCTCTCTTTTCCTTGTATCTTACTCTTTCTCTTTTTCTCTTTTTCTCTCTCACTCTTTCTCTCTTTCTCTGACCTCTTCTCTCTCTCTCACTCTTTCTCTGTTGTCCACTCTCTCACTCTTTCTCTGTTGTCCTCTCTCTCACTCTTTCTCTCTCTCTTCCTCTCTCTCACACTGTTTCTCTCTTTCTCTCTTCCTTGAATCTCACTCTTTCTCTCTTTCTCTCTCTCACTCTTTCTCTCTTTCTTTGTCTTCCTCTCTCTCTCACTCTTTCTTTGTTTCTCTATATCTCCCTCTCTCTCACTCTTTCTCTCTTTCTTTTTCTCCTTTGCTGGATGCATGACGCACCATCATATGTTTCTTTTTGTCTTGCAGGCTGTGATTCATAAATGGTCCAGCGATGACACGACATGGCTGTGCTGGAGTGAGGTTTTCTTTAAAAATTGTATGCCCTCTCCATTTTAGCATGTTTACATTAATAAGAATAATTAATTAATAGTAATTGTACTAATTGTTTGCTGTGTGAATTGACCAACATTACTAATATGAGAAATATACATGGGAATTGCATTTGCATGGCCTAATTCGTATGCATATTAATAATTGACAATTGGAGATTGCATGATTATATGTTGCTTTCGTGAGGTATTTGTGATTTGTGCATTATTAATGTGAATATAACCCGCATTAAGTGTTGCATCTGCTAGATAAATACACACACATATGGGTATTAGTAAGGGGATAACATTTTATTAGTCATTTCCATGTATTAATTACTTTTTTATGTTTCTTTGCTTAAGTTGACCATTTGGTGGCCACAAAATGGCCGACATCCCTATTTGACGAACACAATTCCATTATGAAGGTTTCTGGGTGAAGTGCGCATGCGTCACCATCAGCTGCAGTGGCCTTTGGACGACCCTAACTCATCTGTGCCACCCAAGGACACACCGGGCTACCAGCCAGCTGCTCTGAAAGAAACAATGAAAAGATACTATTCCGAGGAGAAAATAAGAACTATATCTAAAGACACATTATCCGTATGGGAAAGCTGTTGAACCAGTTTAAACGGACCAATTAGAAACGTTCAAAATATCATTTGTTACTCTTTGGAATGTAATTTTACTATAAAAATGTTAGAATAGAGAGGTTGAAAAGCGAGACCCTTCAGAAGATTTTCGATTTCCTGACGTTATGCTGACGGAGAGGACGGTGACACTGCAGGACAGCTGTTTCCTAAGACTCTGACAGTATGAACTGATGACCAAGATTTTGACTTAGAGGACGACTTTTAGCCAGAATAGGTAATTATGATGGTCTACTGCTTGATTAAATTTGAGACTCGATTTCCAATTATTTAGATAAAATTTAAGATTTATTATAAGAACTGTGTTGGGTCGTTATTATGAAAATGTATTTATGTAAATAAGTTATAGATTTTGTTATCACTCCAACCTGCAGCTAGCTGATCCATGGCCTATTAGTGGGAGAAGTACTAAAAAGTGAAGTTTAGGCCTTTATGAATAGGGTTATATGAGTACTTCTTCCATTACAGCGAGTGGAACAATCGCCTCCTTGGAAACAGATTATTAGAAGGATGAATGTTGGTGTTATGGTCCCCACCAGCGAATGTAGTGATTGAGTGTGATCTATGATGTGTGACGAAGGGAGGGATTTTGCATTCCGCGCTGCATCAGTTTTCTTGGTAGCAGAGATATGGTTAGCTACTGTTTTGGTTTAGTGATCATTGCTTGTAAATACCTTATTGATTATTGATTGGTATTGATTTATGTACTAACACTATATGTTGAGTTACGTTGAGTTATATGTTGTTAGCACGGCTTCTGGGATGTAGGAAGTCGGAAGTTTGTAACAGTTCCGTAGCAGAGCAGAGGTAAGCGCTGCTCTCGGGAAAGACGGAATTGTTGTTGCCCTGTAGGTACACAGGGGAAACGTGTGACAAGCGAAGTTGCACGGCGCATTGTCTGGGTTCGATTTCGGCAGCACTGTTGTGTGTTAGAAATATTCTCTGTGTGAGAGAAGTGTGTATGATAGTGAAGGTTACCTGTGAAAATGTTGGTCTTTAAGTACCAGGAAACCAATTGGCATACCGATAACGCTTATCACTGAAAAGGTAGCAGGTGTTCTCTGAGCTTGTTAGAAGGGCAAAGTAGAGGGAAGCGCTGCTTTGTTAACGTGTGTCATAATTCTGTAGTAGGACAGACTGTTCGCTGTTCTCGAGAAAGACAGGATTCTGTGTGTATGTACTACATTTTCTTGTGTGAAAGAGAGTAAATGTAAAGGCATTCGGGTTGATTGCAAAACTCTAGGTTTATTCTCAAATGCTAGAGAAACAATTAGCTAATGCTTGTTAGAAGGGTGAGGTAGAGGGATGTGCTACTTCATCAACGGAAGTAACGATTCCGTAGTAGGGCAGAGGTAAGCGCTGCTCTCGGGAAAGACGGAATTCTTGTGAGAAAGGTCTATTGCTATTCATTGGTTAGCGAAGCGAACAATGGAGATGTTTTATTGTTGTTACTAATAGAATTGTAAAAGTTGCAATAAGAGTTCATGGAGCAGACTTGTAAAGGAGGGGTAGACAGGAGCAGAGCTGCCGCAACGGCTGCTGACGTCAAAACGACCGCGCTGGGATTGGGCAGTGGGTCAGAAGTGTAAAACTCCCCGGATTGGTGCGTTAGTGTAAAGCCGCGCTAGGATTGGAGAAGTACAGGGTGACGTAAATGCTCTTGATTGGTGCGTTAGTGTAAGTCGTGCTGGGATTAGAGGACTGTGGCAGTGACGTAGACGCTCTTAATTGGTGCTTTAGTGTGAAGTCGCGCTGTGAGTGGACAGAATAGCGGTGTAGTTGTAAAAGACTAGTGATATACAGAAATCGAGAAAATGTATTACCAACCACCAGATAGGGAAAAGAAATCCTGGTTTGGTAAAGTTAAAAAGTGGTTAAAGAATGATGAACAGGTCAAAACTAGGGAAGGACAGTTAATTCCTCCACCGAAACCCCCCGCAGCTTTAATGATTGCGAAATATGGATATCATACTTGTATTTGGTTGGATAATTGGGTAAAATATACCAAGGACGATGGAGTCCTGGCATTTCCAAAACATGGTTCCTTTAATTTGGCTGTTTTAAGGAATTTGCGCCAAAAGGTGATGTACTTAGAACCAAGACCTAGACCGACGCAGTTTGAGGCATTGACAGAGTGGGAAGACGAAGTGCATGAGCGAGAAAAGCAGAGAAATGGTAGAAGTTACAGATATCTGTTTGGCAGGTCATATGGACATGAAACACATGATGATCGAATGAAAAGATGGCGGAATGCAAGTATGACTGAGGGTTTGTTTCCTGTAAGAGCGGTAGGAGAGAATGAAGGAAGAAAATGTGTGGAAAAAAGGAATAATGTGGAATCAAGAGGTTACGGAGCAAATGAATCAGATGATGATGTGTTGGATGATGTGTTTTATAAAAATCCACCACTGTACCGACCAGAACCAGAAATGTTGACACCAAATGCCCCAATGAGAGAAACATTACGAATTATCAAGACTGAGACTATGTCACCAGATTTAGAAAAGAGAAACTCCAACAGAGAGGTAGAAAAGAAATCGGAGAATAGAATAGATAGTGAAAATTCAGCGGAATTGGCTAAAACAACTTTAGAATTGACAGAGAAAATAAGAGAATTAACTAAGAATCTATAAGCTGCAACAGTTCCAGTGACCATAGGTCCAGTAATGCCCATTTTTGAGAAGCAAAAGGATAGTAAACATTGCTTGACAGTACCATACCGGAACAATAATTTGGTTGAGAGTCCAGAACGGAGTCAAATTGAGAATCCATGGGGACCGACAATAAATATGTTTGAACCAAATGTTTCAAATAATCCCTTTATAAATCAGAAGTATGCTGAAAGGAGTAGAACGACAGTAGAAACTTTGTTGGAACCCCAGAGAAATCTAGAACAGAGTAGTGTAGAAATCCCGGTAGGACCTTCTGTGGAAGAACTGAGTGAATGGTTAAGAGGGTTACAGAGGCAAGATAAAGAATCCCAGTCAATAGATGTGGCTAAATTACGGATGGTATTGGAAGAATTAATTGTAGGGACTATTCCCGTAGAAAAAGTGAAATTTTATCAGGATGAGGAGCTATTATTCCTATGCAAAAGTGGGACATGGAGAGCGAAGAATCTGCATGAAAGACTATGAGAAGTAGCGAATGAAATGGGTATAGAGATTGATAAGGTAAAAGCTTTACAGAAACCCTATCGAGTTGATTTTACTGAAAAAGACATTGAAAATCTGAACACAACAGGATAGATAGGTCAGATTAAGGACGTAATAATTTTATTGAGAAAATGGGGAGACGTGGATAAATGGAGAAGTAAATGGTATAGAAAACGTAATGATGCCTCAGAAAAGACAGTTTCGGCATTCACTGTTAGAGAGAAAGAAAAGGTAGTGACTGAATACCCCATGAGGGAGATCCCAGGAGGAGGATATGTCCACGTCCCAAGGACAAGACAGGACATTTTGTCATTTACGAATGATTTTCCACGACTACGCGAAAAGCCCGTTGAGTGGCACTGGCAGGTAGACAGATTTGTAAAATTGTCAAAAGTACTGTGGATAGATTTGAATAGTCTGTTCGATATAATAGTACCGGCAGATTTGTGGACAGAGTGCAAGCTGATGATCAACTGGCCGACTCAGGAGTACCCTAGGGATCCTAAGACAGGAGCTCCAGACCCTGAGGTAATGAAGAAGTATGAACAGGTTATGGTATTTTTTAAAAACAAAGTGCCCCCTAAAGAGACAGATTGGGTAAAAATTGATCAAACACATCAGGAAGGAAAGGAATCCGTACATGCATACTATGAGAGACTAATTCAAGCTTTTAAGCAGTTCAGTGGAGATGAGAACCTGAGTGATAAGGATTTGAGTCATTTTATATTAGGGGTGGGCGGAATTTGCGAAATCCACTTTCTCAAGTTATTGCGAAAATGTTAAAAATTATCGCAAACACGTGGAAATATCGCGAAGATGCAGAAGTTTTTTCCCGCATGTTCGCGAGATTTTCTGCATGGTTGCGGCTCGCCAACTTACCCATGTGGTTGCTCGCGGGCGTGGCCATCTTGTTTTCAGTTGTCTCGCGGTGCATGATCGCGAGTAGAAAGACGTGATCGCGCGACGCATGACGTCACTGTGGGCGCGAACTGTCGCGAGACAGAGCAAATGGCTAAAAACAATACAACATCTCATGGAGAACGCGACCGGATCAAGAAAACTTGTCGGCGAACGCAGGGATTCAGGTAAGGCGATCGCGCGCGCGCGAGAATGTATTATTTTACAGCACGAGCAAGAACCAAATTATCGCTAAGTTGCGGAATGCGGAAATTTTGACATTTTTGCGCTTTCCGCGGAATGCGATAATGTAAAATTATCGCAATTTCCGCGAACAGAACGAAATTTTCGCCCAGGCCTATTTTATATACAGATTTGTATATGGTTTACGCCCAGAAATTGGTGACATGATAAAACAGCATACAGTTGATTGGCAGAATAAGAAAATAGATGAAGTATTGAGACATGCTAAATATTTCAGTGACGAAATTAAGGCTAAACAGCGAAAATTAAAAGAAAAGGCAATGTGGGCACAAGTAAAGGTAGCTGAAAGGCAGGAAGCTCAATTGGTCGAACAAGCAAATAACCCAGGAACTAGACCGAGATTTGGCCCAGGAAAAGGGAAAGGTAATATAGAAGAAGCTAAAAAGAAGTTTCCATGCCATAATTGCGGTAGGTTAGGGCATTGGAAATCCGAGTGTAAATCTCCTCCAAGTACTACTAATGAAAATGCATAATTGAATCCGCAGGTGCAGAATGAGGTGAGTGGTCAACTGCAGCAACAGCAGCAGGTGGTTACTTCACAGAATCAGGTGCCAAAAACACCTTTCCCGCAGAGCAGAAACACTCAGAAGTATAGTAGTGAATCAGAATTCTACAATGAAGAACAGGTAAATAAACCGCCACACGCTCACGCTGTTTCACAGTATTGGCTGCAACGTGATGAGAGTGACTCAGAGGAATGCTATTGACGGTGCCGAAAGGAGGAAGAAGAGTGCGTACTTGGTGCAACTCTAGAAGTAGACCAGACAGGACCATTTGTAGATGGGAAGGTTAATGATGAAAATATTACTTTCCTAGTGGATACTGGTGCTACTCGATCAACTGTTAGATCAGCTGATGTTAAGAATCTTCCTCTTTCGGATGAAACAATCCAAGTGGTTGGTGTGTCCAACAGACAGATAAAAACATTTTTGACAGAACCAGTGAAAGTTAGTATAGGGAAATTTACAGAGATGCATCGCTTTGTTGTGTGTGACACCAGTCCAGTGAATTTATTAGGTTGGGACCTGTTGTGCAAGATGAATTGCACTATATTCTGTACTCCAGATGGAATAGCATTTGAAACACCAGATGAGGATGTGCTGTATAAAATGTCTATAGCTAACAGAGAAAATGAGGTAACTGAGACTTATGCAATATTCAACCCTGATGAATTACCTAAAGAACTAAAACAGTCAGTGAAGGCAGAAGTGTGGGATTTTACTGGAGAAGATGTAGGGTTAATGAGAAACGTAGATCTAGTCAAAATAACTGTGAAGGAAGGAATAAGCTATCCAAATGTCTCTCAGTACAGATTGACACCGGAGATAATTGAAGGGGTTACTCCAATAATTGAGAAAATGATCAAGCAAGGAATTTTAAGAGAAATTATGAGTAGTCCATGTAATTCACCGATAATGGGACTGAAAAAGCCTAATGGGAAATTCAGGATAGTGCAAGATTTGAGAAAGGTAAACAAAATTGTGGTATCATGCTGTCCCATTGTGCCAAACCCATCAGTAATTCTGTACCAGATTCCTCATGATGCGGAATGGTATACAGTAATTGATCTATGTCATGCTTTCTTTTCTATCCCATTGCACCATGACAGTCAGCCAATTTTTGCATTTCGTTTTGGAGAGTGGATTTTGGCATGGTGCCAAATCCCACAGGGGTATACAGAGAGCACCTCAATATTCAATCAGTTGTTGAAGAAATCTTTGGAAAGTCTGCAAATGCCTGAAAGTTCAGAACTAGTGCAATATATCGATGACCTGTTGGTGGCATCGAAAACACGTGAAGCTTGCGAGGTAGACACAATAGCACTACTGAATCATTTGGCAGACGGAGGATTGAAAGTGTCACCAGCAAAATTACAGTATTGTAAGAAAGAAGTACAGTATTTGGGACATAAAATCGAGAAAGGACTGAGGAAAATAACAATATACAGAATCAGAATTATAAAAGGAATGAGAGCCCCCATGACCCAAAGAGAGGTGAGAATGTATCTGGGAATGGTGGGGTACTGCCGTCAGTGGATTAGCAATTTTTCCCTGATTGCAAAACCCTTGGTACGACTAACAAGGAGTGATGTAAAAGATCCCCTTGAATTGAACAAGGAAGAATTGGCAGCATTCAAACGATTGAAAAAGGGTTTGTGTGAAGCACCAGCACTGGGCATGCCTGACTATGAGAAAGAGTTTGAGTTATATTGCAGTGAGAGAAATGGATGTGCACTCTCTGTGTTGATCCAGAAGCATGGAAGGTTGAGGAGACCAATTGCATATTTTTCCTCAATGCTTGACCCAGTGGCTGCAGCTTTACCTGGGTGTCTGAAAGCAGTGGCTGCAACATGTCGAAGTTTGGAGCAGAGTGAAGGTATTGTGATGGGATATCCGTTGAAAGTGTTTGTACCTCACGATGTGGCGATTCTTTTGACAAGGAGTCGTACTCAGTATATGACACATATTCGGCTGACTAAGTATGAGAAGGTCATATTAGGTGCAACAAATGTGAGCCTTGCGAGATGTGTGAATGTGAATCCTGCAACATTGTTACCTGATGCTGAGAATGTGGAAGTGAGAGATGAAGTAGATCATGATTGTTTGGACGTGCTTGAGTACTGCACAAAGCCACGACCAGATATAAAAGATGTACCTTTGCCAGAAAGTGATTTTGTGTTGTTTGTTGATGGGTCATGTTTGAGAACAGATGAAGGAGTGCTAAGCGCAGCATATGCAGTATGCACGGTTGCAGCAGTGATGGAAGCATCTTATTTGAAAGGAGTGAGGTCAGCCCAAGTAGCTGAGCTTGTTGCTTTGACCAAAGCATGCAAAATTGGGAAAAGTGTGAGAGTGACTGTGATAACTGACAGCCAGTATGGCTTCGGGGTTGTCCATGATTTTGGCCAGCTTTGGCTACAAAGAGGTTTCCTGACCTCAAGTGGAACCCCTATTAAGAATGCTGAAGTGGTTGGAAAGTTGATTGAGGCGATACAGCTGCCTAAACAATTGGCTGTGGTAAAATGTGCTGCCCATAGTCAAAGGTAGTGATTACATCACTACTGGAAACAGGTATGCGAATGATATGGCACAGTATTGTGCACGGAACCAGAATTCGGTCAATCGGGCCAAGGAGAGAGAAATGTTTTCTTGCTCAGTAATTTTTACTAACACTGTAGGAACTTGGGAAGAAGTGAGACAATTGCAGGAAGAGTCAGGAGATGAGGAAATGAAACAGTGGATAAAAGCAGGGTGTGCACCAAGAGAAAAGGACCGTGTGTGGGTCTATCGAGATGGAAGACCAGTGATGCCTGATAGCATGATGTCTACCATGGCACGGATGTATCATGGCCAGGGACACATAGGGAGAGACGCCATGATTAGGTCTTTTAAGCAGACCTGGTACAATCCGAAATTCAGACTTGTAGCAGAAAGCCTATGTCAGAGATGCCTAATATGTCAGCAATACAATCCTGGAAGAAAGACAGTGGTGAGTCTAGGAACCATAGGCCGAGAGGGTGGACCATTTACCAGAATGCAGGTTGACTTCATTGAAATGCCTCCATATAACAGACTGAGGTATGTTTTAGTTATAGTCTGCCTATTTTCTAGATGGGTGGAAGCATTCCCAACAAGAAGAAATGATGGGATGACAGTGGCATAGCTACTATTGAGAGAATTCATCCCCAGGTTTGGGTTCCCAGTGACTCTTGAATCAGACAGAGGAGGACATTTTCATAACGAGATTGTAAAATTGATTTGTGAAGCATTGAATGTACAACAGAAACTACATTGTGCCTACCGACCAGAGGCTTCTGGTGTGGTTGAACAGATGAATGGTACAATCAAAAACAGAATTGGGAAAATGTGTTTAGCCACTGGTATGAAATGGCCTGATGTCTTGCCTCTAGTTTTAATGACAATTCGAGCAATACCAGACAGAACCACAGGGTTAAGTCTTCATGAAATAGTCATGGGACGAGCGATGAGGCATGTGTACATTCCAGTCAACAAGCTGATGACAATAACTGATGACATGGTGTTGGAATACTGTAAAGGCCTGGCTGATGCAGTTCATTCTGTGTTTCATCAGGTTGGAGCGGATGCCACCACCCTTGAAAGGAAGGCAGCCCATGATCTGAGCCCAGGAGACTGGGTAAGGATAAAAGTCCACAGAAGAAGGAATTGTTTGGTTCCAAGGTGGGGAAAACCAAGACAAGTCATTCTGACCACAACAACAGCTGTGAAGTGTGCTGGAGTGAAAAACTGGATCCATGCCAGCCATACTTTGAGGATACCAAATCCAGTTGACAGCAAAGGAAAAGAGTACTATGACGAATCAGAGTCAAGTACTGAATCAGATAACGAAGAGCCAAAGACACAAGAAAATCCTGAAAGGGGGGAAAAAGAATCTGATCAAATATTAGTCCCCAGAAGTATCTCTCTGAGAAAACGATTGCAGATTTCTGATATCAGTTCAGATTCTGAAGACGAACAAGGGAGACAAGGTCCCAGAAAAGAACACAGAAAGAAAAAAGAAAAAGACAATGAAGAAGCAGTAAAATAAATCAGAGAGAAGGAAGTTTCAGATGAAAGACCAGGAGAAATTCCGCCTGAGATAATAGATCAAAGTGAAAAAGGGACAGGTACAGAGAGAGAGGGACAGATTGCGGAAGTCCCCCGAGGAGGTGTAGGGAACTGCAACATCCAGCTAGGTGAAGGGACAAGTAGCCAGCAGGAAGATTGCGTGTCGGAGACCCGAGGAGGGACAGAAGTAGGCAAAACAGTGGTGGAAAAAAGAGTTGTCGAAAAGAAAAAGCAAGTTGAGACAGAATCTGAAGAGAGTGAAAATGAGATACCAGAAGGACGAGTTCTAAGAAAAAGGGCTTGGAGAGAAGAAAAGAATAATAAAGAAAGTAAACAGAAAAGAGTCAAAAAAGACGAAGTGTGGCCAAACAAAATAAAGAGATTGAGATATCGGCTGACACGAGTGAAATCACCAAGAGCAGATCAGGTGAATGAAGTGACAAGCCAAGAAAAATCAAAAGAAGTGAAACTACTCAAGACAAGGAAGAAGGAAAAAGAACAAGGAAACCTAACCAGAAGTATAAGTCACCGAAATGGACGTACGTGGCACTGCCTGAAACGGAAGAAGAGGCAGATAGTCAAGGAAATCCAGAGGAGGCTGTACTGAAAGTGGTTGAAGATGAGGAAGAAGCAGGAATCCTGAGAGTTATCTTATCCAACATTGGAGGAGAATAAACGGAAGATCAGGAAATTCTGTATTTGGATGAACAGAAAGAAGTGAAAAACGATGAAATGCCAAACTGAGAAAATATAGAAAACTACTGATGAAGAAATAATAATTGAATCAAACAATAGATACTGGTAGAACTAAGTAGGGCCTTAGAGGCCTAAGATTAGAAATCTGGTTGCGAAATAAAGAGCCTAAGTCAAAAGACACAGTCCAAATTAACAAAGATGGCTAACATAGATAATAGCAAAAGTAGATGCACATTCATGAAGAGATGGTGTAAAATGTGTTGTTGTTGTACAGGATTAATAATGCTTCTATGGAGCATACTTGCTCTGTTGATTTCTTTTAAGGTCACTATAGATAAACTAGAAGGACACACTGAAAATATTACTAACATAAAGAAGATTCCCAAAGTAGTTCCGACTAGAATAGATAATAATTATTTACATAAAGATAGGTCTATTAATGATTTTTCAAATAATGTGTTCTCAAAGTTATTGTATGAATATGTAAAGACCATGGACGTAAGGAACTGGTACGTATGCATGCAGTTACCTGCATCTGTGTCAGAGGGAGTGACTTATCATCACCTTCCAGCAACGTATGGAATAGCACGTAGTGTGATAGCAAGCTTATTTTATGAGACAGGTAAATTAGAATATTATTTTTCAGATGTAGATAACATTTTTGCGCAAGTACCTGCTAATAACAAACTAAACAAAGTAAGACCTGCTAAGGTATTAGGCAAATTTTTCTTAGTAACTAAGGAGCTAACATTAGAGTATATATTTAAAAATAATTTGACATGCAGTTTGAAGAATGAAGAAAGGACATTCCTAGACATTGTCAAGGAAAGGAGATTGAACATGCGAAGAAAGGCATCTGAAGGAAAAGGGGAGAAAACAGTCTGGGATGTAGAAATAGAAAAACATATGACGGGAGAGTCTAATCCAACTTTGGCTCTAGATTGGCCTCAGAAAGAAAAACTGTGTATAAGAAGAAATCAAACGGCGTACGATAATCATTTTGTAGGGAATAGTGAGTGCCATGATACATACCGAATCATAGGTGGATGGGGATTTAAAGGTGGAAGAGATTCAGTTTTCCCTGGACTATATTTTATCTGTGGGAACAGGGCATATTATCATTTGCCAGACCATTGGTATGGCACATGTTACGTAGGCCTGGTTTTTCCAAAAATCTTTCACATGGACAGAGGTAAAGATGGTATACATAGGTTAGGTAATCATTTAGTACGTAGTAAAAGAGAATCTTGGGCAGAAATTGTAGGTGACATTTTTGGAGCATTGATACCAGCAGTGGGAATATCTCTGAATGCGAACAATATTAGAAAATTATCAACAGTAGTGGATCGCTTGTCAACAAGCACCGCTGGAGGATTCTTATTGGTTAATACTGAAATGGTTGCCATGTGTGCTATGGTAATGCAAAATCTACTTGCCCTTGATATCTTATTGGCAAAAGAGGGTGGAGTCTGTGGAATGCTGAGAGTTTAACATTGTTGCACTTACATTCCAGATGAAAGCAAGGATCTGAAAGTTTACATTAAAAATATTACTGAATTGCATGACGAAATGGTACCACTGGAGGTTGAAGGTGTTTGGGAAAAGATTGGGAAGAAAATAGCTGCTATTAAAAATTTCTTAGTGAAAATAGGTAGTGCATTCATAGGTAAAATATTATTCCCATTAACTTGTGTGATTTGTGTGTTATTATTATTAAGATTAGGATGTATGTGTTGTAAAAACAAGAAAACAAAGAACAAAATAAAAAGAGAAAAACTAAAAAGAAAAAATGATCCAGATAGTGATTTAACAGAGATAACTTTAGAAGAGTGGAAAGAAAGTTTGTATAAAAAGGCAAAAAGAGATGAAGAAGAAACTGAATTATAATTAAGAGCAAGAATACATTTCAATTTTCCATAAAAGGGTGAATAAATTTAGTGTTGTGGTGGTGATAAAATCACCAAAGGGGGGATTGCTGGAGTGAGGTTTTCTTTAAAAATTGTATACCCTCTCCATTTTTGCATGTGTAGATTAATAAGAATAATTAATTGATAGTAATTGTACTAATTGTTTGCTGTGTGAATTGACCAACATTACTAATATGAGAAATATACGTGGGAATTGCATTTGCATGGCCTAATTAATAACGTAAACTAATTTCGTATGCATATTAATAATTGATGTTAGACCTGGCATCATTGGCATGAGTCTCTCCTCCATTTATTTCTGTTTGCCTCCTCTGTTTACGATGTTTTTGCTGGATTATTGCTTTGGGCACTGTGCCACCGCTGATCAGTGCCACAGTGCAAGTGCTCCCTATGTTAAATTGTTATATTGATTGGTGTTACCATGATTGGCTTGGTTGACTTACTGTTCAGACCCTAGTCTAGTGCACTGCGTGTGCCAAGGGCGTGTAAGTTAACTGCTGCTGGTGGGCTTGCAGCACTGATTGTGCCACCCACAGAAGCAGCGTGTAAAATGTGTCTCAGGCCTGCCACCGCAGCGCCTGCGTGCAGTCCCTGACTGCCATGTCGACTTGGTAAGGAAACCCACTTACCAGTCTCTAAACCTTCACTTTGCCACATTTTAGACACCTCTATGGTAGGCCCTAAGGCAGGGTGCATTGTTGGTAAAAGGTAGGTCATGCCCGGATGTGTGTGGCTTGACCTAATAGTGAATTACAGCCATTTTCGTTTTTCACTATTGAAGGGCTACCTGCCTCCAATAGGCCAGACTGGGCAGACTGATTATTAACTCCATTATAATCTATCTGACTCAGGGAGCATGGTAGCAAGTCGAGTTTAGTATCCCTGAACTCAGAATTTAATAACACACCCTTTAGGATGGATGGTTTTTAAATTCTATGTTTGAAAATAGCACTTTTAGAAAGTGGCTATTTTCTTGTCCAACTATCTATCGGTCTCTGCTGGTTTGGTGTGTGTGTCAGGGGCTGGGTGGCTCCAGAGGTCTGAATGAGTCAGTGTGGGGTGAATGGGGCGTTTACACATAGAGTGAGGGAAGAGTAGCCTGCCCTGCCTGACACAATACTGGCTCCGCCTCCTGCTGGGCGGCTGAGGACTCTGCCCTGCTCAGTGAATAGGCCAGGTGCCTCTGCCTGGCAACACCCACAACAAACCTGAGATGGTGGGAATCTCCCTGCTTGGACAAAGGGAACAAAGGGAAAAAGGGGTATAAGAGAAGGACCCCTGAACCAAGAACTCAGATCACTTCTGACAAGGAAACCTGTACCAAGGACAAGAAGCCTGCTGATCTAAGGACTTGCCTCCCCTTTCTGCCAGAGTGCTGTTTTGCTGTGGAGGAACCTGAAAGCTGCTTCTTTATTTTTGCCAAGGAACAAGGAGAGAGGAACTTGGTGTGTACTCTCTGAACACTTGCTAGGAAATCTCCAAGGGCTGGAAGAGTGCCAGTCTCCTGCTGAAGTCACAGGGCCAAAGGACTTCACCATTTGCTGAATTGCTGGAAAGTGTTGTTTCCAGTACACAAGGGAAAATCTGCAGTCTCGACGCCGCCGACGCCGCCGAATCCAGCTCGACATCGTGAGTAACGGCTCCAGTGTCCCGAGCCTTCGACGCCGGCCGCCGGGCCCGATCGACGCCAGCAGCAACGCCAGTGAGCAGTGGGTATCGGCCCCGGCTCCAAGTGACCCCGTCTCGACGCCGGTATCGACGCCAGTGAGGAGTGAGTATCGGCTCCACCTCCAAGCGACCCCGTCCCGACGCCGCTGCTGAACGCATCGACTCGACGCCCTTCTCGACGCCGTGAGCGCTGCTCCGGCCCGACATCCCTTGACACCGCTGCGGATTGACCCGACTCCGAGGCACGATCGACGCCGACCTCGACGCCGACATCTCGACGCCGTGGATCATCGTTTTCTTCGTTTCTCAAGGTACTGTACTTGTGGGGTCTGTTGCAACTCCAGGCTCGACGTAGCGCTCCTCGCGGTCGACGCCGAACCTTGGGAATCTTGTAGACTCGACGTCGTGTGACTCCTGTGGGGGTTACATTGTTGCCAAAGAACTGTGCTCAGAAGAATACTTTGCTAAAGAACTATTTGCCAAGAAGAAACCTTACCTGAACTATTATTTTTCCTTCCAAAGAGTATTTATTAAGACTGTGGTATATTTTTGTCGTTATTTGGTCTTGTGCTAAGCCTTATATAAAAATACTATTTTTATAATAACTTCGGTGTCGTGTCCATCTGTAGTGTATTCACTTTATTACTATATGTGGTCATAAATGCTTAACACACTGCCTCTGAGATAAGCCTGCCTGCTCTGCCAAGCTACCAAGGGGGTAGCAGGGGTTATCTGAGTGTGTAATCCCCTTGCCCTGACTGGAGTTGGTAGGTCCCTATTTGTCAGAAGTGTATACCTCTGCCAACTAGAGACCGCCGGTTCTAACATTGGTGGTCAGCGGTGAGGATTTGAACTTTGCATTTATGACTCATGTGCAGTGATTAGTGTACGCTACATAGTGAAAGCAGACCATAACGCAGCCACAGTCTGTTTGGTAGGATATTCTATTTTTGTTCTCCGCTTTCCTGGAGCTTATTTTTTTAAAACACTGCCAGTTTTGACCATGGAGAATGCCGGAGCTACTACACCTGTGGAGATTGTTGTGGGGGAATTTGATAAGGAGAAGATAGATTCCTACACGCTAAAAGATCTAAAAAGATTTTGCAAGCAGTTTAAAGTTCCTACCACAGGTCTCACAAGGAAAGACGACTTCCTCAAAGCGCTGAAGGCCTGGTTAGAGGCCAGAAATCCCTCTGATCCGGTGGTGGTACCGGAAGAGGAAGAAGAAGAGGAAGAGGAAGAGCCCACAGGTGGGCCAGTGTCATCTCCAGGCAGTAGTGCGTCCTCTAGGAGCCTTTCCCCCCGAAGAATTAGAAGACAGGGAGAAGGAGAGGGGGTACAAGTTAGAAATGGCAAAACTTAAACTAGGAGGGCAGTTGGAATTAGAGAATGCAAGAAGCAAGAGAGAAGCTGAAATGGAGAGCAAAAGATTAGATTTCGAGAGAGAGAAATTAGCGTTTGAACGTGAGAAGATGGTGAGGGAGATGGAGCTTAAAACTAAGAGTTTAGAGTTGAATCCCTCTGGTGGCAGCACTCCATCCGTGCCTGCAGAAAGTAGGTTTTATTTTCCTAAGGATGTGATCAAAGATTACAGTAAGAATGAAGATATTAGCCAATGGTTTAAAGCGTATGAGTTAGCATTGTTGGCCCACCGGGTCCCTGAGAAAGATTGGGGAACGGGGTTGTGGAGCCGCTTTACAAATGAAGGGAGAGATACCTTGTTGAGCCTTCCTGCTGAGGATAGGATGTCTTATACTCATATGAAAGATGCTTTAATGCTGAGATATGGCCTAACTCCAGAAAAGTACAGACAAACCTTTAGAGAATGTAAGAAGTTGCCTGGTACTACGTGGGTTGAATATGTGTCTTTTTTCTGCAGAACCATGGATGGTTGGATAAAGGGTAGCAAGGTTGATAGTTATGATGCTCTTTATGATTTGTTTGCTTGGGAGCATTTGTCTAATAACTGTTTTCCAGAGCTACGCCAGCACCTTGTTGATAGCAAGATATCTAACCCTAGAAAACTTGCTGAGGAGGCGGACCGCTGGGTCAGTACCAGGGTCCACAAGGGTCCAGTGGGAGACTCAGCCAAAGGTGGGCAGGGTCCCCAGCAGAAGAGTGGGGGGGACAGGGGTAAACAGAGGGAGTTTCAGAAAGGGCCCCAAAGTAGTCCCCAAGGGAACCAAGGGAAGGGTTCCCAGCCTCCCCCTGTAAAGAAGCCAGAGGCCCCGACAGGTAAACCTGTTCACAGGGGCCCCATGACCTGCTATGCCTGTAAGCAGGTGGGACACCGTTATTATGATCCCCAGTGTCCCATGAAGGATTCAAATGCACCGCCGCGTGCACCCCCTCGTCAGGTAGCGAGTGTAGCCCTGGGAGGGGATGAGATGGGTGCCCCCGGTGGGTGGGGTCCCGCAGAAATGTCCCTGGTCTCTTTAGGAGACGTGGAAATGGTCCCTCCAACCCCTCTGCCTAGTAACACTAAGAAATATAGGCAGTGGGTGACCATTAATGGCCATAGGGTGGAAGCTCTCAGAGACACCGGAGCGAGTGTGACAGCTGTCAAGTGTCACTTGGTGTCCAGAGAGCAGGTGGTCCCTCATGCATTCTACCCCGTTGTAGCTGCTGACAACTCACAGAGTCAGTGTGAGGTAGCTCAAGTTCCCTTTGAGTGGGGGGGGGTCTCAGGTACTCTTCAGGTTGCTGTGAGGCCCGCCATGCCTGTTGATTGTCTCCTGGGCAATGATTTGGAGGACTCCCCTTGGGCTAAGGTGGAGAGAAAATCGCATCTGGAAATGTTGGGTCTGCCTGAGTGGGTGTGTGCGACCACCCAGTCCATGTCAGTCAGTAAGGGTGTTGATGGGGCCCTGGAGCCTGAAAGGATGGCCCAGGTCCCAACCGTGAAGAGAAGAGGCAGGGGGCGCGGGAAACCGTCCCCCATCGTTCCTGCGGTCCAGGAGGGAGCAGACCCTGAGGGGGATGCCCTGGAACCGACAGGAGAACAAGTGGCCGAACTGGGAGACCTGCCCGAGCTGACCCATTGGCAGCAGGATGGTGGTCCCTCCAGGGAGGAATTTTGTGCTGAACAGAAAGTGTGCCCTTCTCTTGTGGGTATGAGGCAGCAGGCCTCAGCCCAAACGACAGGTGATCAGTCAGGATCACATTGGGTCTACTGGGAGAACGACCTCCTGTATAGCGAGCCTAAGGCTGCTGAGCCTGGGTCAGCCCGTGTGCTGGTGGTACCCCAGCGCTTCAGAGCCTTCCTACTGGGGTTGGCTCATGACGTTCCGTTAGCTGGACATCTGGGGCAGGACAAGACCTATGACAGGCTTGTCACCCATTTTTATTGGCCCCAGATGAGAAGGGATTCAGATATCCATTGTAGGACATGTCAAACTTGCCAGGCAAGTGGGAAAAGTGGGCGGAAGCAGAAGGCTCCCCTCCAACCTTTTCCCGTCGTCAGTACCCCCTTTGAGCGAGTGGGAATTGACATTGTGGGGCCACTGGACCCCAAGACAGCCATGGGCAACAGGTTTATCCTGGTCTTGGTGGACCATGCCACCCGGTACCCGGAAGCCATCCCTCTCCGCACAGTGACGGCCCCCGTGGTGGGACGGGCACTGATGGGTGTTTTCTCCCGCATGGGGTTCCCCAGAGAGGTGGTGTCAGATCGGGGCACCAACTTCATTTCGAATTATATGAAGTCTCTGTGGAAGGAGTGTGGGGTAACCTACAAGTTTACCACTCCTTACCACCCTCAAGGTAATGGGCTGGTTGAGAGATTCAACCAGACCCTAAAGGGCATGATCATGGGTCTTGAAGAACCAATGAGGCGTAAATGGGACGTCCTCTTGCCATGCCTGCTGTTTGCTTACCGTGAGGTGCCACAGAAGTCTCTAGGGTTCAGCCCCTTTGAGCTTTTGTATGGTCACCCGGTAAGAGGACCTTTGAGTCTGGTTAAAGAAGGCTGGGAGCAATCTCCCAGGAAACCTCCCCAGGATGTATATAGTTACATGCTGGCCTTTAGGAACCAGACTCGGCGCTTCAGAGATCTTGCTCAGGCAAATCTGGAGGCCAGCCAGGAAGAGATGAAGCGGTGGTACGATCAGAATGCCACTCTGGTTGAGCTTCAACCTGGTCAGAAAGTTTGGGTCATGGCCCCTGTGGAACCTTGTGCGCTCAAGGACAGGTGGACTGGACCATTTGAGGTTGTGGAGAAAAAGAGCGATGTCACCTACTTGGTGGACTTGAAGTCTCCCAGGAACCCCTTAAGGGTCCTGCATGTCAACCGGTTAAAGCCCCACTTAGAAAGGTCCGAAGTGGGCATGGTCCTTGCCACCGATGCTGGGATGGAGGAGGAGAGTGAGCCTCTTCCTGACCTCCTGTGTGCAAAAGAAAAAGATGGGTCAGTGGATGGTGTTGTCCTCTCTGACACACTGACCCCTGAGCAGCAGCAAGATTGTCGCCATCTGTTGGTACAATTCCCTGATCTGTTCTCCTTAATCCCTGGTGTCACTCAGTGGTGTGTCCATGATGTGGACACTGGGGACAGCACTCCTGTGAGGCACAAGGCCTACAGGGTGACTGAAAAGGTCAGAGCATATATCAAGGAGGAGGTCTCCAAGATGTTTGCCTTAGGGGTGGTTGAGTCCTCTAGCAGTCCTTGGGCCAGCCCAGTGGTCTTGGTCCAAAGGCTGCAGCGCCTGGTGCTTCACCAGAACTTCGGTTCTGTGTGGATTACCGAGGACTCAATTCGGTCACCAAGACTGACGCGCACCCCATCCCCAGAGCTGATGAGCTCATCGATCGGTTGGGGGCTGCCCGGTACCTTAGTACGTTTGATCTAACGTCTGGGTACTGGCAGATCGCCTTGACTGATGGGGCAAAAGAGAGGTCTGCATTCTCCACACCAGACGGGCACTACCAGTTCAGTGTGATGCCCTTTGGGATGAAGAATGCCCCTGCCACATTCCAGAGGTTGGTTAACCAGGTATTGGCTGGGCTGGAAGATTTCAGCGCCGCCTACCTGGACGATATAGCAGTGTTCAGCGCCAGCTGGGAGGAACACTTGCGCCACCTCCAGGAAGTGTTGTTGGCCCTGCGCAGAGCAGGCCTCACAATCAAGGCTAGTAAGTGCCAGATTGGGCAGGGTTCAGTGGTGTACTTGGGGCACCAAGTAGGGAGCGGCAAGGTGGCCCCCCTGCAACCCAAGATAGATACCATCCTGGCTTGGGAACCGCCCAAAACCCAGACTCAGGTGAGAGCCTTCTTGGGTCTCACGGGTTACTACAGGAGGTTTGTCAAGGGGTATGGCAACATTGTGCACCCCTTGACCTCACTGACTTCCAGGAAGCAGCCGAGACTTGTGATCTGGACTGACGCCTGTCAGAACGCCTTTGACACCCTGAAAACTGCAATGTGTACAGCACCGGTCCTCCAGGCACCCGACTTTTCAAAAGAATTCATTGTCCAGACAGTCGCTTCAGAGCATGGTGTGGGGGCTGTTCTAGCACAGATGAATGAGGAGGGCCGAGACTTACCTGTAGCCTTCATCAGCCGGAGGTTACTTCCCAGGGAACAAAGGTGGAGTGCGATAGAGCGTGAGGCATTTGCTGTGGTCTGGGCGCTGAAGAAGCTAAGACCCTACCTGTCTGGGACTCACTTCCGGGTTCAGACAGACCACAGGCCCCTCAGATGGTTAATGCAGATGAGGGGTGAGAACCCAAAACTGTTGAGGTGGTCCATTTCCCTACAGGGGATGGACTTTACGGTGGAACACCGCCCTGGTACAGATCACGCCAATGCTGATGGTCTGTCCAGATTTTTCCGCCTTAGTGATGAGGACTCCCTGGGTGAAGGGTAGTTCTCCCCACATTTCAGCTGGAGGGGACACGTGTTAGACCTGGCATCATTGGCATGAGTCTCTCCTCCATTTTTTTCTGTTTGCCTCCTCTGTTTACGATGTTTTTGCTGGATTATTGCTTTGGGCACTGTGCCACCGCTGATCAGTGCCACAGTGCAAGTGCTCCCTATGTTAAATTGTTACATTGATTGGTGTTACCATGATTGGCTTGGTTGACTTACTGTTCAGACCCTAGTCTAGTGCACTGCGTGTGCCAAGGGCGTGTAAGTTAACTGCTGCTGGTGGGCTTGCAGCACTGGTTGTGCCACCCACAGAAGCAGCGTGTAAAATGTGTCTCAGGCCTGCCACCGCAGCGCCTGCGTGCAGTCCCTGACTGCCATGTCGACTTGGTAAGGAAACCCACTTACCAGTCTCTAAACCTTCACTTTGCCACATTTCAGACACCTCTATGGTAGGCCCTAGGGCAGGGTGCATTGTTGGTAAAAGGTAGGTCATGCCCGGATGTGTGTGGCATGACCTAATAGTGAATTACGCCATTTTCGTTTTTCACTATTGAAGGGCTACCTGCCTCCAATAGGCCAGACTGGGCAGACTGATTATTAACTCCATTATAATCTATCTGACTCAGGGAGCATGGTAGCAAGTCGAGTTTAGTATCCCTGAACTCAGAATTTAATAACACACCCTTTAGGATGGATGGTTTTTAATTTCTATGTTTGAAAATAGCACTTTTAGAAAGTGGCTATTTTCTTGTCCAACTATCTACCGGTCTCTGCTGGTTTGGTGTGTGTGTCAGGGGCTGGGTGGCTCCAGAGGTCTGAATGAGTCAGTGTGGGGTAAATGGGGCGTTTACACATAGAGTGAGGGAAGAGTAGCCTGCCCTGCCTGACACAATACTGGCTCCGCCTCCTGCTGGGCGGCTGAGGACTCTGCCCTGCTCAGTGAATAGGCCAGGTGCCTCTGCCTGGCAACACCCACAACAAACCTGAGATGGTGGGAATCTCCCTGCTTGGACAAAGGGAACAAAGGGAAAAAGGGGTATAAGAGAAGGACCCCTGAACCAAGAACTCAGATCACTTCTGACAAGGAAACCTGTACCAAGGACAAGAAGCCTGCTGATCTAAGGACTTGCCTCCCCTT
The DNA here is from genome assembly GCF_964204655.1 of Triturus cristatus. Lineage (NCBI taxonomy): Eukaryota > Metazoa > Chordata > Amphibia > Caudata > Salamandridae > Triturus > Triturus cristatus. The sequence goes on from NC_140591.1 coordinate 1,251,977,282, forward strand.
TCTGCCAGAGTGCTGTTTTGCTGTGGAGGAACCTGAAAGCTGCTTCTTTATTTTTGCCAAGGAACAAGGAGAGAGGAACTTGGCGTGTACTCTCTGAACACTTGCTAGGAAATCTCCAAGGGCTGGAAGAGTGGCAGTCTCCTGCTGAAGTCACAGGGCCAAAGGACTTCACCATTTGCTGAATTGCTGGAAAGTGTTGTTTCCAGTACACAAGGGAAAATCTGCAGTCTCGACGCCGCCGACGCCGCCGAATCCAGCTCGACATCGTGAGTAACGGCTCCAGTGTCCCGAGCCTTCGACGCCGGCCGCCGGGCCCGATCGACGCCAGCAGCAACGCCAGTGAGGAGTGGGTATCGGCCCCGGCTCCAAGTGACCCCGTCTCGACGCCGGTATCGACGCCAGTGAGGAGTGAGTATCGGCTCCACCTCCAAGCGACCCCGTCCCGACGCCGCTGCTGAACGCATCGACTCGACGCCCTTCTCGACGCCGTGAGCGCTGCTCCGGCCCGACATCCCTCGACACCGCTGCGGATTGACCCGACTCCGAGGCACGATCGACACCGACCTCGACGCCGACATCTCGACGCCGTGGATCATCGTTTTCTTCGTTTCTCAAGGTACTGTACTTGTGGGGTCTGTTGCAACTCCAGGCTCGACGTAGCGCTCCTCGCGGTCGACGCCGAACCTTGCGAATCTTGTAGACTCGACGTCGTGTGACTCCTGTGGGGGTTACATTGTTGCCAAAGAACTGTGCTCAGAAGAATACTTTGCTAAAGAACTATTTGCCAAGAGGAAACCTTACCTGAACTATTATTTTTCCTTCCAAAGAGTATTTATTAAGACTGTGGTATATTTTTGTCGTTATTTGGTCTTGTGCTAAGCCTTATATAAAAATACTATTTTTATAATAACTTCGGTGTCGTGTCCATCTGTAGTGTATTCACTTTATTACTATATGTGGTCATAAATGCTTAACACACTGCCTCTGAGATAAGCCTGTCTGCTCTGCCAAGCTACCAAGGGGGTAGCAGGGGTTATCTGAGTGTGTAATCCCCTTGCCCTGACTGGAGTTGGTAGGTCCCTATTTGTCAGAAGTGTATACCTCTGCCAACTAGAGACCGCCGGTTCTAACAATTGACAATTAGAGATTGCATGATTATATGTTGCTTTCGTGATGTATTTGTGATTTGTGCATTATTAATGTGAATATAACCCGCATTAAGTGCTGCTTCTGCTAGATAAATACACACACATATGGGTATTAGTAAGGGGATAACATTTTATTAGTCATTTCCATGTATTAATTTCATTTTTGTGTTTCTTTGCTTAAGTTTACCATTTGGTGGCCACAAAATGGCCGACATCCCTATTTGACGAACACAATTCCATTATGAAGGTTTCTGGGTGAAGTGCGCATGCGTCACCATCAGCTGCAGTGGCCTTTGGACGACCCTAACTAAACTGTGCCACCCAAGAACACATCGGGCTACCAGCCAGCTGCTCTGAAAGAAACAATGAAAAGATACTATTCCGAGGAGAAAATAAGAACTATATCTAAAGACACATTATCCGTATGGGAAAGCTGTTGAACCAGTTTAAACGGACCAATTAGAAACGTTCAAAATATCATTTGTTACTCTTTGGAATGTAATTTTACTATAAAAATGTTAGAATAGAGAGGTTGAAAAGCAAGACCCTTCAGAAGATTTTCGATTTCCTGATGTTATGCTGACGGAGAGGATGGTGACACTGCAGGACAGCTGTTTCCTAAGACTCTGACAGTATGAACTGATGACCAAGATTTTGACTTAGAGGACGACTTTTTGCCAGGATAGGTAACTATGATGGCCTACTGCTTGATTAAATTTGAGACTCGATTTCCAATTATTTAGATAACATTTGAGATTTATTACATTAACTGTGTTGGGTCGTTATTATGAAAATGTATTTATGTAAATAAGTTATAGATTTTGTTATCACTCCAACCTGCAGCTAGCTGATCCATGGCCTATTAGTGGGAGAAGTGCTAAAAAGTGAAGTTTAGGCCTTTATGAATAGGGATATATGAGTACTTCTTCCATTACAGCGAATGGAACAATCGCCTCCTTGGAAAGAGATTATTAGAAGGATGACTGTTGGTGTTATGGGCCCCACCAGCGAATGTAGTGATTGAGAGTGATCTATGATCTGTGATGAAGGGAGGGATTTTGCATTCCGCGCTGCATCAGCTGCATATAGTTTTATTTGATGTTGTTTTGTTTTAATAAAATGTTTTATATGTAAATCCATACATGACTAAGATTCTTATTTGTCCAACCTCACAAGCATCTTCTTATTAATAATTTTACAACATTATCCAATTTTTTACACTCCAGATTCCCTAACGTGACTGTAACATTTGTTTGCGTGAGTGAGAGGGGATGTCGGACAAGGAGCTCCTGCTGGGGGATGTCGGAGCAGTGTTGGGTGTCCAACCTTCATGATCGTTGCCTCCATTGCATCTGTTCTCAGAGACTTAAGAGGCGTCGGGCTGGCTCGTAGAAGAAGAGCTGCGAGCCGACTGGCAGGCTCATAGAGGAAGAACTGCGGGCAGTCAGTTCGCAGAGGGAGAGCTGCGGGCCAGCTCACAGAGGAACACCTGCGGGCCGACTGGTATAGGGAAAGGTGCGGGCCATCGGCTTCCAAAGGGATAGCTCCGGAACAGTGATGTGGGGAGAGGGACCGTGAAGAGCGTATCTCGCAGAGAGAAACCTGCAATATATTTCCAGTCTTGGCTTCACAGATACAACTGCAGGCCCGAGAACTCGCACCCGAAGAGCTGTGAGCTGACAAGTGGTTAGCAGAGGGAGACTTGCGGGCCCAAGAATGTTGTTGGAGGTATGCTGTTGATTGGGGAAAAGGGTGCGTTACCTGCTGATGTAGGGAGACGCAGAGTGAAAGGGGTATCTCGCACAGACAGAGCTCCGGTGTATTAAATTGCCCTCGGGACCTTTCTTTTATATTTTCACTCGATGCGAGGCTCAAGATGGCTGCTAACACTTCCTGGTTTGAAGTGCTAGCAGCCAATCAGAGAACACTTCCTGGTTTGAAGTGTTAACAGCCAATCAGAGGCAAGCTCGTGCTCGGGAGTTAGGCACCGTCCAGAAATATATCTCTCTTTTTTCCTTTAATATCTCAAAAACTACTGAATGTATTTACACCATTTCAACAAAAGTACACTTTCTGAACCAAGACCTTTCTCCCTGCCAAATTTGGTGTAATTCCGTTCAGCACTTTGACCTGTAGCCATGTCTAAAGTTTCCTATGGAAAATGCATTGAGAAAATACTTTTTTGGACTCCCCTTTTTTCTCAGCGCCCCCTTGACCGATCACCCTGTAATATGTCTTCGCAGCTGGATGACTCTGATCGTACGTCCAAATATCGCGCAATAAACTTGCTTTCAATCAACAACCAACCTTGCACGTCCTCAAAACACCCCTAAACTTTCAAGATAGGAGCTTTTTTGAAAATGTAATAAAGATTCGTCAAACGGTGCCAAAGTTATAAGCAAATGGAGGACACCAGGAGGGGGGCCGCGCAACCCCCTCCCAACATGAGTGAAGCCCTGGGTCTGTGGGGATCCCAGCGGGCCCCCGCAGCCCCAGTGAGCCCCGCTATTATTTGTTAAGAAATGCCCCCGGGACCTAGAACACCCCAGGGTCTCATTAAAATTAAACGCGGGAACCCACGACTCCAGCACAAATTGCGCCAATTGTTTTAAAAAAATGCTTTCTTTGGCCCTGAGGGTCCTTCTGGGACCCCCTGAGCAGGCCTAGGGGGTCAGGGTGTTTCTACCCTGCCCCCTTCTCTTGTTTTATGCCTTTGTTTCTCTGTTTTCTGGTGACTCGCTTCTACCGAGCCACAAGATGGCTGCCAACACTTCCTGGCTTAGAGTGTTGGCAGCCAATCACAGTGAAGCTCGTGCTTGGGACTTATGCTGCGCCCAGATATTAAAACTTTTATTTTTCTAATTTCGCAGCAACTACTGAACAGATATACACCATTTAAAAAAAAGGTCGCTTTCTGATCCAAGTACTACCTTTTTGCCAAATTTGGGGTAATTCTGTTCAGTAGTTTCGGATCTAGCCTTGCACAAAGTTTAATATGGGAAATTGATTTTTTGACTATTACTCTTTGAATTTCTCAAAAACTACTGAATGTATTTACACCATTTAAAAGAAAAGGTCGCTTTCTGAACCAAGCTCTACCTTTCTGCCAAATTTGGGGTAATTCCGTTCAGCAGTTCGGGCTGTAGCTCGTGCAAAATTTCCTAAGGAAATTAACATAGGGAAAACGTGTTTTGGACCCCCTTTTTTCTCAGCCCCCGTTTGACGAATCACCCCCAAACATCCAGGATAGGAGCTGACCTGGATAGACTATTTTTTTGGGAGAATTTCGCAAAGATTCGTCAAACGACGTTAAAGATATTAGCAAATCAAAAAATGCTTTTCCTATGGAAACTAGGTTGTAACTATAACTACCTACTGGCGACCGCCAGTAGGTAATATATTTATATCTATATATATATATATATATATATATATATATATATATAACCCGCAGGTGTGCTGGGGCGCACTTTTTCAAAGGTAAGTCACGTGACTGGATTTTGCCTACTACGTGCCCATTGTTTGAGGCCGCTCTGTAGGGTCCTGGGGTCCGGAACGGGGGATTTTTTGTGTATATAAATTGAGGAGCCTGATCCACTCGCGCTCCCAACCTACGAAGGAGAAGCTAATAAAGTGAAAAGGACGGCATGAGGAAGAGATTCAGGCAGGATGATTTCCTGCCATGATCGTGCTGCGAGATGGTGTTTACTTCCAAGTCTGCATTAAAAGGAGTACATGAAGACACTGTTCCAACTCACCTGACTGAGCCAAGGATTTCCCTGAACAACATCAGTGCTTCTGTTTAGAGGGAAAGTACCATCAAGGTAAAGAATATCGGAGGACTTCCAGTTGAACTGTGAACAACAAACACAATGGGACTTGTAGTAGGCAAAATCCAGTCACATGACTTACCTTTGAAAAAACACGCCCCAGCACACCAGCGTGTTACTTAATTTCATCTGTGAGCAAGGCAGAGAGCCGAAACGTTAGAATATGGAATGTGGTGCTGCTGTACCTGAAAAATAAACGTCATCTGCAGTATTGGGCCTCACTTTTTGTGCTACAGTGATGTAAGGATGGGCTGCTTCGTGCCCAGTGTGTGAGGCCACTCTGTAGAGTCCTGGGCTCCGGAACAGGGGATTTTGTGTGTATATGTATATATATATATATATATATATATATATATATATATATATATATATATATATATTATCTACTGGCGGTCGCCAGTAGATAGTTATAGTTAGGACCGTGTTTCCATAGGAAATCCGCAACATTCTATTTGGAATAACTTTGGCGCCGGTTGACGAATCCTCGCGAAATGTTCAAAATAGGTGGGGCGCTCCGCTCCGCTCCTACCCTGAAAGTCTCGGGGGGATTCGTTAAGCGGGGGCTTAGAAAAAACGGGGTTCCCAAAACGCGTTTTCCCCATGCAATTTTCCATAGGGACCTTTAGTCCAAGGTACAGCCCGAACTGCTGAACAGAATTACTTGAAATTTGGCAGAGAGGTAGTCCTCAGCTAAGGGAAGTGCCTTTTGCAGGTCTGGTGTCAATCTTGTCAGTAGTTCCTGAGAAAATCAAAAGTAAAATCATATATACATGTGGGCGGAGCCTAACCACACATCTCATCCTGAGATCTGATTGGCTGTCAGCACTTCATCCCAAGAAGTGTTGGCAGCCATCTTGGGACCAATATACATGATAGCACCTCATTAAAAAGCATTGCAGTTAATAGAAGGTTTTAAGACTTTAGTTACATTATAAATCATTTGTTGATGGTACCATACTCATTTTAGGAATTGTGGTATGTTCTAAGGTGATTTCACCATGTGAAAAAGCCTTCTGCTGGGATATCATGATTGAGAGAAAAAAAAATTCTCATGCTTTTCCCACAGAGGTTTGGAAGGTGATCTATAAGCTAAACTGAGAGCTTATTTTCTGTAAATTCACATTATCTTTCTCAGTCATGTGAGAATGAAGTCTGACATTCTCAGTAAAACATGTACATCCAACAAAGGCAGAGACTGTCAGTTGATTCCTTTGTGTTCTACTGCTGCTTCCCAGAGTGTTCCAAAGAACAACTAGAGCGCTAACAGTCCTACTTATGATAAACGTATGGTACACCTGAAGCCATCTTGCTTGGATTAAAGTGGTAACTCTTAAAACATTTAATTTAAAAAGGAACACAATGAGGGGGTTCATTTTGCCATAGAAATTATAATTAATGCTGAAGAAAGAAAATGAGGGCACATTTTGAGTGACTTCTCAAATCCTCTTCTATTTCATTAAAAAATTCTGACATGCAGACTGAAACATGCACTTTCAATACCAGGAGCAGACTTCCCTGGTGAGCAGTAGCTTTACTACAGTGAGCTAATGAGCAAAAAGAGTGCTAACATTCTGAATTTATGGCAAATGTGTGACACATCTGAATGCCTTCTTGATGGAATCAAAGTAAAAAACTGAAAGTATTTCCTACTGAGGAGACTGCAGTAAATGAGGAAATTAGGAAACTTCATAACAAATAAGTCTCCCAAGATGGCCACCAGAGACAAAAGAGCCCAAATGTAGCCCAAATATCACCCAGATGTAGCCCAAGTATAGCCCAATGACAGAATGTCCCAGAGTGTTCTTAAAAACAACTAGAGCGCTTACTGTCTTCATTATGACAAAAGTATGGCACACCTGAAGCCATCTTGATTGGAATAAACTGGTAACACTTAAAACATTTAATTTAAAAAGGAACACAATGAGGGGGTTCATTTTGCCATAGAAATTATAATTAATGCTGAAGAAAGAAAATGAGGGCACATTTTGAGTGACTTCTCAAATCCTCTTCTATTTCATTAAAAAATTCTGACATGCAGACTGAAACATGCACTTTTAATACCAGGAGCAGACTTCCATGGTGAACAGTAGTTTTACTACAGTGATCTAATGAGCAACTAGAGTGCTAACTTTCAGAATTTATGGCAAATGTGTGACATATCTGAATACCTTCATGATGGAATCAAAGTAAAAAACTGAAAGCATTTCCTACTGAGGAGACTGCAGTACATGAGGAAATTAGGAAACTTCATAACAAATAAATCTCCCAAGATGGCCACCGGAGACAAAAGAGCCCAAATGTAGCCCAAAATCACCCAGATGTAGCCCAAATATAGCCCAATGACAGAAGTGTGAAAAACGCTTATTATTTTGTGTTTTTGCAGTGTTATATAGTGCAGACTTGTCAGGTATTGGAGTGCTTTACATGAGCATTGGTTATATCATACAAGAACAAATTCATTTTGGTTGTAGACATGGGGAGACTAAGTGATTTGACCAAAATCACAGAATGTCGAGCTGAAGCAGAAACTCCAACCTGGTTCCCCAGTTGCAAAGTCTGCAGTTCTGGAAGTAACACCACATCCTCTCCCCTAAGTGCAACATTTAATCAAGTGGTCAACTGGATAAAAAAACATAAAGATAACAAATAATTTAAAAGTGCTTTGTCGCTATTTGAAAACTCAGAAAATATGTCCTTATTTTAGTCTTTTAGAGCACTAACCATAATTTTGATGCCAATAAGACCCTCTCATATATATAATTTCTAAAGGAAATGCTCTAGGTATTAAAGTTTTGATTACATCAAGATGACGTCAGGCGTTCCACACTTTTGTAATAAATATAGAATGTTAGCAATCTAGTTGTTCATTAGGATACTGTTGAGAGGCAGAGGCCAGGGGCACGGACTCTGAAAATTGAAGGCAGGTAGGAGGGTGAAAATGCAACAATTTAACCACACTGAGTAGGCAGGAAGGGCCGTGGCAGCACAACAGACTATGGAGGGCAGTGGAAAGGGGGGCAGGGGCAACAAACCAACAATACAGGACTTGCAAGAGAGGCTGTGGCAATGTAATAGACCATTGTGGGCAGAAGGAAGAGGCAATGGTAGTACAACCATACATGCCAACAGACCCGATTCAGCCAGGAAACGTCCAATGTTTTTAAGCTCAAATGGGCAATGTAACTCAAAGGGGAAAATCAATACCACAGTTTTTTTTCAAAATCTCCCTTTTACCAAGTTCAAAATGTTCGCAAGTATGCTACATTGGATCATGGAAGGAAATGGGGTAGGGACATGGACTTGGATAACAGAGGACAGGAGGGACATGGAGAGGTGCACCAAACTGACCCTGCAGGGCAGGCATCAGGGTTTGCAGCAGCACAATACACCACACAGGGCATGCGGGACAGGAGTGCAGCACAACAATCCATAGAAAGCAAGAGGGAGGGGACAGGACCATGCACATGGACAACAAAGAACAGAGGGGCAAGAGGCAATGGTAGCTAGCTGACCATAATGGACAGACAAGAGAGAAAGCTGCAGCATAACAGACCATAAAGGGCAGGAGGGACGGATCAGGGGCATTACAATGGAACAGACAAGCCAGGAGGGAGGGAGTAGGGGTCTGCACATGTAAACAGAGGGCTTGGGGCAAGGGGGCAGGGCAGGAGCAGCAAGATAGCCATGGAGGTCAGGCAGGATGGGCACTAGAAGCAAGACACACCATGAAGAGCAACAGTGAGACTGTGATGGCATACACACAGACCATGGAGGGAAGGTGGGAGGGGGTCAGGGGCAGCTAACTGACCACACAGGGAAGGTGGGAGGGGCCATGGCAGCACAGAAGACCATGCATGGCAAGTGGGAGGGTTAGTGGCAGCACAATGGCTATGATGGGCAAGAAGGAGGGTGCAGGGGCATGCACAAAGGACAATGGAGGATAGAAGGGAGGGTCAGGACCTCTGCACAGACAAGAACGTTCAGGGGAAGGGGCCTCACAACAGACCGCACGGGGCAGGCAGGAGGAGCAGTTGCAGCACAACAGACCAGGGAGGGCAGAAGGGTGTGGCAGTACAATGGACCATGTAGGACAGGAGGAAGAGGATAGGGGCATGGCATGTGGACAGGCAGGGTGGAGGTGGCAGGGACAGGTTACAGTCATCTGACAATGCTAGGCAGGTGGGAGGGGAGTGACAGCTCAACAGAACACTCAGAGTAGATAGGAGTGGCAGGTCCGTGGAACATGGTGGGCAAAAAGGATGGAGCAGGGGCATGCACAAAGACATCGGAGGGCAGGGGGAAGGAGAATAGGGGCAGCAAGCTAAGCACAGAGTTTAAGCAGGAGGTCAATGATGGGGCATAGAATTGGGCAATGGAGGGCAGGAGGAGGGGACTGGTACATCATACTAAATTGAGGGCAGTGGCAGAACATCAGACCATGCATGGCAGGAGGGAAGTTGCTAGTCCATGGATTCACACAACAGAGGATAGGGAGGAGGGGGATGGGGCAGCAAGCTCAGTTCAGAGAAGGCGGGTATTAGGAACTTTCTTGTTTTTAAAACGTGTGTCTGTGCGAACTACTTAAAATATGAACAAGTATGCAGCATAATCTCACTTTTATTCAGGAAGAAGAGGACGTTTGTGACTGTGACTCCGGGCTCACTTGGCAGAAACACCCCCTGACCCTCCACCCCCTATCGCAAAATGTAATGCCCGTGAAAAGGGTAGGTGAACACAGTGTTATATAGAACATAGTCCTGAGAGCACGATTGAAAATGAAAACTAGATATAGTGTATGGTATAAACTATGCACCAAAAAGTGTGATATAAGATGAACTGGGCGTGAAATATAATATGCATGACATTGTGCGCAATGACAGATTCATTGGAGAGCGTGAGATAGCACAGGCACTAGCGCGTGCTATGCGATGTGCGCTTTGGAGTGTAATATGCACAGGGCAGTGTTGTGTAACCAAACTAGTCTCTAAAGTTGTAATATAAAATATGTGCTGGGGAGTGTAACGTTGCATATGCACTGTGACAAAGATATGGATCCCAGATTGTAATATGTATGGCATAGCACTGTGCGTTATAACATAGGCATCGAGGAAGGCACGTTAGATGGGGCAATATAACCCGTGCGAAGACAAGTGTGGCATGACATATTCACGGGGTGGTGTTACAGTGCACATGGGCTAGAGAGTGCATAGCATATGCACTAGCTAGTGGAATACAACACAGAGGTGTGTGGCACTCGACAGGCAATGGTGGGTGTAACACAGAATTGGGCTCTGCCAGGAGCGCGCTGTGACTCTCAAGTGATGTTCGTCCCCTTTCCAGAGAGTAAAATAAAAAGTATTACACATCCGGCAGTGGATGTGTGTTTTATTAACCGTGAGGGGGGTTTCTTACATAGTTTTGGTCGAATTTTTGTCGAATCCCCTTTGAATGGCTTGGTGTGCATGTGTATTAAATGTGCCCGTCAATAGCTACCCATGTTTGTATAAATAAACGACAAGGGTGTCTACCGGGATTCGGCACGGTAGGGCATCAGACATGTCAGAGCTTCACTAGTGGTGTAAATACATTCCACGTGGATTCATTGTATGCATAGTCGCCTTTTAATGAATATCACTCAAATCGTCATGGTGATAGGTACGTACGGTTTGTCCAGCATGTCCTAGGTGTGTCTATAAATATATATTTTTTAAAAATAATAAAAAACAGTGGCCGGCCCTGGGGATTGGGGTAAAAAAAATATAATTAGGAGACAGGCCCTAGGGGATGGGGTCATCAGGGCCAATAAATTAGAATAAGAAGGAGAACCACACAGCCCCCCTTCTTAAAAAATTAAAATAAATAAAAGACTGGCATTGTGCCGAGGCCACGCCCCCTCCTTGCAGCACTCTGCAAACGCGCCCCCTGGCGAATTGTAAGTTGGGGAATTAATTCCTCTTCAATACTGAGGGTCCCTGAGGGCCAACTAGCCCAACAGGCATCTCCAGTATGCGCCAGGGAGCTGCGCTGCAGACAGGTGTTCTGAGGCCAATCCCCTTTTTACACCTCTCTGCAACGCAGCTCTGTGGCGCTTACTGGAGGTACCTAGTGGTCTAGTTTGACCCTAGGGACCCTTAGGATTCAAGGGGACTTAATCTCTCAACTTAGAACAGTACAGGGCGCGTTTACACAGTGGTGAAGGGAGGGGACGGGGCCTGAGGTGACATGTGCAAACACACACTATGGCACGTTTTAAATTGGGGATATAATTTCCCTTCAATACTGAGGGCCCCTGGGGGCTAACTAGCCCACCAAGTGCTTCCAGTAAGCGCCACTGAGCTGCATTGCAGAGAGGTGGTCCAGGCTGTGCCACTTTTTACACCTCTCTGCAACGCAGCTCTGTGGCACTTACTGGAGGTACCTAGTGGGCTAGTTGGACCCTAGGGACCCTCAGGATTCAAATGAACTTTATCTCCCAACTAAAAACGGACACAGGGCGTGTTTACACAGTGGTGAAGGGAGGGGATGGGGCCTGAGTTAACATGTGCAAAAACGCCCTGTGTCCTGTTTTAAGAGGTAGTTTTAATCCCCCTGCCCTATTATATACTAAGGGCTTACAGAGGAGGTCATGCTAATCTCAGGGGGACCCCAACGCATAATGTTCCCTAGTGTATGTAGGTGTTTTCACTGTATTCTAAGTGTCTTTTAACATAGCACTGGCTCTAGGACTGGTTAGTCAGACTCAGTTACCACCAGTATCCGTCTGAAAAAGTTGAGGGTACAGGATGATTTTGCAACAAGGATTCTTTCTGCTCTTCTTTTTGTTCTTTCTGCACGTTATCCTTCTTCCTGCACTTTTCTTCGTCTTTGAGGACTTCTGTTGCTTCTTTCTGCACTTCTTTTTTTTCTTTCTGTGCATTTTTTCTTCTTTCTTCACATGTCCTATCTCTGTAGGCATAGTTAGAAATTAGCATTTAAAAAACCTTTGAAATTCACAGAAAAAAACCATAGGTTTCAGGCACGTTATAGTTAGGAATTAGCATTTAAAAAACCTCAGAAATTCACTGAAAAAACCATAGGTTTCAGGGGTGTTATAGTTAGCTGAAATTTTCACTTGTACAAAAGCATTGAAATTCCCCCATTATAGTTAGTTCAGCTAACTATAACTCGCGCGCCCGCAATGCACTGCTGATGACGTCACATATTACATCACTCATGACATGGTCAGTGACATCACTCATGACATCACTGATGACATCTCAAATGACATCACTGATGACATCATCCTTGTGATAGAGTGGCAGACCTCCTCTCACCCTAATATAACCTTTGATACACACATTCAAAAATAGAGACTAAAATTTTCAAAACAATGGACATACCAATACCAGTTACAACAACCTCTTCAGTAATTCTAAGATCCACATACACATCCACTCATTCACCAACAGTCCTATACAGTCACTCATACATGTACTCACTCATCATATGTACTCATACACCTATACATCATGTTACACTATGCCACTCATCCATAGAGTTACTCACACACATAGTCACTCATGCTAATAAAGAATCAAACATACATTTACTTGCATATACAGTTATACACACACCACCACACTTACTTCTACGGAAACTTACACATACTTAGTCTTTTAAACAATCACTTATAGAAACACATACTTATTCATACAGGAACTCTTTCAATCTTTCACTCTCACATATACTCACTTATATACACCAATAGTCACATATACTAGCTTAAAACATATGTAGTTACTCATAAAGACACTATTGAGACAGTCATTCACTCACTAACACACCCATACACACACTCATCCACCCATACAGTCCTGCACACATGCTGTCTTCAACACATACAAACAGTGAGTCACTCATTCATGCACCTATGCACTACGTAATACCCCCCACCGAACCATGCAGACACTCAGACTGATACTCAAAAAACCAACTAATAACCTATATAGACACCCATGTAGCTACTCACCAACCCATGCAGCCACTTATACACAAAGTGAGAGACTGATACAGATATTTACATATTTAAACATTACTCACTAAGCCATGTATTCACTATGATACACTTAATCAGTCAGTTACACAATCAATTTTTCAAAAACAAATCATCTATTTAGACACTTATATACCCATTTATTCTTCCATCGACCTTGAGATATACATTTATAAAACATATTTAATTTTCAGAAAAACAGACATTCACTGGATGATGTCATCAGTGATGTCATCAGTGATGTCATTTGAGATGTCATCAGTGATGTCATGAGGGATGTCACTGACCATGTCATGAGTGATGTAATATGTGACGTCATCAGCAGTGCATTGCGGACGCGCGAGTTATAGTTAGCTGAACTAACTATAACGGGGGAACTACAATGGTTTTGTACAAGTGAAAAGTCCAGCTAACTCTAACACCCCTGAAACCTATGGTTTTTTCAGTGAATTTCTGAGGTTTTTTAAATGCTAATTCCTAACTATAACGTGCCTGAAACCTATGTTTTTTTCTGTGAATATATATATATATATATATATATATATATATATATATATATATATATATATCCACCAACAGCTCGCAAGCTTCCTATGCAAGCACGAGCCACACAAATCCAGTTAGGTAATATGCAATTTATTTGACAGGGCAAACAAGACGCATTTCGAGCTATCCAGCTCTTGGTCACATGACCATAAGTTGAAAGTTCAGTCTTTTTAAAGAAAGTCAGTAAAAATAAACAAAAGACTTGCAACATCACATTATCACTTATTCCTGTGAATAGTGGCGAGGACATTCATGTAAATTTATGCACATCAACGTAAAATGAAATTATATAAATTCTCGTGATACAACACATGTGAAAAGAAGAAACCTTAAACTTCAAACTTTTCTTCCTTCAAAGATTATATATGCATATCAAGTGGCTCACGGTCACAGTATTTAAATAATCATGGATGTATATACGGTTGACATTCCTTATTCGACTTTTATCAAGACCTGTTACTAGTGTGACCATAGTCACTGACTTAACACGGATGCAAACCTTTAATCAATAAAGTATTCATAATGATCACCAAAACTATCTGTTTTAATGCCATGAAACCAAAAAATTGAGGGTATATTACCCCAAACTCACAATGAGGACACTCACTGTAAAGGAAGATTTGCAATAAAAATTTGTCCCTATAAATATCCCCACATGAAGTTAACAGAAGATATATATATATTTGTATGTGAATATATAAAATCATGATATTGCAGAAAATAAGTAGGGCCCGTGCCCATATAAATACAAAAAGGGAGAAGGTGATTGTAAAAACAACCACCTGAACCTCCGTGCTCGTATCACTTAACGGTAACAGTAGTGCTTGTGGGCTTCACACGTCCAGTCTGGAGGGGAAAGAAAAAAGGGGACAAAGGTTTATTCACAATACAGGTCCATAGCTCAATAGCATTAATTTTTGTTCTATTTCAAAGTTGTAAGACAAGGGAACGCATCTAAAGTAATTACAAAACTCAAGGTCATTGAAAATAAAGTCAACTTTGGGGGGGTATACATCTCAGTATTTGGAATCTACAGAATTCAATCACATGTGCCATATCACAAAATAAGAGAAAATGGATGAATGCATAAGAGGATTACATGAAAAATCACAAAGATTACATATATCAAGGAATTGAAGTCCAAAGGACTAATACTCAATATTATTGCAAGTACAAAAATATACAACTACAATAAACTAACTATAAAATCATAAATGCAAAAACTAAACTCCTATAAAAAGGAACTGGAGTTTCTAAGGGGTGGAAAGCGGAGGCTACATTGATCTAGATTAATTAATCTAAAGTTGTACGTGCATCTCTTCATCATTGTTCATCCCAAAAGGAGCTACACTTCCAGCCTGCAGGATGAATCTAGATTCTGTTCTACGTAGAGCCTGGATTATGTTCCCTCCTCTGGGGTTTTTTGAGATAGTATCAAGGGCAAAAAATGTTGCCTTTGTCCAGTCTCCATTGTGTTCATTGTGGAAGTGTCTTGCTGTACTATAGCTAAAGTCCTTATTGGTAATGGCACGCCAATGCTCCAATATTCTTTTCTTCACTGGAAAGGTTGTTGAACCTATGTACCACTTGCCACAAGGGCAAGTGATCACATAGATTACAAAATCTGTACTGCACTGTATGTTTTTGTGAATGTACCACTTTCTCTTAGTTCTCTCTAGCAGAACGTCTTTGACATTTTCACTGTAGCTGCATGCCTTACATTTACCACATCGATGGAATCCTCCCACTCTGTCCAACCATGTTGGTTTCACATTACTGAAATGGCTTTTAACAATCATATCTTTAATAGAAGTTCCTTTTCTGTATGTTATTGCAGGGTATGAACCTAGTTTCTATTTGAGAACCCTGTCTTGTGTCAAGATGTCCCATCTCTTTTTGATTATCTGATTGAATAGGTTGGGTTGGAGTTAAAAGTTGTGATTAGTCTAATTGGTGAATCTGACTCTGATTTTTTTTCTTGGGTGCTTTGTAGAGTGCCTCACTTCTTTTGATTTCATCTGCTCTTTTCTCACCTTTTTTGAGCATTGCGTAGGGGTACCCTCTGGCTAGAAATCTCTCTGACATCTCCTTTTTGTTCCTTTCATATGATTCTTCCGTGCTACAGTTTCTCTTGGCACAGAGGAACTCACCGAAGGGTATGCTCCACCTAAAATTTGGAGGATGGCTGCTTGCTGCATGTAGTTCTGAGTTTCCCGCAGTACTTTTTCTGAATAAATCAGTCTCCAGTATATTACCCTTTGCTGTAAGTCTAATGTCTAAGAAATCTATAGTTTCTTGACTGTGTTGCATAGTAAACTTCAAGTTAAGAGCATTTTCATTCAGTTCCTTGAGGAACATAAACAGTTCTTGTTCTCCTCCTTCCCACACAAAGAAAATATCATCGATAAATCTCAGACAGATACTGATCTTATTTGTCCAGTATTCCATCAATTCACTCCAGAGCACCTGCTTCTCCCACCAGCCGACCAAGAGATTGGCATAACTAGGAGCGAAGCAGGTGCCCATCGAAGTCCCTTGTACTTGTTTGTAGAGTACTCCATTAAATGTGAATACATTTTCTACAAGGCACATCTCAAACATTTGTAATAACATCATTGTGTGTGTTGACAGATATATGCTTCTAGAGCTGAGAAAGTGTTCACATGCTTTAAGTCCATCTCTGTGCCTAATGCTGGTATACAGACTTTCCACGTCTAAACATACAAGCCAAAAGTTTCTATCCCAATGTGTATTCTCAATTTTTTGTAAAAAATCTTTTGTATCCCTGATATACGATGTTAGGTCCTTTACATAGTCTGATAGGAAATAGTCCACATACATAGAGACATTTTCGAACAGACTATTTTTGGAGGAAACTATTGGTCTGCCAGGTGGTTGTGTGGGGTCCTTGTGTACCTTGGGGAGGAGATGTTGGTGTAGTGGGTGTCTCGTTTTTAAGGAATTTCAATTCATCCCAGTTCAGAAGATTCTCATCCGCCCATTTATCAAGGAGATTGGAAAATCTATCCTGTAATTTACTAAGATAAGATTTGTCAACCTTCGTATAACATGTCACATTGTTAAGCTGTCTCATGGCTTCCTGAATATAGTTCTTTTTGTCCCACAGGAAAATATTCCCGCCCTTATCGGACGGCTTAATCACAATACTGTCATCATTTTGCAGATCCCTTAATGTGTCTCTCTGTGTTTTGCTGAAATTGGAATTAGGGGTAGGTTTATTCAAGAGATGTACAATATCATGGTTGACCATTTCGTGGAAGAGGTCAATGTTATCTTTGGGGGTCTGTGGTCTGTATTTAGATTTAACCCTAAAGGGTGTGACAACGGGTCAATCTGTATCTAGCCCTAGGGTTGACTCAGTATTGCCAATACTAGGATTATATATATTTCCAAATGTGCTCCCCACGAAACCCCAGGAAGCATTAGGTGGCACGCCCAAACTGGAAAACATCACCTTTAATAATTTCAGCAGCAAGAAACATGAATTGCCTTCCAATGCGTTTCGACAATAAGTCTTGTTCACGGGCAATGCAAAGTCAACGGCTACTGTGCATCACACAGGTGACTTCACTTTATATATTACAGAGGATTAAGAAATCACGCAATGCATCCTGGTCACAGTAGTCTCTGAAAAACAATTAAAACACACCATTAGGTAAAATAATGTACGTTTGATGCCCTGAATAAAAACAATCAAAGAGTCCAGTTTGTCCCTTCTCGACAAACTGGGTTTTGATTGTTTTTCAGAGACTACTGTGACCAGGATGCATTGCGTGATTACATTGGCTGTCAGCACTTCATCCAAGAAGTGTTGGCAGCCATCTTGGGACCAATATACATGATAGCACCTCATTAAAAAGCATTGCAGTTAATAGAAGGTTTTAAGACTTTACTTACATTATAAATCATTTGTTAATGGTACCATACTCATTTTAGGAATTGTGGTGTGTTCTACGGTGATTTTACCATGTGAAAAAGCCTTCTGCTGTGATATCATGAATCATGTTTGAGAGAAAACTATTTTCTCATGCTTTTCCCACAGAGGTTTGGAAGGGGATCTATAAGCTAAACTGAGAGCATATTTTCTGTAAATTCACATTATCTTTCTCAGTCATGTGAGAATGAAGTCTGACATTCTCAGTAAAACATGTACATCCAACAAGGGCAGAGACTGTCAGTTGATTACTTTGTGTTCTACTGCAGCTTCCCAGAGTGTTCTAAAGAACAACTAGAGCGCTAACAGTCCTACTTATGACAAACGTATGGCACACCTGAAGCCATCTTGGTTGGAATAAAGTGGTAACTCTTAAAACATTTAATTTAAAAAGGAACAAAATGAAGGGGTTCATTTTGCCATAGAAAGTATGATTAGTGCTGCAGAAAGAAAAATTAGGGCACATTTTGAGTGACTTCTCAAATCCTCTTCTATTTCATTAAAAAAATTCTGACATGCAGACTGAAACATGCACTTTCAATACCAGCAGCAGACTTCCCTGGTGAGCAGTAGCTTTACTACAGGGATCTAATAAGCAACTAGAGTGCTAACATTCTGAATTTATGGCAAATGTGTGACACATCTGAATGCCTTCTTGATGGAATCAAAGTAAAAAACTGAAAGTATTTCCTACTGAGGAGACTGTAGTAAATGAGGAAATTAGGAAACATCATAACAAATAAGTCTCCCAAAATGGCCACCAGAGACAAAAGAGCCTAAATGTAGCCAAAATATCACCGAGATGTAGCCTAAGTATAGCCCAATGACAGAATGTCCCAGAGTGTTCTAACGAACAACTAGAGCGCTAACAGTCTTACTTATGACAAAAGTATGGCACACCGGAAGCCATCTTGATTGGAATAAAGTGGTAACACTTAAAACATTTAATTTAAAAAGGAACACATTGAGGGGGTTCATTTTGCCATAGAAATTATGATAAGTGCTGAAGAAAGAAAAATTAGGGCACATTTTGAGTGACTTCTCAAATCCTCTTCCATTTCATTAAACAATTCTGATATGCAGACTGAAACATGCACTTTTGATACCAGCAGCAGACTTCCGTGGTGAGCAGTAGCTTTACTACAGTGATCTAATGAGCAAGTAGAGTGCTAACATTCAGAATTTATGGCAAATGTGTGACATATCTGAATACCTTCTTGATGGAATCAAAGTTAAAAACTGAAAGCATTTCCTACTGAGGAGACTGCAGTAAATGAGGAAATTAGGAAACTTCATAACAAATAAATCTCCCAAGATGGCCACCAGAGACAAATATCACCGAGATGTAGCCCACATGTAGCCCAATGACAGAAGTGTGCAAAACACGTATTTTTTGTGTATTTGCAGTTTCATATAGTGCAGACTTGTCAGGTATTGGAGTGCTTTACATGAGCATTGGTTACATCACACACGATCAAATTCATTTTGGTTGTCGACATGGGGAGAGTAAGTGATTTGACCTGAATCACAGAATGTTGAGCTGAAGCAGAAACTCCAACCTGGTTCCCCAATTGCAAAGTCTGCAGCTCTGGAAGTAACACCACATCCTCTCCCCTAGGTGCAACATTTAATCAAGTGGTCAACTGGATAAAAAAACATAAAGATTACAAATAATTTAAAAGTTCTTTGTCGCTATTTGAAAACTCAGAAAATATGTCCTCATTTTAGTTTTTTAGAGCACTAACCATAATGTTCATGCAAATAAGACCCTCTCATATATGTATAAGGGAAAACTCTAGGTATTACAGTTTTGATTACATCAAGATGACGTCAGACATTCCACACTTTTGTAATAAATATAGAATGTTAGCAATCTAGTTGTTCATTGGGATACTGTTGAGAGGCAGAGGCCAGGGGCACAGACTCTGAAAATTGAAGGCAGGTAGGAGAGTGCAGAGGCAACAATTTGACCACACTGGGCAGGCAGGAAGGGCAGTGGCAGCACAACAGACTATGGAGGGCAGTGGTAAGGGGGGCAGGGGCAACAAACCAACAATACAGGACTGGCAAGAGAGGCTGTGGCAATATAATAGACCATTGTGGGCAGAAGGAAGAGGCAGTGGTAGTATAACCATACATGCCAACAGACCCGTTTCAGCCAGGAAACCTCCAATGTTTTTAAGCTCAAATGGGCTTTATTTGATCTGTCTCCTGTCTACAATCTCCTCTTTTTCAATGTAACTCAAAGGGGAAAATCAATACCCCAGTTTTTTTTCAAAATCTCCCTCTTACCAAGTTCAAAATGTTCGCAAGTATGGTACATTGGATCATGGTAGGCAGGAGGAATTGGGGTAGGGACATGGACTCGGATAACAGAGGACAGGAGGGACATGGAGAGGTGCACCAAATTGACCCTACAGGGCAGGCATCAGGGTTTGCAGCAGCACAATACACCACACAGCGCATGCGGGACGGGAGTGCAGCACAACAATCCATAGAAAGCAATATGGAGGGGACAGGACCATGCACATGGACAACAGAGAACAGAGGGGAAAGAGGCAATGGTAGCTAACAGACCATAATGGACAGACAGGAGAGAAAGCTGCAGCATAACAGAATATAATGGGCAGGAGGGACGGATCAGGGGAATTACAATGGAACAGACAAGCCAGGAGGGAGGGAATAGGGGTCTGCACATGGAAACAGAGGGCTGGGGGCAAGGGGGCAGGGCAGGAGCAGCAAGATGACCATGGAGGTCAGGCAGGATGGGCACTAGAAACAAGACACACCATGGAGAGCAATAATGATACTATGATGGCATACACACAGACCATGGAGGGAAGGTGGGAGGGGGTCAGGGGCAGCTAGCTGACCACACAGGGAAGGTGGGAGGGGCCATGGCAGCACAGAAGACCATGCATGGCAAGCGGGAGGGTTAGTGGCAGCACAATGGCTATGATGGGCAAGAAGGAGGGTGCAGGGGCATGCACAAAGGACCATGGAGGATAGAAGGGAGGGTCAGGACCTGGGCATAGACAAGAGAGTTCATGGGAAAGGGCCTCACAAGACCGCGTGGGGCAGGCAGGAGGAGCAGTTGCAGCACAACAGACCAGGAAGGGCAGAAGGGTGTGGCAGTAAAATGGACCATGGAGGACAGGAGGAAGGGGATAGGGGCATGGCATGTGGACAGGCAGGGTGGAGGTGGCAGGGACAGGTTACAGTCATCTGGCAATGCTAGGCAGGTTGAAGGGGAGTGGCAGCTCAACAGAACACTCAGAGTAGATAGGAGTGGCAGGTCCATGGAACATGGTGGGCAAAAAGGATGGAGCAGGGGCATGCACAAAGACATCGGAGGGCAGGAAGGAGAATAGGGGCAGCAAGCTAAGCACAGAGGCTAAGCAGGAGGTCAATGATGGGCCATAGAATTGGGCAATGGAGGGCAGGAGGAGTGGACTGGTACATCATGCTAAATGGAGGGCAGTGGCAGCACCTCAGACTATGCATGGCAGGAGGGAGGAGGCTAGTCCATGGATTCAGAAAACAGAGGATAGGGAGGAGGTGGATGGGGCAGCAAGCTAACTGTTCAGAGAAGGTGGGTATTAGGAACTTTATTGTTTTTAAAATGTGTGTCTGTGCGAACTACTTAAAATATGAACAAGTATGCAGTATAATCTCACTTTTATTCAGGAAGAAGAGGGCGTTTGTGACTGTGACTCCGGGCTCACTTGGCAGAAACACCCCCTGACCCTCCACCCCCCATCGCAAAATGTAATGCCCGTGAAAAGGGTAGGTGGACACAGTGTTATATAGAACATAGTCCCGAGAGCACGATTGAAAATTAAAACTAGATATAGTATATGGTATAAACTATGCACCAAAAAGTGTGATATAAGATGAACCGGGGCGTGAAATATAATATGCAATACATTGTGCGCAATGACAGATTCATTGGAGAGCGCGAGATAGCACAGGCACTAGCGCGTGCTATGCTATATGCGCCTTTGAGTGTAATATGCACAGGGCAGTGTTGTGTAAACTAACTAGTCTCTAAAGTTGTAATAGAAATTATGTGCTGGGGAGTGTAATGTTGCATACGCACTGTGACAAAGATATGGATCCAAGATTGTAATATGTATGGCATAGCGCTGTGCGTTATAACAGGCATCAAGGAAGGCACGTTAGATGGGGCAATATAACCCGTGCGAAGGCAAGTGTGGCATGACATATTCACGGGGTGGTGTTACAGTGCACATGGGCTAGAGAGTGTCATAGCATACGCACTAGCTGGTGGAATACAACACAGAGGTGTGAGGCACTCGGCGGGCACTGGTGGGTGTAACACAGCATTGAGCTCAGCCAGGAGCAGGCTGTGACTCTCACGTGAGGTTCGTCTCCTTTCCAGAGAGTAAAATGAAAAGTATTACACATCCGGTGGTGGATGTGTATTTTATTAACCGTGAGGGAGGTTTCTTGCATAGTTTGGTCGAATTTTTGTCGAATCCCCTTTGAATGGCTTGGTGTGCATGTATATTAAATGTGCCCGTCAATAGCTACCCATGTTTGTATAAATAAACGACAAGGGTGTCTACTTGGAGAGTACCCACCGGAGGTGGAGATTTTGGCCATGGCTAAATCTCCGCCACTGGCCGGAATTCCCACCTCCGGTCCGGAAGCTCCACCTCTGGGCCGGAATTTTTGGCCCGAGTGCAGACGTAAAGTTAGTAGTCGTAAATCCATACTGTGAATACCAAAAGTAGTAAGTGCATTCTGTGAATACCAAAAGTAGTGAGTGCATTTTGTGAATACCAAAAGTAGTAAGTTTAGGATTTTGTCTTAAGTTAATTCTGTGAATCGGGCCCTACGTGTCTTATGCTGTGAAGTCATGTGCCCTCTCCGTTGCACCACACCTGTGGAAGTAGTGTCAGCATGTGTTTATACCTACTAGGATGAACTACTGACCCCTACTGGTCTAAAAGTGCTGGGGTACGGAAAATATGTGAGGTATTGTCTAGAGTCTCATGCTGCTAAGCTGAGCTGCTGCCGGACTCGGGATGAAAGCGTGAGTCCAAACTGTGTGTCATATGCTGTGAAGTCATGTGCTCTGGCCGCTGTGCCACATCTGTGCAAGTAGTGTCAGCATGTAGTTATACCTACTCAGAGGGAATTTTGTTTTGAACATTGTAACTTGTGTATGGTGCTTAGGGGTGTTATACAGGGAGTGCGAAGGTAAATTTGCGCGTATCAAATCAATTCGGTATTTGTAAAGTGCAAACTACTCACTCGTACGGGTCTGATGGTGCTGGGGGCATAAGCTAAGCTGCTGCCGGACTAGGGGATAAAGCCTTTGAACTACTGACCCCTACCGGTCTGAAAGTGCGGGGTACGGAAATTAAGTGAGGTATTGCCTAGAGTGTCATGCTGCTGAATTGAGCTGCTGCTGGACTCGGGATGAAACTGTGAGCCCAAACTGTCCAAGTAGTGTCAGCAAAGTTTTATACGTAGTAAGAGGAAGTTTTGTTTGGAACACGATAACTTGTATATGGTGCTGGTAAGTGATCCGCAGCACTGCCAAAGGCAGTGCACCCAGGACATGTAGCAGACGTGCAAGGTATAGGTGGACGTGAATGGAGTCGACCATGTGTTTGGCATGCCCTGCTATGCGTCAGTGGCTCTGCTTGTAGCTGCACTGGCTTGCCGTGTGCCAGTTTTGTGGATGAAATGGCACAGCTTGGTGCAATGAGCCGAGTCTGTGTGCAATGGGTGCAGGGCAGGGTTGTGGTGGGAGTACATGTGAAGGCCATTTCACGCACGCTAGCTACGATGAAGGACTTTTGAGTGTGGGATGTCCACTCGTTGTTCTCAAATCGGGCAGTGCATAGTGTGGGAGACGGATGCAAATATTATCGTATCTGTCAAGGGGGGCTGACCACTTGCAAGTTCCTTCTTGGAGCAGCAGATGTGTTAGTGCAAGATAGCTCATACAAAGAACCTTTCATCTTTACAGTAACTTCTCCAGCTGCATTCATACAGGATGTGTACAAAGGCCGGTCATGGGTGTAGTGGGATGTCTACGACCCTGGTCATCATGGATGAGATGCCCAGCACGTGGCACATGGGCGGGTTCACTGTGTGTTAGGTTGCCAAACAGCTGCTCCTCCCTCCCACGAGACCCCACACTTTTGTGCGCTGCGTTGTTGTATCCTGTGCACTCCTATGGCACACCTTTGTAATGCCTATTCGTGCATGTCCTGCAGCATTTCAATCACACTGTGACACTGCCGTTTGGAGGTGGTGCATGTCACTTTACAACATCGACTGCTACGGCCCTTGTGGCGGCCACACAGAACACAGAGGCACACTTACCGCACTTCTTGCACACGGAAAATGTGTGAGACACCCCATTCCCTTTGCCGCTTGTGCATGCAGGAGGATGCGTGCGTAGCTACATCTCCAGGCTCACTGCCAATGCTGAGGTGACATGGTAACTTCCGCTGAAGACAGCGCACTGTGATGTTGAAGGACCTGTGCCTATCATGCTAACACAATGATCACACGGACATACTTGCTCAGATGCGGGTTCGGGGGGCGTTGGCGGTCCTAGGGTTGTTGCGATGAGTGTTATGGCCCTCATGGGTATCCGTTTATCATGCTCATTGACTCTATGGCACCTGTGTGTGTTCAGGTGTGGCTCTTGGCTGTGTTCCCTTTCATGCTGCAGGTAGTCGTCCTGTTTAACACCAGCTGAAAGCAGGTGTAAAATCTCTGGTGCTAACGTGGCTTATCGCCGGAATTTGTTTTGCATCGCAGTTTTTGCCTTTCGTTGTGAAAGTTGTAATGTGGTTTTTTTGTGTACAGAAAAATAAATGAACTGGGCAGTGTATCCTGTCAAGATCCAGCACCTGACCCACTAGTCCCAATCAATATAAATACAATGAGATTTCTTCATTGATCTTGTGTGTACATTGTAAATGCACTCACTACCACAGTGCAATTCAATACAGGATTTTAGTATTTAGAATAAATCGCAAAGGTGCACCTCATGTGTTTTTGCACAGTAACGCTTACTCTGCATCTCATTAACAGCACTTTAATGCAACTACAGTTGAGATAAATCTAACACACTATTCAGAAGCTGGTGCAAACTGCAGACATCACCAGTATTCCCGCGATAACTGCCCCAAATTTAACACCATGGTGGACACCACCAAGTAACAGTAATAAGAATGAGAAAGAGTCACATAGCACTTAAGTAACAACCAAAAACTTTATTGATTTTTGTTTTTTCTCAAACTTAATTTTTTCGTAAACATATATATAAAGGATAAAGTACATTTAACAAAATGAACACAAAACAACAAGGCGGAAGACTCCTGTCAGGACCATGAATGTCGACAACACTTAAAAATAAAGCACAAAATAAGGACGTGTGTAATGCGCATATCAAAGGAGCGAGACACAGAGAAAGAAAAAAAGCCAGAGAGAAAAAGAGAGGGAAGGAAAAAAGGGAGTGAGAAAGGGAGAAGGGAGAGAGAGAAAGAGAAGGAAAGGAAGGAAGAGAGTGAGAGTGAAGAGAGGGAAGTGAGAGAGAGAGAGAGAGAGAAAGAGAGATACTGCCGCCCCTACTCATCCATGACCAAATAATTACCTGCTGCCACTGGAGCATCTACCAGTGGGCACTCCACGTGCCCATCAATGCTCCGCAGCCCAGCAGATCTCACAGATGTCGCTGAGTCCTGAGTCATGAATGGCGAAGACCACATCAGCTTCTCCGCGGCCCGGCAGATCTCACACATGTCGCTGAGTCCTGAGACATCAATGGCGGAGACCACATCAGCTTTTGGTGCCGCTAACCCTGTGCAACGCAAGTCAGGGCCACGTGGTGGTCGGCCACTGATGGCCATACAACTTAGGGTGCGACTAACCCTGTGCAACTCAAGTACGCGCCACGTGGTGGTAGGCCCCTGAAGGCCACATCAGCTTTGGGTGGTACTAACCCTGTGCAAGTCAAGTCTGTGCCACGTTGTAGTAGGCCCCTGATGGCCATACAGCTCAGGGTGCGACTAACCCTCTGCACAATTTTTCATGGACTCTTTATGATTGAGACCCGTGGAGCGTCCGCCATCCAGTCACCACCGGCAATAAAGAATTTGACGTTGTTGATGCATTATATTTGCGTGGTCACATGGTCTGTGACGCCTGTGCTGGATGGGTGTGGTGTGTGTGCAAACCTGCCCTCAGGGAGTGGCCGTGACATGTTGACAACTAGAGCACTGACCTGCACAAGAACAGCGATGCGCCTGAGTCAGGTAGCTATGTGGGGGTGTGAAAACGTGTTTTCTCAATGGATTTTCCATAGGAAACTTTAGACAAGGCTACAGGTCAAACTGCTGAACGGAATTACGCCAAATTTGTTAGGGAGAAAGGTCATGGTCCAGAAAGCCCGCTTTCTTGCATCGAGTGAAAATATAAAAGAAAGGTCCCGGGGGCAATTTAATATGCCGGAGCTCTGTCTGTGTGAGATAACCCTTTCACGCTCCCGCTTCACAACATCACCACTTCGCAGCTATAGCGTTAGAAGCCAGTCCGTCGGCTTACAGCTCTCTATCTTTGCAAACTAGTACGCTTCTGTACCTGTACCTCTGCGAGCTACTACGCTGCTGTTCCTTTGGGAGCGGACGGCTCGTAGTACTGCGTCTGTGATTCGACCGGACGGGCCACAGTTGTCCCTCTGCGAGCCTGGGTGCGAACTGTTCATAAGTCACAGTACATAAGCATTGAAAAGCCATTTTGTGATTCAGTCCTTCAGCTGGCATCTGTCCGAGGCATTTCTGAAAACATACCGGAGTTCTTTCTGTGAGAGATACCCCTTTCACGCTCCCTCTCCCCACATCAGCAGGTAACACACCCTCTTCCCACATTACCAACATCCCCCAACAACCTTCTTGGGCCCAGAATTGTCCCTGCACGGCTGGACAAACAAGAATCTTAGTTATGTATATATTTACATATAAAACATTTTATTTAAAAACAACAACAAATAAAACTGAAGGGAGTCTGGTGCTGTGGTCGCTGCTACGAAGTTGGGTTACGGTCATTCAGGACTCAGGACACAGTTCCACATGTGTGATCGGCTTGTATTGAACAGGGTTAGTGGCACCACATGTCGTGCCTTGCGTTGTACAGTGTTAGTGGCACCACGTGTCAAAAATTCGAATTGCGAGCTCTATTGCCCGCAGTGTAGACTGTTATTGAGTGTTTGTTTGACCTTGAAGATGAATTTGTTGATTGTACTAAAGCTATAACTGATATAAAAAAAGTTCTTGAAGCAAGGATACTAAAAGGATATTATGTAGGTTTTATTCCTGTGATAGTTACTAGCCTAGTGGACTCTGTAATTAATGAATCAAGATTTAATTTTAATTTTGAGCCCTACTGACCACAGTGTAGGCGTATCATGAAAAGATGAAATATGCATAGAATACACTGCCGAAGTGTATGAGTCTGTGATGGTGCTTGGTGCGGATGAGCCGCAGTGGGAGCTATGTCTCTTGCGTACTGTGTCATCTGCAATCACAACTGTATCTGAATTGTGAGCCCTGCTGACCGCAGTGTAGGCCAGAGATAGCGGTGAGTAAGGGCCCACAGCCACATGCATAGGTTGGTGGCCCCACTGGCCTATGTAGTTTAGGTTCAGTGGCACCACGTGTCACTGCCTTCCATATGCAAATATGTGTCACTAATCGAAGGGAGTCTGGTGCTGTGGTCGCTGCCACGAAGTTGGGGTCACTGCCATTCAGGACTCAGGACACAGTTCCACATGTTGGATTGGCTTGTGTTGAACAGGGTTAGTGGCACCACGTGTCGCCGGCCTTGCATATGGAAATATGCCTAACTGATCAAAGGGAGTATACTGCTGGGGTCGCCACCACGGACTTGGGGTCACTGCCATTCAGGGCTCTGGACACAGTTCCACATGTGTGATTGGCTTGTGTTGAACAGGGTTAGGGGCACCGCATGTCACCGGCCTTGCATATGGAAATATGCCTAACTGATCAAAGGGAGTATGCTGCTTGGTCGCTGCCACGGACTTGGGTTCACTGCCATTCAGGACTCAGGACACAGTTCCACATGTGGGATCGGCTTGTGTTGAACAGGGTTAGTGGCACCACGTGTCGCGCCTTGTGTAGTATAGGGTTAGTGGCACCACGTGTCGCCGGCCTTGCATATGGAAATATTCCTAACTGATCAGAGGGAGTCTGGTGTTGTGGTCGCTGCCACGGACTTGGGGTCACTGTCATTCAGGACTCAGGACACAGTTTCACATGTGGGATCTTTCGGCTTGTGTTGAACAGGGTTAGTGGCACCATGTGTTGTGGCTTGCATTGAAGTCTGCCTCAATAAGTCCACGTGGCAATGACGTGTGGTGCAGTGAGTTAGTGGCACCTGAAGCACTCAGTGTGTGCACACCCTGTGATGATGCGTGGTCCGGGCGGGCCTCACTGGTAGCAATATCTTTACATGCTTTGAAAGAATCTTCACAGTAGTCAAAATCTCCAAGTAATTCCATTTCAGTCCTCCAAGGTTTGAAGAGTTGCAGAAGAGCTAAATAGAAAAACTCTCTCTTATCTGGAGTATCACAACTTAATTTCCTGTGATTAATCACATTTCCTTTGGCATTCTTTAAGAAACATCCATCAGATCCAATTACAGCATATTTCCCTTCATTTATTTTTTCTGTAAAATTTTTTCTAAAACCATAATGTTGCAGTATTTCATATAGACATATGTTTCCAGGTATGGACTTCTATTTGAATAGTATGCGAGGAACAGTAATTGAGTTATCTGCAACATATTGTATGTCCATCTTTGCATTCCATATCTTCAAAATTACTGGATTGTAATCATTAATGTACTTCGATGCTTCTGTTCTTGTTATATTATAAGTATTTTTGGGTGATTTTCGAGTGATAGTATGCCTTTACTGCTGACATAAAACTGTTCACTTTTCCTTGCAATGACTTATGGTGCACTGAGTTAGTAGTAACTTTGGCACTGAGCGTGTACGTACCCTGTGATGATGCGTGGACCGGGGGGGCTGCACTCGGAGCAATGTCTTGTGTCTATTGAATTCTGCCTTAATAAACCCACGTGGTGATGACTTATGGTGCACTGAGTTAGTAGTACCATTAGCGCTAGGCCTGTACGTACCCTGCGATGATGCGTGGTCCG
This sequence comes from Triturus cristatus, assembly GCF_964204655.1. Taxonomy (NCBI): domain Eukaryota; kingdom Metazoa; phylum Chordata; class Amphibia; order Caudata; family Salamandridae; genus Triturus; species Triturus cristatus. The sequence goes on from NC_140591.1 coordinate 1,252,006,022, forward strand.
TGAGGGCTGCACTCGGACCAATGTCTTTTGTCTATTGAATTCTGCCTCAATAAGGCTACGTGGCGATGACTTAAGGTGCACTGAGTTAGTAGTACCATTGGCCCTCAGCGTGTACGTACCCTGCGATGATGCGTGGTCTGGGGGGGCCGGATTCAGAGCAATGTCTTTTGTCTATTGAATTCTGCCTTAGTAAGGCCACGTGTCAATGACTTGTGGTGCACTGAGTTAGTGGTAACTTTGGCGCTCAGCGTGTGCGCACCCTGCAATGATGCGTGGTCTGAGAGGGCCGCACTGGGAGCAATGTATCTTGCGTACTGGACTGCGTCATCTTCCATCGCTACTCCATCTGAATTGTGATGCCTGCTGTCTGCAGTGTAGATTGAAGGCAGTAGTCTGTACAGACATAAGTCTGCGGTGGTGTGCCACTGGGTTTGCTGGGGGCCTGTGTCGAGGAGACCCGTGGTCATGGCGGCAGCCTCGTAGCAGGGTGAGGCCCGCCACTCTGGCACAGTTTTTGGTCTTCACAGTTCACAAGTGAACCACGCCCAGAGCCCCGGCCTATTTATTCACACTTCTATGCTGAAGTGGCGTACGTAGGACCAGCCCACTCTGGTTACGCTTATGCTTACAGGGGGGGACGATACAGCTACATGACTGAGATCGTCCCTAGTATTTGACGTAACATGGTTGGGTCCACTGTCCACAAAACTACAAGCACCAGTAGTATTCGTGCACATGGAGAGGTGTGTGCTCTGCATACTGCGATGTGTCCAGCACATGACCGCTACACTTTGCATTGTTTGCATTGTTATTCATGGGTGAATTGCTTCCTTCACATATAGTTTGTTCACACCTGTCCCAATATTCAGCTCTTGTGTGGCTGAGGGGCAATGCCGTTTTCGGAAAGTTTGCTGTCTTGTTCTGCACTGCCTCGGTGGTAGAGAGGGTTCCTGGTGCGGTGGTGGGTGTTGTGGCGTTCTTGTGTGTCGGAGCAGCTTGATCAGTAGGTCTATGACATGTGTTGGTTTTCAGATGTGGCTCTGGGCTGGGCTCCCTTTCATACTGTATGTAGTTGTTTAATATTTAAAAAACAAGAAGACAGTAAATAATAAATAAAAAAATACAAAAACAATTTTTAGGATCTTAAAGTTACAAAATATTTTTAAAAAAATCAAAATTACTGAGAAAAACATAGGTTTTATGAACATTATAATTAGAAATTAGTATTTAAATAACCTTTGAAATTCACACAAAAAATAGGTCTCAGGAAGATTAAAGTTAGAAATTAGTATTTAATTTTTTTTTTACATTTACTGAAAAAACGATTGCCACATTTCCCAACATTGAGCTATTATTTGGCTAAGGGACCATGCCGTTTTTGGAGGGATCGCTGTCCTGTTCTGCACTGCCTTGGTGGTAGTAGGGAGAGGGGTTGTACGGGGGTAGGTCCTGAGGGTTGTGGCAGTGGGTGTTGTGTCCTTCTTGGGTGTCAGAAAAAACTATTGGTTAAATGAACATTATAATTAGAAGTTAGCATTAAAAAAACATTGAAATTCACTGGAAAAAAATAGGTTTCAGGCACATTATAGATAGAAATTAGCATTTAACAAACCTTTGAAATTCACTGAAAAAACCATAGGTTTCAGGCACGTTATAGTTAGAAATTAGCATTTAAAAAAACTTAGAAATTCACTGAAAAAACCTTAGGTTTCAGGGACGTTATAGTTACTTGGACATTTGACTCGTAAAACCAAAGAAATTCGCCCGTTATAGTTAGTTGAGCTAACTTTAACTTGCGCGCCTACAATGCACTGGTGCTGACATCACATATTACATCACTCATGACATGGTCAGTGACATCACTCATGACATCACTGATGACATCTCAAATTACATCACTATTGATATCAGTGATGACATCATCCACGTGATAGTCTGACACACCTCCTCACACTCTAATATAACCTTTGATACACGTACTCTAAAATACAGACTACCATTTTCGAAACCATAGACACACCATTACCAGATACTTGCTAACCATCCACTGAATCCTATCTATATATTGTGAGCTAGACATACACTCATACAGTCACTCATACATGCTGTCACTCATCATTACATCAGTATAATATCCACTCCTATAATACACCTATGCATACATTCACACAGTGCTACTGATCCATAGAGTTACTCACACATCTACTCAGTGATGCCAAAAATGAATCACACACCCTTGTACTCACCTATGCAGATATAAACACACCATTATTTATATAGATACTAACACATATTTACTCTCTTATACAATCACTAATATAAGTACACATTCATGTATGTAGACACTCTTGCAATCACTGTCTCTCACGTATAGTCAATTATACACCCCAACACTCATGTATATTGTCTAAAAACATATATAGTTACTCACATATGTACAACTGAGACATCAATTCACTAATCAACACACCTGTACACACAGTCAGCTACCCATACAGCCCTTCCGAGATGCACTTTTGAATCTATAAAACCAGTAAATCAGCCATTCAGACATGTATGCACAGAGTCAGACACCCCCCCACCCACGCAGACACTCAGACACCCATACAGATACTCATACAATCAATCAATAACCCATATAGACACTGATGTAGCTACTCAGCAACCCATGCACCTGCTTACACACCAACTGAGAAACTAATATAGACATTCACACAGTTTAGTCACTAACCCATGCATTCAGTAACATATGTTCAATCAGTGACTTATACAGTCAGTCTTGCATCTACTAAATAATCCATTCAGGCACTTTTACATCCACTCATTCTTCAATAGACCTTGGCATAGATATATATGAAAAATATTTAAACTTTACTGAAACACACATTCACTGGATGATGTCATCAGTGATGTCATGAGTGATGTCATTTGAGATGTCATCAGTGATGTCATGAGTGATGTCACTAACCATGTCATCAGTGATGTAATATGTGACGTCATCACCAGTGCATTCCGGGCGTGCGAGTTATAGTTAGCTCAACTAACTATAACAGGTGAATTTCTCTGGTTTTATATGAGTCAAATGTCCAAGTAACTATAACGTCCCTGAAACCTATGGCTTTTTTCAGTGAATTTCTAAGGTTTTTTAAATGCTATTTTCTAACTATAACGTGCCTTAAACCTATGTTTTTTCAGTTAATATATATATATATATATATATATATATATATATATGCAAATCGGATCCCTTTTCGACGTAGGCGCTCTGTTCTAGCGCGGTGCAAATCTATTCGGCAGGATCCAGCCGATAATTATGTGCCAGGTTCTTAGTAAAAGAGAGGTATGCCATGTGACCTCATCCCGTGATCAAGCCTTTTGCAGAGGCGAAACGCGTTGGATTTGGCAAAAGAAAATAAAGCCCTTTCCATGAAAGAAAACTACGAGTGAGTGCGATCTTTTCTTAGCCTGAGGAACGGAGAGACTAAGAACCTGGCACATATATATATATATATATATATATATATATCTATATATATATATATATATATATATATATATATATATATATATATATATATATATATATATTACCTACTGGCGATAGCCAGTAGGTAGTTATAGTTAGGACCACGTTTCCATAGGAAAACCTCAACATTCTATTTTGAATAACTTTGGCGCCGGTCGACGAATCCTCGCAAATTTTTCAAAATAGGTGGGGCGCTACGCTCCGCTCCTACCCTGAAAGTCTCGGGGGGATCCGTCAAGCGGGGGCTGAGATAAAAGGGGGGTCCCAAAACGCGTTTTTCCCATGCATTTTTCCATAGGACCTTTAGAACGAGCTACAGCCCGAACGGCTGAACAGAATTACTCAAAATTTGGCAGAGAGGTAGTCCCTAGGTCAAGGAAGTGCCTTTTGTAGGTTTGGTGTAAATCTGTTCAGTAGATTCTTAGAAAATAGCCTTTAAATCAATATATATATCTGAGCCAGCTTACGGTACGCTTACCGTACGCTTACGGTAAGCGTACGGTGGCGTGCGCGAGCGCGATTCTGATTGGCTCTTAGATCTTAGTAAACATTCGAATCGGCCGAAACCAGGAAGCGGCGGCCGCCATTTTGTCTCTCGCACTGAGAGTGATTTTTAAAATATCAAGCCCAAAAACATGTAAAGGGGCTGTTTTGACAACTCCCTCCCACATAGTCATGTTGAGGGAGTCCCCAAACATCCCCCAAGTGCAAAAACGGTTTTATTTTTTTTTCGGCAATTTCGCGGGGTACGCTTACCGTACGCTTACCGTAAGCGTACGGTAAAAAAATAAAAATAAAAAAAACACTATCCACACTTACCCCACCCCCTGTGCTTTTGGTGGCCGAAGGCCACCAAATGTACAGGGCTTATGTTAAGGGCAAAAAACACTATCCACACTTACCCCACCCCCTGTGCTTTTGGTGGCCGAAGGCCACCAAATGTACAGGGCTTATTATAAGGGAAAAAAACTTAGCATTTAAAAAACCGTACTAATTCACTGAAAAAACCATAGGTTTCACACACGTTATAGTTAGGAATTAGCATTTAAAAAACCTTGCAAATTCACTGAAAAAACCATAGGTTTCACACATGTTATAGTTAGCGGAAATTTTACTGATAAAAAACCAGTGAAATTCCCCCGTTATAGTTAGCGCAGGCAACTATAACTCACGCGACTGCAATCTTCTGCTGATGACATATGTGTCTTTATGAAAAAAAAATATTTGTAATATATGTATAGCTAAAAATGTATGGAAGAAGACATGGGCAAATAAGTGTCTAAATACAGTATTAGCATCAGCAGAGGATTGCAGTCGCGTGAGTTATAGTTGCCTGCGCTAACTATAACGGGGGAATTTCACTGGTTTTTTATCAGTAAAATTTCCGCTAACTATAACATGTGTGAAACCTATGGTTTTTTCAGTGAATATATATATATATATATATTATCTACTGGCGACCGCCAGTAGATAGTTATAGTTAGGACCGTGTTTCCATAGGAAATCTGAAAATTGAATTTTGAATAACTTTGGCGCCGGTTGACGGATCCTCGCAAAATTTTCAAAACTAATGGGGTGCTCCGCTCAGCTCCTACCCTTGAAGTTTTGGTGTGATTCATCAAGCTGGGGCTGAGAAAAAAGGGGGGTCCCAAAACGCGTTTTTCCCATGCATTTTCCCATAGTACCTTTAGTCGAAGGTACAGCCCGAACGGTTGAACAGAATTACTTGAAATTTGGCAAAGAGGTAGTCCTCAGGTCAGGCATGTGCCTTTTGCATATATGGTGTCAATCTGTTCAGTAGTTCCTGAGAAAATTGCAGTTAAAAGTACATAAATATCTATAAGCACGCACCATGCGCGTACCGTATCGTGCACAAGCATAATTGTGATTGGTGGTTACATGTCAGTCAACAATCGAATCGGTCGAAATTAGGAAGTGTTGTCCGCCATTTTGTGTGTGACAGTGAAAAAGAAAGGTGGAGAACGTGAAAAGGGGGCAGGATACAGAGTTCCTGACCCCCTAGCTTTTGTCAGGGGGTCTCTGAAGGACCCCGAAGGGTGAAAAAAACATTTTATTTTTTTTTAAACTCGCGAGGTGCGCGCACCGTGCGCGCACCTTCGCGAGGTGCGCGCACGGTGGAAAAAAATCATTAAAAAAATAGAATTAAAAATCAAATTTAAGTGTTTAGATGTTAGGTGTCTCTTAAAAGAGCCGTTTTGTTAATTGAGGAACAGAGGAACAAAAAAATGAAAAAAATTATGGGGTGCCACATGTGTGCTGTTGTATCTTGCTCTCTATTAGGGGAATGCTGGTGTCACCATAAGAGAGAAGAGCATTGCACGCATTGCACCGTATATGCATCCTCTTGAACAGAGGGTGTATATCCAGAGGAACAGAAGCAGGTGAAGCTGCCGCCGCAGATGAAGTGCTCGGCTGAGCTGCCGATGTTGTGCTCGGCTGAGCTGCTGCGGATGTGCTCGGCTGAGCTGCTGGAGGGTTGTCTCTAGCAGCTCGAGCAAAAGCCACAGGATGTACTCCTTTAACGTGCCTGATTATAGTGAAAATACTAAAAGAGTATTTCTTTTTAGGATCTCCTCTTGATAAGACAACACCACAAATAGTGCAGGTGACTTTTGGAGCATTCACCTTCTTCTGCCCCAATGGAAATGTAAAAAATTGCCATATAAAAGAGTCTTTCTGTTTCCTCTGTCTCACAAGGGTCTCCTGCTCACTCCCAGAAGATGACTGTTGCTCTGCCATTCTCAAGTACTGGAGTACTGGAAAAGCTGCTCAGCTCCTTCTCCCAGGGAATCAGAAAAAATAATGAGGGGAGTGGGTGTGGTGTTGGAAGTTTCTGGAACTGAAACTACTATAAACCAATGAAAAGTGTTGTTTCTAAATCACATGACTTGCCGTGCGCGCACGGAGTGCGCACGGTGCGCGCATGGAGCACGCAAGCATGCGCGTACGGAGCACGCGCGCATGCGTGTACGGAGCACGCATGACGTACACATGCGCACGTGGAGCACGTATGCATGCGCATACGGAGCACGTACGCATGCGTGCACCGTGCGCGCACCGTGCGTGCACCCTGCGCGCACCGTCAAAAACCCTTAAAAAAAGTTTATAGAAGATATTAACTATGCTGTTCAACTTTATCCAAATTAAAAAAAAAAAGAGCTGAGCCATCCCATAATACAGGATAAAGTAAATCTATAACTATATACATAGGTAGCTTATTGTAAAATAAATATTTAAAAAATATAATAATACATTCATAAATTAGTATTTAAAAAACCTTACAAATTCACTTAAAAAACCATAGGTTTCACAAACGTTATAGTTAGGAATCAGCATTTAAAAAACCTTGCAAATTCACTGAAAAAACCATAGGTTTTACACATGTTATAGTTAGCTGGACATTTCACTCGTACAAAACCATTGAAATTCCCCCGTTATAGTTAGTTCAGCTAACTATAACTCGCGCGCCCGCAATCCACTGCTGATGACGTCACATATTACATCACTCATGACATGGTCAGTGACATCACTCATGACATCACTGATGACATCTCAAATGACATCACTGATGACATCACTGATGACGTCTTCCATGTGATAAATTACCACATCTTCTCACACCCTAATATAACCTAATTTCAGAGTTCCATTCTCAAAACCATACATACTCCATAACCAATAACTACATACCCACTTATTAACTCTTAGGTCTACATACACCTCCACTCATTCACCTGTACAGTCACTCATACTTAAAGTCACTCCATACAAGACTATCAAATGCATTTATACACCTATATAGACACTCACACACCACCAATCATCCATAGAGGTACATTCACACCTAGTCAGTCATGCAAATAATCACACTCCCATTTACTCACCTATGCGGTTATACACACTCAAGTTCACTTACAAAAAAGTACCACATTCTTACTCTCTTATAGAATCATTGATACAAGCACACACTCATCCATACAGTCACTCTCACAATCACACACTCTCACATCTACCCACTTATATACTCTTACACGCATATATACTGCCTTTCACATATGTAGTTAGTCACAAATGTACCACTGAGATATACATTCAATCCCTAACACACCCATACATACACTCACTCAACCATACAGTCCATCACAGATGCACTCTTAAAACCATGCACCCATAGAACCACCCACTCACTCATCTATGCATAGAGTCACACACACCCTACCCACACAAACACTCAGGAACCCATACAGATACTGAGACAACCAATCAATAACCCATATAGACACTCATATAGCTATTCACAAAACCATGCAGTCACTTATACACCAACACACAGACACATTCAGACATTCACACAGTTTAGTCACTAGTCTGCAGTAAGATACATTTAATGACTCACTTATAGAGTCAGTTACGCACCTAGAAGATCACCCATTCACACACTTGTACACCCACTCGTTCTTCAACAGGCCTTTCCCTATATATATTAAACATATTAAAATTGTTCAGAAACACATACTCAATGGATTATGTCATCAGTGATTTCATCAGTGATGTCATTTGAGATGTCATCAGTGATGTCATGAGTGATGTCACTGACCATGTCATGAGTGATGTAATATGTGACGTCATTAGCAGTGGATTGCGGGCGCACGAGTTATAGTTAGCTGAACTAAATATAACGGGGGAATTTCAATGGTTTGTACGAGTGAAATGTCCAGCTAACTATAACATGTTTGAAACCTATGGTTTTTTCAGTGAATTTGCAAGGGTTTTTAAATGCTAATTCCTAACTATAACGTGTGTGAAACCTATGGCTTTTTCAGTGAATATATATATATATATATATATATATATATATATATATTATTTACTGGCGGTCGCCAGTAGATAGTTATAGTTAGGACCGTGTTTCCATAGGAAATCCGCAACATTCTATTTGGAATAACTTTGGCGCCGGTTGACGAATCCTCGCGAAATATTCAAAATAGGTGGGGCGCTCCGCTCCGCTCCTACCCTGAAAGTCTCGGGGGGATTCGTCAAGCGGGGGCTGAGAAAAAAGGGGGTCCCAAAACGCGTTTTCCCCATGCAATTTTCCATAGGGACCTTTAGTCCAAGGTACAGCCCGAATGGCTGAACAGAATTACTTGAAATTTGGCAGAGAGGTAGTCCTCAGCTCAGGAAAGTGCCTTTTGCAGGTCTGGTGTCAATCTGTTCAGTAGTTCCTGAGAAAATCAAAAGTAAAATCATATATATATGTGGGCGGAGCCTAACCACACATCTCATCCTGAGATCTGATTGGCTGTCAGCACTTCATCCAAGAAGTGTTGGCAGCCATCTTGGGACCAATATACATGGTAGCACCTCATTAAAAAGCATTGCAGATAATAGAAGGTTTTAAGACTTTAGTTACCTTATAAATCATTTGTTGATGGTACCATACTCATTTTAGGAATTGTGGTATGTTCTAAGGTGATTTCACCATGTGAAAAAGCCTTCTGCTGGGATATCATGATTGAGAGAAAAATATTTTCTCATGCTTTTCCCACAGAGGTTTGGAAGGTGATCTATAAGCTAAACTGAGAGCTTATTTTCTGTAAATTCACATTATCTTTCTCAGTCATGTGAGAATGAAGTCTGACATTCTCAGTAAAACATGTACATCCAACAAGGGCAGAGACTGTCAGTTGATTCCTTTGTGTTCTACTGCAGCTTCCCAGAGTGTTCCAAAGAACAACCAGAGCGCTAACAGTCCTACTTATGATAAACGTATGGCACACCTGAAGCCATCTTGCTTGGATTAAAGTGGTAACTCTTAAAACATTTAATTTAAAAAGGAACAAAATGAGGGGGTTCATTTTTCCATAAAAAGTATGATTAGTGCTGCAGAAAGAAAAATTAGGGCACATTTTGAGTGACTTCTCAAACCCTCTTCTATTTCATTAAAAAATTCTGACATGCAGACTGAAACATGCACTTTCAATACCAGCAGCAGTTTTCCCTGGTGAGCAGTAGCTTTACTACAGTGATCTAATAAGCAAAAAGAGTGCTAACATTCTGAATTTATGGCAAATGTGTGACACATCTGAATGCCTTCTTGATGGATTCAAAGTAACAAACTGAAAGTATTTCCTACTGAGGAGACTGCAGTAAATGAGGAAATTAGGAAACTTCATAACAAATAAGTCTCCCAAGATGGCCACCAGAGACAAAAGAGCCCTAATGTAGCCCAAATATCACCCAGATGTAGACCAAGTATAGCCCAATGACAGAATGTCCCAGAGTGTTCTTAAAAACAACTAGAGCGCTTACTGTCTTCATTATGACAAAAGTATGGCACACCTGAAGCCATCTTGATTGGAATAAACTGGTAACACTTAAAACATTTAATTTTAAAAGCAACACAATGAGGGGGTTCATTTTGCCATAGAAATTATGATTAATGCTGAAGAAAGAAAATGATGGCACATTTTGAGTGACTTCTCAAATCCTCTTCTATTTCATTAAAAAATTCTGACATGCAGACTGAAACATGCACTTTTAATACCAGGAGCAGACTTCCATGGTGAACAGTAGTTTTACTACAGTGATCTAATGAGCAACTAGAGTGCTAACTTTCAGAATTTATGGCAAATGTGTGACATATCTGAATACCTTCATGATGGAATCAAAGTAAAAAACTGAAAGCATTTCCTACTAAGGAGACTGCAGTACATGAGGAAATTAGGAAACTTCATAACAAATAAATCTCCCAAGATGGCCACCGGAGACAAAAGAGCCCAAATGTAGCCCAAAATCACCCAGATGTAGCCCAAATATAGCCCACATATAGCCCAATGACAGAAGTGTGCAAAACACTTATTATTTTGTGTTTTTGCAGTGTTATATAGTGCAGACTTGTCAGGTATTGGAGTGCTTTACATGAGCATTGGTTACATCACACAAGAACAAATTAATTTTGGTTGTAGACATGGGGAGACTAAGTGATTTGACCAGAATCACAGAATGTCGAGCTGAAGCAGAAACTCCAACCTGGTTCCCCAGTTGCAAAGTCTGCAGTTCTGGAAGTAACACCACATCCTCTCCCCTAAGTGCAACATTTAATCAAGTGGTCAACTGGATAAAAAAACATAAAGATAACAAATAATTTAAAAGTGCTTTGTCGCTATTTGAAAACTCAGAAAATATGTCCTTATTTTAGTCTTTTAGAGCACTAACCATAATTTTGATGCCAATAAGACCCTCTCATATATGTAATTTCTAAAGGAAATGCTCTAGGTTTACAGTTTTGATTACATCAAGATGACGTCAGGCGTTCCACACTTTTGTAATAAATATAGAATGTTAGCAATCTAGTTGTTCATTAGGATACTGTTGAGAGGCAGAGGCCAGGGGCACGGACTCTGAAAATTGAAGGCAGGTAGGAGGGTGCAAAGGCAACAGTTTAACCACACTGAGCAGGCAGGAAGGGCCGTGGCAGCAACACAGACTATGGAGGGCAGTGGAAAGGGGGGCAGGGGCAACAAACCAACAATACAGGACTTGCAAGAGAGGCTGTGGTAATGTAATAGACCATTGTGGGCAGAAGGAAGAGGCAATGGTAGTACAACCATACATGCCAACAGACCCGATTCAGCCAGGAAACGTCCAATGTTTTTAAGCTCAAATGGGCTTTATTTGATCTGTCTCCTGTCTACAATCTCCTCTTTTTCAATGTAACTCAAAGGGGAAAATCAATACCCCAGTTTTTTTTCAAAATCTCCCTCTTACCAAGCTCAAAATGTTCTCAAGTATGGTACATTGGATCATGGAAGGAAATGGGGTAGGGACATGGACTTGGATAACAGAGGACAGAAGGGACATGGAGAGGTGCACCAAACTGACCCTGCAGGGCAGGCATCAGGGTTTGCAGCAGCACAATACACCACACAGGGCATGCGGGACGGGAGTGCAGCACAACAATCCATAGAAAGCAAACGGGAGGGGACAGGACCATGCACATGGACAACAGAGAACAGAGGGGCAAGGGGGCAGGGCAGGAGCAGCAAGATAGCCATGGAGGTCAGGCAGGATGGGCACTAGAAGCAAGACACACCATGAAGAGCAACAGTGAGACTGTGATGGCATACACACAGACCATGGAGGGAAGGTGGGAGGGGGTCAGGGGCAGCTAACTGAACACACAGGGAAGGTGGGAGGGGCAATGGCAGTACAGAAGACCATGCATGGCAAGTGGGAGGGTTAGTGGCAGCACAATGGCTATGATGGGCAAGAATGAGGGTGCAGGGGCATGCACAAAGGACGATGGAGGATAGAAGGGAGGGTCAGGACCTGTGCACAGACAAGAAAGTTCAGGGGAAGGGGCCTCACAACAGACCGCACGGGCAGGCAGGAGGAGCAGTTGCAGCACAACAGACCAGGGAGGGCAGAAGGGTGTGGCAGTACAATGGACCATGTAGGACAGGAAGAAGAGGATAGGGGCATGGCATGTGGACAGGCAGGGTGGAGGTGGCAGGGACAGGTTACAGTCATCTGACAATGCTAGGCAGGTGGGAGGGGAGTGGCAGCTCAACAGAACACTCAGAGTAGATAGGAGTGGCAGGTCCATGGAACCTGGTGGGCAAAAAGGATGGTAGGAGGGGCATGCACAAAGACATCGGAGGGCAGGGGGAAGGAGAATAGGGGCAGCAAGCTAAGCACAGAGTTTAAGCAGGAGGTCAATGATGGGGCATAGAATTGGGCAATGGAGGGCAGGAGGAGGGGACTGGTACATCATACTAAATTGAGGGCAGTGGCAGCACATCAGACCATGCATGGCAGGAGGGAGGAGGCTAGTCCATGGATTCACACAACAGAGGATATGGAGGAGGGGGATGGGGCAGCAAGCTAACTGTTCAGAGAAGGCGGGTATTAGGAACTTTATTGTTTTTAAAACGTGTGTCTGTGTGAACTACTTAAAATATGAACAAGTATGCAGCATAATCTCACTTTTATTCAGGAAGAAGAGGACGTTTGTGACTGTGACTCCGGGCTCACTTGGCAGAAACACCCCCTGACCCTCCACCCCCTATCGCAAAATGTAATGCCCGTGAAAAGGGTAGGTGAACACAGTGTTATATAGAACATAGTCCTGAGAGCACGATTGAAAATGAAAACTAGATATAGTGTATGGTATAAACTATGCACCAAAAAGTGTGATATAAGATGAACTGGGCGTGAAATATAATATGCATGACATTGTGCGCAATGACAGATTCATTGGAGAGCGCGAGATAGCACAGGCACTAGCGCGTGCTATGCGATATGCGCCTTGGAGTGGAATATGCACAGGGCAGTGTTGTGTAACCTAACTAGTCTCTAAAGTTGTAATATAAAATATGTGCTGGGGAGTGTAACGTTGCATATGCACTGTGACAAAGATATGGATTTAACTCACAAAAAGTGATGGAATGCTACTGTACTAAAAGGAAAAGTCAGTGTGTGTGAAAAAAGGGGAGAGGAAATCTTTTCTTTTAAAGACGAGAACCCTCACTCACCCGAGGGTGACATGCTTCATCATTGGGTCCCCTCTTGCACACTGCAACCGCAAGGTATACAGTGTGGGCTACAACTCTCAGAGGGAAATAAGAGAGGAGCGTGAGGTGTTTTATGAGGATGCCAACTTAGGCAGGGGAAGTAAGGGGCATAGTGTTGGTCAAAAAAAGTTGTGAATAGATAAAACTAGCTACAGGGTAACAAAATTAAATTTATTAGTAGTTCCCATCAGCTAAGATATGGATCCCAGATTGTAATATGTATGGCATAGCACTGTGCGTTATAACATAGGCATCGAGGAAGATACGTTAAATGGGGCAATATAACCCGTGCGAAGACAAGTGTGGCATGACATATTCACGGGGTGGTGTTACAGTGCACATGGGCTAGAGAGTGTCATAGCATATGCACTAGCTGGTGGAATACAACACAGAGGTGTGTGGCACTCGGCAGGCAATGGTGGGTGTAACACAGCATTGGGCTCTGCCAGGAGCGCGCTGTGACTCTCAAGTGATGTTCGTCCCCTTTCCAGAGAGTAAAATAAAAAGTATTACACATCCGGCAGTGGATGTGTGTTTTATTAACCGTGAGGGGGGTTTCTTGCATAGTTTTGGTCGAATTTTTGTCGAATCCCCTTTGAATGGCTTGGTGTGCATGTGTATTAAATGTGCACGTCAATAGCTACCTATGTTTGTATAAATAAACGACAAGGGTGTCTACCGGGATTAGGCACGGTAGGGCATCAGACATGTCAGAGCTTCACTAGTGGTGTAAATACATTCCACGTGGATTCATTGTATGCATAGTCGCCTTTTAATGAATATCACGCAAATCGTCATGGTGATAGGTACGTACGGTTTGTCCAGCATGTCCTAGGTGTGTCTATAAATATATTTTTTTTAAAAATAATAAAAAACAGTGGCCGGCCCTGGGGATTGGGGTCAAAAAAATATAATTAGGAGACAGGCCCTGGGGGATGGGGTCATGCTATAACTTATTGTTGTTGTTGGTGCATCTTCCTTATTACTGTTCTGTCCCTTGCTGCTCAGCCATGAATGATGTCACTTGGAATGTTGAGGGTGTGGGACTTGAGGAGATGGCCGTTGGAAGAGATGGGCTGAGCAGCAGGGAGGCTGCTCCTGGTGGGGCTTTATATGAGCATTACATGGACTTTGTGACTTCACTAATAAACCTACAACTTGTTCTATGTGACCTGTCTACGAGACATCATTCATCTTTACAGGTCATCAGGGCGAATAAATTAGAATAAGAAGGGGAACCACACAGCCCCCCTTCTTAAAAAATTAAAATAAATAAAAGACTGGCATCGTGCCAGAGGCCACGCCCCCCTCCTTGCAGCACTCTGCAAACGCGCCCCCTGGCGAGTTGTAAGTTGGGGAATTAATTCCTCTTCAATACTGAGGGTCCCTGAGGGCCAACTAGCCCAACAGGCATCTCCAGTATGCGCCAGGGAGCTGCGCTGCAGACAGGTGTTCTGAGGCCAAGCCCCTTTTTACACCTCTCTGCAACGCAGCTCTGTGGTGCTTACTGGAGGTACCTAGTGGTCTAGTTTGACCCTAGGGACCCTTAGGATTCAAGGGGACCTAATCTCTCAACTTAGAACAGCCACAGGGCGCGTTTACACAGTGGTGAAGGGAGGTGACGGGGCCTGAGGTGACATGTGCAAACACGCACTATGCACGTTTTAAATTGGGGATATAATTTCCCTTCAATACTGAGGGCCACTGGGGGCTAAATAGCCCACCAAGTGCTTCCAGTAAGCACCATTGAGCTGCATTGCAGAGAGGTGGTCCAGGCTGTGCCACTTTTTACACCTCTCTGCAACGCAGCTCTGTGGCACATACTGGAGGTACCTAGTGGGCTAGTTGGACCCTAGGGACCCTCAGGATTCAAATGAACTTAATCTCCCAACTAAAAACGGACACAGGGCGTGTTTACACAGTGGTGAAGGGAGGGGACGGGGCCTGAGTTAACGTGTGCAAAAACGCCCTGTGGCCTGTTTTAAGAGGTAGTTTTAACCCCCCAGCCCTATTATATACTAGGGGCTTACAGAGGAGGTCATGCTAATCACAAGGGGACCCCAACACATAATGTTCCCTAGTGTATGTAGGTGTTTTCACTGTATTCTAAGTGTCTTTTAACATATCACTGGCTCTAGGACTGGTTAGTCAGACTCAGTTACCACCAGTATCTGTCTGAAAAAGTTGAGGGTACAGGATGATTTTGCAACAAGGATTCTTTCTGCTCTTCTTTTTGTTCTTTCTGCACGTTATCCTTCTTCCTGCACTTTTCTTCGTCTTTGAGGACTTCTATTGCTTCTTTCTGCACTTCTTTTTTTTCTTTCTGTGCATTTTTTCTTCTTTCTTCACATGTCCTATCTCTGTAGGCATAGTTAGAAATTAGCATTTAAAAAACCTTTGAAATTCACAGAAAAAACCATAGGTTTCAGGCACGTTATAGTTAGGAATTAGCATTTAAAAAACCTCAGAAATTCACTGAAAAAACCATAGGTTTCAGGGGTGTTATAATTAGCTGGACTTTTCACTTGTACAAAACCATTGAAATTCCCCCGTTATAGTTAGTTCAGCTAACTATAACTCACGCACCCGCAATGCACTGCTGATGACGTCACATATTACATCACTCATGACATGGTCAGTGACATCACTCATGACATCACTGATGACATCTCAAATGACATCACTGATGACATCACTAATGACATCATCCTTGTGATAGAGTGGCAGACCTCCTCTCACCCTAATATAACCTTTGATACACACATTCAAAAATAGAGACTAAAATTTTCAAAACAAAGGACATACCAATACCAGTTACAACAACCTCTTCAGTAATTCTAAGATCCACATACACATCCACTCATTCACCAACAGTCCTATACAGTCACTCATACCTGTACTCACTCATCATATGTACTCATACACCTATACATCCTGTTACACAATGCCACTCATCCATAGAGTTACTCACACACATAGTCACTCATGCTAATAAAGAATCAAACATACATTTACTTGCATATACAGTTATACACACACCACCACACTTACTTCTACGGAAACTTACACATACTTAGTCTTTTAAACAATCACTAATAGAAACACATACTTATTCATACAGGAACTCTTTCAATCTCTCACTCTCACATATACTCACTTATATACACCAATATTCACATATACTAGTTTAAAACATATGTAGTTACTCATAAAGACACTATTGAGACAGTCATTCACTCACTAACACACCCATACACACACTCATCCACCCATACAGTCCTGCACACATGCTGTCTTCAACACATACAAACAGTGAGTGACTCATTAATGCACCTATGCACCACGTAATACCCCCCACCGAACCATGCAGACACTCAGACTGATACTCAAAAAACCAACTAATAACCTATATAGACACCCATGTAGCTACTCACCAACCCATGCAGCCACTGATACAGATATTTACATATTTAAACATTACTCACTAAGCCATGTATTCACTATGATACACTTAATCAGTCAGTTACACAATCAATTTTTCAAAAACAAATCATCCATTTAGACACTTATATACCCATTTATTCTTCCATCATTGTTTAGATATACATATATAAAACATATTTAATTTTCAGAAAAACAGACATTCACTGGATGATGTCATCAGTGATGTCATCAGTGATGTCATTTGATATGTCAGTTGATATGTCATCAGTGATGTCATGAGTGATTTAATATGTGACGTCATCAGCAGTGCATTGCGGGCGCGCGAGTTATAGTTAGCTGAACTAACTATAACGGGGGAATTTCAATGGTTTTGCACAAGTGAAAAGTCCAGCTAACTATAACACCCCTGAAACCTATGGTTTTTTCAGTGAATATATATATTACCTACTGGCGGTCGCGAAGCGCACCGTGCGCGCACGGAACGAACTGCGTTAAGTGGGCGCGCACGCCACGAATGGCGTAAAGTAACTTAGCATTTAAAAAACCATACAAATTCACTGAAAAAACCATAGGTTTCACACACGTTATAGTTAGGAATTAGCATTTAAAAAACCTTGCAAATTCACTGAAAAAACCATAGGTTTCACACATGTTATAGTTAGCGGCAATTTTACTGATAAAAAACCAATGAAATTCCCCCGTTATAGTTAGTGCAGGCAACTATAACTCACGCGACCGCAATCTTCTGCTGATGACATATGTGTCTTTATGAAAAAAAAATATTTGTAATATATGTATAGCTAAAAATTTATGGAAGAAGACATGGGCAAATAAGTGTCTAAACACAGTATTAGCATCAGCAGAGGATTGCGGTCGCGTGAGTTATAGTTGCCTGCACTAACTATAACGGGGGAATTTCATTGGTTTTTTATCAGTAAAATTGCCGCTAACTATAACATGTGTGAAACCTATGGTTTTTTCAGTGAATATATATATATATATATACACATATATATCCAAACAAACAAGTCCCATTCAGCTCCACAATTACATGGAAGCAGGGCACGGACTCAAGTTTTCATGCAAATTCAGTTTATTATTCACCGCTCCGGCTCGCTGTGGCGCGTTTCGGTCACCAACGTGACCTTGATCACATGAGGAAGCATTAGCCACTCATGGCTTAAATCCGTCATGACCTCCGATCACATGGTATGAGTCAAATCATAAACATGAATAACAGACTTTGCAGCATTTTCTAATTCTTGCAGTGCATTTTATACAGTGACAATCAATACCACCACCTAAAATTCTGCTAGATAAACATTTAGCATTAGCATATTGGCACAATATTTACAATTTTATCCCGATGTTCAAATACATCAATTGCACCAATTTTATAATTCCCGTGCTGAGGGATTTCTACATGCCTGGGTTTTGTCTCCTGGCCATCAAATGTAATGTATTATATATAGTGCAAATACAAATAATTACACATGCTTGATTCAGATATGTTTGACAAAGCATTCTACAACCCTTAACAAAAAAATTACTGAATCCCAGATGAAAAGTAAAAAGGGGGACGCCTATATTATTAATGAGTGATGCTTTATATTAGTGTCTCCCATGTGGTACAGTCAAACAATCTGTGAGTAGATCTGATTTGATTGGCACTCACCTACCCATTTCATGATGGCTATATGATGGCATAAATGTTGCATTAAATGCTGACATCTAATTACTTAAATGCTCCAATTTGTTTAAACATTCAAACCACATTTTAATTAAACTATATCTAAAGTGCTCTTGTGCTCAATCCGTCTAAAGTGCATGAATGCTATATAATTTAAAATGTTGATTATATATATATATATATATCATGTGACCAAGAGCTTGTGTGCTCGAAACGCGTCTTTTTTTGCCCTTTGAATAAATCAAGCATTATTGAAAACTGGATTCGTGTGGCATCAAGAAAGTATTTGCGAGCTTTTGGTAGATATATATATATATATATATATAGATATATATATAGCTATATATATATATCAGTGTTATTGACTCATGTGTCCTTGTGATGGACACAAATTACTAAAACCCAAATTAATTTTGTGAATAAATAAGTAAATAAATAAATTGCAGCTCTAGAAGTCTATGCAGAGATACTCATATGATAAATTTAAATCTATATTCATCGTGGTCGATACGCATTGAGAGTCTTGGTATGTCGAATAACAAATATCCATCATTTAAAAAAGATAATGATATAAGCCTATGTCCGCGTATCTATGTACAAAGATCTAAATAAATACCAAAGTGTAAATATTCAATATCAATGATTCAGAGATTCAGGGAATCAGGAAAGTCCAAAGCCACAGTCTCATCTATGTGCAAAGATGCAAGTAATACACAAAAAATATATATATCTAAATATCAACAATTCTGAGATTCAAGGAATCAGAGAAGACCTTAACCACAGCCTATATCTACTCGAATATATATAATAGAATCAGGTCAATGAATACATAAATACACAAAAATAAATTTCTTTGCAAAAAAACACAGATAGGAAATACATCACCATAATGTTTAAAAACAGCATCCCTAATCATAATTTTAAGATAAATGTCAATCATAAATAATCATAAAAATGCTATTGATAACAAATGTAATGCCTGTAAGATAAAAATGGGAAATTCTTACTGAGGGTGTATAATTCCTCATAAAACACAAATAAATTAATAATTTGTGTAAAATATTTTATTAATATTTTTTATAAAATCCTTTAAAAATCCTAAAACAAAGTTCTTATAAGTACATATATAATTTCTACAAAAATGAAGACATTGTGATCCCCTACTCCTCTGTTTATACTGATCAGATGGTTCCAACTAATTATTTTACTGTTTTTTATTTTTTTTATCTATTAATGTCACTACAAAAAGTTATATATTTCATCACTGTTGAGGCCATGTGGAAATTTGGAGTCTAACTCTAAAACCATTTTCGACTCCAATCTTCTCAACAACTTTTCTCTAATACCCCCTCTTCAAAGTGGGGGTATGGAGCCACTGACAAAATAGGTGAGGCACTCCAAATTATTATAGTGAGTAGTTTTAAAATGCCTTGCCACAGGGTAAGTCTGATCTGAATTTACAATAGCACGCAAATGCTGAAGAATCCTAACTTGCACCTGTAGCTTTGTGCTCCCCACATAGGTGCCGATTCCGATCCGGTAAAAAAAATTACCGTACGACTCGTATCCGTATTTTTTTACGTACGAGTCGCACAAGTACCGTACAAACTGGCAAGTACGATTGGGACGTGAAAAATAACTACGAATAGTTTTGGGAAAAGTCTACGAGCGCGCGTCGGGAAGTGACCACGTCCGAATATCGTCGGGAAAAGTGTACGAAAGTGATCCGGACAGTTTCACTTACAAATCGTAAAACACAAGTCCGAGCGCGCAAGTACAATCCTGACCGCTGTCCGAATACACAATCGCACGTAAAAAGGCCCATACGGAGCCAACGCAGTAGCACACATGCACACGGGTAAACTCATGCCCGTGTACGAGCCGTACAGCCCCCCCAACCCCAAATATGCCAGCACCGTACACCACTCTGTCCGCACTGTACCCCAGCCCCGCAACTGTACGCGCCGTACTGCCCCATGTCGCACCGTACCCCCCCATGTACACGCCGTACCACCGCATGTACGTACTGTACCCCCAGCCCCCCACCGCATGTACGCACCGAAGCCCTGCACCGCATGTACGTACTGTATCCCTAGCCCCCCACCGCATGGATGCACCGAAGCCCTGCACCGCATTTACGTACTGTACCCCCAGCCCCCCACCGCATGGACGCACCGAAGCCCTGTACCGCATGTACGCACTGTACCCCCAGCCCCCCCACCGCATGTAGGCACCCAACCACTGCACCGCATGTACGCGCCGCACACCAACACCGTACCCCAGCCCCCTCACCCAGCATCACGTATGTACGGATCGTACCTACGCGAAAAATACTCTTACAGAACCTGGACACTTGAAAACAGCACAAGGAGGGCCAATCCGACTCGCACAACAACACAAAACACGTCGACATGACAAAATACATCTCAAAGACTGACCTGGCACATCCAAACAGGCAAACAGAGGCCCAAAATCACAACCACCACTTATAACACACCCACGAAAATTCAAACACAGCCACACCCAAAAATGGACCAATAAAAAGGGCCCACACACACACCCCATGAGCCTTTGCAACAGACCCACTGCTGCCAGACCCCACGGACAAACAACCCCACACAACTGCAACCTTCGCTACACCGTCACTCACACACCTTCACACAACCACCTCCACACAACCACCTCCACAAACATCCCCTCTTCACATTCACACACACACAACCATCCACACCCACACCCACACCCCACACCATGCCCACAGACAAGAATCCAAAGTTCACCATGGCGTAGCTGGAGCTCCTTGTCAACAAAGTCATCAGAGTCGAGCCACAGCTGTTTGGAACATTGGTCAGACAGACCAGCATAGCTGCAAAATCTGCCATGTGGCAGAGGATTGTCGACAAGGTGAATGCTGTTGCGCCCGTCTGAAGGGCCAGGCATGAATGCCAAGCCAGGTGGTACGATCTGCTCAGGGCGGTCAAGAGGAAGATGAATGAAGAACATGCCCAGACCAACATCACTGGAGGTGGGCCGCCCTGCAGACCCGTACACTACCATCCCTGGGAGGAGAAGGTGATGGCCATGCTACCGCCGGTGGAACTACACGGAGTGGACGGAGTTGCAGAGCCTGGTGAGTACACAAACAACTCATGTAACTTGGGGGGAATGGCATCCACACCCCAACCACCCGAGGCACAACTAGAGCAAAATTTCGGGGGAGGCTAAGAAAACATTACGTGGGGGGATGAATCTTGTAAGCCATAGGCAGAGTGGAGCTGCAGGGGCTGTTAAAGGGGTGAAACAACAGCGAGGCCTCATTAACACGCAAATGGCCTGTTAAAGACCTGTGAAGTGCTCGGGTGCAGCTGTGAGTGCGCCGGGAAGCTGTCTCATCCCGGGCTGCCACACACGACGGGGGGGCTGAAGCCCTGTGAGTCCAATCGGTGTTGCGTGCCTGCCAACCACAACAAATGCACGCACCTACCCCCAAGCACTCACCGCACACATCCACACCCAGAAACCACGCCCATGCAACGAACGTCACCATTCACCCATCACAAATCAAGGCTAGGCCATGTCCAAGGCTACAGCAACCAATAACACAAACCAGGATGTCCGGGAGGCTGGGAGGGTGGGCCACACACAACACATTGTCAAAATGAGACTTAGACAACAATGTCATCAGCCCATATGGCATAGGTACATACCCATGCACAACTACTGACAAGGTAGATGACACTGGGCCCTGCTGTATGCAGCACAAGGCCCTCCTGGGACCACTGTTCACCCAAACACCAACTCCACAAGCACAGGTATCTAGCACAGGAACTCACACTCACTGTCATGCCAGCATGCACCATGAGGGGACACACACATCACCTGGGAGACCCAATGACAACTCACACTACACACAACACCAGGCCCGCTCACAACCCCCCCTAACACAAGCACACCCCCCCCGGGGCAGGCAACGGATTTACACACTCCCACAATGGACATGTGACACAACAAGACCAATCCAGAGCCAAATAAGCATCAGAGCCAACAATCTACAGGTCAAACACTCAGGAGAACATCCCAATCTGTCCCCCGCAACATACCCATCCCCAAGTGGACATTGAGAGGAATGCTAGGCACATCCAACTACCTGGAGGAACTGTGTCAAATAGAATATGTATGAAACATGGATGTGGCATGAAACAGCTTTAACATTGTCTCTCTCTCACACACAGGGCAAAGTCGATGATCTCCCCCCAACACTGGGGGGGAAGAATCACAGTCCCAGGCACCGCGTGAAGACGATCCCACCGGCAGCGACGACTCTCACCACTCCGTGGATGACCCCTACCAACCTGGCCCCTCTGGTGTACAAGCCCCTGCAGCACCTGCATCAGGTACATCTGTGCCAACCACCACCCCCATTCCTGCCGCATCCCAGGAGACACCCAGGAGCTCTGCTCGCACTGAACAACACAGCCAGTCTGACCAGGAGGGACACAGTCCTCCGGGCACGCAGGAGGAGGCAGGCAACCCTGCAAATGCCATCCCTCAGGGGTCCCGGAGACCCGATGTACCCACAACGGCAGGCCAGGCTTGTGTGGGCAGGGGTGGTGTGAGTGGAGGCAGGAGGAGGCGCGAACCTGACCAGCCAGCTCAGGACCCCAGTCTGACACACATACGCAACATCCTGGACTCATACCGGCATGACACCAGAGGCATGGACCAGGTCGTGGCCAGACTTTCCGGGATGCAGGGGACCCTCGATGAGATCAAGAACCTGCAGGTCGAGCATCATGCCAGTCATCAACAACACCAAGGACGGATGGAGGCAAGACTGGCTGAGCTCCTGGCGGTGCACAAGGACGTGGGACAATCACTCCGTCAGATCGCCCAAAGCCTGGCAAACCCTCCCTGTACCACCAGGCGTAGACCAGCACCAGACACAGGGAGGGACGAGGAGGAGGAGGATTCGTCTGACAGAGCGTCCCTGACATCGTCAAGGCCTGCATCTGAGGGTCCCCGGAGGAAGGTGGGTCGTCCACGTAAGAGACCGTGAGAGTTACCGGACCATCACCGTCTCCCAGGTCACCTGGCCTGGCACCTGACCCTCTGGCACAACAGCAGCACCTCACCCAATGACATTCTCTGCCACATGGACTTGCTGGTCACAGTCTGACCAATGATGACCAACACTGTGGTCTGGACTCTGATGACTCCAACTGACAAGGATGCCATCTCCCCCTGTGAACTTTGGATTCTATTCCCCCGGTAGAGCACCTTGGCACATCTACCACAAGACTCACCCCACCAAAAATAAATTCACATTGTTCTGCACATGAGATGTTGGTGTCATTTTGCATTATTCAACGACATATGTGTGTGGAAATGTCTAACTATGCCTGAGTGTTGAACTAACTCCAGCCATCCATACGCTGGGATCAGAGTCTGGTACAGGACACACATGGGTCACAAGGTATCATTCAATGTAGGCATTGAGCACAACACTCACCTGTGATGGCCTCTGGCTGCTGAGCGGGGGCTTGCTAAACTGTGTGGACACACCTATTTGGGAGATCATCATCAAGGCGTAGAGGTCATGGCCCATGTGGAGGTACCCGGGGAGGGAGTCCCAGGGATGTGTTGCCAGGTGGGAGAACAATGTCCTGTATGCTGGAGTACGGTGGATGTTAAAAACGGAGGCCAGGGCAAGTTTGAATGCACGGAGATGGCCCAACGGGATCTAGGATGACAGACGTACAAGGTAGGTTTGGGGTCGGGGTTGTGGACTGCCTCCTGAGTGTGGGTGGGGAGAGTGGAGGTCATCCTGCAGCAGACAGTGATCCATTGCAGCAATATATGGTGGACGGTGAGGTGGCTGGGGCACAGGTTGTAGAAGCTGAGGTGTGCAGATGCACCCTGGAAGTTGACCAGGTACCTGGGAGTGCGGATGTACCGTAGAGGGCAGGCCAGTACATGAGACGGATGTTGTCATGGACCTGGTGGATGGTCTGTCGTAACTTGGAGTGGATCTATCTGTGGATCATGTGCATGATGCAGAGGGTGTTGCAGCATGAGGCACAGATGATGTGGACTAGCATGGCATATGCGAGCGAGCCAAACATGATGCACACCATCTCGTGTGTGTGGCCACTGGGTGCATGTGCAGGGCCCACAGCAGCAGGCGCCACCTCCCTGAAAAATCCCCCATTTTGCACACAAAGACTAGGATGTCAGAAGGACAACTGCAACAGGCGCGTGTGTAAAGTAAGGAGTGTCCAGTGTCACATGGCACACCCAGAGACAATACATGCACAATCACCAAAGAGCCATTACACCGGATCAGGAAACTGAAGGGCGATCTGCGCACAGGAGACACACCCTCAGCAGCTGGTGATGGCCCATTGCGTGGTCGACCTTGCTAAAAAACATACACAACCATGTACTTAGTGCCCAATAGAGAGCCTAATCCGTGAGCAACTGCATGCATGTCGCTAGACTACACATGGACTCCTATGCATTATCGCCAGCAAGTTTGTCAGAGAAGCCGCATGCCAAGTGGCAAGAAACCTGCATTGACATAGACGAGGCACCTTGGAGTGTGATGAACACCTTTATTACTCAGCCTCACACAAATGGAATTGCATCCATTGGAACAGTATCACAGGTCATTCGGCTGACCATGTGTGACCCACACTGGACACCCCCTGCAACACACAGATGTGGTACATCCTACTGAGCTGGGGCACAAGTGAAGGGGTTGAGCCTCACACCCCTTGCTGCACACGGAGAGTGTACAATTCCCCATTGAGCCTCATATGGGGATGTCCCACACCATGTCCACCATTGGCATCCCGTATGTTCCTGAGGGACGTTATACACACATTGATGCCTTCATCACAATCCACAATCCATGACAGATGACTGTCAGGAAGGGTGACTATCAATTCATGGGAGCCATGCAACACGTCAGGTGGCCCATGGTGGATCGACATGTATGCACGGTAATACAACATGCACAGGAGCAGTCCCCACATATCACAAACACGTACCACCCACAAAATGCCTTGCTGCACTCCTTACCCAAAATGACTTTTCACCATGTCTGTGCATGTAACTCGGCTCCAGCCCACGTTGCGATACTCATGAGGAATAGCAGGAATACAATTATGACATGAGCAGACGACAGCCGCAGGAAGCTGGGGAGGACAGACACACAACAAGTCAGCGAAGAGCTAGTAATCCGCAGACATGTACATGCACTATACAGGATTTATGTTGTCACCATGCTAATTATGAGATATGTGTACCCGCTGAAATTTGGGGAATGACATCATGACTTGAATGACACATCAGAACACACCTCCAAGTCACTTAGCACACAGTCAGCTCGACACACACATTGCAACACATGCCACACAAGGCCCTAAGCGTGCACACTCAGACACAGGGACTCACCATCATGAGAAGAAGTTGCAGATGAGCTGACTCCGGATGTCCTCATCCTCATCCTCATTCTCATCCTCATCCTCACTTGCCCCGTGCCCGAGCCCCTCATCCTCCACGGGTGGATTATCCTGCTCATCCGGATCCAGGATGAGTGGCACGGCCTTCTCCACTGCCATGTTGTGCAGCATGCAGCACACAAGGAAGATTTTGCAGACCTTCACCGGGGCATATGGGAGTGCGCCGCCGGTCTTGTGGAGGCACCGGAATCTGCTCTTCAGGAGTCCAAATGTCCTCTCAATCACACGCCTCGTCTGCCCATGGGTGTCGTTGTACCGGTGTTCTGCGGATGTTCTGGGGTTGCGGAGCGGCGTCATCAGCCATGGCATGTTGGGATAGCCAGCGTCCCCTACATGGAAACATCATGGACAGAAGTGGGTCAGGAGAAGCAGTAAGATATGAAGATACCGCTGAATACAGGACTAACAGAGTATACCCACCAACAAGACATGCACGTTCGTTGCACAGCTGCAGCATCATTTCAGGCACCCTCCTACGCCTCATGATGTAGGCATCGTGTGCGGATCCTGGAAAACGGGCACTGACATGGGATATCATCATGTTAGCAAGACATACCACAAGGGCATTGATGGAGTGGTAATGTTTGCGGTTATGGAAGGCTACCTCCTGTGCGTGTGGTGGTACCAAAGCCACATGTGTCCCATCAATGGCCCCAATGACGTGGGGCATCCCTCCCAGGGCATAGAACTCACCCTTGACACCTGTCAACTGCTCACGAGTCGGGAAATGTATGAATTCATCCAGGTGTACCAACATGGCCTCTAACACATCATGCAGGACACGGCTGAACATGGTCTGGGACATGCCACCTACATCAGCTATGGTCAATTGAAACATACCCGTGGCAAAGAAATGTAGGGCTGCCATCACCTTCATCTTGGCTGTCAGTGCAGTAGGATACCTGTGTAGCGGTTGGAGGTGTGGTTCCACCCTTGTGGTCAAGTCGTCAATCAACGGTTGGGTGAAGCGGTAGCGGCGTATACAGTCACGTTCCCTCATGGCAGCCAAGTCTGGCATTGGTCGGGGGAGAGGCGGTGCCCTGCAGAAATTTGGAAGGAATGACGAAGATTGAGTACAGCACTACACCACTGTCAATGAACTGAGCACATGTTCAACAGCTAATACACATATGCTACATACAGAGTCTGTACTGTGCAATGCATCCAGGACACGTATGCCAGCCAGGTGACACCCCTGCCAACAGTCAGCTACACACGTGGGTGCTCAATTTCAACATGACATGCCATGAAACTAGCTGTGGGCCAGTGTAACTGAACAGGCAGACGCATTACAGGAGTGACAGACAACCACATATGTGCATGAGAAGGATGTCTCATCATACAGACCGGTTGCGGAACACCAGATGCACAGGTCACATGTCCTTGAAGTAGGACAGTCCACACACCTTGCCATGAAGGGGTACATGTCAGGAATGATTACACATACATTGAGACTACACAGATATGTCCTTGTCTCACAAGGCCATGTGGGATGCATGCATACAGCCGTTACGTCTGACCCCACATGTGGCCTGGTGTGCGTAATAGTGTGCCATGCCCATCGACACGCACACACATGTTGGATGCAGCAACTGCAGATGCATGTCACGGAACAACTACAGCAAGCTCATGGGAACACTTGACACACACATGACATAGTCACATCGTGCAATGCCGGTAGTTACATGTCAGGTGTCATTATCCATGTACCTGGCATCAGGGGACAGTTGCGGGTGTAGGTGACTGTGCCATGCCAGTGATGCAGTGCCCGACTGTCCACAGAGGGTAGCTCCTCTGTATCAATTGATATCAAGTAAATTTGCTGTTGTGTCATGCTCCCCATTGTTTCACAGTGGCATGGTGGCTAAACCAACTGTGTGGTGCAGGGCCTACATATGTTTGTGGTATTGTAGATGACACTCATGTTGCTGTTCATGCAATGCGCTGTGTCCTATGTAGTTTGGACTCATGTGTCATATGTCTACAGGTGTCTGATCATTTCCTGTCTCTTCACCTTGACCACAGCATCGTCGGGGGACACCGAGGGAGACACTGGCACGGACGTGGGGGAGGGATCCAGCACCGGGGCTACCAGTGCTGGGGAGTCTGGCGCAGCAGGTGGCACGGAGGCCGAGGGGAGTCAGGCGGAGGACCTGTCCAGTCCCATCACCGCCCTCCCACTTGCTCGGGTCCCTTGTGTCCGTGCTAGGCGACAACAGGTGCGTGAGAGGCGGCAAGGAGGTGTATTTTAAAGGTGAAGGGTGCACTTCCACTCCGGATCATTCTGTGGTGTGTAGGCAGATTCAATTGCATGGTGCAGGTCATATGCACGCTCATGATTTAGCTTGTATTCTGAAGTGGATTCGTGTGCCAGTCATGACCCCGTCTTGTGCGCTGCTTGATAATGGTAATTATGTGCTGTTCACTGAAGAAGCTTGCTGTGGGATGCTTCCGGGAATTGCTCACATCGTGACTGTATCACTACGAGTGGTTTTCTGTCATTACGTCCTTTTCCCACCCCCGCATGGCCGGCTGGATGTATCCTTATGGCCTTCCATTCCAACCTTGAAAGCAGAGTTCAACAAGATGTGCAGAATAAGGGCTCTATTGTCTCAAAAACAAGTCGTGTTGACTTCATACCGAGAAACATTTGTCCTTCACGTAGCTCACACGCGCACAGAGGTGCAAGCACTTTTGGGCACTGCTCTCCCACTACATATTTGGGACTCGGATTCAGACTATCTTTCATGCCTCGTCAACAGGTGGCCTGGATGTTTTTTTCAGAATTGTGTGCTCTGGCCTCGTGACCTCCTTCCATACTCTGTTTGGTGTGATCCCCGCATTTCACCATTCGATTTGTTCTAGCGTCTTCAGAGGTCTCCCTTTGCTTCTCGCACTCATGGCTGGGGTGCTATTATTGATCTGCGTACTACGCTGTGGCTTCACAACTTGCGTTAAAAGACAGCATGCACCGGCTGCTCCATCTTCGGAAACAGATGCTTGAATTCTACGGCACTCTGCCGCTGGTGACCTTAAGCAGTGCCTATGGATTGTCCTTCCGGTTTCCCTTCTTTACCTGCGTGCAACCTGTCTTTCATTGCCTAGATTGTCCATTCGAATGGGCTCTGGATTTGTGCCTGTGTAACTCGGTGTCTCCTGACCCGGATTATGATCGACTGATGAGCCCCTTAGTGGCTCATGAGTTGGACTGCTCTGGCGTCGGGATTATGGCCTGTGCTGCAGCACATGGTGTCCTTCGGAATTGGGACATCGGAACCTCTGCAACTGAATTCTTATCCAGAATTTATCTTGATGTCCCCACCTGTTGTCCACAAATGGTGCTGGATGTCCCGATTGTTGAGGAACACGTGTGTTCTTTCCCCCTGCTGAACTGGATGGCAGAGAATTTTGCGGAACGTTCGAATGATTTCCTCTTGGAAGCTGTTGCGGCTTATTGTGCCTATACCTTGCTGGACTGACTTTAGCCCTGCTCATTTCATGGTGCATCCATCGATGTTATGTTTTTCCCCTTTTACATGGTTCATTTCCCTGCAACATCGTTCATCATTGACATTTCTTTTCTGACTTTTTCGCTTCCCTTCTATAGACTTCCAGTTCATGCCCTTGGTTCCGTTGTATCAGACTTGAACTCTGCGTTCTCAATTTAGCGCCCCTAGTGGTTAGTGGTACGAACAAGGGGGGGTGTAGTCATGATTCCTATCTCCCTATGTACAATACTAAGTTGGCCCCACCGCGTTAGTTGTTAGTGAGCCATCTTGCCAATTTTGCTGCTTTTGCACGCGACACTGTAGTTGCGTGTAATCATTTTAAAAATGCCTACTCGAGTTAGCTTCACATGAGGACTGTCAGTTGTGTGACATCCTTCACAGTGAGCAGCGAGCTTTTACTGTACATTGTGTACACAAACATTCTGGGGGACTAGACGGTGCATGTTGTTGTGTGCAGGTTGATCGCCCCACTATTTGGCCATGACATGCACGCAGCTGCAGATACCTGATAGACGAATGCTTGCCATATTGTAGTGCAGCACGTTTGAGTTTCATTGTGATGGGGAACTTTCGCAGGGGAAGAGACTAGATGATCCTGTGATGTGATACCACTGAGCTGATCTGTAGAGTGGGGGGTTCCCCGTTCAAGCCTGGAGACCTTCTATTAGTCGAATGATACTACTAATGTTTTACTGGCGACAGGAAGATTGCTGTTTACACTGTCATTTACTCATGATTGCTCCTTTCATTGTCTATGATATTGCAACTTTGATGATGCTTCTGAACTTAACCATTTGTCTGCTTATGTTAGCCACAGTACTGCATCTTAGGATGCGAGGTTCATTGAATGAACTCTTTCAACTTTACCATGTCTGTGTATATTCTGTTGTGGACTGATCTGAGAATAATGACGTACAGGTATGTCTGATTCCCAGCATTCGTGAGAATATTGTAATGCGCTTATTCTGGGTTGTCTATACATTGGGACTGCCAAGCTCAACCTCGGCTAACGAATGGGACACTAAGCTAGTCAGATGAGGGGTTCTGGGTTCTGAGGGGAGTTTGTGGTACACCAGACATGTCTCCTTCGTGCCAGGCTCCGCACCCCCTGCCCCTGTCTCCCCTGCTGCCGTCCATGCAGAGTCTGTGGACATTCAGCGCCAGTTGCAGGTTGGTCAGACATGGCTCCTGCGTGTCCTCCATGGCCACACCAGCCTGCTGACACGGATGGTGTCGTACATGGAGGGCATGTCATCAGCGATGTCTGACCAACGGATGTTGCTGAGGTCCATGGACTCATCACTGACGGCAGCAGTGGCTCTCCTGCAGCGCTCCGTCCCCCCCCTACCCCGGTACCATCCGCACTTCCCACTCCCATGCCTGTCCCATACACACCCAGACGTCCCCATGCTCGCACCACACCAGACACAGGCAGCACACCACCAGGGGAGGCCAAGCGCACACCTCCTGTCACGCACACACAGGGGGGACACGGCACAGGCACTGGGTCGGGGGGAATACAGCAGCCACGCTGTCACAGTGGGAGTCCGCAGTCCTCATGAACCACTACCTCCGAACCCACTCCCCTTGGCTCTCCTGCCCAACAGTCGGACAGAGAGTCCTTCATGGCCAGTCCGTCCCCTGCCCCAGTGTGACACCACCACGCAAGCTTTTGAGGGATTCCCCGGGCAGGGTAGTTGATTCCCCCCCCGTCCACACCCTCCCACAGTTGCGCTGCGACCCATCCCTCCGACACCCCCCTCCTTGGGGCCTGTGGTTCCTTCGGGTGCAGGGGAGACACTGGAAGGGCTTGCTGCCGTGTGCAGCGCCATACTGACCTCCTCCTTTGGCGCTGCCCCACCCCCTGTGGTGGAGTCGTCCGTCCCTGCACCCACGACACCTACCCGTGCCCCTCCTTTCCCTGTGGTGCCTGGTTCTTCCCCCCCACATGATGCCCCCCACTCTGTGGATGATATGGTACAGTGCACTGTGCAGGCACGCTAGGGGAGACGCGTCCCGACGTGTCCCCCCCAGGACTTCGCATCTGGCGTGGCCCATGGGCTTGGTGAAGAGTGTACTGTAGCTACTTTACTTCGACATGCAAATTGTGTTTTTTTTTTTCCTTTGCAAACGTATGTTTTCCTGGTATTGCTGTTGGTGCTGCTGCTCCCTGAGTTGGGGTGGTGATGATGTGTTGTGTGTCTGGGAAATGTTGTGGTGTGCTGCTCATGGGGTGGACCCTGGTATCTGCATGCCGTCACAAGGTGACTGCATGTATTCTTAGGTGATGTTGGCTCTTACTGCATGGTGACATCGTCTCAAGGTGTGTTCCTTACTCTGTGGCACCTGCCATCTTTCCTGCAGGGTGTTTGCCAATTGTTGTGCTGAGCTGTGTCAACATTTACTGGTTGTGTGACACGTCCCTTCGTCTTTCGCCATGCATGCTCTGCTATGTCTCCACCTGCATCGTTTGTGGCATCCTTGCTGGACACTGTACTTGTGTGTGGAATGTATTGACATGACTTCATGTGGACATTTTCCCTTTTCCGCACTATGCATGTGTGTACTCCATGCCTCACACACATGTGTTACATGTTCTGCAGGGTATTTGGGCACGTGACTGACAATTGTGGGCATTGTATCTGTGTGTCCTCCATCCTTTGCCTTCCATGGGAGGCTACAACTTGTTGGCTGCCCCGGCACCTGTACATTTCTATCATTCCTGGTATGTGGGTGACAGTGTGTGTTCCCTTAGGCTCTCTTACTTTAGTGGTGTTTGACATGAGGATACTGTCTTGTTGCATGATCTCAGTGTGTGTATTGTGCTGCCTCCGCCAGGGGTGGGTATGCATGTGTAATTTGTCATCACACCCACATGTGGTGTGTAATGCAGTGGGGGAAGGACCTCCATCCTCATGGGAGTGGGACACTGCAGTCAGTGATGTGTTGTCATGGCACTCTCAACATTGTCGCACATTGTGTATGCCTTCATGCACCCATGCAGTTTGTCTCATCGCAGGTTGATGTACACACCCCCATGACTCTGTCCACTGCTGGGGGTGTTCTGCACCCACCCCTCATATGTCTGGGCACTGCTGGGAGTCCTCTGCACCCACCCCTCATATGTCTGTCCACTGCTGGGGGTCCTCTGCACCCACCCATCATATGTCTGGGCACTGCTGGGAGCACTCTGCACCCACCCCTCCTGTGTCTGGGCACTGCTGGGAGTGATAGGCACCCACCCCTCCTATGTCTGGGCACTGCTGGAAGGACTCTGCACCCACCCCTCCTGTGTCTGGGCACTGCTGGGAGTGATAGGCACCCACCCCTCATATGTCTGGGCACTGCTGGGAGTGATGGGCACCCACCCCTCTGTGTCCACTGTCGTGGTACGAGCAGTACCCACGCGCTGATGTCCTGGGTACGGCCCGTACCCCTGCGGCACCCCAACTTTGGGGGTGCGGCCCGTACCCATGCCTTTGGGACGTGGGTACCGGCCGTGCCGTCATTGTTGGTGTGACGTAGGGGTGGGCGTGGTATGTGCCGTACCCACGCGCTGATGCCCTGGGTACGGCCCGTACGCCTACGGCATCCCAACTTTGGGGGTGCAGCCCATTCCCATGCCTTTGGGATGTGGGTACCGGCCGTGCCGCCATTGTTGGTGTGACGTAGGGGTAGGCGTGGTACGGTCCGTACACACGCTCTGGGGGGCGTGGGGACGTCCCGTACCACCATTGTGGTGGTGACAGGTGCGCGTCCATGTCCACTTCCGTTGTGGCGGGATGTGGGATTGGTGGCCACACCCCCCGTTGTGGCCCGACCATGGAGGTAATTATTGTGCAGGTTGTATTTGTATTTTGTGGGGTGTGGGTTATGTTTCTTGCCCCTTGCACACCACCCCACCCCTTTGCCCCTGGGGGTTGTTCTGACCTTCTGCGGCGTCTGCGTCGGTTTCTGTACACGAGGTGGTAGGCTATGAGGGCCGGGATGCCGCCTAGGTTGGGGTCCATGGCTGTCCGTCGCGTACCGGTACTCCTTGTTCGCGTCGTCCACAATTTCCCGGCTGTTTTTGGCTCCCGTAAAAACTGCTGCGTGCGGAGTGACGTCGGCACGAATCGTACTTGCTGGTCCGTAGAACGCTGCCTGACTCCATCCGGACGTCACGTATGCGCCGTCCAGATTCAGATTACTATGTATTTTTTTGCCGGTCGGTGTTTTTTACGACTCGTACGGAAATGGTGTTTCTGTGCGAATCGTACTTGCGAGTTTGTAAGGTGTTTTTCCCGGTTACGAGTCGGACGGAAAAAACGCTCCGTCTGACCATTCGTACCCGGGTTTTACCGGATCGGAATCGCCATCATAACGTACGCCACAGGTGCATGTTAGGACATATACTGCATATTCCATGCGGCAACTGTAATTCTCCTTAATAATAATTGGCTCTGCGCTAAATGGAGTTTTGTATTCTCTGGTATTTATCCCAAACTTACAGGCTCGACAGGATTTACATCTATAGAAGCCTTTTTTTAGGTTTTAACCACGTCGTGCCTTTCATGATTTCAGGACTGTCCTTCAACAAACTTGTTTTCATTGATTGTGACCTCCGGAAAGTAAGTGTTGGTTTGTTTGGAAGTTTGTGTGCCATTATTGTATGTGTGAACACAATTGGCCAATTTCTAATAATAATCTTCCTGATGGCACTTTCCTGTTTACTATCAGTGGTTATTTTTCTTAAAGTATTGTCAGTCTCATCTTGTGAGTCACTAGGTGTTACTTGTACCAAAACATTGCCTATTTTTGAAGCAGCTTGTTGTGTGTTAGGGATGGTCATAGCCACTCTCCCTACTGCCTCAGTTAATATCTTATGGCTGTATCCTCTTTGTTTAAATCTTCTTAATGTTTCATTTTTACATTTCAACAATTCTTCTTTGGTGCTACATATTCTGTTTAGTCTTAATAACTCTACGTAAGGTATGCTTCGGATTAAATGTTTTGGGTGAAAGCTTTTTTCATGTAGCGTTGAGTTGCCTGCTGTGGTTTTGCGGTGTAAAGTAGTTTCTAATTTGTGATTGGCTACATATACAGTGACATGTAAAAATTCAACTGAAACCTTATTGATGTTCTCTGTAAATTCAAGATTGAGAACATTTTCATTTATGGTTGTCACAAATTGTTTAGCGCTCTCAACGTTTCCATGCCATATGACAAAAATGTCGTCAATAAATCTCATCCATTGTATACCATGAGTATTCATCAAGTCAGAGTGTGGCTTCATGAGGACCTGCTTCTCCCACCAGCCTACATGTAAACAGGCATGGCTGGGAGAGAAGCAGGCCCCCATCACCACACCTCTGATCTGTCTAAACATCTCCTTACCAAAAAGAAAGAATTTATTATATAGACACCAAGTTATCAGGCCAATTAACATTTCATTGTGTTTCAATAACCCAATTGATCTCCTATTTAAAAAGTGTTGTACAGCATTCAGCCCTGATAAATGATCAATACTCGTATATAGAGACGTGATATCTAAAGTCATCAATATGTATTCATCTTTCCATACAATGCCTTTCAATTTTGTGATGAACTCCCCCATATCTTTAATATATGAGGGCAATGTTTGCATAAAGTCTTGTAAAAAACAATCAACATATCGGGAAACATTCTCTGCTACACTATTACGGGCAGAAATAATGGGTCTTCCTGGAACAGGGAGAGTCTCTTTGTGAATTTTGAGCAATAAGTACATAATCAGCAGTATCGGATGTTCCTCATGTAAAAAATGTATTTCTTCTTTGGTAATTAAACTCTCTTTTCCAGTAAAGTAAGTCTTTCTTTAACTTGTCTTTGGCAATAGTACATTTTTTGTTCGGGGTACGTTCATAAGACAGTTCATCATTTAATTGTCTCAATGCTTCAATCATATATTTATCTCTAGGCCAGATGACAACGTTACCTCCTTTGTCTGATTTATCAATAACAATATCATGATTCTCTCTTAGTTTTTTCATCAAGTTTTCATATTGCTTTTGATTGTATTTATTTTTTTCTCCTCTTTTTCTGCTGCTGATATAGAGCTTTTTCAATTCATTGATGACACAGTCATGAAAAGTATCTATTGCATCTCATGGCATTATGGGGCAAAATGTTGATTTAGGGTTGAAGGGACTGTGTGCAGTGTTCGTTGTAATTATTCCAACTTCTTGTAGCCGTGTTTGTGTTGAAATGTTTTCTTCTTGTCTTGATAAGGTTGCTGATTCCCTGCCAGATCACACATTGTTAATAATAATTTGGCACTTTACCCCTGTAACGTTGTTTCTTGTGTGTCATATTCTCTTTGTCCTTCACTATTGTGCTGCAAGCCTTTCTTGATGGTAAAGAATTTGTTCAATTTCAGTTTTCTAATGAACTTAAATATATATATTCTCATCTGTCCATAACTGAAATCATTAGTAGGACAAAAAGACAGTCTGAGTGCCAAAATCTGATTTCCTTCATTAGTTAGTGTGACCTCAGACTTGTTAATCACAGTATTATTGTCAATGTTCTCTGACCTTATTTCCTCCAATATTGCCTTTGTTTTTTTGGTTTTCCTGCAGCACCGCCTTTTTCTTCTCCTTTTGTTTCTCCTTTTTCTACTTCTCTCTGAGGATTCCGTGGTCTCAATGTTCTTCACCTTTCCAAACTTCAAAAATCTAATTCTTCCCCCATGGTTAGTCTGCTTTTCTCTTTATTGCTTCCCATCGCTCGATCTCCACTGTAGTGTACTTCCTATATTCCTGACAGGCTCTAAAAGTGTACTTCCTATATCCCTGACAGGCTCTGCGCATTGGAATAATATAAACTATAGTTTTGACATAGGACTGAGGTCAGTGTGTCTCTATCGAGTACATTAAACTGAATTACTTGTGTGAGCCAGCTAACTCAGAGGTCACTAGAAACTTCTCGAATAAACAAGAAGGAATTAGTTTCTGACAACCCCATAAACATGGCAACTTTGTTTCCCTTAGAATCAGAACAATCTCAGAATCGTGGAAACAATAGATAACAGTTTCACTCAGTCAATCATGCATGCTTCGTTTCTACAGAGTTACAGAGAAATAGATAGAAGGGCATTTCAATAAAAAGGGTTTATTGAACAGTCTTATTTCTCATTCAAGAGATATGAACTGCAACAATCGTAAGATAGAATGCGAAATATAATACGTACAGCGTTAGCAGTAAGATAAAATAATACTGCAATAGCATGGTTTATAGCTATGACAGATAGTCATAAAAATACATACATAAATAACACAGGTTAAAATGTTAATACTCATCTGATGCTTCTAGCTAGTTCTACCCCAGTGTACCTAACCTAAGTGTAGTACGAGGTAAGAAGTAGGTCCTGTTTGTCTATAGTTTAGTTTAGCTAGAGTTGCCAAGATTTGCCAAAAGTCCCTCTAGGTTCTAGTCCGCTCCATACCTTAGAATGAGTGAGGTTGGAATCTCTATCCGAGTCTCGTTCTCTAATACCCCGCAAGGGGAGTCAGAAACACTGGAGCTGGATTCTCTGTGAGGAGGATGACAGGGTCTGGTCAGTGTGTCAGGCGGGGACTTGACTTCCTTCCGAACTTGCCGTGGTGAGCCGCGTCGTGCAAGTAGATAGCCGAACCGTGGTTTGCCATGGTAAGTGAAGGTATATTTATACCTTGAAGGTGTTTAGGAATGCCAGTATTGACGTAAAAGTCGGGCATAGGAACATCATGAGTGAACCCCTAAGGAATATATGTTCATGCATAATAAATGAGTTCTTGGAGAAATCAATATCCAAGCATGGGGAAGTCCTAAAGGGTTAAGAGTCTGGTTTTCCAAGAACTCGTTGTGACGTAGATGCACATATGTAGGTGGCCATGCCTGTATTTGGGTAGCATGGAAAATGCCTAAATAAGGGTAGGATTTCTATTCCTAAATGTGGGCAATGCGAATTATGCCTACATATGGACCTAAATCGGGAAACCTATATACGTATCTAAATCGACACACAACACCCACTCCACTTTCGTATGAACGACATTACTAAATTCAAAACATGCTAAACATATCTACAATATAGCTACATATGGATGGCTAAAAACATGTATAAAACACATTGTTAAACGCATTAAAAAAAAATGCCATACATAAAAATGCATTGGTGCAGTACATAGTAAAACAATGTTTCATTCTATGCATATATTTACATTGAATGCTAAATGAATGAACATACATATATATACACATTATGAAATGGCTTGTAAATACAGAAGGAAAAAAGCCGAAACCATTTCATGTCAAGTTACATAAATCAATTGTTATTGACAAGGTGACATATTGTCTCTGAAAGTGTATCAAAGAAATCTGTTCTTTATGAATAGTTCCACTATAAGCAGATTACTGTACCATAAAAAGAAAAATTCAAATTTGGAAGAAAAATTTATCATAGGAAAAAGTTCCAAGATTAGTCTTTCTTTTGAAAAAAATGAAGGCCAATTTCAGAGTCATCCCAGTACACAGTGTGCTGAATCAAAAGTCAGTGTAGGAGGGTGGAGAAAACATGAAATCGTCTAGTCCTGTAGACAAAAAGTCATCTACCGTTGAAGGTGAAAGTTGGATTACCTCGTTTAGAAGACTAACTGCACAAAGATGAGAAGCATCGCCTTCAGCATTGGTCGCATCAGCAATGTTCGTATCGGATGTTGCCTGCGTGCCTGTTATTTCCTGTTGTTCCTCAGCAGTAGCAATTTGCACCTGTGAGATCTCAATGAATGTCGTCATCAGGATTGGTAGCCGCTGGGGACAACACACAGCATGGGCCGTTACAGGGTCCAGCAGAGTATCGATATCCGTAGGCATGACTGATGGGAGTGTTAGACAGATGTCTAGCACACATTCTTCACCGCAAAGCAGGCAACGTAGAACAGGTAAGAGGCAATCTTGCCAGATTGGTCTGAATGACAGAAACCATGTGGTATGTAATTCTCGTAGACGAGGTAAACCCAAGATTTGGAAAATGCGCTCACGACACCTTTTCTCCAATAGAGCTCTCTCTATGCTGCTTGGAGTGATGTCGGTGATTTGGCTTGCCATATCGGAGCAGTAGGAGCAAAAATAGGATCCCTGCAACGAGTCCAAAAAGTAGTGGAAGTCCACCAAACACAGAGTGCACGAAGTTGGGAATTATTCCAAGGACTGCTTGAAAAGGTGCTAACAGTCCTGAACACACGGTCTCAAATACATGTACAATACTGCTCGTATCAGACATGTTTAAGATACGTTCCAACATTTCTGAAAAATTTATAGGGCAGTTTGTATTCAAAAGGGCATGTATGTCGGCAGAAGTCCTTGCGACTTGTAGAGCATAGGTTTCTTTGGCCGAGGTCAGTGGCACAGTTTGTTGTAAAAGAATGGCTTTCATTCTGCTTAGAGTATCAATTCGTATAGAAGAGATGTTCAGTGAAGGCCATAGAGGCAACTCCCTGACTGTCTGTATTTGTGGAAACAAGACTTGCATACAGCAAGTGACCCTGGATGTAACCGTTACTAGATATGGGATACTTGACAACATGCCATAGCAGCTGTGATCATTCAACATGAGGTAACTTCCATTTGAAAGTAATCCAAAAATTGGATTAATCACTGCAGCTGGTGAGCCCTGCTGGTGACAGGATAAGTTCCTAGTGGAACCATCGCAGGCCCCGTGTAAATTAATACCCTGACAAAGGAGAGAACCGCTTAGTGCGTTTTCACAGTTTGTACCGCTAAGAAACACTTCACGCCCCCCACTCCAACATCTATGTAAATCCCAAGATGTCTTGTTGTATTTACCCAACCTTTCATATTTGCCTGCAGGTATATGTTTTAGGCAATATTGAAAATGGAAAGTTGTAACAGGCAGAGTAATTTTACCATGTATGATCCACACAGTAGCTGGTTTTTCTGCCACCGTGAATGGTAATATTTCCAGTTTTTCAATGCTCAGCACTGTGTGCTCCCCTTTGTGCCAGTTTGATCTGTTTATCAGTGAGATTGAATTCTGAAAACAGTGACATAGAGTTGATTAAACGCCAAGGCACATAGCCTGCATGCAAGTTTTGAAGCGTCCAACCAATTAGCATGATAGAACGCAGTTGAGACTGACCATGTTGCAACATGACCTAGTCTTGTCCCATGATGTCTATGGCAGAAGACACAATGCTGTCCAATGAATATATCCTGGACGACAGAGTCGTTAACCCATTGTCTACCACAGAGAGAGATTTCTCTAAATTAATAAGATCAATTTCTCGTATTCGTTCCCCAGTCTCTGCTTGGGTAATCTTCCATATTTCATTATAAGCAGGGTGGATACCGGCATATATGAAACGTTTTTGACTCGGTTTTCTTGGTCCGAGCAAGAATTCCCTAAGGTCTGCGCCTTCTTTAACCCTTTCGATGCTCATGACGGAATGGTTCCGTCATGAGCATCGGTGCCCCTGTGCTCATGACGGAGCCATTCCGTCATGAGGCCAGGGGCACGAAATCCCTCTGCTGCAGACAGCAGAGGGATTTCTATTTCATGCCTTTGACCTTGGGAGCTGGGGAAGAGCTTCCCCAGCTCCCGAGGCCCCCTCCCTGGTTTCTGTGCAATGAAGATCAGCGCGCAGGTCGCGCTGTCTTCATTGCACAGAAAACGAAACTGAAATGAGCCTTTAGGCTCATTTCAGTTTCACTTTGTATGTGCTCAGGGGGCTATCTCAGCCCCACGGGCACGTACAAAGACGGGAGAGGTATCATTGGAAAGGGGAGAATCTCCCCTTTCCAATGGTACCCCTCCCCAGAGGGGGGAGCGGCCCCTTAGGCAAGGGCTTTTGCTCCCCCCAAATATTTTTAGTGTCATTTAGTCTTTTTGCCCCCCCGGGGGGCAGATGGGGGCAGTAGCCCCCAATCTGCCCCCCGGGGGGGCAAAAAGACCACTAGACACCAGGGATATTTACTTTGCGCACATAATTTTTTAGGGTGGGGGCTGCCCATGAAGGGTATGCCCTTAACCCCACCCCGCATAATGTACAGCCTTTCTGCCCCCCCTGGGCGGCAGTTGGGGGCAGTAGCCCCTAATCTGCCCCCCCCGGGGGGCAGAAAGCCCACTATACGCCAGAGATTAATTTTTTGTTATAATTTGTGGTGGGGGCTGCCCAATATGGGCATGCCCCTGCCCCCACCCACCTTCTGCAAAAATGACAGCCTTTCTGCCCCCCCCGGGGGGCAAAAAGCCCAGTAGACACCAGGGATTTTTTAGCCAAATTTTAATTAGGGTGGGGGCATTGGCATGCCCGTTTTGGGCAGCCCCCACCCTAATTAAAATTTGCCCAAAAAACTCCCTGGTGTCTTGTGGACTTTCTGCCCCCCCCTGGCGGGCAGATGGGGGCAATAGTCCCCAATCTGCCCCGCCGGGGGGCAAAAAAAACCAATAGACGCCAGGGAGTTTTTTGGGGCAAATTTGAATTAGGGTGGGGGCTCCCAAAACGGGCATGCCCATGCCCCCACCCCCCTCCCCCGCAAAAATAACAGCCTTCCTGCTCCCCTGTGGGGCAGATGGAGCAGTAGCCCCCAATCTGCCCCACCAGGGGGGCAAAAAGCCCACTAGACGCCAGGGATTTTTTAGGCAAATTTTAATTAGGGTGGGGACATTGGCATGCCCGTTTTGGGCAGCCTCCAACCTAATAAAAATTTGCCCAAAAACCTCCCTGGCATCTAATGGACTTTCTGCTCCCCCTGGGGGCAGATGGGGGCTTTAGCCGCCAATCTGCCCCACCAGGGGGGCAAAAAGCCCACTAGACACCAGGGATTTTTTGGGGGCAAATTTGTATTAGGGTGGGGGGTCCCAAAAAGGGCATGTCCATGCCCCCACCCCCCCAAAAATTACATCCTTCCTGCCCCCCTGGGGGGTAGATGGGACAGTAGCCCCCAGTCTGCCACCCCGGGGGACAAAATGCCCACTAGACACCAGGGATTTTTTGTGGCAAATTTTAATTAGGGTGGAGGTTGCCCAAAACGACCATGCCCATGCCCCCACCCCCTCCCCGCAAAAATTACAGCCTTCCTGCCTTCCCGGGGGACAGATGGGGCAGCAGTCCCCAATCTGCCACTTCGGGGGGCAAAAAGCCCACTAGACGCCAGGGATTTTTTTAAGCAAATTTTAATTAGGGTGGGGGCATTTGCATACCCGTTTTGGGCAGCCCCCACCCTAATTAAAATTTGCCCCAAAAACTCCCTGGCGTCTAGTGGACTTTCTGCCTCCTCTGGGGGGCAGATGGGGGCATCAGCCCCCAATCTGCCCTGCTTGAGGGGTAAAAAGCCCACTAGATGCCAGGGATTATTTTGGGGCAAATTTTAATTAGTTTGGGGGTTGGCCAAAACTGACATGCCCATGCCTCCACCCCCTCCCTGCAAAAGTTACAGCCTTCCTGCCCCCCGTGGGGGACAGATGGGGCAGTAGCCCTCAATCTGCCCCCCCGGGGGGCAAAAAGCCTACTAGACGCCAGAGATTTTTCGAGGAAAATTTTAATTAGGGTGGGGGCATTGGCATGCCCGTTTTGGGCAACCCACACCCTAATTAAAATTTACCCATGAAACTCTCTGGTGCCTAGTGGACTTTCTGCCTCCCCTGGGGGGCAGATGGGGGCATTAGCCCCCAATCTGCCCCACCGGGGGGGCAAAAAGCCCACTAGACGCCAGGGAGTTTTTTGGAGAAAATTTTAATTAGGGTGGGGGTTGCCCAAAACGGCCATGCCCATGCCCCCACCCCCTCCCCGCAAAAGTTACAGCCTATCTGCTCCCCTGGGGGACAGATGGGGCAGTAGTCCCCAATCTGCCCCTCCGGGGGGCAAAAAGCCCACTAGACCCAGGGATTTTTTTAGGCAAATTTTAATTAGGGTGGGGGCATTGGCATGTCCGTTTTGAACAGCCCCCACCCTAATTCAAATTTGCCCCAAAAAATCCCTGGCATCTAGTGGACTTTCTGCCCCCCCCAGGGGGGCAGATAGGGGCAGTAGCCCTCAATCTGCCCCCCTTGGGTGGCAAAAAGCCCACTGGACGCCAACGATTACACTGGCTTTTTTTATGTGTGGGGGTGGGGGCTGCCCAGAATGGGTGGTGGTAAATTTGTGTGAGCCCGGTCATGCCACAACTTTCCCGCACCAAAATGTGTGAAAAAAGTGATTTTTTCAGCTAAAATTGAGGTTTGCAGGGGATTCTGGGTAAGGAAACGTTGGGGGATCCACGCAAGCCATACCTCCCTGGAAGCCGCCGGGTGTCTAGTTTTCAGAAATGTGTGGGTTTGGTAGGTTTCCTTTGATGGCCGCCGAGCACCGGGCCAAAAACCCAAGTGACCCCCCTTGCATAACCAGGTGGTTTTGAGATAGGCCATTTTGATGTCGCCTCACAACGTTTTGGGCCCTTGTCTACTTTTCAAAAATGTATAGCTTTCTAAGATCCATTATTGCTTTTCTACCCATTTCTACCATTATCTGGAAGGAGGTTGAAAGCACAAAAAATTGCAAAAATAGGGTATGTCCCAGAAAAATGTCAAAACTGTGTAAAAAAAGTTGGATTTCTGACAAAAATCTGTCATTCCCTAAAAGCTGGAGAAATGGTGATTTCAGCCCCACAAACCCTTTTTTTATATCATTTGCAGAGAAAAACCCAGACGCTTTCATTTGCAGCCACTTTTTCCCATTTTTCACAAAAAAAACAAAAAATTGCTATATTTTGACTAATTTCTGGGAACCCTCTTGGAGAATCCACGAACCCTGGGTACCTATAGAATCCGCATGATGTTGGAAGAAAAGGACTCAAATTTGGCGTGGATACCTAATGTGGTCAAAAGGTTACAGGTGCCTAAGCGCGCACTACCCCAAATAGCCCAAAAAAGGCTTAGCACAGGAGGGGAAAAGGCCTAGCAGCGAAGGGGTTAAGTAAAGATAAGTGTTGTTTTACATCCTGCAGTGTAGCTTTCTGTAGCCAATCAAGGCAGAGTTTCCCTACACTCTATGTTGTTACTACCCCTGGATGCTGTCTTTGAACATTGCGTGGGTCTGGCCTATTGATAGTGAAACCCTGTGTTTTGTTCAGGAATCGATCTTGACAATTGTTTTGTCTGTGGGCCAGAGCAACAATTTTTTCCATTCTGGATCTGATCTGTTGTGATGCAAAATATTATGTATGTCGACCTCCCCCTAAGGGTGGGCGGAAATTGCGTGATCGCGTTACGAAAATCTTCGCGAAAACGCTAAAAATTATCACGAACGCGCGGAAATATCACGAAGACGCGGAAGTTTTTGTCCCGCTCGTTCGCAATGTTTTTTATGTGATCGCGTTGGAAATGTGTCGCCAACTTGCCCATGCGGTCGCTAATGGGCGCAGCCATCTTGTTTTCACTTGTACCGCCCGCTCGCGATGCTGTTTCCTGTTCTGGGTCGCACAATGCATGCTCGCGCTTGTTCGCATTTGGTATTTCCTGTTTGGGAACGCGTATTGCGTGTTCGCGATGCTTTTTGCGTGCTCGGGGGAAAATATCTCGCAAACTTGCCCATGCGGTCGCACTGGGCGCAGCCATCTTGTTTTTCACTCTATGCTATGGTTCTGGGGCCTGCTTTTCAATCCTTCCTCTATCTTTTCAATCCTTTGCTTCTGAAAACTTTTTTTTGATCTTTTTTATTTATTATCTCTCTCTCTATTTTCCTGACTCTATATTTTTTTGTCTACTTTTTTTGTGTTTTTAACTACTTTTTCACTCTTTTTCTATTACCTGCTTTTTTCATTTCTTTTACTTACTTTTTTAATTTTTACCTTTTCTTTTCCGCCCCCCACTTACCCCAGAACCATGGCAAAGTGCCACAGGGGGCATTGCAGCCTGAGCTGCGACCGCCTTCCTTGCGGAAGGCAGCACCCACAAGGGGTGCAGGCACGTGCCTTATTTGGGGAGGTGGAGTTGGCTGCACTGATTTATTTTGTGCAGCGCCACCTCCCCTTAACGCTGGCAGCAGGCGTCAGGCCTGGGTCCGAGTACGGGCTCCGGGAGCATTGGCAGCTGTGGGGGAAGGTGCGCCAAGCAGTGTTTCGCTGCTCGGGTGTCCGGCGCAGCCACAACCAGCAGACGCACCGGTGGTCCGATATCCTGGACTGGGAGCAGGACCTGCTGGACCTGCTAGGAGTGGAGGTCCCGGGTCTTGGTGAGTAGCTATTTAATTATTACTACTTTGTGTCTGTTCTTCTGCTCTGTGTTATATATTGCGAATATATTTTTTTTCCGACCAGCTAGAATGTTGCTGCTTACATACATTACAGGTAATTTACGTTTAAAAGTCTTCTGCGATTGTTATGACACTGGTGCTCTGCGCTACTAATCTTGTTATTTGCAGCTTTGCGTTTGCGCTCGTTT
Organism: Triturus cristatus; assembly: GCF_964204655.1. Taxonomy (NCBI): domain Eukaryota; kingdom Metazoa; phylum Chordata; class Amphibia; order Caudata; family Salamandridae; genus Triturus; species Triturus cristatus. Next base: position 1,252,050,746 of record NC_140591.1, read on the forward strand.
TGCGTGATTATGTAAGAGTTTATTTTAGAAAACTTAAGTTAGGTAATGCTAGTCCTTCCTTTGTCCTGTCACTAAGAGATAGGGGTGGATTGATACTTAGCTTTAGTTACTTATTATAAGTTTGTAATTTTTTAGTGGTCTACGACGCCCCCTCTATGTGCTGATACTGCTTACCCCGGTCCTTAGTAGAACCTTTTGTAGTTTGTTCAGTAAGTGCTAATAGGCTTAGCACTAGCAGAACATCTGCATCAACGAACCAACAATTTTGTGTATGCAAAAATACAGGCATATGTCCTCCATTTATGCATTTTTGAGGACTAAAAGAAGTGGAAATGCTTACTTAATGTACAATTGGCACGCCTGGAATAGGTGGGCTCGGTCAGGTGGTACGTACTACTTAGGCTTAGTTAGTATTCTGGAATCAGAATGAAACACTGGATTAGTGTATATAAATAATAACTAGTCGGTCCGCGAATCCCCAGATACTACTTGTCGACCAGATTAGATAGGTCAATTTTATTGCAATTGTTGTTTACACAAATGTTTTTTTGACAGTCTTATAAAAATATTTTATTTGTTTCACACCAATCATCAATGTTTGTCTCTTCCTTTCTTATATCTTTCATGATCAGAACCCAGGGGCAAGAAGACGGGGGCAGAGTCGGCGGGAGCAGTTCCAGTAGGACAGGAGGACCAGAACAAGGGCTCTTCTACTGGCCCCAGTAAGTCTTCCTGTTTTTAATATTAATTCTTATTCACTAACTTTTACTGCACCGTATTTTTTTCCCGAACTATTGTTTCTGTTTCCTAATGCTATTTTTTACCAACAATTACCCTTCGATCTTGACTATCTGTTTCTAGATTCTTGTTATCCCTGCCTCTAACTGCCTCTGCTATGACTCTCTCTACTACTACTACTATTAGTCTGTCTGTAGCTAAGCATGCCCAGTTGGCCACTCTTTATTTAAAAGGTTTTAAATAAACTCAGATTCACCAGTAGCTCTAGCCATTCATGAGTCCAGTCCTTTGGGTTGTCCTCTTGTACTCCTTCAATTCTTCTTAATCTTTGAGGCTTTATTAATCTTGATGTTTTTCGACAATTCCCACCAACAAAATGCCCAACCAGATTTTACTATTTTGATAGGATAGGACATACTACTACTGTTGTAGGGATTTTCCACATACAGAAAATTGCAGTTGCACAAGAAAATAGAATGTTGGTGATGGGAGGTTGGACCTTCCTCACACTCACACCTCAGTCAGAACAGAACCCACCACAATCCCCTGCCCGACTAGTTACAATAGTGTTTTATTACTATTAGCTCTCCGAACCCCCCCAAGATACCCAATGAGTAGACAACCCAGAACATAACACTCCCGACCTCTCAGTCGTGGAAGCAATGCACAAGCACAGTTTGCACACCCTTCCTTTCGCTCGCTCACTTGTGTAAGTCCATCCACACCAAATACCACCGAGTCTATGTAAGTTAAAAAATGTTATTTGCAACTGACAAGCTATGTACGATGTTCTATAATCAACAGCAAAATGCATAAGATTAAAACTATAAGCATTGTTGCACTTAGTTACACTTACAACAACTACAAGTCCATAGAACGAAGAAAAAAAAAGCAAAATCATGATTAATAAATAAGGGAACAGTGGTGGAAGCACCACCATCCCCTTTGTAGGAATAGGAATATAGTTTATATAAAATTATAAATGAAGATCTGAGCGAATTCTGTGGACCCCTCACCTGAGAAGAAGATAGTACTGGTTACATCATAAGCTCTGCAAAGCTCCGGTTCGTAGAATGGAATCTTCCGTCTGTTAGGACAAAAATAGTGCGTGTTAGTATATTGCAAGCATTTCTCAGTCGTGGCAAAAAGTGTAGCATTTTGGATAAGCAATATGGACTAACACCAGAACTCCATAACAAAGTGGCATGTTTTGATTGACATTGTACGCAGCGCTTAGACAGTAGCAGTATGAGCTCATGTGGGCTCAAAGGCATACACTCTTTATACAACAAGCTGCGAGGTAACGACGCGTGTGTTAAAATAAAAGACATAAAGTTAAAATGGTAGCATGGCTCGGCCTAACTATGCAAAGACTACAATGACTCTAGGGACCATATAACTACTAGTGTCTACTCTACTACTACCTGATTTGTACTAGTGATGTATGTTGTATATGTATGTATTACTATTAACCCATTTTTCAATCTTGCTAGTGAAAAATAGGGGTAGGTGGATATGACACCTAAAAAATGTGTAATGTTTTTTCAAGGCGCACTACCAACCACCAGTGCCGGGGGCCAGCGGCGATGCGGCTGCTGACGGAGGAGAGGAGGAGGCGGCAGTTGCAGGAGGAGCTGCAGGAGGTGAGCCAGCAGCAGTAGCGGGCAGTGGTAAGTTAGATACCTAATCCTTACTTATTGACATTACACTCACTGCAAGGGTGTACTGTATAATACTGTACAGTTGACTTACTAAGTAAGAGGTTGTTGTGAACGGTTGAAGACACCCTTTACTTAGCATTAGTAAAAGCATTAGTGGCGGGAGTGTTGTTGAGTAACCAATGGCCTCTTCTATCTGATGATTTCAACTCAACTGTGAAAGTTTTATGGAGAAGACTAAAAGTCAGATCAGATGACCTTGATGGATGGGTTGAACGAAAAGGGAAAGAAGAGAGGAAGGAAGAAGGACGGGCGAGATTTAAGATTTAGGACTGGCAGAGAAGGATTCGTGGGATGCATGCAGCATGCATACTGGTGGCTGATAGGAATCAGATGCATGGTTGGTTGAATGACTGAAACTCCCACAAATGTTAAAGTCCAAGAAATTGGGAGGATAGATAGTACATACCACAAATGTTATGTGCTTGCTAGTGCTACTGTGACACTATGTGTAGAAATATTTGTCTTACTGCTTTGCTAAGAGTATATTTTACAATAGTCTTGTATTTTCTTCTTCATATATAGCTACTCCTTCCAAGGGGAAACCTGACCGGAAGGAGTTGGCAGCCAAGGCCCGGCGCCAGAAACTAGAGGCCATACAGACCGAATATCGTTGGCTGGTGGTCCTGGAAGAGGAGGAGGAGGAGGCGGCAGCAGCTGCAGCCTCCTCCAATGCCCCGGGCCCCAGCCACCGCCCTCCAGTGGTATGGCGCTACCGTCTGGCCGCCCGCCGCCGCCCCTCCATCAGTGCTGCCCCCCCGTGGATACAAATGCCGCTCATTGAAGCGCCGTGTTGCCCACCTGGAGGAGCAAGTTCGTGTCCTCCTAAAAAAAGCCCACCGAACTTAGACCCTCTTCTTATTGCCCCTTTTTTAATTATTCTTGGGGTGGGTGGGATCCGGGCATTGGGTTTTCTCTTTTAGACAATTGGAAATTTCTTTACGGACATTGGTTGGGGTTAGGGAGAGGGGTGGGTCAGGTGTGGGATTTTTTTTACATAGTTTATTTTTGTTAGGGTATTACATAATATATTTCTACTTAAGTTTACATACGATGTTGTTAAAGTTTTCTGGGTGGGGTTACTGTTTTACATCACACTGTATCCTTCTTTCCTTGCTGGTGCAGGGCCGCCCACAGCCAGCATTTGATTTTAATAATTGGATGACTTTGTAAGACAGAAACAGATAGATGCGGCACCCCTCACTGAGTGACTTGCCCTACTACTAGTACTGTCAGTCTCTTCTACTCTAGGCACTCTGCAACTGGACTCAAAGGGGTGTGTGAAATTGAATTAATGAAAACATGTCCATTATTAATTATGCCTCCCCCAAACTTCTCTTACCTTTGCTTGATGTTTAACTTAGGCACAGCGATGGCTGCATGGTGATGATGGTTTTCTTTCCTAACATGCCATGGTTGTGGTGGTGGTAGTAGTAGTAGTAGACACTGGCAACAGCATTTGCCAAGAAAGAAAATGAGACAGTCAGTAGCCTGAGAGAGACTCTTTGAGGAGTAGTAGAATGAAGTACAGTACATAACTTACTGCCAAACAATAATATGCCCAAATACAACAAAACATAATGGTGGTGGAGATAGCCTAGTAGTACACAGAGTTATAAACTTTATTTGTGTCGAGTCACTTGACTAGGCCTACAGCACACTAACACAAGCGTAACTGTTAGTGATGTGTAGGAGGATGACAACGAATGAAATCCATTAATCCAATCAATGCCGGGAATTAATGGTGATGTATTAGCCGGTTCCTTTGGTAAAAAAATTACCTCACAAATATACTGCTCATGGGTGGGCAAGCAGAAGAAGATCCCCGCCCTGCCTTGAAATTGAAGTACTGTTGCTTTTGCCACATCCGCCCCAGCAAGCGTGTGATAAATTATTGATGTACATTTAATGTAGTCATACCTCAATAAGTCACACAGACCGGGGGAAGAGGGTTAGGGTTTGTTGAATGGTTTGGAAGGGGGTTTTGGGGAAAGGTTTGAGAAAGAAAAACAGTATGCATGGACAAACATCAAACGACAGAATCTTTGTAGACTATCATATCCATATCAATATGTTCAGGGAGAAAAAGGAAATAATGCATGCATGATGATTGATGATAAGAGAGTTACAGTTACAGTTTGTGTTCAGTGTTACCGGGCTTACTTTTACAGACAGCAAAGAAAATTTTAAAATATCTGTAGGGATGAATTATAGACAGAGAGCAAACCTAATGATAATAATAGTAATAACAACAAGAACACACTGTTGTAATGATTGTAGACAAAAAAATGAATCAAAATATTTAAAAGATGAAAGTTGATACTGTTACTGTGTTATCCTGGTCAAATGGTGAGTTGAATCTCGGCATTCCTCTTGGTCCTCCCTTCCATGGATGCTCCGTCCATCAATCTTGGGTGACGCCACTGCCTGCCTGGCAGATGTAGATTCATTGGTAAGGTAAGTGTGCATTGTTGTTTTCCCAAGTATAGCACAGGGTAAGGCCCGGCCTGTTATTTTAGATGCAAAAACAAAAGGGATATTGAGATTGAAACCAAGTTGAAAAAATGGACAAGTTAATGTTGCAGTGTAACAAGAACACTTTCCGAGGCGGCATGGATGCATCATCTCTACTCTAGTCTGTATCCAGCATTAACCTACAACACCAACAGGACAGGGCAGGCCCACGGTGACGGCACCCTTTGGACATCCTCCATTTAGTGTACATTTTTTGAAAGAGTTGGACAAAGCACATATCCAGCAACATAGCATTTTACAATTTACCGCAGTCATACCACCGCTACACTTGACTCCACCGCTACACAGACATTTAGGTCTGCTGTGGTTGTTGTTTACTTGTTTACCTCATAAGCCACTCCTGAAATGGCTTGACTTATTCCATCAATCATCTCCGATCCGTGTACTGAGTGACTGTGAAGATACTATGTCACTGTGGTCATCATGATGGTGTTGTTCAACTCAGTCTGGTTGTACTGAGTGAGTCCCCTTCCTATATTCAAAATGCAATGTATCGGCCTGCAGTAGAAGAACAAATTTGGTATTAAAAAAGCAAGAAGGGAAAAGGGACTTGAGTTAGTTTTAGTGTGTAGATTATTAAATAAAGTACCCAATGAAGTAACTTCATGCACAACAAACAACAACAAAATCACTCAGTCAGCGTCCAATGCATGGCATCATTCAGTACCTGTTCCTTCTCAACTTCAGTTAATGGGGATTCTCTCTCGGATCACAAAGGAGGATAGCTATAGTAGTCATCATCAATCATGTTCCACTTATTTTGGAGGGACTTGGAAATATTTTTTCTTTTTTCTTCTATTTTACATCATCCAATCATCATCTGACTTCTTGAGGGCAATGGATTTAGGGAGATTCAGGAGGATGGAGGAGCAGGATTTTGAGGAGTGTACTGTGATATGCAGCCAGCCGAAACTTGTATATGGCAATAAAACAATTAGAAGACGGTGGTGATGGATTTGTTGTGATTCAAAGTTTCTAACCAGAAAGACAGATACACCAATAAAAGAAAATAAGTTGAGGAATACAGTAAGAACTGGAAGTGCAAGCCTAATTGTCAGGGAAATATAGCTCGTCCTCAAACTCTGGGGTTTCAACCAGAAGTAGGTAATCATCATCTAAGACACCAGTTCCGTCACCTGAGCCGCTGTCCTCATCTTCCTCCCTTGATTTATGTATTGTGTAATTCGGTGGTATAAAGTGCTGATTCATTTTGATCATTGTTAACCTCTCCACGTTTTTGGGTGAGAGACTGGTCCTTCTCACTGTTACAATGGAACCAGCAGCACTGAAAACACGTTCCGAAGAGACACTTGCAACAGGGCAAGCCAGATAGTTTATCGCCAGCCTGCTGAGCACTGGCCATTGGGCACTTTTCCCATACCAATACCTCAATGGGTTTTGATCAATGTACACCTCTGTTGGGTCGCCCAGATAGGCCTGGACCATCCGCTCAATGTTCAGGGGTGCAAAACGTTTTTCGGGCTCTTTTCTTGTTGCATCAGCACTGGACTTACCAATGACTTGCTGTAAATACCAATCCTGTAACGCTTTTACTGGGCCTGAAGATACAGCTCTTGCTGTTGTAGATAGTGTTGGTGAGTGTTCTGAGCCAAACGCACTGCGCTTAGGCTCCCAAGTTGAACTTTACGCCGGATGCCCTGCTGCAGTACTTGTTGTGGGTTTATCTAGCGGGTTTTTAATTAGCAGCCATTCATTTTCCAACTTACTCGCTGACTCAGCTATCCACGTTTTGTACCGGGCAACATCCATTTCTGAAAAAGAATTAATGTCTTCAGTGCCCATTTTGTCCGTGGTTCCAGAATTGTGGCACAAATGTAATGTTTTTGTGACAAAATCTTATTTTGCACCCTTGTATTGTCAGCTAAGCGACGAACTAAGCTCTCCACCGACTCATATGCTTCTTTTTGTTCCTCTACATCTTTGTATGCTTCAGACACCTCCTTCAGCTGATGCTCTAGCATTTGCAACAATGGGATAGCTTAGCCCATAGTACAGTCCTCCTTGCTGACTTCACGTGTGAAGACCTTGAAAGGAAGAAGCATCTCAGTCAGGCATTTAACTAGGCACCATTAGTCCATCTGAAGGCTCATGCCTTTCACAGTAGCATCCCCTCTTCACATGACATATTCACTGATTGGCCTGTACTGCTCAAACAGATGGTTAAGCATGTAATAAGTTGAGTTCCAACATGTTGCCACCTCCTGGATGAGTGCTTTGACTGGCATTCTATAGTCACGTTGAATGATCCTCAGCTGCCTCCGAGCTTTAAAAGAATGGCTGAAATGAGTGCATATTCTTCTGCAGATGGTCAATAAGTTGCTGACTATGGCTTCTTTTTTCAAAAAGTCTTGAACAATAATGCTAATGCAGTGCGTCAAACACGGAACCCTGAAATAGGAACCAAGCTCCATGGCCTTAAGTACATTACTGGCATTATCTGTGGAAACACAACCAATCTTAAGCCCTCTTGGGCGCAGCCATTCAAAAACCTTGCTCTGAAACTCTTCCAATATGTTTACAGCAGTATGAGATTTCTCCATGGCGAACATAGATACAGTTGCATGTTTCCGAGTAGCTTTAAAAATCTCAGCTGCGTCAACAGCACCTTCAGATAGCTTATCTCTAACCCCCACAAATAAGACCCAGTGTGCAGTGATGCACATGTAATCAGTGGCTTGGCAACTGGTCCACATGTCTGTTGTTAGGTGGATATTGTGAACAGCACTCTGCTGCAAAGCTTGTCCAACCAATTCCAGCAGATCATGATGTAGTGCTGGAACAGCAACTCTTGCAAAATAGGACCGGGTGGGAACCTTCCATTTAGGGCAGATGGTTGACACAAATTCAAGGAAACCCACCCCTTCCACAAATGAAAAAGGAAGAAGGTCCAGCGCTAACATTTTATCCAGCTTCAAATCGTACAAACAAACGTGCCGTTGGGTGGTTGTGTTGGTACTGCTCCCTAGGGGTGGGCGGAATTTGCGAAATTAACTTTCGCAAATTATCGCAAAATATGTAAAAAATTATCGCAAACAAGCGGAAATATCGCGAAGATGCAGAAGTTTTTTTCCGGCATGTTCGCGAGATTTTCTGCATGGTTGCGGGTCCCCAACTTACCCATGTGGTTGCTTGCGGGCGTGGCCATCTTGTTTTGAGTTGTCTCGCGGTGCATGATCGCGAGAAGAAAGACGTGATCGCGCGACGCATGACGTCACTGCGGGCGCGAACTGTCGCGAGACAGCGCAAATGGCTAAAAACAATACAACATCTCATGGAGAACGTGACCAGATCAAGAAAACTTGTCGGCGAACACAGGGATTCAGGTAAGGCGATCGTGCGCGCGCGAGAATGTATTATTTTACAGCGCGAGCAAGAAACAAATTATCGCCAAGCTGCGGAAACCGGAAATTTTGACATTTTCGCGCTCTCCGCGGAACGCGAAAATGTCAAATTATCGCAATTTCCGCGAACGGAACAAAATTTTCGCCCAGGCCTACTGCTCCCCCAACCTAAGCATGCTGTCAATGGTAGTCCTTTGTGGTGCAGTTTTCTTTAACTCAGTTAGGCTCAACGACACACTTTGTTTCATAATCATTGCAGTACTACTTGGTTGCCTTGGTGTCTCAGCCTGACTCAGACTCTTACTGCGGTGCCACTGAGATGTTGCTAATGAGGATGTGGGCGGTACTACTACACTACTGGGGACAGGGCTAGAATTGTCTCCCTCTTGTTCACCTTCCACCGCGATAATATCGTCCCCTGATTCTTCATGGCCAACAACAATAGGTTGAGTTTTACTTTGTTCTAAGCGAAGTAGGTGAGCCTCCCACACGATAGTGTGGTGTATTTTGAGATGACTTGTTTGGCCTCCGGTACCATAGTTTGTACCAAGCTTACCCCACCGAACAGCATGTCGACAAATTGAGCATATAGCATTGTTCTCCTCCTTACTGCAAACCAAAAAGAAGTCCCAAACTGGGGAGGAGAACTCTCTGGTGCTGCTGGATGTGCCACTTTCAATACCAGATGAACTGGAGGGTGTGCTTGGAATGTGACTCTGAGCAGCTACACTGCGACTTCTACCACTACCTACTGAGTTGGTGGTTGAGCTGGATGTAGGTCTCTGCCTTTCCTTTGCAAATGAAAATATGGAAGCTGGAGGTCGTGGTGGTGTTACCTGTGTTGGTGGTATCCGTGCTGCATCCCTTGCAGCCATTTTGGATAGGGTAATAATGTTGGTCTCCATATCCTTTGGGCCGGGAGTGATGTCCGTGATGATTGGCTCATCATCATCATCATCATCATCATCTCCCTCTTGTACATCTACCTCCATAACTCTAAGGCTTTCTGGAACCTTCCTTTTCAGTAGACTTGTCTTGTGGCATGCATCTCTCTCAGACTGAGCTGGTGGCTTCCAAGTGTCATCAAGATCATCAGAAGCGGGGCTTGAAGAAGAAGATGATGGAATAACCCTCCTTTTCCTTGCTGGGGGTCTGGAAGATAATGGATCTTCTGAAACAGTGGCTTGCCCCTCTTTGTCTACAGGAAGCTTGATTTCCTGAAATGCCCCTACTTCAGGAGGAACAACTACTATTGTGGGCTGTTGTTGTGGCTGTTCTTGTGGCTGCTGCTGTTCTTGCGGCTGCTGCGGTTCTTGCGGCTGCTGCTGTTCTTGCAGCTGCTGCGTTTCTTGCGGCTGCTGCTGTTCTTGCGGCTGCTGCTGTTCTTGCAGCTGCACCTGCTGCTGCTGTTCTTGCGGCTGCACCTGCTGCTGCTGTTCTTGCGGCTGCGCCTGCTGTCTTATCTGCTGAGTTTCGGCATGTGCTGATTGTGTACTACCTTGCGATACTGACATTTCAACATCGCTGCTCGTTAGTAGACTGGCTACCTCTGCGACACTCATGGGCTTGGGCCTAGGTTGGTGGGGTTGGCCCACTGGTGCGGAGGTGCTGCTCCCAGCTTGGTTTCCACCGGACAACGATGCTGCAGGCGTGTGTTTTTTGGTCCCAAAAAACACATTTGCCGGCACACCAGTCGTGGTTAGTGCCTCTTGCTTTTTCTGTTCCTTCTTCTCACCGGCAACTTTCTTGCTACTGGAGGACCTGGTACCTTTCTTTGGGCCCATTTTTGTCAGAGGTCAGACAGGACGCAGGTGCACAAGTTGCAGAGATGTCTGTGGTCACAGTTGGACGTGATGTGGTGTGCAGCAGGACTTCTGTCTGGCAATACAACGGATGATGTTGATAGTTACCTCCTGTGTCTTTTTGTCCACCTAAAAGCAAAGAAGCCAGGAGAAGAACATCAGTGAAATGTTGCATTTGTTGTTGTGGTTCAATTAGTACTAGTACAAACAAAAAATAGAAGATATAGTGTAGCCATTTGTGAGACTTTGGCAACAAGGGCTATGGTATACTACTTACTGTTTACAGTATACACACACTACACTCTCAGGAAGGATAAGAAAGAATAAGAACAACCACAAAAATACAAATGTAATGGAAGGGAGCTGCTACTGGCAAAGGGGATGGATGGAAGCAGTAAGCCAATAGGAAAACCATGCATGCCCATATTAACTCCCACGAGTGGAACGGAATTTGAGGCCCACCCTTACTCCCCCCGTGTAGTGCTATTACTTGCAGATATAGGTATGGTCGGTGTGTTCATGTCTTTGATCTTGGCTAACCCAAGGCATGAAGTTTGTTGGACAGTGTCATTCAAAAACATAATTTTTGAATAAATAAAGCTTCTACTCCCTGCGCTTGCCAATCTTTTGTACCCCAGACAGATTTTGTCTCAATGTTGTCTTTCCAAAAGTCAAAACCCTGTCTAGAAAGTTGGGCAATAAAGGCTTTCGTATTTGTCAACATATTTTTTGTTCCTGTCTTATTTACATTCTTAAAATAAACTGTTTCTGGATTTGACAAGTTGAACCCTCAAAAATATGGAAACTTCATTGCAAAAGTTTTTGAGCTACCCCTCGGAGGTGTAGGACAATGTTCCCATTGGTTATACATAAATACATTTCTAGGTGATGCAGTTTTATGCAAGAAATGATGACCATAGTGGTTATGACAATACATTTTTTCATAGTCAGATGAACCCTCTAAATATTCATGATTTGTGAATTCTGCAGACATCTCTAGATCAGACATCATGTTATTAACAGTCTCGAAGTCCCAATCATCAGAAAAGGTACTAGAGGTAATAAAGTCATTTAATTTAATTTTAAATAAGTGTGGAATCTTCAAATGTTCCGACGGGCCAAAAATGGCATATTCGGTTCTGTCCCAATTATACCCTCTGGTATAGGAACGGCTGTGATGTTCACTGCTGACAAGTCTCTTTCTTCACGATGGGATGATTTGTGTGGCTGGAGAAGTAAGTTCACTCTTTTACTTGCTATGTCGATTTGAATATATCTTCCATTTATCAGCATACCCAGACTTATTACCAGAGCTAACCAAAGTAGAAAGAAGAATATTCCAAAACAATCCATAGTTCAATCCATGGTGAAACCAGATAAGTCTTTTTCAGGAGATGAAAAAAGTCTGTTGCTTGTTCTTTGAAAGTTCTTTGTGCTGGTGTCGTTTCAGGTTCACTGGGATCCTCAGAAAACATATCAAAGTTAATGAAATAGCCAGAGGCAGTTCTGTCAATGGTTGGAATTGCATCAGGATTTGTTGAAATCGCTGGAACCAGTTGATCACTTGTTACGTTGCAGACAGGTGTATCAGGACAAACTGTTATTTGGGTCTCAAGAGGGATGAGTTCCATAGCTTTGTTGCTTAGTCCTTCATTTCTCACTGTAGAATCTTCAAAGGTGATGAGTCTCTCAGTTTGAACCTCTTGGATTGTAGCTAGAGGAGTGTGTCTGCTACATTGTCGGAGTCCACTTGGCCTACTGCTTAGTATCAGCCACATAGTGTTGTTTGATCAGGTCGATGGACACAAATCTTTTCTCCTTTTTACCAGAAGGGGGCGGCAGTAGTACTGTTCTCGATCCGTGGGTTGCTAGGATAGGTACTGGTTGTCTGTTAAAAGGCCCAAACTCCTACTTGTCCGCGATCTTTTCTCTGACTAGATCACCAAGCTTTGGGATCCAGACAGGCCTTGCTGGGACGGTTTGTTTTTCCCCAGTGGTGGTTGGCTTCAGGAACACGTTGCTTTGTTTCGATCTTAGTTCATTTAAGTCCTGTAAAACAGCCAAACGATCTTTGATATTAAACTTTTTATTTTCCACCACTGTGCCTTTCATGTCAAGGTCCGGAATCAACATTCTAGTTCCAAATAGGACTTCATATGGAGTGACACCCCCTAGAGAACTTCTTGGCAAATTGTTTAATGAGCGTTGGACCCCATAAAGATGTTAGACCCACCCATAACCCGAACGTAATACCCTAGCTGTTATAGACTGCTTTATGTCCTATTTTTTTCTTTCCACAACAGCATTTCCCTCAGATTGGAATGGAGAAAAATACCGCAATGCTACGCCCAAACTGGCCATGGCTTCCTTGTAAGCTCGAGAGCTAAACGCAGGACCCTAGTCAGAATGTAGTGTGCCAATTGCGTATGTGCTGCTAAAGACTCGCAAATCTTTTATAACAGTTCGAGCTTCAGCCGAATGCTGAGTCCACATCCAAAGGACCCTTGATTTAGTGTTTGTGGGACTTCATTCGTTCACAGGGATGGCTGCATGTGGATAGTCTAATGCTGTCTAACAATGGTGTCTGTACTGGGCTGGCTACGTTGTAGACAGGTACCTGGTGGCGTTCTGTACTGCGATCTCTATTGCAGTCTATGCATTCATTGATAAAAGTATGAATCAGTGTATTCATTCCTGGCCACCAGTACATCTCTTTTAGTTACAAAATTGTCTTAGAGATCCCCTGATGTGTCAGACCCTCTCCCAGATGTGCTTTGTAAATCAAAGCTGCTCTTCGTTCCATGTTTGGTATTACCCTATCCCCCACTCCAGGGATTCGAGCAAACAGAACACTGTTCGCATCAATTGTATATGAGTATTTGAGTGGAAATGTTTTAAGTAATGCTGCACCGCTGCCTTTGCTCGACGCATTGACAGCCAGTATTATTTCACTGTCTATTTTTGTTTTTGAACGAGTGATTGTAGCTACAGAAGCCGTTTGCACAGCCCCTTTCGCGGTTTCATCAGCCAATAAATTCCCTTCAATTTGAACGCCATCACGTTGATGACTCAGCATGTGTATCACATGAGTGTTTTGTAGTCCGTTTCGCAACTGAACTACCTGTTCCCAAAGCGTTTTATGCTTGATTGTGCCACCTTTTGCATCTTTGAAACCATTTTGAAGCCAATTCTGTAAATATTTATTGTATGATTGAACACAATAAAAGGAATCGCACACTATGAGTGTGGGGAATTCGCGATCCGTATTTTCAAGTGACATTTTAAATGCATGTAGTTCAGCTCACTGAGATGTACAATCTCCTAGAGATTGTGTTTTTGTGACCATTGGTCTAAATTTGCCATCGAGCATATGACCTTTAACAATCGCGCATGCTGCACTATAAACTTGCTTACCCCCCATAGCGGGTTGTGCAGATCTGTCAGTAGAAATTATAAATTCGTACTGGTCAAGAGGGAGAATTTCAGTAGGCAGAGGAATTTCGTGTTCGTATTGCAGGAATGCTTATGTTTTCAAATAAGGATCAAAAACATATTCGACATCAGTTGCAGCAAGAGAATTAACCCATTGTATCCATCTTGGATGTAGAGCTTTTGCATAAGGAATACTCGCTTTTGTAACTGCGTCTAAGGCTGGTACAGAGGTTACGACCATAATGCGTTTTCCCTCTGCTAGGGCTCTTTCTTTTGCTACAGCGGTTTGAACTGCTGTCAGAATCTTTCTGTCGGTGTGAATTTCATTACTGCTTGCGTATACAAATGTGATTTGTATGCAATTGGTACTTTTTCACCTTCGTTAAAAAATAAGTAGGTGAATCCGCATTGACCCAGAATGATTCGGATCACTAAGTTGCGTACGTTTACACGTGTTTGTAAGTGTTTTGTTGCTTACATTTCAGCTTGAAGTGAACGCAGGATATCTGTGTGTTCCCGTGTCCAATGTTTGATTTTAAAATCAGGTTTGATTAATGTGTAGAGAGGTTTAACCCTTTCTGCGTAGTTTAGAATGTATGTTCTTCCAAAATTTATGAAACCTAGAATTGACTCTAAGTTTTTCATTGTTTTTGGAGGTTGAAGCAGCGCCCACTTTTCTAAAAAGTTGGCTGCCAGGCTTTTGCCTTCACTTGATAGTTCATATCCTAGAAAAAGGACGTTGAGATGAGCAATTCTCAATTTTTTAAAATTTAATTTATAACCTTCAGAGGGTAATGGTATTCACCCTATTCAAGTGCTTGTTCAGGTCATCGTCTGTCAGATAGATATCTCTGTTACCCTTGCTGAGAATAACCCTGGACTATTTTTGAATCCCTGAGGGAGACGACAGAATTGACGCTGGGTCCCCATGATTGAGAAAGCTGTCAAATACCTACTTTCAGGTGCTATGTTTTGACAAAAGAAACCGTTAGAAATTTCTAATGTGGTTTTATATTTTTTACGCACAATGTTATTCATTAATGCTGTACTGTGTGCATTTTGCACTGCAAATGTTTTACAACAAGAGTTTAGGTGTCTGTAATCCAAAACTGGACGATATGTATTGTCAGGTTTGGAAACAGGAAACAAAGGATTGTTCATTGATGAGGTGCATGTTTCAATCACCCCTTGGTATTCACGTTGATCTAAGATCTCCTTGACCTGTTTTTTAGCTTCTTGCTTAATTGGATAATGCCTTTGTGCAGTTGGTTTATTTTTTAACTGGATCTTATGGTGAGGTGAATCCTCATCCCATCCTACATGATTTTTGTATAATACTGGGGCTTGGGCTACTGCCCATTTCCTGGCATAAGTATATTTTAAATGTACTGGAACATGGTTGGATAAGGCTGGCATAATGATGTCTTCACCATGTGGGCACTCCCTGACAAATTCTGGTGGCCAGTCTCATTCTGCTAGAAGTATGGCATAACCCCTTGAAAGATGCTCCCAAAAGAGTGCTTTCACTTTTCATGGTATGTCTTCCTCCATCCGGAGTGTTATTTCATTACTCACTAAGCCATGTATTCACTAATCACTTAATCAGTCAGTTATACAATCAATTTTTCAAAAACAAATCATCCATTTAGACACTTATATACCCATTTATTCTTCCATCAACCTTGAGATATACATATGTAAAACATATGTAATTTTCAGAAAAACACACATTCACTGGATGATGTCATCAATGATGTCATCAGTGATGTCATTTGAGATGTCATGAGTGATGTCATGAGTGATGTCACTGACCATGTCATGAGTGATATAATATGTGACGTCATCAGCAGTGCATTGCGGGCGCGCGAGTTATAGTTAGCTGAACTAACTATAACGGGGTAATTTCAATGGTTTTGTACGAGTGAAAAGCCCAGCTAACTATAACGCCCCTGAAAACTATGGTTTTTTCAGTGAATTTCTAAGGTTTTTTAAATGCTAATTCCTAACTATAACGTGCTTGAAACCTGTGTTTTTTTCAGTGAATTTCAAAGGTTTTTTAAATGCTAATTTCTAACTATGCCTACAGAGATAGGACATGTGAAGAAAGAAGAAAAACGCACAGAAAGAAAAAAGGAAATGCAGAAAGAAGCAACCGAAGTCCTCAAAGACGAAGAAAAGTCCAGGAAGAAGGATAACGTGCAGAAAGAACAAACAGGAGTGCAAAAAGAAGCCTTGTTGCAAAATCATCCTGTATCCTCAACTTTTTCAGACGGATACTGGTGGTAACTGACTAACCAGTCCTAGAGACAGTGCTATGTTAAAAGACACTCAGAATACAGTGAAAACACCTACATACACTAGGGAACACTATGCGTTTTGGTCCCCCTGTGATTAGCATGACCTCCTCTGTAAGCCCCTAGTATATCATAGGGCAGGGGATGAAAACTACCTCTTAAAACTTGCCAAAGGGCGTGTTTGCACACGTCACTTCAGGCCCCGTCCCCTCCCTTCCCCACTGTGTAAACACGCCATGTGGCCATTTTCAGTTGGGAGATTAAGTCCCCTTGAATCCTGAGGGTCCCTAGGGTCCAACTAGACCACTAGGTACCTCCAGTAAGTGCCACAAAACTGCGTTGCAGAGAGATGTAAAAAGGGGCACGGCCTAGACCACCTCTCTGCAACTCAGCTCAGTGGCGCTTACTGGAAGCACCTGGTGGGCTAGTTGGCCCCCAGGGTCCCTCATGATTGAAGGGGAATTATTTCCCCAACTTAAAACGCGCCACAGGGCATGTTTGCACACGTTAACTCAGACCCCGTCCCCTCCCTTCACCACTGTGTAAACGCGCCCTGTGGCCGTTTTAATTTGGGAGATTAAGTTCATTTGAATACTGAGGCTCCCTAGGGTCCAACTAGCCCACTAGGTACCTCCAGTAAGCGCCACAGAGCTGCATTGCAGAGAGGTGTAAAAAGTGGCACGGCCTGGACCACTTCTCTGCAACGCAGCTCAGCTGCGCTTTCTGGAAGCACCTGGTGGGCTAGTTAGCCCCCAGGGGCCCTCAGGATTGAAGGGGAATTATTTCCCCAATTTAAAACGCGCCATAGGGCGTGTTTGCACACGTCACCTCAGGCCCCGTCCCCTCCCTTCCCCACTGTGTAAACACGCCCTGTGGCCGTTTTTTAAGTTGGGAGATTAAGTCCCCTTGAATCCTGAGGGTCCCTAGGGGCATAATAGCCCACTAGGTACGTCCAGTAAGCGCCATTGCAGAGAGGTGTAAAAAGGGGCACTGCCTGCACCACCTCTCTGCAATGCAGAGCAGTGGCGCTTACTGGAAGCACCTGGTGGGCTAGTTGGCCCCCAGGGTCCCTCAGGATTGAAAGGGAATTATTTCCCCAACTTAAAACGCGCCACAGGGCGTGTTTGCACACGTCACCTCAGGCCCTGTCCCCTCCCTTCACCACTGTCTAAACGCGCCCTGTGGCCGTTCTAAGTTGAGAGATTAAGTCCCCTTGAATCCTAAGGGTCCCTAGGGTCAAACTAGTCCACTAGGTACCTCCAGTAAGCGCCACAGAGCTGTGTTACATAGAGGTGTAAAAAGGGCATGGCCTCAGAACACCTGTCTGCAACGTAGCTCCCTGGCGCATACTGGAGATGCCTGTTGGGCTAGTTGGCCCTCAGGGACCCTCAGTATTGAAGGGGAATTAATTCCCCAACTTACAACTGGCCAGGGGGCGCATTTGCAGTGCTGCAAGGAGGGGGTGTGGCTGTGTGGCCCCCCTTCTTTTTCTAATTTATTGGCCCTGGGGACCCCCTCCCCCAGGGCCTGCACCCTAATTTCTTTTGTTGAAAAAAATTAATTTGGCCCTCCCAAGGCCTTAATCGGCCCCGGGGACCCCAACCCCTGGGTCATGGCCTTTTATAAAACAAAGATCTTTAGGAGGGGGGCTGCGTTGCCCCCCTCCTCAGGCCACTTATGGCCCCGGGGACCCCATCCCCCGGGGCCGGCCTTTATTTTTAAATATTTTTAAAAAAAATATATTTATAGAAACACCTAGGACATGCTGGACAAACCGTATGTACCTATCACCATGACGATTTGCGTGATATTCATTAAAAGGCGACTATGCATACAATGAATCCACGTGGAATGTATTTACACCGCTAGTGAAGCTCTGCTGTGTTTGACGCCCTACCGTGCCTAATTCCGGCGCCCCTGCCGGTGGGTACTCTCCAAGTAGACACCCTTATCGTTTATTTATACAAACATGGGTAGCTATTGACGGGCACATTTAATACACACGCACACCAAGCCATTCAAAGAGGATTTGACAAAAATTCGACCAAACTATGCAAGAAACCCCCCTCACGGTTAACAAAACACACATCCACCGTTGGATGTGTAATACTTTTTATTTTACTCTCTGGGAAGGAGACGAACTTCACTTGAGAGTCACAGCGTGCTCCTGGCTGAGCCCAATGCTGTGTTACACCCACCAGTGTCCGCCGAGTGTGACACACCTCTGTGTTGTATTCCTCCAGGTAGTGCATATGCTATGACACTCTCTAGCCCATGTGCACTTTAACACGACCCCGTGAATATGTCATGCCACACTTGCCTTCGCACGGGTTATATTGCCCCATCTAACGTGCCTTCCTCGATGCCTATGTTATAACACACAGCGCTATGCCATACATATTACAATCCGGGATCCATATCTTTGTCACAGTGCATATGCAACGTTACACTCCCCAGCACATATTTTATATTACAACTTTAGAGACTAGTTAGATTACACAACACTGCCCTGTGCATGTTACACTCCAAGGCGCATATCGCAAAGCACGCACTAGTGCCTGTGCTATCTCGCACTCTCCAATGAATCTGTCATTGTGCACAATGTATTGCATATTATATTTCACGCCCGGGTTCATCTTATATCACACTTTTTGGTGCATAGTTTATGCCATATACTATATCTAGTTTTCATGTTCAATCGTGCTCTCAGGACTATGTTCTATATAACACTGTGTCCACCTACCCTTTTCACGGGCATTACATTGTGCGATGGGGGTGGAGGGTCAGGGGGAGTTTCTGCCAAGTGAGCCCGGAATCACAGTCACAAACGTCCTCTTCTTTCTGAATGAGATTATGCTGCATACTTGTTCATATTTTAAGTAGTTCGCACAGACACACATTTTAAAAACAATAAAGTTCCTAATACCCACCTTCTCTGAACAGTTAGTTTGCTGTCCCATCCACCTCCTCCCTATCCTCTGTTGTCTGAATCCATGGACTAGCCTCCTCCCTCCTGCCATGCATGGTCTGATGTGCTGCCACTGCCCTTCATTTAGCATGATGTACCAGTCCACTCCTCCTGCCCTCCATTGCCCAATTCTATGGCCCATCATTGACCTCCTGCTTAGCCTCTGTGCTTAGCTTGCTGCCCCTATTCTCCTTCCCCCTGCCCTCCGATGTCTTTGTGCATGCCCCTGCTCCATCCATTTTGCCCACCATGTTCCATGGACCTGCCACTCCTATCTACTCTGAGTGTTCTGTTGAGCTGCCACTCCCCTCCCACCTGCCTAGCATTGTCAGATGGCTGTAACCTGTCCCTGCCACCTCCACCCTGCCTGTCCACATGCTATGCCCCTATCCCCTTCCTCCTGTCCTCCATGGTCCATTTTACTGCCACACCCTTCTGCCCTCCCTGGTTTGTTGTGCTGCAACTGCTCCTCCTGCCTGCCCTGCGCGGTCTGTTGTGAGGCCCCTTCCCCTGAACTCTCTTGTCTGTGCCCAGGTCCTGACCCTCCCTTCTATCCTCCATGGTCCTTTGTGCATGCCCCTGCACCCTCCTTCTTGCCCATCATAGCCATTGTGCTGCCACTAACCCTCCCGCTTGCCATGCATGGTCTTCTGTACTGCCATGGCCCCTCTCACCTTCCCTGTGTGGTCAGCTAGCTGCCCCTGACCCCCTCCCACCTTCCCTCCATGATATGTGTGTATGCCATCATAGTCTCACTGTTGCTCTCCATGGTGTGTCTTGTTTCTAGTGCCCATCCTGCCTGACCTCCATGGTCATCTTGCTGCTCCTGCCCTGCCCCCTTGCCCCCAGCCCTCTGTTTCCATGTGCAGACCTCTATTCCCTCCCTCCTGACTTGTCTGTTCCATTTTAATGCACCTGATCCGTCCCTCCTGCCCTTTATGGTCTGTTATGCTGCAGCTTTCTCTCCTGTCTGTCCATTATGGTCAGCTAGCTACCATTGCCTCTTTCCCCTCTGTTCTCTGTTTCCATGTTCATGGTCCTGTCCCCTCCCTATTGCTTTCTATGGATTGTTGTGCTGCACTCCCGTCCCGCATGCCGTGTGGTGTATTGTGCTGCTGCAAATACTGATGCCTGCCCTGTAGGATCAGTTTGGTGCACCTCTCCATGTCCCTCCTGTCCTCTGTTATCTGAGTCCATGTCCCTACTCCAATTCCTCCTGCCTACCATGATCCAATGTACCATACTTGCGAACATTTTGAACTTGGTAAGAGGGAGATTTTGGAAAAAACTGGGGTATTGATTTTCCCCTTTGAGTTACATTGAAAAAGAGTAGATTTTAGACAGGAGACAGATCAAATAAAGCCCATTTGAGCTTAAAAACATTGGACGTTTCCTGGCTGAAACGGGTCTGTTGGCATGTATGGTTGTACTACCACTGCCTCTTCCATCTGCCCGCAATGGTCTATTATATTGCCACAGCCTCTCTTGCCAGTCCTGTATTGTTGGTTTGTTGCCCCTGCCCCCCTTTTCACTGCCCTCCATAGTCTGTTGTGCTGCCACTGCCCTTCCTGCCTGCCCACTGTGGTCAAATTGTTGCCTCTGCACTCTCCTACCTGCCTTCAATTTTCAGAGTCCGTGCCCCTGGCCTCTGCCTCTCAACAGTATGCCAATGAACAACTAGATTGCTAACATTCTATATTTATTACAAAAGTGTGGAACGCCTGACGTCATCTTGATGTAATCAAAACTGTAATACCTAGAGCATTTCCTTCAGAAATTACATATATGAGAGGGTCTTATTTGCATCAAAATTATGGTTAGTGCTCTAAAAAACTAAAATGAGGACATATTTTTTAAGTTTTGAAAAACTGACAAAGAACTTTTAAATTATTTGTAATCTTTATGTTTTTTTATCCAGTTGACCACTTGATTAAATGTTGCACCTAGGGGAGAGGATGTGGTGTTACTTCCAGAGCTGCAGACTTTGCAACTGGGGAACCAGGTTGGAGTTTCTGCTTCAGTGCAATATTCTGTGAATCTGGTCAAATCACTTAATCTCACCATGTCTACAACCAAAATGAATTTGATCTTGTGTGATGTAACCAATGCTCATTTAAAGCACTCCAATACCTGACAAGTCTGCACTATATAAAACTGAAGTTTAAAAATATAGTGTTTTGCACACTTCTGTCATTGGGCTACATGTAGGCTACATCTGCGTGATATTTGTGCTGCATTTGGGCTCTTTTGTCTCTGGTGGCCATCTTGGGAGATTTATTTGTTATGAAGTTTCCTAATTTCCTCATGTACTGCAGTCTCCTCAGTAGAAAATGCTTTCAGTTTTTTACTTTGATTCCATCAAAAAGGTATTCAGATATGTCACACATTTGCCATAAATTCTGAATGTTATCACTCTAGTTGCTCATTAGATCACTGTAGTAAAGCTACATCTCACCAGGGAAGTCTGCTGCTGGTATTCAAAGTGCATGTTTCAGTCTGCATGTCAGATTTTTTTTTATGCAATAGAAGAGGATTTGAGAAGTCAAAATGTGCCCTAGTTTTTCTTTCTGCAGCACTAATCATAATTTCTATGGCAAAATGAACCCCCTCATTGTGTTCCTTTTTAAATTAAATGTTTTAAGTGTTACCAGTTTATTCCAATCAAGATGGCTTCAGGTGTGCCCTACTTTTGTCATAAGTAAGACAGTAAGCGCTTTAGTTGTTCTTAAGAACACTCTGGGACATTCTGTCATTGGGCTATACTTGGGCTACATCTGGGTGATATTTTGGCTACATTTGGGCTCTTTTGTCTCTGGTGGCCATCTTGGGAGATTTATTTGTTATGAAGTTTCCTAATTCCCTCATTTACTGAAGTCTCCTCAGTAGGAAATACTTTCAGTTTTTTACTTTGGTTCCATCAAGAAGGCATTCCATGTGTCGCACATTTGCAATAAATTCTGAAGGTTAGCACTCTAGTTGCTCATTAGATCACTGTAGTAAAGCTACTGCTCACCAGGGAAGTCTGCTGCTGGTATTCAAAGTGCATGTTTCAGTCTGCATGTCAGATTATTTTTATGAAATAGAAGAGGATTTGAGAAGTCAAAATGTGTTCTAATTTTTCTTTCTGCAGCACTAATCATAATTTCTATGGCAAAATGAACCCCCTCATTTTGTTCCTTTGTAAATTAAATATTTTAAGTGTTACCACTTTATTGCAATCAATTCAATTCAATTCAAATATCTTTATTCGATTGTATACGTGACAATCATAAAAGTACATTACATAGACATGCAATCATAAACACATTTCATACATATGCAGATAAAGCTGACCATCCAGTTCATTTAAGAGACAAAACAGGTTACAAATTATTAAATTATCGAACAACCAGAGCAACAGTCCAAATAGAACAAGTTAAAAATATAAATAATTATCCAAAGTTAAAAAAGAGAAATTTAAAAAGTACAATGATAGTAGCAACATAATTAGCCCTCCATACTTTTCCTGAAGATGATAGATAATTTCAAAAAACTGCACACAAACAAAGTGCAATTAGGATTCAGGAGTTGAAGATAATAGAGAGCTGGTTTAATCTGGGTGAGATTTGAATCTTTTAAGCAGGGCTTTAGATATAACTTCCGAGGTACTGTATAATAAGGACAAATAAATAAAAAGTGCGCTATATCTTGCGGAGACTTTCCGTCGCAGCCGCAAGCAGGTAGCACTTGGCCTCGATGGGCCCCTCTTGGAAATGCCAACATGAGGTGAAATAAATTAAAGCGGAACCGAGTTAATAGATATCGGTCATAGCCGGACATAGGCCATGATAGATATGGTTCCATTTGCAGACATGTTTTAAGTATAACATGTTTCCTAACACTGTCTTTCAATAATTCACCCTCCTCCCGGGCTAAATACCTAGTTGACATGAATGTTTTTTTCACAAAGGTGATATCAGCTTTAGTTATGGAAATTGGGTTTAAGAACAATTCTGGCCGTCCCATTTCAGAGAGGCGGTCATTAATATACCTCAGCCACGGAACCTTGAACCTACCATCCCAAGTTAAAGCTTCTTTTAAAATATCATGGGTAAGAGGAATATTAGTGTTTAGCCAAGAATTCATCCAGCATAATAGGGGATTTGCTGCTAATCTATCGCTAAGATAGGGTACGCCTAACTCCTCGTGGACCGAGAAGTTCCCGGTTCCCCTTGGCAGCCTCAATACCTTTTTTAAAAAATTATTTTCTACGACCTCCAGGTCTCGCGTCTGACTATAACCCCAGAGCTCGCTGCCGTAACAGGCGATGGCAACGCTCTTTGCTTGATATAATTTGAGCAAGGCTTCTATTGGACTATTGCCCAATTTTCTTGCAAAGCCAAGTATAGCTGCGTTAACACGTGTAACCTCGCCCTTTTTTTTAACTACAGCCGGGCCCCAGGATAGTTGATCGTCAAGGAGAACCCCGAGATACGAGAAGGTTTTGGAGTTTGGAATTTTTTCCCCGTTTATTACAAAGGAGTTTGGTTTTCGTGATCCTTGGCCAATTTTCATGACGTAGGACTTTGTATTATTAATGCTTAAGCCTTGTGACTTCATAAAGTCGTAGAATGAGTTTAGGAGCATCTGGAGACCGATTGCTGTCCTTGAGATAAGGACAGCATCGTCCGCATAGAGCAGAACTGGAACGCCTTTTCGGCCGACAAAGGGGTAATCAGCGCCTGTTCTTGTCAAATGTTCCTCTAACTCATTGATATACAAGTTAAACAAGTATGGTGCTAAGATGCATCCTTGACGGACACCCCGATTGATTCTGATGTCTCCTGTTACTTTAAGATCTTGAGTGTAACGGACATTTGCTCTAGTGTCTGAATGCAAATCGGCCAATAGATAAATTAAGTTCTGATCAACACCCATCCTTTTTTGCAATCAAGATGGCCTCAGGTGTGCCATACTTTTGTCATAAGTAAGACTGTTAGCGCTCTCGTTGTTCGTTAGAACACTCTGGGTCATTCTGTCATTGGGCTACACTTGGGCTACATCTGGGTGATATATGGGCTACATTTGGGCTCTTTTGTCTCTGGTGGCCATCTTGGGAGATTTATTTGTTATGAAGTTTCCTAATTTCCTCATTTACTGCAGTCTCCTCAGTAAGAAATACTTCCAGTTTTTTACTTTGGTTCCATCAAGAAGGCATTCAGATGTGTCACACATTTGCCATAAATTCTGAATGTTAGCACTCTAGTTGCTCATTAGATCACTGCAGTAAAGCTACTGCTCACCATTGAAGTCTGCTGCTGGTATTTAAAGTGCATGTTTCAGTCTGCATGTCAGAATTTTTTTATGAAATAGAAGAGGATTTGAGAAGTCAAAATGTGCCCTAATTTTTCTTTCTGCAGCACTAATCATTATTTCTATGGCAAAATGAACCCCCTCATTTTGTTCCTTTGTAAATTAAATGTTTTAAGTGTTATCACTTTATTCCAATCAAGATGGCTTCGGGTGTGCCATACTTTTGTCATAAGTAAGACTGTTAGCGCTCTAGTTGTTCGTTAGAACACTCTGGGACATTCTGTCATTGGGCTATACTTGGGCTACATCTGGGTGATACTTGTGCTACATTTGGGCTCTTTTGTCTCTGGTGGCCATTTTGGGAGACTTATTTGTTATGAAGTTTCCTAATTTCTTCATTTACTACAGTCTCCTCAGTAGGAAATACTTTCAGTTTTTTACTTTGATTCCATCAAGAAGGCATTCAATGTGTCACACATTTGCCATAAATTCAGAATGTTAGCACTCTAGTTGCTTATTAGATCACTGTAGTAAAGCTACTGCTCACCAGGGAAGTCTGCTGCTGGTATTGAAAGTGCATGTTTCAGTCTGCATTTCAGAATTTTTTAATGAAATAGATGAGGATTTGAGAAGTCACTCAAAATGAGCCCTAATGTTTCTTTCTGCTGCACTAATCATACTTTCTATGGCAAAATGAACCCCCTCATGTTAAATTAAATGTTTTAAGAGTTACCACTTTATTCCTATCAAGATGGCTTCAGGTGTGCAATACGTTTGTCATAAGTAGGACTATTAGCGCTCTAGTTGTTCTTTGGAACACTCTGGGAAGCTGCAGTAGAACACAAAGGAATCAACTGACAGTCTCTGCCCTTGTTGGATGTACATGTTTTACTGAGAATGTCAGACTTCATTCTCACATGGCTGAGAAAGATAATGTGAATTTACAGAAAATATGCTCTCAGTTTAGCTTATAGATCACCTTCCAAACCTCTGTGGGAAAAGCATGAGAAAATAGCTTTCTCTCAAACATGATTCATGATATCACAGCAGAAGGCTTTTTCACATGGTAAAATCACCTTAGAACACACCACAATTCCTAAAATTTGTATGGTACCATCAACAAATGATTTATAATGTAACTAAAGTCTTAAAACCTTTTTATTAACTGCAATGCTTTTTAATGAGGTGGTATCATGTATATTGGTCCCAAGATGGCTGCCAACACTTCTTGGATGAAGTACTGACAGCCAATCAGATCTCACGATGAGATGTGTGGTTAGGCTCCGCCCAGATATATCTAACTTTTTGACTCTAGTTTTCTCAGGAACTACTGAACAGATTTACACCATTTAAGCAAAAGGCACGAGTCTGAACTGAGGACTACCTCTTTGCCAAATTTGGTGTAATTCCGTTCCGCAGTTCGGGCTGTAGCTGCGTCAACAGGTCCTATGGGAAATTACATGGTTAAAACGTGTTTTGGGACCCCCCTTTTTTCTCGGCCCCCGCTTGACGAATCACCGTGAAATTTTCAGGATAGGAGCGGACCGGAGCTGGCCAAAAGTTTGGAAAATGTCACGAAGATTCGTCAATCGGCGCCAACGTTATTCCAAATAGAATGTTGCGGATTTCCTATGGAAAATAGGTCCTAACTATAACTACCTACTGGCGACTGCCAGTAGGTAATATATATATATATATTTAGCGATAGAAAACATAAAATAGAGAAGTTGTTAACTTGCAAAACAGAATATGCCATATATGTACTCCAATGTCCGTGTGCACTCAGATATGTAGAAAGTACCAAATTAGAGGTACACAAACGCATCCTACAGCATTTAAGGGCAATTGTAAACCAGTACAATACCTACCCTGTTGCTCGCCATTTTAAGGAGGTACACCACAGCAATAACAAGGAATTGACTTTCTTTGTTATTGATTCAATACCGGCTAGCAGACGTGGAGGGAATAGGGAAGCCATGTTAAGACAGTTGGAAACAAAATACATACTCCGACTTGATTCTAAATTCCCGGGTGGGCTGAACGTAACTGAAGATTTACATACCATCTTAGGTTAGAAGTACATTCCTTATGTTCTGTATATTCTGTCTGGGGTAGTACTTGACACAAGAGCAAACACATCAATTATCGGTACATCTACAAATTTGTTTTTTATACGATTGATTTTACTAATGGTTTTTATTATTGTGGGATAATAATTTTAATCATTTTTTGTACTATTTATTGTTTTATAACAGAAATAATTTACCATCTGTAGTATTTTTGATGTTTTTCTCAGTACTGTATATTATAACTACATATGTACTAGGCTGAATTATAGGACAGTCTTGAACATAATGACACTCTATGAAAATTTGCACTATGTTGAGTCAAAACCCCCTTGTATAGATATTGCATTTTTTACATCAGTTATTGGTCATGCTTTTACAATGTTTTTATAATGGTTTACCATTTTCAAACATACTGTTTGTAGTGGTTAATTATCCAGCTTATGGATTATTAATTTCAGGGATTTTTTCAACATTAACCTGTGGACATGACTGGGCTCAGTCAGTCGACCTTTACTTACTATCTATGCATTTTTGCACTTTGGAATTTCCAAATGTTGTTTACATATTTTTAACACAATTGTTTTTATAAGAATTTAGTGTTTTTCGAATTGTTGGGTGATATGATTATTTATTGGCACTTTTGCACTTTAGTACACTCCCTCGCATTATTTTCACAGCTGCAGGGATCTGCAGCACAGAATAGGGTACCTGTGGCTAGACATGGTCAACATTGGGATTCATCCCGCAATTGGAAATCAGGACAGACATTTGATGGTTCAATATGCATAGTGGAGCAATTTGGCCATATATGTATTTAACAGACATTTTCGATAGGTACTTGAATATTTAAATATCTATGATGCACCATTGTAGGTTGCAGCAACTTTGCATGGCTATTGTCTTCAGTATTGTTTATTTCAAACTTAAACAATTGTTTTTTTCACTGTATAAACTCCAATGTGTATATTACGGTGAAATCTTCCCATTTTTAAATTGTATTATGATTGAAACATAGCAATTTACAATGTATAACCATGGAATACGATGTTATCTACATGGGAATCCATCTTTTCTAGTCTGTTTTCTATGTCTGTGCCTTTCTCTGTTATCACGTGCAGAGTATCCATTTTCCTATTTAAGGAAGTGTTTTGAAGTTTCACGTTGTCATGTGAACAAGGCTCAAGTGGAGCCGAAACGTTATGGCGACTAGCACACGAACAAGCTAAATAAATATTTGCACAAAGAATACGGTCCGTGTCTGTACTGTCTGGGGCAGGTGCCACGAGGAGGCAGCCTTGATGGGGAAACAGAATTGGAGGATATATATATATATATATATATATATATATATATATATATATATATATATATATATGTGAACAGAACACCTAACTTCAACAGGAATTTCCAAATAAAGAAGGCACAGACTTCAGGTTGATGGTATACGGCTTCTTTTATTGTATCAGGTCACCTTCGACCCCCAGACCAAAGAGACGCTTTTCGGCTTCAATGAAGGTAAATCCATGCTTTTTAGTTTTTGCTAACGCATTTCAACCAAACGGTCTTTGTCAAAGCATATATATATATATCACCCACTCTAGTAGGTAGTTATAGTTAGGACCAAAGTTTCCATAGATAAACTGCGGTGTTAAAAGTTTAGGGGTGATCCTTCAAGTGGGGGCCAAGAAAAAAAGGGGGTCCTAAGACTCATTGTCCCCATTTTATGTCTATGGTGATTATTTATTTATTTTAACACAACTATAGCCCGAACCGCTGAGCGGAATCACATCAAATTTGGCAGAAAGATAGATGTTGGCACAGAAAGCATGCTTTTTGTGATTTGGTGTAAATCCTTTAAGTAGCTTCAGAGATATTTAAATTAAAAAAAACGATAGATGTTTGGTAGCCCAAAGTTCTACTGAAACCCTACTGAAATCTGATTGGCTGCCAACACTTCAACAAGAAAGTGTTGGCAGCCATCTTGGGACTCAATTGAATAGAGTTCCACAAAAAATGTTTTAAAAAAAAGAAAAGTGGGCAGGGTAGAAACACCCTGATCCCCTAGGTCTCTTGGGTGGGTCCCACTGGGACCCCGTAGGACTAAAAAAAGCTCATATTTTTTAACGTTTTCAGGAGGATCTGCAGATCCGGACAAATTATCTAAAAAAATGTAGCATCGACACCCGTGCTTAAATCATTATCGGCCCTTGGTGGGTCTGTCCCTGAGCGCATTATGCAGATATAGGAGGGGGGTGCACATCCACCCTCCTGGGGCTTACTAATGCCCCAGAGACCACCACAGCCCTGGGTTACTTTTGAAAAAAACGTGGGGAAGGCCCGTCAGGCCTCTCCCACTGCCCTGAGAACCACCACGTCCCTGAGGCTTATATCATTTTATAAATGGGAGTGCCTCTTGGACCCCCTATCCCCAGAGACCCCCTCCTCCTGGGGGATTTACTTGAAAATGATGTGGGAGGCATGTGGACCCCCCCGGGCCCCGGGAGCTACCACTTCACGGGTCTTTAATCCCACCAAACCTTAGAAAACTCTGCTCCACTTCTAGTAAGCATATTTTCTTTCTTACTAAAAGCGGAGCAGAATTTCTTTTGGACAGAGGGAGCTGCATGTTAAACAGGTCCCTCTGTCCAAAAGCAGTGCCGGCTCCTATGGGGAGGGGGCAGGGACGAAGGAGCCTTCAGGCTATCCCCACTGTCCCCAATGTCTGGGTAGTACCAGGGCACCCAGAGTAGAGTCCAGGCCAGAGGGGATGGGGTCCCTGGGGCCGCAATCATCATGTGCGGAGGAGGGTTGGCCCCAGAAGATGGGGTCCCCAGGGCCCAAAACCTCCCAGGGAAGGGGGGGCCACATGGCTCCCATTCCAAAAAAAAACCCCAAAATAAATAAATAAAAAACTGGCAAGTCGCCGGAGGCCCCACCCCCTTTCTCCACCACTCAGTAAACGCGGCTCCTGGTGCACTGCTGGTGGGAGGATGAAATCCCCTTGCCTGCAGAGAGTGCTGGGGGCCAACAAACCCTCTTGTTACCTCAAGTAAGTCTCACACTGTGGGATTGCTGAGAGGTCTTTGGAGACCACGTCCCCTTTCTCCACCACTCTGCAAATGCACCTCCATATCTTCCACTGGTTATAGTCACTGTAGGTGACAGCATTTTGTCTGTGCATAGCTACCAAATATTACCACCTTCAGGGCTGGACTAGTGGCTGGCTCCTTTATTTGTTGTACTTTACAACTCACATATTTGTTTTCATCTAATTCTGGTAGGTGCCAGCAGCTCACCAAACACTGCTACCAGATCATTGCTCTCAATTGAAGTGCCCCACATTCAAGGTGGCCACATCTAAGGATGAGCGTGAGGCAGGCCTAGATCTACGAAATAACTACTTGTTCTTTTTTTCTTGTTTTTCTCATTTCACCCCAAGAGAGCACCATCTTGTATGTGTTGCTAACTCAAGTGCTCTGTCACTTCATATTAAGTCTGACAGAGCTCTATCACTCACAACAGGTGGGAGGCTCTGGTTGACACCACTGTTTTCATATTTATTTCCTTGCCAGGAGTAACAAAAACAAAATTAAGTTAGTTTGTTGCCATTTTATCTACCTCTCCATCCTTTCATTGTAAACCAAATAAGATTGTAGTGGGGCTTACCTCCACAGTTACTCCCAAAAGGTCTGAAATCGTTTTACCCACTTTTAGCCAGAATCCTTTCAGAACAGCTGGCAAACAGATATATGTTATCTGCAGCCTGAAGTTCACATCTCTTATATCTGGCTTTCTGAATTTAGCCAGCTTCAAAGGGAACCAGAAGACTCTGTGGCGAGTAAAAAAGTGGTTCCTCTTTAACGCAGCAGACTTCACCACTGAATATAGTAAGTTCATTTACACTTGCCGTAACTCCTCCAGCTATGCATCCAGCAAGTATCCATCACAGACATGATGAAGAGGTTTCATGCTCCCCTATTCCATGTTTAGGAGGTGATGGTACCAGAGGGCTGCTTGCTTTTTGTTTGTAAGGGTGTTCGGAAGTTCCTTCTTCATGTGTGAGTCTCTAACTGTGTTCACCTTTGAAGTCCTAACCAAACAGTCATCTGGTAATATTAATATCTAGATAACGTCCTCTTAGTGATCTTCTCCTAAGTGTCCCAAGGTAGTCCCTTACCTCTTTCCACTTTTTTATATCCTACTCTCTCTAGGGTTTCGCTAAATGATCTTCCATGCATTCTGGAATCCCCAGGGAGTCCCATATTAATGATAGCTTACTGTAATATGGAATTTCCATTTGTCACCTGATCTCATACAATTGACTTGCAACAAAGCAGAGGCACTTCAGTCACACCTTTTTGAAGAATTGTGGCACACCAAATTTATAGGCGAATCCCTCCCCTAGTAGAACTGCTAGCATGTCTCTGTACATTGGTCATAATAATGAGTCATCCACGTGGATGAAGAGTATCCTGCACTTTTTCAGAAGGAATGCCCTGCAGTACAACTGATTGTTGGGTAGTGTTAGATCCCTTTTACCCAACCTCCTCCTTTTTCTAGGACAACCGTATGGCCCTACCAGCCCAGATAAATGAAGTGATTCTTCCCTGGATTTTCCCAAGCTCTTCCCTGGTAAAGCTCAGCGGGATATTATAAAACAGACAGGTAAATCTTGGCAGACTGGACTTTTTCACCAGATTTACCCATCCATAGATAGTGAGTGGCAGGTTCTGCCATTCTTTCAATAGCTTGTCTACCTTATTACTGAATCTCTTTAGATTAGTTCTTGTAATGTCCTCCAGGTTTTGTGCAATTCTTATTCCTAGCTATCTTGTCTCTTCCTTATGCTCAGCTCCCTCCCAGGCTAAATTCCAAGTCATTATTTTTTAGTTAGATTTGTTTACTTTATATACCCAAAATTTCCCACATTGCATCACTTCTATTGTTGATTGAAGGACAGCACTTTCAACCTCTGAAGTGTAAACAAAAAATTCACCGGCATATGATGCAAATTTTTCGAAAATTTGCCAACAGCAAATGACTCGATTTCCACATTCATTGTTAAGATTTGGGCCAGAGGTTCTATATATATTTCTAAAATAAGAGGGGAGAAGGGGCACCCCTGACCGGTCTCTCTTTCTGTCTTAACCAGTGGGGTTACACTTTCATTCACCAACACATGGGCCCTTGGTGAGCAATATAATTGTCGAATAACTATGAGGAACATATCCCCTATCCCAATGTGCTTCAAGGTGGTAATTAAGTTTTTCCAGTTCATTCGATCAAACACTTTGGCTGCATTGAGTATTACCATAGCCAACAGAGTCTTTAATGTTGTTGCTAAATCTATTGAGCCTATCAATGTGTGTGTCAACTCCTTCAAATGTCTTCCAGATAGGAAGCCCTTTTGATCCTGACGTATAACACCTCCCACCACCATGATCAACCATGAGGCCAGAATCCTAGTGAAGATCTTATAAACACAATTCAACAGGGAGATGTGGTGGTAGAACTAGCACTCAGTCAGATTGTTTTCTGGATTCAATAACAAATAAATTGTTGCCTCATTCCACGTCTTAGGTATGGGTAAACTACTTAATAAGATAGAATTAAACAGTCCTATCCAGACCAGGGCCACCTCCTCTACCAATATGCTATATACTTCTTTTGGAATCTTATCTGGGCCCACCACTTTACCTTTCTTTAATTTTCTGACAGCATTCAAGATCTCATCCCCTGTGATCTCATGATTTGAGAATTGTTAGTCTTCTGAAGTTGAGCTTGGCAATTGCTTATTTATCAGCCACTATTTTAACTTCTCCATATCAAAAAATAAATCTTCTGAATCTCCTGGGGGCGTACGTTTTTGACGCTGTCTCAGAGTTACGATTTCTCATAAATCTGGGGCAGAGTCCTATCTCAGGTGGCTACACCGGGAGCCTCTTCTACCAACGCTGTGAATAGGTTAATGAGACAGGCATGCTTACTTTTGACAGCAAATTATAGCTACTTAGTAATTTACCTTTTATTTTACCCTTAAGGTTGTCTCCAATACCCCTGTCCTGAGGAAGACCCGCAGGCTGAGGTTCTAATTACCCCCCTTACCCACAAGTCGGGTCAAAGCGTTGACGCTCACCCCCTAGCAGGCCTGAACCAAATCCACCCTTTTTGCCCTATCTTTTCAACAGATGATATGTTTCTCTATTACTCATGAATTAATGTGATTTAAGTTAATTGTATAATTAACCAACACTGGCCAGGCCCCATAGACTGATTGTGTATCATCAGTCGCGTTCATAAATTGATTGAATTCTACTATCTGATTCTGTCCTGGGAACTCTCCCACCTTCCCCCTCCAAATTCCACTCACTTATCACTGGAGCACTTTTCCTGCAAGTTGCTTGGAGCAACTTTTTTTTCCCATATGACTAAGAAACATGTTCTCCATCTCTACAATTTGTGATTAATAAAATACATGCCTTCTTGAAAGTCAATGGCTGTTGCACATCTCAGTATCTCAAATTAACTGGTTTTCCTTGCAAACCACAAGCTGATCATGTGTATGCTCGAAACTCGTATTGAATAATAAATTGTCCATTGAAGGAAATTTAAACTGAATGTTCGCCCCTGCTTTCCTCAGTTCCTCCAAGCTCTTGCCTGATTCCCATGGTCTCATGAGATAACTGCGCTGATGGAAAAGGAGAGGCCCTGGGCTTGTGAGGTTTCCTCCTTAAGACCTGAGCTTAAGATTTCCTCTTTAACAGAGTATGACAAGCAGTCAAGTCGAATTTTGCGGGTTTCTTGCACCTTGCTTTTAGCTTGAAAGGATCTCTGTGTCCCCACTAGATTTCCTGCATAAGGTCGATTGAGGAAGTAATCTGGGGAAGGCATCTTCCGTATGTTTACCACAGAGAGCTTTACATCACCCTCCTCAGCTCCTTCTGCCACATTCCATATTCTAAGGTTATCCCAACTTGCTTTGTTTTCCAGCCTCTCCAATTTATCGACCAGCACTTTGCCTTGCTGCTATAGCTGGGAAACCTTGTGTGTGTGTATTCACTGCAGTACTCAACTCCACTCTCCAGGGCCCCCAGGTGCTGAGCCAGGCCCACTATTTTTTTCCTCTAAGCTCAGATAAGTTTTCTAAATCTCCTTCTGATTTGTCTCAGAGATGGAAAACTAACCCTTAACTTATAAGAGTCCTAACCATCTTCTGGACCTTCAAACACCCATGTGAGTCACTACTTCCAGAAGTAGTATCCTGTGATGTATCTCTCTCATGACCCGACACCTAGGAAGCCTTGGTATGGGCTGACTCCCTTATTTCTGCCTGACTCGTGGAAGCAGTCTCATCTGGGGTCTTTATTGCAAGGGGGGGGGGGTGAATCGATTTCCCTAAGGTAAGTCTGGGAGTACCCCAGGGGATCTTGATCTTGACCTCCCCTTCACCATGTTCATCTCTTTGTCACACCCTGACTTCAGGGCCCTAGCAGCACTTAGGTCATCAACAAACTCTCACTGACCTACAATTTTTACCTTATTCTTACCTTAAAAAAGGATCCTAAGGATGTTACAGAGATTCCTGCCAAAAGGCAGGACTCCTTTGGAAGGAGGGGGCTTTGAAGTAGCTTTCCCCGAATGTATAAGAGCTTTCTTAATGTTTCTCCTAAATGTAGCTTTCTGCTGATGTTCTCTTCCCTCACCGGGCACAGGCTTTATCGTAAGGTTAACAGCAAAGAGGTTAGTGGATCTTAATGTGTATTTTCTTCCCAAACATACACTCTCCTTCCTTTTCTGGTTCTGTGCCCTTGAGAGACTACTAGTTGTTTTTGAAGTCATTGCGAAACGACAACTTCAATTAAAAGCTTTAGAAGGGACCATTTAATATCTAGCAAAATGAGGATTGCTTCCTTCTCATTGCATTCTTACATTTAACCCCTTGTGTGCCCATGACGTGAGCACAGTCGCGCTGTGCCCATGACGTGTCCAGCACGTCATGAGGCATTCCCTGGGGAATCCCTCTGGTGCGGGCACCAGAGGGATTCCCTTTCTGCCAAAATAGCCTCGGGAGCTGGGGAAGAGTTTCCCCAGCTCCCGAGGCCCCCCCCCCCCTTTCACTGTAATGACGATCATCGCGCACGTGGCGCCAACGTCATTACAGTGAAAGTGAAACTGAAATGAGCCAAGAGGCTCATTTCGGTTTCACTTTCTACGTGCTCAGGGGGCTATCTCAGCCCCCTGAGCACGTAGAAAGACGGGAGAGGTATCGTTGGAAAGGGGAGATTCTCCCCTTTCCAATGGTACCCCAGTGGATCCCTGCTTGGGGATCGCCACAGGAGGGCGATCCCCAAGCAGGGATCCACCCACTAGACACCAGGGAGGGGGGAGCGGCCGCTTGGGCAAGGGCCTTTGCTCCCCCAAACAATTTGGGCATTATTTAGTCTTTTTGCCACCCCTGGGGGGCAGATGGGGGCAGTAGCCCCCAATCTGCCCCCCCGGGGGGGCAAAAAGCCCACTAGACACCAGGGAATTTTATAAAAAATAACAATAGGGGTGGGGGCTGCCCAAAACGGGCAGGCCCATGCCCCCACCCCACCCCCCAATAATCACAGTCTTTCTGCCCCCCCAGGGGGCAGATGGGGCATTGGCCCCTAATCTGCCCCTTTGGGGGGGCAGAAAGCCCACTATACACCAGGGATTTCTTTTCAGTTTTTTTTAGGGTGGGGGCTGCCCGAAATGGGCACGCCAATGCCCCCACTCACCCACCACCATTACAGCCTTTCTGCCCCCCCTGGGGGGCAGATGGGGCATTGGCCCCCAATCTGCCCCCCCTGGGGGGGGCAAAAAGACCACTAGACACCAGGGAATTGTAAAAAAAAAAAGAATAGGGGTGGGGGCTGCCCAAAACGGGCAGGCCCATGCCCCCACCCCAGCCCCCAATTATTACAGTCTTTCTGCCCCCCCGGGGGGCAGATGGGGCATTGGCCCCTAATCTGCCCCTTCGGGGGGGGCAGAAAGCTTGGGCCTCCCACACGATCCACGCAAGCCACACCTCCCTGGAATCCCCCGGGTGTCTAGTTTTCAGAAATGTGTGGGTTTGGTAGGTTCCCCTAGGTGGCCGCCGAGCACCGGGCCAAAAACCCAGGTGACCCCCCTTGCAAAACCAGGTCGTTTTGAGGTAGGCAATTTTCTTGTCGCCTCACTACGTTGTGGGCCCTTGCCTGTCGCGGGTAGTTGGGCCTCCAACACGAGTGAGGCACAGTTTTTATCAGGAGACCCGGGGAACGCTGGGTGGTAGGAAATTTGTGTCAGCCCGCTGATGCCACAACTTTCCCACACAAAAATGTGTGAAAAGGGTGAATTTTTAGCTAAATATGAGGTTTGCAGGGCATTCTGGGTAAGGAAACGTTGGGGGATCCACGCAAGCCATACCTCCCTGGAATTCCCCGGGTGTCTAGTTTTCAGAAACGTGTGGGTTTGGTAGGTTCCCCTAGGTGGCCGCCGAGCACCGGGCCAAAAACCCAGGTGACCCCCCTTGCAAAACCAGGTCGTTTTGAGGTAGGCAATTTTCATGTCGCCTCACTACATTGTGGGCCCTTGCCTGTCGCGGGTACTTGGGCCTCCCACACGAGTGAGGCACAGTTTTTATCGGGAGACTCAGGGGAATTCTGGGTGGTAGGAAATTTGTGTCAGCCCGGTGATGCCACAACTTTCCCACACAAAAATGTGTGAAAAAGGTGAATTTTTCAGCTAAATTTGAGGTTTGCAGGGCATTCTCGGTAAGGAAACGTTGGGGGATCCACGCAAGCCATACCTCCCTGGAATCCCCCAGGTGTCTAGTTTTCAGAAATGTGTGGGTTTGGTAGGTTCCCCTAGGTGGCCGCCGAGCACTGGGCCAAAAACCCAGGTGACCCCCCTTGCAAAACCAGGTCGTTTTGAGGTAGGCAATTATCATGTTGCCTCAATATGTTTTGGGCCCTTGCCTGTCGCGGGTACTTGGGCCTCCCACACGAGTGAGGCACCGTTTTTATCCGGAGACCCGGGGGAACGCTGGGTGGTAGGAAATTTGTATCAGCTTCGTGATGCCACAACTTACACACACAAAAATGTGTGAAAAATGTGATTTTTTTCAGCTAAATTTGAGGTTTGCAGGGCATTCTGGGTAAGGAAACGTTGGTGGATCCACGCAAGCCATACCTCCCTGGAATCCCCAGGGTGTCTAGTTTTCAGAAATGTGTGGGTTTGGTAGGTTTCCCTAGGTGCCAGCAGAGCTAGGGTTCAAAAACTACAGCTAGGCACTTTGCCAAAAAAGGTTCATTTTTCACTGCGAAATTGAGGTGTGTCCACGATGCGTTTTGCGCCGTTTCCTGTTGCGGGCACTAGGCCGACCCACACAAGTGAGGTACCATTTTTATCGGAAGACTTTGGGAAACACGGGGTGGGTGGAAATTTGTGGATCCAAGCAGATTCCAGAACTTTCCACTACAGAAATGTGGGGAAAATGTGTTTTTTTTAATAATGTTTTAGGTTTGCAAGGGATTCTGTGTAGCAGAACCTGGTGGGAGGCAGTCAAGTCACCCCATCCTGGATTCCCCTGGGTGTCTAGTTTTCAAAAATGTATAGGTTTGCTATGTTTCCCTAGGTGCCGGCAGAGCTATGGTTCAAAAACTACAGCTAGGTACTTTGCCAAAAAAAGGGTCATTTTTCACAGCGAAATTGAGGTGTTTCCACGTTGCGCTTTGTGCCGTTTCCTGTCACGGGCACTAGGCCGACCCACACAAGTGAGGTACCATTTTTCTCGGAAGACTTTGGGGAACGTGGGGCGGGTGGAAATTTGTAGATCCACGCAGATTCCAGAACTTTCCACCAGAGAATTGTGGAGAAAATGTGTTTTTTTGGGCAATTTTTTAGGTTTACAAGGGATTCTGGGTAACAGAACCTGGTGGGAGGCAGTCAAGTCACACCGTCCTGGATTCCCCTGGGTGTCTAGTTTTCAAAAATGTATAGGTTTGCTAGGTTTCCCTCGGTGACGGCAGAGCTATGGTTCAAAAACTACAGCTAGGCACTTTGCCAAAAAAGGGTCATTTTTCGCTGTGAAATTGAGGTGTGTCCACGTTATGTTTTGCGCCATTTCCTGTCGTGGGCACTAGGCCGACCCACACAAGTGAGGTACCATTTTTCTAGGAAGACTTTGGGGAATGGGGGGTGGGTGGAAATTTGTGGATCCACGCAGATTCCAGAACTTTCCACCAGAGAAATGTGGGGAAAATGTGTTTTTTTTGGCAATTTTTTAGGTTTGCAAGGGATTCTGGGTAACAGAACCTGGTGGGAGGCAGTCAAGTCACCCCATCCTGGATTCCTCTGGGTGTCTAGTTTTCAAAAATGTATAGGTTTGCTAGTTTTCCCTAGGTGCCGGCAGAGCTATGGTTCAAAAACTACAGCTAGGCACTTTGCCTAAAAAGTGTCATTTTTTGCTACAAAATTGAGGTGTGACCACGTTATGTTTTGCTCCGTTTCCTGTCACGGGCACTAGGCTGACCCACACAAGTGAGGTACCATTTTTCTCGGAAGACTTTGGGGAATGCGGGGTGGGTGGACATTTGTGGATCCACGCAGATTCCAGAACTTTCCACCAGAGAAATGTGGAGAAAATGCATTTTTTTGGCAATTTTTTAGGTTTGCAAGGGATTCTGGGTAACAGAACCTGGTGGGAGGCAGTCAAGTCACCCCATCCTGGATTCCCCTGGGTGTCTAGTTTTCAAAAATGTATAGGTTTTCTAGGTTTCCCTAAGTGCCGGCAGAGCTATGGTTCAAAAACTCCAGCTAGGCACTTTGCCAAAAAAAGGGTCATTTTTCACAGCGAAATTGAGGTGTGTCCACGTTGCGTTTTGCGCCGTTTCCTGTCGTGGGCACTAGGCTGACCCACACAAGTTAGGTACCATTTTCTCGGAAGACTTTGAGGAACGCGGGGTGGGTGGAAATTTGTGGATCCATGCAGATTCCAGAACTTTCCACCAGAGAAATGTGACGAAAAAGTGTTTTTTTGGGCAATTTTTTAGGTTTGCAAGGGATTCTGGGTAAGAGAACCTGGTGGGAGGCAGTCAAGTCACCCCATCCTGGATTCCCCTGGGTGTCTAGTTTTCAGAAATGTATAGGTTTGCTAGGTTTCCCTAGGTGCCGGCAGAGCTAGGGTTAAAAAACTACAGCTAGGCACTTTGCTAAGAAAGGGTAATTTTGCATTGTGAAAATGTGGTGTGTTCACGTTGGGTTTTGAGCCATTTCCTGTCGTGGGCACTATGCCTACCCCTACAAGTGAGGTACCATTTTTATCGGGACACTTAGGGTAATTCAGATTTGTAAAGTAACTGTTATTACCTATTGACTTTCGATGCATTTCTGCCTTCCAAATGAAAGACATTGTGTAAAAAAGAAGTCATTCTAAAAAATGACTGATAATTCTCATGCTAGTATGAGTATTCCCAAATTCGGAAATGTGCAAATATCTACTGTTTCTAAACTCTATATTTTGTTCCCATTTCAGAAATACATAGGTGTCTTTCATACCGATTTTTCCATGTACACATCTTTACACAATAATTGCTATATACCCGGAACATAATAAAAAACCATTGCAAGTTGCTGCTCAGTTTTTGGCTCTGGGTTCGTCGGATTCTTGGGGATCCTACAAGTCCTATATATCCACACAACCAGTAATGTCCAGCGGATGTAACGGTATATTGCTTTCAAAGAGCTGTCATAATTAGAAGAAGTTACAGGTGAAAACGTTGGCACAAAAGGCGCTTTTTTTCAACAAATTTTCAATTTATCCTATATTTAACTGTTAGTTTCTATAAAGAAACCTTGATGGATCTACACAAATGACCCCTTGCTGAATTCAGAATTTTGTCTACTTCTCTAAAATGTATAGCATTCCAGGATCCATTATTGCTTTTGTACCCATATCTACCATTAACTGGAAGGAGGTCAAAAGCACAAAAAATAGCAAAAATCGGCTATGTCCCAGAAAAATGCCAAAACTGTGTAAAAAATGTTGGGTTTCTGACAAAAGTCTGGTATCCCCTAAAAGCTGGGAAAATGGTGATTTCAGCCCCACAAACCCTTTTTTGATAACACTTGCAGGGAAAAACCCAGATGCTTTCATTTGCAGCCTGTTTTTCCCATTTCCCCCAAAAAACCCTAAATTTTGCTGTATTTTGCTTCATTTCTGTGACCCCTCCAGGGGAATCCACAAAGCCTGAGTACCCTCAGAATCCCCATGATGTTGCAAGAAAAGGACGCAAATTTGACATGGATACCTTATGTGGTCAAAAAGTTACAGGGGCCTCAGCGCGCACTACCCCAAATAGCCAAAAAAGGGCGTGGCACAGGAGGGGAAAAGGCCTGGCAGCGAAGGGGTTAAGGACATATAGAACCTTAGTTGTTTGGGACTATTCTTTTAATATGAAACAGGCATTGACAATGCCAATCAGTCTGCCTGCACCCTGCACTTTCAGTGTCTCACTCATCGCCCTGCACTCACATGGGAAGAGTGTTTTACCTCTGGGATACTGCAAATAGGTGTGACAACCACAAAAGAGTGACTGCCTTGTCTGATGTGATTGAGTAGGGCCAAAAACTAGGCCTGGGCTAAAATTTCGTTCCGTTCGCGGAAATTGCGATAATTTGACATTTTCGCGTTCCGCGGAAAGCGCGAAAATGTCAAAATTTCCGCATTCCGCAGCTTGGCGATAATTTGTTTCTTGCTCGCGCTTTAAATAATACATTCTCACGCGATCGCCTTACTTGAATCCCTGCGTTCGCCGACAAGTTTTCTTGATCCGGTCGCGTTTTCCATGAGATGTTGTATTGTTTTTAGTCATTTGCGCTGTCTCGTGACAGTTCGCGGCCGCAGTGACGTCATGCGTCGCCCGATCACGTCTTTCTTCTCGCGATCATGCACCGAGAGACAACTGAAAACAAGATGGCCGCGCCCGCGAGCAACCACATGGGTAAGTTGGCGAGCCGCAACCATGCAGAAAATCTCGCGAACATGCGGGAAAAAAACTTCCGCATCTTCGCGATATTTCCGCGTGTTTGCGATAATTTTTAACATTTTCGTGATAATTTGCGAAAGTGGATTTCGCAAATTCCGCCCACCCCTACCAAAAACTAGAGTGCATTAGAAGAAGAACTAAGAATGTGAGAGGTCACCTATTTCTGAAGCCAAGAGCTGAGATGTGTAGAACAACTGCCAACAACTGCCTTTGGCACCATGCACAGTATCTCAGAAAAGATCTGTTAATTCACTGGTAACATACTGAGGAAGTCTACCTGGGATTTAACTTAGGCGATGAGATAAATTAAGTAACAGATATGGCAGCTGCATTTCACATCAATCAGAAGGTGACAGATAAGATATTTAGGTAAGTCAAGTACAACTTGATTAGCATAAAGCCAAAAGGAATCTGGATCACCAGCCTTCATTGTTCAGCTCAGTGTCAAGGATGCATTATCCTTAAGCCCCTCAAAAGTGAATGAAACGTAACAACAATCTTGTTAATATGCAGGCAAAATGGAAAAACAGAATTGAGAGTAATTCCCCCAAAAAATTCTTTAGGAGCATAGAATTGTATTGATCAAGAGCTAGTGACTACCAAATTGAGGCCTGGGTTGTAGGATGATTCCATATATCTAGCACCCCTATATTTTCTGCATTCAACTTCAAAATTTTCTTGTACATCCATCAGGTAACTGATATGAGACATTGTAAATTCTTCATACATAAATGCCAATTGTTTCTACTCAGACAATGCACATTTTAAAAGAAAATAATTTACCCACACTGCTTAATACTAAACATAAAATTACATAAGCACACAATGTAAGGAGGATTTCTTGGGAGCACCAGGTGAGCTAGAGATCTGTGTCAGAAGGTCTCCTATTGTGAAACAATGAGCTGGTCTTCTCTGTAATGTTCTTTAAGGAGTTTGCAATGGAACCTTCTTCCTATTCAAGTTGTCAAATAGTTCTCATTGTAAAACATTTTTCTCTTTCATTTGTCAAAGTGTTCACGTGTACACCATCTTGCTGTTGTATTTGTCAAAGAGTTCACAATGTTAAAACATTTTTCCAGGGTAATGAGAGCAGTCAAAGGCTGCATCAGGGAGGTGTTGTGGGCTAGAAATTCAAAACTGGGCATCACACCAAGAAAACATAAAATAAATCAATGTCAAACCAATTGTTGTTTTAAAAATAGGTAGATCACTTTAATGCATACAAAAAAGTATGCTCACGGAGACAAATAGTTACAAGATTTTAAGTGAAGTTACAGCCTGGAACCTTGTGTTTCAGGCGCCTTGCAGATTAGCATGCTGCACATGAAGTACCATAGATAAATATTACAATAGACAACTAACTTTGTAAATGTAGCTGACTCCTGTTATCCATGAGGTGCCCTAAGTCAACTTGTGTACCAGCAGGCTATATTTCTTAAAAACAGTGATTTTCTTATATCTGGCTAGATGAAAAC
The DNA here is from genome assembly GCF_964204655.1 of Triturus cristatus. Lineage (NCBI taxonomy): Eukaryota > Metazoa > Chordata > Amphibia > Caudata > Salamandridae > Triturus > Triturus cristatus. The sequence goes on from NC_140591.1 coordinate 1,252,092,485, forward strand.
ATGAAGCTCTTCACAATCAAAAAGCCATTGACAAATCATTTTCATTGTAAAATTCTAGGGCTACTGCATTGATCACCACATTTAATAATCAGTAAAGCAGGACTTGGCATCCTTGGAGTGATTTTACCCTAACTTTTTGCCTTCAGACCTGTTTTTACTGACTTTGTTTTTGTTGCCTTTAGGACTCAGCACACTCTACCACTGCTAACAAGTGCTAAAGTGCTTGCGCTCTCTCTTTAATCATGTTGAATTGGTTTATACCCATTTGGCATATTTAATTTACTTCAACATCCATAGTAAAGTGGCACTACCTGTGCCCAGGGCCTGTAAAATAAATGCTACTAGTGGGCCTGCACCACTGATCGTGTCACTCACTTAAGTAGCACTTTAAATATGTCTCAGGCCTGACATGGCAGCCTCTGTATGTGCAGTTTCAACTGTCATTTCAAACTGGCAAAATAAGCCTTTCCCCAGGCCCAACCCCTCCTTTTTAATACATATTTCACCCCTGAGATAGGTCAAACACAAAGAGATGATGGAGGCCCTGGACAGCCCCAAGGGCAGGGTGCAGTGTATCTGGGCATGCACGTTTATGTTTTACATGTCCTGCTAATGAAAAACTCTTACATTTATTTTGTACTACTGCAAGGCCTACCTCTCCCATAGGATAACAGTGGATTTACCTTTTTACATTTTATAAGTGTAATTTCAAAATGGGAGCAGGTTACCCCTTCATTTGGGGTGTCTCTGGAAACTTAATTTAAAATCATAACTTATGGAGAAGGTGGATTTTTAATTACTATTCTGAAAATACCACTTTTAGAAAGTTGCCATTTTCTTGCCTTAGTCATTTGGTGCCTGCAGCCTGTCTCTGGGTCACATGACATGGTGTGGGTGACAGTTACACTTTGTGTATTCCTTCCAGATAGTCACACACAATGGAAAGCCTAGGTGTGACTGGATGGGTCATCACTGGCCGGATGGGAGAGAGGAACTGGACCCAGTCCCACTTATGCTTGAATAGGCTGTGTCCTGTCTCCACACAAAGGGTTGCATACCCCCTGCAGTTAGTCTGGAGACAGGGCCAGGAAGGCAGGTTACCTATGCACTTCAAAGGAAGGCATGCCTCTATACGTTTCTTCTCACTTCAAAGGCAAAACTAGGTGTATACATACTGGACCTCAGACACCACCACTTCAGTACACTTCTGGACCTGTGGATACTTTGCCAGGAAGAAGAACTGCCTTGCTGCTTAAAGGATAGCTACTCTGCTGGACTGCTGCACTGAAGGAACTGCTGCCCTGCTGTGCTGACCTGATGCTGTTGCCCTGTTCCTGGGTAGGAAGAACTGGACTTGCATCTCCTGAACCTAGAACCCAGAGGGACTCCAAGGGCTAGTTGACTGGCCTCCTGATCTTAAGCCTCGAGGACATAACAGGCTTTCGAAAACCTTGCATATGCACCTGAACTCCCCAGTCCCGAACCATTGGAAGTGGGCTTTAAATTGCTCTGCTAGCCTCTGTAGATCCTGCAAAACTGTCGCATCTCCTATGTTGTGGGACGCAACCCCAAGAAGAACCGATGCAGCTCTGCTACTGCGTGGATAGGACCCAAAGCAAAGACCTGCCTCACCGCTGGAGCCTGCATCGCCTTCTGAACCACCACTGTATGACACATTCTCGGTGCAGGCTCTCGCATCTCTCATCGACAGCAGCCTAACCGAAGACATCGCAGTCTGGCAGCACCTCACAGCCAATGCATCACCCCGACTACACCCCACATCCTCAATGCTGGACTTCGGATCAAGAGCTCCGTTGACGAGATTCTCGACAACGATGCAGGCCCTCACATCACAAGTCTCGCCACAATTCGGAACCGACACATCACATTGCTTGAATGCCTCATCTTTGATGCAGATCCCGGCAAGGATTTGCAAAGCAGGATTTAAGGTTCTGTGATCAGCGGCCCTAACTGGGTCCCTGAAGCCAGGGCCATGCTCCATCGTGGTTGGCCTGAACTTATGCCTTTGTCCTGGTCTGGCGCAACCTTTATCCACAGTTGATGCTTTGTGCTTTTTGGCACTATTTTTTTTTTTAAAACTGTACAATTGCAATTCTCCAGTTCTACTGATTGGATTTTTGTTGTTTTGGTCTTATTTCATTCATTAAAGAAAGTTCTGTTGCTCTAACTTGGTGTGGGATCCTTTTTGTGTGGTGTTTTCACTTTATTAAAGTTTGAAGTGTTGAACAAATACTTCACCCATTGCCTCTAAGTTAAGCCTGACTGTTCTGTGCCAAGCTACCAGAGGGTTAAGCATAGGCTAATTTAGGGTTTGCTTGCGCCTCACCCTGGCAAGAATTTTGGTTTCTGCTTGACCAGGGCTCACACCCCAGACAACCAGCAAGCCAATTTCTCTCACCGTAATACCCAACAAGTCCTATCATATCGAGCATAATCAGTGTGCCCAATATAATCTTTTAGGGAGGAAGATCAACATGTGGGTGAAGCTGAAGCCCTTTCCTTAGTAGTGCTTCTTAAAGATCTTTTTCTGGTGATCACATAGATATGGCAACAACTGTGCTGTCAAGCCACACCTGAAAAGAATAAACAAGGCTGTGTTTTGCATTGTTTAATTTGTGTGAGTATAGAAAGTGCTTATAAAAAGGGTCATATTCCATAAACTGATCAGTGGAAGTGGTAACTGAAGACAAGCCTTTCAAACTGTTTAGGGCTGTCATGTCTAAAATAGTTGAAGAGCTGGAGCAGTGGTATTTTACCACCATATAGTATGGCAAATGGTTGCTTGTCACTGGAACATTAACGGCATCAGCTGCATTTCATGATCAATTTAGCAGCATTTGTTGACCTCCCTAAAGTAAACAATAGAGCATAACACAGCAACATACACAAAGCAAAATGACAATACAATGAAACCATGACAGGTACAATACAACAAAACAGTCAAAACGTGAACACAACCATAATAAAATACATCATAACATTGTAATGTTGAAGCACACAATAACAACACAAAAGATAACATAAATCATGACCACAAATCCTCATAACAATAAAATGCCAGACAGCAAATAAGCACAAACATTACTTTCACACATTTCTACCTCTAAAAATCAGATTTTATAATCCATTGGGAAAAAATGCTTGTACCAAGCATTGCCTTACTTATGTACAATGATATGAAATAGCACCAGTCACAAATGTTTTTGTGATCCTATCTAAGAGTTGAGCTCCTCACATTTGCAGGTTTGTAGAAGCACTAAGGAAAAGTCGGCAAACATGATAGGTTATTGTTCAGTATTTTTTTGTTCAAAAGATTTCTGTTTTTAACATGTGTATTTAGAACATTAAGTTTGCGAATCTGTTATGTTGCAATTGAATAATGCTTTAATAGCTCTAATCTCCAGCACGGTAGCAGTTTTATGAAATTCATCAAAGCAGCACATAAGCGAGCAGCAGATGTCAGCATGCAATATCTGAGAGAATTGCCACCTTTACTATCATATTTTAGCTTTTGTGCATAACAAGCAGATGGGTGTGTCTTTGTGCTTTTTTATCTATACTTTTGGCAATTTGCATGGTCATGTTAGATATTCCAAAACAATATTTCAAAAAAAGAGTCTGAATCTAATTGTTTCTCTAATATTCTTTTGTACAAACAGGGCAGCCTTTTTGGTCAGATTTTGATTCTGTTTTGACCAAAAGGGTGAAGTTTTAGTGCTAAGAAGATGATGTACTAAAATAATGATGTATAATAATGACTTGAATCCAACAAATGTGTGAGTTTTTCACTACCAGGGCATGTAAAACTTATACCGTCGTCCTACTTTTTAAATACAATGCACTCTGCCCTATTGGCCTTTAGGGGCTACCCTGGGGTGACATATATATTAAAAAAGAAGGTTTCGGCCTGGAAAAATACTTCTTTTTGCCAGTTCCCAATGATAAACTAAAATGCACAACAGGCTGCAGTAGTTGTCCTGAGATTCAGCGGGGGACACAATAAGTGCTGCAGCCCCATTAGTTTGTTTAATCAATAAAGGGTTCTGGCCCTTAATCAGTAAAGCTAGGCCAATCTATAATAAAAACAACCCAACACACTGCCAATACTGATGAGGATTCACTGATTCATTCTCAACAATCACACATGACACTCATAGTGATTGAGGATAAATTATTAGAAAATATTTTCTTTTTCTTTTTCATATTCAATTGCTTTCTCAAAAAGAAGGACATTCATTTTATCATTTGCATACATACATTTAACGGACCACATAATAAAATACAAAATTTACAATTTATATTTACAAAACACTACATTACATACATAACGAAATACAAAAATTCTAAAGGTGTTTTGGCTAAACCTAAGAAAGCTCAAATTCCCATGAAGCTAAGATAAGAAAGAAAAGAAAAGAAAAGAAAAGAAAAACTGATTAGAAACACTGAGGAGAGAAGTTTTGTGAAACCACCACAATAAAAATCAATGTATAACACTATCCCAGGGAGAAAGTCGGCCAAACAGTTTTGGTATTCAGATCATAACACCTAAAGTTCAATAATTGTATGTATTTTTCGACCTGATACTCAACAATTATCATCAATACTTATTTGGACACAACAAAAAAGGTCTACGCGTTTCAACCCAATTTTATTTAAGGGTTATCCTCAGGACCTGGAAGATGAGCTTATAAGATCTTATACTCGCACCCCTTGTGCCACACAGCATTTTGTAACACCCCAAACATCAGTACACTTAGCTAAATGATTTGTTGCAGCCCAGTGGTGTGATTTTCAAAAAATAAATAAATAGACAAGCAGGTTGGAGCCTCGCAACCAACTAAGTTGTTGCCATTATGACGTGCTGGACCAAACTCCTCAATTTTGCACAAAAAACGGTCCCTGAATCAAATCTTTTTCGTTATATTACGCCACCACCAGTCACCTTTCTTTCATGGGCTGCAACAAGTCATTTAGCTAAGTGTACTGAAGTTTGCGGTGTGGCACAAGGGGTGCCAGTGAAAAGATCTTGCTAAGTACTAAGGCCAACAAAAACGAATTAAGCAAAACAGGAGGAGTTAAGGCAAAATATTCGGGAGTGACCGTTCGGAGAGGACCAAGTCCAAGTCACTGTTGTTACCATCCTACAAAAACTGATTTCAGTGCAGTTTCATAAAGTATGATGTTTTCTCTAATGTTAGTGGCAGTGCTCTAAACATTAACCTATATAAAATTATGCACGCTTTTGCAAAGCCTGTAGGTGTGACTTGTGCCTAAAAGTGCCCCTTTTTAGTGTGTTCAGGTATCCAACTATCTATACATTCACTCACTTGTCATTCCTGCACTTGATCACTCATCCTTGCACTTATGCATTAATTCATCCATAATTCATTGTATTCACCCACTCGCCCACTCTCAACCAGATGCATTTTTAACCATAAGCTAAACCTTTTGGCTTTGTCAATACTTGTTAAGATTATACTGACATTAGACACTATTCACCGAGGTAAGTATACACATGTAGATTTACTCATGTGGAAATTTCTACATGCACTTAAGTGTAAACCTACACTGTTTTTCTATTCACCATTTCTAAGTGTAAAGTTTTACCTAAGTATGACCTAAATGCAGACTTACAAGTCTCTACTCCAACAGTTCAGAAATTAGAGAATAGCACTGCTACGAGCAACTTTTAATAGAGGAGACTGCCCTTTGGGAAATTATAGGAGAAAAAACGAAGGTTTATTAATACTTAAACAATAAAAAATGTTTTGATGTAAATGAATTTTAAGTAATTATTATTAATCTAGAACTAATAAAATGTTACAGCACGTTAAGTCATCAAATGTATATATAAACATACCAATGTAATGTAATTAATTTAATTTATAAATATTATTTTTCCATCTGAATTTTAAAAAACCCCATTCAGCATCATTTCAATGTTTAAGCAATACGTTTTGTAATTAATTAATATTATTATATTATATTGAAATTCGTTTACATTTCTATTGAACATTTAGGAGTTTAATTTTTTTTTAAATAAAAATTAATTAATATATTTCTTTGAATATAACATATTACATTTTATCGTAAGCAATTATATATATATAAGTCAAAATGATGCAATATATTTTTATAGTTTCTTATTAGGTGTAACATTAAGTTGCTGCCTCCATTATTTTCTATGGGAGTGATCTGCAGCACCTGTGAAGAGCCTTTGCATTGTGCTAGACTTACTCCAAGATGAGCTTTAGTAACTTTAGAAGTGATGTTTTTGGAATATCAATGACTTACGTTTCTGTGAGTTTGTTTTTATATTTTATATATTACTTGACACTCCTGCCTCCCCCCAAAAAGCCTCTGGTTTAAATGTAAGCATTCACTATTTTCCAGCCACTCCTTCAGTCCCTCCCACATTTACTAACAAAACCTGAGGCATATTCACAAGCCCCTTGCGCCGCCGGTGTGCCACTTTTTGTGACTCAACGGTGGCGCATTTTGCTGCCCCATATTTACAAGGACACATAAAGCCACCCTGCATGGCTTTTAGTGACCTTGTAAATATTGCCCCTTTTCAAGCAGCACTTTGTGTGAAAGGGGCATTCCATGGGTGTTGCTGTGGTTGTTCCCACGCAACACCCATGGAACCTGATACATTCCCAGATTTATGAGAAATCGTAAACCTGGGAGTGCGTCAGAACATAGAAAGAGGAAAACACTTCTCGTGACTGTTTTTGTGTAGGAAGGTGTCCCAAAAACAATCTCCACGCAACACAGGTACCGTTGCACCATGGTGCAAGTGTGCCTGCGCAAGCACATGGAAGCCAATTGTGCACCAGGGCAGAGGGGAGAACAGGGATCTATCATATCGTTGTAGACATCACGCATCCCTGTGCTTTGAAAGTGGCTCCGCGCGGTGCAGCAAAAGGCATGCGGCACTGCGGTGAGTCACTTTTTCATTATTAAGACCCCTATGCTCACATGTGGCAGAGATCTCCGTTCATAAGAGATAGGAGTGTCCGATAACAGTGTTGCACAATGTAGTTTAGTGAATAGCTTTTTGTAGTAATATTACTATAGCATTAGTTTAGGTACTAAAAAATGAAGCTTGGAAATTGGCCCAATTGTTGCATAGGGCTTACATTTGTAAGCATCAAGTAACACGATGAAGGTGAGATTCTGGCAGAGGGATATTTGTGAGTTTCTTCTCTAGCATGGACGTTTAACCCCTTCCCTGCTCATGACGGAACCACTCCGTCATGAGCCACGGTTGCGCTGTGCTCATGACGGAGTGGTTCCGTCATGCTGCGGCCGTTGGCCGCCGCTCCGCCCACCCGGCGCTAATTCCCCGCCTGTGCGGGCGATTAGCGCAGTGGGCGGAGACGAGACGGAACCACTCCGTCATGAGCACAGCTCAACCGTGGCTCGTGACGGAGCGGTTCCGTCACGAGCACAGCGCCACCGAGCTGCCCCCAAACCCCTCCCAGCGGCGCGGCGGAATTCCTGCCGCGGCGAAGGGGTTAAGTGGGATATTTGTGAAGTGGCAATCATTTTAGTCCAGTTTCATTACTATGATAATTCATGCATGTTTTGCCCTTCGCGTGCCTCTGCACTTCCGATCATTTATCAACAGATGACCCCCTGCCGGGGAACCAATGACAATGATTACATTTGTACAGGCGTTTGGCACAGTAAAGAAATGCACGCAGCAGTGGAGTGGGCAAATAAGCAACTTTATCACACGCTGGGTTTGTTTCAGATCAGAGAGTCCTGCCACCCATCAGAGCAAGATACCATCTTTATCCCATAAGAAATATATTCTGCTCAATCCAAACTGTTGGCTTTACGACCTGGAAACAGAAGAGCCCTGTCCTCGGACTACAGCTTGACTAATGGCTTCTAAAAGTAAATGTTTGATAGCCTTGCACATAAATAAACCAAGCCAAAGCACATAAGCGAGCAGTGCTAAGATCTTGTTTGACATGTAAAGATAGATTTAGCAGTACCAATTAGTCAGTCAAGCCTGCTGTAACCTTACTCAATGTTATGGTGGTAAATCGCTCGGGCAAGGCGGTGACATGCTTTATAATTGAACTGTCAAGTTTGCACTTAGCTGCAATCCATTCACAGATAAGTGTGACTTGTTAAAGAAATGATGTTGACTTTCTTTTTGAAAGTCAGATACTGTTGTGTATATGATTTTACGATCACACAGAGCAGTTCTCTCGGTGTAACACTGTCTCGCTTCAGTTCGCCGAAGACCACCCTACAAAACAAAGAAGGGTGCTAGCTTGTGCTAGGGGCCTCGTTAGCACTCTTAATCAGCCGCCAAAAAAACTTGTGTGTATTGGAATAGAAACCAGCAGCCGCAGAATGGCACAGAATTGGATTAGCTGCTCGCTGTAATTTTAGCAGCGGTTTCTCTTTGTTAGAGGGATTTGATTTTTCTGAAATTCTCAAGGCTTTTCACATTAGGAGAAAAACAGCGAGTGCTCAGTTGCCTCTAATTTGCTTGCTGATGCTTTTTGTTTCATGAATTTATAATGTGGTTTAGAGAAACATCTCCCCATCTCTGCGGGCGCTTTGCTGAAGTTATTCGTTTTTTAAGGCTTTTCAGTCTGAAACTTATTTCAGATGTTTGGTGCATTGCGTTGACACTGTTTTCAAGCGAGTGTTGCTACTTTTCAACCGTTGCACACGATGGTCACCTCTCAACGGAAGTATTTTGATGGAAAATAGGGCGCGATTCACAAAGAAAGATGGGGCATATTATCAAGAAACTGCGTTAACATTGTTGCCGCTTTAGCGGCAAAAACGGCGATAATGGGCTTGATAATATGCCCTTTTTTAAATCCCATAGTAACCCATCTTCTGGTGTCAACAGGGGCTTCTATGGGAATTCTCTGCGGCATATAATCAAGCCCATTATCGCCGTGCTTGATAATATGCCCTGATGTATTAGGATTCTGACTTAGTCTTGCTCTATTACTGTTTTAATCCTCCGATTCAGGAGTACTGCAAGAGTAAGCATATGTATCAAACGATTTTTTAATCGCAAACGCTACGATTCGCAAAATAACAGCGTTTGCGATTAAAAAATAGGTAATCGGGATGTATGAGCCAAATCCCATCGCAAAATTAAGGAATTGCTAATTTCTTAATTTTGCGTAAGCATTTAAGAAATTGCAAATTGCGATTTCTTAAATGATATGTAAAAAGCACCCAAGTTGTGCGAATTATCCTTAAGAAATCGCAAATTACCACCAACTTCCAGTTGGTGGTAATTTGCAATTTCCTTTCAAAATGCACTTTTTTGAATTTTACAAAGTGCCACGTGGCGCTCATACATGCCCTTAGGGCATGTATGTGCGCCATATGCACACACACGCTCATTTCAGGGGTGCATCAGGGTGTCATCATGACACCCTTGCACCTTTGAAATTATTCTCAAATTGCGATTAGCAAATTGCGATTCGCTATTTGAGAATTACTTCCCATTCATTCCTATGGGTCTCCTGGCCCATAGAAATGAATGGGCAGGTATTCCTTAATTGCCATTTCGCAATTTGCTAATCGCAATTAAGGAATTTTAAGAAATCGCAAAAAGTTTGCAATTTTTTAAATACATCCCGTTTTGCAATTCTCAAATAGCGATTCTTTAAAAATCGCTATTTGAGAATCGCAAATGGTGATGTTGATACATATGCCCCTAAATCACAGCACAGGAGGCTTTTTTTAAAGCTATTGTGGAACATGTATGGTAGCGGTACTTTACATATTCTAAAATGTGGTTCACAAGCCTCAGGCCTGAAATCTTCCACTCCGCCTCTCCTATCTTTTTGTTACAGATATTCTCGCCCCCGTGATGAAGTTGTCCACACATGTAGGTGTAAGATTTAGTAGAAAATGTGGGAGGTGGTGGGGGAGTGGTGAGTAATTGCTATACAATGGGTGGAATTAAGGGAAATTGAAGAAGCTGGGTAGGGGTGGACATGTTAATATAAAACTCGCACAGAAATTTGCAAACTGCATGTTTAAATCTACTTCAGTAGTGCTATTGACAGAGCAGGCTTAAATGTATTCTAATTCAGCCTTGGAGCATGTCAGGTACCAGACATGGCCAATCACTGGCACTGCAGCATACTCCAACAGGAATCAATGGCGGCAGTAATTTAACTTACACAGAGGGAAACATCTATATATATATATATCTATATATATCTATATATCTATAGAGAGAGAGATATACACATACATATATACATTTTTTAAATAAACATTTCTAAATATAAATGTTTAACATTTTAAAGAAAACACTGACAGCTTCAATATAAATGATTCAGTAGGGAGTTGGGGTGGAGAAATACAATTAAAAAAAATTATTTAACATTTGAACGCAGATTAAAATGTATATTAATTGTAAATGTATTACAGTGTTGAGTGTTGGTGTAGCTGTGCTGCAAATGTTATGCTGATAGTAGTAGGTGAACAGGAATTAGGTAAATATATTTTAATGATGTTTAATTAAAACAGCAAATAATGTTTATTTTTTATTCATTTTCTCAAAATTCACCTATTCCTTTGTATAGGAATATTTCTGCCAGGTGGCTGGAATCTACACAAGAAGGCGTAAAGTTACTAATAGTAACTTTTCACTCATATGTCGAGACTTAATAGTCTCCATCCCTTCAGAGACTCATGCATCTACGTCTAGATGGAAATATTCACATGAAATTTGTGAATTTCACCCATGAGGAGATTTATATCTAGGAGTAGGTGCACGTCAACAGGTGAAAAGATCTACACATCAGACTTACCCTTTGTGAATAGGGCTGTGTATCTTTTAGAATCAGGCCCTGTTTCTGTTGAAGGCTCATGCTCAATTCTGATTTTTGTCATCTCCTCAGCCTTGGCGAGTGGGCAATCGCCAGGATCATGTGATGTCTTGTAATAACACTGTAATATTTGTCAAATCCTGTAATGAAATGAAGTACTGTCCAAGTCTTCATTTTCCAACTACCATTTCATCCTTGTATTTTTTGGGAACTTCAGGCCACCTTCTGCTCAGTAAACAAGAAGACACATTTTGATGTATGGATTTCCCATCATCCATCTGCACAGGAAGTGACATCACTAGTTTCCTACCAAAGCTGTTTTAAAAAAAAGTAATAATAGTGGTTGTAAAAGGTGGTTGCAAGTTTCATGCTGACTTTTTTGTGACCACTATTATATTTTGCAAATTTGACATATGTATAGAAGGGTTCGCAAATTAACGAATCACAGGGGGTTGCAGAATGATGTGCCTAATTAATAATCATTAAGCAGGTCACATTTGTCGACCCCCTGCGATTGAATAAAATTACAGGGACAGCCTCCTTCAAGGGACAGCAGACTACCACCCCTGTGATTATATTTCCAAACAGAAAACCTTTTTTAAAGCAGCAAGATTTCCTTAATGAAAATGGACTGTTAAAAAAAGATTTATGTTTTGAAACACTTCAGTGAGAGTAGGGTGTAGATCCGTGGACCAGTGCCTCTTCCTCCAAAGTTGACACCATGATGCCCAAAGATGAAGGGAGACCCCTTGCCCTTGGTGAATAGTTGCCACCCAAATTTTGAAGTTGTTAACTGAGCAACGGTTTGCAGCTGGAATTACAGTTGCAAACCATTGATGCTGAGGCTACCAAATCACAGTTTGGAAAGAATGCCTCTAACACACTCCTTCCAAAATGCGATTCAGTAATGATTTCAAATCTATTTTGTGGTCTGGAAAACCTTTTCAGAATTGCAGAATGAGACTAGTACATTCATAAAAGGGGTCTTGGGAGAAAGACATCATTTATGCCCTGATCACCCCCATTTTTTGACTGATACTGGTGGTTACTGGTTCTAATTGTGCCCTGAGCCCTGCTAACCAGGCCCAGGGCTTGTGCTCTGTTTAAAAGGTATATGGTAATTAGGGGTAATTACAATTGATATGACAACCTACCAGTAGGCCCCTAGTATATGGTATGGCTTGTAGTTTTGGAGGCCCAGTAGATTGAATGCACTTAAGTGTGTACTGCTGTGTTGCCTGCTGTCATTTTAAAAGGCAGCCCTGCCTTGCAGACTGTTTTTAAAATACATTTATGTTAAAATAAGCAGGGGCATTAGGAAAGTTGTTTTATATGCCCTGGTGAAGGAAAAACGACCAATTTATTTTTCCCCATTGTAATGCATTAGCCTCATAGGCCCACGTGGGGTGAGCTAAAATAATTCTTCAAAGTATCAAAATAATATTATAAATCCAACAGATTGCCATGGTTGGATTTATTGTAAGTATGGCAGCAGTGACAGCCGGTGCAGGTAAGAGCGGTGAGGCAAGGTTGGGCAGGTTGGGGGGGAGTCAACAGACGACCATGAGGGAAATTAAAATAAAGAAAACACTTACCTTGCACTCGCTGCAATCGCCGAGTTGGCGATCCGGCAAATGCAAGGTAAAGGTGTTTCTTTTTTTAATTTTATTTTCACTCATCGTCATCTGTCGACTCCACCCACCCCACCGCACACCACTACTCTTACCTGCACTGGCCGTCACTGTATGACAGAAAAGAAGTCATAGAACTTGCTTTTCTCATGTGCCGGAATCCAACTCTGGAGCAGCCTCTCCTGATTTGCCAGCCTTTGACAGGCTGAGCCAAACTTCTCTGAATGAGGTGTGAAGTGGCCTGCAAGGAAGCCAAGAGACATCTGGTGGGAGGAGATCTGCAGAGCAAAAAGCAGGAAAGGGGCTGGGTAGCCAAACTAGTCTTCAATGGGAGAAAGACAGTACGGACAGGATCTAGGCCCACCCCACTCCCTGCACCCCCAGCCAGATGGGAGCCCCAGTAAGCGAATTAGCAGAGAGGCTGGAATGGGAGTGTTAGGGAAAGTTAACCACACCTGTAGGTTGGGTTATCCAGACCTGAAGCTCCAGGAGAGATTTTCTCCATTTTGGTTTTTGTGAAACATTCTTTCTGGGACTAGAAAATGCCACACTTCAGGGGCAGTGATAATCACAGAGGGTGGCACTGTGCACCCTGTCGGTCAGTCCTGTGATCCTGTGATCCCAATGTCCCAAAGAGCAACTCAAAGCTTTTGGAACCTTTTTTTTTTTTTCTTTTTTTTTTTGTTTTTGAAATCGTTTATTACAGAATCCAAAAAATATACAAAGATGGGCCTACAACCTTCAGGCCGGCCGCTAGCAAACAGAAGGAGCATATAATACAGACAGTAGAACGCACGCTGCGGCAGAAGGGAGTTCACAGGAGTTGAAAGAGGCGTTGGCAGCCACACCATCCGGACCCCACACGACGGTTTCATTTTTATATAAATAACAACAAGAAACAAGTCCACAAGGCAACCCAAAGTCGGAAACAACAGCATGTGCTCCCCTAGGGGGGGACCCCACCGATCCATAGGAATATCGAGGGGGGGAATAGGTCAGGACGGGGACTAAGTAGACTCATTGCCCAGAACCGGGAAGACAAACAGGCTAAGGAGACGGGGCCGGTGACGGATCAGGCAGTAGCGGCGGGGTACAGATTCCCCCACGGTAGGTGTTCCAGGGGCCCCATACTTTCACCCATGTCCCAGGCTTACCTCTCGCAACATACACCACCTTTTCCCGAAACATACACCAATCCATGTTGTCCTTCCACGCCGAGACAGTCGGCGACCTCTGGGAACCCAACAGTTGCGCAATGTCACGTTTGGCCACCATATATCCCAGAGTCGCCCACCACGTCTGCGGCACTGAGTAGTCGGTTGGCTCCCATACATTCAAAAGACATCTCCTCGCCTCAGGCAACAGCGGCACATGCGTAACTACCTGCAAAACCTCATGCACACCACGCCAGAATCGCACCACCTCCGGGCATTCCCACAAAATATGGAGAAAGGTCCCCGAAGAACCACACCCACGCTTACACAACCCGTCCACAGCATAGCCCATACGCATCAGCCTCGGCCCCGTAACATAGGCCCTATGGAGTATCTTGAGCTGGACGAAGCGAAGGCGGGCCGGTATGGCCACCTCTTTCGGGGAGGCCACCGCAGACACCCAGTCCTCGTCATCCAGCTCCAATCCATCAGCCCCCCACGCCTCACGAAGGCCGGTCAGGAGTCCCGAACGGTCATTGATGAGCTTTTTGTAAATTAATGAAATCGCGCCGTCCGGGACATGCCCATCTAGCACTCTATCCTCCAGAGGGGAGTACTCTGGGATGGAGGCAACGTCCGGAAATACAGAGCACAACGCATGACGGATCTGCATATATCGAAAGTACTCCCTGTCCTGCAGCTGGAATTCTGTCTGCAGCACATCGAACGTTTTAAATCCCCCCCTCGTCCAGAGATCGCCCACCCTGCTGATGCCTATCATGTCCCACCTCTCAAAGCCCTTCGAGGTCCACAGGGAGCCCAGCCGCTCAGATGCGTATAGTGGCGTCGCCCGGGTCAAGCGATCCTTCCACCCCATCGCCACGTTAGCCGTGTGCCACACCCGTACCATGACCCTCGTGGGGCCCGTCAGCCGCGCGTCATGCGAGCTAGAATAAAGCGCCCGATTATAGTCACCACCCGGCAGTAACATTTTATCCATCTCAAAGGCTGGGTTTAGGGCGGGCCCGTAAAGGCCGTGATTGATCGCAGCCAGCTGGGAGACCCAGTAATATCGCTTGATATCTGGGAGGGCAACCCCCCCGTCGTACCACGGGAGCGTCAGCTTCGCCAGGGCGATACGCGGCCTACCCTCCCAGAACAGTCGGCGCTGCAAACTCTCCACCTCGCGAAAGTAGCGCGCCGGGACAACGTCCATTGTATTCTGCAAAGCGTACAGGAAACGTGGCAGCGACATCATCTTAAACAATGCCGCCCGGCCGAGCGGCGAGAGCGGCAAGCGCCTCCAACGCGCGACGTCCTCCTTCAGGCGCTGGAGGGCGGGAAGCAAGTTCTGTTTATATCGGGCCTCCGCGTCCAGGGTAATGAAGACACCCAGGTACCTAAATCCCCGCGGGGCGATCTGGATAGGACAACCCCGCGGAAGGATAGGATCCTCCCCAGAGAGGACATACACACACGATTTAGCCCAGTTGATGACCAGGCCGGAGTTGAGGCCAAATGAGTGCAATACATCAACCAGTACTATCAGTGATTTACGTGGGGAAGCCAGGTACAGAACAATATCATCAGCGTAAAGAGATACGCGGTCCTCATACTCGGGGGTCCATCGAAGACCACGAATAGAAGGATGCCACCGCAGCCACTCCGCCAGGGGCTCCAAGGCAAGCGCGAAGAGGAGCGGCGATAATGGGCAGCCCTGGCGCGTGCCCCTGCCCAGCTCAAACGGAGCCGACACTCTACCGTTCACAACCACCTGCGCCAGCGGTCCAGAGTACAACAATTTCACCCAACCGATGAATCCCGGGCCAAACCCAAACTTCGCCAGTGTCGCCCAAATATATGGCCACTCAAGTGTGTCAAACGCCATAGTGGCGTCCAGGGATGCCAAAATGGCCGGTTCCCGTATAAACGGGACACGCGCGAGCACCCCATGTAAGCGCCGCAGGTTAAGCGCAGTGTTGCGATGAGGGATAAAGCCAGACTGATCCTGGTGAATCAAATCGCACACCACGCCAACCAGCCGATTAGCCAACACCTTGGCGAGAATTTTGGGCTCCGCATTCAGCAGCGAAATAGGCCGGTAGGACGTGACCCGGTCCCGCGGCCTCCCCTCCTTGTGAATAACCACGATAGTAGCCAGACGCTGGTCTAGCGGGAGGGAACCCGCCGAACGGGCCGCGAGGAACATCGCACGGAGATGCGGCGCCAGCGTATCCGGTCGCAGCTTGTACAATTCGATGGGAAGACCATTAGGACCCATGGCCTTGCCGGAAGCGACCGAGCGTATGGCGAGGGCAATTTCCTCAGAGGTTGGGGCGGCGTCCAACAACACTCTGTCCTCCTCCGAAAGGGAAGGCAGCGCGATATCCCTAAGCAGGGCATGGGAATCCTCTTCTGAGCGGGAGGACACCGGGGAATACACCCCACGGAAATATTCTGCAAAGCAATCGACAATTTCTTCCGGTTCAGTGACACACACACCATCCAGTTTCTCAATCGACGGAACAACTCGACTCGCTCTCTCCTTTTTATCCAGCCACGCAATCAATTTCCCAGCCTTATCACCCACATCATACAGTCTCCCCTGTTGCTCTCTACTGAGGCCCCTGGCCGCCTCCGTGATGAGGGCCTTATAGGCCGCCTGCTTGAGTCGGAGAACATGTAATTTGTCATCCGTCACCCCACATTCGAGGTCGCCCTCCAACTCAGTTATTTCAGTTTCAACACGGGTTACCTCCTCCCGCTCGCGCCTCCGGGAATGGGAAATAAGGGACAGGGCATCCCCCCGAATCACCGTCTTAAATGCCTCCCATAGCGA
Source organism: Triturus cristatus (assembly GCF_964204655.1). Classification (NCBI taxonomy): domain Eukaryota; kingdom Metazoa; phylum Chordata; class Amphibia; order Caudata; family Salamandridae; genus Triturus; species Triturus cristatus. Next base: position 1,252,108,965 of record NC_140591.1, read on the forward strand.
GACCGCCGATGACACCGACCCCACATTATCATCAAAATATCGCTTAAGGGACTTAACCAACTCTGCGCGAATTATGGGGTCACGCAGGTACCAGGGATTAATCGGGACCACCCTACCCTCTCCCCTCGGGAGAATATCGAAGTGCAATAAGAGCGGGGAGTGGTCTGAAATACCCCGCGCCAAATGGCGCACCTCCCCGATCCTCCCCGCATGCGCCGCCGGCACCAGGACATAGTCTAGCCTTGAGAGACTGCCATGGGCCCCGGAATGAAAGGTGTACTGTTTCTGCATAGGATGTTTCAAACGCCAACAATCCACCAGCCCCAAGGTATCCAAGAGGCCAGACAACCACGCTTGGGCACGGGGGAGATCCCTAGGGGGGTGACGGTCCTCAGTTCTGGAAACCACAGCGTTAAAATCCCCCCCAACCACCAGAATCCCCTCCGGAAGGCCAAGGAGGAGGCGCCCCAGATCGGCAAAGGTGGTCGTCTGAAACCCTGGCGGGACATAGACAGAAACAAAAATAATCACTCTGCCCTCCATTCTACCCACCAGAACCGTGTAACGTCCCCTGTCATCATGGAGCACCTCATCAACTTCCAACGGGAGCGAGGTCTTGACCATGATGCCCACACCCCTTGAACCAGACGTGAAGCCCGAATGGGCCAGGAGGCGGTAGCCCCGTCGGTTCATAGCCCGAAAGGAGTTGCCAATGAGGTGCGTCTCCTGCAGAAAAACTATGTCAGGTGAAATTCGTTTCAGGAACTGCAGGACCACACCTCGTTTTATCCTGTCCCCCAGTCCATTAACGTTCCAGGACAAAAGACTCAGTCCCCTACCCCCCATCATAAATGAAAGCAATCACTCGTACCCCCGAGAGCACTTTGGGAATAACACAACGATACTTTTGCCTTGTGGTACAAATGAACAACACCCCACCCCAACCCAACCGCCCCAACAAAACTCCCCCCTCCCTGCACCCCTGCATGAGCCCAAACAGCCCCCCCAACTTGCAGTGTGCCTGTCGCCCCTATATAGTTGAAACTAGGTAAACCCCCTAGAGGAGGAAAGAGTACCCCTTCGAGACCCTGCACCACCTACAAAGGAGGGGGAACGAGTGCAAAAAACGAGAGACCCTAAGCTTGGCCGAAAGCGGCAGCATCTTCGTCCAGAGTGAGTCCCAGTATCAGCACCTCAGTCCCGGTCCAGTGGGCCTTCTCCTCCCGCAGCCCCCCCCCACCATCCCGATCCCGACCCCCAGACAAAGTGTCCAGCCAGTCCCCGGCCGTTTCAGGACGGTCAAAAAAGTGAGTGCGACCATCCACCTCCACCCGCAGCCTGGCCGGGAAGAGCATGGCGTATTTTAAGTTCATGTCCCGAAGCCGCCGCTTGACGCCCAAGAAGCTCAGTCTCTGCTTCTGGACCGCTTGGGTGAAGTCAGGATAAAAGTTCACCTCCATGTTCTCCAGCTTGATCGGCCCTTGCAGTCTGGAGGCTTGCAGAATCGCATCCCTGTCCCGAAAATTAAAAATACGGGCAATAAGAGGCCGCGGAGGGGCTCCGACCTTCGGCCTTCCCCCGGGAACTCTATGAGCCCTCTCCACGGCAAAAAACTTACTCAGTCCCCGAGGCTGGAGATGGGTAGTGATCAGGTCCTCCACAAAAAGATCCGCCGCCGACTCCTCCCGTCCCTCAGGTACTCCGATGATGCGGATATTATTCCTCCGGGCCCGGCTCTCGGAATCCTCCAGGCGCCGATCCATGAGCGCACTCGCCTGACGAAGCCAGTGTACCTCCGTTTGAAGGGCCGCCACCTCAGTTGTGAGGCCCGACGCGGTGTGGGCCAAAGAATCGACCCGGTCGTTAGTCTTCGAGAGATCAGCTCTCACCAGGTTGACATCAACGAGGACCGCGTCGATTGCTTTTGGAACCTTTGATTGGTATTGTGGACACTTCAAGATCCCAAATGAACCTTCTGAAAAAAGATTAAGAAGTTTGAGATCATTTGGAGAATTATTGGTAAAAAGCTCAATAAGTTGACTGACTTGTCGTCAACAGTCAAGTCGGCGACGTCGAACTGCGGCTCGGCCTGAGATTTAGGTTTGCCCCGCTGAAAGCTCCGGAGCTCTACCCATCGACGACAAGAACCAAGACTTCCAGGAGTTCACCGAGGCCTCGTGCTAAAGCAAGATGCCATTGTCAAACTGCAACCCAGCCTCACGAGGAGCCACGCTTGACATCGAGAGAGAAAGCTAAACAAAAAATGACTAAATCAGAAGGTAAAACGTGACCAGGCCCTACCACTCATCGTATCCGAACCGTGTTCCATCAAGTTTGGCTCGAAACTTTGACTTTGTCCCTGTCATGCGCAACCAGATGTCCCAAGTTGGCGCCCTTGGCTTTTAGGCACTAGAAAGCAAATGTTTACATTGATCTTTTAAAAGTTCAAATCGCTAGTGCCCTACATTGGACTTTTGTCATTTTGGTATCATGTTACTCATAAAAATATTTTCTATCTTTATAAATTGATGTTGGATTTTGATTGTGAGTTGTGTCCTACTTATTTGCTTTTATTGGTGTTTGACATGCTTTACACACCTGTCTCCTAAGTTAAGCCTGACATTTCATAAGCGAAGCTACCAAGGTTTGAGCAAGAATTAATTTATTGAGACTTGACTGGACTTTATTTATGATTGTGGTGTATTACTAAGTGTAGGTATCTCCCTGCCATTACTAAAAAAATCACTTTTCAACATTTGGTGCACAGTGGTGTGATTCAGCACTTGTGTCTAACCACAACATACAGCATTCAAGTGACAATCTTTAGAAATCCATTAAATTGACCAATTTTTATTTGGACACATTTTCTATATTTATTTGTAATTTTTCTAAATTGTTTTATTTCAGTTGTGCAAAGTTGTTTTGTGAACCAAAACTATGGATACCATGGAGCTTGATTTGCCTAACCTGCCTAACCTCACTGTAGCTGAGTTTAGAATTTTGTGTAGGGATAGAGGGCTACCAGCTAACAACACCAATAGGAAAGCTGAGTTGAGTAAGTCAGTTGAGGCCCAGGCATAGACAGCTTCAGGGATAGAAGGAGAGGGGGAGGAAGACCTCTCCAACAACCTCCAGGAGGAGGAGGATGACTGCTTGTCTACTACTTCTAGCATCAGAACCAGACATGTAGCTAATGGGGGGAGAGGGGGTCTGTTAGAAATTGGATTTTTGGTTGGCTAGAGCATGTGCCAAAGTCGGCCAGAAACCACTACTCTAGTCAGGATAAGGGAGTTACACTCCTAAAATAACCCCTGCTCACCCCCTTGGTAGCTTGGCACGAGAAGTCAGGCTTATCTTAGAGGCAGTGTGTAAAGCATTTGCACATAACCAACAGTAACACAGTGTAAGCACTACAAAATGACACCACACCAGTTTAGAATAATATCCAATATTTTTACATTCTTAAGACAAGACCAAAAACGATAAAAATCCACAATACAGTACTTAACAAATATTCAGTTATCAAAATACGCTTGAAAAACAGTTCCTGATGTCGACAGCTCCGTCTGGGGCTATCACAACGTCGTGAGCAAACAAATCCAAACAGTTCTGGCTTACCCCGGTGTCGCAGGCCAGCTACGGTGTCGGAAAGACCCACAAACAGTACCTTTTAGAAATGCAGGGTGTCGGCAACCTCTTGTTGAGCTTCCAAAAGCACAGCATCCGCAGGCGTCGGTTCTGGAGTTCGGTGCAGGAGTCATCGGGGCCCTCGAAGTAACACGTGTTGCAGATCGATCTCCTCTCTGTTGCAGTCAGGAGCGCTGGCATCGACAGGCGTCGGGTGCTACGGTGCGTGTCATGCCCTCAGTCACGGTATGAGCAGCGGCTCAGTGGCGGCATCAGATGGCGTCGTCGGTGAGACCAGGATCGCGGTGCGAAGTGAATGCAGTGCTTGTCACCGAGCTGGCAGGTCGCGGCGCAAGCAAAGGAGTCGTCGTTGCCGAAGCGCTGTCGTCAGCTGATGAACTGGAGTCGATGGAGCCGGCGTCGGTGGGCCAAGGCTGTGGTGCGGGATGAGGGCGGTGCGTCATGTAACTTTACGAGTGGTGCCCTCGAACCACGTTGCAAAGAGCAGCGTAGATTTTGGCGTGGAGCGGCGTTGTCGGGGATAGCAAGCTGTCGTCGTGAAGCGAGGCGGTGCGGAGTGCGGTGCCCAGAGGTCACAGTGCGAGCAGCGGATCGGTGGCGACATCAGCAGGCATCATCAGTGAGACCAGGGTCACGGTGCGGCATTGTGGTGGTGCCCTCTGCGATGCCTGCAGGACACAGAGTCAGCAGCGGTGTTATAGATATCGTCGGGTTGCTTTTCTTCTGTTGCAGCACAAAACACACAGTCCCCAGTGCTGAGGTCAGAAGAGCTTGACGTCTTTGCTGTTCCTGAGAATTCTTGAACTGGGGCAAGCTCTACCTCAAGCCCTTGGAGAAACTCACAAAGTAGATTGCTGAAAGTTCAGTCCAGTCCTTTTACTGCCCAAGACAGAATCAGCCACTGGAGGCCAAAACAGCAAAGCGCACAGCAAAGTATTAGCTCCTCCCTACAGCTTCTCCGGCTCTCCTTATTGGCAGTCTTCTTGGTCTAAAAGAGTTCCAAAATTCAGGGGTCTGTGCCCCAATATTTATATCCCAAAATCCATGATATCTAAGGCAGAGAGCGTCTGTGCCCGGCCAGAATCAGTTCTGCCTTCTCTGGTGTGACTTCTTGGCAGGAGGTGGAGACGGCATGGTCAGAGGCAGCCCAGGCCCTTTGAGGTGCAAGGAAATCTCATCCCCCATTGCAGCCCAGGTCTATTCAGCCCTTTCCTGACCCAACTAGACTATCTGGAGTCAGTCCTGCTCTCCAGCCTTCTGTCATCCAAAACCCAGACAGGCAATCCACATTCCAGCAGAGGCACACAGGATGACTGAGCAAGAAAATACCTACTTTCTAAATGCGGTATTTTCAAACACAGAATGTAAAAATCACCTTCACTAATAGATGCATCATTAGATTCTGAGTTCAGGCATACTAAACTTTATTTTCTCACCTAATTCCAGGATCAGTTATGTTTATAAGATGTTATAAACAAACTCCCCATTCTGTCCTTTGGGGAACAGATAGCCTTGCAATAGCGAAAAACGAAATTGGCTGTAATTCATTACCAGGACATGCCACACACACCAGGGCATGTCCTACCTTTTACATACACTGCACCCGGTCCACAGGGGTACCTTGGGCCTACCATAGGGGTGGCGGACATGTAAGAAAAGGGAAGGTGAGGGACTGGCAAGTGTGTGCACTGGCCAAGTCAACATGGCAGTTACAAACTGCGCACAGACTCCGCAATGGCGGGTCTGAGTTACCTTTTCAGGGCTACTCACGTGAGTGGCACAATCAGTGCTGCAGGCCCACTAGTAGCATTTGATTCACAGGCCCTGGCACACTCACTGCATTTTACTAGAGACTAACCAGTAAATCAAATATCCGATCATGGAAACTCCAATCCATAACACAAATTACCACAGGAGCATTTGCACTTTACCACTGATCAGCAGTGAGAAGAGTGCGCAGAAACACTACGACGGCAAAAACAGAGTCAAAACCGGGAGGTCAGAAAGCAAAAACTCAGGGGAAACATGCTAAAAGATGCCAAGTCTAACACATGTCCCCTCCAGCTGAAAGTTGGGAGAACTACTCACCCTCCTGGGAGTTCTTTTCACTAATATGGAAGAACCTGGACAGATCATCTGCATTGGCGTGTTCTGTGCCAGGACGATGTGTTCCACCGTAAAGTCCATTCCCTGTAGGGAGATGGACCACCTCAGCAGTTTTGGATTCTCACCCCTCATTTGCATCAACCATCTGAGGGGCCTGTGGTCTGTCTGAACCCAGAAGTGAGTCCCAAACAGGTATGTCTCAGCTTCTTCAGTGCCCAGTCCACAGCAAAAGCTTCCCTTTCTATGGCACTCCACCTCTGTTCCCTGGGGAGTAGTCTCTGGCTAAGGAGGACTACAGGCTGGTCTAGGCCCTCTTTGTTCAGTTGAGAGAGTACCGCTCCCACTCCATGCTCTGAAGCGTCAGTCTGCACGACAAAATCCTTGGAGAAGTGCCTTGGGCACGGGTGCCGTCCACTTAGCGGCCTTCAGGGCATCAAAAGCCTTTTGGAAGGACTCAGTCCAGATCACCTTTTTGGGCTGCTTCCTAGAAGTCAGCTCTGTTAAGGGGGCAACAATGGTGCCATACTCCTTAACAAACCTCCTGTAGTACCCGTTGAGTCCTAAGAAGACCCTCACCTCTGTCTGGGTCTTGGGGGACTCCCAAACCAGAATGGTGTCAATCTTGGGTTGTAGGGGCACCACCTGGCCGCTTCCTACCTGGTACACCACCGAACCCTACCCGATCTGGCACTTACTGGCCTGATCGTGAGGCCTGCCCTCTGCAGCGCCCTCAACAGTTCACCGAGGTGCTGCAAATGTTCTTCCCAGCTGGAACTGAAAACTGCAATGTCATCCAGGTAGGTAGCACTGAAATCCTCCAGCCCAGCCAACACCTGGTTGACCAACCTCTGAAAGGTGGCAGGGCAGAATATATAACTTTTTTTCGCATGCGTTTACTTCGCATGCCGTTGCTACGCGGTCATTAGTACGACCGCGTTGTTATTTATCATACCGTTTGTACGCAATTCGGAACTACGAATTGCAGTAAGGGGGTGCTGGATGTTGGAATAGTATAATTTACTATTCCAACTCCAGTCTATGCGGACACTAGGGAAGGTGTTGGATTTTAAATCCACCACCTTCCCCCCTTACTGCAATTCGTATTTCCGAATTGCGTCCAAACGGTATGCTAACTAACAACGAGGTCGTACTAACGACTGCGTACTAACGGCATGCGAAGAAACGCATGCGAAGTAAACACCGCTTCCCGGCAGGGCATTCTTCAACCCAAAGGGCATCACCCGAAACTGGTAATGGCCTTCTGGGGTTGAAAATGCTGACCTCTCCTTGGCCCCATCGGTTAAGGCAATCTGCCAGTACCCAGATATTAAATCAAACGTGCTGAGGAACTTGGCAGCTACCAACCGATCAATGAGCTCATCAGTTCTGGGGATGGAGTGTGCATCAGTCCTGGTGATGGCATTGAGCCCACGGTAGTCCACACATAACTGCAGTTCTGGAGTGGCACCGGGTAGCAGCAGCCTTTGGGACCAAGACCACTGGGTTGGCTCAAGGACTGTTGGAAGGCTTGATCACCCATAACTCCAACATCTTAGAGACCTCCTCCTTAATGCTGGCCTTGACCCGGTCAGTCAACCTGTAAACCTTGTGCTTAACAGGAGGGCTGTCACCGGTGTCCACGTCATGGGTACACCAGTGTGTAACACCTGGGGTCAGGGAGAACAGTGGGGCAAACTGTCCCAACAACTGGTGACAGTCGCTCTGCTGCTCTGGAGTCAGTGTAGGGGAGAGGATTACACATTCCACTGAACCATTGAGCTCCTGGGTAGACAGGAGGTCAGGGAGAAGTTCACTCTCCTCTTCCAACCCATCATCTGCCACCAAGAGCATGCTCACATCGGGCCTCTCGAAGTGGGGCTTGAGGCGGTTCATGTGGAAGACCCTCAAAGGGTTCCTTGGAACCCACAAATCCACCAGGTAGGTGACATCACTTTTGCGCTCCACCACCTCAAATGGCCCAGTCCACTTGTCCTGCAAGGCACAAGGTTCCACTGGGGCCATGACCCACACTTTTTGCCCAGGTTGAAATTCGACCAGAGTGGTATTCTGGTCAAACCACTTCTTCATTTTTTCCTGGCTGGCCTCGAGGTTCACCTGAGTGAGTTTCCTGAAGCGGGCAGTTTGGTTTCTGAAGGCCAGAATGTAACTGTACACATCCTGGGGAGTTTTCCTGGGAGCTGCCTCTCAGCCTTCCTTCACCAAACTCAGAGGTCCTCTCATAGGGTGACCATACAGAAGCTCAAAGGGGCTGAACACAAGAGATTTCTGTGGTACCTCAGTGGATGCAAAGAAAAGGCACTGCAGGAGGACGTCCCACTTACGCCTCATGGGTTCTGTTAGACCCTTAATCATGTCCTTCAAATTCTGGTTGAATCTCTCCACAAGACCGTTACCTTGTGGGTGGTAAGGGGTGGTGAACTTGTAGGTTACACCACACTCCTTCAACATGGATGTCATATACTTGGATATGAAATTGGTCCCCCTGTCAGAAACCACCACACTGGGGAACCCCACTCAGGAAAAGATCCCCATTAACGCCCGGCCTACCACTGGCGCCGTCGTTGTCCTGAGAGGGATTGCCTCTGGGTACCGGGTGGCATGGTCTACCAAGACCAGGATGTACCTGTGCCCAAGGCTCTCTTGGGATCCAGTGGCCCCACAATGTCCATCCCTACCCTTTCAAAGGGCATTCCAACCATTGGAAAAGGTTAGAGAGGGCTTAGACCTTACTCTTACTCTTACCACTTGGCTGGCAAGTTTGGCAAGACCTGCAATGTCGTTCTGACTGCCTTCACATTTGGGGCAAGAAGAAGTGGGTGACAAGCCTGTCAAAGGTCTTGTCCTGCCCCAAATGTCCTGCCAAAGGCATGTCATGAGCCAGACCCAGTAGGAAGGTCCTGAAGTGCTGGGGTACCACCAGCACACAGGCTGACCCAGGCTCAGTGACCTTATGCTCACTGTCCAGGAGATCATTCTCCCAGTAGATCCAATGTGATCCGGACTGATCACCAGCTGCCTGGTCTGCAGTCTGCCGCCACAGACCTTCTAGAGAAGGGCACTCCTTCTGCTCCTTGCAGAATTCCTCCCTTGTGGGACCCCCTTCTTGCTGCCAATGGGTCAGCTCAGAGATGTCCCCCAGTTCAGCTACCTGCTCCCCTGTAGGTACCGGGCCGTTTCCCTCGAGGTCCACCTCCTCCCAGTCCATGGGAACATCAGGGGCTGGTTTCCCACGCCCCTTGCCCCTTCTCTTGGTAGGGACCTGGGCCACTGTTTCAGGCTCCAAGTCCTCTTGATCACCCTCTTTGGCTGCCATTGACCGAGTGGACATGCATGCCCACTCTGGCAACTCAAGCATCTCCAAGTGAGACCTAAGCTCAACATCCTTCCATAAGGACTGCTCCAGGTCGTTACCTAGCAGACAATCTACAGGCATGGAAGGGCTCACAACCACCCTCAAGGGACCTGAGAACCCCCCACTCGAAGGGAACCTGTGCCACCAGACACTGGCACTCTGAATTGTCCACAGCAATTACTTGGTGGAATGCCCCGGGGACTACCTGCTTCTCAGAGACCAGGTGACACCGGGCTGAGGTCACACTGGCTCCAGTATCTCTGAGAGCCTCTAGCTTTTTCCCATTGATGGTCACCCAGGTGCTGTATTTCTTTGTGTTAAGGAGCACATGGTTTCCTGGGACCATCTCACTGTCCCCTAGTGAGACAAGCGTCATTTCTGCGGGGTCCCCTCCCTCCTGTGTGTACTCCTCCTTCCCAAGTGCTACACTAGCCAACACCTTGGACTGCCTACTTGTGGGTGGCTGTGCCCCCTTGAGGCACTTTGGGTACCCCTTCATGTGACCCACCTGGTCACATGCAAAACATGCAAAACACTTGCCAGGCCGGTCTCATCAGGCTTTCCTGACAAGACCCCTTGTTTCTTATCTCCGGGGGGACAGGAACCTTTACCCTGGGTGTTAGTTTTGGGCTCTTTAGAGAACTCCTGTGCTTTACCCTTGTCCCCCCCACCTTTCTGCTGGGGACCCTGCCCACCTTTGGCTGAGTCTCCACCAAACGCTTCCTTGTGGACCCTGGTACTCATCCAGCAGTCCGCCTCCTTAGCAAGCTTCCTGGGGTCAATCAGCTTACTATCAACTAGGCGCTGGCGCAGATCTGCAAAACATAGACTAGGCAAGTGCTCCCACTCAATCAAATTGTAGAGCCTCTGAAAATCTGGCACATTACTGCCCTTCACCAAGCCATCCAGTGACCGGCAAAACACATCGACACATTCCAACCAAGTGTTGGCATCAGACTTCTTACTGGACCTGAACTGATCCCTGTACTTTTCAGGAGTAAGACCATACTAAGGGGTCGATTAGGTGGTGGTCCTTCCGCAATTGCACAGGATTTACCCACCGCCCAATTAGGATGGCGGTGGGTACCACGGCATAGCGAAAGTCCGGCTGCCTCTTTTCCGCCAGTATCAATCATCACGATTGCCCGGCGGAGTGGTCAGCATGCTCACAATGGCGGTGGAGCCAAGAAGGCTCCGCTGGCACAATTATGATGCCGTCAGAAGCCAGTCTTTCCGTGGTGGTTGAACCGCCATTGAAAGGCTGGCGGAGAATGTCTACATGGGCCTGTTGCGGCCCCCCTTGTGTTGGGGGGAGGTGTGGGTGCACTGGGGGGTATTTTACTGTACCAAGTGGCAGGCACAGTGTAGTGCCTGCCACGTAGTGCAGTGAAATGCACAACATGCTCTTTTTTACATCGCAGCGGTGCTGCTGTCAGCACACACTGCCGCAATGTTAAGGGTGCGGAATCCGACCGCAGTGGTGGCGGTCCCATCGTAATTGAATGGGCAGGACCACCACACGCATGGAGGTCAGACACAATCCCTGCTATGGTGGTGGGTGGGTCAAATCTGTCCGCCATCCTAATGAGCCCCTAAGTGAGAAGGGCATCCTTCATGTCAGGATAGGTGAGGTGATACCCCTCACCCAAAGCTATTAAAGTATCCTGGGCTTCTTCCGGAAAGTGCGATTACCATCCTGCTCCCCAATTCTCTTCAGGGGCCCCATTCATGTGTATCGCTGCCTCATAACCCTGAAACCACCTTTGTATGTCGTCCCCCTTCTTGAATTCCTTGCCTACATTCTTAGGGATATGTACAGCTCTGTCTGCCTGTCTTGACGAAATGCTGCCACCATCTGAGCTGGGCCTATTTCTTAGCTCCAGCTCCTTAAGACTTCACGCATGGTCTAAGATCATCTTCTTTTCCTCCATGGCTATTCTTTTGTCTTCCCTCTCACTTTCCATCCTGAGTTTCTCCAACTCAAACTTCCTCGCTTCCCGCCTGTCCTCTAGCTCCTCTGGGGACAGGCCACTGCTGCCTGGCCTAGAGGGTTCTCCCCCTCCCAAAAGCACATCACCCTTGGAATAGGTTTCTCCGCCTCTCCACTGAGATCACCAGACTGCTTGCTGGCATGTCTGGCTGCTACCCAGGCCCTCAGCGCCTTTTGTAGCTCCTCCTTCCTAGTGAGGCCTCAGACTTGGACTTTTTAGGTTTTTACTATTCGCTTTCAATTCCCTAATGGTGTAGGATTCCAACCTATCCTACTCAAAGGCAATTTTCAGGAATGCAACAGATGATGCTCTTGATTCAGGCATGATGAAATAGCAAGTTCAAACTGGCAAGATTAAAAAAAATTAGGCCAAAAAGAAAAAGAATCAGTATGTAGCACGTAATGATCTGCAATATGGTAGTAGTGCACACCAATCACTGTAAGTCAAGTGAAAAGCAAGTCCTATCCTCACCTGTGACAACTAATGTTAGAAATGGGATTTTTGGTTGGCTACGGCATGTGCCAAAGTCAGGCAGAAACCACCACTCTAGTCAGGATAACCCCTGCTCACCCTCTTGGTAGTTTGGCATGAGCAGTCAGGCTTATCTTAGAAGCTGTGTGTAAAGCATTTGCACATAACCAACAGTAACACAGTGTAAGCACTACAAAAGGACACCACAGCAGTTTGGAAAAATATCCAATATTTGTATATACTTAGACAGGGGTACCACCCCTACAAGATCTGTCCAACTTGGCAAAATTAGTGAAGAAGGGTGCATAAACAAAGATAATAGTGTGAAGAAGAATGTATGCAGTATTAATAATACATTCTAGAAACGACCTATAGACCCAGAGCTGCTGGTGAGTGAAACTTACCAAAATGGTAGAAGAACAAAGGCTAAACGCTGGATATTGGCTTTGAAGGGTAGACCGTCTTATATGAATGATGAAAATAGAAAAAATACAACAAGAGAATATTGGCAAACAGGTATATGCGGATGATTACCTGCGAGAGACGTTAGAACTACTTGATATGTGGATAACTAGTAGATAAAAGTGTAGAAAAAGGAGACTGATAATCCGTTATATCTGAAATACACAAAAAATTATACATATAAGGAAAAGGAAACATAGGGGCAAATCAACAAGGGCTTTATCTCTGCTTTTTTGGCTTTAAAAGCCAAAAAAGGAGAGATAAAACTAGCGCCCTATCAACAACAGGGTGCTAACACGCAAATTAGCATGTTAGCACCCTTTTACTCTACGCTTCCCCTTGCATCTCTAATGAGATGCAAAGGGGGCGTTCCAGAGTAAAATAATAGGAGAAATGTCGCTAAGCGACATTTCTCCTATTATCAAGAATGTCGCTAACCCTGTTAGAGACAAATAAAGCAGCGCTAACCGCGGTTAACGCTGTTTTTTTACGTCTGGTATTTTTCTGACTTAGCCATGATATCCTATGGAAGGAGGATATCATGGCTAAGTTTGCCTGTCCCTATCAACAAGGTAACGTGAGATTATCGCTGGGTTTCCAGCGATAATCTCACGTTAGCCTGTTAGCGTGAGGATTTTTATCGCTATTGAGATAAGCGTTGCTAATAGCACGCTATCTCAGCGATAAAAATTCATGCTAGCCGGCGATAATTATCCTAGCGCTAAGTGCGCTTCGAGATAATTATCGCCGGTTGTTGTTGATATGCCCCTTGGTGTAAGAAGGTGCACTAGGAACTACTCATAGATGCCATAATCACCTGAGGTGTTAAGAACAGTCTCTCAGAAATGGAGAACAGTACTTTGGTGGTGCTTGAGCCCATGTCACCGTACCAAAGAGCTTCAGGAGGAAGGCTCACGTCATAAATATCTGTGGGGGGTAATGAATGCATGGTTGTAAACCCTGATATCGGTTAAACATTACAAGATGGAATTTAAAATAAAAAAAATGTGAACAGTAGTACTTTAGGAACTTGAAGTTTCGATGCGTAAAAGAGAGAGCCTTATCAATAGAGATGAAGTAGGTGTGTAGTCCCTGTAAAATGAACGCTCACTCGTCGCGCCCTTCTAATAATAAGAAAAATGAAGAGACATGACATAATAGGCCACCTCTGCATATCTGCGTGGTAAGCGGCACAACTAATTAAAGCTAAGAATTAACCTCCTGATAGTATAAGTGTATAATCGTCCTTAAGGAGACTTATAAACAAATATTGATTGAAAAACACTTAATGTTAGAAAAAGCTGTAGCAGAAACTATACTTTAACTTCAGGAAAGTATGACTAAACGTGAATGGTTAAAAACGAACTATTAAAAAACTGAGAACGTATGCAAGGAGCATATGTATAGAATTTAGGAAATCAAGCTATAATTTACAGAGACGGCAGGGATGGCGTAGGCAACGTCTTGTTCCGGTAGGAGGGGGTACCGATGGCAGCGCAATATATAAGGCAGGACGTAACATCCCTGCACTAGCGTCAACACAGATTACGTGTGACGTGGTCGTAGAGACGTATCATACAGAGAGTGCAATGTGCTCTCTATAGTGCAAATAGAGAAGGCCTGACCAACAACTAGGCCGCTAACTTCATGAACGGAATTAGGAATCGGAAAATTCAATAGAACATAAAAAGTAACCTTAATTATGAGTAAAGGAATACCCAATATGTCAAAAAAAAATTTTTTTAATACAAAGAATGTAAAAAATGTTAACAATAAAAGATCATGAAGAGGAAGTCGCAATAGTATTCTCAGAAAGAATGTTATATCTGAGAACTTAGGAGAACAATGTATGAAATAGCGGCCTAACCAGATGTGAAAAGGATTAAACATATCAGGTGGAATTATATTGAATGGTGTTCTCCCTTGGGATATCATTGTTCAGTCCTTTATTTTGTGTGGCTAAAGTGAAAATCCAATAAACTTCCCGTTTTTTGTGGATTTCATCAGTCTTAGAGTCTAGATTCTCAATTATAAACCAACGGATGTCAGTTGGTCTATGTTGGTGTTCCATATAATGTTTGACTAAAGGGGCATTAGTTTTAGAGGTATGAATCGCAGAACGATGTACAGTGAGGCGGGTGCTAAAAGAACGGGAAGTCTCTCCCACATAGCCCAGATTACATGGGCATATGAGGAGATATGTGACATTTTTAGTATTGCAGTTTGAGAATTTACTCGGTCTAATATTGTTCTATATACTGAGGTCAAAGACCTCAAGGAAGGGACAACCAAGAGGCTGGTAGTCCATAGGAGGTAAAGAGCATTTGTCCTCACTTTGAGAAATGCCGTCCCCTACATCCCCTTGGCAGGACATTTGGGTCAGAGTAAGACATGGAATAGGTTGGTTAACCATTTCTTTTGACCCAACATATCTGCCAAAGTGAAAGCGTTCTGCAGCTCCTGTGCAACCTGTCCGGCCAATGTCAAGACAGGGCCAAGAGAAAGGCTTCCTTGATAAAACTGCCAGTGGTTAGGACTCACTTTGAAAGGTTGGGGGTGTACATTGTTGGTCCCCTAGGCCCAACAACTGCCTCAGACAACAGATAAATCTTGGTGGTAGTGGACCATGCCAAAAGATATCCATAGGCAATACCCCTCAAGACAGTCACTTTTTCCCTCAGTGGCTAGGGCCCTACATGTTGTGTTTACCAGAGCGGGCGTCCCAAAGAAGGTGGTTACAGATAGGGGTGGGCGGAATTTGCGAAAGTGACTTTCGCAAATTATCGTGAAAATGTTACAAATCTCCGCAACACGCGGAAATATCGCAAAGATGCGGAAGTTTTTTTCCCGCCCGTTCGCGGTATTTTCTGCATGGTCGCGGCTCGCCAACTTACCCATGCGGTTGCTTGCGGGCGCGGCCATCTTGTTTTCACTCTTCTCGTGGTGCATGATCGCGAGAAGAAAGACGTGATCGCGCAACCAATGACATTACTGCGGGCGCGAACTGTCGCGAGACAGCGCAAATGGCTACCAACAATCCAACATCTTGTGGAGAAAGCGACCGGATCGGGAAAACTTGTCGGAGAACGCGGGGATTCAGGTAAGGCGATCGCGCGCGCGCGAGAATGTATTATTTTACAGCGCCAGCAAGAACCAAATTATCGCTAAGCTGCGGAATGCGGAAATTTTGACATTTTCGCGCTCTCCGCGGAACGCGAAAAGGTCAAATTATCGCAATTTCCTCGAGCGGAACGGAAATTTAGCCCAGGCCTAGTTACAAATAGAGGCACACATTTTATGTCGGCCTATGAAAATGCAATGTGAAAAGAATGTGGTTTTACCTGCAAATTCACCACCTCATATCATACCCAGACTAAGGGTCTGGCGGAAAGGTTCAATGAGACACTGAAGGATATGATCATGGGTTTGTCTGACAAACTCATGAGATGATGGGACGATCTCCTCCCCTGCCTGCTGTTTGCATACAGGGGGGTTTCACAGAAAGGGGTTGGTTTTAGTCAGTTTGAGTTACTGTTTGGGCACCCTGTGAGAGGGCTATAAGAAAGTTCCCTTTTTTTGCATGGTTGCCCCCACTTTTTTGCCAAACAAGTGTTGATGTACTTTGACTAAGTGTGCCCTGGGTTCCCGCCAACCAGGTACCCAGCACACTAAGACCAAACCCATTTGGCACTCTTTGGTCATATGTCAGTCCTTGTAAATGGTACTATCCTTACCAAGGGCACTGTGGCCAAGGAAGGCCTCTAAGGGCTACCCTTAGAGGCCCTGTACCTTACACACACACACTGCCATTGCAGACTGCATGTTTTGGTGCAGAACAATGTCGACATGGCCCACATCCCTGTCTGCCATGCCTACAATCCACTGCCCTGGCATAGGTCATCCACCCCTTTAGCTGAGTGCACTATACCAGTGGTGAGGGTACGGGAGTGTGAGCCCTGTTCCCCTACAATTTTCTAAACCAATTTTAAGTGCAATAATGCCATTAAGAGTATATGGTGCTGGGAGTTTGTCATTACAAACTCCACAACACCATAATAGCTTTACTAAAAACTGGGAAGTTTGGTATCAAACTTCTCAGCACATTAAACCCACACTGATTGCAGTGTGTGAATTTAATGAAAAATCCACTCGAAGGGCATCTTAGAGATGCTCCCTGAAAAATGACCTAACTATAGAGTCCTGCCTGAGTGGCTTCTCGCCAGTTGCCACCACCAGACATGTTTCTGGACCCCTGAGTTGAGAGCCTGCTGCTCATGGGGGTATGAAACAATGCACATCCTGGGATGACGTGCCAAGCCTCCTCCCACACGATGGGCAGGGTCCATGAAGGGGAGCTCCCCCAGATCTTTGCTGCTTCCTGCAACTGGACCCCACTGGATCTGACCCCCATTTTGGGTGGGAGAATCGGCGGGAAAACCAAATGAAGAAGGGAGGTGTGCCCACCTTTGCCAACCCCGCCTCTTAGGTGGGGGAGGCGAGGTGAAGCATGACTCTCAGTCCCTGCCATCTTGCAGATGGAGAGACCCAGCCAACCAGAGATATGCATATGCTCCTCTCCCACTGGAGGGTGGCATAATAGGGGTGTACCCACTAACAATAACAATAAGGTTTGATAATGACTCATTATCAAACCTTATTGTTATTGTTAGTATGTTGCCTTAAATATGTACATTGACTGATGTTGTCCCTACCTTAAGGAACCTATATCTAAGTAGTAGGGGGCATCTCTCTTCACATAATAGGGGTGTACCCACCCCAAGGAATGAGCCCATTGATCCCAAAATTTACTTATCTGTAACACCCCTAAATCTACTGTTTAGGGGCAACCCCAAACCTTGCCTCCACAGACAAGAACTGACCAAAAGAACAGAAGAAGGACTGAAGAAGCCATGCTGGACTAAGAAGAGGAGGATGCCCACTGACTTGGCCACAGCCCTACTGGTCTGTCTGCACCTTGAACCTGCGCCTGCGAAATCCTGGTGTGTCCTGCAGTCAGCAGCCCTCAAGAACCCGAAGGACCTGCTCTGCCTTCCAAAACCAAGACTTTGTCTCCCGTGAACACCGGATTTGATCACCCACAGACTCTGGCTTGGGCCAAATCCACGAGTCTGCACCACTCTGCACCCGATGTCCACAGCCTGAGTTTGAGTGGCCAACACCACGAGGAGGTCTCCCCAGCGTTCCTGACCTGAGATCTGTTGATCTTTGACCTGCCTCAAATCTCCAATGGGGCATCTGCATCCCCTTTTTGGAGGATCCCCAGGACCATGACCAGAGAACGTAAGAAAACCCGATGCCTAAAGGCACCCCTCCACCCGATGTCCCACGGCCTTTGGTGGCCCAACCAACAGTGTCCAAGCATCCCTGGGCATCTTAACTTACCTCCCCAACCAGTGGTCACCTCCAGAAGATCTTCGTACAGAGCCTGCAGTCTTTGTTGCAACCAGAGAATCTCCAGTGAAAACAACAGGGCACTGACTCCAAAACAGCACCCTGCACCCAGCCGCCCGTGTGCCGCTGCAGGTGTACTTTGGGTGCTGAGCCTAACACCAGGAGCTTTGCTCCCACAACCCTGTGGCCTGCTTGTGAGCAGCCACCAACCAGATGCTCCCAATCCCCCATTGGATAACATTGGGCCTCAGCACTCGGCACCCGGCTGCCCTAGTGCCACTGAGGGTGCTCTGAGAGTGCATCCTTGACCCGGGGGGCACCCTGCTTCTAACCCTAGAATACCAACTCCCACAAATAAGTACTTACCTGCAAACTGTTAACTTAATTTCCTTCCATAGGATTGCAGTGACCGTTTTTCCTAAAAAATCCTTTTGTGTGTAGTTGGTTTGTAAGAAACATTGAAAAACTGCAAATGTACAAAAAGTGAATTACTTACCTTTTGTCTAAGACGTGTCTCAGTGTGATATCTAGGCATATCACACTGATTAGAAAAAGTAACTTAAAAAGTAACCTAAAAAGTAACATGCACAGTAACCTGTACAGTAACTAAAAAGTAATTTTGAACTGTTGCCTTACCTGTAACCAACTGCATTTGAACCTCCATTCAACTGTAAATCACTGCATAAGATTTTGCAAAGTATTGTTTCACTTACCTGCACCAGGCTTGGTTTGGTTCTAGAAATAAAATAACAAAACAATATTTTTGATACAAGCAAATTGGTCTGAGTTCAGTCTTTGAGTGTGTGACATCATTTCTTGCCTGAGGGTGTACAACAAATGCTTAACACTACCCTCTGATAAAAGCCTTACTGCTTGCCCAAACTTCCACAAATAGAGAGTAAGGTGCTATCTACTTTTACCTCTACCTACCTTTGGTGTTCCACTGGAATCTGTGCACACTATACCTCATTTTTGCATAGTATATACAGGGCCAGCTTCCTACAAGGGCCATTGTGTCTGGAAAGATAGCCTTCGGAAAAGCCACTCAATGAAGCCAAGAACAATGTGCTAGACTATGTACTAGGCCTGAGATCTCATATGGCAGAGTACATGCGGAAAGCAACCAGCAGCCAAGAGTTAATGAAGCTTGGTATGTCCCGAAGGCTACTATTTCTGAGTAAAAACCAGAACAATTGGTTGGGTTGCGGGAGCCTATAGCTCCCAATGCCCTGCAGGACCGGACCCTGTCCAATCTTATAAAAAAGTAGGGTGAAGTTATCTACTTGGTAGGCCTGAACACTACCAGGACTCCTGCATATGATCCGATTGAAACCCTACCAAAACAGGGCAGACATGACCATGCTGATGATCACTGATGAAGGAGGAGAGGAGGAAACTGAGCCATTGCAAGACCTCCTCTCCAGCAATGTCCAAGATGGGTCAGTGGAGGGAGCTGCATTCTCTCCAAAGTTGACCAACCAGCAGCTCAAAGACTGCAAGCCGGTGCTGGGGCAGTTTGCTGATCTATTCTCCTTGACCCCAGGTATCAGCGACTGGTGTGTAGATACTTTTTACACTGGTGACAGCGTACCAGTCAAAAACAAGTTGGACAGGTTGTCTGACTAGGTCAGAGCTAGCATCAAAGCTGAAGTAGCTAAGATGCTGGAATTGGGGGTAATTGAGCACTCTGACAGTCCATAGGGCAGCACAACGGTGCTGGTGCCCAAACCTAATCTCCAAGGTGGAATGAAGAAGTTATGGTTCTGTGTGGAATACAGAGGATTGAATGCAGTCACTAAGACTAATGCTCAGCCTAGACCTAGAGCTGATGAGCTCATTGATAGGTTAGGGTCCACAAAGTACCTGAGTACATTTGATTTGACTTCAGGATACTGACAGATTGTCCTCAGTGAAGGAGCAAAGGAGGGGTTAGCATTCTCGACACCTGAGGGTCACTTTCAGTTCAAAGTGATGCCCTTTGGTTTAAAGAATGCACCTGCCACTTTCAAAGTCATGTCTGGGTTGGAAGCATTCATTGCAGCTTATCTGGATGATATAGCTGTATACAGTTCCACCTGGGAGGATCATCTAGTCAACCTGAAGGAAGTGCTTCAGGCCCTGCAAATAGGGTGTGACTATCAAGGCCAGCAATTGCTAGATAGGGCAGAGTTCAGTGGTGTACCTAGGCCACCTCGTAGGTAGAGGCCATGTACAATCCCTCCACACCAAGATTCAGACTATACTAGACTGGGAGGCTCCTAAAATCCAGACACAGGTCAGGGCCTTTCTTGACCTGAAAGGGTATTACAGAAGGTTTGTTCAGCCCTATGGGACAATTGTGAAGCCCCCCTGACAGAACGTACCTCTAAAAAGCAGCACAAAAAGGTAATTTGGACTCCAGAGTGCCAGAAGGCCTTTGACTCTCTGAAGGAGGCCATGTGTTCAACACCACAGTGTTACTGGCCCCTGACAGCACAAAGGAATTTGTGGTTCAAACAGATGCTTCAGAACAAGGGATTGGGGCAGTGTTGGCACAAGAAAAGAAGGGGGATCTAGATCAGCCATCTGTCTTTATTAGCAGATGACTACTCCACAGAGAACAAAAATGGAGTATCTTTGAGAGGGAAGCTTTTGTTGTGATCTGGTCCCTGAAGAAGCTGATCCTATACCTGTTTGGTACTCACTTCCGTGTTCAAACTCACCACAGACCTCTCAGATAGGCGAAGAATTCTAAAATGTTGAGGTGGTCCATTTTCCTACAGGAGATGGAATTTACAGAGGCACATAGACCCGGGACAGGTTAGCTGATGAGATCTACCAGGGTGTAGGCTAGTTACCCCTCACCTTTTGTCTTGGGGTATGTGTGAGAAAAGTAATAATTTTTGCCCTGATCACCCCCATTTTGACAGACACTGGTGGTTATGGACACTGATTGTGCCCTGAGCCCTGCTAACCTGGCCCACACCAGAGCTCTGCCTAAAATGTGTATGTTAATTAGGTGTATTTACAATTGGTATGACAACCGACCTGTAAGCCCCTAGTTTATGGTAGGGCATGTAGGTTTAAATGCCCAGTAGATTTAATGCACACTGCTGTGTTGCCTGCTTTCATTTTAAAAGCCAGCCTTATCTTGCAGGCTACTTTTAAAATAAAAATATGTGCAAATTCGACTTTGGAATTAAAGGTACTTCCAAAGTGATAAAATACATTATGTTTAAATTTATGTCAACCCTAAAGTCTACCCTATGTGCCCCAAGAGTAGGGTGCCTTGTTAAAATAAGCAGAGACATTATATAAAAGATGATTTATATACCCAGGTGAGGGAAAAACGACCAATTTTGTTTTCACCATTGCAGTGCATTACCTCCATTGGCTAACATGGGAAGGCTTTATTTAACTTTAATAAGGTCTAACTATTGACAGAAGTGAGCTAACATAATAATTCAAGGTGTCAAAATAATAATTATAATAAATCTAATAACCTGCAAAGGTTAGATTTATTATAACTATGACAGAAAAGAAGTTACAAGACTTTATTTTTTTGATATGCCTGAATCCAGTTCTGGAGCAACTTCTCCTGATTGGCCAACCTTTGACAGGCTGAGCAGAACTGCTCTGATTATGTGAAGTGTCCTGCAAGGAAACAAAGAGATATCTGGTAGGAGGCAGGAAGGGGACTTGGTAACCAAACAAGTCTTCAAAGAAAGAAAGACAGTAAGGACAGGAACCAGGCCCACCCCACTTCCTGCACCCCCAGCCAGATGGGAGCCCCTGTAATTGAATTAGCAGAGGGCTGGAAGGGGGGTGTTAGGGAAAGTTAGCCACAAATGTAGTTTGGGTTAGTCAGACCTGAAGCTCCAGGAGAGATTTTCACCATTTTGATTTTTGTGGAACAGTTCATTCTGGGACAAAAAAATGCCACACTTCAGTGCAAGTGGTTATCACAGAGGGTGGCACCCTGTACCCCCTTGGTCAAGGGAACCCCCCTTCTTGCCAGCCCATAAACCTGGATAAATATGGAAGAAGAAGGACTGCGCGGCTGAACCCCTGGGTTGTCCCAAGAGGACTGCACTCTTAAGGACTGCACATGCCACACTCTTTGGGCTTCACCAAAAGAAGGGCTTTGCCTTGCTCTGAAAGTTGGAGGAGTGCACTCCATAAAAGCAACAGGTGAAAAGAGCTCCAACTACATCATCTCCACCAAGAAGAACCCAGCAGACCAGCTTCACTTGAACTTTGAAGGTTTTGACGAGGTGCATTGTGGGTCTTGTAGTCCCAACTTCCCAAGGACCAACTCAGAGCTTCTGGAACTGGCAACGTCCAATCCCGACTCAACCTGAGATTCAGGTTTGCCCCTTTAAAGCTCAAGAGCCCTGCCCATCGACGACAAGAACCAAGACATCCAGGAGATCACTGAGGCCTTGCACTGAAGCAAGCCACCGTCATCGAACTACAACCCGGCCTGACCAGGAGCCTTGCTCAACTTCAAGAGAAAAAGCTCACAAAAAGGACTAAGTCAGAAGATAAAAACTTGACTGGGCCCTACCATTCATCGTATCTGACTGGTGCTCCATTGCGTTCAGGTTGAAAATTTGACTTTGTCCTGGTCAAGTGTGACCCAATCAATCAATCAATCAAGCGTTTGTTAGCTGCGACTCCTCTCACCCGTAAGAGTCTCAAGGCGCTGGGGCTGGGGGGGGGGCAGGTTCCAGTCATCAAGGAGGGGGTCCATCGAAGAGCCAGGTATTGAGGTCTCTTACGAAGATGGGAAGCGATATTGTCTGTTTGAGGTGGAGCGGAAGGGCGTTCCAGGCCTTGGCCACGAGGAAGAGGAAGGAGCGGCCTCCTGATCTGGTTTATCTGGTGCGTGGGACCACGGCGTAGGAGAGCTGGGCTGATCGTAGGGTCCTTTGGGGTGGGTGGAATTTGAGTCGGCTGTTCAGGTATGTTGGTCTGGTGTCATGGAGGACCTTCTGTGCCTGGGTGAGCATCTTGAAGGTGACTCTTGCCTCGATGGGGAGCCAGTGGAGTGTGCGCAGGTGCTGGGAGATGTGGCAGTGTTTTGGCAGGTTTAGGACCAGGCTTGTGGCGGCGTTCTGGAGGTTCTGTAGCTTGTGGGTGAGGTTTTTGTTTATTCCGGCATAGGGTGTGTTGCGGTAGTCAAGTCTGCTGGTGACCAGTGCATGAGTGACTGTCTTTCTTTGTTCAAGGGGGATTAATTTGTAGGTCTTACATAGGAGGCAGAGGGTGTGTAAGCAGGAGGACGAGACTGAGTTGATCTGGTGGTCCATTTTGATTTTGGATCCCAGGATGATTTCCAGATTGCATGCGTGGTCTGTGGGGGTGGGTGGGTTTCCGAGGGGGTGGGGGCCACCAGGTGTTTTTCCAGGTATCTGGGTTTGGGCCCATGATGAGTAGTTCCGTCTTGTTGGTGTTTAGTTTTAGGCAACTGTTTTTCATCCATTTGGCAACGGCTTCCATGCCTTCTCGAAAGTTGTGTCTGGCGGTTTTAGGTTCATTGGATAGGGAGAGGATGAGTTGGGTGTCGTCTGCATAAGACACAATGTTGAGCCCGCAGGTTTTGAAGATGGGGCGAGCGGAGCCATGTAGACGTTGAAGAGCATCGGGCTGAGGGAGGACCCCTGAGGGACTCTGTAGGTGTGGGGTCCGAGAGGAAAGGGGGGAGTCTGACCCGCTGCGTTCTGCCAGAGAGGAAGGAGCTGATCCAGTTGAGGGCCTTGTCCTGGATCCCTGCGTCGTGAAGTCTGTGTATTAGGGTATGGTGGGAGACTGTGTCGAATTCCACTGAGAAGTCGAGGAGGACGAGGGCTACTGTTTCTCCTTTGTCCAGTAGGGTGCGGATGTCGTCTCTTGTGGCTAGGAGGGCGGTTTCCATACTGTGGTTTTTGCTGAAGCTGGATTGGGAGGAGTCGAGGATGTTGTGCTCTTCGACGAATGCGGCGAGTTGGCTGTTGATGGCTTTCTCGATAACATTTGCAGGGAACGGGAGCAGGGAGATGGGTCTGTAGTTTTTGAGGTTGGTGGCGCCAGCCGAGGGTTTCTTCAGGAGGGGGTTTACCTTGGCGTGTTTCGAGTAGTCGAGGAACGAGGCGATCGCCAAGGGGCAGTTGATGGTGTGGAGGAGCATGGGTGAGATGGTGTTGGCGGCTCTGTTGAAGATGTGGTGGGGGCAGGGGTCCATGGGTGCCCTGGAGTGGATTGACTTCATCGTCTTCAGTGGGTCTTCGGTGGTGTGGGCTGTCCAGCTGTCAATTGTTGGCTTCAGGGTGTCGGGTGGTTGGTGGGGGTTCCGTGTGTTGGTTGTCTTCATCGAAGTTGTCATAGATGCTCCTGATTTTGTGGTAAAAGAAGGTGCTGAGTTTGTCGCAGAGCTCTTGTGAGGGAGAGATGTCAGTAGACTCGCTGGTGGGTTGGGCGAATTCCTTGATGATGTTGAAGAGTTCTTTGCTGTTCTGTGCGTGTGTGGAGATTCTGTCTTCAATTGCTTTTTCCTCGGTTTGCTGATGAGTTGGTGGTGGGCGTTGGAAGCGGCTCTGAAATTGTTGTGAGTTTCTTTGGATTTGGTGTTCCTCCAGGTGTTTTCGAGGCGGCGGCGGCAGGTGCTTCTGGACTCTCGAAGTTTGGTGGTGAACCATCTGGATTTCTTGCAAAAACAACAGTTGATGGACAGAATGCAGAACAATGTCATACATTCACCCCAGTACAGAGATCTGGGCCTAAATCCATCGTTTTTTTGCTCCAGTTTGAACCCAGCCATATGCAAATCAGTCTTGACCCTGTGCCTCAGGGGACCAGTCAAGCCCGAACTGCCAAGCCAGGTCCTCCCTGGACTCGAAAAAAGCATCCTAGGACTGGTTTCGGGGTTTCACCAGTCTTCAGCCAGCCTTTCCATGGTGGCATTGCCGCCATGGAAAGGCCTGTAAACCACCCACATCATAACATGGCTGGCGGTGCATGCTAGGCACCGCCACCATATTACTGGCCCAGCTCCGCCTGGCCAACTTTCGTAATGATTGCCGACCGGTGGAAAAGCGGCAGATGGACTTTGCATCCGCTGCGATACACGCTGCCATCATAATATGACGTGGGGAATTTCTCGTTACGATGGCGTAGCGATCGACCGGCTCGGCAGTGGCAATCGTTACACCATTGTAATGAGACTCATAGTTCCTGGATCCAACTGTTATTTTGACTATTTCATAGATGCATTCTGGACTTTTCTCTTTCACAGCTCCTATCTTCACACAACTCTAGGCTTTCCTGTTTCCCTTCTTGTGCATTCTGGTTTTCCTGGTCTTTCCCTTTCCAAGTCCAGAAGAACCTTTCATCAATTTATGGTTCCCTAACTCCTAGCACCTAGATAATTGCTCACACC
Organism: Triturus cristatus; assembly: GCF_964204655.1. Taxonomy (NCBI): domain Eukaryota; kingdom Metazoa; phylum Chordata; class Amphibia; order Caudata; family Salamandridae; genus Triturus; species Triturus cristatus. Next base: position 1,252,133,824 of record NC_140591.1, read on the forward strand.
TGACTCTCTCCCTGTGTCTGTGCTCCTATCCTGAATTCCTGTTTTTTCTTCCCTTTGAGCTCTGTGTTCAGTGGCTTATAATAGTTCTTACTGCAGAGGCTCATTGAGATCCAATACTGTCCTGCTGTTTTGTTTCAAGCCTTACATCTTGATTCTGTGTGATGTATTCTTCCTTAATACTTTTTCCCATTTTCCTGTTTTGGCTACTCAGTCATGGCTGTTTCTGCTCCTTGTTATTTATGTCTCCACGCCCCTGTGTTTGCCACACATTTTTGTTTTGCCCATACATGTCCTGACCTGTCCTTGTTCTATACAGAGTCTTTGCCTTGCATTTTGACATTCCCTGTTCTATCTGTATACTTCCATCCTGCCTGTTGGTGTAATAATTCCCAGTCTTGATTCCAGCATTTATACTTCTGTGTGCTTTCTTCTAGTCCAATCCTGTTCCTGTTATTTTGATTCTAGTCTTGCTTTGCCTGAACGCAGTTTTGTATCCGGTGTTTCCTGCTCCATTCCCTTTAGGCCTTTTCCTGTGTGTGTGCGGTGAAACCTTGATCATTGTTACCAATGGTGCCAGTGAGATTCTGAATCTTGGTGCCTCTGGCCCAGAGGCTCACCCAGTGCTCTTCTTTTATAATAGGTGCTGGGTATCCACCAAGACCCTGTGAAATTAGCTGATTTGTGCCTTATTGTAAGATCTTTTACCTCATAAAGGAATAACTTTACAAGAATACACACGATTATGTATGGTAATTCATCTATTGTTTTCTTGATTGTTCCTTCCTGTTGTTCGTCTTTGCATGGCCATCCCAGTTTCTCTTTTTGTAGGCTTTTCTCAGTTTATGTTCAGTTTACTCATTCCAGTCCATTCCAACCGGTTCCAGTCCTCCTCCTCTGTTCTGCTCTCATTTCCAGCTTACAGGCACTCTCTTGTGTATGTTAAACTCTTCCCCTTGATATTCCTTGTCCCTGCAGAGAGCACGCACTTACCTTTATTTACCTTTGTTCCTATCTCTGTGGAATCCAAGACAATGCTGTGCTGTTCTGCCTTCATGGAACCATCCAAACTGCCAAAGTTCTCATGCATTTCTTGATGCAGTTCTTGATGCTGCCTTGAAGCACTTCTGTTAGATGGACTTCTTCTAATTCGTCAATGAATATACTACAGTGCAATAATTTATGCAGCAGCAGAGAAACACCCAAGCAGACAACCTTTAGGCCCCCATTACAAGTGCCCCTGTAATTCTGATAGAGACGAAAAACATATTTAGCTGCCACTTTATTATGATGAGATCCGCAGATTCACTGGGGTTGTGATGTGTTTCACCTGGGGACTTTGCCTGCTCACAACTGGTGAAATATCAAGTCAATCTCCATGGGGTAAATGAGGAATGACAGTGAGAATCAGGTGCAGAACTACCGACTCCTACGGAAATGCCTCATTTCTGAGGGCACTGCTGGGGGCACTCGTCCTAATCCTCTGGAAATCCTCGTAACGAGGCCCCCAAGTCCTGGTGCACACCTGCCAGATGTCTATTTTGATTTCAGAAAGATGCAGGTTATGGTTCCTCTCAAATGAATGATAGAAGAAGGGAATTAGTGCAGCCACACTTTTGAAGCAAGCAGCCAAAAACACATTCACAGTTTCAAATAATACAAATGGCAAACGAGAAACTTCACATTTGACACCTTGCAGTGGGGATGCGAAAATAAATATATGCTAATAGATAACTGTTGGGAAAGAATCAATCATGTTTTTTTAAAGGACAAACAGTTCAAAAGAACAGACGTTGGCAATTGTAATAGAGGAAGGATCTAATCTTTCAAAACAAACAAAGAATAAAATGAATTCACGAAACAGAGCCTCAAACCAATATAGATGGATTATCCGCTGATTGAATAATATTTGACATTAAACTACGTTTCTTATGAATACTGGAATGTTTACTTATGTTTTCGGAGGCATTATTCGGGTCTGTTCTTGTACTGAGGTTTCACCACAATCGCTTTTACATTATATGTTCTTTTGCAAACATATTAGTTGCCCACGAAGTATTTTTCTTAAACCTTTATTAATATCAATGGGGCACCGAGGATCTATAGAGGCCCTTACATCACTTACCATTAGTAAATACCCGAATTATTTGTTGCAGGGCGAGCTCTGATCTTAAAGCAGTAGTTAGCGCGTGGAAGACCATGGATGGATAACCACGCACGTTTTATCTTATGATATTGTTTTATCCTTTTTAGATAGAATATTGTGGTTGATTCTGTCATATAGTGTTATTATGCACGTTACACTTGATAGTGATTACTGTTTGACCTATCCGCCCTCGATGGTACCTGTCTATATGCTCTTCATTTTTGTTTTATTACTTCTTCTTTTTCTTTTCTTTTGATTGCACGGTACTAGCTTCTCTCTTTTATGGCCAGGACTGGTCGAATGAAGATTTTTTTAATGGAAAAAACGACGTATATTTCAAAACATATAAAGGTTAAAAATCTAGGGTATGATATTACTGGGACAGTGTCTCAGTCGGGAAGCATACCGCTGTGCTGTGTCAAAGTGCCTTCTGATGTGACAGTAATGGCCTAGGAGTGAGCAATGCGAACCTTATGTGAGGAGCATAATTCAATTGACAGATTCAAACCCATGTACAAGAGAGGTCGCTAAAGGTCATTCTTTTAACGCTGGCTTTTCACAACTATTAACCATAAGCTGTTACTTTTGGGTTGCAGGACATGTCAAGTGAAGATGAATGGAATATGGACAGACAACTGTACTCTGAAAAGTTTAAGCAAATGTGAAAAGAAATTGGGTTACGAAGAGTTGACGAGAGGACCCTTTTCATGAAACGTCCTCCACTTTTAGATTATTGTTGCATGACTTGTGCCCTTCGGGATATTATCTTGAAAGATGAACGTGTTTAATGTATTGACAAATCAGAAAATACACCAAGAACACTTTCATGATCAGATTTTCCCCGCTTCGCTTATTTGCTGCCCATCTTCTATGAAACTGAGGTGACATTTGACCTTCATAAACTGCTGAGATTGACGTAAGAGAGCATTATGGTCAGATTCACGCCCTATTCTAGATGAGTGTGTGTAGTTGCATATCTGCATTTACGTTTAAAGCACCAGAGCTCAGCAAACGTGTTACGTATTCGCAGAATTAAGCAACACGAAACAATTTTCACGTGTTACTCTGAGAAAAAAAAAATATCAATATCCTCAAAATGCAGTGAAATCCTGTCATTCTGGCCAAATCACATGGGGGCAGATTTACGTTCCCTGGCGCATCCCTGCAAATCAGCAGGGATGCGCCAGGGATGATGCGTCACGCAAGTTTGCCCTTGTGCCACCGCTGATGCGCCGCATTTACAATGCGGCGCATCGTGGCGCAAGGATAAGCAGATGCGTGACGCATCTGCCGGTGTAAGGTTGGCGCAGTGCTGAAGTTGTGTCGCAAGCGCGACGCAACTCCAGCACTGTTCTAACCTGCCCTATCCCTAACATGGCGCGTCAGACCTTACGCCTGCTTGAAGTAGGCGTAAGGATTTGACGCACCAGCGTCGGAAAAGTGACTGCATGAAATCTTGTAGATTTCACTACGTCACTTTTCCGAGGCGTTCCTGCGCTGGAAGGCCCCCCCTGCGCTGGAACGCCCACATGAAACCTGACGCAGGTTTCATGTGGCGCAGGGCTTTACAACGCGACGCATCTCCCTAGATGCGTCACGTTGTAAATGGGGCGCAACGTGGCGCATGGTTTACGCCGCCGCTGCGTCACAAAAGTGATGCAACGGCGGCGCAAAAGTGGCGCAAGGGCATTGTAAATCTGCCCCTTAATCTCCCAGCGCCTACCAAAAAAAAATAAATTAACGTATCCTTGTGTAACGTAACTGTTGCTCTTCGGGTCGAGTTCGCGCTATATAAATCTGCAGCATTTTTTTTTTTTAATCCAGTCGTCCTAAACACAGAAAAAGGGCAAAACTATTCAACTGTCAACTGTCAAATGACATTCACGAACGTTCCGATTATGACGGCTGTTTCAAATTCATGTGCAACGTTGTACCAAGTCCATTATCAGGCAAAAAAATCATAATATGACATATATTTTGGAATCTTAAATGGTGAAATTATTTAATGATTGGGAGAGAAGGGTTCGTGCGCTGCTTAATAAACCTGTGGCGGTATCCCAGTGTTCTCTCTGGGAGCACAGAGACGCATAAAATGACGGTCTTTAATCTTCAGCCACAGCACGGGACCGCATGGGGTTGCTTCTTTCGTCTGAGAACGTTCTGGATCCATTATTTGTCCTTGTATGCACCTGCATGTTTTTTTGGCTGCTGTTTTCCAGTCGAATTTCTAATCGCTAACTCCCACTGTCAGCACTGAAACTCACATTTTGTTGTTAGGTCTATTTTAATACGATTGATTTAGTCCCTCCAGTATTTATGCCTCAGCGTTTTTCGCCAGTATGGTATTAACTCGTTTCTGGGAAAATATTGTGGCTTATTTGAACAACTAACTGCCTGTAAACCTGTTATCTTTCTCTACCAGTTTGGTACCTACAGTTCTACTGATAATCTAAAGTGTATCCCTTAAGGTATTCTGTCACAATCAATCAAAGTTTTTAGTTTGTTGTTTAGCACATAAACCTACTAAAACCAATGCCATCAAAATCAACCCTTGTGCTCCACTATCTTACAATGGAGGTAACCAGCTTCGGTAGGCGATATATAATTTCCCAAGACTCCCCTTTAAGATTTTTGACACGGGCTGCTCCTTTGTTATGACAGACAAGCATCGTCCCACTGCTTAAGGGCAGATAATGACAAATAAAATTATAATAAAACACTGATTTTCTTTTTATTTTTCATTGACTCGTCTGAGTTTGCGGAGTCTGTGGCGGGGCAAGGCCAGGTCACAGCATCACCAGTATGGGGAGGAGGCGTAGTTGGCCTGAAAGTGCGCATGCCGCTTTGGCCGACCTGCCAAACCGACATGCGCACTTGGATATCAAAAGGCTATTCCTTGCAGATATCTGCAGGGCTCAGGAGCAGAGGCTCCTAGTCCCTGCTGGAGCATGAAACCGGTCCGCTCCGCCCAATCCCAGCGCTTATCTCATGCTGGGAGTAATAGCATGCGAGAAGCGATGGGATTGCGTGTTGAGATGGGAGCCTGTGCTCATGGGAACCTCGGTGCTGGGAGCATAGGTGCAGAGAGGCGTGGCACGGGAGCAGAAGTAAGTGTATATTTAGTTATTTATTTAGTTATTTATATATTTTCCCCGTGCAGCCCCAGCACTGCCCCACCATGTAGAATGGGCAGCATCCGTGACTGCATTTTGACTCCATATCCAGACTCCCTAGGGTTGACCACTTCAGGTCAACAAATTACACTTTTGGTTTAACCTTCACCTAGCACCAGATTATCACATCAGAGTCAGACCCTTATATAGATTCTGTTGACTTTATATTTTAATCAGAACAGTACAAGATTGCAGTTATGAAGATCTGGTGAGCCAGCAAATGTATGTCTATTTTAACACAAGTTCACTCTTCTAATTAAGCTCTTTTGTAGTAGACTGCCAAATCGACTCAAAAGGAAAGGTTGCAATAATTAAAAAAGCATTTTGCAAAGCCAACATGTCTTGCAATCCTACAGTGCATTCACAGACCGACAGCACTACAGTGAGATATGTCTCCACAGAGAACATAGAACCATGCAAGTTCACATGTAGGGGCTGCCTGTGAGGAGGATGCATGCATGGTATCTTAGTGTATTTGGGCTGATTTGTGTTGTGTATTTCATGCGTGGCTACAGGTTGCCTTTTTATACGTTGTCTGTACACACATATCTATCCGTAATATTGTCGGTCTTTGTGTGCAATAGAAGGAAACCAGACCTGTTAGCTTTGTCAGTGGTTATTTTTGTATAGCGCTAATCATAATACTCTTATGGAGCTTGTCATCATACTAGGAATACACACAACACATCCAGTTTTTACAGTATGAGCTCAAAGCTGTGCATGAGCCTATTTTTTGTGTGGGTGCTTGCTTGTGTTTTGCCATTTGGGTGCAGGTTGCTGGGAAGCTAAAGGGTGCTTTGTGCATAGGGGAGAAGACATTTTAAAGGATTCTCTGTGTCAATTAGTGATGGTGTTAATCAACTAGATGGCGAGGAGGAAAATTATATCTTCTGTGTTCGGTGTTGGGAAATCATGGGAAAATGTGCCCGGCCCAGGGCAATCCACATAATCCCATCAAGGCAGAACTAACACTGCTGCAGGAGGGGAGAGGACCTCACAATTGCTGCAGCCCTCACTGATAGCCCCGCTATCCCAAGAAGCATCCCAAGCGCTGCAGAGTGACACTCACATGCATCTGTAGGAAAAGCAAAGCATTTGACCTCACATTCACTGGTAATTAAATAGACCTAAGAAAGAGAAATCTGAAAATACGAATGCAGTGCACAGTTACTGTCTATCTTTCTTCAATGATCAAGTGCTTGAAATGACTGTGCGTCCAGGAGACCTAGGTTCTACTTCTGGTTTTCCATGCTTGAAATGTTGTATGACCTTTTACAAATGCATCCGTTAAAACCTGGTAATCTGAACGCTTCTATCACTATGAGACATCATCAACATGATGATGTGGGTGGAGATGGTGTGATTTCCCCAAGCAGGGTATTGTCAAAGTTTCCATTTTTGCCATACTTTGAGAAAGAGTGGTGGGGCTCCTTTCTGAGAAACACTGGAGGTGTGACAATGTTAGGAGACGTATAGGTAAAGCTGCAGTTATTACACTGTGTGTAGAAAAGAAAGACAACAACTTTTATCTGCATCTATCAACTTAGGGCTTGTGTGAATGTTCAAATTGCTGATTAATGCTTTATTTAAAAAAGTGGAGCACTTTGCAAAAAAAAATTAGGACCTATTCACAAACTACGGTTTGAAGTACGTTTGTAGTACTACAACAGTACTTCTAACATACTACCAAATTAAATGAATTCGTTTTTATTAATTGAAACTGTGAATGGCAAAAGACATGTGATCTGATTGCTTTACAATGTTCTGTAAAACGTCTTGCCAAGCTGGCACTAATTTCTAAAGCATTGGCAGGACCTCCGTCATGGAGTTTCCTGTCAATGTTGCTTACAGTTTGGTGCATGGCTCCGTCGGATCACTGACTCAACATCGACTCCTATAATATTGAGCTACAAAATTATCGACTCACTAATATCATATACAAAAATATCAACACAAAACTTAAATAGCACAAACATCAATAAAAAAATATTATTAAAAAAACTTCTATGACAAAAATATCGACAACAAAAATAGAACACAAAAATATAGATAAAATTTAAATAACATATTTCATGACAAAACATTGACATGCATAATATCAACTACACAGACATCGATAAAATACATACAAACTATACCAAAAAAGCACATTTCAATATAAACATAAACTAATGTCAATAATATAAAGAAATAACATATTTCAAACATTAAAAACAAACAATAAAAAATTACAAAATATATAAAACTAAAACACAAACAAATACACTTAAAAATCAAAAACAAATAAATAAACAAACACTACAACAACAAAAAATCACAACTATCAAAAATAAACAAACATATGTATTACATATATAAAAATATATAACATTTATTTACACATACATTTTAATTATATTACTAAGCAAAATAAAACCAAACAATTAATAAACATAATTAACATTAAACCCATTCAATTATAACAGGCAATTAAAAAAAATAACTATCTCAACCAATACATTTAAACTACACCAACACAAACCAATAGAAACTCTAACTAATTAAACACTATAAAAACAATCAATTAATTAACACACAATTTACCGTGAAATGGCCAAACACTCGAGAAGCACAAACGTTTGTGAGACAGAAAACAGAACGAAAACAATCTACACAAACAACTAATCAGAAAAAACTCTCATTAAAAGTAAGAACAAAACTTTTTTAATCTATAAATAAAATTAGCTTAAAAGAAAAAGTTTTGTAAACAAATTAACTAAAACTATAATATGTTTTCCTTTATATTTCACAGACTAAACTTCACTAAAACTCCACCTAGAAAATTCAAAACACTGATTTACTTCCAAAATATCTTCAAAATCATCATTAACAAAAACAATAAAACAAAGTAAGTATATATCTAAACCAACAAATAGAATTAACTGATGAAAACTAAAAAATTTATTAAAAATTCAAAACGTAACTAACAAATACTTTTATTTTAATAGCTTGTACAAACTTCAACAAAATAACATCAACAAAATAAACTACATGAACTAAAAATAGTAAGTATGTATTTTTTAACAGCTAATTAAAAATAGACTAAATAAATTAAATAAACAAAATAAATGTAACACTTCAATAAAAATAACATTTTCCTTTTTACCCAACAGAAAAAAGAAAACAGTAAATAAACCACGAACATCGAAAAAACTATCCAACAAGAAAAGCAAAACAAAATATATATAAGTATATTTTGAAATTTAATAATTATATAAACATGTTTACTCTTCAAAACTTAATAATTAATAAATACATATATATCAATATATTCACAGTTATGCAAAGAAAATGACTGAAGAGGAAAAGTTCATCGCCTCACAAAAGGAAAAACTACTTCTGTGCTACATGGGCTATTCTTCAAAGCCAAATAAAATAACAGGGAATAAAGCCCATTCGAAATTTACTAAATACAATTCCAACTCTTGCTATGGGAGAGTAGAAACAAATGTTATTAGTGTCAGGGAACACAACCATCCCTCCAATATCACAGAAAATGAGGTGAGAAATGCTGTAGAGACCATCAAAGAAGCAAGCACCAGCTCCCAACAAACCAGTACCCAAATATTTAAAAACATACTAACTAGGGATCCTGAACATGTAACAGGACAATTACCATCCATCCCCACTCTAAAATGCCTAATAGCCAAAAATAAAAGATCTACTGCTCAAACACTACCCACCCCCCAAACTTTTGCGGAAATTGAAATATTGCAAGAATACACAGTCACACACAAAGATGAAAAAGTCATTCTTTAAGACAATAATCGTGATATGAAAATAATTACCATCTTTGCCACCAACACCAACATTCAGAATTTAAAGCAGTGTGAAACATGGATGATGGATGGGACATTTAAAGTTTGCCCTAATCCCTTTACCAACTCTATACCATCTATGGAGATTATGAAGAAACAAACATCACCTTCATATATGCACTACTCCACAACAAACAAAATACTACCTACATAGAACTGCTTACAGTAATAAAACAACAAACAGAAAACTACTTCCCACAAAAAATAATAATAGATTTCAAACAAGCAATGATTCAGTCAATTAAAAAAAATATTTCCACATACTGCAATACAAGGTTGCTATTATCATTTCTACCAAAGTATCTGGAGACATCTGCAAAAATCTACCCTAAGTATATATTATACCACAAACAGCAACTTTGCCTACTGAATCAAAAAACGAATAGCCCTGGCCTATATACCAACAACAGAAGTAGCCAACCACTATAATATACTTACTGGAAGTCCTTTCTACCAAGCCAACAAAGCAAAACTAATACCCTTGCTTGACTACTTTGAAGACACCTGGGTAGGAGGACTACATAGGTTAGGGCACCGAAGACAGCCAAAGTTCCAAATCCCCTGGTGGAATGTCTATGATAGCACCCTAGCACAAAAAGCTAAGACAAATAATGGAGTGGAAGGATGGCATAATGCCTTCCAAGCCTCAATAGGAAGAGGACAATCAATTTTACACAAATTAATAGAAGCCATCAAAACAGAACAGAGCTATCAAGAACTAAGGGTAAAACAATCCCCCACTAAAAAAAGGTCCTCAATATAGTAAGTAAAAAAAAACAATGTACGAATACCTCCAACACAAAACTCAACTCTACCCAAACACCAAAGGACTAGAATACCTAGACACAATAGCCAAATTTATACTTTAAACAAAAAACAATACCAAACACCTTGCAGCATTGTAAAATTACTAAACATTTAAACAACGTATTTCTACTATTTTTTAAATTGATAATGATAAATATGTCATTTAAAAATAAATGTAAAACGTACATCAAAATAAATGACATTAATATAATTATTAAAATAAAAAAGAAACAAGCAAACAAAATATTACCAAGAACATTTCCACCCATAATAATAAAAAATAACTTACAGTTGTGTGGCAATAGATGGTCCTCAAAAATGAACAAATCCATAGTACATAAATAGAAACACAAATCCATTCAAAAATACAACTGTAGGATAAAGGTTCCAACAACGCAATCCTCTCAACCATGAAAGATCCAAAAAAATGCAAAAATACAACTGTAGAAAAATGCTCCAACGACGCAATCCTTTCAATATCGAAACTCCCAATAATCTGAAAAGTAGCATAAAAAAAAATTTGGTCCAACAAACTTGAAAAACAAAAAGAAATGTACAAATCTTATTTGTTTCAAAGAAACAAAATATATTTTCCTTAAAAAAAAATAATTCATCTTCAGCACCATCCCTTAGCGAAACGGGAAACCTGCACAAAAAACAACACCCTCCCACAATAACATATACAAATACACACACATTAATGACAAGATTAAATACAACATAACATAATTAAACATCACATAACTAACACTATAGAACACTCTACTACTCTTCAAAACTATGTCAAACACGTCAAATGCTAAAGTACCAAAACAACACCAAACAACACCAAAAACAAACATTTAACACCCTAAGAAGTGTAACCACACTACTACTACCTCCCCTCTGCCCTAAAACCAACTTAAAAGTAAATTAAATTAACCTTACCTTAACTGACGAAACGCAGCTCCCTACCGGGAGGTTCCGTCTTCCAAAATGACCTCAAAACGAAACAGACAGTAGCGGCCCGTGGTGGGAGTGTTGCTGGGCGCTGACGTGGGGCGGGGGAGGGGCAGGGTAGTAAACTACGGATTATGGCTGATTAGAGGTAAGTAAACATATAAATAAATAAAACGAATTTCGTTGCGTGCGCTGCATCGCCAAATGCGATGCAGCGCACACAATGAAATTTGTTTACTACCCCCACCGTGCCCCTCCCCCGCCCCACGTCAGCACCCAGCAGCACTCCCACCACGGGCCGCTACTGGAAACAGATTGAAAGAAAAGTGAGGAAATTCAAAAAATGGCTGCATAATAAAAATGATAAAAAACGACTTACCCATGCATAAGAATTGAGAAATAATAAAAAAATACCACAAATTTCATATATATTTTTATACTTTGAAAAAATATATAAAAATCTAGACAAAATATACAAAAACATAAAATATATATTAAATATTATATCATCAGAAAACATAAAATATAATATTCAATATATATTACCATGTATATTTCTTTTATGTACTCAACTCCAACATATAAAATTACAAGAAGACTATTGTAAATGTGCAAACAATATAACAATGTTGAATTAAAAACATATATCATACAAAGATATATTTGTGAAACTTATTTGTAAATTCTTTAGTATATTAAATATTAGTTTTTCAAATAATAATATTTAATATACTAAATATTAAAAACACAGAGGGATATTCTCAAGAACGTGTGATAACTATCTCAAAATTTGCTTAACACAATTTTGCACATCGCAGTCTATCGCGGGAAAATAACGCCATGTTAACGTTGTAATCTCAACCCTGCGGCACCCTGCGATAGTCTCACGGTAACGCACCTAATGACCGCGTTAAAACGAACGCGAGGCCAAAAAAACGTGAAACATGAACGTGAAAAAAGCTGCAATGTGGCCAATAGCGAGACAAAAACAGCAATAACCTGTGACAGGCCTGCAATTCCCATGCACCATGCAGGAAAATGCACTATAAAAGCTGTGTAAAACAAATACAAAAACAAATAAACTGCGTAGCACCATGGATGCATCTGGACCGAGTGCAGAGGACAACGCGAAACCCACAAGCCCCACAGACGACCAGCAAGGAACCCTGGGGTCGGGGAAGGCCAAGGAGAAGAGGAAGAGGAAGACGCTGTGAAGTCTGCAGGAAAACGGGATAATCGTCATGGAGGTGCTAGAACACTACCAACAAATGTACGTCACATCCAAAGTATCATTGGCAACAAAGACGCAAATATGGCAGACTATCTTGGACCATGTGAATGCCGTTGCAGCATTGAGGAGGACAATGGAAGAGGTCAAGAGGCGCTGGAAGGATTTGAAGGCCAAAACCAAGAAGAAACCCAATGCCAAAATGAAAGCAGCAACGCAGATTGGAGGTGGGGGTCGAGCGGCACACCAGGAGCTCTATGAAATGGAGAAAATGGTGGCCACAGTCAGTAGTCAGGATACGGTGCCAGGAATCATGGCACCGGACACTGCTCAACATGACCTGACACAACATCAACAGGGTGAGTACAGACCAGGGACTGAGGGGATGGGGGAGGCAGGCACAATGGCACACATGTACAATTAAGCAGAGCACACTGCACGCCCACAATGACTCTGGATCATGTCCCTGACACCCGTGGCACACTGCAGCACACATACAAACACCGAGTAGGCCCCCGTCCACAACGTGCCCAAATGAGTCCCACCCCACACATCACCAATATCACAACCAAGACATGCACACGTGCAAAACCCAGCAAAGAATCATATCTGTGAGCCACACCAACAATGCAAGTGACACTACACGACGATTAGCATGGCTGCAGTCCAATCATCATGACATTGTGCACGCCACGACACTGAGGTGGCTGAGTATGGACCACATCTGGAAAGGAGCAGGCCACACCGACACATCCACGTGCACAAACAGCCCCTGACACAAAAAAACATCTGCGGACAAACCATGCCCAAGTGTCATAACTCGACCAAGAGCCCATTACACCCAAGTCCGAAACATCCCAGCACTGTCGAAGCACAGAGGTCAAAGGCACACCGTCTTATAGGAATAAGGGACAGCCAAATCTGAGCAGCAGGGGCGACTTACCCACAGTGCAGCACACACACAATAACAGCACATCAACATTGACGACTATGTGGTAAAAAGTGCAACACTCCCAAGACAGAACAGTGGACACAACAGGTTCCGCCTGTGCGTGGAAACTCGCCAATCACATCTGGCATAGCAGGAAACTGTGAGATGAAAATGTACGTGTACAACCTCACATCCGTGATGTAGTTCAAATGTCCACTATTCCGCATCAAATAGTCAGCTCCTCTCAAACAGTCGCAATGTACATTGTCATGCAGTCCTGAGGTAAACATGAACAATACGTCAACATACATGTCAACACAATGTGAAAATGCATCTCCCCTTCACATAGCAGAGGGACAATCAACACCTCCTGCAGAGCAGACCAGACAACTCATCAGTGATGATGAAGAAGACCTCCACACCCTTGACACCAACGCCCTACAATAGCTCATGGACATCTTAGGCAACCCACCTCCAGGAGCAGGGCAGCCCAGCTGCATCCAGCAGACCCCACCACCTGCACAGACCACACAGCAGGAAGCACACACCACCACAGATGGCTCCCAGCACCTCACAGAAGCACACATCCCATTCCACGGCCAGGTGTCAGACTGCCAGAAGGAGGTGGCTGAACAGGTGCGGTGGGGTTCGAACTCATGGCAGACGAACTCGATTACATACGTGTGTGTCTAATTCCCATCAGGGACCACTTACACTCACCAACGGACACACATACTGCGACATAGCCACACGCATTTGCACATTTCCAGTATTGAACCATGCCCAGAGCCACAGGACAATCATTCACACCCCTACGCTGGAATTGCGTATGCCAGCCCAGTCCACTCCTCTTACCTATGAAGGGGGGACGATAGAGCTACATGTACAAGGTCTTACCCACTGCCTGCGATGACATGGTTGCGCCCACTGTGCAATGCACAATGTAATGTGGTAGGGCCCGGGGCCACCATGCATACGTTATGAGCACATGGACACACTTTGATAGTCAGCTGAACTGGCCACGGCCACGTGTGACCGGACACTCTTCATTAACAGGGTCACCTGACCAGTGACGCCTTTGCTGGATGGGTGTGAGGTGAGTGTGAGCCAGCCCTCAGGGAGTGGTTGGTGCTGGCAACAATTTGAACAGTGTTCACCATCAAAGCGGAACTAGAAAACACCAACATAACACAAACAACTGCGAAGCATCATGTTGGTAGCCGGAGCAAGTACAGAGGTCCCCCAATATCCAATTAGAAGGGTCGGTGAGTCGCAGTGCATTGCGGTAGGGCCACCAGAGCTGATCGTGCTCAAGTGAAGAAATTGTCCATGATTGGGTCCCTTTGGGATATTCCTGCTGCAGTAGGGTGTTTTACGCCTGCCACATCTTCCCCATCATTGTCCCAGGTCTTCCCCACTGCCTGAGGTGACATTGTTGCATGAGCTGTCCACATCAAAAAAGATCTATTGGAAAGGGTCCATGAGTTGTGGTGCACTGCGTAGGTGGCACCTGAACAGCTGAGCAGTGTACCGAGCTGATGATGGCATCCAAGACATGTGTGAGCAACTTGGATAGTCTGGCTGTAAGACTCTTACGACTCTGGCAGTTGTTGTTTGGAGGTGGTCCTGGCTGTGGTGGCATGTGTATCCTGCGGTGATGCGTCATCCAGGCAGGTCAGGACTCGATTTGATGTGTGAGGCCTGGCGGACTGAAGTTGAGGCCGGAGGCAGCAGACAGCGCAGGGCCACTGACACATGGCATTGATGAGCCCAAGGCCATTGACACAGAGGCCATCCAATAGGTAATCAGACAGGGTCCATTAATTGAGCTGCAACAAAGTTAGTGGCCCGGGATGCACTGAGGCTGGCTGGCACAGGCACACCACCACGGGACGATGACTTGTGGTGCACTGAGGTGGGGCCTCGCGAGCTGAGCGGGTCCTCATTGATGTCCAAGGAGAAAGTTGCGGAGGGCCCGATTCACAGAACTAACTTAAGACAAAATCCTAAACTTACTACCATTTTGGTATTCACAGAAGGCACTTACTCATTTTGGTATTCACAGAAGGCACTTACTCATTTCGGTATTCACAGAAGTAAGGAGTCCCAACTTTAGGACTCCTAAATGCCTTCTGTGAATACCGAAAGTCTTAAAATTAGGATTTTCTCAATTTAGTAGTCCTAAATTTAGGACTCCTAACTTTAGGACTCCTAAATGTCTTCTGTGAATACCGAAAGCCTTAAAATTATGATTTTTCTCAGTTCAGGAGTCCTAAGGTTAGGACTCCTAACTTTACAACTACTAAACTGAGAAAAATCCTAATTTTAAGGCTTTCGGTATTCACAGAAAGCATTTAGGAGTCCTAAATTTAGGACTACTAAATTGAGAAAAATCCTAATTTTAAGACTTTCGGTATTCACAGAAGGCATTTAGGAGTCCTAAAGTTAGGAGTCCTAACTATACTACTACTAAACTGAGAAAAATCCTAATTTTAAGACTTTCGGTATTCACAGAAGGCATTTAGGAGTCCTAAAGTTAGGAGTCCTAACTATACTACTACTAAACTGAGAAAAATCCTAATTTTAAGACTTTCGGTATTCACAGAAGGCATTTAGGAGTCCTAAAGTTAGGAGTCCTAAATTTAGGACTACTAAATTGAGAAAAATCCTAATTTTAAGACTTTCGGTATTCACAGAAGGCATTTAGGAGTCCTAACGTTAGGAGTCCTAACTATACTACTACTAAACTGAGAAAAATCCTAATTTTAAGACTTTCGGTATTCACAGAAGGCATTTAGGAGTCCTAAAGTTAGGACTCCTAACTTCTGTGAATACCGAAATGAGTAAGTGCCTTGTGTGAATACCAAAATGAGTAAGTGCCTTCTGTGAATACCAAAATGGTAGTAAGTTTAGGATTTTGTCTTAAGTTAGTTCTGTGAATCGGGCCCGGAGTGTTTTGGGGGACAGTGGAAGGTGTCCTTCCAGGGCATGATGCAGAGGGCTGAAGCAAGCCGAAACAGGCAAATGGAGGAGTGGAATACTACAGACTCCTTTTTACCACCAAGTCAGTATCAGCCACATGATGATGAGGATACCCCCAGGCCATAGACTCAGACACCACCAAAGTTCAACCAGAGAGTGTCCATGAATTTCGGGGCACAGAGTCAGTGGCACCAGGGCTGAAAGGGGATGCAGTCTGCGATGAGGCCTGTACAATGATATAAACTCTGCCATGAATAAATCAAGGCTCAGATCCAAATGTTTGACCTACTGGACCACAGTGTAGGCTGGAGGCAGCGGTCAGCATGGGCCCACAACCACGTGTCGTTGGCTTGCGTTGCACAGAGTTACTGGCACCAGAGCAGTTGTTGGTAGTGTTCAGTCACCTCCATAACGAGGATCCTTTTTTCCTCCGGACTGAACCACGTCTTCCTCTTACTCCTCTCCTTGTGTACAATGATATGAACTCTGCCATACACAAATCAAGACTCAGTTCTAAGTGTGTGACCTACTCGACCGCAGTGTAGGCCGAAGGCAGTAGTCAGCAAGGGACCACAGACAGGTGTCGTTTGGATGCTAGGCACAGAGTTGGTGGCACCACATCGAAGGGAGTACAGTGACATAAAATCTACCATAAGGTGTGTACTCTGCCATTGCATAATCAAGACTTAAATACACATGTGTGACCTACTTGACTGCTGTGTAGGTCGGAGGCAGTGGTCAGAGCGGGCCAACCGCTGTTCAGCAAGCTTCTCCTGGAACTCTAACACACAACGTTGAAATGGCATGTAGGGATGACTTGTGATTGACCAAGGTAGAAGCAACAGAGCTGAGCGGGTGTTCAGCCTGCGACGATGCTATGTCCTGCCTGGTACGGACTGGATTGGATTGGTGTGAGGCCTGCTGGACCGCAGTGTAGGCCGAAGGTGTAGTCAGCAAGGGCCCACAGACATGTGTGGTTGTAATGCTATGCACAGAGTTGGTGGCACCACATCGAAGGGAGTATAGTGATTTGAACTCTGAATTAACATGTGAACTCGGCCACTGTATGATCAAGACTCAGTTCCAAATGTGTGACCTACTTGACCGTTGTGTAGGCCGGTGGAATATGTCAATGAAAAAGGAGTGCAGCGGGCCTGTCTCGAGGAGGACAGCGATGGTATGTGGAGGCTGCCAGGGTCGTGGACCTCAGGCTTAGAGCTTGCACAGGCACGTGGTGGGCCCTCTCTGACACATGCCGGTGTCGGCAGGTGAGCGGTGTGGTCTGGTTGCATAGGGGCAGGCAAAACGGGTCTGGGGACCAGCGGCCTGGGGTGCAGCAGGCGCACATGGTCGCAGACACCGACGCTCATGGCGTTGGCCTCATGACGTGCTGGGAGGCGCGGCCCTGGCAGACACGTTGGCCATTCTGTAAGAGAACCACGCCCAGAGCAATGGGCTTTTTATTCACACCCCTTCGCTGGCCTGGCGTATGCCGGGCCAGCCCACTCCGTTCACACTTACAGGGGGAGAAGTAATGACCTACTTTCCATGCTCTTCCCCACTGCCTGGGGTAACATGGTTGCGTTCACTGTTCACTACACTCCAAACACCAGCAGTATATGTCGACATGGGCATGTCTGTGGTCTGCATACTGCAGTCTGGCCAGCACATGCACGCCACACTTGGCATTGTGAACATTCTCATTCATGGGTCACTTGCCTCCTTCGCACATGCATGGTTCCCACCTCTCCCCACATTCTGCTATTGTGTGGCTGAGGTGCCATGCCGTTGATGGCTCGTGTACATGGCTTGCCCAGATCACCACAGTAAGTTGTGCTGTTGTGTCTGGTAGGTGGGCAAGTTGTTTGGCATGTTGTGTGTGAGTTTGTAATGTGTGCATTCCTAGAGTTGTGATTTGCATGATTGTGGAGTTGAGGTGTGTGGTGTGTCCATTTGCTACTTACCAACAAGCAATGCATTCCCATAGGTGGCAGCCTCAAAGCGCTGGTTGATGATGGACTGTCGGATGATGACGGAATAATGCACACTGCCTGAGTAGTTGGCGACGACATTGGTGAAGAGTCCCCGGTGGTCAACTATTGCCTGCACATTGATGGAATGCGTGTGCTTCCTGTTGCGGTAATTGTGTGCAGTGACGGCAGGGGGTATGAGAAGTACATGTGTGCAGTCAATTGGCCCCAAAACGTGCGGGAAGACAGCTATGGTGTAGAAGCCTTGCTTGGTTTCCAGCTGTTCCTGCGCAGTGTGTGCGAAGTGAAGGTACTGGGGTACCAAGCTGATGATGGCATCCAAGACAGGTGTGAGGAACTTTGATGGGGCTGGCTGTGAGACTTCTATGACTCTGGCAGATGTTGGTTGGAGGGTCTCAGAGGCCAACATGTGCAGCACAGCCAGCAGCTTTGTCTGCGGAGGGATGTTGGTTCTCCGCTGTATTGGTACCGTCAGCCTGTGGGCAATAATGGTCAGGATGCGTAGGATGGTTGTCCTTTTAAGCCTGTAGTGGGCAATGACATCCTCTGGTGTTAAGTCTGTGAGGCTGGTGCGTTTTCTGAAGGTCTGCTGTCTTTGTCTGCGCTGCCTCTGTGGTGGTCCAGGGAGGGGCAGGGGAGTCCAGGGGGGGGGGGGGTTGCGAGCCTGGGTGTGGTGGCTGTGGGTGTGTGGCCCTCTAGGGGCTCCAAGCTGCATGATGAGTAGCTCCATGGCATCTGTTGTTCTTCAGGTGTGGGTCTGGGCTGAGCTCCCTTTATAGTGCAGGGTGTCGTCCAACTTAACACTAAGAGGTCCATTAGGATGTTGGGCAGTGGCACCACCGCGGTGCTGGCGGTGTGGAAAAATACCTTTTTCTGCCCGCGAGCAGCGGTCCTCACGTCAACCGTATTCGCATGGCCAGTCCACACCACCCGGTCCCGACCGCCATGGATCCGGCTCTACACGTTTTCCCGGTGCTGTAACTGCTATATCACCAGCAACTCATGGACTGCCGCGGACACCGCCGCAGGTGCACAAAAACACAAACACAACATACAACACATGAGCTGACACAGGGTCCTAATCCACATCAGACACCCTGGTGGGGACATTCGCACAATGCAGAAGGCAAGGCCAGTGGCAGGCATGGGCAGGGCACAAAGACCACAGGGCCACACCCCCTCACACACCAGCACACCCCATGAAGGCACATGCCATGTGCCCCTCCTGTGCACCTTCATGCACAAGAACAAGCCAGGTGAATACAGACTCTGCACCACACAACAAACAACCAGGGAGACAGCCACTGCAGGAGTGGCTGCACAGGAACACACATCACACAGCACAGCAGCAGAGGGCCAGGGAAACACACACACCACCACAACACCACACTCAGGGAACCAAAAATGAGTACAGTCACCAAATGAACACAAGTTGTGATTTGCATGATTGTGGAGTTGAGGTGTGTGGTGTGTCCATTTGCTACTTACCAAAAAGCAATGCATTCCCATAGGTGGCAGCCTCAAAGCGCTGGTTGATGATGGACTGTCAGATGATGACGGAATAATGCACACTGCCTGAGTAGTTGGCGACGACATTGGTGAAGAGTCCCCGGTGGGCCACTATTGCCTGCACATTGATGGAATGCGTGTGCTTCCTGTTGCGGTAATTGTGTGCAGTGACGGCAGGGGGTATGAGAAGTACATGTGTGCAGTCAATTGGCCCCAACACGTGCGGGAAGACAGCTATGGCGTCGAAGCCTTGCTTGGTTTCCAGCTGTTCCTGCGCAGTGTGTGCGAAGTGAAGGTACTGGGGTACCAAGCTGATGATGGCATCCAAGACAGGTGTGAGGAACTTTGATGGGGCTGGCTGTGAGACTTCTATGACTCCGGCAGATGTTGGTTGGAGGGTCCCAGAGGCCAACATGTGCAGCACAGCCAGCAGCTTTGTCTGCGGAGGGATGTTGGTTCTCCGCTGTGTTGGTACCATCAGCCTGTGGGCAATAATGGTCAGGATGTATAGGATGGTTGTCCTTTTAAGCCTGTAGTGGGCAATGATATCCTCTGGTGTTAAGTCTGTGAGGCTGGTGCGTTTTCTGAAGGTCTGCTGTCTTTGTCTGCGCTGCCTCTGTGGTGGTCCAGGGAGGGGCAGGGGAGTCCGGGGGGTGGGGGTGGCGAGCCTGGGTGTGGTGGCTGTGGGTGTGTGGCCCTCTTGGGGCTCCAAGCTGCATGATGAGTAGCTCCATGGCATCTGTTGTTCTTCAGGTGTGGGTCTGGGCTGAGCTCCCTTTATAGTGCAGGGTGTCGTCCAACTTAACACTAAGAGGTCCATTAGGTTGTTGGGCAGTGGCACCACCGCGGTGCTGGCGGTGTGGAAAAATACCTTTTTCTGCCCGCGAGCAGTGGTCCTCACGTCAACCATATTCGCATGGCCGGTCCACACCACCCGGTCCCGACCGCCATGGATCCGGCTCTACACGTTTTCCCGGTGCTGTAACTGCTATATCACCAGCAACTCATGGACTGCCGCGGACACCGCCGCAGGTGCACAATAACACAAACACAACATACAACACATGGGCTGACACAGGGTCCTAATCCACATCAGACACCCTGGTGGGAACGTGCGCACCATGCAGAAGGCAGGGCCAGTGGCAGGCATGGGCAGGGCACAAAGACCACAGGGCCACACCCCCTCACACACCAGCACACCCCATGAAGGCACATGCCATGTGCCCCTCCTGTGCACCCTCATGCACAATAACAAGCCAGGTGAATACAGACTCTGCACCACACAACAAACAACCAGGGAGACAGCCACTGCAGGAGTGGCTGCACAGGAACACACAACACACAGCACAGCAGCAGAGGGCCAGGGAAAAACACACACCACCACAACACCACACTCAGGGAACCAAAAATGAGTACAGTCACCAAATGAACACATACAAGGAACAAACACCCAAATGGACACACAGCCTGCATATTCACACATACATACCACAGGCTGACACATACACACCCCAGACACATACACACCCCACATGCCAAAAGCAATGGGGCACAACAAATAGGAAAGCCAAAATGGGCTGCACACAACTGGAAGGCCATGGAGACACACAACAAGCATGTGTACATAACATGCAAGACAAGGAACAGAGAACAACACCCTCAGACCACCAAAGCGCATATGGCTGGTACAGTCAGTGAAGTCAAACCACAGACATCACATCACAGTGCAAGAACACAGGGAGATAGCAAGGCAAACCATGTATAGGCACAAGGATGAAAGGAAGGCCCTGAAGTTAAAGTGTGAACAGCCACACATGTATACAACTACTCCATATGAGTACACCAGCAGCACTACACACAGGGCCCATTGACACACTCCATGACTCCCAAACACCAGTAGGAATCTACACACATACCCCCCTCACACCAGCAGCGCACAGCACCAGTGCCAAACACACTGAAGGCTGCCAATACTTGATAGTCAATACACACACATCAATAACACACCCTGGGGGTAGCCACAAATATCACACACACACAGGGATGCCAGAACAAATGTCTGCACAAAAACAACAGACAAACACATAACCCAACAGAAACACACACAGAACAAGAACAGAAATGACCTGTGCAGCTAAACTGTGGAAAGGCAATGGGAGCACAGACACAACAGGAGTGCACAACCTCATCACTCAGAAACAATGCACAGACAAAATACCACAACACACACAAGAACTGCACCATCACAGAACAACACAGCCACATCAAACAAACAGCAGATGCACAGGCAGAAAAATCACATAGCAAACACAGCTGGACATCAGGGGATGGACACCAGGCAATGACAAGGCAACATACACACTCAGCGCTGCATGCACAACAAGCAGTGAGTGCACAACAAGCATACCAGCCATACACAGACATGAGTGACAGAACAACAACCAACACAACACCAATCAGCACAGCACAAAGACAACAGCACACCCAGGAAGTGAAGCAGTACCACAGCCAACACACATACATCCAACACAACACCAACAGATGCACAAGTCTGGGACACAAAGGTGGAAACAACTTGACCAGAGGACTGGGCAGCACACACAGTTTAACTGCATAGGAGCAACCATGACTGCCAAACAGCACAAGAACATCACATACAACCCATTGGTAAAATGCCCTGATTGACACATTGATCCTGGCCAAAGAACTGCACCACAAAGCACAGTGTCACAAATGAAGTGATGGGGAGGCACACATGCATGTAAACCAAGGGGACAGCTGACACCAAAGTGAAGTGTACTGCATGCCAGTAGGGGACATGGCAGGAGTGTACTGTGGTAAATAATTTAATTACCGGGACTTAATTTGATGCGGAAAATCTATAACAATAGCTCAGTAAAATAAGACGCAGAATCCGTGGTATTAGAGGTTCGGAACGGGCTTTATTCCAGAATCAATTTAAATCGATGAGCTCCATATTCCATCACCACGAAGGTTCAGGAAGTGAAGACCCAACTTTATTGACAGGTAATCATTTTTATACAATAGGCATTACAGTGAAACAGATGGAGGAGGCGTAACAATTGATAGCAAAGATAAGACATACATGCGTAGCAAAAAATGGGTGTAACTGGGTGTAACTAAAGAACGTCATTGGATATGACGTCATAAATGGGTGGTTCCATGAAAGAATTTCGCAATGTCAGCAGAAATACTTGGCAGAGATGCGCACGCAGCAGCATGACGTGTGACTGACGTGTAACTAGGGGGTGAAGGGAACTTGACATTTAGCTCTACATGTGGAGACAGAAGTCTGGGGTTATGTCAACCTAATCCCAAATCATATCTAATATCCTATGTTTAAAGAACTGTGTTATCCAGAAAGAAAGGTCTCTTAGAGTAGAATCTTATTCTATACTGACTATACTGACTGTTAGTGCGTGTACAAGCGTCTAAGTGTCTACACTAGATGCGAGGGCCGAAATCTTTCATATTAACAGGACTATGAATTACTTGCATGAAGACAGAGAAGCCGGGCCTTTTGCTCGGTAGCTGAAAGAATGTTTACTTAAACTACTAGACAGGAATGCATTGGATAGGGAGCGGAGCAAAGCAGATAATCTTGAAGGTGAAATACAGTTTTTGGCAGGCAACAGGCTGGAGTCAGGCACCGTTAGCCGCGCAGGGAGTAGGACAAAGTTCATGGGTACAGATGCGAGCTCGGACTGGAGCTTTCAGAGGCAGAAGGCAGAAAAGACTTGATGGCAGAATCAGGGCCTACTCGTCTGAACTGAAAAATGGGATAAGTGAACCATATAAAGCCGGTGGCCTTTCATACTTAGGGATAGAATATCCAGCCCATTCATGGCGGATCTGAAAGAGGACATGCTGGCGGTGGACGCACATGTGTTTGCGTCTTCATAACTGGAACTGGAGGAAACATACATGTACTTGTGATTTATACATGAAACCGTTGGGGTCCAAGATAGGGGACATAACTGACCAGAAAAATCCATATTTCCACATTCCCTCCTTGTCCCCTACTTGCCCGTCAAGAGATATCAATCTTCATTAATCCATCGATCTGTTCATATAGCATCATTTGTTCTTCTTTCTTCTTCCGTGATGAATGAAATCTTGATGGTGGAATACACGATGTGGCACACAGACCACAGATCGCTGGTCCACATTGTAGGCATAAGCAGCAACTGAATAGTATGAGAAAGCCAATACCTAGGAAGGATAGGACCTTCCATCCAAAGGTAGATAATACACTCCAAAACCAACCGGACCAAGTCCAGGTGCCTGGATTCTGGTGTATCTGGCTTACAATCTTATGAAGGCGAGTTATGGCTTTATATACAGATGGCGAATTTTCTGGTATGAAAATGCAACAGCTTGATCCGATGACCCTACAAGCTCCGCCCCTATCGGCCAGGATGACGTCAAGGACAAGACGATTTTGAAGCACAACAATCCGCATAGCAGACTGCTCTTCTGTTAAATTGCCTAAGGCGGAAATAGTTTCGTTCACTACTGCTTCAAGGGTTCTGGTTAATCTACGTATCAACTTACTATTGGTAACTGTACCTATATAGGGAAAGAGACCTTTATTGAAATCTGTGTATTTTTCCCATGCTGTCTCAGTGTAATCGACTATTGGGAGATCTCTCCGTTCTCTATTGTGTACTAAATGAGTATTTCTATGATAATCAGGAGGAGCTAGAAAAACAGGTGGCAAAAGGAATCCAATGTAGCAGGTACCATCCCAATCTAGAGGCAAACGTATATATGCAGTCTGACCACATACAAAGTAGGAATAGCGAGAAGCTTTAAATGTAGACTTGCCTTGATCACTGAATTCTATTACAGTGGTGCATTTACTGCGGCCCATGTGTATAGAGCCATTCTTTCTTATACATAATTCACCTTTAACTGGAAATACTGACATAGCGGGCAAAATTGGGGCAGCTTCGGATTCGACATTCAGGATCATGAGGTTAAGCGTGAAATTACCTAATCCATATACTTCATTTTCTAGATCAGTTCCTGTTCTTTTGGGAAGTCCCTCCTTGTCAGGGTAGCAGACTTTAAGTAAAACTAAGTGCAGGTTTCCCCATACCCAGTTGTCTGGATAAACTGCGGAATTCGAATCTAGGGAATTAATTAAACTAAACCATGCTCCGCAGGAGCCATTGTGTGTGAACGGATATGGGAAGAGAGGCAGAATTCCTTGATAGTTCTGATAGGGAGGGAGTCGGCCACATATCCAACAATTTGTAGCATTGCTAACCTGATGGGAATGATGTAACATACTAATAAAAGTGTTGTTGCGCAGCGCAAATCTATATGATAACTCATGCGGGGGAAATTCACTAAAAGAATGTTCAGCAGTAACATTATGAACATGTTTAGAAATAGGATAATATGTGTGCAACAATATACTTGCAGTAATTATTAAAAGACTTAGGAAAAACAAAATTAATAACGTCACTGTGCAATGACTACGCAGTGATTTACAGTACGCATGTCGTTTCAACTTGATCCTTCTGTTTCTTTCTCTATACAGGTCTAATTGATACATGTCAGAGACAAATTCGACCGATTCACCTTGGAGAGGACTTAAACAATCAAATTGCCTGACTTGTTAGACCTGAGTTTTAGTCTATATTGTTCTGAGTTATTTTGTTCAACCAAAGGAAGTTTTGAGTCTGTCTTCGAGGTAATACAGGGTTTAGTCTCTATATCGGATGGTAGTCCATGAAATTTCTTGATATGACTTGAATGTATCCAGCCTTTTCGACCTTCGATCTTCACGGCTGTCCTCGTTGTTAACAATACGAGCTGAGGCTATCTCCACCTAGGATCCAGCTGGGACTTCCGATCAAAGTTCCTCACTAGAACTAGATCCCCTGGAATTACGTCATGGGGTTTCACCTCGGTGTTGTCGGGAAAGGCTGCAGCTACCTGTGAACGACAAGATTGTAGTGCAGACATCAAGGAAGCCAAGTAATCTGTCAGCATGTTACAGTCAACATCAGTTATTTTGCGTGGTATAGGCGTCCCCCACATATTTGGTGGTCTACCAAAGACCACTTCATAAGGGGATAGCCCTGTTCGAGAGTGCGCTACCATTCTCATGTAAAAAAGTGCAACGGGTAAGGCTACTACCCAGTCGACACCTTTCTCTCTACATATTTTGGACAATCTAATTTTCAGAGTTTGATTATGTAGTTCCACGAGACCTGCTGCCTCGGGGTGTCGGACACAGTGGAATCTCCACTGATAGCCTAACAAGAGTGAAACGTGTTTCATTAGTTCGGAGGAGAACGGCTGGCCGTTATCTGAGTAGACAGCACGTGGTAAACCGTACCGTGGGAAGAATTCTCGAACTAACTGTTTGGCAGTAGTCGGGGCAGTGTAATCTGAAACCGGGTATGCCTCTGTCCAACGGGAAAGAGCACAAACAACTACAAGAACGTATTTGAATCCTCGACATCGTTCCATCTGGATATAATCCATCTGGAGGACTTCAAAAGGGTGATCAGGAGGCTGAAATCCACCCTGTTCTATGGGAATGCTTTTACCTGGGTTAAACTGACAACAGATCATACAGGTACGGACCTTTTGTTTAGCTGCTGCTCGTAAATGTTTGTTGAACCAAATGTGTTGAATGCTGTCTAGCATAGCTTTTTCTCCTAGGTGCGCTGGACTATGTACAGTGTTAATGATAACTTGGACCATTGAATCAGGAAGGAACCACACAGATTTTTCCTTCGTCATCCATCCTTGATCCGTTTGGGTCCCTCCTAATTCAGTCCATTTCTTTATTTCATCTGGTGTAGCATGTGTCTGTATGTCAATTACATCAAGAGCGGGATCCTTAACTGTCATGCAATGTGTTGGTGTCGGAATTATTGTCTTTGTGATGTCAGACGTGTGGGTTTGAGCAGTCTGTTTAGCTGTTCTGTCAGCTAAATCATTGCCTTGGGAAATGATATCAGTAACTTTCGTATGAGCTTTACATTTCATAATTGATATTGCAGTAGGTAGATGTATTGCATCTAGTAAGGCATGAATAAGGGGTCCGTGCTGGATGTGGGTACCGTGGGAAGTTAAATAACCTCTCTCTCGCCACAGCACACCGAAGTCATGTACAACTCTGAATGCATAACGTGAATCAGTATATATGTTGACTTCCTTATTCGTAGCTTGAATACAGGCTTGTGTCAGAGCGATGAGCTCTGCTGCTTGAGCTGACAAGGTATTAATACGATTTGTTTCAATGACTTCAGTGTCTGTTGTGACTGCATACGCGGCCACTAACTCTCCTGTACTTGTTCTCATACATGAACCATCTACATACAACGTCAGGTCTGGATCTGACAATGGGACATCTGTCAAGTCTTGTCTAGGTTTCGTCGTGATAGTGATAACTTCAATACAATCATGTGCAAGTGGGTCTGTTCCGTTTACTGGTAACAGTGTAGCAGGATTCAATGTACTACAACGTCTGATTTCTATATGTGGCTGAAACAATTTTAACTCGTAACCAGTGAGTCGTGCTATAGTCAAGTGTTGTGTCTGTGTGCGGTTCAAGAGAACCTCTACTGCATGTGGTACTTGTACTGTCAATTGGTGTCCTAACACTATGGCATCGCTTTGTCTAATTGCTAAAGCTGTTGCTGCCACTGATTTCAGGCACGCAGGCAGAGCCTGAGCTACGGGATCTAATGTACTAGAAAAATAAGCACACGGTTTGTGTGATCCTGCTTGTTCCTGTGCGAGTACTGACAAAGCAGTACCTTCGCGTTCTGTAACAAAGAGCGTAAATTGTTTGCTGTAACATGGTGTTGCTAAAACGGGTGCTTGACATAAAGCTTTCTTTAGGCTTTCAAAAGCGTGTGTATGTTCCTGAGTCCAAGGGAGGACAGTCGATGTGGCTGCCTCCTGTGTTGTCAACTGAATGAGTGGTTTTGCTAGAAATGCATACTGAGGGATCCACTGCCTACAATATGAAGTGAGGCCTATAAAAGCCCGCACCTCCTTTTGTGTCTTGGGTATTGGCATGTTAGCAATTAACTGGATGCGATCTGGTGTAAGCTGCCTTCCCTCCTTGGACAGCGAGTGACCAAGGTAAACAACTCGCTGGACACAGAATTGCAGCTTAGAAGGGGACACCTTGTGCCCCTTTTCGGCCAAAAAATGTAAAACCGTCAGTGAGGCTTTTTCACATTCAGGTTCGCTTCTAGCGGTGATCAGCAGATCATCGACATATTGAAGCAGGGCAGTGTTGACCGGCATGTGTATACTGTCAAGTTCTCGTTTCAGTGCTTGGCTATAGATGCTGGGGCTTTCTGTGAATCCTTGAGGTGCGCGTGTGAATTTAAAGCTTCGTCCATTTAAACTAAATCCGAACAAGTATTGGCTTTCCGGATCTATTGGGACGCTGAAAAAGGCATTCTTGAGATCAATTACAGTAAAGAATGTTGCTTCGGAATCAATAGCTGTCAGTAATGAAGAAATGTCTGGAACTACGGGGTATTGTGGTACAATACATTTATTTAATTCGCGCAGATCAATAACCAATCGATATACTGGCGGAGCCTTTGGATCAGTTCGTTTAAGAATCGGAATTATCGGTGAATTACATACATTGGAGTCGGTCTCCACAACCACTCCTTGGCCAATAAGCTCGTCAATGATTTGCAGTAAAGCCACTACAGCATCTGGGGGTAACTTGTATTGTCGCATTCGTGGTAGTACCACTCCTGCCTTTAGTGTGACTCGATATGGTGTAATGTTCATGCAACCAACATCTGTAGGGCCTTGTGCCCATAAATGTGTGGGTAAAGTCTGTAGTCGGGAATCCATGTCTCGGGACACATAGTGCCCTTTGAAATCACGTAAAAACAATCTTACTCCTTCCGGAGAACAACATATTATAGCTCCTAGAGCTTTCAAAGTTCTTATACCTAACAAGTTTTCTGGGCATGATTTAGTAAGCAATAAATCTGTAGTTCGTGTCAAAGGACCAATCGTAAGGGGAAGAGGCTGTGATACTTCGTTAACGATAGGTTTTCCTGAAAACCCAAGGGAAATATTCTGTGAGCCTGAGAGGGGTGCCCCTGGAACTTCACTACGTTTTATGGTTGTTCGGCTTGCCCCTGTATCAAGTAAAAATTTTCTATCTTGGCCTAATAGTTCACTGTGTACATAAGGTCCTTCTTGATCTACAGGGACCTCAATAAGGGGTAAGCCAAGTTCCCTCTCTAGGCTGTTTCATGAGTATCGTTGATAATCAGGATAGTCATACTGTGCGGTCTGGTACATCTGTCGTGTCGTTGTTTGTGTGGCAGCAATAGGCTGCTGTGGTGGAGCTGGCATGGACTGTTGCGGAGCTGGCATGGACTGTGCATGCTGCGGGGCTCCTTGTCGGTTCTGATCCTGTCTAGGTGGCCGTGGTCTTTCTTTAGTATTACCTATGGCGATATTATGTTTTAAAACTGGACAATCGTGTACATAATGACCTGGCTGTTTACAATAGTTGCACGTCCCTTTTACAGGACCTGTTGAAACACTGGACTGTGTCATACCCTTTTTATGACCGTCAGCTGGAACTGTCTGGGAAACTAGCATTTTCATTTTCGTGTCTTTCATGCGTCTTTGTTCATGTTCTTGTTCCTCTCTAATTCTATTGTGATGGTACTGTAGCATCTGTAACATTTGTGACGGAGTGTTACCTTGCCAGGTACTCTCGAATTTCAATACTCTATTCTTAACTTGGGGCAAAGAATTTTCAACTAACTTTGTCACAAACAGATGTGGATAAGATTCGCTACTTGCTTTTATTCCACTATTTATACCAAAACATTTTTCGAATCGGGCATAGAAATCACTAGTGTCTTCATCTTGCTTTTGTTTACAGGCTGATATTGCACCCCAGTCTTCCTTTTTCGTAGTTAATAAACGTGGCAGTACCTGTACTAGTAAACCTGGTAGTGTTTTGGTCTTCTCCCCAAGCCCTGCACCTGGACCTCGGGCTTTTTCCTCGTTTTCTAATGCGGTCCAATCTATCTTTTGGTCTCCCACTTCCCAATCTTTTTCCTTGAGTTTTTCATAAATGCCCGCAGGCATTAATACCTTCAATATCGTCATAATGTCTGGATAGGTATACTCTCCCATGAGCAACATGTCTTTAATTTCACGGTGGAAACCTGCTGGGTCTTTGTCATGACTGGGTACCACCTTCTTCATTTCCAATAGTTCTATTTTAGATATGGGTGTGTATACAAACACACGTTTAAACTGATTGTCATCACCTTTTATCGGGTGCACTTCACGTAAGGGATTCTGTCTATCCATATAGTACGTCTTTCTTTCCTTGATGGGCAGTGAAACATGTTCGGGACATACAAAAAGAAAGTACTGCTTTCTGGATTCTAGTATTTCTCTAATTAACTCAGTACCTGAACCTCTCCATTTATTCGTGAGTAATTTAGTCAATATATCAGGTAATGGACCAGGATCGGAGTGTTGGCCTTTATATAATATAAGGAGTTGTTGAATCATATAGGTACCAGCTAAACGCTGTTCATCTGGAGCGAGGTTCAAAAACGTGTGTGCTAATGTATCATCACTATATTTTCCGGGACTGTCAACCCAATGAACGGCTGACCTGGCTAATTCTTGTTCGTCCATAGAATCGAGTATATGATAACCCCTTCGTTCTCGGAGTAGTTTGTCAGCGGCTTGGAACGAATGTTCGGGGGACCTTATATTTATTATAGGAGTTTGGAATTTTCTGCTATTATCTGGACGTACCGGACGTATCGGATCAGTGAAGCATCTAGTATTATTGCAAGATCTTCCTCTACCTACATAGGCCATGGTTTCTAACTGTCCTGTGGGTAGTTCTAATTCTTCCTCCTCCTCGGTTTGTTCAGGTTCGTCTACTGCTAATCTGTCTTCGTGTATTCGTTCTATTTCTTTGCGGATTTTTCGGCACATAGCTACTATACATGATCGTTTATCGTGTCTCCCCTCTGATATATTCTGACTCCATGTGGTAAGAATTTGCATTTCTTTCGGATTTACCCCTGGTCGGTCTTGATTTCTAATCACACAATTTATGAGGAAACGTAACAGTTCCCCCTGTATTTCCACTTTTTGGTACTCCATGGCTCTGTCAATACTTTCGGAATCTCGTCCTGACTGGACAAAGTGATATATATTTTCTAAGTGCGTAGTCATTCCTGGTAGCTTCCCTAAATATATAGCAGCTCGTCGGATACGTAATGATGCTAGCACCATTTCGTCCCCTTTTCCGGGCACCGGGTCATATCTACAGTCTATTAGAAGTTCCTTGAGCGTGTTGGGAGTTACTAGTTTGGGCGTACGTTGGTGAGCTAATTCTTGAAAGGAAAGTTTATTTACTCTGGGTGGCGTGGAAAAAATGTTTGATGCACCTCCGGTAGCCCCACCTGGGGTGCTGGATATAGCAACTATAGGTGTGGATACAGATGTCGAAGCAGATGTGCTTGCCTGAACTTGTGTCAGAGTTTGCTGTTGCGGAGGTACAGACGGAAGAGGGTCTTGGCGTTGAACCCCCTCTGCAGGCGGTCTATGTGGCGCAGCATTAGTATACTCGGGAGCTGCGTCGTCTAAATAAGAGGAAAGAAAAACATCTTCTGCGGTTCTGGGATGTCCTTTGGGATGTACCTTTATCGGAAACAATGGGGGTGGCAAGTCTTTCGGTATCTCCGGCGTAGCCTTAGGTAATCCTTCGGCCAGGAGAGGATACATACCATTCATAAGGGTATTTCGTTGTCTGTCTACTTGTTCTGATTTTACTCGAATACCTTCTTCAATTAATATATTTTCTCGAACTTTATTTGAATTTTCCTTACTCTTCTCTTCCTGTCTACGTGCTTTTTCTGTACGTCTATACGATTCTTTACGCCATAATTCAATGGCGTCTTTCTGTGATTGTCTAGCTTTCTTTTTCCATAATTCTTCCTCTACTTTCACGATGCAATCTGCATCCCAGGTCCCAGCTGCGGGCCACCTCTGACTTTCTGGTAATTCCTTGGTGTAGTCTACCCATAAATCAAGAAATAATATGGCGTCTAGGCCATGTTTATGATACATAAAGTACCCTGGAGTGTCCCTAGGAGGAATGGGAACAGCTTCTTCGAGTAACCCTTTTCTAGTTTTGATCTGTCTTAATTTCGAAAAGAGCGGCATTTTGAGAACTGATCTGATCTGATACCTAATTTTGAACACGTTTAAATACAACGAAAACACAATAATGAACAGTCATTCACACCACAATATGCAGAACATATTTAAAACATTTAACATTTAATGAACAACAATGATGGCCGTTCACTAAGCATAATACTCGATACTAACTAGATAATTCTGACTTCATATACTAGACATACTTGATATACTGCTAAACAGTACAGATACACTGCTGAAACAGTGCAGACCGGATTTGTGTACCCAAACCCGTCTTGACCGGCACAACCTATGTGCACGTCAGAACGCCTCCCCGACAATGGTACTCACCGGGTAGCTCGGAACGGAAGGCCTCGGAACTGAACTGAACTGGACTCGGACCGGACTGGACTCGACTCGATACTTCGGAGCTTCGGGATTTCGGAACTGGTGGGCCTCTGTATACCTCGGATCTTGCTCTCTCAGCTAGGCTCTGGTCGGGATACTTCGCACTTCTCACCGCCTCGTCTGGGTGTTGATTGCAGCCTCAGTTACCCCCGCTCGGCAGGAGGGAGATACAGGAAATCCTGTGGGTACGCGTTGTTGTCCGTCCAGCTGTGACAGGAGACCGGGCCTGCAACGCACCTCCGGCGCGTGAGATGAGAAAGTGTCCCTGTTCGGGCGCAATTCATGTGGTAAATAATTTAATTACCGGGACTTAATTTGATGCGGAAAATCTATAACAATAGCTCAGTAAAATAAGAGGCAGAATCCGTGGTATTAGAGGTTCGGAACGGGCTTTATTCCAGAATCAATTTAAATCGATGAGCTCCATATTCCATCACCACGAAGGTTCAGGAAGTGAAGACCCAACTTTATTGACAGGTAATCATTTTTATACAATAGGCATTACAGTGAAACAGATGGAGGAGGCGTAACAATTGATAGCAAAGATAAGACATACATGCGTAGCAAAAAATGGGTGTAACTGGGTGTAACTAAAGAACGTCATTGGATATGACGTCATAAATGGGTGGTTCCATGAAAGAATTTCGCAATGTCAGCAGAAATACTTGGCAGAGATGCGCACGCAGCAGCATGACGTGTGACTGACGTGTAACTAGGGGGTGAAGGGAACTTGACATTTAGCTCTACATGTGGAGACAGAAGTCTGGGGTTAAGTCAACCTAATCCCAAATCATATCTAATATCCTATGTTTAAAGAACTGTGTTATCCAGAAAGAAAGGTCTCTTAGAGTAGAATCTTATTCTATACTGACTATACTGACTGTTAGTGCGTGTACAAGCGTCTAAGTGTCTACACTAGATGCGAGGGCCGAAATCTTTCATATTAACAGGACTATGAATTACTTGCATGAAGACAGAGAAGCCGGGCCTTTTGCTCGGTAGCTGAAAGAATGTTTACTTAAACTACTAGACAGGAATGCATTGGATAGGGAGCGGAGCAAAGCAGATAATCTTGAAGGTGAAATACAGTTTTTGGCAGGCAACAGGCTGGAGTCAGGCACCGTTAGCCGCGCAGGGAGTAGGACAAAGTTCATGGGTACAGATGCGAGCTCGGACTGGAGCTTTCAGAGGCAGAAGGCAGAAAAGACTTGATGGCAGAATCAGGGCCTACTCGTCTGAACTGAAAAATGGGATAAGTGAACCATATAAAGCCGGTGGCCTTTCATACTTAGGGATAGAATATCCAGCCCATTCATGGCGGATCTGAAAGAGGACATGCTGGCGGTGGACGCACATGTGTTTGCGTCTTCATAACTGGAACTGGAGGAAACATACATGTACTTGTGATTTATACATGAAACCGTTGGGGTCCAAGATAGGGGACATAACTGACCAGAAAAATCCATATTTCCACAGTACCATACACAAAGAGAGGGAGTGCAGACCCACAATGGGTAGGCATCTGAAGCACAGATAGGGGATGGTATGACAATACACACAAAATGCCATATTGAAGGCAAGAAGGCACCATGTGACAGCAATGCATGAGAAAACATAACCATAATGGCAGTGTGGAACAGCAGGTCTGCACAGTCTCTACAAACAGTAACAAGACACATGGATGTGCAACAAAACACAACACCGACTTGCCAGTCACACCCTCTGTATACTCACAAGTGACAAAAACAACAAGTAGGAGTCATACAGAACTGCAAGGACACACCAACACACTGTAAAGTGCACAACATACAACTCACACATGTGCATACAACCACATTCACAGGGCTGAACAATCAAAACAACAGGCATACAACTCCTGGGTGACACATGTGTGTAGTTGACAATGCAGGGGCATGCACACATCAACACTCCCGACAAACTCACCCTCTTCACACTGCACAGTTCCTGACCATCCAAGAGCACACATGGAAAGTAAGCCATGGGACTAGGATGACTGGCCATCACAAGATGACCACGCACGTACACCACTAGGCACACATAAAGGAAGAATACACATACATGATTACCCTGGCCAGCCTGCCTGCAATACTATGTGCAGAAACCGACTCTGTGCTGGCAGTGCCCCCCAACCTGACATGTGGACAATATAGCCAACATGAACAAATTAAGATAATGACAGCTGCTTTCCATTTTAAATTGACACCATTGCCCCCACAAGTATCTGGGTCAGGAAGGACTGAATACCCTGTCACCCCTGTAAAAAATAGAGTAAGTGAGTTAAAACATTGACTATGTTGAAGTGACACACAGACCGTGTGGCACAGTAAACCATATACACACAGCAAAAGAACTTTATTCAGTAAGGACACTGACAAAATAGACAACAGGAGCAACTGTCTTTATTCACATATTGCACAGATAGGCACCATGAGAAGAGAAGAGCAAGGCACAAAATGCTGAGCATGTCCATGAGAAGCTGCACATGCAAGGGCAAAACAGCAGTGAACAACAAGGCCAGTGGCTAGGGCTAAGTGCAGAGTATGTCCATGAGAAGCTGCTCAGGCAAGGACAAAACAGCAGTGAACAACAAGGCCAGTGGCCAGGGCTAAGTGCAGAGCATGTCAATGAGAAGCTGCACAGGCAAGGGCAAAACAGCAGTGAACAACAAGGCCAGTAGCCAGGGCTAAGTGCAGAGCATGTCCATGAGAAGCTGCACAGGGAATACTTTAACACAGCAAAGAGCAACAAGGCCAGTGGAAAAAAAGAAGTGCAGGGTATGTCCAGGAGAGTCTGCACAGGGAATGTGTGCGACTGTACCTTTCCATGGTCAACAACACAGTCAGTGGGTAACAACATGCAGTACAGGCCCACCTGTGTGAGAGACAGGCGTGTGAGGGTGACTACCACTCAGACTTGGCTGTCAGGCGGACTGGGAGCTGGCTGTGTTTCGGGGACTGTCGGGGCACTTGACTGGGGAAGAGCCGACCAGCTGAGGTAGAGCTATCAGTGGCTTGGCAAGCCAGAGGGCTCCTTGGACCAGGTGGTGTAGTGGCATGTGGAGGCGGAGTCATGCAGACGGGAGACACGGTGTGGCTGGGAAATTGTGGAGGGGTGTCTTTCCACTTCTTGGGGATCCTAAATGGCTTGCCTGACTCTGGATCAATGGGAAGTGGTGTGGACACAAGAGGAACACTCACCACCAAAGCTGCATCAGGTGCAGATGCTGGCACCCCCTCTGGTGATGTGCTGGACCCAGCGGAACGCTTTGCCTGGCTTCGCTTCTGCCCCCCCTTCCCCTGTTTACTAGGTGTCACCCCTACAGTGCCCTCCTTCCCCTGCTTCAATGAATGGGAGTTGAGGTGGTGGGTGAATATGCCTTGGAGGCCTTGCTAGGTGTACCCTTGGCATTCACCACCTCCTTGGAGGGCACATAAACTGTATGCTTCTCTTTGCAAGATGCTTTAGGGACAGGAGAGTCCTTGGATGGGGATGCCTCTGAGGCATGTGTGCCTGAGGTCTGCTGCTTTGCTTTTTGTCCCCTGGTGTCGCCTGACGGGCTTTTCTCTCTGTGCTCTGGGGTGGCTTTGGTCTTCTGTGGGGATGGTGTCTGTGCCCGGGACCGCATGGGTTTCCGCTGCTGTGTGCTTTGTTTGCCGCATTGTGACTTTGATGTATGTGGACCATGGTCACTATCGTCAGACGTGTCCACTGCCTGGGGTGAGGGCAACGGGAACGGAGCTGGACTGTGAGTATGTGCCTGTTGAAGGGCAGACATCACTGTTGAGGACAAAGCCTGGACAGTCTGGTGCAGCCCACCCACGTCTGAATGTATGCCCTCCATGAAAGCAACCACCTGGGCCAATTTTTTGTTGTGGTCAATGAAGGCATTGAGGAGAGCTGTCTGGCCTACACACAGCTGGCGCAAAAGGTCCACAGACTAAGCACTGATGGCAGCAGGGGGGGCAGGGGCAGCAGTGCCAGGGGTGAAGGACACTCTTCCACTCTTACTGAGGCAGACACAGGCAGCAGCAGAGGAAGTGGCTGGGAGGGTGGGCACTGGCCGCTGTGTGGCGGAAGATGATGCAGAGTCCCCGTTCCCTGTGCCCACCAACATGGATGCATCCCCGCTGGCATCAGATGATGTGGTGCTTTGCGTCTCAAGTTGGGGTGCTGGTGACATCTGTGTCACTGGGCTCCTGTGCAGCTGTTGAGCTAGTTTCACCCCCACTGGTGTCCGTCTCCTGTCCCTCCGTGACCACAGGAGATGCTGCATGAGAGAGAGAGATGTAGGGTCAGGTCAGTGGCAGCAACAGAACAAACATATTCAAGCAATGCATACAAAAGATGAGCAAATCTACATGTTGCACACCACCCTGTGCAATCACATAGTGCCAACTCACTATATAGACTCAAACAGTGCATGGAAACTGGAAATTCAGGCATGAACGAGACATGTGATGACCATACAGCACAACACCCTGCTTGTGGCTCTGTTCAACCACACACACAACTAGCTCTGAGCACACCTAGGGACATGATAGGGGCACACTACTTGTTGCCACTGACAGATCTGGATGGAACAGGAGGGGACAACACAGACTACAATATGACAGTCCACAATGGCCATTAGGCCATGCCACCCATCATGTCATACTTTGGGGCCCAAAGACTGGTGCAGATTGTTGTCAGATGTCTAGGCCTCCCCAATCTGGGTGCATGCAATGGACGCATTGATGAAGGCAAACTCAGATCGTGACCACTGCCGTTCCCTCCCATGGGATTCCCAAGACTACCCCAATGCAGAAGAAACCTGAAGAGCACAACTCAGAATGCAATGGGAATGCACAGCATCCAAATCACCTTTGTAAGTACAGGTATGGCAAATGCATGACACCGGCACCCAGCCAAGCAGCCATTTACATGCCACTGCATCACACTACCAACATCACATAGGCCAGCGCTGGCACAGGCTCTGTACACATGCAGCCACTCCCAGTCAAAGTCACCCTCCCCAAATGCTCACCCCTGGCTTGCTGCTGATGCTCCTTCAAACGTGCATCCAGCTCAGTCTGTGTCACCACCAAGATGTACCCCATTAGTGGTGTCATGCTGCGCTGTGCCAAATGCCCAGTGCGAGGAAGCAGCCCCAAGGTAATCTCCGCCATGTTCTTTGCCAGCCAGCTGATGTCGTCCCACCTCTTGTGGCAGTGGGTGCGCCATCGGTTTGAGACCCCCAGAGCTCGCACCTTGGCCGTAATGGCCCTCCTCACGGCCTTATGCTGGTGTACCTTGCGCTGCAAGAATGGGAGACAAGAGGGGAAATGACCAGTGACACAGTGTTATGTACCGACATCTATCAGTATAGCACCAAGATACAAACTCTTCACAAATCCAACGATATGTCTATCAGAGACAGGAGTACATCTCACATGGTATATCTGCATGGGAAAAGCTGATGTAAATGCATGCAGGTGTGAGGGGGAACACAGTCCCTGCACATCTCACACACATGCAGGATGCCAGCACTGAAACACCTATGAAGCCTGCCCACATCTCCAGTCCATTGTTGGGTTGAGCAACACATACATCACATATCAACCTGTGTCTGGGGGTGGACTCACTGTATCCAAGACTGCACATACCCCAATGTCCCTGCCCTGTGAATAGATAACTGTGTCATGGATGTCACATTGAGGGACATGATCTCACAAATCCAAAATCCTCATCACAAGGCCGGTCGTGTGCAATCTACAGTGCTGAGATGGCCCATAGCTGGAGTGCAATGAGAAAAGACTGATGCAATACTCTGTAAGTGAAGTGATGTGTCCTTGCCTTTGTGGGCGGGGACTGTGCTGGCCAGATGGACTCACACTGAGATGGACTACAGGGGCACACACAGCCATTCAGCCAAGCAATCACTGGCCTGACTCCTACATGAACAACCTTCTGCGTCACTGTATGGCTGACAACACAATACAGGTCACTCATACATACATGTGCAGGCAGGGAAACCTGTGGCTTTGGGTACACACACCTGCCCCTGGAGACAGCATGTTAGGCAGTGCATGACACAACCCCACACTCCCAGGCATATACTGCATCATTCCAACTACATGTGTGCCCCCCCTGCCCCTCCCCCTACTGTTGAGGACTTACCACGACATTTGGGGCACCATATTGCCTTGGGTACTGTGTGAGCACTTCGTCCACCAGGACCTCCAGCTCATCGCTCGTGAAGGGACTTGCACGGATCTTTTCTGTCCTTGCCATCACTGTGGACATGAGACAACAGTGGCGGAATCGGGTGGTGAGGGGTCTCTGGCAGCAGTCCTTGGAGGCAGCAGCAGGTGAGGGGTCTCTGGCAGTAGTCCCTGGAGGCAGCAGCAGGTGAGGGGTCTCAGGCAGCAGTCCCTGGAGGCAGCAGCAGGTGAGGGGTCTCTGGCAGCAGTCTCTGGGAGCCGTGGAAATGTGAGGCTCACTCCCACACATATATATAGCCCCCTGGGGTCGTTTCAAAGGTGCCAAGCTGCAGCAATTGGTGGTCCAGGTCTGCCTCTTTCAAATGCATCCAATGACCGCCTCCGCGGTGGTGGTGACGGAGCACGCCTACCGCAATTTTCAAAATTGCATCATACCACCGCAATGAAGGTTCCCATTGGCTCCAGGGCAAGCTCCATGGCAGTGACACACCGCAGGGCCCTGTGTGCGCTACTGCGATTTTGGCAGCGGAGCATGCCCACTGCCATTTGGGCATGTCTCCATGCCTATCACTAGCGCACTTGTGTGAATGGGGGTGCTGGTGATACCGCTGGGGCCAGGCGGTAGCTACCGCAATATGGATGATGGATCATGCCCACCGCCATTTCCCCATGTCTCCATGCCTATCACTAGTACACTTGTGTGAATGGGGGTGCTGGTGACACACCGCTAGTGCCAGGCGGTAGCTACCGTGATATGGATGGTGGAGCATGCCCACCGCCTTTTGGACATGTCTCCATGCCTATCACTAGCGCACTTGTGTGAATGGGGGTGCTGGTAACACACCGCTGTGAGTTTGTAATGTGTGCATTCCCAGAGTTGTGATTTGCATGATTGTGGAGTTGAGGTGTGTGGTGTGTCCATTTGCTACTTACCAACAAGCAATGCATTCCCATAGGTGGCAGCCTCAAAGCGCTGGTTGATGATGGACTGTCGGATGATGACGGAATAATGCACACTGCCTGGGTAGTTGGCGACGACATTGGTGAAGAGTCCCCGGTGGTCCACTATTGCCTGCACATTGATGGAATGCGTGTGTTTCCTGTTGCGATAATTGTGTGCAGTGACAGCAGGGGGTATGAGAAGTACATGTGTGCAGTCAATTGGCCCCAACACGTGCGGGAAGGCAGCTATGGCGTAGAAGCCTTGCTAGGTTTCCAGGTGTTCCTGCGCAGTGTGTGCGAAGTGAAGGTACTGGGGTACCAAGCTGATGATGGCATCCAAGACAGGTGTGAGGAACTTTGATGGGGCTGGCTGTGAGAACTTCTACGACTCTGGCAGATGTTGGTTGGAGGGTCCCAGAGGCCAACATGTGCAGCACAGCCAGCAGCTTTGTCTGCGGAGGGATGTTGGTTCTCCGCTGTGTTGGTACCGTCAGCCTGTGGGCAATGATGGTCAGGATGGGTAGGATGGTTGTCCTTTTAAGCCTGTAGTGGGCAATGACATCCTCTGGTGTTAAGTCTGTGAGGCTGGTGCGTTTTCTGAAGGTCTGCTGTCTTTGTCTGCGCTGCCTCTGTGGTGGTCCAGGGAGGGGCAGGGGAGTCCAGGGGGGGGGGGTTGCGAGCCTGGGTGTGGTGGCTGTGGGTGTGTGGCCCTCTTGGGGCTCCAAGCTGCATGATGAGTAGCTCCATGGCATCTGTTGTTCTTCAGGTGTGGGGCGGTCCTCACGTCAACCATATTAGCATGGCCCGTCCACACCACCCGGTCCCGACCGCCATGGATCCGGCTCTACATGTTTTCCAGGTGCTGTAACTGCTATATCATCAGCAACTCATGGACTGCCGCGGACACCGCCGCAGGTGCACAATAACACAAACACAACATACAACACATGGGCTGACACAGGGTCCTAATCCACATCAGACACCCTGGTGGGAACAGAAACACATCCACAAGGGCAACCACATATCACCCACCTGCCACCAAGTCACCCCTCTGCATCCTGGACACACATCTTCTGTGACCATGCAGCAATCTCCCGGTCACGTCACTGCAGCGGTGAACACAAGAAAATACATGCGCACAATGCAGAAGGCAGGGCCAGTGGCAGGCATGGGCAGGGCACAAAGACCACAGGGCCACACCCCCTCACACACCAGCACACCCCATGAAGGCACATGCCATGTGCCCCTCCTGTGCACCCTCATGCACAACAACAAGCCAGGTGAATACAGACTCTGCACCACACAACAAACAACCAGGGTGACAGCCGCTGCAGGAGTGGCTGCACAGGAACACACAATACACAGCACAGTACCACAGGGCCAGGGAAACACACACACACCACCACAACACCACACTCAGGGAACCAAAAATGAGTACAGTCCCCAAATGAACACATACAAGGAACAAACACCCAAATGGACACACAGCCTCCATATTCACACATACATACCACAGGCTGACACACAGACACATACACACCCCACATGCCAAAAGCAATGGGGCACAACAAATAGGAAAGCCAAACTGGGCTGCACACAACTGGAAGGTCACGGAGACACACAACAAGCATGTGTACATCACATGCAAGACAAGGAACAGAGAACAACACCTTCAGACCATCAAAGCGCACATGGCTGGTACAGTCAGTGAAGTCAAACCACAGACATCACAGTGCAACAACACAGGGAGATAGCAAGGCAAACCATGTATAGGCACAAGGATGATAGGAAGGCCCTGAAGTTAAACTGTGACAGCCACACATGTATACAACTACTCCACATGAGTACACCAG
The DNA here is from genome assembly GCF_964204655.1 of Triturus cristatus. NCBI lineage: Eukaryota > Metazoa > Chordata > Amphibia > Caudata > Salamandridae > Triturus > Triturus cristatus. Next base: position 1,252,175,030 of record NC_140591.1, read on the forward strand.
CAGCACTACACACAAGGCCCATTGACACACTCCATGACTCCCAAACACCAGTAGGAATCTACACACATACCCCCCTCACACCAGCAGCACACAACACCAGTGCCAAACACACTGAAGGCTGCCAATACTTGCCCGTCAATACACACACAAACAATAACACACCCTGGGGGTAGCCACAAATATCACACACACACAGGGATGCCAGAACAAATGTCTGCACAAAAACAGCAGACAAACACATAACCCAACAGAAACACACACAGAACAAGAACAGAAATGACCTGTGCAGCTAAACTGTGGAAAGGCAATGGGAGCACAGACACAACAGGAGTGCACAACATCATCACTCAGAAACAATGCACAGACAAAATACCACAACACACACAAGAACTGCACCATCACAGAACAACACAGCCACATCAAACAAACAGCAGATGCACAGGCAGAAAAATCACATAGCAAACACAGCTGGACATCAGGGGATGGACACCAGGCAATGACAAGGCAACATACACACTCAGCGCTGCATGCACAGCAAGCAGTGTGTGCACAACAAGCATACCATCACCACACAGACATGAGTGACAGAACATCAACCAACACAACACCAATCAGCACAGCACAAAGACAACAGCACACCCAGGAAGTGAAGCAGTACCACAGCCAACACACATACATCCAACACAACACCAACAGATGCACAAGTCTGGGACACAAAGGTGGAAACAACTTGACCAGAGGACTGGGCAGCACACACAATTGAACTGCATAGGAACAACCATGACTGCCAAACAGCACAAGAATATCACATACAACCCATTGGTAAAATGCCCTGATTGACACACTGATCCTGGCCAAAGAACTGCACCACAAAGCACAGTGTCACAAATGAAGTGATGGGGAGGCACACATGCATGTAAACCAAGGGGACAGCTGACACCAAAGTGAAGTGGACTGCATGCCAGTAGGGGACATGGCAGGAGTGTACCATACACAAAGAGAGGGAGTGCAGACCCACAATGGGTAGGCATCTGAAGCACAGATAGGGGATGGTATGACAATACACAAAACATGCCATACTGGAGGCAAGAAGGCACCATGTGACAGCAATGCATGAGAAAACACAACCACAATGGCAGTGTGGAACAGCAGGTCTGCACAGTCTCTACAAACAGTAACAAGACACATGGATGTGCAACAAAACACAACACCGACTTGCCAGTCACACCGTCTGCATACTCACAAGTGACAAAAACAACAAGTAGGAGTCATACAGCAAGGACACACCAACACACTGCACAGTGCACAACATGCAACTCACACATGTGCATACAACCACATTCACAGGGCTGAACAATCAAAACAACAGGCATACAACTCCTGGGTGACACATGTTTGTAGTTGACAATGCAGGGGCATGCACACATCAACACTCCCGACAAACTCACCCCCTTTACACTGCACACTCCCTGACCATCCAAGAGCACACATGAAAAGTAAGCCATGGGACTAGGATGACTGGCCATCACAAGATGACCACGCACGTACACCACTAGGCACACATAAAGGAAGAATACACATACATGATGACCCTGGCCAGCCTGCCTGCAATACTATGTGCAGAAACCCACTCTGTGCTGGCAGTGCCCCCCAACCTGATATGTGGACAATATCGCCAACATGAACAAATTAAGATAATGACAACTGCTTTCCATTTAAAATTGACACCATTACCCCCACAAGTATCTGGGTCAGGAAGGACTGAATACCCTGTCACCCCTGTAAAAAATAGTGTAAGTGAGCCAAATCATTGACTATGTTGAAGTGACACACAAACCGTGTGGCACAGTAAACCATATACCCACAGCAAAAGAACTTTATTCAGTAAGGACACTGACAAAATAGACAACAGGAGCAACTGTCTTTATTCACATATTGCACAGATAGGCACCATGAGAAGAGAAGAGCAAGGCACAACATGCAGAGCATGTCCATGAGAAGCTGCACATGCAAGGGCAACACAGCAGTGAAGAACAAGGCCAGTGGCTAGGGCTTAGTGCAGAGTATGTCCATGAGAAGCTGCTCAGGCAAGGGCAAAACAGCAGTGAACAACAAGGCCAGTGGCCAGGGCTAAGTGCAGAGCATGTCCATGAGAAGCTGCACAGGCAAGGGCAAAACAGCAGTGAAAAGCAAGGCCAGTGGCCAGGGCTAAGTGCAGGGCATGTCAATGAGAAGCTGCACAGGCAAGGGCAAAACAGCAGTGAACAACAAGGCCAGTAGCCAGGGCTAAGTGCAGAGCATGTCCATGAGAAGCTGCACAGGGAATACTTGAACACAGCAAAGAGCAACAAGGCCAGTGGAAAAAACGAAGTGCAGGGTATGTCCAGGAGAGTCTGCACAGGGAATGTGTGCGACTGTACCTTTCCAAGGTCAACAACACAGTCAGTGGGTACATGCAGTACAGACCCACCTGTGTGAGAGACAGGTGTGTGAGGGTGACTACCACTCAGACTTGGCTGTCAGGCGGACTGGGAGCTGGCTGTGTTTCGGGGACTGTCGGGGCACTTAACCGGGGCGAGAGCCGACCAGCTGAGGTAGAGCTATCAGTGGCTTGGCAAGCCGGAGGGCTCCTTGGACGAGGTGGTGTAGTGGCATGTGGAGGCGGAGTCATGCAGACGGGAGACACGGTGTGGCTGGGAAATTGTGGAGGGGTGCCTTTCCACTTCTTGGGGATCCTAAATGGCTTGCCTGACTCTGGATCAATGGGAAGTGGTGTGGACACAAGAGGAACACTCACCACCAAAGCTGCATCAGGTGCAGATGCTGGCACCCCCTCTGGTGATGTGCTGGACCCAGCGGAACGCTTTGCCTGGCTGCGCTTCTGCCCCCCTTCCCCTGTTTACTAGGTGTCACCCCTACAGTGCCGTCCTTCCCCTGATTCTATGAATTGGAGTTGAGGTGGTGGGTGAATATGCCTTGGAGCCCTTGCTAGGTGTACCCTTGGCATTCACCACCTCCTTGGTGGACACATAAACTGTATGCTTTTCTTTGCAAGATGCTTTAGGGACAGGAGAGTCCTTGAATGGGGATGCCTCTGAGGCATGTGTGCCTGAGGTCTGCTGCTTTGCTTTTTGTCCCCTGGTGTCGCCTGATGGGCTTTTCTCTCTGTGCTCTGGGGATGGTGTCTGTGCCCGGGACCGCATGGGTTGCCGCTGCTGTGTGCTTCGTTTGCCGCATTGTGACTTTGATGTATGTGGACCATGGTCACTATCGTCAGATGTGTCCACTACCTGGGGGGAGGGCAAAGGGAACGGAGCTGGACTGTGAGTATGTGCCTGTTGAAGGGCAGACATCACTGTTGAGGACAAAGCCTGGACAGTCTGGTGCAGCCCACCCACGTCTGAATGTATGCCCTCCATGAAAGCAACCACCTGGGACAATTTTTTGTTGTGGTCAATGAAGGCATTGAGGAGAGCTGTCTGGCCTACACACAGCTGGCGCAAAAGGTCCACAGACTCATCACTGATGGCAGCAGGGGGGGCAGGGGCAGCAGTGCCAGGGGTGAAGGACAATCTTCCACTCTTACTGAGGCAGACACGGGCAGCACCAGAGGAAGTGGCTGGGACGGTGAGCACTGGCCGCTGTGTGGTGGAAGATGATGCAGAGTCCCCGTTCCCTGTGTCCACCAACATGGATGCATCCCCGCTGGCATCAGATGATGTGGTGCTTTGCATCTCAGGTTGGGGTGCTGGTGACATCTGTGTCACTGGGCTCCTGTGCAGCGGTTGTGCTAGTTTCACCCCCACTGGTGTCCGTCTCCTGTCCCTCCGTGACCACAGGAGATGCTGCATGAGAGAGAGAGATGTAGGGTCAGGTCAGTGGCAGCAACAGAACAAACATATGCAAGCAATGCATACAAAAGATGAACAAATCTACATGTTGCACACCACCCTGTGCAATCACATAGTGCCAACTCACTATATAGACTCAAACAGTGCGTGGAAACTGGAAATTCAGGCATGAGCGAGACATGTGATGACCATACAGCACAACACCCTGCTTGTGGCTCTGTTCAACCACACACACAACTAGCTCTGAGCACACCTAGGAACATGATGGGGGCACACTACTTGTTGCCACTGACAGATCTGGATGGAACAGGACGGGACAACACAGACACAGACTACAATATGACAGTCCACAATGGCCATTAGGCCATGCCACCAATCATCTCGTACTTTGGGGCCCAAAGACTGGTGCAGATTGTTGTCAGATGTCTAGGCCTCCCCAATCTGGGTGCATGCAATGGACGCATTGATGAAGGCACACTCAGATCGTGACCACTGCCGTTCCCTCCCATGGGATTCTCAAGACTACCCCAATGCAGAAGAAACCTGAAGAGCACAACTCAGAATGCAATGGGAATGCACAGCATTCAAATCACCTTTGTAAGTACAGGTATGGCAAATGCATGACACCGGCACCCAGCCAAGCAGCCACTTACATGCCACTGCATCACACTACCTACATCACATAGGCCAGCGCTGGCACAGGCTCTGTACACATGCAGCCACTCCCAGTCAAAGTCACCCTCCCCAAATGCTCACCTCTGGCTTGCTGCTGATGCTCCTTCAAACGTGCATCCAGCTCAGTCTGTGTCACCGCCAGGATGTGCCCCATTAGTGGTGTCATGCTGCGCTGTGCCAAATGCCCAGTGCGAGGAAGCAGCCCCAAGGTCATTTCCGCCATGTTCTTTGCCAGCCAGCTGATGTCGTCCCACCTCTTGTGGCAGTGGGTGCGCCATCGGTTTGAGACCCCCAGAGCTCGCACCTTGGCCATAATGGCCCTCCACATGGCCTTATGCTGGTGTACCTTGCGCTGCAAGAATGGGAGACAAGAGGGGAAATGACCAGTGACACAGTGTTATGTACCGACATCTATCAGTATAGCACCAAGATACAAACTCATCACAAATCCAACGATATGTCTATCAGAGACAAGAGTACATCTCACATGGTATATCTGCATGGGAAAAGCTGATGTAAATGCATGGAGGTGTAAGGGGGAACACAGTCCCTGCACATCTCACACACATGCAGGATGCCAGCACTGAAACACCTATGTAGCCTGCCCACATCTCCAGTCCATTGTTGGGTTGAGCAACACATACATCACATATCAACCTGTGTCTGGGGGTGGACTCACTGTGTCCAAGACTGCACATCCCCCAATGTCCCTGCCCTGTGAATAGATAACTGTGTCATGGATGTCACATTGAGGGACATGATCTCACAAATCCAAAATCCTCATCACAAGGCCCGTCGTGTGCAATCTACAGTGCTGAGATGGCCCATAGCTGGAGTGCAATGAGAAAAGACTGATGCAATACTCTGTAAGTGAAGTGATGTGTCCTTGCCTTTGTGGGCGGGGACTGTGCTGGCCAGATGGGCTCACACTGAGATGGACTACAGGGGCACACACAGCCATTCAGCCAAGCAATCACTGGCCTGACTCCTACATGAACAACCTTCTGCGTCACTGTATGGCTGACAACACAATACAGGTCACTCATACATACAAGTGCAGGCAGGGAAACCTGTGGCTTTGGGTACACACACCTTCCCCCTGGAGACAGCATGTTAGTCAGTGCATGACACAACCCCACACTCCCAGGCATATACTGCATCAGTCCAACTACATGTGTGCCCCCCCTGCCCTTCCCCCTACTGTTGAGGACTTACCACGACATTTGGGGCACCATATAGCCTTGGGTACTGTGTGAGCACCTCGTCCACCAGGACCTCCAGCTCCTCGCTCGTGAAGGGACTTGCACGGATCTTTTCTGTCCTTGCCATCACTGTGGACATGAGACAACAGTGGCGGAATTGGGTAGTGAGGGGTCTCTGGCAGCAGTCCTTGGAGGCAGCAGCAGGTGAGGGGTCTCTGGCAGTAGTCCCTGGAGGCAGCAGCAGGTGAGGGGTCTCAGGCAGCAGTCCCTGGAGGCAGCAGCAGGTGAGGGGTCTCTGGCAGCAGACTCTGGGAGCCGTGGAAATGTGAGGCTCACTCCCAAACATATATAGCCCCCTGGGGTCGTTTCAAAGGTGCCAAGCTGCAGCAATTGGTGGTCCAGGCCTGCCTCTTTCAAATGCATCCAATGACCGCCTCCACAGTGGCAGAGCACGCCTACCGCAATCTTCAAAATTGCATCATGCCACCACAATCAAGGTTCCCATTAGCTCTAAGGCAAGCTCCATGGCGGTGACACACTGCAGCAGCCCGTTGTGTGCTACCACGATGGTGCATCTTTCAAATGCATCCAATGACCGCCTCCGCGGTGGCGGTGACGGTGACGGAGCACGCCTACCGCAATTTTCACAATTGCATCATGCCACCGCAAACAAGGTTCCCATTGGCTCCAGGGCAAGCTCCATGGCGGTGACACACCGCAGGGCCCTGTGTGCGCTGCTGCGATTTTGGCAGCGGAGCATGCCCACTGCCATTTGGGCATGTCTCCATGCCTATCACTAGCGCACTTGTGTGAATGGGGGTGCTGGTGATACCGCTGGGGCCAGGCAGTAGCTACCGCAATATGGATGATGGAGCATGCCCACTGCCATTTCCCCATGTCTCCATGCCTATCACTAGTACACTTGTGTGAATGGGGGTGCTGGTGACACACCGCTAGTGACAGGCGGTAGCTACAGTGATATGGATGGTGGAGCATGCCCACTGCCTTTTGGACATGTCTCCATGCCTATCACTAGCGCACTTGTGTGAATGGGGGTGCTGGTGACACACCGCTGGGGCTATGCAGTAGCTACCGCGATATGGGTGCCATATATTGACACGAGGCACCGCGATTCAGGTGGCGTACCATGCCCACCGCCCTTTGGGCATGTCTCCATGCCTATCACTAGCGCACTTGTGTGAATGGGGGTGCTGGTGACACACCGCTGGGGCCAGGCGGTAGCTATCGCGATATGGGTACCATACATTGACACGAGGCACCGCGATTCAGGCGGCGGACAATGCTAACAACCATTTCCCCATGTCTCCATGCCTATCACTACCACACTTGTGTAAATTGGGGTGCTGGTGACACACCGCTGGGGCCAGGCGGTAGCTACAGCGATATGGATGGCGGAGCATGCCCACTGCCATTTCCCCATGTCTCCATGCCTATCACTAGCACACTTGTGTAAATGGGGGTGCTGGTGACAACGCTGGTGCCAGGCGGTAGCTACCGCAATATGAGTACCATACAATGGCAATGGCCATCTGGCAAACATCTACAGTGCACAGTGCCCACATGGTCAATGGCACATCATTGTGCACACGATGGCAATGTTCCATTTACTATTATCAGAAAAGATCCCTTTGGGTTCCTTAAATAGCATACCATACAAATCAACCGCAGCCAACTTACATCCAATTAAAAAGTATTCACCAGCACCAAATAGGAACCAAGAGCATAATATCAAAAATATATCACGTGTCTTTCATTAATAACCAAATGTCATCAAGTATAAAAACTGTGCCATATATATTAAAAACATTACATAACCATAGTACAGGGAGAACCTAAAAAGAGAGGACGATAAACACCTGTTATATATCAAATACACTATACAGTACATGAAGTTGAATAATGTTATTCACAAGTTAAAATGTTGTTCCCATTCCATTCATTCAATTTGAACCAGATATTATTTTGACAAATTTTAATTAATCTTATTCTGTTCTGTTACAGCCAGGTGTTGTTCAACTATTTCCTAAAAGAGCGACGCGTTTTGGTATCCAATTATTCACCACATTCTAGCAACTGTTTCTGACACATCTCCCAAATTTTTTATCTAAAAAACAATAACATACAAAATATATTTAAAACATTTTGACCTCATATATGGTTTTATAGACATTCCGTATAATTCATGTTGCTTATAAAACTTCGTACACAAATTATCAAAGAAACAACTTTCTTTTTTTTTTAAAACATAGAAAATGTTGACTATATTATGGTCTTTGTTTCACAAATGGTGCTGTTCATACTATTTCATACCACATTACACCCAACCGATTCATAACCTCATACATACATTCACCATACAAATTTCTACAAAAGGGAATTACCCACCAGATGTTTGTAAAGACGGAGGACAGTTTATCTCTCCTTTCATAAAAGAAAATTTTTCTTTGTTGGAGAAACCCAAATCTTGCTGTTCGAAGTGGGGGTACAAAGTATCCTCCCTAAACTGCATAATAGGAAGCCATAAGGTATTTAGATATTCATAATTGGCTCACTGTGTTTACCTCTTATTTTTCATTCATTTAAAAGAATATCAATGTAAATACCCGGAAAAATATTTTTCCCTTTATTAAAGGTCATACCTCAGCGCTTCTGATGTATACTTGCCGTATACCGTCCGCTGGTTTTCCACCAGTAGGCAATCCGCCCGATTGCCTACCAGGCGGAAAAGCACAGGAATATGGTGGCGGTGCCTTGCAGGCACTGACATCCATATTATCATTGTGGCGGAGATTGGCCTTTCGGAGACTCTGCCATGGAAAGGCATGCGGTTTTGTCTTTGGGGGGCTGTTGCGGGCCCCAAGGGTGTTTGGGGGTGCACATGGGGGGTACCTATGCTTAGAGGAGAAGGAGAGCGTGTCCTGAACCTCTAGCACAGATTGAAGTCTTCAAAGGATGCCTCTAGAGCAAAAGAAAAAAAATGGTGTTTGCCATGATCTTGTGGACCCCGATGGGTTCAGAGACTCACAGTGAGGCTCCAAGGTCTGGGAATTCGGGTTCATGGCCTGGAAACCCCACAGCGAGAGCTCCCAAACCCTTGTTAGGTCCTCTGTCAGGTTTGCAAACCTGGGATCAGGTTTGGAAACTGAGCATGAGCTCCAATTAGGGCACAGACGTTTTGTTTATATATATATATATATATATATTTTTTTTTAGCAGAGTTTTATATAGCGCAAACTTGACCCGAATCCAATCAGGTATCAGAGCACTTTACATAGCACCAGTTACATTACATGAGGACACACATTCATTTTATTTTTTTATTTTTGTTAGGCACGGGGAGATTAAGTGATTTGCCCAGAATCACAGGGGGCCCGATTCACAGAACTAACTTAAGACAAAATCCTAAACTTACTACCATTTTGGTATTGACAGAAGGCACTTACTCATTTTGGTATTCACAGAAGGCACTTACTCATTTCGGTATTCACAGAAGTTAGGAGTCCTAACTTTAGGACTCCTAAATGCCTTCTGTGAATACCGAAAGTCTTAAAATTAGGATTTTTCTCAGTTTAGTAGTAGTATAGTTAGGACTCCTAACTTTAGGACTCCTAAATGCCTTCTGTGAATACCGAAAGTCTTAAAATTAGGATTTTTCTCAATTTAGTAGTCCTAAATTTAGGACTCCTAACTTTAGGACTCCTAAATGCCTTCTGTGAATACCGAAAGTCTTAAAATTAGGATTTTTCTCAGTTTAGTTGTAGTATAGTTAGGACTCCTAACTTTAGGACTCCTAAATGCCTTCTGTGAATACCGAAAGTCTTAAAATTAGGATTTTTCTCAATTTAGTAGTCCTAAATTTAGACTTAGGACTACTAAATTGAGAAAAATCCTAATTTTAAGACTTTCGGTATTCACAGAAGGCATTTAGGAGTCCTAAAGTTAGGAGTCCTAACTATACTACTACTAAACTGAGAAAAATCCTAATTTTAAGACTTTCGGTATTCACAGAAGGCATTTAGGAGTCCTAAAGTTAGGACTCCTAACTTCTGTGAATACCGAAATGAGTAAGTGCCTTCTGTGAATACCAAAATGAGTAAGTGCCTTCTGTGAATACCAAAATGGTAGTAAGTTTAGGATTTTGTCTTAAGTTAGTTCTGTGAATCGGGCCCTACATGTTTAGCGTCGTTACCGAGACTCGAACCCAGTTCCCCTAGGTCCGAGGTCGAGCACCCTAACCGTTAGGCTAAAACATTACAATAAAACAGAAACAAATGTCATACAGAAAAATAATTCCTCTAATATGTCCCATATGGTCACATAACAGTTACAGGGTAGTAAGATGGAAATTTAACAGACTTACAAAAATTTCCCCCATTTCCAGGGCAGAAAGCAGATAGTAGCTATAGTTATTTTTAATAATAGTTTACCTCACCACATATTGCAGGTCTACAAAGCATATAGACCCCTTCATTACTATTTCAAAATGTATACAGCTATAAATCAATTCGGCCCTCAACCTTGCTTGCTTTCAGGAGCTAGGCTAGCCCAGTGGAGCCTGTAATATTCACCAAATGGTCCCCGTATATCTGTGGATCTGTTAGCACTCGGTGACTATGTATTGTATACTTCTGTATTATGTTTAAAACAAACTGACTCACAAACCTAATTTGTCACTTTCAGTGGAGGCACCTTGAACCACCATATTGCCACCTGTCTCTTTCGCAAAAATAGCAACAATGCTGTAAGTTGGTATATGGGTTTAGGCACATCCGCCATATAACCCAATAGCATGACAATGGCTCTATTGGCAAATTATAATACAACATATTTAGTAATCTCCAAACCAATGGACTTCCAGTAGGCCGTAATCCCTGGGCACTCTCATACCAAATGCATCAATCCTGCATGTGGCCTCCTGTATCTAGGGCAGTGATGGTCCATCTCATTACTCATTCTCTATAGTTTCTCAAGTGTTATATAGAATAGATTCTATGTAAAAAATTGTAATGGATTATACAATATTTTTAATTAGAAGAAATGAGTGCAGTCTGTGCATAACAATAATAACATTTAGCCTCTGACCACTGTTGTCCTATCTCATCAGTCCACTTTGTCATTGCCAGCACCAGTATGTCAGTCCTATGTGTAATTAACCACTTATACAGTTTTGTTAGTTATTTCCCCATTTCTTCTAGTCTAATGGTTCCAGTGACGGGTTCTAAGGCTGGGGGCTCCTCAGGGAAAAAGGGATAGACTGTTTTTGCAGCATTATGTAACTGGAAATGAACAAAAATGTCTAGTAAGCTACTCTGTGCCAGCTTTTTAAAATGTGACTAATTATCATAGGGGGTGATTTTAATAGACCTTTGAACCATACTCCAGAACCCCAGATTTGACAAGGGACGAGGAGGCATAATGGGGTATCCCAGAATTAATTGGTCCAACCCAAAAACAGTTATTGTACATGGGGCAGCAGCTGGAGTCAGGGGGAACAGTTCAGACTTCTCCCAAATAATGGGAAGTCCCAAAGTTGCCCCAAACTGCACCAGCTCCAGTTCAAGTAGCAATAGGGATACATTTTTGCTGGTCTCTTCCTTTCACAAAAATAAGTCCTTGTCTGCACTTGTCTTCTCTAATGGAACAGGCCAGGGACTCTATTGCTAGCGCAAATGCTAGGGAAAATAGTGGGTTTCCCTGTCTGCTGCCTCTGCTAATTGCAAAAGACCTTGAGACAATCCATGAAGCATAGCTGTGGCAATAAGGTTTGAATACAATAGTTTAATAATCCTCAAGAAGAGATTTCCCATACCCATTCTGCCCAGGACATAAAACAAATAGTCCCAACCATAATAATTTATAAGCTGTTTTTTTTGCCATGTATGAAGCCTGCATGTTCTAATATGACCAGACCCCTCACCAGGGGCATAAGTCTATTCACCACAATGTGCACCAGTATTTTAATACTGATATTCAATAAAGACAGGGGTCTGTACGACTACGTTATTAGGGGTCTTTCTGAGGTTTTAATAAGGGGGTCATGATTGCCTCTCGGCACGGCACGCACATTTGTAAGGGTTAGCCAGCCTATGCCCCCCAAAAATATTTTTTAAATGAAAATAAGAGACCATCTTCCATTTGGTTACATAATTTAGGAATACTATTATTAACTCCATCAACTGAATTTGTTTGTTAATGAGTGTGTGTTGCATGGAAGCTGGGAAATGGAACCACAAATTCCGGATCTTTGCTTAAAGATATTTCCATTTTGGGAAATAACATGAAAAGTTACTTTGTTCAGATACAGTTACAAGGGTAGAAGATGCACTTCTAAATCCCATTATTGGCATTATAGAGTCCCCAGCATTCATGTAAGGAAATATGCGCTATTCATTCAGGGCCAGGGAGCCAGAGCAGTTGGTGCCAGCATCTGTCCACATTACCTATGAAAGTAAATCCTCTGTAAAATTAGAAACAGGTGACTGTTAATCTTGATTTGCTCCTGCAGATATTTTAATTGTTTTACTACCAAAGGTAGCCATCTTTTGGTATAAGTGGGCAATTAAAGTTTGAATTTTTCAGAAGGGGTTTTTTGCACATATGGTTCAATTTGTTACCGACCCTAAATTAAGTCATGTTCTTAGACTGTCACTGTGGAAAGTAGTGTTGACTTAAAACAGACACAGTGTCTTTTTCCAAGTGCGCATTTTTTCGAAATTATTTATTTCGGTTTGCTCCAGATTACCAATGGATCTGGCTGAGATACATTTTGGATTAGTTATTGTTTTGAGCATTGGATAATAAAGTATAGAGTCAAAAAGTAACCTTCCACAAATGTCATTATTTTTTCTCGTTAACACTGTAGCTGGTTTTCCTCAAAGGAAAATGGGATGCGTTTAAAAGGAAAAAAATGAAGAGTTTTCTTTTCATTTTTGAAGGGCAGGCAGTGGTCCGTGGGACTTGCTTACCACCAATTTGAAATGGGTGGTAACTGCGATTGCAAAACAATAGTACATCTCCCTGCAACTTGATATTCTAAAGGGACACCTTTTGCACGCCCCTTCCTAGTAGCGACTCGCAAACCCTATTTTGCGAAGGTTACCATCCCTAAAACCCTTTTTAGCAGTCGCAAATGGCCCGATTTTCAATTGGTGACTGCTAAAAACGGTCATACATCTGGCCCTATATCTAGTAGTTGCAAATCCTCACACTTAAGAGCTGCATATTACATTACAAACCCTTAGAGGCTATATTTTAATTCATATGTGTACGTTCACAAATTTAAACGTTACTGGGTACTTAATGTGGCAGTTTGCCTTCAGGACAAAACAAAATTAGGGGCTGATTACGATGGCCCACAGGTTACGATGGCGATCGTTACGCCATCATAATGAGAAATACCCACCGCCATATTAGGATGGCGGTGGGTACCGCGGCAGACACAAGGTCGGTCTGCCGCTTTTCTGACAGTGGCAATCGTCACGATTGCCTGCTGGGTGGAGCTGGGCCACTGATATGGTGGCGGTGCCTAGCAGGCACCGCCCACCATATTAGGATGTGAGTGAGTATAGGCCTTTCTATGGCGGCGATGCCGCCATGGAAAGGCTGGTGGGGATTAGCTTTGGGGGCCAGTTGAGGGCTCCCTCAGGGGTGGGGGGGTGCACTGGGGGGTATCATAGTTCCCTGCACCAAGTGGCAAGCACCGCGTGGTGCCTGCCACGTGGTGCAGGTAAATGCTGTGCATGCTCTTTTTCCATTGCGGACGGTGCTGCAGCCAGCAGCACCATCCGCAATGGTAAATGGCCAGGATGCCCCCACCAGTATGGCGGGTGCATCCTAATTGGGCTGGTGGGACCGTCGCACGTCTGGCGGGCAGTCCCATCACTGTTATGATGGCGGGCGGACTGATGTTCGCCCGCCATAATAATGAGCCCCTAAGTTCTCATTCCAGTCTTGCACAGTGTTGAACTAGTGACAGAAGGGTGAGTTGGGGGTGCGAGATTCATCTATTTTCCTTTTGCTTAATTATGTAAAATTTCAGCAAAATTACATGAAATTAAGTAAAATGCAAATCTGACATTTAGCACTATATTTCAACTGTCCCTCATTCCATTGTGGATGTGAGGATGCATTTCTTGTAAAAAACATAGAGCAAAAACACAGGTGACAAGAGCAACAGTAACTCGTGCTCTGTGCATTTTTGTTGTTACTGTAGTCCTGCAATAGGATTTTTATTTGAACAATCTTGCAATTGTAGGACATAATGGTGGAATTTTGAAAATTTCACTGAAAGAGTAACAGGAAATGCGAGAAATGATGTGACATTATGCCAGCAGAAGAAAATTTCGCTCGAGCAACCTGTGATGTCACTCTAAAAATACTCGCTAGAAATTCAAAAGTAAAACATAAATGAGGTGTCTTGAAGTTTTGAAATGTTGCTAAGCCAAATACATAATGTATGTTGTCTCATGCCTAGATTGAAGTACAATTTGATGAAGTTTATGAAGTTTGGATTTAGATGACTTTTGGAATGGAAAGATAACATTGCTTAGTTTCAACTCTCCTGTGTTGTAATGGTATTACTGTCCAGCTGCTTGCGTTAAGCTCTCAGAACAGAATAAACAGAGCTTTGAGTTGTGCTGTTTGAAAAAGGAAATCCGATAAATTGTATATTACAGATAGAATGCAGAAATAATGCGAAATAGAGTTGGTTGTGTATTGCCCTATACAGACAGACATTTTCAAAAGTGATTTCCAACCTGGCAAGCAACAGGGTTGGTTTCGCTAATTTGTTCGCTCATAAAATGAGAAACCGATTTAGTGTGTTGTCTATTTTCGGCAATATACGGTTTCAAACAAACACCTGAACTTTATGGGCACCCCTTGCATTATATGTCGTGCTTTTTAAAAGTCTAACTATGATTAGAGTGTACTATTGGTTTCTGGCTGTGTCTGTGTGATTGAAAATAACTTGGGAAATGACACCAATTGAGTAACAAGCTGAATATGTGTTAACAGATACATCTACGTGCAGATTCTTTACACTTCAGTGCATGGATGCTTGCTATGTAAGGGGGTGTAATGCAAATAGCAGAGTTGATCAACGTCGTGCGCAAAATCAAAAATGCCTCTGGAGAAGAAGTTGAAGAAATCCGATGGAATCCAAGGGTGGGTTATGGAAGTGAAGAGCCTGCAAGCAGAGGGAACAGAGTCTATGCTACTCAGGAGTGACCAGGTGGCACGGAGACACAATACCCACCGATCGGGAGGTTCAGGTGAGTTGATGGTGACCTTGCCGCTGCAGCTGTGATGACAAGGCACAGCTGAGGAAGACCAGGAGCTAGGAATGAGCTGTCCCATGTCGGTGACTAGGTAGTCGGTGTCCGGCAAGAGCACCAACAAGCCTTGGTAGCCACAACTGACATGGAGAAGAAGAAGGAGCAACGTTGGGACCAGCCAGGTCCAAGTGACTCACCGACATCAGGAGAGTCAGAGCAGGCCCCAAGCAAGCAGGCGAGCCCACTGCAGCAGTAGAAGACCCTCAGGAGGACCTAAAGGCTGAAGGCACAGGAGTTGCAAGAGGACCGTGATGCCCACATGTCTGTTAAAGATCCTAGACAAAGCACAGATATAGACGATGAAGAAGACTTGCACAACAGTCAGACCAGGAGCATCAGAGGTCTTCCTTGGTGCATTCCCGGTTCTGGGAAAAGTCCAGTGATGTCCAAGGGTCCAGATGGTCAAAGAGTGACGTGGTTTCAGACTTGAGTCTTGTCCCACGATAAATCTAAGGAACCACCCACAGGTAAGCCCTTAAGTACCCTAGGGAAAGGGTTGTAACAAATCAGGGGTCCCTCCCAGAGGAGGGGCTGGACAGAGAGGAGGATACTCCCATGTCCTTTGTCCAGTTTCATGCCAGAGCAGGAGCCAAGGGCTCCCTGAACTGGCTCAAACTGGGGTATGCAAGGAGGTCACTAAATGTGCCCTTCAAAGAGGTCTGGTGGAGCTGGCAAGCACCCACACCCCAGCCCAATACACTAAGTCATGTCTGGGAGGAGGTCACACCTACCTGTGACAGGAAACCTATTGTTCTACCTTCCCCTGCTTGAGCTTGGATCAGCAGCAGGAGGGCAGAATTATGTCTTTGGTCGGCAGCAGCACTGGTTTGCTGTCAGACCCTGAAAGGCTGTTACCAAGAGTACGAGAGAAACATACTTCCAACACTGGAATATGTGTTGAGGTATGATTCCAACATGTTTGATACCAAATATCACTGGGTTAGGTGCAGCCACTCTATAGTTAGAGAACTCATAATGGCTGATGTCCACTACATGTGTTAAAATGGCTCACCACACTTACAAAGCCTTGAAAATTGACTTTGGGGTTTTAAGGGGTATCCTGCTCATGCATTGGCACCCACACACTTATAACCAAGCACCCTGCCCTCAGGACTGAAGAGCCTGCCATAGGGGTGACTTTCAGGTTTTAAGTGCAGTGACCTCAGATATAAGAGAACGTATATCTATTGTGAGAGGTGCAAGCACCAACTCACACAGGCTGCAATAGCAGACCTGTAGACACAGTTTAAGTGGACTTCCATGGGTGGTACAAAACATGCTGCAGCCCATCAGGGACCCCTGGTATACCTATGCCCTCTGTGCCTTAGTACCATATATTATGAACTTATAAGGGTACACCAGTAGCCAATTGTGGATGTAGAAAAGTACTTACCATGGTCAATTTAGGGAGAAAGCACTGTGACTGGGGTCCTGATTAGCAGGATCCCAGTCAGACTAGGTCAAAAACATACTGACACCAAGGAAAAAGTGGGGGTAAACATTAAAGCAGATTCTACTTTCCTACAGAGATCTACTGCAATTTCTCATTCCTGAAAACTGTAGCAGCAGTACACTTCTTTGCAACAGGCACTACACAGTGGACAATACAATTGGTGCACTGCATTTCTCAGTCAACTTCCGCAACCTACTCTGCTAAGTGATGGATGCTTTGCAGAGAGTGAGTGGACAGCATGTTATGTTATGCTAGCATTTGTAAAGCGCCTGGCTACTCCAATTCGGCGTGTCCCCGTACTAGATTTCAATCAATAGAACTGGCAACAGGCTTCCCTTAGTTGTTAGTAGGCACCCCCCTACCTAAATTGCCCAGTTTTCAAGTGCTTCAGAAAAAGAGCCTCCGAAGGCTCTAATCTGAGTGGGGGTGGCAAACTATTCCATTGTCTAGCTGCTAGGAATCTAAAGGAGCTGCCTTCAAAACTCATTCTACTAGATTTTTGGGATGCTGGATAGGCCTATTCCAGCTGATCTCAGACAGCGGTTAGAGAGATAGGGCTGAATCAGAGGACGGAGATGGCCAAGGCCTTTCCTATGGAGGATCCTATTGATGAAGTACATAGATTTGAAAAAATTCCTTTCCTCAATGGGAAGCCAATGGAGTTTGGTCAAGGCTCAGCTCGTTGGGGCACGTCTAGGTATGTTCAGCAACAGGCGACATGCTGCCTTTTGTATCCTCAGGAGCATTAGAAGGCACTTCTTAGAGGCCCCTAGATAGAGAATGTTGCAGTAATCTAGCCGTGCTGTTACAAGAGCCTGGACTGCAGTTTCTTGCAGAGTCTGGGTGAAGCCCCAGGATCTTCTGGAGCATTTTCAGGGTGCCAAAACACATAGCTAAAAGAGTTGAGATTTGATCTCCAAAAGATAGAGCAGGGTCGAACCATACTCCTAGATTTTTCACTTTAGGTTTGGGAGTCGGCAAAGGGCCTAACCCATTTGGCCACCACGATGTGGACCAGATGGACAGTTGTTTCCCTACCACCAGAATCTCGGTTTTGGTCGCATTGAGCCACAGACAGCTATTTTTTTATCCAATTGGACAGATCTACTAGACTGTGTTTAAAATCATCCGCTGCTTGGTTGTTCTCCTGAGCAAGCGTGATGATCAATTGGGTGTCATCAGTGTAGGATACTGTTTGAATGTCATGACTCTCAATAAGTTCGATGTGCAACAAGGAGAGAGCAAGGGAATTGCAGGGGTGCGTCCTTGTCCCCGATTCAATTTTAAGCTAAACAATGTGGACAAACCCACTGAAAAGTATATATGACATCACTATTGTGGGTAAACTGTCTCTAGGACCCATTAGGGTTTCTTAAAAGACCCCTCACACCTCAACCTAGTTGGTGTCATGCTTCATCATTGGGGTCTCAACCGGGTGGCCGAATGCCCCCCAGTTGTGCTATGACGCTTGATTACATCGGAGCAGGTGTTGTGTGTAATGTGATAAGTGTGGGTTAAAAAATGCCTTTGAGAATCCTTGTCAGATAAGTTTATTAATGACGGCCCAGGGATTGTTTAAAAACAAGTGTGGCAACCAATGAAGGGAATTGCTCTTATCTGTCAAGTAGAGGTCAACATGTTTCAGTCCAACTAAAACAAAATGGTGGGGCTTTCTCGAGGACCGGGTGAGTGATTGTGATTGGCAAAAAATCACGCCACGTGAGTATGGTATCCAACACACGCAAAGGTGTGTGGTGCTATGCGTAGGTGTCGGTATACTTACGGACACTGATTAAAAACACTATAGGCAGTAGTACGGGGCTCGGGAGGGATCTCATCTGCAACCGGGACTACGGGAGAACGCCACAGGTTCATTGCGGGTCCGCATCTTGACGAAAGTGTGACTACAGATGAGATCCCTCCCGAGCCCCGTACTTCTGCCTAGCACTACACCATAGTGTTTTTAATCAGTGTCGCAACACAACCGGGGGGCATTCGGCCACCTGGTTGGGACCCCAATGATGAAGCATGACACCAACTAGTCCCAGAGACAGTTTACCCACAATAGTGAGGTTATATATACATTTCAGTGGGTTCGTCCACATTGTTTAGCTTAATTCTCAATAAGTTCGGCCAAAGGTTGCATATAAAGATTAAAAAGGGTTGGAATCAGGGCAGAGCCCTGAGGGACTCCCTGCTGCAGCGTCCGAACCTTGGATGTATACGGCTGTTGGCTGACCTGAAATGTGTGTCAAAAGAGAAAATCCAATAGCCAGCACAACACGGTGCCTCCCACCACTACGTTTTCTAGCCTATCAAGCAGCAGTCCATGAGAGACCATATCAAAAGCTGCACTTACGTCAAGCATAGCAAGTGCAGCTGTTTTACCTCCATCAGCCGCTTGGCAGAGAGATTCTCATGCAGATAGGAGGGCAAATTCTGTACTAAAAAGTGGGCTGAAACCAGATTGTGTATCGTGTAGAAGAGCTTTTTCTTAAACAAAATTCATCATCTGTTGATTGACGAATTTTCCTGTAATCATCGTAAAGAAAGGCAACAGGGATATTGGTCTTAAGTACTCAGGTACAAGAGGGCTCTAAGGTTTTTTTTATGTTTTATTTTATTTACAGAGTTTTATATAGCGCAAACTTGACCCGAAGGTATTGGGTATCAGAGCGCTTTACATAGCACCAGTTGCGTTACATGAGGGCACATTCATTTTTGTTAGGCAGGGGGAGATTAAGTGATTTGCCCAGCATCACAGGATGTTCAGCGTCATTGCCGAGACTCGAACGCGGTTCCCCAGATTCGAGGTCGACCGACCTAGCCGTTAGGGCAACTCCTCTCCCCAAGGTCGATTTCTTTAGGAGTGGAATTACCACAGCATGCTTCCATTCCTGGGGGACCTGCCTGGAGAGAAAGGATAAATTGAGCACATCAGTGAGTACACATACAATGGCTTCTCAGCCTCGCTTAAGTATAGCCAGAGACACTGGGTAGTGAGGCGATCTGAAAGTAATTTTGACATTAAGCTGTGGGTCTCAGCCACTGATATTGCTTTAAGATTTTTAAAAGTACCTGGAGAAGCCATAACTGTCCAGGCGGAAGCAGCAAAATGGAAATTCCTAACACTCTCAGGGAAGGAGTAGGTTTTGTCTATCTTATCAAGGAAGGAAAGTGCGATCTGATCGCAGAGGGCAAAGGTGGAAGGGATTGACGCCACCACCCATTCCGTGGAAGTCAAAGATTTAATTATCTGAAAAAGTTTCTTCAGGGCATTTTTTGACAGCTCGATTTTATGAGCATTGAACAGCACACGTGCCTGCCTTATAGCCTTATGAGAGTCTCCTTGGGAGGCCATATACGTAATTTTGTGGTGTTCTTTGTAGTCTTTGCGCCATATGCGTTCCAACCGCTTACAACATTTATTTTTTTACAGCAATGCTGCCGTATACCATGCAGCCAGTGGCTTGGAGCGCATGCTGGTGCTGGTTTTTCTGGGAGCCAGATCATCTAGGGCCTGATTAATCCACTTCAATAGTTGTCTGTTTGCAATCTGGGCACAAGAGTTGAGTACAGGTGTTTCCTGCTTGTACAGCATGTACAGTTCTCCTTGGACACCCAACCAATACCAGTTGATCAAACATCTATGATGTAACAGGATTTCCTGACATCCTAGGGTCAACTGACTGCACTGATGCACACCTGGTAGCCTTATGTAGACAAACCCAAGTGTGATGCAACTGAAAAATGAAGCTCACTAATAATTGTGAAAGGTCTGTGTGATGTGGACCTGTGCATAATGAACTGCTGTGTTAGGTGCTTTGAATTAGGTGCTTTGAACCAAACCACAATGCCATGGCCCCACGGAGAAGCAAAAATAGTCATACTGTGCTGACACATCACCCAGATTACTATGCGTTATGATTGTTGTAATCCACACCAACATATGTCAGCAATACCATTACAGAGTTGTAGGGTTCTATGCCACATACATCGATTATTGTGAAAATGTATAACAAAGTACATTCTTATGGAAGTTGGTGGTTGGGTAAATATGGCACACACAGAACCAGTGTCAATAATAACACTAATTAGATCAATACAATTAATACATTAATAGAAACAAAAGGTTGAGTGCTCCAGGGTGAAGGAAAGCCACCAAGTGTTCTTCAAGGAGGACAAGTTCCATAGAGAGAAAGTTAATCACCGAGCAGCCCATCACAAAAACGTCTCACTCTTGTGTAAAACATCTTTTCATCTTCTTTATTCATGAACCGCAGTAATCATATATTTTGATGTAAGGTTCACCACAAGGCAGCCAATATATGTTTTGTCATTGGATAGTTATAGTCCAACTGACTTCCTCAGGGCTAGAAAAAGTAACAAGCATAAAAACATTACGATCCAACTAATATTTCAAAGTAAAAAAAAAAACCTCCACCAAATTTCCAGGAGAACTAAAATCTCTACAAAAGTAACTGTGGTGAATCCATACTTATAGTAAAAACAGCATATCCAATGTAAATAGTAAATGAGAAAGAATTCCCAAGTGTGTTACATCAAGGATAGTATTTCCTATTGTGACATACCATGCTGGTGACACCCACAAAACAGGCCTTAAGTGAAAAAGTAATCTGAAGAATGAAAGATGTAATTTTTAATTGAACTGAAATAGTTCTGGCAGAAAAATGGGACGTAGCCAAAATAACAGCTCGAATAGTAATATGGATGATATTACTATTCGAGTCACTAACATCTAGTTTAGATAGCAACACGTTCCTTATGCACTGAAAGATAGCAACAAAAACTTGTAGTGAGTAATTCCTCTCACTGTACTCAACATAATTATACACTGACTAAACCCTAACCAGAGTAAATAGAATCATATGGCAATGGAAGTGTTCGCAAGAAGTATGATTGACAAGTCCCAGATTACCAAGTGAAACCAGCGCAAAACTCAAAGCTCACCTTACATATTCAAAATAACCTATTATTCCATAAATGTAGTTGATATGATAAGCATGAAAGAACGGAGAAATAAAATGTTTGGCCTTATAAATTGGCACCATATTGGAGTGGGTTGAGTACCAAACCTACGAAAGAGGGCTAGTCTAAATCCTCAAGAGGTTATCTTGAAAGTTCACATTCCATGGTGACCTAGACCAGTTTGGAAATACAAATGTTCATACAAATCACTCAAAAAAATGAGAATAAAAAGAACAAATCACTATCAATAGCATTAATATGATAAATCAGTACCGTGTTAAATAAAAAGTGTGTTTTTTTATGACCCCAGTTATTCTTGAATGCAATACACAGGATGCTAATTGATTTCATGATTTTATATGGTCTTCCATCAGAATTTTCTGGTAGTGAGGTGATCCTACTGACAGAGCGTGGGTGCATGTACTTACTACTATTATCTAAAGTACATATTTTACTTGTTCATTGTAGAATGTATTTATTTTTGATCAAGAGCAGCAGATTTAGAAGGCTAGTGTGTGTATTGGTTATGTAGCTAAGTTCTTTCTCTTTTGCTGTATGGACTTTTTTAATGACTTAATTTACCTCATAACAGGAGTAACCTAAGATGGCTGCCCTTTTCAACCAACACTGACTATATTGCCATAATTGTGAAATCCTCTTTTTATTTTCATGCTAACAGTAGCATTTGATGCCAGATGATCATAATATAGTATATCCTATCCTGGGTCTGACTGTCCATATAAAATTTACAACATAGGTAATGATCCATCTTTTGTTGACTTTCGCTATTGATAGTGACTGTTATGAACGCTTATATTCTAGGAATGGTATTTTTCACAGTGTTATTGTTAAGTACATTTACATCTTAGTACTGGTATAATTGACCAGGGAATGCAGCTTTCCAAGATAGCTGTCATACTAATTGAGAATTAGATATTAACTCTTTCCAATATTCGTTTTTTTATTTAGCAGGGCACTGATCTATAACGTTCATGTTCTTTGATAGTGATTTGTTTTGTGATTCTCGTTGTTTTGAGTGATTAGTATGAACACTTGTATTCCTGAACTGGTCTAGGTGACTTAGGGATGTGAACTTTTAATATGGCTTCTTGGGGACATAGACTACTCCTCTTTCGTAAGTTTGATATCTAAGCCGCTCTAATATGGTGCTGATTCTCAATGCCACAAAAGTTAATTGGAGTTACATAGCTGCGGACTAAAGTTCCTACTCAGTAAGTTTTGCTTTTGCTGTTGTTTATGATTTGACTCCATATTTTTGGTCAAGTGGAAAGAATATTCACCCGCTGGTAGGGTTAGTGTATTTGTAGTCACTTGCAGAGCATGGAGGATTTCCTTGGCTGATGTTATATATTTGATTAGTTATAGGCATGTTTACTCATCTGAGCTTAATGCAATACATTTTGCTATTCAGTCACTATAATTGATTCCTACTTATTTACTTCTGTTATGAGTGCTACCTTTTATATCAAATTACCTGCCCAATCTTATATTAGGGCTGACATGTATTATTTTCAACGCCATAGATGGAATAATACTTTCCTGTTCAATGTTACTTACGCATTGCAGATCACTTTACACTATAAGTATACCAAATAGTTTCTGAAGATAATACTATCAGTTTTGGATGTTTTAAAATGTTTTATATCCCTTTCCTTCCTGCTTACAATGTCAAATACATTTATGGACTCATCAATTATTTTGAATATGTAAGGTGAGCTTTGAGTTTTGCGATTGTTTCACATGGTGATGAGGGGCATGTTGGCTAGGTTTTTTGTTCACACTTGCATTATCATATGATTCTATTTGGCCTGACATGGGGTTAGCCAGTTTATGATTATGTTGATTACAGTGAGCGGAATTTCTCACTGCAAGTTTTTGCTATTATCTTTCAGTACATAAGGAACGTATTCCTATCTAAACTAGATGTTAGTAACTTGAATAGCAATAGTAATGTCAGGTGATATCTTTTATTCTTTAGATTTCTTTCTCACATATTGCTTGGTTTGTGGGTGCCAACAGTTTTGATATGTCACATTAGCAAACACTATGGGGTTGATCGTTAGGAAGGGCACCAAATCTGATTCCGGCTTGCCGAATCCAATTCGGAACCCTTGTTTCTGACCAAATCGTACCCAGTTCTGAACAACCGATTACAATGCCTGGAAACTGCAAGGGCTGTCTGAATCAGTTCCGAAAGGCATTCGGACAGGTCGAGCCTTTCTGAGCCGAATCGTACAGCTCAATGGACTCGGTTTCCTAGTGAGCAGTTACGATGACTGATTCAGACAGCCGTTCTGATTCGGTTTGCCCGAAATGAAACAACTGTCAGAATCTGTCTTTGGGAGCCCGTAGCAGGCCCCCCTTCACCCGGGGACCTCCGAATCGGGGGTACTCATGGGTCCCAACTCCCCAACTATGCCCAGTGTGGCAGGCACTATGGGGTTCCAGCCACAGGGTGCACAATTTTCTCCAGCCACCCCTTTCTTCAATGGGAGCCTATGTTCTCCTTCAGAACACAAGCTCCCTTTAAAGTCAATGGGAGTCTGACTGAATCATATCCAGAAGCATCCGGATGCATCCAAATCACTCTGTCAGACTCCCCGAATCCGAGTCGCCCGGAAAGCATTTTGGAACCGATTCGGTCAAAATGCTTTCGTAATCGGCCCCTATATGTGCTGTAACACACTTAGGAATTTTATCTCATTTTCCATTACTATTGGTTCCCCTGTTTTTTCTGTAAGTATGGATTTACCACTCAGTTATTTTAAAAATGAAGATCTTTCAGCTCCTCTCTCAATGTATGGAAATATCCCTGCACTACTTTTATGGTCAAAAATAATTTGGTGGATGTTCTCCATATAAACTGAAATATTGGTTAGATTGTAATGATTTTGTTGGTTACTTTTTCTGGACTTGAGGAAGTCATTTGTAATATAATTATCCAGTGACGAAACACGTGCTGGCTAGCTTACGGCGAAAGTTACCTCACAGGATATGACGACTGTGGTTTAGGAATCAAATACACGAGAAGGCGTTTTACATAAAACTGGGACTGTTTTGTGAGGGAGTACTTGGGGATGAACTTTCTCAACAAATTACATTCGTCACTCTTCACAATAATGATGATGCTCAGCCAAGGCAACTTTGTAACAACCATGTGCACTTCAATTGCATTTGCCCGCACTTGAGAACTTCTTTCATGTCTTCCACTCTGTGTTGAGGGGGTTCAAAATGTTAAATTCCCACCTCTTCCAGTAGAAGTGAAGTAGAGAACTACCTCCAGATGCCATACATTAGTTCTTGTTTTTGGAAATTCACAAACGTACCTAGCATTTCCAGCTTTGGATCCTGATTTTAATATTGTGAACATCATGCAGATATCTTGATATGGTATTGATTTTGTCCATTATATCCTTGCACATG
Organism: Triturus cristatus; assembly: GCF_964204655.1. NCBI lineage: Eukaryota > Metazoa > Chordata > Amphibia > Caudata > Salamandridae > Triturus > Triturus cristatus. The sequence continues at coordinate 1,252,200,000 of NC_140591.1, forward strand.
CATGTTCTTCTCTGAATTTTGTGGCATCTTCAGCATGAGATGACACATTTGATGGTCATGGTTTCTACCACCTCTTTGGCCAGGACTTCCCGTTCACAATCAATAAACATGTACTTCATTCCCCTGCTCTGGTCCATGATTTCATAATGGAAGAGCTTGGCAGGTTTTTCCTTGTGATGACTGAGTATCAGAGGATGGCAGTGGATTCTATTTGTCTTGTTTCAGGTGCCTTTTCCACACAAAATAAGTGCCTGCACATTTCCATACCAGAAGCAGTTATTGGTGTAATTTGGGGTTGCCCTGCAGTCCTTCTGTGAGTTGCTTGGCTGTTTCTGTTCTCTTGGGATTCATTTTCTCACTCAAGAAACTTCCTATGCCTGAAATGAGTACTTCTTGATGTTTTTGTGCATGACCTATTTATTCGGGTGCAGTATTTACCACATTCAGTAAATAGCCATCATTCGGTATTTTACGCAAGCAGCAAGCACGGGGTCTGCGATAGAGTTAAAAACTCACAAACAATGTTATTTACCAAATGTGTTATTAGCCAAACCCTATGGAATCAGCATTTGCCCACGGTGCAAGTTTGGAAATTTTTACTATCAAAGGGGCATATTATCAAGCATGGAGTTAAAATGATCGCCGCTTTAGTGGCAGAAAGCTGCCGATAAAGCGGCGATAATGGGCTTGATAATATGCACTTGAGAAGTCTAATAGAAGCCCATATTGTCACCAAAACATGGGCTTCTATTGGAATCCCTAAGGGCATATTAACAAGCCCATTATCGCCACTTTAGCGGCAGTTTTCTGCCGGTAAAGCGGCGATAATTTTAACTCTGTTTCTTGATAATATGCCCCAAAGTCTTTATCAAGACTTGAGTGCAAGTGAAGCCTTTGACTCATCAGAGTAGAAGAGTATTAACTCCAAAGCTGTGAAATTTTCTCCTGTTTGTGAAACGCAGCACCGTGTATTTTCTCTCATTGTTGCACTCGCCGGTTTTTAGTACATCTTTCTGGGCCTAATTGTTCCCTTTTATTTAAATTCGCTCAAAGCCACAATTCTGCACTTCTTTGCAACTTGTTTGTCACCGCTCACCCCTTTTATTTTCAAGCATTCCTCAAATATTCATTCTCAATCTGGACATTACCCTTTACATATCTTTGATAGATATAATTTCGATTAACACCCAACCAAAGTATCTCTGAAACTGCTCTGGGATTACCCTTCTCTATTATCGATCACAGTGTCTTTTATAAACAAAAACCAAATACATGTTAAACAGCTTTGCTGAACATCCGCTTAGCTTAAACACGATAAAGACCAACAATATTCCCTTTCTCTGATATTTAATGATAGTTGTGAGCCATAAGGCAGCAATTTTATACAATAAGCATGTATAATTTCCTAGAGAAAAATACAGCCTTGAGGTGCTTGTAAACGAAATTCCAGTGCACGAGCTTCATAGCTACATCAAATAAATGAAAAACAGATTCACAGTGCAGCAGAAATTGTGCAGGAGAGCTCTGCATAGACATTATATTACTAGGGCGATCTTTTTATATTAGTATGGGTTAGCAGAGTCCTAAGTAATGTTTATCCTTAAAGGTTGTGGTTCCCCTGTATGCAGTTCAATGATCATGTGTTGTCCCATATTTCGGAGCATTTAAAGTATATTTTGCATGAGGAGATACATGGGACCAAGCCAAATAAATGACATCATTGTCAGTCAATTTTGTAATGAAAGGAGGCAATTAGTCCCTGTCTGCTCAACATTTGCACCGACTGACTGGTACAAAATATTTATTTAGCACTGGGATTAAATGTCGTTGTAAAACTGCCCAGTACTAGTGCAAATTGACGCAGAACCCGTACTACGGGGCAGATTGACAATAACTGGCGCATCCATGCATATCAGCAGGGATGCGCCAGTTATTGTGCGTCACGGCTCTGCCACCATGGATGCGCCGCATTTACAATGCGGAGCACCATGGGGCAAAAACGGACAGATGCGTGACGCATCTGTGCCGTATAAGCAGTGCATTGCTGGAGTTGCGTCGCAAGCGCGACACAGTTCCAGCAAGGCTCTGGGGTGCCCTATCTTCACAATGCTGCGTCAATCCTTGCGCCTGCTTCAAGCAGGCGCAGGGTTTTGACGCAGCATGGGCTTAAAAGTGACTGAGTGAAATCTTGTAGATTTCACTCAGCCACTTTTAGGAGGCGTTCCTGTGACGGACCGCCCGCCCCCCCTGCACAGGAACGCCTACTTCTGGTGCAGGGCTTTACAACGTGACGCATCTCCCAGATGCGTCACGTTGTTAATACCACGCATCATGGCACTGGTTTTACGCCGCCGCTGCATCACAAAAGTGACGCAACGGCGGCGTATAAGAGGCGCAAGGGGCTTGTAAATCTGCCCCTAAGTTGACTGGATCTAACGTAAAATCACCTGAACCATTGTAAAATTGACGCTCAATAGTGTTTTTTATGTGATTTGGCGCCCTCTGCCCGTCACCTACACAAACCCCGCAGCAGTAAAATGCAAATTTCAAAGAACTAGATAGGAAGAGCGTTCAGGGCACGAGTTTGTTATAAGACCTGAACTGTCATTTATCATTTTTTCTCCTGCCTTCAGACAGACATAATTTTAAAAAAAATTCTCAGGAAAATCTTTGCTCTAGCCAACATGTCTCGGGATTAAAAGGTGAACAAGCGAAGCAGTCATCATTAAGGACAAACATAGGTGGCTAATCCACGGAGAGTGATGGCCCGAAGATGAAATGTAAACGTGAGAAAAGGTGGCGAAATCCTGAAGGAGAGAATGAAGAGGAAACCAGCCCCACGTCATATCCGGCACACTCAGAGCCTGTCAAAAGAGTCCGTATTTTGTTAGACTCTGGAAAAAACCTATTCCACTGCCACACGCCTAGGTGCAAAAATAAAAATACACGGGTCAGGCTAATTGCGGGGCTACGCTCAGGCAAAACAGAAGACGGGAGCATTTTGACGCTGGAGAGAAACCTTCCAGATGTGTCGTTAGACCGAAGTTTCATTTTTTTGCTAATTAGCACCGGAGGGGATAAGCAGCAAAAACAGAGAGAAGCCTGCTGGCAATATTAATTATTCACAACAGGAAGGGACAGAGCAGCTGTAGAAGCTGTCAGAAAAGGATGCGCCCTATTAAAACAATAACGACAGGAACGATATAAGTAGCAGGGATTCCCTCAGATATTTTTGCATTTACCTCGAGAACACCAGACATGACAGGAGGTGAAAACCGAACGAGAGCTCAGTGTGCTGCTGGATTTGTACTCCTTTCACTTTCAATTAGCACTAGGAGGTTAACGTGGCGCAGGCCCCGAGCAGCCAGCCCACAGCCAAGACTAGGGGGCATATTTACAAGACCCTATCGCCTTTCAGTGACGTTGTGATGGCGATAGGGGCTTCACTTTATTAAGGCAGCGTTAAGACACTCAATGTGACTTAAGGCTGACTTGTAAATAAGGCACCCTTTCACGTTGTATTTAGCATGAAAGGGGAGGGCAATGGTTGTTGCTGCCCCCTATTTAGAAGGGTGGCCTCAATAGGAGGCAGCGCCAAAATTAGGACCAGGGAAAACATGGCGGTATATGTACAAGAATTGCAGCTAAATAATGCTAACGTCAGCTTGCGGCAATTGTTTTACTGCAGCGTACAGTTGAAAAAAATCGTCATGTAACCGACGTATGTACAATACGTCGCTATATGGCCATTGTTTTTCACCACGGCAGGAACTGTCGACGTTAAGACCAGTGTTCATAAAAAATCTTGCCGCTAGTGTGAAAAAAGTGACAGCCGGCCAGTTAGCAGTTAGAAAATGCACGTTGGGGTGCCTGTGTTGTGGGAAGAATGTGTATGTGCAATAAAGTCCCCCTTCATGCACATGTACAATCTTCAACTCAACTCAGACACACTTGCACAGTGGTGCATGTGTGCCCGCATTCATTGGTGGTGGCCTGCTAACTTTTGCCCTAGACCTGGGTGGTTCACGGGGCTGCATCATATTGTTGTCAATGAGATGCAGCCCTGTGTTGCCAATTTGGCTGAGCATGGTATTGAGCCAAGGAGGCCAATGCCACACTCTGCCACCTCTGCAGTCAATGTGCCCCTTTGTCTGTTCATGAGATGCAGCTCTGTGTTCCAAAAGTGACAAAGCATGTTGTGAGTCTTTGTGGCATAAACACATGCATCGCCACTCCATTGTAAATATGCACCCTTGTGTCTAAAAGGTGCATATTCCATATTGCCAAAAATCAGCATATTGGATGGCAAATGTGATGTTCAACTATGAGTGGAATGGATATGCAGCCAAAAGTATAGCGTAAGGACTCTGCATATCAGGAATGTGTCCCATATACACTACAATATGTTTGGCCTGTGTGCCAAGCTCACCGAACCATACAGTCCCTGTCAAGGTGCATGTCAAGTGACGAATGACACTGAGCAAGATTTACAATGTTGCACCAATGCATGTCATCTTGCTACATATCACCTACACCAGATACATCAAAATGCACTCATCCACATCAAAGTATCTTCATGTGTTATACAGTTACCAGTGTTGTATAGTTATCACAGTCCTGGTGTGAGATGGCCATGAGACATTGATATGCTTGGAAACCAGTCCTTAGGTAAAGTCAACAGTGGCAGTGAACAAATGCATAGGCAGTCATGTCTGTAAACATCCTTACACAAACAAAGGCATCCAATCACCTTGAGCAGAACTGCATGTATCATCCATGTGTCCATCTGAGGGGCATATTTACAAGCCCCCATCACCACGTCAATGTCATTTGATGTGATGTTGGGGTGGTGATAGGGGCTTAGCACCACTTACAAGCCAGTGTAAACCGCTGCATTTAATCAAGGCCCACTTACACACTTCACGTGGCATGAAAGGTGAGGGAAATGGGTGTTGTGTTTGGTTTCCCCGCTGCAACAGCCATAGAAAAACATGCTGCCCTATAGTCACAAGGGTGAAGTCAATAGGAGGCTAGTAATACATTTTGGGAACAAAAAACATGGTTTCTTACATGCAAATATATAGAACATCTTCATTTGCCAACGTGTTTGCAGTTTCCATGTGTACTGCATTGTGCAGCACACATGGAAACTGAGAGGTGTAACACAGAGGGCTGTAACCTCTGCCCTTCCCGCCTTCTTAGATAACATTTCTAACCTATGGATCACACATGATAACTTTTTTCTGTTGGGAGACTTTAACTTCTGGGCAGAAGAAAGCCTGTTGGCAATATACAAGGAACTGCGCAGTACCTTCGAAACAATCGGTCTTAAACAACAGGTCTCCAGCCCCACACACCTAGGGGGCCACTCCCTGGACCTTATATTCTCCCCTGAAAATCTCACTTCGGTAGTGGATATAACTCCTCTCTGCTGGACAGACCATTCACTGATCACTTTTCACCTGCAACTGGCTAAAAGTTGTTCTCTCGCCAAGCCAGTAGCAAATTCAGTATAAGGTAGAGCATGGAATAAGCTCCCCAAAAGCAAATCTAAACCCTTTATCAATAACCTATATTTCTCACCAACAGACTTGACAGAGGCCAACTATAATAGATTCGAAAGGGAAATCATAAAGTCTAGATTAAATCATACCCCTGACCACCATAAAGAATCAAAAAAAGATCTCAGCCCCTGGTACAACCTCATGTTGAAAAACGTCAAACTTAAATGCAGGCAACTGGAAAGGAAATGGAGGCGTCACTATCTTGAGAGAGATAAGGTGATCTTAAGAAATGCACTGGGTGAATATAAAAACAAACTAAGGAAGGTGAGGGCAAATTATTTCTATGAGCAGATCACCACAGCCCCCAACAAAGCGAGTAAAACCTTTGAAATCCTTAAAGAATTAACCGAGCCATCCCGCTTCAAGCAAGTGATCAAACCTTCACAGATATTATGTGACAATCTGTCAGAATATTTCGACAGTAAAATCACAACTATCCTGGAAGGGATTAACAAATCGCCAACAGTCAAGCACCCTAGTGCACACTCCCATAGCCCCGTTCAATTGAAATTGTATTCAGTTCCACCCTCCTCAGATCTTTTTCCTGTTGAGTTGCCATCTGTGTCGCTCACTAGTTTGGATCCTATCTCCAGCGATACTTTTAAAACCCTCCATACAGCTAATAAATCGGGATCCCCGCTGGACCCTATGCCCCCAAAGCAGTCGCTATTATGGGAAGAAGAGTTTGCAGGTCCCCTCCTACAACTCTGCAATCATTCTCTTGAAACCCAGATGGTACCCGACTGCTGGAAGAAAGCCGTAGTCAAGCCACTGTTAAAAAAAGCTCTCTCAGATTCCGCTGATCTGTCTAATTTTATACCTATTTCCCTTCTACCTTTCTCTATAAAATTCATGGAAAGCTACATAAGTTCAATATTGTCATAACACCTAGAAGACACTGCATGGCTTGAGGAAGAGCAGTTTGGATTCCGTCCTTGCCATGGGACCGAAACCGCCCTTATCCGTGCTGCCAATGAACTACAGCGGACTACCGACAATGGACCATCGGTTGTCCTTGTCCTCCTAGATTTATCGGCCGCGTTTGACACGGTCGATCATCACATTCTCATGTCCAGGCTTTCGGCAGCGGGTGTAGGAGGACCAAAGTTAAACTGGCTAAAGTCATACTTGTCCAACCGCAATCAAGCCGTATCTCTTCCCCCGTTTCTTTCCAAATTCAGAAAAACAACACATGGTGTCGCCCAGGGATCCTCCCTTAACCCTATCTTGTTTAATGTCAACATTAAGCCCCTGATTTCACTCATAAAAACCAACAATATCAAATTAATCAATTACGCAGAAGACACTCAATTGATTCTGTCATTAAATAACAAACAGGAGGACACCATTGGAAATTTCCATGCATGCATTCTCGACATCCTTGACTGGATGAATTCCAACTCACTAAAAATGAAAGAAAATAAAACGGAACTCGTATGCTGTAACAAAATTCCGGTGTCCTTACCACCGAATTTCTGGCCGCTACCCATGGAAAAGCCTTTTGGCAATCCGGTGGCAGTGTGAAACCTGGGTGTGATTATCGACCAAGGATTATCTTTGGAAAATCACGTGAATAGAATTACCAAGACCTGTTTTGTTCTGATTTGGGCTCACAATAAGCTATACCCTCTGCTCGATCTACCAGCCAGGTAATTGATCTCCAGAGGGGTAATACTAAGTAGCCTGGACTACTGCAACGCCCTGTTGCTAGGAGCACCTAGTTACCTTTTAAAAAAATTGCAACTTATCCAGACAATCACTGCTAAACTGACACTAAACAGAACCCAATACTCATTGGCCACAGATGCCCTGACGGAGCTTCATTGGCTACCTAACAAGCAGAGAATAGCCTTTAAATCTCTATCTACTGGTCACAAGGCACTACAAAACAAAGGGCCAATACCTTTTCAAAACAAACGAAAAAGTACACCTCTGGCAGAAACCTCTGTTCCACTACGGTCAACTATGTCCAGGAGTTCAAGTACAAAAAAGTCAGACAAGGAGGACGTACCTACACGGTTAACGCGGCCTGGTCATGGAATAGACTTCCATCCTTCCTAAGATCTCAATCTGATCTACAAAAATTCAGGAAAGCATTGAAGACCTGGTTATTTCCCCACTAGTGGTCACTGCTCAGTTTTTCATCTGCTGCATCTTACCCAATGGCTTAGCGCCATGTTTGTATGTTTGTTTTTGTCACTAGTCCATGTCAAAATGCCACATCACTTTGCAAATGATAATCAACAACAGATGTGACATGTGCAGTGGAACAAAAGTATCATCATGTACAACAGTCTACAATTGAAATTGTCAGCAGCATATCTGGCACCCTTGCACAAGCATGTCAGGGTGCATAGATGTTTGTGATGCTGCGTGATGGGCTCTATGACAGGGCAATGACATCATCAAGATCATGGATTATTTGCTTGTACATAGCTAGGGTGTTGTGAATCATATGAGGAGCTGCAACATCACGTCAGGAAGGGCAATGCTGTCCTCCAGCATCACATGATGCTGATGTGCATAACTCCTGACTTGATGCAGCATCATCACACCAGAGGTGATGTTCAGGTGATGCACATCCAGACTGTGTACAACAACATACAGGGCCTGTGGCTTGACTTGAATCTGTCAACAAATACAATCCAAAGGTAGGGGCGACACACTCATCAGTGAAGTGTGTGTGTATGAATGCATCAACATCTCCTTCTGTGATCAAGGGTCTTACAGCTGTGGAAAATGTAAGGAAAGTACAATTCATGTAATTGACATCACATTTTACAAGAGTCACATACGTCATTGATGTCTTCACGATACAATTTAATTCACTGTAATAGTCAGGTGTGGTGCCACATTAAATAGATTTTGGAATCTTCTTAGCCTGTCTTACCCACAACGCATGTCAATTTCAACCTGGTGGCCTAACAGACATCCCTGCCATGATCTGATTGATGTAACATACTACAGCTTGTTCCACAGCTCTATGATTGGAGAATTTGCTCTCAAACCTCAATAGATGTGACGTTTGTAGGTTTGTAGGTCAAATCTGTTGTTCCACTATGCACAGGTGTGTCACGGCCTTTGACAAGTTGGTGACCCACATTGTGTATCTCACTGAGCTTGACAGCCAGTTGATCATGTGAAGTGTACCAATATCAAAGCATGTAGGGGTGGCACAGTATATCATGACAGGCATGTATTTTTGCCATATTCACCTTCTGATGTGATACAAAGTTGGTCATGTATTTACCACATTGCCTGCCGACAATGAGGTTTCCCTCATGGCCCACGCAATCCTGCCACCGGTGCTTCCACAGTCCTGTCCACTCCAAACATATTGAACATTTTCTCCCGGATGTGCTCCCACTTCATTTTCCGGACTTTCACATTGAATCATGGTAGGATATGTCCCCCAGCCTCTACCAGCTTGGGCAGGTAAAGTTTAACAAGCCAGAGGAAACCCCCAAAGTCCCCTCCGACATCCTACACTCCCTACCGTGACCCAACATCTTCAAACACACAGTTGACCCCTGGTAAACAAAAAAATACTCACAAATAACCACTAATAACTATGGAAAATTACAAAGATACCCCTGAGACGTAAACCTGACGAAACAATCAGACAGTCGCAAAAAACACGTATGGACAGATACACAGGACTCAACATGGACAGTATGGACAGTACACTACACACAGAACTCTCTCAAAAACACCAACACCAGCAGACACCTTCCAACATCGCCACAACTCACAAAAGACACTAACAGTGTGGTTGAAATAGAAAGTGAAAGTGTACAGTACTCCTCCATGGAACAGGATGCAGACTGACATAATTTTCTGGCAGCTTGCAGCCCGTTTTCATGGTTTGTGACGAAATTGCACACGTCTAGGGGTAAGCGGGAAAATTCATGGGTATACATGTATTTTGCAAAAAGTTTTTGTGCCAGATATGAAAAATATTACCACAAACATGGATTTGCATTGATTTTTTTACTGCATATTGATACTTGATCAGTATATGTGCCATTTTATCTGATTTGTCTGGACTAACAACACAATATATATTTGTGATGTTATCTGTGTGTTGTACTTTAGTGTAATCTATCTGTGCTGTACGGGTATGAGAGGTCCTGAGCTATCAGGAGGCACTAGTTACTTACACTGATGTCTGTTCATGACTGGTCATGTGTGAACATAAACACATGCCACAGTGTCACACATTAGGGTTACCAATGGTGGTATGTGTCACTACATGTGAGCTCTTACATCACACATTGCTGTGATGTCTGTGCCAGTTAGATGGTCTTGCTACACAAATGTACTTGATCAACAGGCAGTTACTACTTGTCTATGATATTTGCAATGCAGCATGCATTCACATTTGTGTATATGAATAGCTGGAGGCACAGAGGGGCACATTGATGACAGTCTGTGCTAAGGCACTCATGACTTCATTTTCAAAAGATATGTCTATGCATTTCATGCTGTGCTATGCATCACATGGTCTATGACCGGTGTGCAATGACCATCTATCTCCATTGTCAACATTACAAAAAATGCTAAACAAGGTGTTGCATAGTGTAAGTATGTTCTTGGCCAAACAACATCACAAGATATGTCTAGCATGTCAGTAATGAGCAAAAATTAGCTGGTATAGACAATTATGTTATGGCTGGGCAGATAACATTGTAAGTAAATTTTGGTATTGTGTCTTCACATATTATGAATACCCTATGGGCTAAAAGATCTTACAGGGACAGCTCAGATAATGCACAGTTAAATGTGTGTGACAGATAGCAGAAAGGAGAGGAAACTTCCTAATTATGCTTAGCTCAACAGGCCCCACTCAGCCATGTACAAGCATGTTGAAGAAAGACCCAGATTCACATGCGAACATGAAATTGTTACTTTGGAACAGCAAAGCTGCACTTTGCATATATCAATCCTTGCAACAGCAAAACTAGTGATGCTTGTGAGCACAAGCAGTCCGCATGGCCTGGAGATCATGCTGTGCCTTTGTGAGAGCCCCAGGTGTCTAGACACAGATGCTGCTGAGTTACTGCAGACTGACATGGATGACAATGCCTGCATTGAGCATGATATGGTGGACCCAGTTTCTTGCCATTGTTGCATGAGCAATGAATATTACATGATGGCAAGGAACGTCATGTTTTTGTTTTAACATCGCTGACATGAGAAGTATGCATGGTACAACTTGTTGTGTTGATCATTGAAGGTGCTACTCTTAATGTGCAAAGATTAGTGTGCATTGAAGGACATACACCAAGAGGACACTGGTGTAACATGGTAGACATCCTAGCTCTTTGAATGGCCTCTCAACATCATTAAGCACAGGTAGGTTGCGCTGTCTGTCACTGTCGAGGATGAGGCCCATCTACTAGGGATGGAAGTTCTCACATACTTCCTCTCCAAACGCGATGCTTCGATGTATGAACACACACAAATGATACTCAATTTAACTCGTTTCACACTTGACAATAACTTTTTCAGACACAATGGTAATTGGTACCATCAACATTCAGGAGTTGCAATGGGTGCTAAATTTTCTCCTTCCTTCGCAAATCTTTACATGGGTTTTTTTGAAGAACAGCATATGTGGAAATCTGGTCCCCCAGAAATTACGAATCACATCATTTATTGGTGTCGATTCATAGATGATATATTTATGATCTGGGGTGGCAGTGTGACAACCTTAGAGGTTTTTTATTGAATACATTAATATAAACCTATACAATCTGAAATTTACCTCCAGTTTCAGTAGAACCAGCATTGATTTTTTGGATATAACTCTGTTTGTTGATAATGGAAAACTTGAGTGTAAACTATTTAGGAAAAATACAGCATGTAACTCAGTGCTACATGCAGAAAGTGCGCATCCAGGCTCTCAGAAACAGGCAATCCCTTTTGGGGAAATGATAAGACTTAGGCGTAATTGTAGCACCGAGGATAATTTTCAACAGGAAATTGTAAACCTAAAAGAACGATTCTTAGCTAGAGGCTATGAACCAGCCCTGTTAAACAATGCGCATACCAAGATTAACAAAATCAAGAGATCAGAACTCCTTAGAAGGAGACACAAAAAGCAAGAAAGACAAGGCAAGGACACCATTGCATTCATCACTAAATTCAACTCACACAGTAGCCAAGTTTTTGGTACTCTATATAAACATTGGCAACTTCTAAAATTAGACCAACAACTGGGCCCTGCTCTCCAAAATAAACCTCGTATTATATACAAAAGGGGCAGGACATTAAGAAACATCTTAAGTCCTTCAATAGTCAGCAATCCTTCTAACACCACGGACAACACGTGGTTACCAAGTAAACCTAAGGGCTTCTACAAGTGCACTATGTGTAACATTTGTCAGTTTGCGGATGATAGGAAAAAGGATTTTCAATACAATACTAAACATATACACACAATACAACAGTTTATTAACTGCAATACCAAATATACAATTTACTGCATTGTATGCCAGTGTAATTTAATCTATGTCGGTAGCACGATATGGCCACTTAAAGAAAGAATACAAGAACACATAAGAGCTATCCGAATTAATAACCATAACTACCCCCTGGTGATTCACTATAACACCGTGCACTCAAATACAGAGCTCTTGCAACTAAAGTTTCATGGGATTGCAGTGGTTCAATCAAACTCCAGGGGGGGTGATAGAACATCGATGTTAAGGAAACTTGAAGCTAAGTGGCTTATTAAATTGTGGGCAGTGGATAAGGGACTTAATACAGACCGGGAACTACAAGTGTTTCTACGAGAGTAATGTTTCTACTCTATGATCCATCGATTTATTTCCTAACTTATCCTTAAAAGAAAAAAAGATATTTGTCTGTATAAATTACTGCTGAATTGGCAAATGCACATTTCTATATGATCTCTTTTTTGTAAAAACATCGTATTTTATAGTCACCACTCTTAATTTGCGTGCTATTTCCTCATCAGATCCCTTTTTACTATCCCTTCCATATAACTATCACCACTTTTACTAACAACTTTGACTTTTCCAACTCCTTTTGTGCTGACATTATGAATATGGTATATGGAGGTATGTAGTTTAAGTTTTACATGAATCATGCCGTTATTGATTCCTCCTACAATTCGTTTACTTATGGATACTGTTATACTGATACTCATCTTTATCTGTATTGTAAAAGTATCATTGTATTTCATTTGGCATTTATTGTTGCGCTTTTCACTTGTATCTTTATTAGCACGAGCTTAGTAATGTTTAATTTGCGTCTCTCTTTAGACATCTTAAGATGGCGCCCAAGTAAGACTGAGTATTGAGGTCCTTGGTCATGTCCTTTCTCTATTTTTCTGACTCCGGTCATAAGTAAGTTCATGTGGCCCTTTTGAATCTTGTTAGATGACGCTTTAAATACTAGCGCCCTATGCCGTTCGTTTACTTTGTGGGTACTCTGACACGCGGATTGGCATATGCGTGTATTGTCGTTCCTCTGGTAAGTAGTTACTATGGGTTTACCGCGATGGCCTTTTAGGCTTACTTTCATACTTTACATTACAGCGTTATAACGGTTGTACTGTGTATTTTTTTCCAAGGTGGCACTTTACCTTATTTGCACCTAGGAATCTTTTAGCACGTAGGAAGTCGCACTTTGGCGCTTCACTAATTCAACTGTTCGTCAAGAGATAGGTGAGTGTTGCTTTTACTTTTGGCCCTCAGTAAGCTATATTTGGGCATATTAGCTATATGTTTGTTACTTTAGCCTAGGGTGATAGCTATGGGCAGGAATATATTTTTTATCGAACTTTTTACATATAGGATGACTAAGAATATCTATTTTTAGATACCACTCATTTGTGGTAATAATGTGACGGACATTTGTTCGCTGTTGTTTTCATTTAGGATGGCTATATGTTTATATTATCAGTTGCCACATTACAGTGGTGTTGTGTTGTTTCTATTTCAGGTAGCAGCGCATGATTTCTGCACCCACTAATCTTAACAATTATTCGGAAATCTAACTTTGGCGCTCTATTCACTATGTGAGGAAAGGTGAGCGTGGCACCTACCCATGGCCCATTATTATTATTACATTAGTTCCCGTGAGCTATCTATAGTATTGATTCACCAATCGCCTTCTTTGCGGTCCTATAATTTTAGGATTTGCTTTTTTCTACATTATAGGATTCTCTTTCTTTAATACCATGTTCCCAGATCCATTAGAAGATTTTAAGTGGTCTTCCCACATACCTTGGGTTCTTATTCCATTACTCTTTAATTAATTCTTCTCTTTTCTTGTCAAAGGCTCTGGGTTATACTTATTGAGACACTTCTGACTTATGTTTTGTGACCAGATTAGGGATTGTTTTTAACTTTACTTTTATGTCTCACTTTTCAGTTTCAGACTTGCTACTCAGGAACCAGCCTTCCGTTTATTTAGTTAGCCTTATAGATCGTTATGGCTAAAAGCTTGTAGTTTCATTGGATATTTTCCCGTATATGTTAATGGGTAGGTTTAATCACATTTGCTGTTGATTACTCTTGAGTGCTTGTAATGGATATCGCACGGGTGTTCCTTCTTTGGTGAATTTGGCCCTGACATTTTGTTTACTTTTCTATTTTAACTCTATCTATTTCTCTTGTCACATACTATTCTATACTGCTTATCGATATGTTTGCTTTTTTTGTTCATCACTTATCTCAATTATATCTCATTTCCTGGCCAACAAATTACGAAAATCATTTTTTAAACTCTATGCCACTAGGCCATTTATATTTTTCTATTTATTTGCAATATTATTTTGTCTTGTCAACTTATTGGTTTTCTCTTTTGTAGTAGCATCTATGCTCTTATTACCAACTTTATGTTTATTGTGGCAACTTGATTTCATGTTCATATTATTTTTAGCATTTTCATGTATCTTGGGTTTGTTCATGTGTTTAATGTTTTTTTGTACATATATATGTTGTTTTTATTTGTGCTATTTATTCATGTTGGTGTGTTTATTATTCCAGCCTTGATAAAGTCTTTGGAAAGATGTAACACGTGTTGGCAATAATGTGCTGAGAATATTTTATGAAAAATTAATGAATAATCTTCATGGACTCAAACAAAAGAAAGAATAAAGAATCACTGTCCCACACTTGAACTGGATGGTGTCAAATTTATGTTTTGAAATCCTTGTCAATTGATCTTGTAGTAGGAAAGAAGCTAAGGGAATACTGTACCCTATTTTGCTTATAAACCAGATCTCCACATTTTTGAGATTTATGTAATTCTTGCAGGTGTGCCACAGTAACCATAATATTATGATTGTAAGTGGTATGTGTCACTACATGTGAGCTCTTACATCACACATTGCTGTGATGTCTGTGCCAGTTAGATGGTCTTGTTACACAAATGTACTTGATCAACAGGCAGTTACTACTTGTCTATGATATTTGCAATGCAGCATGCAATGCGCAGCTATGACTGCACATTCACATTTGAGTATATGAATAGCTGGAGGCACAGAAGGGCTCATTGATGACAGTCTGTGCTAAGGCACTCATGACTTCATTTTCAAAAGATATGTCTATGCATTTCATGCTGTGCTATGCATCACATGGTCTATGATCGGTGTACAATGACCATCTATCTCCATTGTCAACATTACAAAAAAAGGTTAACCAAGTTGTTGCATAGTGTAAGTATGTTTTTGGCCAAGCAACATCACAAGATATGTCTAGCATGTCAGTAATGAGCAAAAATTAGCCGGTATAGACAATTATGTTATGGCTGGGCAGATATCATTGTAAGTAAATTTAGGTATTGTGTCTTCACATATTATGAATACCCTATGGGCTACAAGATCTTACAGGGACAGCTCAGATAATGCACAGTTAAATGTGTGTGACAGATAGCAGAAAGGAGAGTAAACTTCCTAAATATGCTTAGCTCAACAGGCCCCACTCAGCCATGTACAAGCATGTTGAAGAAAGACCCAGATTCACATGCGAACATGAAATTGTTACTTTGGAACAGCAAAGCTGCACTTTGCATATATCAATCCTTGCAACAGCAAAACTAGTGATGCTTGTGAGCACAAGCAGTCCGCATGGCCTGGAGATCATGCTGTGCCTTTGTGAGAGACCCAGGTGTCTAGACACAGATGCTGCTGAGTTACTGCAGACTGACATGGATGACAATGCCTGCATTGAGCATGATATGGTGGACCCAGTTTCTTGCCATTGTTGCATGAGCAATGAATATTACATGATGGCAAGGAAGGTCATGTTTTTGTTTTAACATCGCTGACATGAGAAGTATGCATGGTACAACTTGTTGTGTTGATCATTGAAGGTGCTACTGTTAATGTGCAAAGATTAGTGTGCATTGAAGGACATACACCAAGAGGACACTGGTGTAACATGGTAGACATCCTAGCTCTTTGAATGGCCTCTCAACATCATTAAGCACAGGTAGGTTGTGCTGTCTGTCACTGTCGAGGATGAGGCCCATCTACTCTATAAGACTTGTGATGCAGGAGACATGTGAGTAGGCAAATGAGAGTGTCCACTTGCGTGCCCTGTGTCAGTAGTTTGAAATGCATAGTTTGCGTACCATGCTGTACCCTGGATTGTATTATATGGACTCACCAAGTATTATGCTGGCTGAGTCAGTGACTCAGAGAGGGTGTTGTGATTTGAAGCCTGCTGTAGTATTGAAGTTTTGGAGATGGTTGTGTGTGAAACTGAGGAGGCCCAGGGGTGGTATCTGCATATTATCCATAATAATACTGCTTTTACCTAACAGTTTTCCATGAACAATATGAGACATGTTATCTGCTTGCCATTGTTGCCATTCATGAGGCAGACATGTGGTGCAGCCCATCATCAACACATGTTAGGGAGCACTTTGGTATATGTTGGATTTCTATGAATGCTATTGGGACAGATATTTCTGTCAGGCATACTCCTGACTGTGGTTGAGTGTTTTGGTGTCCACAGTGTACAAACCATACATGATAGCTGGCCAGCTTACACAATACCATTTCATGATGAGTATTTGTATATTGCTTGAGAGATGCAACATTGTGTGACATTAATATTTCTTCATAGAAGCAGTAGCAATATGTGTTCCACTGTGCCAGCAGATGTGTGGCTATTTAGATTGTTGTAGTTTGTGCTGAAGAGCACATCATACAATTCACATGTGTGAATGTGTAGTCATAATCCAGATCTAGGTGGTGCACCTTTTGGGGGCTATGATGATTCATTTCATGACTGTATGACCAAAAACAATGTCTATTACTATTGTCATATGTTGCATGTTGTTGGGATGTTGTTGGGATGTTAGTGCTGTACTGATTGTATTCCCTGTAGCATGTCACTCATGTGTATGTCTGTTCTCTGTTTTAGGTGTGTGAACAACAGCTAGAGTTATTAGATGAGGATGTAGTCCAGTCTATCCCTTCATTGCCATGAGGCAATCTTGTTGTGGTGCATGTGACATAGACAATGCATTGACATTGCCCTTGCAGGTACATGGTCCTACATACACATTGTTGTGTGCTGCTGTCTTGCCATGTGTCCCATGTCTGGCATATGTGTCACTGTTTGTGCTTATGTGACTAAAGCATTGACAGATCATTCCTGTGTTTTGAATAATACATGTACAGTTAATGATGCATGTAATGTGAGTATTGATCATGACAATGGCACATGTGTCAGCTTGTGAGTTATTCACAGTGTGTGCTTGGTGTTTGAGGCATTCACAGAACTGTATTGACACACCAGTTATTGTATCTGTACTATCATCTGTATCTTCATCCTCCACACCCAGAAGTGGATGCAGTACAGATCTGCAATGTATATTTGATACTGTTGTCACTTACCTTTATTTCTTTGCCATTAAATTCATAGATATGTTTGGTTACACATTTTATGATTGTTTCTAGCTATGTGGGCACAGGTACAATTACGCATCACCCATGCAGTGTATGTTGTACTACACTCTTGTATGTCATCAGACATGTATGTGCTCCTGGGATGACACAACACACACATATTGATTCTCACTGAGGGACCATCCACATTAATTTGCTCATATGCCCAATATGTTGCTCCATCCCCAATCTTCGTTTGATTTATGTTCTGTCCACTGCTATATATGTGAGAGCTGTGTGGCACAGTTTTTTAGTTACCTTTCACTTAACAGATATATGAACGTATGAAGATATACATCAAGCATACACGACTTTTGTGTAGTGATATGTTGTTTTACAAAGTAACATTCATTGTTTTTTTTAAAGAAAAATCCATGTGATGGGATCTTTGCTTATTATGATTATGTAAAGACATTTCTGATGGTTGGATTCCTTCTTGCTATTCCAGCAGCAGAAGCTGTGGTGTGTCTAGCATCTGCCTCTCTGTCCCAGCCATCCTCTGGATTGTCTTGCTCCTCCTGGTTTTCATCCAATGGTATGTTTGTGCGTACATAAATATTGTGCAGAATGCAACGTGCCATTATGATCTTGCAAACAAGTTCATGACTGTACAGAAGTCTGTCCCCGTTATATCTAGGTACTGGAACATGGATTTAAGGACTCCAAATTTCCGTTCAACAATGGCTCTTGTGCAATGTTGTAGTCCCTCTGGGCCTGTGTGTGGGTCACTTTGATGGGTGTCATCAGCCATGGCGAGAGTCTATATCCTTGATCACCAGAAACAGATAATGGAGAGATGTGTCCATTAGGATTTGTGCCTGCTGTGTTTGCAGAGTGCCCTATTTGGTGTGTGTGCGTTGTGCAACTTTGCACACTCTGGTTTGTCATGTGGAGCTTCAGACAATTAACCTGCATCACTGAAATTAACTTGCCTTTACTTGACAGCCTACACGTCACCATGTTGTCATTGTCTGGGTCCTGTGTATTACCTCCATGTTGTGACTGTCAGGATGTATGGGTCACTAAAAAAGAGATTAGAGTTTCTTTACAGGCCCGTTGCACAAACTGAAAATCTCATGTGCACTTATTTTATAGGGTGGTCAATTGGGACATATCCCTGCTGAAACATCCACCTTAACTTTTTGATGATTACTATGTTGGAACATCATCTAGATACTTCATTGGGAGTGATTGTGCTGAGGGTAGCTGAGAGCTAAAATCCTTGTCTGCTGAACTTTGTACTCATTGTGGGCCCCCAAGGTGGGTCATTGTTTAAGTAGCAGTGCCACTGCTACCTGTTGCACTTGACATACTAGTAAATGTGAAGACAACGTACATATGCATTGATGTCCTTGTGCATGAGTTGACTTTGACTCTGCATGTATGCATGTTGGGTAATATCCATCAATATTGCCATGTGTGTGTTTGTTCCCAATCAACACACATATAATTTCTGAATTTATGCATCAGATTGCTACACCTCACCAGGGGAGTCATATGGCTGCACAACATGTAGTGAGAGTGTGATTTGGATTGTTTCTATGCTCTTCCTATGCATGCTCCCTTCTGCAACGACACAGACTGATGTTTAATCAACATTGGTGATTATTTGTGTGAAGTTGGTGCTCCCTTCATGCAGCACTATTTGCAAAACCATGATGCAGGAACACCTGCTATATGGTGCATAGCTCACCATGCTTTTGCATATCAGCTAATTGTGCACCATCACATGTAAGAGCAGGGTGATCTGTCATCTTGTTGTACATATGGCACATGTGTTTATTTCAAGATGTATGTAGCACAGCAGAATCATATGTTCTGTGTCATGTGCTGCATTGATTATTTTAAATGTTTGTCTGATGAGTTCTGCAAAATCTATATTCCAAGGGTGCCATAGTAGTTTGTGTGACATTTTCTAGGCTACTTCCTTGTTTGGCTGTCTAACATATGTCTTGATTATTTTGCATTGGTGCTTGTGTATATTGTTTGGACCTGTTCCAAGGTATGTCGTATTACATTGGCTACATGTGCATTCTCACATATTTGAGCTACATGCTTGAGTAGTTGAGGTGTGTGGTGTGTTCAGTTTGTACTTACCAACAAGCAGTCCATTTCTATATGTGCCATTATCAAACCGCTGGTTGATGAGCGATTGACGAAAGATGTGGGAGTCATGCACACTCACAGGAAACTTAGCGACAACATTGATGAACAGGCCCAGGTGGTCCACGGTTGCCTGAACATTCATTGAGTGTGTGTGCTTCCTGTTCCTGTATATATGTACAGTGTCCGCAGGAGACACAAGTAGAACATGGGTGCAGTCAATTTCCCCCAACACATGCGGAAACCCAGCAATTTGATAGAAGCCTTGCTTGGTGTCAATATGTTCCTGCACAGTGTTGGGGAAGTGTAGGTGCTGCGGCGTCAGGCTGATAATGGCATCCAAGACAGTTGGGAAGAACCATTGAGAAGGCTGACTGTGAGAATCCACCCACTCTGGCAGTGGTTGGCTGGAAGGTACTAGAGGCCAATATGTGCAGCACTGCAAGTATCTTTGTCTGTGATGGTGCCTGCAGCCTTGGCGCTATCTGGGTGGGTATGCGTAGGATGGAGGTCCTTTTAAGCCTGTAGTGGGTTATCACATCCTCTGGTCAGAGGTCTATCAGGGTGATGCGTTGGCGGTAGACCAGCTATCTTCTGCGGTGCTGCCTCCGTGTGGTGCTGGTGGTTGTAGTCTTGTTGGAGCGCCAAGCTGCAAGAGTAGTACCTCCATGGCGTCACTAGGTAAGCAAATGAGGGTCTGGGTTAGTCTCCCTTATGCACAGGTGTGTTTGCACCATTGTTTTGACCAGCTTTTTTTCTGGTCATAAAAAACAGCTGCTAACTGGCCTTAGTGGCAGTTTTTTTTAATTATCACCGGGGCAAACATTAATTGCAAATATTGCAAAGTGGGGTTAGCTGCAATTTTTACACGGGAACGCCCAACTTGCATATCATTTTCGTTAATTCCCGCTAACAGAAGTGCCGATCCTAAAAATGCACATTTACGCAGTTAGCTGCAACTTGTAAATATGGCAATATAAAAAAGCCACCATAACTTAAAAAAATTAACAATATGGCGGCGTTAACTCCGTGTCCATAAGCCCCTTAGACTTAAACAGGTGAAATGAAGAGAAATGCTTTATTTCTTCTCGTCTTTGCTGTTTCCATGTGTGCTGAGTTTTGTAGCACACATAGCAAAAGCAAATTGCCATTGATTCTTTATGTTCAGAAAGGTGTCCCTTCCTGCAAATAAACAATCAAAAAACTGAAATAACAATTTGCAACCTGCATGTGTGCTGCATTAAGCAGCACACATAAAAGTTACAAAACGTCATTTGAAGATTGTTCATGTGCAGGAAGAGAGACCTTCCTGCACATAAATATTCTTCCCCTCAATGCAGTCACCCTTCCACTATGGTGCAAGGGTGCCTGTGTTGGTGCTAAGCTGCTAAGTTTCGCGCCAGCGCAGGGGGAAATGCATGGCTGCACAATATTGTTGTAAATATGGTGCAGCTCTGCGTTTCTGAAGTGGCGGAGTGCGGTGTTAAGCCAAGAAGGGAAACGCCGCACTCCATCACTTCATTGTAAATATGGCCCTATGTGGCTTGGAAAGGTCACTGTCCTACTGTTAGGTACATGTTGAACACTGCGCAAACCTAATGTGTTGGTGTAAGTTTTGTGGAGAAAATAGATATTCTAGCAAACACAGAAGCAGTTAAAAATGCCACAGTGCTAAGAAGGGAAAATAATCAGAACAGAATGGCTGAAAAAGAACAACTCAGCAGTTTAATAAAAGGCTTTGTGGCCATTTAGATTTTAACTGAATGGAGCATCTATCATAGACCAGAGGATGTACAGTTCCTCTAAACCTGCATCTCCTGCTCCCCAACGAGAGGTGGTGAAATTGTTGGGTTTCTGCCCATTAAACCTACGCAGGCTTTGCTGGTCGAAACCCTTGACCCAGAAGTATCCTCACTGTTCTCCAGATTACCACCAGGTCATAGTGACAGCTGCCCCTCCCTATTTAGGACGAGGTGACTGTACCTTATTTCACTTCTCTGGTACCCCGTGCAAGATATAGAGGCACCAGGTTTTAAAATAGTACCATGACCCCGGTGTGCTGAGAAACAAAACTCCATCTGTGTTGGGCACATTAATATGTTGTACTGCAAGTATAACCTGCTGCATTCAGGGCTTGTTTTTGCACAGCAAAATATTTTACTGAGCGGGCACAGGAAAGCATGACACCCACTCAGCATAGGGTCAGTTTCTTCAATGAAACCATTGTGGCAGTGGCTCCACTGAAGGCAGAGACAGAGATCCTCTCCAGGCAAGCCGGGCTCGCTAAGGGGCATATCAACAAGGGCTTTATCTCTGCTTTCTTGGCTTTAAAAGCCAAAAAAGGAGAGATAAAACTAGCGCCCTATCAACAACAGGGTGCTAACATGCAAATTTGCATGTTAGCACCCTTTTACTCTACGCTTCCCCCTGCATCTGAGATGCAAAGGGGGCGTTCCAGAGTAAAATAATAGGAGAAATGTCGCTAAGCGACATTTCTCCTATTATCAAGAATGTCGCTAACCCTGTTAGAGACAAAAAAAGCAGCGCTAACCGCGGTTAACGCTGCTTTTTTACGTCTGGTATTTTTCTGACTTAGCCATGATATCCTATGGAAGGAGGATATCATGGCTAAGTTTGCCTGTCCCTATCAACAAGGTAACGTGAGATTATTGCTGGGTTTCCCGCGATAATCTCACGTTAGCCTGTTAGCGTGAGGATTTTTATCGCTATTGAGATAAGCGTTGCTAATAGCACGCTATCTCAGCGATAATAATTCACGCTAGCCGGCGATAATTATCCTAGCGCTAAGTGCGCTTAGAGATAATTATCGCCGGTTGTTGTTGATATGCCCCTCTGTTCCTTGAGCCTCAATTCAGTTTCTAGTTACACTAAAATGGAGGTGAGCTGGGTAACTTTGAATCGTGGTAAGATTGCAGATGATTAAGGGGCATATGTAAGGGGCATGGCTAAGTCTGAAAAATACCAGACGTAAAAAAGCAGCGTTAACCGCGGTTAGCGCTGCTTTTTTTGTCTCTAACAGGGTTACCAACATTCTTGATAATAGGAGAAATGTCGCTTAGCGACATTTCTCCTATTATTTTACTCTGGAACGCCCCCTTTGCATCTCATTAGAGATGCAAGGGGAAGCGTGGAGTAAAAGGGCGCTAACATGCAAATTTGCATGTTAGCACCCTGTTGTTGATAGGGCGCTAGTTTTATCTCTCCTTTTTTGGCTTTTAAAGACAAAAAAGCAGAGATAAAGCCCTTGTTGATATGCCCCTAAATCTGGCAGATAGTTTTCTGCCAGAGGAGCAGATGCCATAGCCTCAGCTGATCTGGCGGGCTAGTGAGTCACCCGCCAGACTCTAAATGATTCCCTAAAAAGCATAAGTAATACATGAGTAATAAAGCGTCTAGTTTCTATGTTTTTGACATCATGTGAATGGATACAATGTTTATTTCTTAAATAGGCATATTAAATTAATTAAAAGCATGTTTCCAATATGGCGTTAAGCAGCATGTATTTGCCACAGGTGAAATGTTACCTACTGTTAATTATTGCATCTTTTTTTATATTTTTAATTAAGTGATTGCGACCTATTAATTGTTGTCTCATTTTTCTTCAGCCTTGATAGGGTTCCTTCATTAACTGATTGCAAGTAATTTCCACAAGACTCATTTGTTGCCTGCTGCATATTCATTATTTGCTAATCTTAAATAGTGAGAATATCAGGCAAGCTATAAGGTGACAGGCTGGAGATTGCTCAAACCATGACTGACACCTCAAAAGAATCTGACCATCTGCAGAATACCCTGAACTGCTGTTTGCAGATTCGCTAATGTAAAAATAATAATGGAGAAGTAGACGAAATATTAATGAACAATGGCCATGGGCACTGACTGAACAACACCAGCAACTCAGTTTACTGGACAATTTAAATAGTAGCCTCAACTCTTTTTGTTGCTGAAGAATCAGGGGTATGAGTGGTGCAGAAAATGTGCTCCAAATGTGTGCCTCCCAGGCATTGCAAAAACAGTAGTTGAACTGAGAAGCCTCTGGAGAAACACAGCATTCTCATTCATTGGAAGTACAAGTGAGTTTTTGCACTTCTCTGGTTCGATGTTTGGTGAAACAGTTACTGCAAAATTGTCATGCACTGATGCTATTTCATGTAAACACATCCTTTTGCATTTTGCAACTCAAAGGCTGAGCCTGAAATTTCAGGGTATTGGCTGGCAGATCAATCACATCAACTGCCATTAAAAGATTTCACTTGCATTTTGAAGTGTGCATTATGAGACTTTAATAATATTCAGATTTTTACCCTTACGTCTGACCACTTTCCATTTTTTTGGGGGAGTATGAAGTGCAGAGTCTAAAGAGGTGGATCAGGAACACCCACACTCATAAAGAACGTCTGTGCTGCTCTTACAGCTTATTCTCTGCAGAATCTTCACGTCCTAAAGGTTGGAAGGCAGGCACCTAGTGCAACATTGGAAAGGAATCTCTGTCAGGCTATTTAATCATCAAGTGGAATACAGTATGTCTGCATATTCTGCCTTCAGAAAAGGGAACCTCCAGGAAACACTGCTCCACAGCTAAAGCAGCAGCCACAGAAGAGAAAGATTCTTTCAATCTACTACACACTACAGGAGTTCAAACATTTGACAAAGCTACTAGCATCCACATAGAGACAGAGGGGGAGATTCTGAAAAATGTTGCTCTGGGTTAGTGTCAGAAAAAAGTGATGCTAACAAAGATTCACTTGGTTTGCGCTTGAAAGTACCAAATGTAGCGCTACTTAGCGCTAAGAGGGAGTTACATGGGTGATACAGGGTATTTCCCATGCAACTACCCATGCCTTTTGACACAAAACCATATCTACATGCAATAGTAAACAGGGGTTAACACCAAAGATTAGGGCCATTTATTTCTCCTTTCTTATCCGACTTTGCATGCGTACTGCACTGTGAAGCACACATACAAAGTAGCAAAAGTTTGAAAGTGTATCTAAGCATAGTATTTTGTGCTGGAAGGGTACTCTTCCAGTACAAAGCCTATGGTAGACTCAGGCATGTACTTTAGCACTATGGCATTAAGGTGAGTGCCTGGTGCTCGGCAGCTAAAATCAGTACTGGCGCTAGGTAGAGGGGAGAAGAGAGCCATATCTCTGTAGATATGGTGCTCTCCTTCTTCCTCCCTGTCACGCAATGCAGCACAGCACAGCATTTTTAGCTCCTGTGCTGCATTCTGTGATCTTTTTGAGAATCTGGGCCAGAGTATCTTCTCTTCTGTTGGTAGTATATAGGAGACACTGAGGGTGGGGGGAGTACTAAGAGCAAACTAGCAATATAAGTGTACCGGAGCACCCCACAAAAATGTGCTTACATGGACATTGAGGAAACTTTGCTTGCTGAATGTTAGATCTGGGGGTCTCTAGTTGGCAGGGTAGGTACCACTGTCCAAGTAGGGACACTTGCTTCTAGTCAGAGAAAGGGGGATACACTGTTAAGATAACCCCTGCTCACCCTCTAGGTAGCTTGGCCTGAGCAGTCTAGGCTATCAAAGGCAATGTGTAAAGTATTTGTACCAACACTCACAGTAACACAGTGAAAACACCACAGATTTACTCCACACCAGTTTTAGAAAAATAATGTATCTTTACTAAAAACTTCACAAGACCAAATATTACAGACAAACCAACATATAATTCAAAAAGGTTACTTTAAAGATAGTTCAAGAGTTTGCAGAAAGTACTCCAGGATGTCAAAGTCAGTGTCCTGCACAATGCGACTCTCAATGCACAAAATGCGACACTTTCGTGCCCAACAGTACCTGTAGTTGCGATAAGGTTCCCAAAAGCTATAACAAGGAAGATGGCAAAGGCGATGCGATGCTCCTGAGATCCTGGGGAGGCTTTGCAGCAGCCCTGCTTCACGCAGCAGAGGTGGGTGCGCCGGCTCCGATCTGTAGGGGGAGGATGCGATACCTTTGGCTTTCGTTGCGTAGGTTTCTTAGGGGGAAGCTTCACGCACAGGTTCGATGCGACACTCTTCGATGTGGTGCGATGCGTGGCGCAGCGTTGCCTTCCGGCGCCGCAACTCTCGATGCGCCACGGAACGGGACTCTGCGTCGACGCACGCAGCGATTGGAGACTTTTCACGCACCGGCAGTGGTGCGGCCCGCAAACTGGTTCTGCGACAACCCTCGCAATGGCAGGAAGCTTCACGCTTCAGGACGATGCTCGACGCACTCGGCGATGCGGAGACCCTGCGTGTTGCGATGGCGCCGCGATGAAATTTTCCACGCACTCTCGTCTTGCGACACGCAATCGGATGATGCGTTGGGTACCAGTCACTCTTGTTCACGCTTCTGCTTCCCAGCTCCCAAACACAGCAAAACGACCTCCTGAAGCCCCAAGACTGGGCAAGCACTCCAAGGCAGGTCAGAACTCTCTCAGCAGAGGTCCAGGGGAGCTGGTGGTGAAGTCCTTTTGTTCCTGGGACTTCTTAACAGGGAGCCAGCTCTTCTCAGGCCCTTGGAGATCAGAATCAAAAGAAGGGGACACAGCAAAGTCCTTCCCCTCTCCTTGGCAGCAAAGCAAAACAGCAAGCAGGCAGTCTTCTCCTCTTCAGTTTCTTCCAGCTTTCTCCTTGGCAGAGGTTTCTTCTTAGTTCCAAAGTGATCTAAAGTTTAGGTGTCTGGGGTCCTCTTCTTATACCCCTCCAAGTCTTTGTCTCTCTTTGTTCCAGTGGGGGGATTCCCCTGCTCAAACCGGTTCCTGGGTGTGCTCTGCTCTGGAGCACCTGGTTCCTTTCAGAGTGAGGGGCAGGGTCGTTAGACGCTCAGCAGGAGGTGGAGCCTTCTTTGTGCCAGCAGAGGCAGAGTCCTCAGCCTGGCCAGCAGGGGGTGGAGCCAGCTTTGTGTTTGTCAGGGGCAGCCCTATTCAGACCCAGGGACTACTCCTCCCACCCATCTAAAGCAGATCTCCCTATTCACCCTGCTGCTGACTCATCCAGGCTCCTGGAGCCACCTAGCACATCACCTGACACCAGTCAGCCAACCAGCACACAGGCACGCAGGAAGGTTAAACAGGAGAATAGCTACTTTCTAAAAAGTGCTATTCTCACACAGTGAATTTAAAAACCATCTTGCTAAAAAGATGTATAATTAAATTCTGAACACAGAGATACCAAACTTGGATTTTCTATCTTGCCCTTATGGGAAGATAGGCATGTAAACAGCCTTCCCCATTCTATCCTATGGGCAAGATAGCCTCTCAGCAGTGAAAAACGAAAATGGCTGTAATTCACTACCAGGGCATGTTACACACCTCAGTACATGCCCTTCCTTTCAGATACACTGCACCCAGCCCAGGGGGGTACCTAGGGCCACCATAGGGATGCCTGACATGTACAGAGAGGGAAGGATAAGGCCTGGTCAGTGGGTGCACTGGCCAGGTCGACCTGGCAGTCCTGGACTGCACATAGGCACTGCAAGCAGGCCTAAGACATCATTTTAGCGCTACTCCTGTGGGTGGCACAATCAGTGCTGCAGCCCACCAGTAGCATTTGAATCACCAGCCCTGGCACACGCAGTGCACTTTACTAGGGGCTAACAGGTGAAACAAATATACCAATCATGGATAACCAATCAATATCACAATTTATACAGAGAGCATATGCACTTTAGCACTGATCAGCAGTGGTAAAGTGCCCAGAGTCTTATTGCCAACAACCACGGGTCAGAAAAAATGAAGGAGGAAGAAGCAAAAAGTTTGGGGATAACCCTGCAAAAAGGGCCGTTTCCAACACAACCCCCTTCCAGCCTAAAGCCAGGGTAGACCAAGCGATACCTCGATGGGATTCCCTGCTTAGGGCGATAGAACACGGAAACTGGCCCAAACAGCAGGGTACTATTCCTGTTCTACGCCTTCCTGAACCCGGTTGGATCTCTCCATCCATACTCTCAGGGTCCACCAAGCCAACCCATGTGGAGCCCTTCTCTTCACCTGTGGACACCACCTGTGCAGCACCTAGCCTTAACTTGCCCACAGGTGTGTCCCAACAGACAGACAGCAAGCCGCAGTGACCAGTGACACTGGTCAGGGATGAGACCCAGGCCTTATGCCTCTCAGGGCCCTCAAACCCCTGTGGCATCAGAAGGTGGGGGGCAGTAGCCCCAGGTGCTGGGCACCCTTTGTCCACTTCCTTTCCTGTCAGGTCGGGTCTGACAACCTGGCACTGACCGACCAGCCCCGGGCCTGTATCCGGTGGCTGGACAGGAGGATGGGGTAGGCTTTTCCATACCCAGTCCTCCTCTTCCTTGGGGCTCTGTACCCCCCCACCTGGAGCGGTACCCCCTTCTAGAATAGTCAGGGCACCTGCGGCAGGTGTCCTGCACCATTCACCCACCAGTTCAGGGGTTCTATCCTGCAACTGGGATCCCAGGTCAGGGGGGACACCCCGGACCTGGCCCTCCAACCTAGGGTCTACACCCTCCAGGTGGACCGGGGTCAGAGGCGAGGACTCCCTCCCTCTGCACCCCCTTCCAGAATTCTGCACCCTCCTACTCGGAGTGGTACACCTCCAAGACAAACTGGTAGAGACACTGCTTACAGATGTCCCTCCCTCCAGTTCAGGACCTCTCTCCAGCAACTGGTCTCCCAACCTAGGGTCTAAACCCTCCGGTTGCACACCTGCCTGGCATGCCAGGACTTCTGGGGACTCACACAGTATCTCCCCGAGGGTGACACATGACTCATGTGTCTCGTGACAGTCTGCCTGGCGCAGATCTCCCGGCCCCTGTCCACCTGACAGTGCGCGAAGATCCCCCAGGACAGAAGTGGTGTCACCATGGTCACTCCTAGGGGACTCAGCCCTTCTGGCTTGTCCCTGACACACTGGTTCTCTCACTGGGGAACACATCCCCCTCTCACCCCTCAGTCTGGACTTCTGCACCCTCCCAACTGGAGCGGTACCGCCAGACACCAGAACCACTGGAGCTCTGTTTACAGAGGCTCCAGGTTCTCCTGACACTAGGAGATCCTCCTCAAATGGCCTACTAGCACCGTCTAGGCCCCCAACCTGGTGTTCCCTTAAGAAACCCTCCAGGCCCTGAGACTGGGTTTCGGGCACCTTGGGACCCACAGTCCCACACTCACCCCTTCTCCACTGAGACAGGACGTGAGCCCCTACACCCCTCCCACTACACTGGGACCTAACCGGGCTACACTGAACCTCTTCCACCTCACAGGTCTGGAAGATATCTGGGCCACTCCTTTTGGGATCACTCCCCAATGCCTCTCCAGACCTTTTGGCATCCAACCAAAGGTCTGCCTCCAACGCAAGCTCTCTTGAACCAGAGAACTCACACTCCACCGGGTGTTGGCACAGCTCTGGAAAACAGGGACTTAAAATATGCTCTCCAACAAATGAATCACACAGCCCCCCACAGTTGTTAACCAAGCTACCGTTTGCCTCACCCTCCAGTGCCTCACACAAGTACCCCACACCACTCTCCTCAGATTGGCAAGACAGTACCTGGCTGTCTCTGTCACACAACTCACACTCTTCTGGGCGGTCTTCACACTCACCCACCAAGGTTTCTACCATGGGGGAACCCCTCTCCCTGTACCTCTCATCTAGGGTCCGTAGAGTGTCCCTCCCACCACTAGGAATATGGTCCCCTGTGCCAGTTCCCCAATCCACTTCAGCGACACTGCACTCCACTGGAACTACATCATAAACCTGAACCCCCTGGTGTATGTCAACCCCCTCCCTCAAGTTAGGCGCCACATCTCTGGGTGTTTGTACCTTTCTCTCAGCACTGGATATTACAATCTTGCTGCCACCATCTGAGCTGGACTCCACCTCCAACTCAGCAAAGCTCACTTCTTGGGCTAACCATTCTTCTTCAGCTGAGACACTCATGGCCTCAAGCCTCTCGAGCTCCAAATCAAGCTCCCTCATCCTCAACTCATGAGCCAGGAGCAATTTCTTCTCCTCCAAGGCACGGGCATTCCTGCTCTCCTCCGCCGCCTTGTCTACTTCCGATTGCTTCATTTTCATTTTCATTATTTCCAATTCATGGTTTCTCACCCTTTGATTCTCCTCCAACTCCTCTGGAGTGAGCCCCCTACTGGAATGGGAGCTGCCAGCCCTTGAGACTGCTCTGCCCACGGGCAGATCTTGGGGAATAAAACCATTCCCTTCATCTGCATCATCTTCCTCTTGGGCCTCCCAACAGGCCTTCAAGAATCTTTGTAGCACATCCTTTCTAGATCCGCTTTTCACAGGGCAACCAAGGTCTTTGCAGAATTGCTTGAGCTCCTCAACTTTGTACGAATACAAATCCTCAATGGAAAACTCCAATTCTGCCCTCTCACTTGTTGCCACCTGAGACATGATGCTCTTGAAGAGTTACTCAAAAATAGAATCAAAAACAAATATAGTATGTGGTTGTCTATTGGTCTGCACTTAAACTAGTGATGTACACCAATTACTGTGGGTCAAGTACAAATACAAGTTCAATCCTCACCGCTGACCACCAATGTTAGATCTGGGGGTCTCTAGTTGGCAGGGTAGGTACCACTGTCCAAGTAGGGACCCTTGCTTCTAGTCAGAGAAAGGGGGATACACTGTTAAGATAACCCCTGCTCACCCTCTAGGTAGCTTGGCCTGAGCAGTCTAGGCTATCAAAGGCAATGTGTAAAGTATTTGTACCAACACTCACAGTAACACAGTGAAAACACCACAGATTTACTCCACACCAGTTTTAGAAAAATAATGTATCTTTACTAAAAACTTCACAAGACCAAATATTACAGACAAACCAACATATAATTCAAAAAGGTTACTTTAAAGATAGTTCAAGAGTTTGCAGAAAGTACTCCAGGATGTCAAAGTCAGTGTCCTGCACAATGCGACTCTCAATGCACAAAATGCGACACTTTCGTGCCCAACAGTACCTGTAGTTGCGATAAGGTTCCCAAAAGCTGTAACAAGGAAGATGGCAAAGGCGATGCGATGCTCCTGAGATCCTGGGGAGGCTTTGCAGCAGCCCTGCTTCACGCAGCAGAGGTGGGTGCGCCGGCTCCGATCTGTAGGGGGAGGATGCGATACCTTTGGCTTTCGTTGCGTAGGTTTCTTAGGGGGAAGCTTCACGCACAGGTTCGATGCGACACTCTTCGATGTGGTGCGATGCGTGGCGCAGCGTTGCCTTCCGGCGCCGCAACTCTCGATGCGCCACGGAACGGGACTCTGCGTCGACGCACGCAGCGATTGGAGACTTTTCACGCACCGGCAGTGGTGCGGCCCGCAAACTGGTTCTGCGACAACCCTCGCAATGGCAGGAAGCTTCACGCTTCAGGACGATGCTCGACGCACTCGGCGATGCGGAGACCCTGCGTGTTGCGATGGCGCCGCGATGAAATTTTCCACGCACTCTCGTCTTGCGACACGCAATCGGATGATGCGTTGGGTACCAGTCACTCTTGTTCACGCTTCTGCTTCCCAGCTCCCAAACACAGCAAAACGACCTCCTGAAGCCCCAAGACTGGGCAAGCACTCCAAGGCAGGTCAGAACTCTCTCAGCAGAGGTCCAGGGGAGCTGGTGGTGAAGTCCTTTTGTTCCTGGGACTTCTTAACAGGGAGCCAGCTCTTCTCAGGCCCTTGGAGATCAGAATCAAAAGAAGGGGACACAGCAAAGTCCTTCCCCTCTCCTTGGCAGCAAAGCAAAACAGCAAGCAGGCAGTCTTCTCCTCTTCAGTTTCTTCCAGCTTTCTCCTTGGCAGAGGGTTCTTCTTAGTTCCAAAGTGATCTAAAGTTTAGGTGTCTGGGGTCCTCTTCTTATACCCCTCCAAGTCTTTGTCTCTCTTTGTTCCAGTGGGGGGATTCCCCTGCTCAAACCGGTTCCTGGGTGTGCTCTGCTCTGGAGCACCTGGTTCCTTTCAGAGTGAGGGGCAGGGTCGTTAGACGCTCAGCAGGAGGTGGAGCCTTCTTTGTGCCAGCAGAGGCAGAGTCCTCAGCCTGGCCAGCAGGGGGTGGAGCCAGCTTTGTGTTTGTCAGGGGCAGCCCTATTCAGACCCAGGGACTACTCCTCCCACCCATCTAAAGCAGATCTCCCTATTCACCCTGCTGCTGACTCATCCAGGCTCCTGGAGCCACCTAGCACATCACCTGACACCAGTCAGCCAACCAGCACACAGGCACGCAGGAAGGTTAAACAGGAGAATAGCTACTTTCTAAAAAGTGCTATTCTCACACAGTGAATTTAAAAACCATCTTGCTAAAAAGATGTATAATTAAATTCTGAACACAGAGATACCAAACTTGGATTTTCTATCTTGCCCTTATGGGAAGATAGGCATGTAAACAGCCTTCCCCATTCTATCCTATGGGCAAGATAGCCTCTCAGCAGTGAAAAACGAAAATGGCTGTAATTCACTACCAGGGCATGTTACACACCTCAGTACATGCCCTTCCTTTCAGATACACTGCACCCAGCCCAGGGGGGTACCTAGGGCCACCATAGGGATGCCTGACATGTACAGAGAGGGAAGGATAAGGCCTGGTCAGTGGGTGCACTGGCCAGGTCGACCTGGCAGTCCTGGACTGCACATAGGCACTGCAAGCAGGCCTAAGACATCATTTTAGCGCTACTCCTGTGGGTGGCACAATCAGTGCTGCAGCCCACTAGTAGCATTTGAATCACCAGCCCTGGCACACGCAGTGCACTTTACTAGGGGCTAACAGGTGAAACAAATATACCAATCATGGATAACCAATCAATATCACAATTTATACAGAGAGCATATGCACTTTAGCACTGATCAGCAGTGGTAAAGTGCCCAGAGTCTTATTGCCAACAACCACGGGTCAGAAAAAATGAAGGAGGAAGAAGCAAAAAGTTTGGGGATAACCCTGCAAAAAGGGCCGTTTCCAACACTGAAGCACTGTGCAAATAGGAGTGTAGACGGTAATTGTGCAATATGTACTTATATGGACATCGTCTGTAGGAAATCCACCTTTCCTATGTTTCACCCCCAAATTTTCACCATTTGTTGGATCCTATTTAATTGTTGGTTTTTACAATGCTGTCCAGTGCCCAGTGTATGTGCTCTGTGTCCTAAAACATGGCGACATTGGGTAATCCCTGATTGCCATTTTTAACTTTATTAAAGGGCCATATTATATGGTGAGGAAATATACCCATGGCATGAAAAACTAACTGATACCCAGGAATCTGAACACTAATTGGGCCATCTACTAGTGTGTCGAAGGATAGCACGGTTTCAGGCCTACCTTGTGTTGCCTAACTGTTGCACTGCAAATCCTGAAGGGCGACCTGTTAAAATAACTGTTTTTGACAGTTAAAAGCCTACCTTTGAAATATTATTAAGTCACCCCTATGTAAGCCTTGAAGACTACAAGGTAGGATGCATTGTATTTAAAAGTGGGACCTGCATAAAAATATTATTACCATGTCCCCACAGTAACAAGGCCTAAAAAGCTATTTTCACTGTGGAAGGCCTAGCTGTGCTATGTAGAAAATCAGAATGCTGATTTAAATTACTATTATTGCTAACTCTAGAAAAGGACCAGCCTAGACACTATTTTAAGAGGCATTAAAATTCAATTAAATGGTGCCATGGTATTTTAATAAATATTAAGGAAACATAACTCTTAGAAAGTTACTGTTTACCTACCTGAACTTTCTGATGGCTAATTGGTATACGTTTCTGCCAGCTCTCAGACTGTGCTTAGAGTTGCATTTGTGTGAAGGAAGTATGAAATGCCTCCCAGGAGCAAACAAGAGCCTTGCTCTGAATGGACAGAGATGACTCAGAACTCCACAGACTAATCAGAGAGGTGCTGTGGGCATCTTGTGACACCACATTGTCAAACATTGCTTGACAGATCTGTTGAGCCATATGTAACACTCAGGACACACTTGAATGAGATGCCTAGACCATTCTTGTGGATTCCCTGTCTAGTTGATGAAGGACCCTGGTATTGTCCTACCAGACTTCTGTCTCTGGGTTTATTGTGGATACAGTACCTGTCTCAAATTGGATTTTAGTGTTATATGTGGGAGGACACTGGATATTTCCGTATGACACTCCCACACACATTTCCTGCTCTCAGAGCACAAGTTTGGTGTGTCCGAAGACTTTCACCACCTTGAAAATACCCTGGAACATGTCATGTAATCCTGTTTGCATTAAGGCAGACAGGAACTACTGAACAACTAGGTAGGGTTGTCCCCAGGAACATTTATCTTTTGATTAGAGAGTGCCCAGGAGTCACCCCCACCCACTAGCAAGAGCCAGACATCATTTTGGCACCTTCAGGCACCCACTTCATAACACTTTCTAGACCTCCAGAAGGTCAGGAGAAAAGAGGACATGCTATATCTGACCTGAGAGGAGGCCAGAAGTACTGGACTGGCTCCCTCTGATACCTAGAACAAAGAATTGTACTTCATGGGTAAGTTACTAACCCAACTTTAAAGCTATAAGGATACAACAGCCTGCAAGCAACCTTTTCCTGGAAGTAACCAGTTCACCGGTGGCAACTGGACCTGGACTGGACCCTGCTGTTTGCCTCTGCCGGACAACCTTTGAGCATTTAAGTGCCTCATCTGAGGTCCTGGGGGCATTAGACTGTACACTTGAGGTTGATTGGGACTTAAAAGATTAAAGGTCTAATTTAGAGTTTGGCGGACTCTGCCCACCAAATTTGACTGTCCCTTACTGTAAGGTTTTACCTGCTTGTGACAAACAGTAAACATTAGTCTGAAAATTTGGATGTCAGGTGACCCAGAGGATATTTCTTGCATTTCCAGGAACCTCAGACGTGGCAGTTCCTGGAAAAGCATTGAATATTTTTGAACGGCTCAGTGAACACGATGGAGACATACGGCAAACGTTCAATGTACTTTTATCATCATAAACAAAATCCCAAAGCTAGGTTTTCTTTTTGAAAAAAGAAAGAAACAATAGCCCCTTTGCCGTGGGAGTTCTTTTCCATGGTGTTGAGTTCATTTTTACAATTTTCACTGTCCTTTGCTGCCAGGTTTTAATTGGTTGTGACAGACAGTGAAACATTGTCTGCCAACTCTAAATAGGGTGGGCAAATAAATGGCCAAACCTCCAACGGGCGGTGGAATGAAGTAGTGTTGTAGACTTCACTGTTGATATGCTCAAGGTCTGCCCTCCTCTAAATGAGGTGGGCGTACCTTCCTTTTAGCAGAGAGGTGACCGAGTACCCTCCCTGCCGAACTATAAATTGGGCTCTAAGTAAGAAGTTAAAATCTTTGACAAGGATGAACCTGGTTGGTGTATCTAACCCACTCACGCTCCATTGCGGTCAGTTTCAAATTGCGCCTAGGTTCTGGTTTACTGCCAACATTGAATATCATTGTCCATCTGTGATTTTTGGCACTAATTATAGTTACAACCTTAAAAATTCATATCTCCGGTTCTCTGCATTGGATATGTGCCATTTTGGTGTCATTATGTTTATTAACTTTTACTCTATTTGTCTAATTTGGTTGAAGATTTTTATTGTTTGACATTTTTACTTTATTACTGTTTCAGTACTGGATAAATACTTCACACATTGCCCTAAATTAAGCCATTGCTATCAGGGGTTTGAGCTCAGGTTAATTTAGTGACTTTAATGGTTAACACTGACCAGAGTTGTGAGTAGTCCTTGAGGTGGGCGGTCACCCACCCCAAATAATGATCAAATTTCTTACATTGTGGGAAGTGCAATTACGTGCTTCCCTTTATTGATTTACAAACTTCAAAGTGAGATTACTTTGGCATTGCACACCTGGCAATTTTGGCACTGAACTATGAGGCATTTAGATTGTGCTTTACGTAGTCCATATAAAATACTTTTCTGTAAAAAGCAGCTGTGAAACCCTTGGATGTTTGAAATGCTTCTAAACACATCTCCATTAATTTTATTTTAAATGGTTCATCAGGCAGGTGTATTGGTTTTCCCTCGCCCATGGAGTTACAGGGACAACCCGGCACTATCAAAAGCAATTATGCTGGTATTCCACACTAAACAGACTTTAGATACCCAGTCAATTGTAGAAACTGGCCTTGCTCAGCCCCTTTGGCTCAATAGGTAGACTTGATGTGCGTTGAAGGCCTAGCTCTAAGGAGGAGAAGGGTCAGTCGAGGCATAATTTAACACAATGATCATTGTCACAAAAACGATGTTCAGGCAGAGCAAACAACACTTTAGTAAAATATAAAAATATGCAAAATATGTTTATAGTGCACATTATAATCAGGACAAATAGATTGAACAAAACATGTTACATTTAAAACAGTGAATTAACAAGAAACATTGATAAAACCAGGGATCTTGGCTATCAGTTTTGTTAGCAGTCATGAAGTCAATGAATACAAACACAGCACAGTCCTGAAAGGGAAAACAGAACACAACAGAACTGCTGTTATGAGACTGTTAGTGTGGTTCAAACATTCACAAACATACTGATTACAATCACCAAGTTATTTCAGTCACAAATCGAGAAAATGGAGGGTTAAAAACCTCCTGCTAAAAATTAGGTGAGTTTGAAAACCTTTACAATTTCTGAGCATAAATATTGTAAGTACCTATTTCAAACTGAAACATAGAAAACCTGTTGGCATTCAAAACTGAAGCGTGCCTGCAACCTTAACGGCAAATGAAAGTTTCTCAGAGTTTCGCAAACTATATGACTCTGTCCAAGATAATAAGGCTACCATCTGGTTTAGGTCGTGTCCATACCTAAAAATTGGGATTGCACATTGCCTAGCACCCTAGAGGCACTCAGTCAGTGGCTCCTCCTTGAGAGGGAAGTCTTGTTGATGAAGGGGGCTACACTGTTTAACCCATTGAAACAGATGCAAGGCCACAGCCACAAAGTACTTGATCAAGTTCACGCAATTCGCTCTCAGTCCGGTTAGCTTGTAACTCAACCTGGTGCTAGACCCCTGCCAAAGTAGCGTGCGTTATTAAATACATAAGAAAAAACAGCAGGTGCTGGGTGGAAGTTTGCTTGCCAAGAAGAGTTGCCACCCAGCTGAGCTACACTTGAAGCAATAGTTTATTGACACAACCCTACCCCGGTTTCAGTGAGGAATCGAGAGGGCTTTAAAATGCTGTGTCCATATCTCTGGACTCTGTGGGATAACAAGGGTTTTTTATGCAACCAGGGGAGCAATATAAGGATCTACTCAGGTATCTGCTCAAAAGATTCTAAATAAGCTGGAAGGAAACCCTAGTTTATATTTCAAAATCCTAGCAGATGGGGGGCAACCCACAAGCCAAATTTCCTACTAATGTTTTTAAAATCAGCCTGGCTAGGTAAGAGTTTGCGTCGACAAAGGGGAGGGATATTCAGTGCCCTCATGGATCCTGCCTACTTGAAGGTGGACAGGTATGCCCTGAAGGACCACTAATCTAACTTGAATTTGATTCAGCCATGGAGGGCACATTCTTCTAGAAATGACTTACTCCTCCACCATTTGCTTCCACCTATGATTGCAGCTAAGATCAATCTTTTCCCAAACACTTAGCAGTTGTATACAACACAGTTGTTTTCTGGGTCCCACCAGATTAAACCCATGCCAAGGGCATAATTAGTTCACACTTTTCAAAGTTTAGAAAAGCTCATGTTGGGCCCCATACTTGGCCCTCTGTTTCCATGACTTCCAAAGGACTAGTATGGACTAGTTCTAAGACTGGATTCTCTTTAAACTAACCCCAAGATTCAAACTGTAAACACGGCGAAACTGTGACAAACTTAGTTGGACACTCCTTTCAGATGAGAGCTGCATGGCGACATGATGAAGCCACAACGGGGTTAGTTGGTAAGCAAAAGGCCTTAGAGTTTTGTTCATGTTAGTGTCCACTTCTATAATTGATAATTAACTTAAATGGATTTAAAAAAAATAAACTGAATTAAGTGTTGTAAACAAGTACATATTGTTGTTAGTGTTTTTATATTTGTGAATTATGAGTTAACCTCTTCAATGCCCATGACGAGCTGGTCTCGTCATGGGCCGCGGTTGCGCTGTGCCCATGACGAGACCAGCTCGTCATAAACCCCGCCCGGTAATGAAACGGCCGGCACAGGGCGGGGAAAGGGGCGGGCACTGAAGGGGTTAAACTAGATATACATTTTGGTCAAATTTTGCAATATGTATATTTAGAACTTTTAAAACTGAATTGTTACACTTCACTGAGTCGAGTCACGTCTGAACAAACAAAAACGATTTTGACAAATCTCCCCCAGTTCAAGAAGTTGCATCTTTTATCAACCTCAATCTTCAGTCAAATTCCCAGAGGGGGTGATACAGAAATACCCTATTCTAGTAATAGACAATGAAGCCATTTTGGGGGAAAAAAAGAAGAAAAAAACAACATCTTTGGCACTGCACAAACCTCAGCACTGACCACATGTCATAATTTTACAAGTAATTAATAATTGTGCAAGTTCATAACTTGCTCCCACTACCTAACTTAATTTACATACCAAGCTTATCTTCTGATAAACAGATATGGATTCCCTATTTTTGAAAGCCAATAATATAGAAGTCTTAACTCTCTTTATAAATCCTCCCTGGAGATGTGGTTGACTTGAGTTTCAACCATCCCACCCATACTAGAGATTCGCCAAAGAACAATTCTAGGCTTGGGTGGAGTTCCCAGAGTTGCATTATGCAGAACTCCCTGAAGTAAAAAGTAAAAAACAAAACTCTGCCGTGATATGCAGAGCTCTGCTGGTGAGCAGAGTTCATTGACATGCCTGTTTGTATTGCAATGGGAATGAGAAGAGCGTTGTTGCATTCCAAATCA
The DNA here is from genome assembly GCF_964204655.1 of Triturus cristatus. Taxonomy (NCBI): domain Eukaryota; kingdom Metazoa; phylum Chordata; class Amphibia; order Caudata; family Salamandridae; genus Triturus; species Triturus cristatus. Next base: position 1,252,238,466 of record NC_140591.1, read on the forward strand.
TGCACAGACGGCACCATGCGGTCCTCATGTGTGCTATTGCATTCCAAATCACATGCGAACTGCACCACAAGGTCCGCATGGGCGGACCCATCTTGTTTTTCTGCTCTCTGTTGAGGTGCTGGGCCTAAAATGCAATTTCTCTTTCATCTGTGTAATCCTCTCCCTTTAAAACTAATCTACCCAATATTTTTATGTTTTATATTAGTATGTGTCTTTGTGTTTGTGTATTTTAAGTTTTTGGGAAATGTTTTCATGTTTTGCTTGACTTTTTGTTTATTTACCCTTACTTCCTTATTTCTTTCTTCTTTCATTTTCCTTTTCCTTTCCCTCCCAATTCCTTTTCTAGACTCACCCTGTACCATGGCAGAGGCAGGGCAGCTACATTGCAGGTGGCACCACCTCCCAGGAGTGCAGCCCCGGGCGATCTTTGGTAAGGAGGAGGTAGCAGTACTGTTTTTTTGTGCAGCACCACCTCCCCTCCATTCTGGCACCAGGTGGCAGGTCCTGTAGTGGATACCCCCTGTGGGAGCGTTAGCAGCGCTGGGGACAGTGCACCGATGCGTGCAGTGCAACAGCCAGGTTGGGCACACTCTCCAGCAGCTGACACACTGCTGGGTGGATATCCTAGACTGGGAACAGGACCTACTCAAAATGCTCACTGTTGAGATTTTCGGAGCCCTGTGAGTATTAATAATTTATTTGTTGTATTTGTGTTCTACAATGCTAACATTTTGTTTCCGAATAGCATGCTGCTTACACTCAGAGGCAAGTTATGTGTAGTTTACGTTGGAATATTATTGTATGATCCAGTTTGTAGTAGTAGTAGTAGTAACTTTATTCGGTAGCCAAGTACCATCAAAGTATACAAACATATAACATTACAATAAATACATCAGAGCACATATTAAAAATATCTTCCTGCACAGTCAACTTCCCTGTTTTTGCAGCAAATAGAGGCTTATCAAAATTCTCTCTCTTCTGTTATTATTAGCATATAAAAACAGAAGCTATGGACAGGCTAGGCTATGTGCAAATAGTGCAAGACACTTTAAAACATAAAATTTACCTTTCTACCTGATACATAAAATACATAGAATACATAAAATTGATACAATTTAGATCAGACAATAATTTACAAAGAATTAATCTAAACACTAGAAATCAAATCTAGCAATCTACTGCGTTTATACCAGACTGCCTGTAAAAATTTGCTAGTAGCAATAACAATAACAGGAGTAGTATCGCTTTTTAAAATTCTAAGACCCACCAAATATTTGTTCACCTTCAAATTTTGACACAAGGGAATAATCCATTTCCGGCGTGGGCCGTTGTAATTAGGACAGAAAAATAGTATATGTGCCTCGTTCCCATCTCCCAGGCCACATGCTGGGCAGATACTAAAGCTAGAGACCTTGTGCCATTTATTAGTTAGAGACCTCAAATGTAGAGTACCAAATCTAAAGCGAATATAAAGGCTTTTGGCTAGGGGAGAGGAAACAAAATCTAAGGATTCCTCAAAACGGGAAAAAGGTTTAATGTCTAAAAATCAACTTGTCAGTGTACCAATTTTCTGGTTATTAAAATAATTGCCTTGGATATAAACCCAGTAGCTAGATTTCATAATGTTAAGATCAATTTTACTCATATTTTCTGGGTTTGTCCAAAATCTTGTTAGGCCCAGTTTAATGAACCAATTGGAAACATGTTTAACCCAGGATATCGACTTGGCACCCCTAATTGAGAACACTTTGATGAAACAATCGCTAAATTCCTTCAGCTCAGGGGTGACGCAAAGCTGAATCCAATAAACAAGTGGTCTTAGAGCAGCTAGATCTGCAATTCTTTTGAGTCCTAACTCTAGGAACAGGGGAGTTAGAGTTGTACTGTTGAGAACAGAGACAAGCCTTCTAACAAATCTATTTTCTGCGGCAGTAAGTGGGGAAACATCAGCACATCCCCATATTTCAGCTCCATATAGAGAAGCCCCTTGAGCCTTGCCGTGGTAGACCTCTATAGCCGGCGAAACAGCACGAGAGCTTGTTTGTCTATTCAGTCTACTAATAGCATTTTATTCTATGCTCAAGTAGTAGCATACTTTTTCTTAGCTGATCATTCCACTTCCGGCTCTCCATTACCTTGACTCCTAAATAATCAAAACTCTTCACCCTCTCCAGTGTTTCCTTCCCAGCACGTACCGCTAAGTTTTTACTCACTCCCTTCCCTACCAGTTTGTAGTTTCTGCTAGGCAGGTGCTCAGCACTACCTATTCATACTCATCATTGGCGCTCGCTTTGGCTGATTAATAAGAAGCCATTGCAGACTGTTCTACTGTCACTATAGTTAATCTGTGATATCAGTGAGTAGCGTGTTCTCTCTGTGACTTTGTTTATGTAGCTCGTACAGTTCACAGCTATTTTACAGCGATGTGTAGTATGCATCTATGCATTGCAAAATAGGGAAACTGAGTTGGTCCATGAAGGGGGTTGATAAATTGGAATAGAATCAAAGATCATTCACTGCAATGCATTGGTTCAAATTAAGTTTTTTTTTAAGGAAATTTGGAACAGGAATTTCAGGATTAGTATGGGCAACTAAACAGTAGTCGATAGAATTGAAACTAGTACTATAGGCGATCTGTTTTAAAGAAGTAAAATGTGACTGCTTTTGCTTGCCTTAAAAGTTTTGTGGAGATGAACTGAATCACTAATCTATTTTTTTTTATCTTCTTTATTTCTCACATCAGCACCCAAGGGCAAGAAGAGGTATGTTCAGGAGACAGGTCCGGGAGTAGCTGGTCTGCTGGCACCGACCCCCAGCGCCACTGCCAAGGGCCCTGCTGACCAAAGTACGTCCTAATATTTATAAATATTATGTCGCTAATGTTGGGTTTTATGATTGTTGTGGGCTTATAGTAGAATCTTGGGGTATTGGAATGTTGGTGCTAAGTTCCAGAATGGGAGTTGCTGCCTGGAGGCTGGTATTGCTAGTGAGAAAGAAAGTTTCTCTGACACTCTTACCAGCCGTCTTCCTTCCACGTGGCGACGAGGATAGGATATGAACTTATAGCACTGAAATATCACTTTAATCTTTCTGGAAAATGTAGTAAGTGTGGCACAATTAACCTTTAATTACCACTACCCTTTTTCCACGCCATTATCTATTGTAAAGGTGATAAATCATTGCCACAGTATTTTGACCAAAAGCTCCTGCATTAACATAGGCAAGTAATCAAATGTAAATAAATATTGTAGTCAATAATGAGAGTAGCGAGTAGTTTAAGCTACAGAGACAGACTTGCTCTGAGATGTTCTCTCTCCAAAGGCAAACCAGAAGTGGGCACTTTCTCTACTCCCAACAACACATTATTCATAGGTAATATTCCCAGAATCCAGTTTGAGTCACGCCATCTGCTCTAGGTACAATCCTAAAGGTGTTTTTCCATGAGACAACAGTGTTTTTTCCTTGATACATTTTGTGCTTGGTTCCCAGGCCTTCTCCTGTTTGAAGCACATTGTCCTTCCTTTATCGACTCAAACCACATGATAGTAACATTGTCTCTCCTTTGCCTGACTAAAATAAACAAAAGACATTATTCTAACTAACAAGAGCACTTCTTTCACCTGAAACACAAAACGTGAGAAAAAACAAATTCCACAGCACACATAAAATTCAAACTATTAATTCAAAAGTGAGAGTTTCCAGGGAACTATATTTGAAGCCTACAAAATTCAGTTAACATAAGAAAGCATCATAAGAGCTTACAAATTTGTATGGAAAATAAGGTACTTTCAATTAATGCATTTAACTGCATGTAAAATGAGACAATTAATAAGCACATTTAGTACATGAATAATTGTCAGTTGCACATCATACATTTTTTATGTTAATCTTTTCTGCTAGTTACATTCATTTTCCATGTAAAATTTCAATTACCTAAAATACATCACATTAGCGCGTTCAACGATTCTAACACTCTGCGTTAATACAACAAAGGATTATATGCTGGTGCGCTCTACGTGTGATTATGCTGCACCCCCACAAATGAGATAAGACCTCTGTGCTATCAGTTCCCCCCTCTGATGACTTGGAGTCATCACAAAACACTCCATAATCCCTGCAGGGTACACCAATTTAAACAGATGCTGTAGCTATTCTCCTCTGTCTGAACTTCTCCAACCGTTTCAAATTCTTGTAATGACTATCCTGCAGACTTTCCATCCTTCTTTCCATTTCTCTTAAGGAGTTCTCCACTTGCTTTGCATTGTGCCACTTGTATGCCCTTGTCATCCCTGCCAAGATAATAACACAGATCACAATTATGATTGGCTTCAGAATGTATCCAAAAATTCCCTTTCCTAAGTTTGCAAACCAACTTCCAACTGCTCCAAATCCCTTTCCAACCGTATCCCAAATTCCCTCTGCTTCCAGGTCATGTATTTCATGATGTATGTCAGTGATATTGGATATATATCTCTTCAGATCTTTACTTCTACCAGGGAAAAAAGTACAACACTGTTGGACCTTCAGCATCCTACAGACTCCCCCTTCTTTGGCCACTATTGCCCTTATCGAAACCATCTCCCCATATATGAGTAACAATTACTGAGCTGTGTTAACCGACAACTTATCCACAATAGGAGACAACTTTCTAATCTTGATGTCATTCAGCACCACTCCTAATCTAGGTATCATCACTTCAAATACGTCTCTCACAACCCCACCAGCACTCAGTCCATGTTTTTCTCTATGGTTCAATTTTCCTTTCAATTCGTCCACATGATAGATCTTTAGAAACACAACTGCCACATAGCGGGTACCATACCATTTGTTCGAAAACCAAACATATGCATTCTTACCACACACAAAATATACTCCTGCCACCACTTGTACTAATTCTTGCAGGAACATCTTCCAGGTACCATTAACTAGAAAGATATGGTCACACACACTCTGTTCCACAAATATAGCGTCATAACGACTCTGAGCTTGACGCATGCAAAGCTTGCCTCATTGTTCCTAATCTAAAGATATAGGACCATCGCTTCCCTTAGCCTTGTGAGCTGCCTGCTCTTTGGTCCATTCAACATTTCTATTCTTATTGTTAAACTTAACAACTAATCCCCAAAGTCTGTCTTCTACTTGATCTACAAATTTCTTTTCTATACCTGTTAATATTCAGGTTAGGTTATGTCTATTTGCGTGAGCAGTATCTAATGTTATTGTTGGTGCGAAATATTTTACCATTCTCTCTTCTCGCTTATAATATTTGTATTTGTTCAAATGTTCATCGACTGGTATTTCTGAGAGAACCATATCATAATTTGAGAATTAGTACTCGTAATGACCTTTTCCATAAAACATGCTAAGGGGCAAACTACAACTAATGCCATACATTAAAGGTAAGTGATGATATCTAATCCCCTCCGCAAGTGAATCAGTCAATTGCATACACACATAGCAGTCTCCCACTTCCATAGGGTTGACATATTCATAAAGCAACTTAGCATTAAGCCTGGGCAAAGCACTACGCTACGGTCGCATAGTTTGCGAAGTTTGTGCTACTTCGCACTACGCGAATTGCACGTAGCACAGTGCAAACACGCGTAGCGTAGCGTTGCGTAGTGCAGCGGTCATTGTTTGCTTGCTCGTGATCCTCAACGTCAAGTTGGCGACCGCGAGCAAGCAAAATGACATCCCGGCGAGACTTTTTCCTCGTTCGCGATCAGCAACATCAAGTTGGCGATCGCGAGCGTGGAAAATAAACCTCCCAGCGAGATTCTGAACGCGGGGATGTCAGGTTTCTCATTGCGAGAAACTACCAGTCCGCGTTGAGAAAGCTGCCGCTCGAGTAAAAATCTTCTCGAGCGGCAGAAAACTACAGCTCGCACTGTGCAAGATGCTGTTTTCAATGATTGCACAGTGGCGGATGCTTGTCCGCACTGTTCAATCATTGAAAACGGCATCTTGCACTGTGCGAACAGGGTACAACGCAGTTCGCGAAGTGCTACGCGTAGCTCGCGTAGTGCGAAGTGCACTTTGCGTAGCTACGCATAGCGCTACTTTGCGAACTACGCCCAGAGTTACTTAGCATAAGCATTCATCGTATAATCACCTTTGGACAAATTCACATGAAGAAAGTGATTAGTTAGTTATATTAAGCTTTTTCCAGATCCTAATGTACTCTCCTTTGAGGCAGCAGTGGTAAGTATGGATGTCCCATGGACCCTCACTCCATGTTCCTCAATCTTGTATGCACTTAGAACTGACTCAGTGATGACTACAGCTATGACTATTATTACTCCTACAATGAGTGTAACTATAATACATTTGTGTCTACGAGTCAAATTTCCAGACTCCATTTTCAAAGGTAGCTCACATTACAGCTTAAAGAGCATCAACACACAGAGTCATGTTTCTCTGCCTTTAATTCACATGAAACAAAGTCTTTAAGCAAACTTTTCTTTTAAAGCCACAGGAAGTTCTTCTCCACAGTGTTTTGCACAGTATTTACACAGCTTGTAAGACTTCCCTAGCCCTCTTTCTTCTTCTAAATGGAAGTCCCTAATTGTATTCTTCTTCCACTTGGGCCAAGGTTATCCGCTTTCAAGCAACTGATTTACTGTTCAAGAGTTCAAATTACATCCCTTATGAGATCAGAGCCAATCTCCAGAAGGACTCATTGTAACAGTTCAGCTCTCAATGCTGCAATCTCTTGAGGAGACTGTGGAGCTCCGAAGCTTGTGAATTCAATGTCTTCCAAAATTAGAGTCCGTAAGCCACTCAAACTTGGTGGAAAAGGCACAGCCAGTGACAGAAGTGTTTTAGTTCAATTCCAGGAGCTCTCAACAATATCTCGAGTATCAGTATCAAAATCGCGGACCTCATGCTCCCCGGCATTAGTAGCTAGATAAGTCCATTCAGGAGAGGAATAGCTACAACACAGCATGCGAGTGCTCTTGGACCATATAGCACTTTCTGTGGTTTGCTCAGCTTCACTCACATCAGACACCAAAGATTCACCTGTTGGTACAAGTTCTCTTTCAGATGCAAGTTTTAGATTTTGTCTCCTCTGTCTCACAGGCTACGTTTCATCAGCAGCATCTTCCTTCCTTAACAGCACATGACCACTTTCTACACCAGTCTCTTCTGCTGAGTCAGACACACTTCTCACCAGCATTCGTCACCAATATCACTAGATATGGTCCACGGCACCGAGTGTCGAGATAGTTTTTCCTCACGTTCTTTCTGATGAGCACCCAGCCACCAGGGCTCAGATCGTGGCAGAGGTCTTTTGAGGTCTGTGCAGTCGCAGCATCAACCTGATGAGACACAGAACAAACCACATCAGCCAATCCTTTGCAATAGTCAAGGATCAAGTAATCTGTGATTTTTATCATTGCAGTGGCAGGCACAGCAGGTAAACATATTGCTCTTCCCATAAGAATCTCCTGGGGCGATAACCCAGTTCATCTGTCAGGGATGCAGCACAAACTCATTAAAACCAGAGGCAATGCTTCAGGCCCTTTCAAAATGTCGAAGCACACGCTTTAGCTAGTTCACTTTCATGGTGCCATTGATCTGCTCCATCATGCCAGTTTTCTCCGGCCTGTAACTACAATGCAGTTTTTGATCCATAGTCAAGGCGGTGCACAACAACTTCATGACTGTTATGAAAGTGCATTCCTCTATCCAACACCAATTAAGTTGGAAATTCAAATCTAGGAATGTGTTTCCTCAACAATAACTTTGCTACCGTGAGACTGTCACACCTTCTAGTTGGATAAGCATCCACCCATGGAGAAAAAGTGAACATAACAGCCAAGATGTATCTCAACCCATTAAACACATGCATCTCAACACAATCCATTTGAATACGATTAAAGGGACCCCTGATCTGCCAATGGGGCTCAATGCAACCATAGTCTTTCCCCAACATTCATTTGTTGGCATGTGACACACTAATGGCACAATGCTTCTGCAATCACACAAAATCTCGGATTGAACCTAGTCTGTCTGAATAATCTCACCATTGCATCCCTTCCCATATGAGCTGCTCCATGAATTTACCTTGCAATTGGTTGTAATAAACAATCAGGTTACACTTCCCTGCCATCAGTTCACACCCATATGTCATTTTCTCCCTTCTCACAACCTGCTCTGATCCAACCCGTTTGTTCCTTGTCTATGGCTTCCTTTTGCAAAAGTCTAACTTAATTCCATGTGTCTGCTACAGCTGGCATCCTGCTGAGTTCGGTCTTCTCTGTACTCTCGCCAACACATTCCCCATTAAAACACATGCATGTGTAGCACAAAAACGACTTTGTCAGCATATCTATTACCTGTGATAACTAGGTCATCTGTTCTTCCATGGGCTTCGCACTTAACGACAGCCACCACTCTTGGTAATTACAATGCTTCCAGCAGTTGTCTCACACATTCCCCATTCCTTAGGGGGGAACATGATGATGTTAGGAACTCTCTCTGCAACCATAGCTGTGCAAAGTCATAGACTACTCCAAAACTGCATTGGCTAACGGCATATATGGTGACTCTGATTCTCTCAGAAAGAAGGCATGCATGGGTAAGGGCAGTGATTTTGGCCACTTGTGCAGAATGTACTTCCTATAAACAGCAGCTTTCACCACTCTAGAGATGATACAGACAGCAAACACTGCTCTAAAATCACCTGCATTGTCTCCTAGGCATGGCTCATCAACAAAAAGGACTTGGTCAGGATCAGGCAATGGCTCATTGACAATGTCGGGTCTTGGTTTTGTACAAAGCTCAGTGACATCTAGACTGTCATGGCCTTCACAATGTTCCCCATCAGCACTTGGAAAAGGTAACAAGGTAGCAGGATTCAACACAGAACATCACTTCAGGATTACATTCTTGGCAGCGAACAACACCTGCTTGTTTCTTGTCAACCAGGCTGTTATTCGTCAAATGCTGCATTTTGGTTCTTGTCATCGGGAGCTCAAATGATTGTAGTATATGCATGCTCTCACATCATTCAATACTGAAACCAGTTGCAGCAAAGGATTTGAGATATCCGGGCAACGCTGAAGCTTCAGGATCTAATGTAGCAGAGAAACAGGCCACTGGTCTATGGGCACCTCTATGTGCCTGGGTGAGTGTAGAAACAGCACAACCCTCTCTCTTCTGACAAAATAACAAGAATGCTTTGTTGTAATCAAGCATTTCTAAATCTGGAGCACAACACAGACACTCTCTCAACTCCAGGAAGGCAAGCAAACAGTTGTTATCCCAAGGTACCCGATCACACACATCCTTGTGGGTCAGCATCTGCAAAGGCTTTGCCATCAAGAAAAACATAGTAATTTACTGTTGGCAGTAGCCAACCATTCCCAAGAACAGTCTGACCTCTTTCTGTGTACTGGGCAGATTTATTTTCATTATCGCCTCCACTAGATCAGGCAACACCTTCCTCTTGACTATCTCAATTCTGTGAACCAAATACTGTACTTCATTTAGACAGTACTGAAGCTTACTAGGAGACACATTATGCCAATTATTGGCAAGATGGTTCAGGAAGGCGATAGTATCGTCCCGGCAAGCCTCCCGCATTTCAGATGCAATTAGGAGGTCGTCTATGTACTACACTATTACTGAGTTTTAAGGCAGAATCAAACTCTCAAGGTTCTTTTTTAAGAAATGGTTGAATATGGATGGACTTTCAGTAAACCCTTAAGGGATATGACACCATGTTAAGGCACGATTCTCCAGATGGAAAGCAAATGCAAATTGGGTCTCCTAATGCAATGGGATGGAGAAAAATGCCTGACAGAGGTCAATCACTGTGAACCACTCAGCTTCACAAGGAATCTGAATTAGGATCACAGAAGGATTCAGTACCATGGAATGACATGGAATCACTATGTTATTGACCTTCCTCAGGTCCTGAACTATGCAATACTTCCCGCTCAACATCTGCAACCCCATGATAGGAGAGTTGCACAGACTTTCCATCATCTCCTTTAGGATGCCCTTCTCAATCATGGACTCAATTACAAGTGCAACCCCTGCCACAGTTTCTGAGGTGAGGTTATACTGAGGTGTTCTCAGATATTCTGTGTTAGGCGTAATCTGTATGCAGACTGGCTTGACTCCTCAAATCAGACCGATTTCCTTCCCTGAGAAGTCCCATACCACCGGAGAGACAGTGTCTCAAATCCAGCGGCATGTCTTCCACTGTCAGTAACGGAAACATGGCTGTATAATGGTTCTGATTAGCCAATTTGAAAGCAATGTCCTCATCATTAGTCGGCAACTCGATTCCCTTCGTTGTGCAATAGATGGTACAATTCAATTTGCAGAAAAGATCAAACCCCAGCAAAAAGACTGGACTCGAGTCACACACCATGAACTGATGGTGATCATGGAAGGCTTAGATTTTCACCGGCACTTCTTCTGTCAAAGGGTTTGTCATTCTTTTGTTCGAGATTCCTACAGCTTAGATTGATTTTCTAAAGAGGGGCACTTTTGGAGTTACTGCAGATCTCACAGTAGAATGGGTAGCACCAGTATCAATCAAGAATGTAATGGGATGACCATCAATGTCTGCTTTTACTTTTGGTCCACTCGGGTCTACCTCTAAGACTACGCCAAGTGTACAGTTTGCCTTCCCCCTCATACACCGTCATAGGGATGGGTCCTGATGAAATCCGTCCAGTGCTTCCATTAAGGGCATCTGATGATAGGTTTGATTGCCCTGTGAGATTCTCAGAGGTTGGGGTACTTACACAAACTGGTTCTGATTCCCTACCGCATTAAGAGATCTCGGCCTTGTTACCGTTGGTAACTGATTCACAACGTCTGCCACCTGCACAAGTTCTCTTCCTGTACCTGATTCGCAGGATTTAGACGACACTCACACTTCCAGTGCCCAATCTTGTGACATAAATGAAAAGCACTGGTCTTTTTCAGGGTCACAACATCTACCCCTGTCTTAGGATCTATAGGGACACCTCTTCCCTGTCCCATCGGCCCTGCAACTGATGTGACTTGGACACCTTCTGGAAAAATCCCTTGACCACGAGCTACTGTTCCCCTTGTTGACTGTACCTGCTCTCCCTTCTGTGCATTTCGCATTTGAATCAGCATAAATTTCTCCTTTACCCTCCTTTGTTTAGAGTCCACCTCATCACTGCAGTGCCTGGCATACTTTAGGATCTCATCTACAGCTTTGTTTTGCCAGCAGATTAGGTGCTGTTGGATCATGAGGCTGATTTCCGGCCTCAATCATGCCATATATCTTGATACAAATTGTCCCATATCCTTAGGGTCAAGTTTGTCTAACCCACTCAACTGCTTAAAGGCTTGCAAAAGTCTTTCATTGTAAGCATGTACTGACTATTTAGGTTCCTGGGTCATTCGATCTATCTTAACCCAACAATGTCTTGAGGGGCTATTTTGGTCTGCAACCATGTGATCACCTGATCTTACTTTTTCATAACCACTGGTGAAGGACCATGAGTCACCGGATCCCTCTCTGGCTCAACAGCAGACCACTCCTCAATATATATTTTACAAGCAGACCACAGATCACTAGGAACCACAATTTCAAACAAGGTATTTAAGTCAATCCAACACCTTCAAGATTTTAACAAAGGGATCAACTTGCTTATTCGACTTGGCAAGTTTCTCCCTCAACCTGGGAAAATCATTTGTAAATGTGGCTTAGTCCCCTCTACTCCAAGGAACATGCTCATATCCTCTGCTAGGTACCTCCCATAACGGGTATGCCTCAACCCCCTGCGTTCCCCCTTCTGGAGGTGGTGTTTCTCTTGTCACCTTTCTCACACTCTTCTTATTTGACAATCTCTCCTCCCACTTATCCAGCATACTCTAAGCTCTTATTCCTTTGACCAACTCCCAAATGTGCATCTTCATCCCCGTTACTCTCCTCTCTTCCAACTCTTGATCACTGTAAGTGAGCCTGTGATTCCCCTGCGAGGTCTTCGTTCAGGACAAGCCCACTCCATACCCCTGTGCTAATTCTGACAGCATCTCATGTGCTTGTCTCGCCCTTCGGGTGACATCCTTCACTTCAAAAACATAGGTCTCTAACCTGTCTAAAGGTAAATTCCCACTGAATATCTCATCCACTTCAGCCATCAGCCTCACCACAATCAATAGCTTTACCTTCACTGCAGCCTTAAAGGTACCCTGACTCGATGTACTAATCAGACTCTCCTTGCTGTTATTGTCTCTCAACCAGGATTCCAAGTCTGCAACATCTAAGACATGTTGATTTCCAGATGCTCCCTGACTTGTGCTTGCTTCTAACCTCACACCGCTTGGTCCTCTCACTATTGTTTTCCACATCCGTGAATCTGAACTGGTTTTCACCATTGTTATAGACCATATAGTACTAAAGCCCATGCGTATTCCACAGGGATCAGCAGTAGCCGCAAAAGGGGTACTAGGTTCTATATGCACTAAAAATGGACAATTTCCATTCGTACTCCCTGCCCTTCCCAATCCAGGTCCTTTAGCATGCATGAGCTGTCTCTGACCAAGGTTTCCCACTGAGCTCGGGCCATACACAGGAACAACAGGACCAATAGTAACCAGCACTGTAAGAGCTTCAGCAACCAGTGAAGCATCCTTAGCTCCTTTCTGTTCTATACCTCTCAAGGAAGATACTCCTGTCCCATCCACTTCTGTGGATATCCTTCCCACAACTCCTGTATCAGGACCCACCTGAACTGTTGCACTTCCTATGTTTTCTGCACCTCACAAGTCTTGTCTCCCATCCCCTGATTGCAGACTATAAGGTGGAGGACACTAGAAAACAACCCATCCACCAAGCTGTCTTCATTGTCACTGCTGTCGCTCTCATTTGTCCTTTTACTCCTGTCCTGGGAACCTCCATCTCCTACCAGCACCGGTTATAACCTTTCTTCTTCTATGGAATCCACTCTCCAGCTCTTAAGCTGTGTATCCCACTGTGCGTCCTGATATGCCCTCACAGTTTTCCTCATTCCCCCTTGGTATTTCTCCCTTTGTTTAGCATGAGCTGCACGCATCCATGCATCTAATGTCTCAAACTGTGTTGGTTTAGACAAAGGTAGTAACGCAAACATTGCTCCTCTGAACTGATGCAAAATATCCAGCTGAAACTAACCAAAATATGGAAAGGACAATTCACCCTCCTTTTCAGTAATCTTATGCCAATTTAGAAGCCAAATTATAGTGTGAAGCCCAACTTTTGTTGCTATATAATGTGCTGGATTATCCTTGGGTGGCGCCTCTTCACTGACTTTCATCACCCCTGAACATATCTCGCAATACCCTAAAACACCACATGATTTCAAATTTCAATTTTTTGTTCAATAGATTAAGATGGAACAATGTCTTCCAACGACAACTTTCCAATGATTAGCAACTAGCCCTGATGCCGTTACACCAATTGGCATACAGCAGCGTGGCACACTCTGACGTCAATCTCACTGCTCGCAGCAGCTCACCCTCCTTCACACTTTTTTGTGTGCATTCTCTCAGGCAGTCATCTTAAATCTGGCATTGTGTGCCATCAAAAATGATCAATAGAATTCATCCACTCAAGAACATTCACACACGGTGACCCTCAACCTGTGCTGAATACCCAAATCAGTATAGCTCACCTCTGTACACAAGGTCCACTAGACAATTCCCATGCATCCCATTCACACAAAGTTCCCTTTCTTAGGTGGAACTGCCGATAATGTCGCACGACAGCTCCCCAGTTTCTTTGGTCAGACAATCACAATCTCGATGTCTTCTACACCTCTTAATATATCCCGGGAACTTAGGCCACTTCGGGACCTGCAACTCAAATCTGAATCCTTGAACCACATCCCGCCAGAAACCACATTCACTTGACTCTCACACCAACTCTGCAAGATATCACACCATCAAATCCTTCCCGCAATCAAACATACAACGTACACCCTATTAATACTGACTCCTCTGTCTGCCGCTGATCTTGCCGCACCATCAAACTCCGTTAGTCTCTGCTGAATTCTGTCACCTTCCATTCTTGTTCATTTGGCTCTATTTCAGGCTTTAGGATTCTGGGGTCCTCTTATTCTAGACTGATTCTGGATTCTCCCCTTCCTTCATGTGCGAACCATCCTCCTCTGCTACCAATTGAAAGGGCCAGGCCCATAAGTTCTAATCTAGACCTCATCTAGATTCACAATTAGATGGTTCTTTTTCACAGAACGAAAGTGTAAAGTGGAGAAAAGTCATTAGGTGACCAATCAACAAATTAATATTCCTCAATGACAAACAGTACCCACAAACAACTAAGTGATGGTAGTTGATTTATTACAAAGCCAAGAATAACGGAACGTACAGACACCTCCATACGAGGGTGTAGAAATACATTGGAATTAGCATGAAGCAAAAACTGCGTATCCAGTGTAGACAATGCAACATGAGTAATACTATTAGTTCAAGAAGCAAAATTAAAAAAATCAGAAAGAATGAGTCCAGGTTTCCCTGCATCAACGGTTGGTGAGTGAAAAGCATTAAATCTATCCCTACTTAACACTAAGGTGACATCCCTAAATAAGCATTTTCAGGAGGAAGGATCAAAGGTGTCAGTATGTGAAGTCTCCCTAAGAAGTCATTCCATGATCAATGGGTTAAGTAACCAGAGGAATGACAGGTGGCAGGGTACTGATTGTGCAATTTGATGTATCTAAATGTATTAGCACAATTAATTTGTGTATGAGACTGCTCACAAGGGCATTGAACAACGACCACCCAACGTTGTTAGATGAGTGCAGACTAAGCCTACACACATGTGACATACAGAACACAATCAATGTCCCGAGCAATACTCATATATTAACGTCAAAAATAAATCCACACAGTGGTCTTCTCCAAAAGTTCTTCTTGATTTATTATGCCAGATCTTGTCAGATGAGTACTTCAGTTTTCATTTTTCAACAACTGATAGCCACAAAGCCAACATGTGTTTCGTCTTATATGGGCATTCACCCAAGACTTCCTCAGGGCGCAAGAGATTATCTTCTGGAGAATTGAGATTATAATATCTGTATCTGAAGCACAAGAGGACTGTCATAAAAACAAAGTAGTGCCCAATTGGACAGCAAGTCTTAAAACCAATGACATTGACATTTTCAAGGAGGAATATTCGTATCAATAGTTTGAAGGTTGTTCCAAGTATTTCAAGAACCCAGCTGTGCCACGGAGAGTACTCCGTCTCCCACACCAACTTGTTTTTGCAGAACAAAAGTGTAAAGTGGAGAAAAGTCATTAGGTGACCAATTAACAAATTAATAATCCTCCATGACCAACAGTACCCACAAACAACTATGTGATGGTTGTTGATTTATTACACAGCCATGAATAACGGAACGTACAGACACCTCAAATCGAGGGTGTAGAAATACATCGGAATTAGCATGAAGCCAAATCTGTGTATTCAGTTTAAACAATGTAACATGAGTAATACTATTAGTTCAAGAAGCAAAATTAAAAAAATCTGAAAGAATGAGTCCAGGTTTCCCTACATCAATGGTTAATGAGTGAAAAGCATTAAATCTAGCCCTACTCTAACACTAAGGTGACATCCCTAAATAAGCATTTTCAGGAGGAAGGATAAAAGGTGTCCATATGTGGAGTCTCCCTAAGAAGTCACTTCACGATCAATGGGTTAAGTAGCAGAGAAAGAGCTTGCTCTGAGATGCTCTCTCTCCAAAGGCAAAAGAGAAATGGGCACTTTGCCTACCCCCAACAACATATTATTCATAGGTAATATTCACAACAAAGGATTATATGCAGGTGTGCTCTACATGTGATTATAATGCACCCTTTCAAATAAGATGAGAAGCACGATAGATTTAATTTTTGTGTCATCCCTGTTACCCTGTATTATCTTTCTTCTTATATTATAGAGTTTTCTTTTTGGTGGCTGACTTTTCTAGTCTCTCCTCTAGTCTCAAGCTCACTTATCTTCTGCTTTGTTGGTAATCTTTCCCTCTCTCCTATATATGTTGTGGTAATGTAAGACTAAGAATAACACATTTTGGTACTCTACTGTCTAGCGTGAATATTAAAGGCCCAAGGAAGATAGTGTTATAAATAATATTTACCATGTATGTTTGTTGAGAGAAGGCTTTCTTTTTCCTGCTCATGCTCTAACAGTTGAGTTCACAAGAGAATGGCCATGGTCCTCATGAACCATCCCCTCCAATGTAGTATGCTGCTGTCTCAGCATGGCTGGAAAAATGTATGAGGCCCCACTCCCATTGCATTTGCCATCAAACTCCATATGTCTTTCATTGGCCATTATTCCACACTTGACTTGTGTGACTTTGTGAACCAATCAAATGCCCTGAGTGATATTTTTGTTAGAAGATACTGCAGTGTTAACTGAACAAAATGATGTATTGCAGTGGTAGTTGAGGTGGCATGTCTGACATCTAAAATATGTATAATGTTTTATTCTAGCCACACAAAACATCAGTAATGCCGGCTTCAGTGCAGCTTCAGAAAGAGACGAGTCAGTTGGAGGGGGGAAGCAGCAGCAGAGACGGGCACTGGTAAGTCACATAAGTTCTTGCAATTACTATACTCACCTGCTAATACCAGGGCATCAACAACCTGTGACTGTGATCCCCCCATCTTTACTAGCTGCAGCTGTGGTTGAGTTATTTCAGCCTCTTCTATCTGCAAATTAACTCACCAAAAGCTCGCATAATGAGTGTTGATGGCTTGATGGAAAAATGAAAGAACGGAATGTCAAAATAGAGGAAATGGTATATGAGTGAAAGGGTTGGTAGTTGAAAGAAGGGTGCCTGGGTGGATAAAGGGATGGATGACAAAAGGATGGTTATAAGAAAGGGTGGATAATTGAATGGATGGATAATGAATTGGAAATATTGGTGAAACACTGGATGAGAGAAAGTAAAGCTAAATCGTTGTAGATATGGATGAATAACAATGAAAGGATGAATGAATATTTGGATTGTCTGGATGAATAAGCAAGGCACCTCTTCCCATTAGGAGCATACTTCTAATCTACTTTGCTTACTTTGTTTATGCAGGGTTATCAAAGCTATGGTTTAAAATGGAGTTTTTTTTTTATCTACTCCCTTGACCTGCTGTATTTGTTAAGTTAGCCAGATGTCTCCCACCCATTGTTCATCACCACCTCCCTCTCAACCTATGCCATTTTTTGCCACCTATGACCAAAGTGCGAAATGGGTCAATTTGTGACTGCAGTGTCGGCTGTGCAATGAGCATCTGGTTCAGTTAATGCGGAATTGACAATGTTTTCAATGCATTGCAAACCAAACACACAAGGTGTGTTGTTTCCCTTTGCCCACTCAGTCACCTTTTAGTACTCCACTTATTTATTTTTTCGTAAATTCTTCCGTCCCAGCCTACCAAATTGGAAAACCTGTTCTTGACAGGTGCTGCATTTAATTTTATAACATGTGAAGTGAAGTGATTCCAGAATCTATTTCATGGTTTCCCATAACAGATTTATTTTACACCTGTTCAGATATTTCCCTTTCAACTTGTACAGTGACTGAATAAGCCAAACATGACACTTTGATGATCAGTGTAGTGGCCCCTCTATTCTATATAAAAAAAAGCTCTACCCTACCTGTCTAATCCCTCTACCCTACCCCTGCAGTAGAGTAAGTCAAGTTTCCTTTCCAAGCTTACTGCCCAGCGAATTAATTTGTTGGAAATAATATGTGTTGGTGGACGAGACCACAGAGTAAAGTGGAAGTAGGTGCATGATTTTATGTCAAGTTTGGTGTATTGGATACACAGTGACTAATGTGGCAAATAAAATCTATATAGGTCATTTCTTTCCCTTTGGTACAGTCCATTAGTTTTTCCAATGTCTATTTATGGCAGACAGGAGAATATTAAAATTCCACATTTCATACAAGAGGTGTGTGACGGAATACCTTATTTATTATTCATCTACCTCTTTGGAGTTTGGGTAGAAAGCGAAATGCATTTGGAGATGAGCAGGGCCTTTGGAATTAAGAATAGATCATTGTCAGCCTCAGCTTCCCCAGCTGCAGACAGTAGCAAACCCGACGTGCTGGCTAGCAATAAGCATGGCTTCATTATTTTAACACAACACACACATTGTACTCCATAGTGCTTAATGCCATACTCATTAATGAGAGGTAATTTATTTTTTAATTCAAAGAGTCTGTTTATAGCTAATTGAAAAACCTTTAGAAGAAAAAAATAATCAAATCACAGTTTTTTTAATCCAGTGTTATTCTGCCTTTCAATACTTTTCTGCCACACAGTCAGTGCTTTTTTTGCAAGGCATGTGTGGGTAAAACATAAAATTGGCCTTGCAACTCTCCTAATCATAATCACTTCAAATTCCGATGGCCCTAGGGGACCAGCAATGTACTGCTACAGTGCTAACCAGTAATTTAAAACAACTGTTTGCACACAGCATTAGTTACAATTTGTCTTTTTTGTTTTTCTCAATATAGCTGCTCCTGTTGGTCCTGCCGGAGCACCCACCAGGCAGGAAATAGTGACCGGTTTGCGGCGGCAGAAGCTGGAGCATATCTAGCAAGAGTACCAGCGACTGGTGGAACTGGAAGAGGAGGAGGAGGAAGCAAACTCCTATCTGCTGGGCCCCAGTGTAGCTAGTCCCCCTTAGCCTCCAGCCTCCCAGCCATCCCATAGCCGCTGCCAGCGTCCATCAACTGCTGTTACCCCCTCCAAGATATCACACCATCAAATCCTTCCCGCAATCAAACACACAACGTACACCCTATTAATACTGACTCCTCTGTCTGCCGCTGATCTTGCCGCACCATCAAACTCCGTTAGTCTCTGCTGAATTCTGTCACCTTCCATTCTTGTTCATTTGGCTCTATTTCAGGCTTTAGGATTCTGGGGTCCTCTTATTCTAGACTGATTCTGGATTCTCCCCTTCCTTCATGTGCGAACCATCCTCCTCTGCTACCAATTTAAAGGGCCAGGCCCATAAGTTTTAATCTAGACCTCATCTAGATTCACAATTAGATGGTTCTTTTTCACAGAACGAAAGTGTAAAGTGGAGTAAAGTCATTAGGTGACCAATCAACAAATTAATATTTCTCAATGACAAACAGTACCCACAAACAACTAAGTGATGGTAGTTGATTTATTACAAAGCCAAGAATAACGTAACGTACAGACACCTCCATACGAGGGTGTAGAAATACTTCGGAATTAGCATGAAGCAAAACCTGCGTATCCAGTGTAGACAATGCAACATGAGTAATACTATTAGTTCAAGAAGCAAAATTCAAAAAATCAGAAAGAATGAGTCCAGGTTTCCCTGCATCAACGGTTGGTGAGTGAAAAGCATTAAATCTATCCCTACTTAACACTAAGGTGACATCCCTAAATAAGCATTTTCAGGAGGAAGGATCAAAGGTGTCAGTATGTGAAGTCTCCCTAAGAAGTCATTCCATGATCAATGGGTTAAGTAACCAGAGGAATGACAGGTGGCAGGGTACTGATTGTGCAATTTGATGTATCTAAATGTATTAGCACAATTAATTTGTGTGTGAGACTGCTCACAAGGGCATTGAACAATGACCACCCAACGTTGTTAGATGAGTGCAGACTAAGCCTACACACATGTGACATACAGAACACAATCAATGTCCCGAGCAATACTCATATATTAACGTCAAAAATAAATCCACACAGTGGTCTTCTCCAAAAGTTCTTCTTGATTTATTATGCCAGATCTTGTCAGATGAGTACTTCAGTTTTCATTTTTCAACAACTGATAGCCACAAAGCCAACACGTGTTTCGTCTCATATGGGCATTCACCCAAGACTTCCTCAGGGCGCAAGAGATTATCTTCTGGAGAATTGAGATTATAATATCTGTATCTGAAGCACAAGAGGACTGTCATAAAAACAAAGTAGTACCCAATTGGACAGCAAGTCTTAAAACCAATGACATTGAAATTTTCAAGGAGGAATATTCGTATCAATAGTTTGAAGGTTGTTCCAAGTATTTCCAGCACCCAGCTGTGCCACGGAGAGTACTCCGTCTCCCACACCAACTTGTTTTCGCAGAACAAAAGTGTAAAGTGGAGAAAAGTCATTAGGTGACCAATTAACAAATTAATAATCCTCCATGACCAACAGTACCCACAAACAACTATGTGATGGTTGTTGATTTATTACACAGCCAAGAATAACGGAACGTACAGACACCTCAAATCGAGGGTGTAGAAATACATCGGAATTAGCATGAAGCCAAATCTGTGTATTCAGTTTAAACAATGTAACATGAGTAATACTATTAGTTCAAGAAGCAAAATTAAAAAAATCAGAAAGAATGAGTCCAGGTTTCCCTACATCAATGGTTAATGAGTGAAAAGCATTAAATCTATCCCTACTCCAACACTAAGGTGACATCCCTAAATAAGCATTTTCAGGAGGAAGGATAAAAGGTGGCCATATGTGGAGTCTCCCTAAGAAGTCACTTCACGATCAATGGGTTAAGTAGCAGAGAAAGAGCTTGCTCTGAGATGCTCTCTCTCCAAAGGCAAAAGAGAAATGGGCACTTTGCCTACCCCCAACAACACATTATTCATAGGTAATATTCACAACAAAGGATTATATGCAGGTGTGCTCTACATGTGATTATAATGCACCCTTTCAAATAAGATGAGAAGCACGATAGATTTAATTTTTGTGTCATCCCTGTTACCCTGTATTAGCTTTCTTCTTATATTATAGAGTTTTCTTTTTGGTGGCTGACTTTTCTAGTCTCTCCTCTAGTCTCAAGCTCACTTATCTTCTGCTTTGTTGGTAATCTTTCCCTCTCTCCTATATATGTTGTGGTAATGTAAGACTAAGAATAACACATTTTGGTACTCTACTGTCTAGCGTGAATATTAAAGGCCCAAGGAAGATAGTGTTATAAATAATATTTACCATGTATGTTTGTTGAGAGAAGGCTTTCTTTTTCCTGCTCGTGCTCTAACAGTTGAGTTCACAAGAGAATGGCCATGGTCCTCATGAACCATCCCCTCCAATGTAGTATGCTTCTGTCTCAGCATGGCTGGAAAAATGTATGAGGCCCCACTCCCATTGCATTTGCCATCAAATTCCATATGTCTTTCATTGGCCATTATTCCATACTTGACTTGTCTGACTTTGTGAACCAATCAAATGCCCTGAGTGATATTTTTGTTAGAAGATACTGCAGTGTTAACTGAACAAAATGATGTATTGCAGTGGTAGTTGAGGTGGCATGTCTGACATCTAAAATATGTATAATGTTTTATTCTAGCCACACAAAACATCAGTAATGCCGGCTTCAGTGCAGCTTCAGAAAGAGACGAGTCAGTTGGAGGGGGGAAGCAGCAGCAGAGACGGGCACTGGTAAGTCACATAAGTTCTTGCAATTACTATACTCACCTGCTAATACCAGGGCATCAACAATCTGTGACTGTGATCCCCCCATCTTTACTAGCTGCAGCTGTGGTTGAGTTATTTCAGCCTCTTCTATCTGCAAATTAACTCACCAAAAGCTCGCATAATGAGTGTTGATGGCTTGATGGAAAAATGAAAGAACGGAAGGTCAAAATAGAGGAAATGGTATATGAGTGAAAGGGTTGGTAGTTGAAAGAAGGGTGCCTGGGTGGATAAAGGGATGGATGACAAAAGGATGGTTATAAGAAAGGGTGGATAATTGAATGGATGGATAATGAATTGTAAATATTGGTGAAACACTGGATGAGAGAAAGTAAAGCTAAATCGTGGTAGATATGGATGAATAACAATGAAAGGATGAATGAATATTTGGATTGTCTGGATGAATAAGCAAGGCACCTCTTCCCATTAGGAGAATGCTTCTAATCTACTTTGCTTACTTTGTTTATGCAGGGTTATCAAAGCTATGGTTTAAAATGGAGTTTTTTTTTTTTCTACTGCCTTGACCTGCTGTATTTGTTAAGTTAGCCAGATGTCTCTCACCCATTGTTCAGCACCACCTCCCTCTCAACCTATGCCATTTTTTGCCACCTATGACCAAAGTGCGAAATGGGTCAATTTGTGACTGCAGTGTCGGCTGTGCAATGAGCATCTGGTTCAGTTAATGCGGAATTGACAATGTTTTCAATGCATTGCAAACCAAACACACAAGGTGTGTTGTTTCCCTTTGCCCACTCAGTCACCTTTTAGTACTCCACTTATTTATTTTTTCCTAAATTCTTCCGTCCCAGCCTACCAAATTGGAAAAGCTGTTCTTGACAGGTGCTGCATTTAATTTTATAACATGTGAAGTGAAGTGATTCCAGAATCTATTTCATGGTTTCCCATAACAGATTTATTTTACACCTGTTCAGATATTTCCCTTTCAACTTGTACAGTGACTGAATAAGCCAAACATGACACTTTGATGATCAGTGTAGTGGCCCCTCTATTCTATATAAAAAAAGCTCTACCCTACCTGTCTAATCCCTCTACCCTACCCCTGCAGTAGAGTAAGTCAAGTTTCCTTTCCAAGCTTACTGCCCAGCGAATTAATTTGTTGGAAATAATATGTGGTGGTGGACGAGACCACAGAGTAAAGTGGAAGTAGGTGCATGATTTTATGTCAAGTTTGGTGTATTGGATACACAGTGACTAATGTGGCAAATACAATCTATATAGGTCATTTCTTTCCCTTTGGTACAGTCCATTAGTTTTCCCAATGTCTATTTATGGCAGACAGGATAATATTAAAATTCCACATTTCATACAAGAGGTGTGTGACGGAATACCTTATTTATTATTCATCTACCTCTTTGGAGTTTGGGTAGAAAGCGAAATGCATTTGGAGCCGACTCACCACAATGGAGCAGAGCCTAGACCAGCTCCTGACTGACATCCACAATGCCCTCTTTTAAAGCTTTTTAGAATTTTTTGTTTTGGTGGGAACAACTTGTTTGTTGGGGCTAGCTGGAGAGGGTGGTAAGGGAGTTGAGACTGGGCTTGACTGTCTTTTGGACATGGGAGCTTGAGTCAATTTTATTTGGGGAGAGAGGTAAGTATGTTGTGTGGGTGGGTTTCCTTGTAAATAAATAAAGGAGGAAACTATTTTATTTCATCTAAATTTATGCCTGAAGTAGTTTGTTTGACTTTCACTTTGCACTGCTGCCTTCAGCTTTTATAAAGCCGTTTATATGTTTTTAAGAGAGAGTGTAGCTCTTATCTGTTAAGTTCTACTTCTCCAAATGTCTTGACCATTAGAGGAATGCTGCTATGACCTATATTGCCTACTGTTATGTTTTGTAATGTACTCCAATAGAGGCCTGGGTAGTCACCTAACCTTTCACCTACATTATCCCTGCCATTGTACTACATAACCTTTTTTGGTTTTGACCTTTTTAACTAGTTAAGGTGCTGCATAAATGTTGTGTGGTTTTCCAGAAAACTAGCCTCATTTATTATGCATGAGGATTCTTAGAATCACAGCAGGATTACCATCTTCTGCATAATAACTATGTATAAGGGTCATCTCTTCCGTCATTCTCATCCGACATGACACAGCAAGGTAGAATCCCTGAGGGTACCTTTTGGGTATATGTACACCATGTCTTTGCTGGGGCAGGCAGAGGAGAAAGACTTCCATGCTGACATACTGACGCAGACACCCCAGCATGCAGTGGTCTGAAATCCCTCGCGGGTGTCCATCTTGAGACCAAGACGGGGTCCTTCATTCTCTCACACCAGTTAATGGGGTTTGCCTTATCCTTGGCTCTACAACTAAATACGTGCTAGGTACACTTAGGTACATCTAGTTAGGGTTTCATCGTAGGAGTACGCATTATAATTGCCATGTTTTTATATACCTAACTATGTTCATTGTTTTAGTACTATGGTAGAAATCTACCATCCTTTAACTGTGTTGGTGCTTAGAATCATGTATATCTGTTTCTGTCTTATGGTTGTTTCAGCACACCTATTTTACACTAGAATTTCTTTGGTTCAATAAATGCTTATTGAAAAACGTCCCCACCCTTTCTTCTGTGTATCTCTCTGAGACAAAGTGAGCACAAGTGACTGAGCGAAATGTACTGTACTTTTTCCACAATCCCTGAACGGACAGGGTTATCATGTTCGATAGTTGCCAAGAACTATTCTCTCCTTGGTAAGAGGAGTTTACAGTAGCACCGCGAGCTAGCTGGAATACAGGTGAATACACCCGGTGGGGGTGTCTGGAATCAGTCTGAACACCAATCCCATAGTTTATGTTGTCTATGCACGCAGATCCTATATCAATTTATAGGAATTACATAACACTACAACAAACTAGTTAAACAATAGTGGCAGTTAGTTACTTACTTACTAGGTTAACTACTTGATTCACTCCATACTAGTTGTCTTACCTGAAAATATATGAAGAAATAACAGGGAAGGCATCACAACTTCACAAACGAGGTCCCACTTTCAGTACCACCTAGGTGAGCAACTGTAGGATTAATCTGAAGGATTGATTAGCCATTATAGGCAACAAAATTGAAATAAAAAGACTGAGTTAGTGGGTTATATTTTATCGAAGCTTTACAAAGAATTGACACCTGAGTACTACATGATTGTCAGGAGCTCCCTGTCCTGTCTGGTATGTCGGCAACCTCAGGGGTCCCTGCTTGCTCATGTTTCTAACCACAAAGTTGTTTTTTTCCTTTTCTTGCCACTGCCAATGTTTGTTTCTATTTGTTGGTGCCAATGGTTGTTTTGCCAATGCTTGCTGTTTTTGGGTGCTAGCAACAGTGTCACATTATTAGACATGTGCACCTGCCATGCTTATGGGTGTGGCAAAGGCACCTGGCATGCTTATGGGTGTGGCTAGCCATGTGTGGTTAACTGCCAGTGAACTGGCTATAAAAGCCCAAGCCTCGCACCTGTCAATGCTTGGCTTAATCTCCTGGTTCCTGCTTCAGTGGGAGACTGCTTCTGTCACTGATTCAGGATTTCTTCCTTCACCATTGGACAGAGGCACGCGCTGGTCCAGGACTGCAACAAGTATCGGACAGCTAAGTGCTGCGCGCTTTAAGGCTCTATGTGTGAAGTGAAAGGCTTTGTGACTTTGACAATTTCTGTTGGTTTCGGAAGGCTCGTCCTTACATATTTGCCATGTGAATTGGCCATCTGGTATATGGCACAAGTGACTTTTGATTCAAGACTATGGCATTTGCATATTTCTTGTTTCACATTTGGAGCTTGGGGTCATTTTATGTTTGAAATCATTTCATATTTGTATTATGCTTAGTGCTGAGAGTCATTTTATGTTTGAGCTCATTTCATTTTTTTATTACGGTTAGCGCTTGAGATCATTTTATGTTTTAGCCCATTTCCAACTTCCGAGAGTTTTGTTTCTAGTCTATTTGCATAGAACTTTGATATTAAGATGAATATTGTGAACTTGATACTGCGCTTTGCACATAGAAGCATCCTGTTACCCTTCTGATCATCATATTATATGAAAAAACAAAGGGAGTCCACTCTCAATTCCAAAGAACCGTTCTATCCTTACAGTGACTAAACCCAAGAGAACCATTCGGTTTCTAGCATGGAAGAAACGATATGTGTTCTAAAATAACCCTCACCCACCAAAAGGTCCCTTGGTGGCATGCTTCATCATCGGGTCCTTCCCACCCCGCTGCGGGACTGGACATGCTACGACCTAAGGATACGTGGGAGCACTTTCAAGTAAAGTGAAATAATGTGCGAGTGGAAGGGTCAGAAGATAAGTGAGTTAAAAAATACCTGGCTGCGTGGAAAACTAAACTTTAATACTCCCTGTAGCTGGTATTAGCAAAAGTGGGGAAAAGTAGAGAAAAGTGCTATAATGGGCAGTTTCCTCACAGGTCTACATGTTTTGAAGCCTACCAATAAGCTTCTCTTCAGGACCTAGGATGTTGATCCCTTTTACCACTCTGACTGTTACCTAGTGTGGTCAGCCTAGTCAATGTCAAAGGCTAATATGCATATTTGCCAAAAATACATTCATCCGATACCTACTTGGTATTCTCTTTAAAAATGATCTGGAAGGATAGAGGAACAAAGTTAATAATCGTTGTATATACTCTGATATACTCGAAACACCCCTTCACCACACTTTTGAAAGGTTTTAAAGATGATATATTTTTCACTCCATGCACAATAGTTCATCGTAATGTTTACGCGTATATCGTGCTGCCCTTATGAAGTTCTGTTCAAGGGTGAGCAGCCAAAATATCGAAACTAAAATATCTACCTACACAAATATCGAGTTTTAAATATCGAAGGGACAGAATATCGATGTCAAAAATATCTATGGACAGAATATCGATCCTAAGGTAAGTATTTTAATATCGATGTCAGTAATATCGAAGTTAGTAATATCGACATCAAATATATCGATTTTACTAATATTGATGTTACTAATATCGATATTTATATTATTGTTATGTATTTTATTATGTATTTAATATGTATGTGTTATATGTTTATAGTTAAGTGTTCTACTGGTTTTAACATATATGTATACAATTTTTATATGTTAACAATGGTTTTTTAAGTCAATTTTGTGTTTTAGTACCGTAGCGGGTTGTGGGTTTATAGGGGAATAGGGTGGGAAGTAATTTAATTATATGGAATTAATTATACATTTTTAGGAATTATAAATTAATTTTAATTAATTTTTGTGTTTAAGTTCTGTAGCGGGTTGTGGGTTTATAGGGGAATAGGATGGGAAGTAATTTAATTATATGGAATTAATTATACATTTTTAGGAATTATAAATTGATTTTAATAAATTTTTGCGTTTAAGTTCTGTAGCGGGTTGTGGGTTTATAGGGGAATAGGGTGGGAAGTAATTTAATTGTAATTAATTAATAATTTATTTTCATTTATTGGTATTGATAATTATATTATTGTTAATTAAGTATTAATTGGTAATTAATTTGTATTAATTGGCAATTAGTTTTAATTAGTTGATTAATTGATAATTATGTTAAGTGTATTATTTTATTAGTGGAGTGTGTCGTGCGTTTATAGGGGAATAGTGTTGGAAGTAATTGAAATCTAATTAAGTAATTATTAAATTAGTTGTTGGGTATTGATAATTAATTAATTGAACAATAATTATTAATTGGTAAATATTTTAAATTATAAAATTTTGGTTATGAAAAATAATTAATTGTTGATTAATCATTAATTGTGAATTAAATATTATGCATTGATATTTCTAATTAATATATTAAAAAGTAATTATTAATTGGTAATTAATGTGTAATATTTATTATTTTGGCGTATGAAAAATATTTAATAGTTCAATATTTTTTAATTGGTAATTAATGTTTCATAATTATTATTTTGCGGTTTATATTTTTTTAAATGGTTAATAATATTTTAATTGGTATTTACTTTTTAATAATTCATATGTTTTTGGTTATGAAAAATATTGTATCGTTTAATATTTATTATTTGGTAATTAATATTTATTAATTATTATTTATTGGTATTTATTATTAATGTATTGTTAATTAATTATTCTTTGGTAGTTATGTTTGTAATAATTATTTATTGGTATTTGTAAATAATTTTGAGTTATTTAATAATTAAATCACTAATTATTTTAAATAATTATTTTATTTATAACTATGGTATTTTTAACTTCTACGCTATCCAACACTTTCCCTACTGTTGCACCCTCTGGAGTTGGAATAGTAAATTTTATCCCTACGCTATCCAACACTTTCCGTACTGTTGCATTCTCTGGAGTTGGAATAGTAATTTTTACCCCTACGCTATCCAACACTTTCCCTACTGTTGCACTCTCTGGAGTGGGAATAGTAATTTTTACCCCTACGCTATCCAACACTTTCCCTTCTGTTGCACTCTCTGGAGTTGGAATAGTAATTTTTACCCCTTCGCTATCCAACCCTTTCCCTACTGTTGCACTCTGTGGAGTTGGAATAGTAATTTTTACCCCTTCACTATCCAACACTTTCCCTACTGTTGCACTCTCTGGAGTGGGAATAGTGATTTTTACCCCTACGCTATCCAACACTTTCCCTACTGTTGTACTCTCTGGAGTTGGAATAGTAATTTTTACCCTTACGCTATCCAACACTTTCCCTACTGTTGCACTCTCTGGAGTTGGAATAGTAATTTGTACCCCTACGCTATCCAACACTTTCCCTACTGTTGCACTCTCTGGAGTTGGAATAGTAATTTTTACCCTTACGCTATCCAACACTTTCCCTACTGTTGCACTCTCTGGAGTTGGAATAGTAATTTGTACCCCTACGCTATCCAACACTTTCCCTACTGTTGCACTCTCTGGAGTTGGAATAGTAATTTGTACCCCTACGCTATCCAACACTTTCCCTACTGTTGCACTCTCTGGAGTGGGAATAGTAATTTTTTCCCCTTCGCTATCCAACATTTTCCCTACTGTTGCACTCTCTGGAGTTGGAATAGTAATTTTTACCCCTACACTATCCAACACTTTCCCTACTGTTGCACTCTCTGGAGTGGGAATAGTAATTTTTACCCCTACGCTATCCAACACTTTCCCTACTGTTGCACTCTGTGGAGTTGGAATAGTAATTTTTACCCCTACGCTATCCAACACTTTCCCTACTGTTGCACTCTCTGGAGTGGGAATAGTAATTTTTACCCCTACGCTATCCAACACTTTCCCTACTGTTGCACTCTGTGGAGTTGGAATAGTAATTTTTACCCCTACGTTATCCAACAGTTTCCCTACTGTTGCACTCTCTGGAGTTGGAATAGTAATTTTTACCCCTCCGCTATCCAACACTTTCCCTACTGTTGCACTCTCTGGAGTGGGAATAGTAATTTTTACCCCTACGCTATCCAACACTTTCCCTATTGTTACACTCCCTGGAGTGGAAATAGTAATTTTTAGCTCTACGCTATCCAACATTTTCTTTACTGTTTTTTTTTTTAGCTGGAGTAGTAGTTTTATTGTCGGTGCTATTTAATATTTTTTGTATTATTTTAGCTAATGTAATATGTAATTCATTTTAACAATATTCAAATTAAATGTAATTTTTTTAATGTGTTATATATAATTACTTAATTTTTATTCATGTTATTGTTTTATGTGTATGATGTATTTGTAATTTCTAATAATTTTTAACAAGTTATAAGTTATTAAAATAATTATTAAAATGTATTATTAAGTAAGTATATATATTATATATTATATGTATATGTTTAATTAGTGTTTTATTACATTATATATATTAATTATTAATTTTAAACATTATAACATATATTTAATTATGTTTATTTTATTTATAAATATTATTTGGTTTATTTTACATCGTTTTTTTTTAACTAAAAAATACTTTATATTTTTAATAACGATATTTTTGACATTCTATATTTTATTTTCGATATTTTTGTACTTACCATGTTGTAGATAGGATCTCGATATTCTTGTCATCGATATTTTTGTGTCGATATTTTTGTAGGTCGATTTTCTGTCCGTCGATATTCTGTCAGACATTCCTGTTCAAGACCTACAAGACAATACAATACATATAACAAGAAACACACACTCTAAATGCGCTTTCAGTTTGCAGAGATCGGTGCTCTGTTATAATGCATAAGCGTTGTGTGCCAGTAGTTATCTATACAGGAGAGAAAAAACACGATTTGACAGTTTCTCAGCATTTAATAAAAAACTGACAGGAAACGTACACTAAGGTTGCCTAATTAATGCCCCATGAGCTTCAACATGGGAGGGGAGGAGGGTTTTTAGTCAAACACTGTGGGTAGAGGAAGGATTAAGTCAAAGTTAAAAAAAAAAATATGTGTATGATCCATTGATGATGTAAATTAAGCCACACCTCAATAAATCACACAGCCCGGAGGAAGAGGGTTAGGGGTTTGATGAATGGATGGTGAGGTGGATTTGGGAAAAGGTTTGACAAAGACAAACACTACACAAGGACAACATTCAACTGGACTATGAGCAGCACATCATTTGTCATCAATCTGTTGTAGATGAAAACAAAGTAATGGGTATGACAGAGTACAGATAAATGCATTGCAAACAGTCCTGCCCCCTAGACCCAAGTTATCAGAACGTTCTTTCATCCAGGGTGAGGAGTGAACCCACTCACCCAGTTTTTAGGGGTGGGCGGACAACTCTGTTCCGCCCACAGAATGTGTGGAGATTTGCCCTTCCGCCTTCCGCGATATAGGCGGAGAAACAAGGCAAATCTCCGCACACTCAGGCATAACGGAAGTTGGCCTCCCGCCCGCCTCCCACCCGCCGTAATAAATACATGAAAAAAGCAATTTTCAAATAACCTTACCTTATCGGCAGCGTCTCCGGGCTTCCATCGCGTCTTCTTCTGGGAACTGCGCATGCGGGGGAGCCCACACTTGCGCATTCCTCGCAGTTCCCAGAAGAAGACGAGATTTAGATGGCTGGAAGCCTGGGGACGCCGCCGATAAGGTAAGGTTATTTCAAAATTGCTTTTTTAATGTATTTAATACTGCGGGTGGGAGGCGGGCGGGAGGCAGGTGGAAGGTGGGAGGTACGTAACGGAACTATGCGGAGAGCGCAGAGATTGGTTCCATCTCCGTGCCTCTCCACATAGGTCCCTTATGCACATTACGCCCACCCTTACCAGTTTTCCAAATGTGATTTTTAAAAGTAAAATGAAACTGTATAGCAAAATTAGGTGGTGCATCTGCATTCTTCTTGGGAATGTCGACTCTTGGATGTCTGTATGGACTGGTCAGGTAGGTAAGCAGTAGTGTTGTTGAGCTTAGCTTTCACCTTTCGTTCATGCAGGAGACTAGAAGAAGGCCTGCAGGATTGTAAAAGAGAAACTGTATTTTAGAGTCAAGGAGAAGGACAGGTAGGTAAGCTTCATGAGGACTGTATCAAAAAGACTCAAAGGCAAAGCAAAAAAAACAAGAGGGGGACTCAGAGTTTCACTTTTGCCACAAGTCCAACACACACACACATACACAGCCACAAATATTCTACATAGCTGAGCACTAGGCCTTAGACTCTTGGTTTACCTTTAAACTGAAGTCGATAACGTCTTGTGTATAGCTGTTGATGAGGTAGCACCACAGTTCCCGCCCTGACTTCTTCCATCCTCCTCCTGAGTCCTGAGAATAGCAGTATTTTGCATAGCTTTTTGTTTGTTAACTAAAGTGACTGTTCAGGTCTCCGAAGAACCCTGAAATTAAATTTGGCTATGTGTGGATGGGCCAATCACCTCCAGGGACTAAAATGACCACCCATCACTCAGAACCCAAACATTACAAATAAATATTCATCTCAAGAAGTTTCCTGTATTACAGTTTTTTTTGTTTTGCATATTTTGCATAGCGCGAACTCGACCCAAAGGTATTGGAGCGCTTTACATGAGAACCGGTTACGTTACACATTCAGGCAAAGGAAGATTAAGTGATTTGCCCAGAATCACAGGATGTGGACGCAACCACGAGGCTCGAACCCTGGTTTCCAGCACCAAAGTTGGCAGTCTAGCCGACGGACCACATCCTCTCCCCAGTTCAACACACCCTGCCTCACTGTCAGCCACCACATCAATCATCACTCACAGTCACTTGTAAATCTGATCACTTATTAGTGCAATGGTTACCTGTTCTAATCCAAGCAGAGTGGTAGGTACACTATCTCTCCTTTGATACAAGCAACAGATTGGAATTTGTCAGTCTTGTAAAATAAATGATAGGCTAGGGCAGCCCTCCTAAATAATGAAAATAAATCAGAAGGATCCTTGTAGTGGACTATACAAATTAACTAATTTCCACAAAGTTTGTAAAGGTCAATCAACTCTAAGGAAAAAATGATTGTGCATCACTCAGGCCCCAAACATGGCAAATCAATCATATCAGGCAAGTTCCCACATTACAGTTCAACACCCTCCTTCATTGTCTGCCACCACATGAATCATCAATCATCGTCATCATTCACAAAATCACTCCCTCACCATTGCAATAGTTGTAGTTACCTCTTCCAATCCAAGCATGGGTAGTTTAGGTATTCATCTTTGATGCAGGCAACACATTGGAATTTGGTATTAGCAGTCAGTCTTGTAAATCAACAATCTTCTGGGGCAGACCTTCTAGCGCTAAGTGATGCAAAAAGGGTTAGGAAATAGACATGCAAATAGGCAGGCATTGTCTCCAATGTGATGAAGGAATTGTGGAGGCTTCTTCAATGCACACTGGTCCAACTGCAATCTGGCAATATATGTGACTAACAAAATGGTGGAGATGTATAAATCTGACACAAAAATATTATTGTTCCAGTAGCTATTTTTTTGCAAAGTTAGAAGTTTAACGAGAAATTATTCAAACGTTCTATAAAGGGACTGACATACTTGGTCCGGGAAGTAGGGTTCATCCTCAAACTCCGGTTGTTCACTCAGAAGTTAATCAACTAACACCATGATTCAATTTCGGACCAATCACCTTCCTCTTCCTGTGCTGTTTCAGAAACATAGTAATTGTGTGGTATCAAATGTTATTTAATTTTGATCATAGGGGATCTCTCCACGGTTTGAAATGAGAGACTGGTTCTTCTCACCGTAAAAACTGCACCGGCTGCACTGAACACATTCTCATCAGACACACTGGTGCCAGGACAAGCCAGATATTTTATTGCCAGCCTGCTGAGGTCTGGCCATTGGCACATCTTACATTCCAATATATCAATGGATTTTGATCCAGATAGACCTCTTTTGTATCATCCAGATACGCCTGGAACATCCTGTGGATGGTCATTGGTACTGCCACTTGTTCAACCTGTTTTGCCATCGCCTCTGCACTAGTCTTGAGCCTTGCCAATTGAAACCAATACAATGCAGAGGTATGGTTTGATCCTTCTGTTGCCATTGTTGCCAGTGTTCCTGGTGTTGTTGGCTGCTGTCAGCCAAGATTGCCCTCTCTGGAAGTTGAAGGTGGCACCCCAGAACTGCGGGTGGGACTCAAGTTATAGCCATTCATTGTCAAAGTCTTTGGCTTGGTCTACAATCTACCTCTTGTTTTTTAAAACAGCCTCTTCACAAAAAGGAATGAAAGTGGGCAGAAATGTTGTTGTATCGTGGATCAAGAAGTGTGGCACAGATGTACTCTTTGGATGGGGTGATGTCATGTTGCAGCCTGGTATTACAAGTCAAGTGAAGGATTAGGTTCTCAACCAAGGCATGCACTTCTGTGTTTTCATTCACACCTGCTGGAGCAAACCCTTCAGACACCTTCTTTACCTGCTCCTGTAGGAGATGCAAAAATGGGATAGTTTGACCCATTTTAGTGTCCTCCTTGCTAACATCTCATGTGAAAACCTCAAAAGGGAGCAGCATCTGTGCCAGACATTTGACTGCACCCAATTTGGTCACATCCATGGTCAAAGGTTTCCCAACTGCATCCCCTCCTCTTTGAATTACACAGTTATTGATCTGTTTGCATGGCTCAAACAGACGATTCAACATGTAATAGGTCAAGTTCCAATGTGTTGGCACCTTCTGTATCAGGGCTTTAACCGGTGCTCTATTTCTACACGGAATAATCTGCAACTGCTTCTGGGCTTTAAAAGAATAACTTAAATGAGTGCAGATTCTTCTGCAGGTGGTCAGTATGTTGCTGACTATGTCTTCTTTTTTGAGGTAGTCTTGCACCACCAGGAAGATGCAAAGGGCCAAACACAGGACCTTGAAATAGCCTCCGTCTAACGTGGCCTTGACTATGTTACTGCCAATGTCTGTGCCAGCAAATCAAATTCTAAGACCTCTGGGTTGCAGGCATTCATACACTTTGCTATTAAATTCCTCCAAGATGTTTACAGCTTTATGTGATTTCTCGATGGTGAACATGGCCACTGTTGCATGTAACCAAACGCTCTTAAAACTTTCTTTAGGGCCAAGACCTGCAGATAGCGCAAAAGTGATCCAGTGTGTAGTGATGCACATGAAATCAGTCTCCTGACAACTGGTCCACATGTCTTTTGTTAGGTGGATGGTGTGAACAACACTTTGCTGCAAAGCTTGTCCAACCAACTGCAGGACATCGTGCTGCAGTGCTGAAACAGCAACTCTGGCAAAATAGATCCGAATGGTAGCTTCCATTTCTGTCTGATGGCTGCCACAAACTCGAAAAATCCCATTCCTTCCACAAATGAAAAAGGGAGGAGGTACAGTGCTAACATTTTTGCCAGCTTCTCATTGAACAAACGTGCGGTTGGGTGGTTCCGCTTGTAGGGCCCCTCCTGCCTAAACATGCCCATAATAGTAGCCTGGGTTTTCGTCTTTACTGAGGGCACTGACACAGGTGACTTTTGAGATGTAGATGATGGTGGAAGACTTAATGTGCATTGTAATGGCGCACTCACTGTATGCTGTGGTGTCTCCATCTCACTCTAAATCTTGTGCCGTTGTGAAGTCTCAGAGGTGGGTGAATCTGCTGGTGCACTGCTGGGGACAGAGCTGCTTTGTGTGAAGATGTCACCCTCTTCTTCTTCATCATCACCTTCCATTGATTGGACTTGTAGCTGATGCTTCCTGGCTCTCCTCACTACCATGTTCAGAAATTATTTTAAAGTGTTCCTCCCACTTTATTGTGTGGTGTTTTTTCCTATGGGTCGTTTGGCCTCCAGTACCATAATGTGTACCAGGCTTACCTCGATGAACATTCATGTGGCAAATGCTGCAAACTGCAATGTGCTCCCCCTCTTTGCTAACCATAAAAAATCCAAAACTGGAGTGGAGTACTTTTTTACTGAGCCAATGCCTGAAAAACTGGAGTAGGTGGGCGTGTCATCAATTGCCTCTCTGCTTCTCCTGAGATAGGGGCTGGTGCAGGTCTCAGCCGGGGCTTTGTCAATATGGGAACTGGTGGCGGTGCTACATGTACCACATCCCTCGGGGGAGATTGAATAGCAATGACAGACTACTCTGTGTAACCTTTCACCATGACTGCGTCATCTTCATAATCCTCCGCATCATTCCTTTGTGTAATTCTAAGCCTTTCAGGAACTTTTTTTTATCCCTTGCCTCTCCTGTTGTCTCCTGGACTCTGCAAAGCTCCACTCCATGTCCCTATCATCATATTCAGAAGTGGTGCTTGGAGAAAGTGGTGGAGTAGCACCCTTACATTTCCTTGTTGGAGATCTGGGAGCCAATGGTTCTAAAAGAGGAGGTTCTTGCTCGGAATGAAGCTTAACCTCCTGTTCTGCTCCAACATCAGGCAAATGTACTATTGCTGGCTGTGGCTGCTGTCCACTTTGCTCTATTTCCTGAAACAAATGTGTACTGCTTTGCAAAAGGGACAAATCCAATTTGCGTCATTACTCTTCGGCTTCTGCATGATTGCAGTGGCTGCCTCACTGACAGACATGGTCCTGGACTTAGGTTGAGGAGCTGGTGTTGATGCAGGAGTGGTGTTCTCAGCTTGCTAGCTGATGCAGCAGGTACAAGTTTGCAGAAAATGGTTCTGGTCTGCATGCCAGTGGTGAAAATCTGCTTCTTCTCCTCACAACACTTGCCAATTTTTCGGCAGCACTTTTCTTTTGGGGCCATCTTTAAGGTGTCAGTGTGCAGTGGCACTTAGCTGCATAAGCTGAGGAGATGTCGGTGTTGCGTAGTCAGTCACGCATCTTGTAGTGCACAGGCCTTCTGTCTGGCAGTAATGAGTGATGTCTCTTCTTGTGTGCACCTAAAAGAAAGCAAGCAAGAAGAACATCAGTGAAATGTGGCATTGTCGCAGTTCAATTAGTAGTAAAAACAAAAAATATCATTTAGTGTGGTTACTTAAGTTATTATGAATAATTAACAATACATTGTATCCATTTGTAAAATCACACCAACATAAACTTTCATGGTGATAAGAAAGTGCAACAACAACATACAGATGTAACTGTTTGTTTTATGTGCATCAGGTTGGGATGTGGGACTCAGGGAGGTGAAGGTGACAATGGAATAATCCTTAAACAACGAATGCTGTTTTGTGCCTATAGCAGACATGGGGTTGATGCCGGATGTTAGGAAAATGGGGGGGGGGGGGGATTTTGAAAATAATTAAAATTAAAAAAAAAAAAAAAAAAGAAATTACAATAAAAAAAGTATTGAAACACTAACATGAAACAATTCAAATTAATTTTTTATTACATAAGTGAAATCATTCTCAAGCATATAATTTATTGAACTGCTATCGCAACCATCCATGCAAGACTATGGCAAAGGGGCACACTAGCTGGATGCACAAAAAGGCTGCCAGCCAGTGCTACATGGACAACAAAAACAACACTGACAAAGAAGGCATGGGGGAACAAAGAGAAGACATGCAGGCCCATGACAAAAGCACACTGGCTGGCTATACAAAATGGACATCAACCACATGGCCAAACAGCAATCAAGGAGGCATTACCACAAACAAAGTTCAAATGGAGGCCTATGGGCACTGACTATACAAAATGGCCCCTGGCCACATGGCATGGGAACAATGACAAATGTTGAACTATGGCATACACACTCACACACAGGCCAGACAAAGTAGGCAAGGACTGGTAACACCGAAAAAAGTGCATTAATTCAGCAATGCCAAAAACGAAAAGAAAATGGGCTAAGTAATTTTACAATAAAAACACATCCTCCAAAGGCATCAAATATAATTACCCCACCTATACACTGTTTACAGGACAAAAACGTGAAATACCCCAAACAAAAACAATTTTTTTTTTGTAATTTAATCTAATGCCATCCATGGCCTAAATTATGTTTCAATTCAACAGACACCATAGAAACAGTTGTTTCATGCACCCATAACTAATTCTGGGCCTACTAGCTGGAAGGCCCATTGGCATACTAGGTCACATAGTGAATTAAATGAATATTGCAAACTAATTGAAAAACTTCGAGAAAATGTACTGAACTGTGAAATGTTTTTCCTTTACAAAAGAAGACAAATTACATGCAAAAAAATAACCAGGCCCCTACTAAAACTGCAGGCCACCCACCACAATAAAATTTAAAAATCGAATAAAAGTACAAATAAATCCTGGTGTATGCTCCCAATCAAACAAACAACACCCTTATACACCAGTTCACCAACTAACGTGCGAGGTTTCAAGTGCAAAGTCCTAAAATTCAATGGCATATATGCAGCAGACAAGCAAAGTGATCCTTCCATCTCCAAATCTCAATGAAAAGACAAAAGATGAGCCTACTGGACAGGAACAGGAAATTGGAGTATGTGGGGCACTTCCTGCTTGTTAAATAAAGCACAAAAAAGGCTTCTCACAAAAAAATGACTACAGGGGTGAGTTAGAGAAGAAAATCCACTTCAAAAGCCTCTCAGCTGCATCTTGAGCACAAAAGCTGCTTGAGCACTCCGTTTGCGAGTGCAATCAGCATTAGAATGGCGCAGTCACAGCCGGAAGCCATGCAAGTAAGCTTCAAGTCTGCGGGAGCTCATTAATGGTGTGAGAAGTCTCGCTCGTGCTCACATGCTGCCCAAGAGTATCTTGGCGCTCACGAGTGAACGCCGAACACAACTCGAGTGTGTGAACAGAAAACAAATGTCGGCTTCATGCCAGAAAGGTGGAATTCAGGAACTCTGCGTTACTCAACAGACTGAGAAGTGCCTGAATTTTGCAAACTCCGAGAGTGGAGTGGAGTTAAACACCCGGGCATACATAATTCTCCACCTCATATGACATACTACATAAAGTACTTCTATTATACACAATTTCATAATAGATATTATTCACTTGGCTGGGGACGGAATGAATAATTGCATAGATATGTTGAAATCAATCTTGCTGACATTTATTTATTGGAGGGTCTGCAGGCCACAAAGCAATGAGATTTTCCTTCACATGGGTCACATATGCCATGTAGTTTTCCAAAAGATTATCTTCCCATGGAAAATGTTTTTAGTTACATACCCAGACACTGATTGGAACTTATCTCTCTGTTTCCCGTTATGCAGCCTTTGTGAGAAGCAAAGACTCTAAGGTTAGATATAGTTTGATCTCTAAACTAGATTTAGAACATTGCATTAACAGTCTTAAAATTGTGTTAGTAGGCATCTGTAAGGCCTCTGTCTCTGAGCACAATCTTAATGATAATGTATCCAGGGATAAATATGGGAGCCCGCTAAGCACTACTTCTTAATGTTAAACTTTTAAGTGGTAAAACACAGTGTGAATTATGGTAGATGGGGAAGTTGGGAAGGCTAAAGGGTCGATTTACTCACTGTGTCATTATCAAGGTAGGCAGTTACTGTAGGGGAAGCAATACCACATTAGTAAGACTCCCAGGGTTACCAAGTAACTGGAGCTCTATCAAATGGCTCAAAAGGGCTTTAGAAGACACAGAGTCTTATATAATAAAATAGGCACACCGTTCACTGTAAATGATGCAAGCTGAATGAACAATTGCATGATAACTAAAGGATTGTTGTCTCTTTCCAACAGAAAGATAATGTAAGCGGTTTCAGAAAGAATGTTTTGAGGCAAAGTCAACCCAAAAACACAAAAAAAACATACAACCTGTATGCACTATTATCAATGATGGCGATGTCAGAAGGACATATATGGCCTGATCAACAAACCTATTTGTACAACATGTGGGCAAAATCATGTTGCTCGTTCCTAAAATTAGGAATGATAAGATTTTACACTAAGGTGTAAGCAAATCTGATGCTTGGAGCTGGCTTGTCTGTATTTAATGGTGGATTCACTAGTACCGTTGGTGCACACCCGCAAATGTTTGGGGCGTTCATTAGTATTTTGCATACAGCTTTACACACTGAATATGCATGCAGGTTCACTCTTGTTAATGGTAGCGGTAAATGTATATACATGTTGGGAATGTGGAGGGACAGCCCCCAATACTGACGAAGAAGATTATTTGGAAAATCATTCCTTCATATTAACAAAAGATTTTCCCCACAAATAAACTAAAAATACTCTCAATGCAAACATCTGTGTAACATTTCCACATATGAAAATACTGGGAATATGCAAGCAAATATGTTTTTTTCTGAAATATTCCTTGAATTAGTCCTTGAATTCAATTAAAATAAACGAGTGTGTTTTAAACATCAACCTACACTTGTAAATTTTCGACTTTTAATCAAGTAGCTTGTGAATTGAGCCTTAGAAATTGAATTATTTACATAAAGTAGGATACTATTGCTTATGCTTGGGGTGAATGTGAATACTGTCGCAACAATGAACATAATGATGTTTTAGGAATTGGTTAGTTGGGGTCCCAGCAATTTCCTATAACAGGTTCTATAATTAACATCATTGGGTGCGTTGTTTGTTAGCCTATGTAATATTACAATATTATTGAAAATGCACACAGCAAAGATTCTCTAAATATGTTTGCTGGAGAAGGTTTCCTTGAAGATTAAAAAACCTTTGACCAAAGCCACGGATTATATTGAAGTAAAACGTGGGTCTACTCTATCTTGTACATACCCGGGAATTAACCCTAAAAATCTGCGTTGACAGTTATCCGAACTTTTCTGCCATACCAACCAACCTTTAGGGTCTAAGGCACTAATATTGAAGGTGGAATTGGAAATAAAAGACTGCAACATAGCAAGGGACAGATCTGTGTGATTCTCCCAACCAGGGTAAGCTCTCAGATCCGGGATCGAGGGGGAATTTAATTTTTTAGAAACAGCCAATCCTAAACAGGTTGTCTGAAAAATAGTAGAATTTAAAAATAACATGTGGTTTGGGATGAGGCAGGCACGATGTAAAGCTTCTGTACCTTGTACTTGCCAAGTTTTAGTTCCCCAAACCGATTTGAGATCAATAGTATGTTTCCAAACGTCATACCCACCAACAGCCAAATCGTCCATGAAGGACTTAGAAAACAACAATTTCGTGTGGGTCAAACGCACCTTCTAAATAGGTTTGTCTCTAATTTTAAAATAAAAAGATGCATTATTGGATACACTGAAATCCGAAAAATACGAAAATTTTTCGATCAATGTTTTTGAACTACCAATCTTCGGGGCTGGGCAATGTTCCCACTGTGTAAAGTTGACTAAACTACGAAATGTGTTTGCCCTATGAAGAAAATGTGTGCCATAATGTTGATAACAAAACTGTTCTGCATAGTTTTCATTATTCAAATACAAATCCTCAGCATCAAATGCGGCATAGTATTTCAAATCAGAAAACAGCGTCTCTATAGTTTTAACATCCCAATCATCAGACCGAATGTCTTGTTTCACCACATCTCCCATAGAAACACGATATACAGATGGCACAATAATCACTCCCGTCGGCCCATGAATTTGAAATTTAACCGCATCCCATGCTATTCCATCACGGACAGGCCAGGCAGTGATATTTACAAAAGTCAGGTCCCTCTTCATGATGTGCGACGATGAATGTGGTGCCAAAGTTCCATTAATTAAACTAATTGTAGAACGTTCATCCAGGTAGTGTCCATTTATCAGCCTAAAAAACACCACCACAAAACCAATGGACATGAACAAAAAAATGCAAATGAGCACCAGCCAAATGTAAATCCAGGGGGGAACCAAAAATTGTCTCTTGAACCAGGCAAAACATTTTGAAAATTTGGAAGGGGCAGTGGAAGTCAATGATTCAGTTCCAAAGGAAGAATTAGACTGGACAATGTTAGTTGATTGCAAAAGGGACAAAGGGACATCAGCAGGATAAGAATACTCAGCATCATCAGGCAAAACACCATCCGCAGGTGAAACAGCAGAATCAGAAAGTACTTGCATTTCAATGGCAACCGCAGGCACGATGTCAGATGATGGAACCACTACAGAACTGCGCATCATTGAAGGGCAAGAAACTGAAGGTGTCAAACTATGGAGTATCGGCCACCCTGTGTAGTTTGACATTGTCAACTGAAATGTACCTGTTGTCTCTGTGACCAGGAAGTGAGGGCAAAACAATTGTGCGGGTACCCTCAACTCCAAGCACCGGCACTGGTGCACGATAAGAGGGGCCAAACTCCTTCTTCTTCTCCACCTTCTCACGGACCAGATCACCAACTCTGGGTAGCCAGCCGACTACCGGAATCTGAAGTCCAGCTTCGGTCGCAGAGGATACGTGTTCTTTTGCTAGAGTGTCTCTGGTTTCTTGAAGATTCTGTAAGACAGTACAGTGGTCATCTAAGTCAAAAGGCGCGGCTGCCGCCGCCATGTCGAGACCCTCAAGGTCAGGAACAAACATTCGAACTCCGAAGAGCATCATGTACGGGGTCCTCCCACCCAGAGACCTTCTAGGGAGATTATTAAGTGCACGTTGGACGTCATACAAATGGGCTAGCCAGTTTTTGCC
Organism: Triturus cristatus; assembly: GCF_964204655.1. Lineage (NCBI taxonomy): Eukaryota > Metazoa > Chordata > Amphibia > Caudata > Salamandridae > Triturus > Triturus cristatus. The sequence goes on from NC_140591.1 coordinate 1,252,279,840, forward strand.
AGTACCTAACACCCTGGCTGTCAATGATTGCTTTAGGTCACGGTTCATTCGTTCCACAACACTATTGCCCTCAGGCCGGTATGGAGACGAAAATTTGACTTGGACCCCCAAACTTCTCATAGCTTCTTTGTAAGCCTTAGAGGCGAACGCAGGGCCCTGATCAGAGTGAAGGGTGCCACATGCAAAACTCCCTATAAAGACACGCAATGCTTTGATGACAGTCCTGGCATCAGCACTCCTGTGTGGCCACACCCAAAGAAAACGTGTGCACAAATCTACTGCAACCAAGATATACTTGTACGCAGTGTCCGAGGAAAAAGGACCGCAGTGATCTAAATAAACACACGCTAGTGGTTGATTAGATATATGCAGCTGCGTTTGTGGTGGACGCGCCACCGTAGATGGCTTTATCTGTTGGCAAATCCCACAATTGAGGACATAAGTCCATGTATGTTTGTACAAACCGTACCACCAATAACGCTGTTGCAACAAAGACACAGTTGCGGACACTCCGGCGTGCGCTGACGCAACACCCTCGTGCGCAGCTTGTACCAATGCGGGCCTGCAGTCCGAATTGGGAATAACCCTATCCCCAACATCATTAATCCTCACTAACGGGACGTTATCAGGACTTAAGTGATAATGGTATCGAGAAGGGAAACCTCTAGGGAAGTCCGTCCCAGTCTCTGATGCAGCAATAGCTGCCAAGATGTCATCATCGATCTTACTTTTGGATCTTGTAACTGCTGCTACTAAGTATGTTGCCACTGCTGTTTTAGCTGCCTCATCAGCCAAACTGTTACCGACAGCATGGACGCCAACTCGTTGGTGACCAAGAGTGTGAATAACATTCACAAGGGGTCGACTGCATTTTAGTTCAGCCACCCTAGCCCAAAGCGTTTTATGCTTCACTGTGCTACCTTTTGAATCACGAAATCCATTCGCAATCCAAAACATCAGATTGTCGTTGTAAGATTGAACACAATAGTAAGAATCACTCACTATAAGAGTCGTGACTCTGTAATCAGCAAACTCCAGTGCAAGCACCAGAGCTCTAAGCTCCGCCAATTGTGCGGTACAATCACCCAAAGTCTGCGTATGCACCGCATCCTGTATGAATTCACCATTCACGAAAGTACCAACAACAATTGCGCAAGCCGCTGAATAAGCGTGCCTTGATCCAGTTGCGGGCTGCGCGGACCCATCAGTGTATATGACACAATTGAACTCCTCCAACGGGCGCAATGTAAGTGGAGCCGGATGAACTAATTCATACTCCAAACTCTCCTGAGTCTGAAGTCCTGCGTCAAAAATGTATTCGACATCAGGCGAGGCTAAGGAGGTCGCCCATTGTATCCACCTTGGATGCAAAGCTTTAGAATTCGGCACACTTGCTTTAGTGACTGCCTCTAGGGCAGGAAATGGTGTCACCACCATCATGCGCTTCCCCTGTGATAGCGCTCGCTCTTTCAGGATTGCCATCTGAACTGCTGTCAAAACTTTTTCGACAGTGGAGAAACGCATTTCAGCCGAAGTATATAAATGAGATTTGTAAGCAATGGGGACAGTGTCGCCCTCATTGTATGTTAAGTACGTGAACCCCTCCACACCCGGTACAATTCTTATGACCAGGTTTGTGTGGTTATCACGAGTTTGTAAATATTTCGCAGTAAGAAGGTCAGACTGCAAAGAGTGTAATGCAGCCGAATGTTCTGGCAGCCAGCAAGATTTGGTAAAAGTTGGTTGCACCAAGGCATATAATGTCTTGATACGCTGGGCATATTCAGGAATGTAGGTACGACCGAAATTCAGAAAACCCAGCAATGATTGTAGTTGTTTCAGTGTCGTAGGGATACGAAGGCGTGCGCATTTCTCAAGGAACTGCGGAGCCAAGCCTCGGCCCTCATTGTTGAGTTCGTACCCCAAGAATAAAACTGTGTACTCGGCAATGTGGGACTTCTTAAAGTTAAACTTGTAACCAAAGTCCGCAAACATACAAATTATGTTGTCCACACGAGCAAGGTGTGGAAGCAACTCGTTGTCTGTTAAGTAGATGTCATCAACGTACGAGTACGCCTCCGGGTCTACCATCTCTAAGAGAGAGACCACACGGGCAGCAAATACCCCAGGACTATTTTTATAGCCCATTGGGAGCCTTTTGAACACTTTTTGTTTACCACCCGAAGTAAAAGCGGTCCACTCATAACTATGAGGGGATATGTTATGGCAATAAAAACCATTGGACAAGTCGAGTGTGGTTTTGAACCTTTTTCTCACAAGACTATCTACGGGGGCTGAACTATGGGTATTTTGCACCGCACAATTCCGGCAGTTCGAGTTTAAAAGCCGGTAATCCAAAACTAGGCGGTACGATCCGTCAGGCTTCGTTACAGTGAATAAAGGATTATTCATGGATGACACACACGTTTCAATTACACCCTGATATTCCAATTGTTCAAGGATAGCCGCGACGTGAGACCTAGCCTCACGACGCATAGGGTATTGGGGCTGAGGCTTGGGGTCGGACCGCAATGGAAATTCGTGGAGGGTAGAACTTTTATCCCACCCCACCTGATTACGATACAACGCAGGTGCAAGCACCCGCGCCCACTCCTCGGCCAACTTCTTAGACTCCTCCTTGGGCACTACGTGTCCAAAAGAAGGAAGAATTACTTCTTCCCCCCTTGGAGCGTTTAGAACGAAAGCCGGGGGCCAATCTTTCTCCGCCAATAGTATATCATAGGTGGTCGTTAGATTATCCCAAAATACCGCGTTAATTTTTCGTTGTATGTCACCCTCAATATTGAGGACTATGTCAAATAATCTCTCAGGGGGGGCTACGCGAGTTTTAGCAGTTTCTACTGTTACATAGATTTTAGTTGCTGTCGCCTCCAGAAATGGACGCAGTGCTCCCCGCACTACTGTAACTTCCGCCGCGCTGTCTAGCAGCGTCAGCGCCCATTTCATGTTCAGAAGCTGTGTCCGTACCATCTGAGGCATACTTCACTGAGATTGCAGCAACCTTCTTTTTCTGAAACGGGGGACGTGGACGTGCAGAATCCTCCTGCTTGCCTTTTCTGTCCTCCTGTCGGGGCTGGTCTCGACCTTGAGCACCCCGGCCTCTCCCACGGTCTCCTCCACCAAAGTGTGAAGCCGCTGTTTCCTGTGAAGAACGAGGAGAGCGCTGGTCAGGAACCTGAAACCTATCAGGTGACTTAATACGAGAACGATCACGCAAATCATAAGTGCGTTCAACATAAGCCTGAACTGGGGACGCAGGACGAGTCTCCTGTTTCTGTTGCTGTTTATCTTGTTTTTTAGCTCGCCAATTTTGTTTTGGAAAGTTGGGTTTATCGTCTTTTGTAGACAAACTCACTTTAGTGTGCTGTACTACATCAGGAATTTTGATGACGGGTTTCATGCCTAGGGCACTACGTCCAACCATCCTATAGGCTTTCGCAATAACTTTTGCAAACTCCCTCGGCTTATCGTCATCCGCAATAAGCGCCATCATGTTTCCCACTTGAAACTGCATGGCATCTCCTTTGAGATTTCCCATAATCATGGAACATACTATATCGAAGCTGTCGATAAGCCGCATTCCCAATTCAATAGCTGCTTCCGCCCCATGGTCCTCCTGGACTTTCTTGATAACGGAAGGTAGTACCGACATAGACGTAGTGCCGAAGCACTTCGAATAGGTCGCGGCAAAGACCTTGCCCCAATTGTCACAATCGACAATGTCTGGGACCAGTTCTTTCGGCAAAGTAATAGTGAGTATCCTGTGTTTATCCACAGGACTAGTGTTAGGAAACACGGCTTCTAGTTGATCGAATTTTTCTGCAAGCCAATAAGGATACTCATCCTTATTCTGGGGGCGCTTGCCAACAACCGCGTTTACCATTACAGGACTAATCACAACCGCATGATGGTGATCGGCCCCGTGTCCCGCAACTGCAGGTGCCCCCACCTGTACAGTGCGCGACACATACTGCACTAACGCCCTATGGACCGTAATCAGGGTCGTGTGTAGTATACGTAAGCTATCCACCCCTACCGTCAGGTAGCGTGGATGAGGTGTATGTCCGGCCAGCACCGGCCAAGTAGCTCCTTCAATAGACAAAGGACCCAGTCTCGCCGGGGTGACCGTGTGGGGGAGGGCGCCATTAAACCAAATAGTGTGCTGCCAGGTTGAAATAGGAATTTCTAAAGCCATATATGGGGTATAATGTAAAGGCACCGGCGTGGCAGTATATTTGTGGAACGTCTTATCGACATCTTCCACAGCCTCAAAGGTAACCCAAGAGTAAAACAACTCATAAGGGTAAGTGGCACTTGCACTTACGACAAACACCACTGCCATCCCGTCATCAGGCACCCCGTACGTCCTCAAATGAGCACGTAGAGACAGCCTACTATGAGCGGGAATTTCTACCGCCATTATGACGAAAAAGAAGATACAACGAGGATCTTCAGTAGCACTTGGGCTTAGATTAGTGTAACCTTTTTTATTATCAAGCTTGAAAGAACCTATAGCCTAAAACCTAGGTAGGTTAAACAGTCACTCCCGTTATCCGGAAACCAGAGTGAGGGCGTTATGGACTAATAAAAAGCACTACTAAGGCATCACAGATATTAAGACCAAACGTTAGGTGCGCCATGTTGTAGGGATTCTGCGTATGCACAGAACTATGCGCAGGAAACCTGAACCTTAGAGAATTGTGGTGTACCAGAAACTCCCCTCAGAACTAAGAACCCCTTATCCGACTAGCTTAGTGTCACATTCGTTATCCGAGATTTAGCTCGGCGGTCCCAATGTATAGACAACCCAGAACATGCGACTTAGTTATTCTCAGGAATGGTGGGAACCCGAAAAACCCGTTTGCACATATATATTAGTCCATAACAGAATAACTAAGACACAGTAAAGTTTAAAGAATTTATTCATAAACCTCGAGTCCTGTTATACAGTACTTTGGCTAACATAAGCAGACAAATGGTTAAGATCATTACCATTAGCATTGTTACAATACCATAGAAAATGAAAGGAGCGATCATATTATAATGACAGAGGAAAACAACCACCCTCCTTTCTTAGCAACTAATAATATATTATTAGACTATTAGAAGGTCTCATAGGCTTGCATAGGGGACCCCATACCGTATAGATCAGCTCGGGTGTATCACATCACAGGATCAGCTCAGTGTTCTCTGCAACAGCTCTTCTATCGAATGCCCTAACAATATGCTGCGCTGTGATATTAAAGCCCACGACATTCTGGTATGTGTGGCTGCGTGCATGTTGTGACTAAACAGTGGTACGATCACCCTGAACATAATCAGCCGGCACCGTCTAGTGTCCTAGAACAGTTCTTTACTCGATGTACAGACCAAGGGCACTAGCAACTGTTAAGGATGTATAAATAACATTCACTTGAGATGAGTCTGCATTTCTCAAATGAATAACATGTAACAACAGTGTCGGGTGCAAAGGCAGCAAAAGCAACAAGATGTTTTTCCAACAGCTAACGTGATTGAGCTAACTTAGCACTGTAAATAGGGAGTGGCCTAAAACCACATGACAGTTTCCTTGAAGATTAAAAAACCTTTGACCAAAGCCACGGATTATATTGAAGTAAAACATGTTACCTTTTTTGTTGGATCTAAAAGCTGAGTTTAATTGCCTTACTCAGAGATTATTATGGGATTCACATGCATAAGCAGTCATAGATAGGACTATGATTTTCTTATTGATCCGATTGCATTGAGAACATGCTGTCTAATTACTGGCCAGAGAGAGAGAAGGAAGTTAAACAGACCATCCAATTTCCTCCTTCAATCTTACATGAATGTACAGAAAGATATAAAAGTAGGAAGCAGTCTGCACTACCTATTGTTCTCATTTGTTAAACTCTCTGTCTTTGAGTGAATTACCATGCCCTATTTGCCACACGAGTGGTTGGTCCTTCACTCACTCCATGTGGCATGCTTTGTCAAAGGGGACTTCTATCTAACACCGGGGAAACTCCTGTATATGATTCTTGATTCATGCCTATTGTTTAACCATCTGGAATCCCTGGGGCTGTGATGTTTTGAACTAAAAGCGAACCTTGAGTTCCCCTATCTGGACTTACTTTAAAATTGTGTGTGATGATAATCTTAAGTACCTTTATTGAGGGCTTTCCAGGTACAGCATTAAGAAAAGGAGTGTGTTAACAGAGACTCTTTGTATCTGAGGTGCTGACATAGTTCAGTGCGCTCTTCTGTGCTCAGTAAGTGCCTGGTGCCTCTGCAGGACCAGATTTGTGGTCCTTGTGATTGTGTTAAATGATATCAGTGAATACATTGAGTGCCACCTTTGTCCCTAGTCATGACTTGATGCTAATGCTATTGTCTCTAGATTAGAGCGATATATATGGAAAAGGTTAGAGGACTGTAATCCAGTTCATATTAATGAGCATGGGGCAGTAGCGTGTCCAAATATCTTCAATAAAAAGTCATTTGTGTTCCCCCAAAACCATCACATTGGGTTTATTGTTATTTATTGGTATTTAGGGTATCAATTAGAGAATGGCGGAGAAGTAGATCCACCATAAATTGACAGAGTTATCACTCCGACAAACTTGCGATTCCCCTGCCTCATTTAGAGTTGTGGTAGCAACTTGGTTGCTGACAGCAGACACTCATTTGGCTGCACCATCGGAAACCCTTGACTTAGTGGCCCATCCAGCCCAGTGTCACCAGGTCATAGTGGAAATGGTTGAATCCTATATAGGATACCATTCCTGAGACCCAAAATTGAGGCAAACTGGCTACAGATACTCAGTCCCTTGAGCACACTGCTCTTCTGATTCTTCCAGTCTTGTGTTTGCAGCTTTGCCAACTGACACACACTCACTTCTGACTATACACTATGTAATATTTCAGTAATCCCCTTTAATCACAGAGAGGAGTCATAGTACTTTCCCTTCTGTTCAGCAACTGAAGTCTCTATCCCATTGACTTCAATGCAAAGGTCTATCTAGTATCAAACATTTATCTGTCGCTCCTGCCAAGTGAGTCACAATGATCCCTTAAGCAAGGAATGGTAACATTACAGTGGACTCAGTATAATCAATACTGGTCTCAATTCATAAAGAATCGTATTTGAATAGTTATAACTTACCCTTGACTGTCTCCTGGAGTACTCCAGAATATGCATATATAAGTCACTGCTACTTATAGAAAACACTCTTTGTGGATTGCAGCCATTAAAAACAGATGCAGTCCACTTAGCATGATACATATTAATTTAGCATCTAAAATATTCCTATAGTGTTGAACTAGGTATTTCTGTCTGAACATCAGACTATCCGTGAAAAGATGAGGAAAAGTGTAATGAGTTTATTAGAGGCTATGCAAAACAGAGAAGTTAGGCCTACGGTTATCTTATCTAGACAATACAGACACTTAGGAAAATAAATTATTGTAACCGCATTGTGGACTGTAATGGAGTTAAAGTAATAAAATACATTATTTTCAAGAACAAAATCCTCACAATCACATTTGCTATATTTTTTCCAAAGTAGAAACACAAGTAATCCAATGATATTTTATGCCAAATGTCTGTCTAAAAAGGAAGTTGCAACAGCAAACTAGACTTTATAGTTGTATTTGAAATACATCAGCAACCCACTGTTTTTCTAATCTTTTCCTAAATCCTAATATATTGAAGAACCTTCCTCAAATAATTATAGGACAAAGAGTTTTTGAATACTTGAATCTAAACCCAGGAGTGATAATGCCTTTGCATTACCATTGTTAACTCCTGGAGATAATCACAGTTAAATATGGAAAAGAATGTATTTCATGCAAAAAGGAGAACCCTATATATCCATTAAACAATTGTGTAGTTGGTAGTTAGTCTACTTAACATCAGATTTTAAGGGTAGCTATTACTTCTGGCATGATGATGGGAAAGTAATCACACCAGACCTGCCTTGGGGAAAATCTCTGTGACAGCAGATCCACCATGGCAGCTGGGCAGTGGGAGGTCCTGCATTATCCTGTGCAGAAACCAAGGATGGGAAAGCGAAGATTAGTATAGTACTTCTGGGGGTACATGCGGGTGGACGATGTCCACCTTCTTTTTTTACAGGGTGGACGCCGTCCACCCTGCCCTGGAGTTGGGGCCCACTGGAAATGATGCTGAATTTGTTCAGGTGTAATTTCCAAACACCAGGACACATTCAGCAGCGCCTGCACGCTGTCATCTGCTTTCGATCAGCAGCAACGTGCAGGCGGGGACGGGATGGGGCTCTCTTATTTCTGACTCCTGCTAGGCCCATAATAAAGGCCGAATCTGAGGGGTCATCAGGCCTCTTTTGTTCGAGTCTCCTGACTGGCAGTAGTCAGGAGCCTCACACCTAGAAGCAAATACGGCAGAGGGGAAACAAAGGCTCAAATCTTGTAGCACTTCACACATACTTAAGAGAGACAGCTTTTCACTTTGTTCAGGCTCTGTTTAGGAGAAATCTATGCGCTTTAATAATGTCAGATGTGTTGATCTTTCCCAGTATTTGCACAAAATGAATAGCATTTATATAGCGCTTACTACCCCTGAGGAGGCATTGTAATAATTTAAATAGAATATAGCATGCTACAACACATGTAATCACATTGCATTCCTTAACAACGTGGTAGTTCCAACGCCCGCTTTGTTAGAATGCAATGCCGTTATAAAGCAAGTCATTACATCGACTTGCAGTAGATGGCGCTCTAACATTCGGAATAGTATAATTTACTATTCCAACTCCATCCTAAACAACAGTCTGGAAGGTGTTGGAATAGTAAATTAACGATCGCGTTGTAAAGGTATCGTGGTCTAATAACCACGTTGTGAAGATTGTTTCCCATTTAAATATCACTATTTTTTCTTTTAAATCACCATGGCTAGAGGAAGCTTTACACTGACAAAAGGCAACATTGTTTTATATGTAGAGTACAAAAGTGTGAATCTTCTGCCTAAATCAGGATGATTTGCAAGTATACTCGAAATGTGCTCAAATGTACTCATGATACACCTGCTAAACATGTATGTGAGGGCTTAAGATCTCATGTCACTTCTTGTGATGCCACTTCCTGTGATGTCACGCGCTGTGATGTCACGCGCCTCACTCGCCGCGATGTCACGCTCTGTGATGCCACTTGCAGACTGATTAACTAGGTTAGTCTCCCCACTTCTTTTTTTAGGACTTGTGCCCTGAGTACATCTGCTATTTTGGTGGATGCCCGTTACCACCAATCTCTAAATTAGGCTGTCAGACTTTTACATCTACAGTTATACCAGTGGCAATCTGTGTTCTATTGTTATTTTGCTTACTGATGAGATTTTTGTGAAATCCTAATGATAGGTACTATGAAATTCTTTTCTGAAAACCAAGAAATAAGTTAACAAATAACCGTGCATGGTCAAATGTCTACAACAATAGTCGTGGATTATTTTTCAGAGTGGGGGTACTGCCATCAATGTTACATCACTGAAGTAATAAAGATTGTGAAAAATTAATGCCTCACACAAATAAAGTATAGTAAATGAGCTACAGCCATTGGTAAGGACAATGGTACAGGTGTAGTATGTAGCTGGTAGTGTACTTTGGAACGCACTGTCACAAATATATCAGTGTCATTAACATACAGCAGATGTTCCATTGAAATGGCTGCTAAATTTGCATAGACATACATTTTTATTGATAAATCTATTTTGTTCACAAGCAACATGGGGTTATGTTATGTGGTTTTGTTGAGTGTGCTTATCACTGAGGGGTATTTAGATGCTGGGAAGGCAAGTAGGCTAATTGGACTACTAGTTGAATAGTCTTCATATTCTTGTGGATTTTGCGAAGGGATGAGGAGGTCCTGATGTAAAATGGAAGGCTGTTCCAGGATTTGGCGTCGATACAGGAAAGGAGGGTCATCACAACATGCTCCTGCTGAGGCAGGGTGTTTGCCGGAAGTGCAGGGATGCTGAGCGCAGTTGCCTGGTGGGCTGGTGAAAGTAGAGTCATGGTTGAGGTAGGTAGGTCGGACATTGTCTAGGGCTTTCTATGCGTTGGTGAGCAGTTTGAATTGGCATTGCTTCTGGACTGGTAGCCAGTGTAGCTCTCTGAGGTGGGGTGTGATATGTGCTTTGCGGGGAATATTGAGGATGAGTCTGCTGGTGTTCTGGGTGGTCTTGAGTCTTTGTATGAGTCGATGCCAACATAGAGTGCATTGCCATAGTCTAGTCTTCTGGTTATGAGGGCCTTTGTGACCATGTGCCTGGTGTCGATGGAGAGCCAATGGAAAATCATGCAGAGCAGAAGTAGGATGAAGAAGCAGGAGGACGTAATCATGGTGAATCTGTCATCCATGATGATGCCAAGGTCTCTTGGAATGGACGTTGGGAGTTGGGGTGGACGTGGGTCCCAGCTCTGTTGGCCACCAGGAGGAGTCCCATGGAGAGCACTTGTTCTATCTGTGTTGAGCTTTAGACACTTCTGTTTCATTCCGTTTGCTGCTTTCCACATGCAGGTGTTGATCTTGGTGTTGGTCCTGGTAGTGTGGTTGTTGTCTGTTAGAGAGATGATAAGCTGGATGTCATCTGCATAGGATACAATGTTGATTCCATGGGATCCTAAAATATGGGCCAGGGTAACCACATAGATGTTGAAATGGGTAGGGCTGAGCAAGGATTCTGGCGGGACTTCACTGATGAGGTGCTTGGGTTCTGCAATGTAGGGCGGGTGCCTGATTTGCTGGGTTCTGTCAGAGAGGAAGGTGACCAGCCAAGTCAGGACCGCGCCATGTATTCCAGAGTTGTGGAGTCTTTTGATGAGGGTGCTGTGGGAGACAGTGTCAAAGGCTGTGGAGAGGTCGAGTAGTAGGAGTGCTCTCCATTTCCCTTTGTCCATGATGGTTCAGATGTCATCCGTTGCTGTAATGAGAGTGGTTTCCATGCTGTGATTAGTGCAGTATCCAGACTGCAATATGTCTAATAGGTGGTGTTGTTTCAGCTGGTTGGAGAGTTGTTAATTGATAGCTTTCTCTATGACTTTGGATGGGAAGGGTAGGAATGAGATAGGTCTGGAGTTGCTGAGCTCCTTAGGGTCTCAGTCATGTTTTCTTTTTCAAGAGAACAGAGATTTATGTGCAGTTCCAGTTGTCTGAAAACATTCCGCTTCGGAGGAAGGTGTTGTTTATGGTGGCGAGGAGGGAGCTGGTGGTCTGATTTGGAGGTGGTGGGCAGCTGGTTGATGAGTTCTTGTGTCTTACTTTGGGGGTCAAAGTTGCTGTAGATGTTGAGGATTTTGCTGTGGAAGAAATTGGAGAGGGTGTTGCAGAGGTCTTGTGAAAGGGTGATGGAGTTGGTGGTGACTGTGGAGTTGGAGGATTCTTTGACATTGAAGAGTTATTTGCAGTTTTTGGAGCTGTTTTCTAGTCTGAGGGCTAGGGCTGTTTTTCTTTCTTTATTCAGTTAGGTGTGCTATTTCCTGGGTGCAGAATGGTAAGTGTTTCTTGTGGTAGGGTCCAGACTGGATCCCCATTTTCTCTCCAGCTGTTTACAGAGTTGTGTGGAGTTTTTGAGGTCTTTGGTGTACCAGCTGGCTCAGGTGTTGGTTATTGATTATCTGAAATTCTTCAGGTGGGCTAAGTTGTCTGCACTGGTAGTGATCCAGTTGTTGAAGGCTTTGATGTTGGTATGCATGTTGCCGATGAGTTTTGGTTGGTGCACAGTGAGGGTGTCAGTCTAGTCCATGTCCTTTATCTTGTTTCAGCTATGTCTGAAGTTGTAGGTAGTCTTGGTGGAGGGGGGTTGGGGTGTGCCGTTTTAGAAGTGCACAAACAACGTGCGTAAATTGGGTTTCAGTGAATATTTGTCAGTTGTACATTACCAAGAAATTTGTTTTGATTCTATTCAAATCTTGTTTCCACCTCACTTCAGGATTAGATGCGCCTTCCCACGCAAAAACAATTCAACCTGCAATGGAGGCACCCTTGCACCACTGTGCAAGGGTGCCCACATTGGAGCTAGGCAGCAATTGTGCGAAAGCGTAGGGGGAAAGGACAGGAATGCACCGTATTTCATAAATACAGTGCATCCTGCCCTTTCACATTTGCATCAGGCAGCGTCGCAAGACAATTCCTCATAAATTACGCCCTCAGTTTCTAAAGAAGTCATTACCCAAATTATATTACTAAACTGCGATCAACCTTAAAGTCTTCTTTTGTTGCATGTCACATACCTAGTGATGTGAAATATGGTGGTACTTTCACTGCTACAGAACTGGCATTAAATATTGGTGGCACAGAAACAATTTTACCAATTTAGCAGTTGCCTTTCCAAGAAAGACCTCTTGAGTCGGCATCATTGCACATTTACATAAATTAATATCATCATAAAAATTAGAAGCATCCAGATGATTTCCAAGTGGATTTCCATTGCGAGATAGAAAACCTTACCATTATGCTTCAGAACCTCTTACCCAGTGGAGACACTATTGACCATGCAACCTATAATTCATCATGCCCCTCCCTTCACATGAAAAATGTTCATGCTAAAATTGTGGGTACCAAATTGCAATGCATACTATGTTGATCTACCACTTGATCTCTACAGAATGTTAGCAGAAACACAATTAGCATCACAAAACTATTCATCTGCAGGGCTCTATGGAAAGTAACTTATTCAATCACCTGGTACCTTAGCAGATATTACACGCACAAAGAAAATGTCACTACATAAGCAGCTTGGCATGGATGAAAAAATTATAGCCATCAAGACTCACCACTGACAAGTGATTTTGAATCCAGGGAAGGAAGACTCAGCCTTTTATCCATCTGAGATGTGTAAGCGGAATTCAATAAATTGAGCAATGGTAACATCTGTTGATTACAGTACATTGAAATGACAAAAGTGCAGTATTTAGAGCTACATAAAAAACAAGTGATGTAATCATTATGCTTTTTTAGAAGATCCACATATGCCATTTAGGGCCTGATTATGAGTTTGGCGCTCTTACCGCTGTACAGCCATGGTGGCTATCCTACGAAGACCGCCACTGTGGTGGTCTCAAGAAGACTGCGACAGTCTTCCGTCAACCATATTACGATGTCACCGCTAGGCCAGCGGCAGTGTTTCTGATGTCGGGGAATATGTTTTCATATTTGTCAATGCAGGTGTGTATATTTGACTGTAATGTAAATATACGCACGACACGATGAAAAAATACCAACTGTAAGCACTTTCTCATTTCTGGAGTCTGGACCATATGTGCCCAGTCCAGTCAATGGGTAAATATTTCAAAATGGACTTTCCAGGATTTTGGCACAATCAGGGTAATATTCTCTGGAGTCAAGATTCTGCTCTGAAGGGGGTTCCCTAGAGGAAGCGATCCATGTGGGAGACTGAAGGAAAGAAAAGGATATGGGTGAGTATGCATCCCAATTCCTTCGATTCCACTGACTCAAAGCAGGTGGTCTTCCCACCACGGAGAGCTACCAAGGGGGCCTGCAAATGGCTGTCAGTGGCAGCTGTGCTCCAACGGTCTTTCGTTCAGCAAACCCCCAACATTTTAATAAGGCAAAAGGACCGCCAACTGTGTGGTGGAGATTCCGACGCTGATATCGACATGACGGCAGTCCCAACAACGCCAAACTCATAATCAGGCCCTAGGTCTACTTAATCTGAAAATGATACACCATCCTCAACACTAAATTTATATGTAATGTTAAACTATACAAATCTCTCAAACGCTCCCAAGGTTCATCCTATGACAGTGCCACCTTGAAAGGCAGTAGCATCTATGCAAAAGTGCAAAGACACATATGCTGTTACTGTTGCATTTTAGGTGTTTAAGCCACACAAGTACACATCTAAAGGAGCCTGTATATGATACTGCCACCCCTCATTGTATAGCCCCTGAAGAAATGGATTATAACAATCAACTACAAAGTGCTTCACTACTTCAGATTCTTTGAAGCTGTAAATGTTCTCCAAATGCAAAGTGGTGTACCTCAATATTATGGTTGAATGATCAACCTACAGCTATTTCAAGAGCATAGCACTCATTATTGAAATATTGTCACAGTGGTCCTAATAAAGGTCAATGCACACTTACCTAGGAATCCTTTTGGGAGTCAGCATTATGGCCAAGATATATTTGTAGCTCAATAATTTGGGGATCAATGTTGTGACAAAACAACCAAATGGAATATTTTTTACGTATTTTGTAGAATAGCCAGATTCAGCATGTACAATGTAATGAAAACAACCTGCTATCTGAATTGTTATTTTGAATAAATGCAGTCTAAAAATTGAATGGTTTTACTATATTTGAATGTCAGTTTGACACTATTTCTAATCAAGGACTCAAGATGTTGCCATTACACAAAGGAATCAAATGCACCAATATGGTAACTTCAAAAATATTCTCTGGAAAAATGTTGTTGGAATTCCAGGTATGATCTGTCGCACACATGATCATGAAAGGGTTGATAAAAGAGGGAGCAAACCTGTATCACATAGCAGTATCTGCTTCTTGATACAGTTGTTGCACGCTACATTATATATTTTATTTTCATATAATAAAATGTTATCTCCTAGAATAAATCTAGGCATTGTCATACCTGATACTTGATACTTAGGTCTTGATTATAAAAATACGAAAGACAAAATATTACTTGAACCTGGAATGTTGTCAGGAGACCTTAAAATGTATTTTGTATCAAAAAGATAAGAAGGAAGAGTCTAACTAAATTTGATATGAAAACATCCACACCATCAGCTATGTCTTTAGTCACTGAGACTAGGCTTACTATAATTAGTCAAAAATCATATGACTCCTGAATCATGGGCAAAAAATGTATCGTTGGTGTTGCTGGACATTCAGTGGGTATTGGTTATTGGCGCAGGTTTCTGGTGCCTGGCACCTGCGCTTAATTGTCAGTATCAGCACTTATGGCAGCTGCCACATGGTGGCACTGGTTGTGTAATTTAGACATGAGCGGAAAAACAGTTATTCATTAATTTAATAAACATTAAAAACAACTAGATTATATGGCCACCCAAGTCATTCCTATAGCTTTGAGGCCTCGAACAATCTGAATTGTCGCATATGTAGCAGTGTGATGGTTAGTACTTGTGTAGGTGCTGTCATTGGCAGCACTTTCAGGGCAATGTGGTGGCCTCCTGAAGTGGGCCATGCACGTATTTGTTTACAAATTAAGCACTGTGGACATTAAATAACAATATATTTTTTCTCTGAGTTTGTTAGTTTTCAATACATTCTTGTAGTTTGAATTAAAAGAAGAAAAAATAAAAAAATGTATATGCTGGTCTTACATGAATTTTTAATAGATTTTTAAAGTGGTCACACTGGGGTAAATTAGATTTCGATTGCCAATCTTCAAGATATGGAAATGGATCATATATTAAATCACCTTAAATGTTATATTTTCATTTTGTGTAAATCTGCACAAAACTTGAATTTTATTGAATTGATTTTTGAATCTTTTTCTGGCCAACAACCCTTTTTCATTTCTCTGTATAATAAAACACATGGTGCAAGACTGGAACATTGTAATAAATTATCATATCTTATTCAAAATGATTGGCTGTATGAAAAGGGATTCAACTATGATATCTGTAAGATGAGCTTACCTAATATTGCAAGTGTTCACGAGAATAAGGTGCACTCCTTGCATAGTCAGGCAGGATACCGCTGAATGTCATTCTCAGGGCATAGTTAAGCATCTTTGGTGCCTAGACTGCATTGACATTTCCATGCTTGTGGTCACCCAGAGGGGTATTCTGTGAGCTGTGCTGAGCTTTGGGAATGGAGGGCATTGGCAGGACTTGAGAGTTCAGCTCTGGGCGAAGGACGTCACATCAATCATCTTTGTGTGCCAAACCTATGCTGTGAGTTTCAGGATGGGGGTGTGGACAAATCTTACAAATTTCTCTTTCCAAAATGGTGGTCTGTCCATAGAATGTTGTCTGAGGTTCCCAATCCAATATGAATTAGAGTCTTTATCTGTTATGAAGCTCCTCTTGGAACATATACAAATAGGCATTTAAAAGTGATGGATGTGTTGCCACACTTTTGTTTATTTATATTTTGTCACATTCTCAACTCCTTTGTTACTGTGTTTGTCCCTGAGTTTTGCTTCTGTCAATCATAACGTCTATGGGATCTGCTTTTCCACATTCATGCTCTACTCTTTCCTCTTCCCTAATATCAGGGGGACTTTAAAGCTGTGTTAATAACCCATTGTATTAATCTTCATCTTCAGTCAAGAACTACAAGAATGCCAAGGAGTTTTTCTACCATTCATGTTTTTCCCTCTTAACTGAGCCCCTCTTAAGTAAACACTTGACATATGTTATGCATACAATTAAGTGGAATGAGGTTCAGTGGCTTAACAGATCTTAACATCCAGTATTTGTCATTAAAACATATTATAAAGGACACAATTTTTAATTACTATGAAAGTGCTTTGCGATTCATTCTTGGCATATTGGTTCCTGGAATAATGGTGATCCTCCAAGGCATAATACTTTCCTTGGCATAGTGGTGGCAATACCAAGCAATCGGAATGGTCCTCTGGTGCCATTCCAGGGAGAAAGCTGCACGTGGCATAATTATAGTAATTTATGACACATTGAGGGGCTCATTTTATAATCCTGCCTATGCATAAAATAATGCTTATCTTGGTATATTGTGGTAACTCCTTTTATATCAGAGACATCCAGGACAATTTGGCAGCAACCCTTGATTCGGTTTCATCATGGTTTACAAGTGGCAATTCTGTGTATCATGTGCGCATTCACAGCCAGTACCATAATGGTACAACTCACAAAACTGTAAATCAATGCCCTTTCATTGGCAGTCTTTGTTTCACAAATGATAACATTGTTTACATTTCTGGTTAATGCCTAATCCTTGGAGGCACAACAACAATACAAACATTGCATAACAATCATTGACTGAATACATAAGCTGTGAGAAGCTTGACCCTGTCTACTCAGCAGACACAATCTTATTAGGCTGCATCACTACTGAACGAGAAAGCTCTGCTTAAACCTTTGTAGCTAAAGTACAAGCAGAAAGCTATTCCTCAGAAAAATAGGAGATAGGTTCAAACAGGACTAGACAATATTAATGATAAGAACACAACAAAATAAATGTCCTCATATAGAAAAATCATGAACAATTTAATATGTATTTATTTATTTATTATTTTATTGTTCTCAGCATACAAAAACGTAAATAAAAGAGGAAATACTGTACATCATTAAAATTAAAAACTTTTAAAACCTTAAGCAAAAGTTACTAAAACAGTTCAGATTACAAATCAATTACTTTTCCATTCCCCACTTAGAAATCAAGCACTTCAGGTATAGATAAAAACTGCACTTAATGATCGGTCTTATAACAGAGAGCTAAGGTATCCATCTCATTTCAAACGTTGTGGGTGGAAAATAAAGGGTGAGCCATTTCATATGCATGTGCAATAAATTTGGACAAAATACCATAAAATGAGTGATAGTTTCAAATTCCTCACAGGCACAATTGCACAATTCATCAATCTACTCAGGCTTTCGTCATTTGGCAGCAAAAGCCTTCAATGGAAGGGTTTCCAGATGCAATATTACGTATACAGAATTGTGTATCTCAGGGTAGATGTCATCCAGATAAGGTTCAAGGCTAACAACAAATTATTGCTTTAAAAACCCATGTACCAGGGTCCCACTCTTGCTAGACTCATATACCATTTGATTAGGTCTAGCCTAGAGTCAGTGCGCAAGCGCTGTTTTGGTGAAGATCTGCTGTAGTTCACTGTGTGAAGGAAGCCCTGCCCCGCCCATTTTTTCATTGGCTTGTGACTTTGTCCTTTGTAAATGCTGCCTTCGGATTCATTTAGAGGCTTGTTAGTCCCTCCTTATTATGGCCATGTCATATTTTGTACCCTTCAATGGCTACTGGTCCGTTTACTTCAAGTGTAACACAGTAGGGAACATGTTATTTAGACCAAGAGCAATATTTGTTTCCGTGCGTTCTCACCCCCGCCCGCACTACTGTTGTCCGTGCCTTCTCACCCCTCCCCATGCATGCACTCCCTTTGTTCGTGCCTTCTCTATCCTCTCCCCGCCCCATCCCGTTGTCCATGATGCAATGCAATAGGTCTCAGGTAAATGCGAGTCCTATTGCATTGCAAATGCTTGTTTAGTTTCACCTCAGTCCGCGAAGGAAGCTGCTGCGGGTATCCGTGCCAGCGCAGAACCGTTGCTTCTGATATATTGACGCGTCGGACAACGGGAAGATGTTCTTTGTTTCTGGCTGTTATCAGTGCACAGCAGTGACCGGAAGGAGGAACGAGGCGTGATTGCTTAATTTAGAATTCAGTGGCAAATCCTGTTTTGCAGTCTTTTTTGTGTTTTCTTATTGTTGTGCGGTGGAGCTGTAAGATCATCTACCCAACAGCACACGGGGTCCCGGCCCTCCCCTCGGAGGGGATCTGCCCCAGTCGTGTGCTTCAGCCCAGGCTGAGACAGCTTCCTGGGCGTGCACATACACAGACAGTTTTTGAGATTATCGCTGCCGCACCTGAGTACTTTAAAAGACCATTTACATGTTAATGAGGCTTTGTTTATTTTTTCACCCCTTCATCTACACATGGCGAAAAGGACAAATCCTTTCTTTGACAAAGGTAACCTTTGCCTACTGTCCTGCTGCGTGGATATATCTTTTTCTATGCAGTGCAGGTGAAAAGAAGTTTGTTTATTCCTATTCACCTTTCCTGACCCCTGCAGCAGCTTATCACATCAGGCTGTGACACAATTTGACTAATGGAGTAGGTAAGAGAATTTGTTACTATTTGTTTTTTGGTTTAAAATGTGCACAGGACCAGCAGGACACATACTTCGTGTGTGCTTAATTGAAACAGTTTTTATCATTATCATGGCCAATGCAGGACAACAATAAGACAATACAAAATGCCCAGATAACTCGGGTCATTAATGATACTGCTAGAGAGCAATAATTTGTCTATTAGTAGTTTTTAAATGTAGATGAACTGTAGTTTATGCGGAAGCTCAGTGGGTTACTGCCTTTGTCACAGAGATCCTTGTGTTCCTTGCAGTTCAGAAGTTACGATCCTAACATAGGACAGTGACCAATGAACTGTCATCAAAGAGCTGCATACAAACATGAATGGTATAGTTAGAACTTCGCTTTTTTTGTTTTGTGATATAGTTAGAACTTCCTCAGTCTTTCATTATTCTAAGGTTGCTAAAATGAGTATGTTTGGGCAGATATACATTTTTATCAGTAAAGCTGATACCCATGGAATACTCTTTAAATCCAAAGGTTGTGTTTCCCCATACCAAACCCTCTTAAAATATACTGCCCACAAGTATGGATGACGTGATTCATACACCTTGTGATCCTCATTGGCTTATGTGACATTCCCTGTAGACTGATTGATATACTTGTATGATTCATTGTCTCTGTATAATGTGTGCGTGGTGTAAAGTACTGACACACACTACACTGATATGAGTTGCGCTATACAGCAAATGAAATGTATGAGAGAGGGGCTACATAAAGATGAGGGGCACTGTTGGAGGGTGGCAGTGAGGCAATCTGAGGAGGAGGCAGTGGGAGGGGCTATGGAGCGATGAGGGGCACTGTTGGAGGGTGGCAGTGAGGGAATCCGAGGAAGAGGTCATGGGGTGGAGGGGGAAGCTAGGAAGAGACGAGGGGCACTGGTGGAGGGTGGTAGAGAGGGAGTCTGAGGAGGAGGTCATGAGGGGGAGGGGCTACAGAGAGATGAGGGGCACTGGTGGAGGGTGGCAGTGAGGGAATCAAGGAGGAGGTCACGAGGGGGAGGGGCTATGGGGAGATGAGGGGCACTTGTGGCATGTGGCATGTGGCAGTGAGGGAATCCGAGGAAGAGGTCAATAGGGGGTGCATGGAGGGATGAGGGGCACTATTGGAAGGTGGTAGTAAAGGTATTTACGGAGAAAGAGGTTATCGGTGTGGCGCCAAAAAAGACTTTCGCATCAGCGTTAAAACCGGCCCTGTCATGGCCTTTGTGTTTTGGTTTATTTAATTAGCAGTCGGGTAATAAGGGCTACTGTGGAACATACTTTAAAGTGTGTGCTAAATATATTTACTGCTATATTCAATGTTTTAAGTTTGAAGGTGATTTTACTAATGTTTTTACCGGGAAAAATGAAAGTGGAGCCCGATGGTGCCTGATATGGGGCTGGGGCCCAAGGTCAGCTGTGGGATAAGGTGCACTGGAGAGGAGTAGTGGATAATCAAGCCTGTAAGGGAGTGCGTTGCAGAGTCCTGGGTCAGGTGGAGGTAGTGATGAAGAGGGATTCTCCCTGAAGGCTCGCACAGAGAGAGCCCCAGAAGTGTTGGTTGCCTGATACTCCCAAGTCACAAACCTACTCTTCCCATCAAAGGAACATTACCTAGAAAAAACACTTTTTGAGAGTGATTATATTTAGAAAGATATTTGGAAAAGAGTGCGTTTTACTGGGCCTTGTAAGACTAAGAAGGGCCCTGAAGCAGGCCTGCCTAGACATATATGCGACAAATCAAGCCCGTAGTGGCCCACCCAAATGCACCCTTGGCCCACCCAAATAAAAATTCCTGGAGCCGGGCCTGCACTGAGCCTCCGAGAATCCTGGAGGTGGTGGAACTCGAAAACCTGATGTTGGACTGGGCGAAGACACCGGCACCCCACCCTAAAAAAACCGGGCTCCCCCTATTTTTTTTTTATCATTTCGCATATTTACTTCATTTGACAGGTTGCCAGTGGTGCCTTTCTTTCGGCGAATGTTTGATATGTTTTAATTTGCTCCCCTTCCCTTCGGGGGTTGAGGGGGGGTGTTCTGATGAGCCACCAGCCACAGGCAAATTTTCTGTTGTGTTTTGGAGAAAGCAAACGCCCCTCAGTGTACCTCGAAGCATACACCTGGTTGACCAGAATACAGAAATAAATAATAAGAATGGATTGTGAAAAGAAAACAAAGCAACTGATGCACTTATAAATAGACACATATTTGGGCAAAGGGGCAATTTCAAATGAAACAAGCATTGCCTGTGCCAGTTGATCTGGCGTTGACTGCCAAACATTTGGCTTTGTCTGAGCTTGTTTCGTAACAGTTTTTGCAGAACTTATTTGTTGGATTAGCTGCGGGGCCCTCTGCAATCTAAAAAATTATAAAGGCTAAAAGCAGAAATACTTTTTGGGTCTAAAAGCACACTTTGCCATGCAATTAGTCCCGGACACTGAAGGAAACTCTTAGTATGTGGATGTGCTCCTCGTGAAAGGGCCGTTATTCCAAATTTAGCTAGCCCATGGCTGAAATGGACTGACCCATTGCTCTATGCGGAAACACGTGAATGAAGCAATAACAGACCACTAGAGGAAGTAGGCTAGCTGAAATCCCCTCTAAGTATATTATATGTACACGTTTCATAAAATCAAATGATCTTGGCTAACACCAAGCCAAAAAGGCGTTAGGACGCAAATACTCAGACTTAAGGGGCAAGTAAAAATAAAAAGGAGACTTTAAAGTAATTTGGGTACAAATGTCTGTTATTTCTTCAGGGTCCTGCTAGCATGACGGACGAAAAAGAATATGGTTAATATTTGTACTCTGTACAACTCCCAAGAGGCTTTGCATCACCAAGAACATCTCTGAGTTGGCCAAGATATAGCAGCAAAGGTCACACTTCTTTCTTTATGCGTTCTCTAGAGAGGAAAATCTTACTGTGTCACTGTTTGACAACTTTATACCTAAACTAGCAGGACAATTTCGGAATCTAACTCCTGTGAACAATAGGATAGTTTGAGGTGTATATGGCCCACTAACCAGTATTCTCAAAATGTAACTCGTCCTCTCTCAGTGGAATCTCCATTCCAAGACAATGGATAGTTTTGTGGCTATAAATATTTAGTATTGCTTTGTGCTCTGAAGAGGGCTTTGTGGAAGCATCCTCTGAGAAGGGATTGCATACAGGTGATAAGGCCGGATTCTTGTCTACCTGATTATCCACAAGAACCCTCACTGGTCGCCAGGATCTTTTTATCTGCCAGATAGCGTAGAGGGAATGAACACAATTATCAAAATATATCTACCGCAATTAGACTTCATTTGGAAAGGACCACTGACTCAGAATCTAAAATGTATAGGATTTTATTACAATCAACAACATCTGAACGTACAGACACCTCAATACAAGGTTTAAAAGGTAAATGGGCACTAGCACAAATGCAAGCCTACACAAAATTCTCATTCGGCTTAAAACAAACAGAATTATAGATTCTAAAAGCATCAAAAAGATGATCATTAGGCTAATGTCAATTTTAGGAATCATCGATCAAGAAAAACATTTCTATCCCTACACTAACTCTAAGGTGACATCCCTACTTAGCATTCCCTCCCAGGCAAGAGAATCAAGAAAAAGGTGTCAGAAGTGAAGACTTCCTAAGAAGTTCATTCACTTAGTCAGAGCTCGATCTAAGATACTCCTTCTAGCTTCCCATCTAAACCTCATCTGCACAACCCACGGGGCACTGTCCCTAATACAAAACCCCTAAATCGTAGAACACACCCTTCGGCACACCTCTTCAACCAAGTTTCCCTTCGGTAGTATTCCATCGAAAATGTCTGTCGTCCAACGTCCGTTAGCTTGACCTTGGGTCTCAGGCACCTTTCTCTGCAAATGTAACTGATTCACATTCCAATACACTCCCCTGTTGGCTTCTCACAGAATCCTAACTCCTAAAACAAAGACCTATTCTCACTAACGAGCTAAAAGTCCTTGCACCTGCAACAGAAACATGAGAACGAGAGAAGAAACATTTTATGTCTCAAAATCTTACATTTCTCTACAACCCAAGCCTTTACCAAGGGAATCGTTTTCGGCCTACAACATTAGCTAACATAAGAAATGAACATGCGTTTTCTTCTAACACACTACTAAATCACATTCTAAGTATTAGTTCATTTTTCTTAATTAAGTAAATAAACAACCTACGCATTTAATACTAACATAGCACACGTTTAACCTAATACATTGCATTATCCGATAACTAATCATTGTGCTTATTACTAAATACGTTCATGATAGCTTGCAACATTGATCTCCACAAAAGCGTTATTACTTCTCTAATCACTTCTATGTTAAATGATGACAATGATACATTTCTATGGCATTTCTAAACATACATTGATTACTATGTGGGTGCTGACTAACGGTGAATATGATGCAGCCGTACAAGTTCAGAATCTCATGACGCTCTATCAGTTCCCCCCTTTGATGACAATTGTCATCACACCATCATAATCTCATTCCCTTGGAGAAAGAACAGTGCTCGTTGCCATTCTACTCTGTTGGAACCTTTCCATTCTCTGATTCTGATATTGACTGTCCTGCAGTCTCGCCATTCACCTCTCATTCGCCCTGAGAGCTCTTTCAACCCTGTTTCCTCTGTACCACTTACAGGCTCTGATGAGACCCCCACAAGCAAACCACACAAACCACAACAATAATAAGAGGCTTCAACACAAAACCAAGGAACCCCTTCCCCAAGCTCGCAAACCAACTTCCCACGCGACCAAATCCTTTACCAATCTTTTCCCACACACCCTCTTCAGTCAAATCTGCAATCTCCTGATGAATCGTTGTAATGTTGTCTATATATTTCTCCAGATCCTTGCTGTTATCTGGAATATATGTACAACATTCCTGAACTTTCAATAATTTACAGACTCCGCCCTCTTTTGCCAATAATACGTCTAAAGCAAGACGATTTTGCAAAACCATAGTTCTTATCGACAACATCTCTCCATCCACCATCAACAACGACCTTGCAGTATTCATCGACAATTCATCAACCACAGTCGCCAACTTTTTTATCTTACATCATTCAAAACCACGCCCAAACTCGGTATCATTGCTCCAAAGATATCACCAATCACTGCTCCTGCACTTGCAGCTCTCCGTACTTTAGAATGATGTCCTGTCTCCAAAAGATTCAAATCTTCCGCATGATAAATCTTCAGAAAAATGATAGCCAAGTAACATGTACCGTACCAATTCGCAGGCAACCTCAAATAGGCATTACTTCCGCACACAAAATACACAGCTGGAGTCACTTGCACCGGACCTTGCAAAAAGTTCTTAGCAGAGTCCTCCATAGTAAAGGTATGGTCACACATACTCTGTCCTACCGAAACCGTTTCATAATAAGTCTGAGGACGTCTCACACACAACTTCCCCTTCTGCGTCTGATCTAGCGCTATGGGTCCATAACTTCCCTTAGATCTGTGTAATCAGTCCTCATCAGTTCAATCCACTGGACTCTCTCCTGTATTTCGTGTTTGGGCTAGTTTTCAATATCTATCCTCTATCTGACCAATAAACTTCTTTTCAGGTTCCGACAATAAACGTGTTAGATTATGTCGGTGAGCATAAGCTGTATCCAAACTCAAAGTCGGTATGAAATACTTCCGAAGTCTGTCCTCTGACTTATAATAGTCATACTTGTTCAAATGCTTATAGGCCGGTACTTCAGGAAGTACTCCATCGTAATTGGAAAAGAAATACTCAAACTGTCTCCTCTCATAAAAGATACTAAGCAATAAGCTGCAAGAAATCCCATAGGTTAAAGGAAGATGATGGTATCTAATGCCCTCATCTACAGAAGAAGGTAGCTGCATGCACACATAACAATCCTTCGCATCCATTGCATCAACATACTGATACAACAGCTTCGCATAATCATTAAGCTTAAAATCACTTCTAGATAGATCTACATGGAATCTATGACTCTCTTCAAGGATCAAAGCCCTTTCAGCTCCTATAATAACCCCTTTTGGCTAGAGGTGGGAGGTGTGGGTGTCCTCTGTACCTCCCCTCCTGCTCGTGAGAAACGATATATGAGGCTACAACTATCGCAACTATAGCAACTATCACTACCCCTAAAAGTGTACCTATTACTAATTTAGCCCTGCGGTGAGAATTTCCAGCATCTGCCATTCTTGTGAGGTTCTCGAAATTCAGTTCAACATCAATTTTCAGTTCCTTATTTACAGAGTCCACAAAAAGACTTCCCTAGCCCTTTTTCATTGTCTCTAGTGGAATGTCCCTAAATTTATTCTTCTTCCACTCTGGCCTAGGTTATCTTCGCCCTGGACTTATGTACAACAAAAATTTCACTTTCAGTCCAGAACAATATTCGCTCCCAAAAGCTCTAAAACTCCTTGCAAAATTTCAAGACGGAGAATCACCAACTCCTGATGTGGTGGTATAACAGCAAAGGTCAGAAAAACCAGCGTTTCCAGAATCAACTCACGAACTTTACTCAGAAGCGGTGGATTCGGAATATTGAGGGTCAGTATTCCTTCGATTTCCAATCCTGGAATTCTCAACAACCCTTCTATTTTCAAGTTCGGAGAATTGCTGACCAATGTCAAGGATCTCAGCCTCCCTGTGCTCGCTATGCCTGGCATCAGTCACAGCGTATGTTCACTCTGGTGAGGCGTACCTTTGACACGGCACTCTTACTCTCCTTGACCTTTAGAGGTTAACTCGAGCTTGGTCTTCGTCACTTTGCTCAGATTCAGATGTTTCAGAAACTGGGGCAAGATCTCTTCCAGGTGCCAATCGCAAGTTTACCCGTCTCCGGTTCACGGGCCAAACTCTCTCTGCTTCTGTGGCACTTCTGCTCTGACTTCGAGTACCCTGTGCACTACTTCCATCTTCAGCAGAATTTGACTCTACTCTACCCACAACAGTACTTTCTTCGTCTGAGTCAAATTCGGGGCTTCGACTTGCACATCCCCTTTGAGCTTGATCTAGTGCACAACCAACTGCATCAGCAACCCTCACAGCTTGGCTTGCCCTCTCAGATGGCTCTGCCACTTCAGCTGGATTTTCGTTCACAAGAGGGGCTGTATCTTCCAAGGGTGCTGGAACTCTGCGTGTATGGGAGGCATTCACCCAGTTCAGCAATCCCCCACACTTCACTGCCATGTTCGTAACCAGTATTACCTGGTACGGACCACACCAACGAGCATCCAGGCAACTCTTCCTCACGCGTTTACACACAAGTTCCCAATCCCCTGGGCACAAGTCGTGGCACAGGTCACTTGCAGCTGGAACAGCTGCTGCTTGCACCTGCTGAGATATAGAAGGGACTACGTCAGCCAGACCCTTACAGTAGTCCAGAATCAAGTCATCAGTGATGTTAATCAAAGCAGTGGCAGGTATCGCTGGCAAACGCATCGCTCTCCCCATGAGTATCTCGTGGGGTGACAATCCAGTCCTTCTTTCGGGAACACTACGAAGGCTCATGAGAACTAAGGGTAGTGCGTCAGGCCATTTCAGAGATGCCGAAGAACACACTTTTGCCATCCGTGCTTTCAAAGTCCCATTAACTTGTTCCACAATCCCAGAAGCCTCTGGTCGATAACTGCAATGCAATCTCTGATCCACGTTTAAGGCAGCACAGAGCAACTTCATGATCTCACTATGGAAATGTGTCCCTCTATCTGACTCCAAAGAGGTCGGAAAACCGAACCTCGGAATAAGCTCTCTCAGTAAAAGTTTAGCTACAGTGAGTTTGTCACATCTACGGGTTGGGTAATCCTCCACCCATCTTGAAAAGACACATACCACCACTAGGATGTACCTCAACCCATTGCACTTTGGCATCTCAATGAAATCCAACTGCATCCTATTGAAAGGCCCTCCTGACCTCCCAATGTGGCTCAACGTCACAGCAGTCCTCTTCCCTGCATTCATTTGCTGACATGTAACACACCTCTGACACACAGCTTCAGCTACTGCACGAAACTTTGGATTGTACCAAGTCTGTCGAAACACTCGCATCATCGTGTCTCTACCAAGATGTACAGCACCATGTATCAATCTTGCCATTGGGTTCAACAGATATTCTGGCAACACAGCTCGTCCATCATTCGAAACCCATACATCCACATCTCCCTTCTCACATCCAGCTCGTATCCAACTGTCCCGTTCTTGATCAGAAACTTCATCCTGCAATCGTTTTAATTCCTCCCATTTATCAGCCATGGTCAACATCATGCTGAGATCGGTTCTTTCTTGGCTCTTTTCTACATGCCCTTCCGTAAATATGCATTCATATTCTGCACAAAACCAGGCAACTTCATCCGCGTAGCTATTACCCCGCGACACAAAATCATTCCCCTTGCTGTGCGCAGAACATTTGACAACTGCGATTTCCTCTGGACATTGCAATGCTTCCAACAATTGTCTCACATATTCCCCATTTCTGATGGGTGAACCAGAAGATGTCATGAACCCCTCTGTGACCATAACTGTCCAAAGTCATGAACGACACCAAACCCGTACTGACTATCGGCATAGATTGTTACCCGAATCTTGTCTGCAGCCAAACAGGCACGGGTCAAAGCAATGAGTTCAGCCACTTGTGCGGAGTATACTCCTTCTAAACAAGCGGCTTCAACCACTCCTGTGATGGTACATACAGCAAACGCTGCTCTTAGTTGACCAGCACTGTCTCTTAAACATGAACCATCCACAAAGAAAATTTCATCAGAGTCTGGGACCGGCTCATCAACAATGTCTGGTCTCGGTTTGGTGCACAATTCAGTCACATCGAGACAATCATGGTCCTCACAATCTTCATCATCTACATTTGGAATAGGCAACAATGTGGCAGGATTTAAAACAGAGCACCTCTTCAAAGTCACATTTTCTGCAGCAAGGATGACTTGCTCATAAAGAGTCAATCAATTGTTCGTGAGGTGCTGTGTTTTAGTCCTTGTCATCAACAATTAAACAGAGTGCGGTACATAAACTGTAAGCGGATGACCCATGACAATGCTCTCACATCTTTCGATACTGACACCTGTTGCAGCAACGGATTTGAGACATCCGGGCAATGCAGAAGCTACTGGATCTAAAGTAGCTGAGAAGTAGGCAACTGGTCTACGGACACCTCCACAAGACTGCCAATGCGCAACCTTCCCTTTCGCAGCAAAATAATCCGAACGCCTTGTTGTAATCAGGCATTCCCAAAGCTGGAGCGCAACACAATGCTTCTCTTAGCCTCAAAAATGACCTTAAACAGTCTTCGTCCCATGGTACCGGATCATTCACGTCCTTACGCATCAGCCGCTGTAAAGGCTTCGCCTCAATGGAGAAGTTTGGGATCCATTGGCGACAATAGCCAACCATTCCCAAGAACATTCTAACTTCTCTCTGAGTGGTAGGCACAGGCATATTCATAATGGCCTCAATACGATCTGGTGACACCTTCCTCCTGCCCTTCTCAATTCTGTGACCCAAATACTGCACTTCACTCAAACAGTACTGCAATTTGTTCGGAGACACTTTGTGTTCATTCTCTGCTAGATAATTCAGTAAAGCAATGGTATCGATCCTGCAAGCATCTACAGTCTCTGACGCAACGAGCAGATCGTCGATGTACTGCACCAGAACAGAGTTCTGTGGCAACTCAAGACCTTCAAGATTTTCCTTCAAGATCTGATTGAAGATAGACGGGCTTTCCGTATACCCCTGTGAGATACGACACCACAATAACACACGATTCTCCAGCTGAAAAGCAAAAAGAAATTGGCTCTCCTCATGCAGAGGAATCGAGAAAAAGGCTTGACACAAGTCAATCACTGTGAACCATTCAGCTTCACATGGGATCTGAAACAAGATCACAGACGGCTACCCATGATCTCCTTCAAAATTCCCTGCTTGATCATAGACTCAACTACAGGCTTAATCCCTGCAATCGTTTCAGGTGACAGATTAAACGGGGGCGTCCTAGGGAACTCTACATTTGGCTTAATCTGGATTTTCACTGGGTCTACACCTTTGACCAATCCGATCTCTTCTCCACTAAGATTCCAAACATCAATTGACATGGAATCTCTCAGATCGAGTGGAAGGTCTTCCACTGTCAATGCTAGATACATTTCTATGCACACACGCTGATTCGCAACCTTAAAGGTCGCATCATCATCCCTCGTCTGTACCTCCACTCCCTTCGGGGTACAATAGATGGTGCAATTCAGCTTGCACAACAGATCTCTACCTAACAGGCAAACTGGACTGGAATTGCACACCACAAACTGGTGTCGGTCTCTGAAATTTCCTATCCTCACCGGAATTGGCTCCATCATTGGCAAGTCAGTTTCTTATTCGCTACACCAACAACTTGAATTGATTGTCCCGAAAGGGGTAAGTCAGGGACTACGCAGAACGTTCAGTAGACCGAGTAGTGCCAGT
The DNA here is from genome assembly GCF_964204655.1 of Triturus cristatus. Taxonomy (NCBI): domain Eukaryota; kingdom Metazoa; phylum Chordata; class Amphibia; order Caudata; family Salamandridae; genus Triturus; species Triturus cristatus. Next base: position 1,252,309,197 of record NC_140591.1, read on the forward strand.
GTCAACCAAGAAGGTTGTAGGGTGACCATCAACGTCTGCTTCACAAATGGTCCCCTCTGATCTACCCCTAAGACTGCTCCAAGCGCGTAGTCTTCTTTCTCTCTCGAGCGCGGTCCTGCCAATGGGTCTGAACCGTATTCTTCACTCCCTTCAAACATAGGCATCTGTAGGTAAGTTTTGGCTCCCTGTTGCATATTCTGTAGTCTGGGTGGTTGAGGAACCTGCACCTGCGGAACACCCGTCCCCCATTTGACCATCTTAGGTCGAGTCACTGTAGGAACCATGTCCGTCACAGGAATCTGAACTATCTCTCCTTCCTGCTGTATCTGATTCAACGGGTTCAAAGGACACTCATGTTTCCAGTGTCCGACCTGGTGACAAAGATGACATGCTGTGGTCTTTTTCAATGTTGCCACATCCACTCCTGTCTTGGGATCAATTGACTTTGGTCTTCCCTGACCCTGGGCATTCTGGTTTCCTCCTTGATTATTTCCCTGTTTTCTTCCTAAGGTCCCTCCATTTGACTGTCCCTGAGCTGTTTGCATCTGAACAAGCATCAATTTGTCTTACAACTTCCTGTGTTTCGATTCTATCTCATCACTACAGTACCTAGCATACAGTAAAATCTCATGAACAGGCCTATTCTGCCAGCAAATCAAATGCTGCTGTATCATGAGACTAACCTCTGGCCTCAATCCCAGCACAAACTTCGAAACAAACTGTCCCATGTCTTTTGTGTCCAACACATCCAGTCCACTGTACTGCTTAAAAGCCTGCAAAAGTCTCTCATAAAACTCATGCACCGTCTCTTTTGGCTCTTGCATTGTCCGATCTATCTTCACCCAATCAATGTCCTGAGGTGAAATTTTTGACTTCACCCATGTAATCACCTGTTCAAACTTCTTCATCACGATGGGCGACGGATCATTCGAAATTGGATCCCTGTCAGGCTCTGAGGTTGGCCACTCAATAGCAATTTTACATGCCGACCACAAGTCACTCCGAACCACAATGTCAAACAATGTGTTCAAATCAACTCACAACACCTTCGAGATTTTGACAAACCGATCAACTTGCTTGTACCACTCCACGGGCTTCTCCCTTAACCGGGGAAAATCATTCGTAAAGGCAGCCAAGTCACCCCTACTCCAAGGCACATGCACATATCCTCCATTCTGTACCTCTCGTAGAGGGTAATTCCCTACCTCCATCATCCCCCCACCCGGAGGTGGTGTCTCTCCCATTGTTCTCCTAGAGCTTTTCTTTTTGGACCATCTTTCTTCCCACTTATCAAGCATTATTCATGCACGTATTGCTATGATCAAATCTTTGATAGGGGCTCTCAATCCCATGACCCTTTTCTCTTCCAGTTCCTGATCGCTATATTGCAATCTATGACTTCCTTGCAAGGATTTTGTTTTAGACAAATCTACATCATACTTTTTTGCCAATTCTGACAATTTCTCGTGTGCCGTTCGTGCTTTGCGAGTCACATCCTTCACCACAAAGAGTAACTCGTCTTGTTCGTACATGCAGGTCCTCTCAAGAGGCAAATTTCCACTTATTATCTCATCTACCCCTGCCTTTAGCCTCACAACATCTAGCATTTTCCTTTTCAGGGCTCCCTTCAGTACTTCTCTACAAGCTACACCATCCCTTTCATTGTACTCACATTCCCGTTCCTGAGATCTACTCTCTTCTGACATGCTCATAGGAACGGAACGATTCACCATCGTGCCTCGTTTGCTTTCTGCTGTCCTCACATTCTGATTCTTCACTGGCGGTGCCCACATCCGCAAATCTGATCTTGACTCCGCCAAAGACCTTTGTCTCACTGGTCTCAACTCTCCCTGCCCCCTAGAGGAGTCTGCTGTGGCTGGTAATGGCGTACTCCATTCTATAGGCTTTGGAGTTTGCTCCATTTCACTCACTGATCCATTTCCCTCGGCCACACTCCTCGCTCCTACAACTGACTGTACTGAACTCCCAACCTTCTCTTGATCTGGATCATAGACAGAAACAATAGGCCCAATGGTGACCGGTACCTTTAGAGCATCTGGTAACCGCACACCTCTCCCAACCTCTGTGCTGGCTACAGGCTGACTTCTAGTACCCTCAGCCCCTGTCGAGAACTTCCCTTCTACTCTCACTTCTGACTGGGTCGGTACTCTACTAATCCCTTCTGTCTGAGCCGATTTCCCCTCACAAAGATCAGGATTGTATGGAGGTGGTCTCTCAGATGACAACCTCTCTAGCAGACTATCATCTGTGTCACTGTTATCCTTGTCATCCACACTCTTTGTCTTCGAGCCATCAGTTTTTACCAATAAGGGATACAGCCTGTCTCCCTCTATTGTTTGTACTCTCCATCTTTTCTCTTCTGCATCCCATCTCGCATTCTGAAATGCCCTGATTGAATTTTTCACCTTCTCCTGACTTCGATCTCTTTTCCTGTCATGTGCTGCTCTAATCCATGCATGCAATGCTTCAAACTGAGTTGGTCTCGGCAAAGGTCGTAAAGCCACCATCACAGATTTCAACTGATACAACACTTCCAATCTAAATGAGCCATATCGTTTGAAAGCTAATTCTCCTTCAAAAGGTAAATGCGCACTAGCACACATGCAAGCCTACGCAAAATTCTCATTCAGCCTAAAACAAACAGAATTACAGATTCTAAAAGCATCAAAAAGATGATCATTAGGCTAATGTCAATTTTAGGAATCATCGATCAAGAAAAACATTTCTATCCCTACACTAACTCTAAGGTGACATCCCTACTTAGCATTCCCTCCCAGGCAAGAGAATCAAGAAAAAGGTGTCAGAAGTGAAGACTTCCTAAGAAGTTCATTCACTTAGTCAGAGCTCGATCTAAGATGCTCCTTTTAGCTGCCCATCTAAACCTCATCTGCTCAACCCACGGGGCACTGTCCCTAATAATAAAAAACGAAATCGTAGAACACGCCCTTCGGCACACCTCTTCAACCAGGTTTTCCTTCAGTAGTTTTCCATCAAAATTGTCTGTCATCCAACGTCCGTTAGCTTGACCTTGGGTCTCAGGCACCTTTCTCGGCAAATATATCTGATTCACATTCCAATACACTCCCCTGTTGGCTTCTCACAGAATCCTAACTCCTAAAACAAAGACCTATTCTCACTAACAAACTAAATGTCCTTGCACCAGCAACAGAAACATGAGAACGAGAGTAGAAACCCTTCATGTCTCAAAATGTTACATTTCTCTGCAACCCAAGCCTTTACCAAGGGAATCGTTTTCGGCCTACAACATTAGCTAACATAAGAAATGAACAGGCCTTTTCTTCTAACACACTACTAAATCACATTCTAAGCATTAGTTCATTTTTCACAATTAAGTAAATAAACAACGTACGCATTTAATACTAACATAGCACACGTTTAACCTAATACATTGCATTATACGATAACTAATCATTGTGCTTATTACTAAATACGTTCATGATAGCTTGCAACTTTGATCTTCACAAAAGCGTTATTACTTCTCTAATCACTTTTATGTTAAACGATGACAATAATACATTTCTATGGCATTTCTAAACATACGTTGATTAATATGTGGGTGCTGACTAACAGTGAATATGTTGCACCCCTACAAGATCAGAATCTCATGACGCTCTATCACAGGTATTGCCTGTGCCAGCTGTAGCCAGGTTAGTGTATTAAGCCTTCGGGGAATGGGTACTGTCGACCGTGTGGCAAAGATTGCTCAGCTTGGCAAAGTTACTTCATTCAGAACCTAAGTTATTGCTGTTGACACAAGTCTTCCTCAAAAACCTCTGTGCAATTCAGAGAGAAGTTCCTGTAGTCAACAAACTTCTCAGGTATGATGTTGACGGCATGTGCACTACATGGGAATAGTATTAACTCATTGTGCACATCAGTTTTGGCTTTTAATCATTTCATAGAAAGATTGTCCTCTCTGCGGTGAAATCCACTTTCTTAATGGTAACGCCGATCCAAATAAGAATTGATGAAGTCGAAAGTGTGTTATCTGACTTTCTCAATGCTTGTTTTCATTCATACAGACTAGGGCCAAAATGGCCAGCAGTGTGTCACGATGCATATGCATGTGGCATGACGAAACAGATGTTCGGGTGGAAAAAGAAAAAACCGAGACATATAGGCCGTACCTTTTTCTCCTTACAGTTTAATCAAGCAACATGTTCATTCTCTACACACACTTGGGGGCATATTATCAAGACAGGCGATACAATTATCGCCGCTTTAGCGGCAGAGAACTGCTGGGAAAACTGTGATAATGGGCATGATAATATGCTCTATGGAATTCCAATTGAAGCTCAGGTTAGATGTCCTTCCCATCTAACATGGGCTTCATTTGGAATTCCATAGAGCATATTATCTAGCCCATTATCGCTGTTTTAGCGGCAGTTTTCTGCCGCTAAAGCGGCGATAAATTTATCGCCTGTCTTGATAATATGCCCCTAAGTTTGCTAGTGTTCTGGATCGGAGAGGACCTGGCCTGGCATTACAGGACCAAGACTGATTTGAATATGGCTGGCTCTAACCTGAGGTGGCATGGTGGGCAAAAGAACTATGGATTTGGAATGATACACCAAGTAATTGTGGTTAGACAAATTGCATTCCTCCCATCACTTTTTGTGTGCCTGATTCAACTTAATGACACTCTATTGACCACTTCAAGATTAGAGTTGCTCTGCGGGATTTGAAAGTTTAAATTTCGGTTAACACACAGATCTTATCATTGAGTGCTTAAGTCACCAAACCATCTCATTAGCTTAGACTCTATTTGTAATTGATTTTATACAAAAGTTAAACTTCCCACCTTTCATTCTTTCTCTGTTTATTTCTCTCCCTCTCTCTTTCTTTCACCCTCTCTCTTTCTATCTTTCTCTCTTTCTCCCTCTTATCTTTCTCTCTTCCACTCCCTCTTTCTCTTCTTTCTTCCTTTTTCTCGCTCCTTCTCTCTTTCTTTCTGAATTAGCTGGTGCAAGCATCAATTAATTGATAATTACATTAAATTATTTGAGTACAGATTTGCTAAAAATGAAAATACAATTAAAAATGCATAGTCCCTCTAAGATGTATTATTTCATATTTCAAATGACAGTATAAAGGATATTATAGGGTGCCGCATTGCCCTCAAATGAGCCTTATCATCACTGTTTTGTATGACTGACATTTCCAGTCCACATACACCTATACATTTGTTCTACCAAACCCTACTTGTCTGTGGTTTTTGCTTGAGCCAGAACTTGGCAGTTTGCAGTCAAGCTAAGGTATTTGCTGCAATAATAATACCTATGTATTTCTGCAGGACATCTTTAGTTAAGCCTAAACGTGTCAGTTTAACTGAAGGGGGGGAATTAATGCCCAGAAGCCTGCTTATTCTTCGAAGACTTGTAACTCTGTCAAAGTACAATGAAAAAGGGTATGTTGAGTGATGGCACAAAAGCATTTAGAGTCATTTCTACACCCTCCTAAGTGCAACCTTTTAGATTGAAGTATATATCTTGTATTTATCAGTTTTGAGACGAATACATAGGATTTTGTGGCTCCTTATGATACTTTGCTTTATTTCAGGAGTTTTTAGGCTCTTTAAGGGGCATATCAGCAAGGGCCGGCGATAATTATCGCTCAGCGCTCTTAGCGTGAGGATAATTATCGCCGGCCAACTCTGAATTTTATCGCGGAGATAGCGTGCTATTAGCAACGCTTATCTCCAAAGCGATAAAATTCAGAGCGCAAGCTGCCACTTGTGAGATTATCGCTGGAAATACAGCGATAATCCCACAAGGTTTGGCGATAGCTTGCTGATAGGGATAGACATACTTAGCCATGATATCCACCTTACATAGGATATCATGGCTAAGTCAGAATAATACCAGACGTAAAAAAGCAGCGTTAAACGCGGTTAGCGCTGCTTTTTTTTTTATCTCTAACAGGGTTAGCGATATCCTTGATAATAGGAGAAATGTTGCTTAGCACCCTGTTGCTGATAGGGCGCTAGTTTTATCTCTGCTTTTTTTGGCTTTTAAAATCAAAAAAGCAGAGATAAAGCCCTTGTTGATATGCCCTCAAGTCTCTTACACCACCTGTCAGCTATGACTTGTAAGCTATCGGGTTCTTTCTCTAGCAATAAGTGATAGACTCAGCCTATTATCCCTTTGTGCATTGTAGAAGATAAGAATTCTATGTATTTTTTTTTATTCTACTGTAAACCTAAAATTTGAATCTTAATAGCATGATCTCGTGTTTTTAAATACTGAAAGACAAATACAGGTGGAATTCTCGAACAACTGTCCAAAGTTTGACAAATTTATTTATGACCAGTTAAGTGCAAGTGATAAGTTCAGAAAAGGAAGGGTTGTACCACAAAGAGGTATAGCGAGTATACCTTGATGCCTGTAAATGGCATGTGATAGAATCCCACATCTGTGAGTGAACAAGAAAAGTCTTAAATCTGTTTTGTCTGTTTTTTTTATATGAATGATTTAAAAAAACACAAAGACATCTGTTGGGAACAATGTAAGATGACGCGAGCTGTCACGAGCGTGGCTCTTTACCTCAGCTCGTGATTAGCTCGTGTCATGTGGAGAATGTGCAGTTTCAAAAAGGGTGGAAGGTTGGGCATGCGACTGGTGGAAGGGTGGTTGGCATTCTAGACTTGTAACTTGTGGAGTATAGACGTGCCATTAAACTTCACGTCATGTCTTCATTTACCGACTCCTGTCTTCTTTGGATGGAACTTGCTTTTCTAACACTGGCGACGAGCGGGATTCGTTTATAATCGAACCAGCCTGGTTATTCATATTTTTTTTTTCGTTTTCTTGAAAAACGGAAGAAGTTCATTTTGAAACGTTATTTTGCATGAGCATTTGAACTGTTTCGCAACGAGGAAAAAAAATAAACTTACGGCTGTACTGGAGTTGTGGCATTGACCCAGGAAGCTCAGGGATTACAACCGAAGTGAGGAATTTTTTTACGCAGTTGGAACCTTCAACGAGTTCATATCTCGCAAAGCATCACACGTATACTAACGCGCGTCAGACGCACGCTGACGCTTGCGCGACGCGTCATTCAACGTGAAGGAGCAGGAAACACCATCTTGTTGCACGGTATCCTAGCAACAACTCGGGATCAACGGGAATCAACAAAAAGGTGTCAATGCGGAGCATTTAATGAGGGAATTTACTGCAGTAACATTTTCTTTCTCACATTGAGTCTAACTTTAGCCTAATAAGTCGTTTAGCACATTTATTATTATTATATATTTTTTATTTTTTTGGAATACTGTATGATATCAGTTCCTTTTCATTGGGTATTTCACCATGTCAGGCATTGTTCCTCCTCCATCATTTTTATCCTCTCCTGGTGATCCTCCCATGCCGTGGGAAATTTGGGAACCTGTTTTTATGGCATATGGAGTAGTTTTGGAGGGTGAGGAATGTGAACCTGAGAGGAAACTATCTCTTCTAAAGCATTGTTTGGGCGGAATCGCTTTGAAAGAATTTAAAACTCTACCTGCCTTAGTCAATCCAGGAAATATTGATGTATATAGCTATGCCTCATCACAACTCAACCTGCGGTATGGAAAAAAGAAAAGCATAGTGATGGAAAGGTATATATTTTACTCACGTAAACAACGACCTGATGAACCTGTTGAAGATTTCGTATCAGCTCTCAGATCCTTAGCTGTTACATTCGATTTTGAGCACATATCATATGAGCAAGTGCTTAGAGACCAAATATTGATGAGAACAAACAATAAAAAGGTTCAAGAACGCCTGTGGACTACGTCTGACATGTCTTTGAACAATGCTATTGACATTGCCAAATCAATTGAACATTCAGAAAATGTCGTGAAAGAAATTAGAGGAAATGAAAAAAGTGATGTTTTTAACGTTACTAAGGATGTTGATAAGCAAAGAAAGTATGTCCCACAGAGAAATGATAACTCTTCAAAAACTGATAATAAATCCAGATTTACAAAATATGAAAAGAAAAATCAACATCAACTACTTTGCTATAGATGTGGAAGCGACGGACACTTAGCGGATTTTAAGAACTGTCCAGCTATCGGGAGAACTTGCTCAAAGTGCAATAAAAAGGGTCATTTTGGGAAATTCTGTAAATCAATACCTAAAAAAGTGAACTGTATTTATGATGAAAGTGATAACTTAGGTGATGACAATGAATACGAGGTTAACACCGTCATTAATGTGTGTGATAGTGGAGAGTGCACTAAATTCCCATCATGTTTTATCACTGTAGATGATGTTAACCTAGAATTCCTGGTAGATTCTTGTGCCTGGTACACCATCATTTCGTTAAGCGTTTTTAATGAAAATTGGTCTACGAAAATCCTGCTTCCACCGGATGTTTCTCCTGGTGGTTACACAGGACACAAAATCGACCTTATGGGCTATTTTTGTGCCAATCTAGAGTTTTCTGGTCGTTATACTTTTGGGAAAATATATGTGGCAAGGTCGGGATTATCACTGTTAGGGTGGCCTCACCAACAGGAATTAGGAATCAAAATTGACCCTAGAGCTGATCCTCCTGTCTATGTTGTTGAGTCCTGTGATACTGCCTACGATGACGATTCTCAAATTGCCAATAAATTAAAAGGGTTGTTTCCCGATGTCTTTAGTGGGAAATTAGGAATCTACAAAGGGTTTGAACATGTAATAAAACTACATGACAATGTTGTCCCTATCCGTCATAGAGTAAGGAATGTCCCACTCACTTACAGAAACAAATTGAAGGACATACTAAAAGAACTATGCCAAAATAATATTATTGAGCCCATAGAATCATCTCCTTGGGTTTCTCCCATTGTGATTTCCATTAAACCTTCAGGTGAACTTAGGTTGTGTGTGGACCTTCGCAGTGTGAATAACGCGATTTGGGTGGATGCCCACCCTTTACCCAATTTACATGAGATGGTTTCCACATTAGCGGGTGCTCAGGTATTTTCTTGTATTGATTTGGCTAGTGCCTACCACCAAGTTGTTCTTGCTGAGGAATCAAAAAACATCACTGCATTTATCACTCCTGAAGGATTGTACAGGTATTGTCGTATGCCTTTTGGTCTTGCCAGTGCTGCCTCAGTTTTTCAAAGACTCATGAGAGACACTTTGGAAGGACTGAAGGGCGCTATTGCATTTCAAGATGATATTCTTGTTTATGGGAAAAACAATGAAGAACATGATTCCAATTTAGAAGGTGTTATTGCTGCCTTATCAAAGAAGGGTCTTACTCTATGTCTTGATAAATGCAAGATCAAGAAAAAAGAGGTAGAATATTTAGGGCACACTATTAGTGGAATGGGGATCAAACCCAAACAAAATCACGTGGAAAGTATTGTAAATGCTCCCATACCTACCTCCAAGGAACAACTCGTAGCCTTTTTGGGTCTTATTGAATTTTACGCAAAATTCATACCGGATTTTGCTTCTAAAGTGGATTCCTTCAGAGGTCTATTGAAGAAAAATGCTAAATTTGTGTGGACTGCAGAGATGTCCAAAGCATTTGGGATTTTGAAAGAGTTTATAGTGAATGCCCCGTGTCTTAAGCCGTTTGTTTGTGGGAAAAAGTGCATCATTATGGTAGACGCTAGTAGCACTGGGTTAGGTGGTGTTCTTTTACAGAGAGACAATGGGAGAGAGTGGATTGTAGCCTATGCTTCAAGGGCTTTGAGAGATGCTGAAAAACACTATTCTGTCATTGAGAGAGAGTTGTTAGCCTGCGTTTGGGGAGCTGAACATTTTAGAACATTTTTTGTGGGGTACAAAATTTGTCATTAAAACTGACCATAAACCTCTTGTTTTTTTAATGTCACCTGGTGGGGGGCGAACCATGTCCGCACGTCTTGCTAGACTCGCTTCCAGACTACAGTCTTTTCAATTTCAGATTGAGTATGTTCAAGGCAAAGCTAATGTACATGCTGATTGCATGTCTAAATTGATCTCTCCTACAGAATTTCCAGATAAGAGCAGAGATGAAGAATGTGAAGTGGCTTTCACCATGGGTGACGTTAATTTAGTGTTGGGTCAACATTCTTTCTTACAAGAAGATGTTTGGTTCACCGAAATGGGAAGGGACATAGAGTTACTTAATGTCAAGAAGTATTTACTGCAAGGTTGGCCGGAACAGAGGAAATTATCTGGAGACATGATGGGTTTCTTTAAGGTTCAGGATGAACTTGCTGTCGAAAATGGTTTGATTTTGAGAGGTGACAAATTTATTCCACCTTTTTCCCTTAGAAACACAATTCTTAAAATTGCTCATGAGGGGCATTTGGGAATATCTTTTACCAGGAGACGTGTCAAGGAATCATTTTGGTGGCCGGGCATTGATAATCATGTTGATCTTTTTGTTCGTTCCTGTGTTCAGTGTGCGGATAGTGACAAATCTGCTGTTGCTCTACGCCCGGAACCTCACCCTGTTGAATTTCCGATTGGTCCTTGGCGTAAACTTGGTTTAGACATCATTGGTCCATTTAACATTTTACCCAAACATGAATCGTTTGGAATAGTACATATTGATTATTATTCAAAATGGCCTGAGGTCAAGATGGTCAAGGAAGTTACTTCCCATAGTGTGATTGAGTTCTTAGATGAGATATTTTGTAGAGAAGGAATTCCGCAAGAAATTGTAACTGACAATGGACCTCAGTTTGTTAGCAAAGAAATGAATGATTTCTTTGTTAAGTGTGGAATCATCCACAGGAGGATTTCTGTTTTCCATCCAGAGGCTAATGGCCAAGTTGAAAGATTTAACCGTGTTGTTAAAGAAGCTATTCAACTATCTGTTAAGGGTGGTTTAAATTGGCGTAATGCACTTCACTCTATGTTATTGGCATATAGAACTTCTCCAAATTCGGTCACTTTGGTTAGTCCTTTTGAACTCCTAAGAGGGCGCAAACCTAGCACTAAATTAACTCCCTGGTGGATGAGAAAAAGTAAGAATGAATCCAATGAATTTTTCAGTGTGGATTATGAAGCTGTCCAACAGAGAGTTGAATTGTACAAAAATAAAATGAAACATAATATGAAAAAAAAAATAGGCCCACCAACTAAACAGGTGATTAAAGTGGGAGATTTGATTCGCATAAAAAAAAAGAAGGTGTTGGTAAAGGTTGTCCTATATGGTCAAGTCCAAGAAAAGTAATTGAGACATTCAAGAATGCCATCAGAATTGATGGTGGTTCTGTGTGGAATCTAAACAGAGTCTCTTTGTTTAAAGGAGTTGCTAGTGGTCAAGAAGATTATAGCAGCAATGTTTTTATTGATTTTGAGTGTGGTGACAGCCGTGAGGAAGCGTCTTTTCCTACTTGTAGTTCTAGTAATTCTAGGATGGTACGCTCACATCGTCTTCCTGAAAAGTACAAGGATTTTGTCATGGGATAATTTAGTAATTATCTTGAGATATTATGCTTAAGTTTATGTGTTTTTTTTTTTTGTTTTTCTCTCAAGGGGGGAAGGTGTGTTGGGAACAATGTAAGATGACACGAGCTGTCACGAGCGTGGCTCTTTACCTCAGCTCGTGATTAGCTCGTGTCATGTGGAGAATGTGTAGTTTCAAAAAGGGTGGAAGGTTGGGCATGCGACTGGTGGAAGGGTGGTTGGCATTCTGGACTTGTAACTTGTGGAGTATAGACGTGCCATTAAACTTCACGTCGTGTCTTCATTTACCGACTCCTGTCTTCTTTGGATGGAACTTGCTTTTCTAACAACATCGATCCTCATACAGATCGCACAATGGCCAATGGGGTTTTGGAGAGTACATCTTGTGAAAGTATCACGGCAAAGCGTGATAACTTTCGAAACCAGGAAGTGACTACCCCCTTTAGGTAAAGGCTGTTCCAGTAAAGAAATAGATTAACAAGGTTTCATAATGAGTCTACTTTTTAGGTCGAGACTGCGTAGCGTATTCGCTGCTCTGTGAGGTATGATGTATTCAGGTATGGACTTGAAGCTCCGACCACTCTCCGCCCATATTTTTTATTGGTTTGTTTCATTGTCCTCTGTAAACTGTAGCTTTTCATCGGTCAATGGGCTTAGTAGTCACTCCTTAGTACCGCCTTGTCTAATTTTGTAATCTCCCATAAGGACTGGCCCTCTTACGTTTGTTGGTACTCGGTAGGCTTTAATTACAGCCTCTGAGCACTATTTCGTTAAATTGTTTTCACCTGCCTGCTGTTTCTTTTTACTTAAAGCACGGCACGGCACGCCACAGTGGCGGCCAAGCCTTTGGTTTATTTGTGGCACCAAACGCAGACGCATGTGTTTTTTTTCTTCTATTTATTCACTTTTTTTTGCTGTTGTTTCCAAGCACCCCATGCCACGCTTTCATGTTAATAGAGGCTGTGCCCCTTTCTTCAGATGAGCCGCGTTTAAAGAAAGTTCGCAGTCACTATTAAAGTGAAACCGTGGCATGGGGTACTTTTTTTGTAAAAGCGCCTCATACTGCACTTTCACTTTAATGGTGGCCATGCCCCTTTCTTTAGACGCAACCCGTCTAAAGAAAGGGGCACAGCCCCTATCAACGCAAAAGTGCAACATGGGGCGCTTTTAAACAACAAAAGATATTTACAATGCAATGGGATTCACATTTGGGAGAATTTAAGTTATTGTCATTTACGATGCCAATAGCACAAACTCTAGTAAAGGCAAGACCTATGGCATTGCAAATACTTGTTTTAATTTTGCCAATAATATATTGCCATGGTATCTTCACATTTGATATCGAGCTTCAGCTGCTTTACAGTGCTACAAGCATGGTTCCACCAGGGCATCCCAGGAAGACCAGTGTAATGTGCTACCTCCCTGAGGGCATCTAAAATAAATGCCCACTAATCGATTTCTCTGAAGGCGAACCTAATAAATTATTGGAGCAAGGGCAATAATACTGGAAATAGGTTTTATACCCAGTTCCAAATATAGTGTTGCTAAAGGCATGCCCGAACCCAACATCAATAGTTTTCTCAGAAACCTGTTCTTGTTTTTCTGGAGTATAGAGGAATCTGTATAGTCCCACATTTCTGCTCCATATGTTGCAGCTGTAACTGCCTTTGCCCTGTAGACATATAGCAATGATCTCGGTGACTTCCCCCCTATTCTTTATTTACATCTAATAACTGCAGCTGCTGTCTGCATAAAAATTGCAGTCGCGTTGTCCCTTTGCTACTTCCAAGACAGTTTAATGCTGTACAAAATTCCTAGATAGTGAAAATAGAGTACCAGTTCCACATTCTCACTGTCCACCGAAAAAGGGCACTTTAACTCAATCCCTGGTGTCAGTATCATAGATTTAGTTTTATAAACATTGATGGTAAAATGTTTCTTTACACAATAGTCAAGGAAGACCTTAATCAGTTTATGCATATAGAAAGCATACCTACGTTGTTCGCATATAGCAAAACAGATTTACGTGATTTACTGAGTTTAGTGCAATCTTAATCCAGACTATCTAGGTAAGGTCCAACATCATTCAGAAATAATGAAATAAGCAGGGAGGCAGTGAGATATGCTTTTAGTATCATAAAGAAGGCAAAGTGGATTAGACGGTTTCAAAAGAAAATTATTTAGACATGGGAGACCCCGTCCTGTAGATCCTTCCTCCACACATTCCGAACTCCAACTAAGCTGGAGTGGGGTCAACCCACACCCTTGCTGCACATCAGTAGTTATCGTAAAACTCTCTGTGCATTCTTCCCTAGGTCCATAACGCACTTAAGTAAATGTGTCTCTGTGCAAGTTCTGCAAGGCTATAATCAAATACTTGTGCAGACCTGCTGTTGTAATGCTAACCAAAGTATGTCCCTGTCTACTAAATCAAAAGCTGGCTTGAAATTATCAAATGTTAAAAACAATGGGACCTTCCTTTGCCTAGTGCATTTTAGACATTTATGGGCACATGCATCAAAGGTTTTTGCGAGCGCAAACGGTGCGATTCGCAAAAATCTGCAGTTTGCGCCCGCAAAAAGACCTTTTGCGATGCATGAAGGGTTATGGCACTCGCAATTTGAGAATTCGCAAATATTTGCAAGTTCTCAAATTGTGATTGCTTTTAAGGAATCGCAAATTAAGATTCCTTAAATGCAATGCATTAAGGTAAAAAAATTAGCAATTTCGCTCATACGGGGCGCAAATTACCATGAATTTGAACTTCATGGTTATTTGCAAAAACCTTGAAAAATGCACTAAAGTGCATTTTTCAAAGTTCCATTTTACACACACACATCCCCTTGGGGCATGTGTGTGTGCAAGATGAACTCATATGCAGATTTCAGGGGTGCAACAGGGTGTCCTTTTGACACCCTGGCACCCTTGAAATTGCATTCTCAATTTGCGATTCTCTAATTGAGAATCGCAAATTGAGAATGTCTTCCCATTCATTCCTATGGGCCTCTAGGCCCATAGGAATGAATGGGGTATTCCTTAATTGCGACTCGCAATTTGCGAGTCGCAATTAAGGAATGTTTAGAATTCTCTATTTTTTAAGCGATTTCTACATGCATGGGCTTTTGCGATTTCTTATTAGCGAATCCTTATTTTTCGCTAATAAAGAATCGCAAAAGGCATTTTTGATGCATGTGCCAGATAGAGTATAACGGCATGACCTGTTCCAACATTACAATGCCCCTTCTGAAGCCTGTATGGTTGTCTGTTAATATTTTACCAACTTCAGCTCAATATTAAACACAATTGGAAACCACCCTCTCACAGATTTTGCCCACCCCATATAATACTGGAATTGGGCAGTAGTTAAATGGGCCATTCTCACACCTTTCTTAAATATTGGAAGAATTTGACATATCTCCAGATCTCAAAAAGGCATGAAAAACGTTAGTGAGAAACTGAACCCATAATGAAAGATCAGTCTTATATAAATCTATGGGTACAAAATCAGGTCCCGGGGCTTTGTTAGGCTTCTGTTGTTAATGGCTTTTTTAACCTTGGATTCGGTAAAATCATGTCCATCCACTCCCAGGAGTGATTGCTTAGACCTAGTCATAGCATGTTGGGAACAGATACTCTTCCTGGTAGAGGTATATGACTGGAGAAATGCAAAACCAAATCCTGCACCTCTTTACACACAACTTTTTTGTCCCTGGAATGGTTGCATTTCCATATAATAAGTGACAAGAAGTTCTTAGAATTCTTTTCCCTGGCTACCTGTATGACTTTATTCTAGATCTTAAGTCTGATTTCAATCTTCTTCCCTAGATCAATTCTTCATATTCCCTTTTCATTCAAATAAAGATACTGTTTGAGGCTGCGCTATCATGGTGCCTTGCCAGAGCATACGATAATTCCTTCTTTATCATCCAACATTTATCATCAAACCAATGAACAATGTGATTATTAACACTCATATATTCCACACTCTTAGAAGCCATCTTATAGCGTGAAATATCGCTCACAAACAATGATTGATTGATTGAAATATCCTCAATTGTTTGTTCAAATAGTGCCAGTACTAGAGGTGGGCAGTAAACTCTGCTCCGCCGGTGGATTTCACCAATGTTTGCCCACTCCGCACACTGCTTGGAGCGTGAAGTTCAGCAAAAACTCCGTCAACTGACATGTGACGGAGTTTTTCTTGCATGCAGCTCGCCAATGTTACATTGCCGAGCCCGAACAATAAAAAGCAAGTGCTAGACCTCCTTCCAGTGAGTTTTCTCAACACGGGTGGCCGCTGCAAGTCATGACCGCTCGCATTGAGAAAGTTGCAGCTCTTGTTGTGAAAGTTGCCACTTGAGTAGAAAATCTACATGAGTTGCATAAAAAAGCAACATCGTCTGGCACGCCACATGGGACCATCTGCATCAATTTTACAGCACAGGACAAACAGAAATCAGCACAAGCAGTGAAATGGACCAGCATTCCTCTCACTGAACTCTGCTGAATCTCATGGAGTGTTTAGGTAACTCATCGGAATCATGCAGACTGTAACTCTGTGAGTTCCGTCCACCCCTAGCCAGTACCCTTTCATCACCAGGCTCTTTTCCCCTTTCATTAACACCTCCTCAACTCTAGCCTGGATTAAGTTCCTCAAATCTTGTGCAAAATAATAGCATTTTTTAGGAGTCCACCTAACTGCCCTTATCAAATCTCCCCCCTTAGATGATATTTCAGAAGTACATACTTTCAAATTAAATCCGACATAAAGGGATGCAACTAATGGGTTATGATCACTATCTGGGTATGGTACAACCCACATATACCTAAAAGTAAAATAATACAAAATGGCTAAAGTACACTTTTTGATGTTTTATTACAAAAGGTGCAAAGGAAAGGAAACATATAAACATATCAATCAAAGGCTGTCTGCAATGGACCAAGGGTTCATTAAGTCTTGTGAATTACATCTCTCAAAGGTTTTATCTTAGCACTTTGTTTCTTCTTCGGTTCTCAGTGCCTACCAGTTGAGGTAGGTGCAAGGCTTAAGCCAGTGAGGGCCCCTTGACATTGGATATTCTATTGTCAAGCTTCTACAGAAGCATTCTGTTTTGCTGCCAAAGCTCCAAAGGCATCAGATGTGGGTGTCCTAGCTGCTGAGAGATTCACATGAATGAATTTGTCACCTCATACTGGTTCCAACTCACATTTGAACTGAGCCTCTTTTGGTTCTCAGTTTGTCCATCATGTGAAGGAAAAAGGCTATAGCTGCCAAGTGTTTCTCAGAGTCAGATCAATTTTTTGTTGTGGTCAGCAGTATCCTTGATCTTTAGCAGAAAAAGCTTCAAGTGCCCCAAACTAGCAATACAAAGCAAGTGAGTACTTAGCTTTCTTTGGGAGCACTTGGTCATTGTCCCTAACATCATAAGATCACAAACATGTCAAAGTCCCAATTCTTGTTGCTGCTGGGAAAGTAACTCCTGCCCTCTCCTACAACTCACAGATTCTATGGGAAGCTTTATGGTCCAGGTCTTTCTCCAGTCAAGACTTCCAAAGAGACTGGTGCAGTCCATTCCCAAACAGACTATAGGTTGTTCCACACAGGATATAGCCTTTCTTGAACTATTTATATCTCTGAGGCAGTTAATTAAGGCCAGCCAACTGCCCCCTGCTATTCACTTCCAGTCCCTGAGTTAGTTCAAGTAGACCTCACGAATCGCCTGAGTCTTCTTCACAGCCTGGTCAGTTTGAATTATTATGCTTTTTTCTCCACGGTCAAAGCGCCTTTTGATGAGCTTGTGATGGGTTGATTTTTTTGTCCTGTGCATTAGCCAATGGTTGCAGTTTTCCTTGGCCCAATCCCTTCAGAATTCCCACCAAACCATATCCCCCTCTTTCAGCCCTTTGCATCCTGCTTGACTGTAAACCTTCCCAGAAGCTTCTATTCAACATGGTAAACATTAAGCTGATCTTTCAAGAGCTCCAGGTCCTTTTCTAGATGCAGGCTAAAGAAATAATAGCCAACTTCCTCCTTCCAGATCTTGGAACAGCTTTCTATGATGTTATTGGTAGAGAAGAATGTCTGAGTGGACAGAAAAGCTTCTACAACTTGAACTTCCTCTTGGTATCTTAGGTCGTTTTTTTAAGACAGTGAGTTGTTGGTTGACTGGGGTGTGAGTCCAGGTCAAGCAGCAACCACAATCGTTATAAGGATAAGGCCTTAGCAAACCCAAACTAAACCTGTGTTCAACCCCTGGTAGTGTTGCACAGAGCACTCAGGCTTAACTTAGACGCAATGTGTAAAGCATTTGGGCAGCCCTTCAAATAGTAAAACAGGGAAAATACCACACAAAAAGATCCCACACCAGGTATTGGAGAATTGCCATCTCTGTAGGGTCACCTCAAACTTGTTGCCTACCTCCTCCTCTTTTTCTGACCTTCCTTGTGTTGTCTTTTTCACTTCTAACAAGTGCTATGTACTTGTGCTCTCTATTTAAAATATGGTATTATAGGTTTACACCTGTTAAGTATATCTAAGGGATCTGTAAGCCCCTAGCAGAGTGCACTACATGTGCCCAGGACATGTATTAAATGCTACTAGTGGGATTTATGAAAAAACAGGGGGGGGCCAGGAGCTGTATTTAAACAGGTCCTGCACACAAGCTCCAAATTGAACTGTGTATCAAGAAGGTGTACAGTACCTAGTGAGAGGGACGGGGAAAGGAAGGTCTTTCTTCGTGATGCCCTCACATACCCCAAAGGATGACATGCTTCATCATTAGGCCAAGCTCCTCGTTGGGCCGGCGCTGCAATGCCCGACGGGCTCCCGTAAACGGGTACTCTTTGGCAAAGATCTTTTGAAGAAGCCTTAGGGTGCGTGCGGGTGTGAGGGCCTGGTAGTGCACAGGAATGTGATACTCAAGTGGGCTTTAAAAATGTCTCAGGCTGGCCATTGCGGAGCCTGTGTGTGCAGTTTTAAAGCCACTTCAACTTGCCATTTATAACTCTTTGCCAAGCCTTAAACTCCCCTTTTATTAAACATGTCACCCTTACCGTAGGCCCTAGGTAGCCCAGAGGGTAGGGTGTTGTGTAAGTAAAAGGTAGAACATGTACTGTTTAAGCTATACATGTCCTGCTAGTGAAAATCACCTAAATTCGTTTTTCACTATTGTGAGGCCTACTCCTCTCATAGGATAACATTGGGAATTTGTTAATTCATATTTAAGCTGTAATTCCTGATTGGAAAGGAGTAGCTGTGTTATGTTTTATATCTTTGGAATGGTAATGATAAATCATCTTTACTGGTAAACCTGATTTTAACATTACTATTTTGGAAATGCCACTTTTAGAGAGTGGACATTTCTCTGCTTTTACAGCTCAGTGTGCCAATAGCCTATCTCCAATACACATCTGGGGTGGGTGACACCAGAGTATTCAACACACCTCCAGTCTGGGGGTAGAAGAACCGGTGCATCAACTCTGTTGTTGGAGTAGAGCCGGCGCATCACTCTTGGAACCAACGCATCGCCTTGAGAGCCTGACACAGCAGCAGTGTGGAGAGATTGCTGCATTTCTTGACTGCGCGGAAAAGTTTGGCGCGCCGCTTTCTGAACCAACGCATCTCGGCTCAGCTCTTTGTCTATGGAACCGACACATTGCCACTACTGTGTGAAGAAAATCAATGCATCATCTTGATTGCTGGCTCGACATTGACGCATTGCTCCTCTGCACACCGCATCTGGCTGTTGCAACCAGGATCAAGGCACTCTGTTCACTGGGCCTGCGTGGCTCTTGTCCCCGGCCAGCATTCTATGGTGGTTCGACTGAATAGTTGACTTTGTCCCGGTCCAGCGCAACTAGATAACCCTCATTGGCGTTTACTGCTTCTAAGCACTTGAACTCTTTTTATTTTTTTTAAATTCATAACTCAGCTTGTACTTTATGAATCTTTAAAGACTAAAGTGTAAAGTAACACCTAAAAACACAACGTGCCAACCAAAGCTATCTGGTCACTCTGGACTGTGTCAAAGCCAAAGGTTCAGGATGACTGCAATGAAGGGCAGGTCAGATGCAGTCCCAGATTAGTCCAGCTGAAGTTTTACCTCGTCAAGTTTTGTGCCAGGTGTCCCGTTCATTAGTGAGGGCCATGAGAAGCAAGGAGGGTGTCTTGGGAGGCAGTCAGCTTGGTGAGAAGAGAAGGCTGGGTGTCATGGATGGGTGAGCTGGAGCTCTGCATTGGAAGTCCCCCTCGAGTAGTCAACGCTGCAGTGCAAGGAGATTGGCTGGCAGTGCTTTGCACTGATTTTCGATGTGAACGGCATGATCTCAGTGCTTATGGGCCCGTTTGCAGTCCTGAAGAGCCTAAAAGCTTGATTTAAACTTGCTGTGCCTCACCATGGGTCCAGGACCTGAAGGGCACCCCTTTGGGTTTAGGAACTCTCTGCAGAAGGGTCCAGGAGCTGGTTGGAGATAATTTATGTCCCTAAGGCTCAGATCAAGAGGCCAGCGGACTAGCCCTTGGAGTCACTCTAGGGTCCTGTGATAAAGATGTGATTGCAGGTCCAGTTCTTCCTCCCCAGGCAGCAGGTCAGCACAGCAGGGCAGTACCTCCTTCAGAGTAGCAGTCCACCCGTGTGGCAGTCCTTTCAGCAGGACAGCAGTGCTTCTTCCTGGCAGTGAATCCACAGGTCCAGAAGTGTACTGAAGAGTTGAGGTCTGAGGTCCAGTATTTATACTCAGCTGTGCCTTTGAAGTGGGGGAGAAGCTTGTAGAGTTATTCCTTTGGAGTCCCCAGGCATCCTGCCTTCTCTATCCTGGCTCCAGACTACATACACGGGGTATGCGGCCCTTTGTAGAGGCAGGACACATTCTATTCAAGTGTAAGTGGGGTTATGGCCAGCTCTTCCAGTGATGGCCCATATAGGCACACCTATGATCCCTATTATGTGTGGGTGTCTAATAGGAATACACAAAGCCCAACTGTCAGCTTCACTCAGTGGTGTGACTAGAGCCATGCTACAAGCACTTAATGGCAGGAAAAGCCCAACTTTCTAAAAGTGGACATTTTCAAAACTGTAACTTAAAATCTGACTTCACCATAAGTTAGGATTTTAAATTCCAATTCCAGAGACATCAAAGATTATCTGAGTACTTACTCCCATTTAGAAATTACAATTATGAATTGTAATAAGGTAACTCCAATGTAATCCTGTGGGAGAGGTAAGCCTTGCAGTAGTGAAAAACGAATTTAAGAGCTTTGACTACCAAGACATGTAAAACTTAAAAGTACATATCCTACTTTTTAAAGACATTGCATCCTGCACTATGGACTGTCCAAAGCCTACCCTATCGGTGACTTTTATGTATTAAAAAGGAATTGGAGGGCCTGGCAAAAGTTTTTTTTTGCCATGTCAAATTGGTAGTTTAAAATGCACACTAAGGCTGCAATGGCGGGCCTGAGACATGTTTAAAGGGCGGCTTAAGTGGGTGGCACAGTCAGTGCTTCAGGCCCACCAGTAGCATTTAATTTACAGACCCTGGGTACATGTAGTTGGACTTATAAATAAATTAATTATGCCAATTGGGTGTGAGCCAAAATTAGAATGATCAAGGAGTGAGCATCTACACTTTAGCACTGGTTATAGAGACAGCAACTTGGTTAGACAGTGCATGCTTCACTTTAATCACTTGAGAGTGATATCAAGGTGAGAAGCATGGTCTGTGATTCCGAGAGCGTCATTCATTATTTGCAATATGGTGATTGCTATATTTTCGGTGTTCCCAAAACCCAGGGTAAAGCTCGTCCAGGAGACTATTGTCAATAATCGATTGTTTTAGTTGAATGTCTAGACAGGTTTCCAGGTTTGGGCAAAAAGGGAACCTGGATATGGGGAAGCCTGCATTATCTGTTGTTTTATTAGTACACGGTATACTTGCTCAGTTTACAAAATGTCCTGCCCTGTGAAGAATATCTGTTAACAGAATTCAGAGGGATGTATGTAAAAAAGAAAAGTAAAAAGAAAGACTACATTATAGCCAAATATTTTTCCAATGTCGATAATACTGTAAACAAGCAAAACTATGACATACTTACCTTCAACATCGTTTTTCACGATATTTTTGTTGTCTCAATACTTTGGTTATTGGGGGTCAAACAATAGTTGTTGTTTGAGGTAACACTCTTCAGACACGAAAAAGTATAATGTTTAAGTTATATTTCTGCTCTCAGTATCGAAAATCCATTTTCAATACTAAGCTTGATATTTGTTAAAAAGTGAATATTTACTTTTAGGCACATTTTGTAGGATTTTCCTTACTAAATCACCATCAGAACACATCATTGGAAAATCCCACTTCTCTTATACTTGATGAACAACATTTGGTCCTTTTCACTCTAATGACTTACTTTCTTTAATATTTAGCTTGCCCCCTTTTATGCATTGAACACTCAATCATAAGGGTACATTAGGTAAAATTAGGGATGAAATAGCTAATGTATAATGTAGGTTTTTCTACTTGACAGAGTACTTCTCTTTGCCATGTTATTGTGGTGTTTTAAACTGCAGATGACCAGACCACAATGATGGACCATGAACCATGCAGAAATGTGGATGCTGTAATTGCACCTGCAGTCCACATGTGGCATTTAATGTCCACATTACTGGTGCATTTCGTCCTCAAACTCCCCATGGCCTTCTTAGAAAGTGTGTTTAGTCAATTTTACTTGTCTTGATGGTCACACAAAATCTTACTACCAGCAACAAACAATACAAGAAAGTTGGCGATCATCAAAAAAGGGTGTAATTTCTCTTATTAGCCGACTGAGAGTTTCTCAACATAGCAAAGTTGATTTTTCTTCAAACATTGTGCTAGACCTGGATTATCAGATTGAAAGCACTGGTTGTAAATACTGCATCAGATTAATCAGATCTACTTTTAATGTACTTTATTAACCTATGTCGGAGTAGTAGATTTAAGCTTAGGCATTCATGACAGCATATACTGTCCTTCAATTATTTGCACCAATCCCCTATAATTCCGAAGGCCTCCTTTTCACTCAGTTCTAATACAAAATTGACATTCAAAGTGAGCTGGGAATATGCAAGATCATCCATGACTTAGATTTGTCATATATAATGAAACAAAAAGTAAACCACGGCCAACGGAATAGGCCCAGTGACATAGTATATGTTGACTGGAGGCCACATTGATTGTTGTGTGCAAAGTTTTGAACACTTCAGCAATTATAGTAGTGATCACTGTGTAACATCACATTGCAAATGGTGATTAAAAAAAAAGACACCAGCACTAAATAATGGTACCATATTTTGCACAATAAAAACCCTTTTTTTATTTTTAAAGTTTGGTATAGCGCTAACATGACCGTAGTGGGTATCAGAGCGCTTTACATGACAGGAAGTCGAGTGACAATTGACTGCTAAACAAAAAATCACATGCACGAGAGCAAACATATAAGAAAGTGAAAGAGGATAAAACAGCTTGGTCTTGATTAAAGTCAGTAATAGGAAGGTCAATTGCCAAAAGAGATTGGTAAATAGACATTTTCATTGTCACCGATACAATGTCTTAGGGTAAAAACTTAGTAAGGAGAAAAGATTTTGCTTCTTTTTTTAAGGAGGTGGTCGAAGAAATCAGTTTGCACCAGAAGCTTGCCAGTTCCAATTTGGTATTCTATAAGGAACACTTCGACATAATATCATATTTTATTACCAAAATGTGACTATATTTAAGTATTTACCTGGAATACACTCATAGTCCCGAATTCACCAAGCCATTTTATCCTTAAACCTAAAGGCTGAAAATGGCACCATATACACATGTCACAGAACCATAAAAGGATACCTGCCAGGTGGAAATGCATTTATTACTGCATAAATATACACCAAGATCATATATAAGTATGCAGTAGTAAACTCCACGTGGAGGGATCAAGGTGTTTTTACCTTAAGAATTTTTGAACACCCATGATCGATCTCATGCGTTTGTAGGCGTTCATGAATTCGTCTGCGACACCTTTCCAGCCTGCAAAGGGTTGTAGTAGCTCCCCATCCAGGGTGGAACAGGAAATTGATCCACGCCAAAATCTTGTGGTGAAAGAGGGATCTATCTATCTATCTATCTATCTATCTATCTATCTATCTATCTATCTATCTATCTATCTATCTATCTATCTATCTATCTATCTATCTATCTATCTATCTATCTATCTATCTATCTATCTATCTATCTATCTATCTATCTATCTATCTATCTATCTATCTCTGTCTGTCTGTCTGGAGACATTGAGAGAGATGTTCAGTCACACATCTCGCTGCATAGGGAAATATTCAATTCCTCCCTGGGGAAATAGCAGATGTCACACATCATTCTCAGTGGTACATTTTGAAATCAGCATCTGGTGTAGCTTTCCGAACGTACTTCAGGGAATGTTTGTGAAGACGCAAGTGACACCTTTACATCTTTGCAATAATTTGGAACTTCAAACGATTTTCCGTAAAATGTGTGAAGAGCATCAGACGAATTAACTTCCGATGCATTGGTAATGGTCATATTTTATAGACCCGTCGTTGCTTATTTGTGCACTGTGCATAATTTAGCCACAGCAGGTTGTTTGTGATGGCGCCATGGAACTGCTTCGTTGCACACAGTGTACACTACAAGGAAGGCACGGCCCTATCTCGGCTAGCCACTGATACAATAGTCACACATTCCTCGGGCACATATGAGGGAATACAATAATGCATTTTTACATTCTAATCATCATTACAGACTATCAGTTGGGTGTCGTCTGAAATGCATTACAAGTGAAAAAAAAAATCTCCCAAAATATCGTCAGTAAGGAATTGTATAATTGTTCGACTAACACGACGTAGAATTCCTTTTTATACCGCTGGATTTGGAAATAGGCAAAGGATTATATTAAGAGGATTTCATTTCAATTGTCATGCCTCTCCAAATCGTCTGAACTATCAATTTTCATTTTTCTCGTTTTGGGTAGTTTTTGTCACTTAAAGCTTTCCTCGCAGTCAGGGCCTTTCGAAGGCTGTTGTGCAGTTTGCGCTCCCGCTTAACAGCGGAGCAGTCGGTAATTGTCAGCTCTGAAGAATTTCTGCTCTATTTATTACTACATTATTAATTCGGTTCATTCCTCAGTAACATAACACATGCCAACATGTATCTGGGAATTACCGATTGCTCTACTTAGGACAATCCCGGAACCTGTTGCAGAGTGTGTCAAAAAGAAGAAAACATAGGCAGAAGTTTAGAATTATTTTCACAGCGTGGAAACTCTCATCCCGTAGACCGACGCGTAATAAATTAAAATTGCACTGTTCAATGGAAACAGTCCTTGTGCAACTTACAGCAGCACCTCTATTGCATGGTTCGCACCATTGCGGGCGCAAATTTCACACCCCTAATTAGCATTCGAGCGACAGGGGGTATTCGCATGTGCACAATTTGCTGCTGATTCTCAGCTGTAGACCTCCGAATGAGGGTTTGCCCTCGTGAGATGTCCAACATTATGTTTTCTGCTATTTGGTCTCCGGAATTGTTACAGGTTTTATTTACAGCCAAAATTTGGAGGGCCTACACCCTTGTCTGGCAGAATTTATGCATGACATGACCAGTGACATCACTGATGACATCACTGATGACATCTCAAATTACATCACTGATGACATCACTGATGACATCATCCAGTGACTGTGTGTTTCTGTAAAGTTTAAATATGTTTCATAAATATGGCAAGGTGATTGAAGAATGAGTGGGTGTATACGTGTCTGGATGAAGAATTTAGTAGGTGCGTGATTGACAGTATAAGTGAGTGATTACATTTGTCTTAGTGAATGCATAAGTTAGTGACTAAACTGTCTGAATGTGTGTATCAGTATGTCTGTTATTGTGTAAGTTGCTGCATGTGTTGGTCAGTAGCTACATGACTTTGTATATGGGTTATTGATTGGTTGCCTGAGTATTTGTATGGGAGACTGAGTGTGTGTGTGGGTGGGTGGGAGGTGTGTGACTCTGTGCATAGATGTGTGAGTTGTTGATTCACTGGGTGTATGGGTTCAAGCGTGCATGTGGAAACAGCAGTATGGGCGGGTGAGTGTGTTTATGGGTGTGTTGGTGAGAGATTGGATGTCTCAGTGGTACATGTCCAAGTAACTACATATGTAAAAGGCAGTGTATGTGAGAGTTGGAGTATATAAATGACTATACATGAGTCAGTGATTGTAAGAGTGGCTGTATGGATGAGTGTGTACTGGTATCAGTGAATGTATAAGAGAGTGAGTATGTGTTAGTATATGTTTGAATAAGTGAGGTGGTGTGTGTATAAATGTATAGGTGAGGAAATGGGAGTGTGATTGATTCTTTGCATGACTGCCTAGGTGTGTGAGTAACTCCATGGATGAGTGGCAGTGGGTGAGTGTCTGTATAGGTGTATGACTGCATATGATAGTGTTGTATTGATGACTGACTCTATGTATGAGTGATTGTATGGGTGAATGAGTGGATGTGTGTGTAGACCTAGGAATCAGTGAGTGCGTTTGTAGTAACTGGTATTGGTGTGTCGATGGTTTCGAAAATGGTAGTCTGTATTTTACAGTGGGTATATCAAAGGTTATATTAGATTGTGAGGGGGTGCATCAGATTTTGACGTGGATGATGTCATCAGTGATGTCATCAGTGATGTCTTTGAGATTTCATCAGTGATGTCACTGACCATGTCATGAATGATGTAATATGTGACGTCATCAGCAGTGCATTGCGGGGGAGCGAGTTATAGTTAGCTGAACTAACTATAACGAGGGGCTTTCTATGGTTTTGTACGAGTGAAATGTCCAACTGACTATAACGTCCCTGAAACCTATGGATTTTCAGTGAATTTCTAAGGTTTTTTTACATGCTAATTTCTAAATATAACGTGCCAGAAATCTATCGTTTTTTCAGTGAATTTCAATGTTTTTTAAATGCGAATTCCTAACTATGCCCACAAAGGATAGGACATGTGAAGAAAGAAGCAGAAAAGCGCAGAAAGAAGCAAGACAAATGCTGAAAGAGTCAACAGAAGTCCAAAAAGACGAACAAAAGTGCAGGAAGAAGCAAGAGATCTGCAGAAAGAACCAACAGAAGAGCAGAAAGTCCTTCCGTGCCCCCAACTTTTTACTGACGGTTACTGGTGGTAACTGACTCTGACTAACCAGGCCCGCAGCCAGTGCTATGCTAAAAGACACTTAGAATACAGTAAAAACACCTACATACACTAGGGAGCACTATGCATTGGGGCACCCCTGTGATTAGCATGACCTCCTCTGTATTTGCCATGAGTTAGTGCCTGGGTCATTGCATGAGTACATGGATACTGATTGGATGATTAGAGTACTGCAAGGACAGTGCATGGTGAATTTATAAGTGCCTGGGTTTTGGCGGAGTGATTGCATAAGTACACACATGTCACATCAGGCCCACCCCACTCCCTTCACCACTGTGCAAACGCGCCCCCTGGCGGGTTTTAAGTTGGGGGATTAATTCCCCTTGAATCCTGAAGGTCCCTGAGGGCCAACTAGCCCACCAGGTACCTCCAGTAAGCACCTCAGAACTGCGTTGCAGAGAGGTGGTCCGAGGCCACGCCCCTTTTTACACCTCTCTGCAATGCAACTCTGTGGTGCTTACTGGACATACCTGGTGGGTAGTTGGCCCCCAGGGACCCTCAGGATTGAAGGGGACTTAATTCCCCAACTTAAAATGCACCACAGGGCGCGTTTGCACACTTGTCAAATGAAGCCACGCCCCCTCCCTGCACCACTGTGCAAACGTTGTAAATTGGGGGATTAAGTCCCCTTGAGTCCTGAGGGTCCATGGGGGCCAACCAGCCCACCAGCTACCTCCAGTAAGTGCCACAGAGCTGCATTGCAGAGTGGTGTAAAAAGGGTGTGTGGCCTTGGACCAACTCTGCAATGCAGCTCCCTGGCGCTTACTGGAAGTACCTGGTGGGCTATTTGGCCCCCAGGGACCCTCAGTATTCAAGGGGAATTAATTCCCCAACTTACAACGCATCAGGGGGCGTGTTTGCTGAGTGCTGCAGGGAGGGAGCGGGGCCTAGCCTCAATGCCGGCTTTTATATTATTTTACAAGGCGGGCTGTGTGGCCCCCCTTCTTTTGCATTGTTTTGGGCCCTGGGGACCCCATCCCCCAGGGCCTCTCTTTTTTTACAACTACTGAACGGATTTACACAATTTAAAAAAAGGTCCCTTTCTGAACCAAGCACTAACTTTTGGCCAAATTTGGGGTAATTCCGTTCAGCAGTTCGGGCTGCAGCCTGTCTCAAAATTCCCTATGGAAAATAACATGGGGAAAATGCGTTTTGGGACCCCCTTTTTTTCTCAGTCCCCGCTTGACGAATCACCTCAAAACTTTCAGGATAGGAGCTGACCTGAATAGACTTTTTTTGGGAGAATTTCGCGAAGATTCGTCAAATGACGCCAAAGTTATTAGCAAATCAAAAAATGCTTTTCCTATGGAAATTAGGTTCTACCTATAACTACCTACTGGCGACCGCCAGTAGGTAATATATTTATATATATATATATATATATATATATATATATATATTTGGTTTTTATGTCATCGCAGTGCCCTATATACCGCATAATCATTTGGCCACCCCCCATTTCCCACCTGAAAAAATACAGCATTTTGGGACTTGTAATTCACACACATTAAGTGAGCAGCAATTGGTGAGCGAAAGCAGTGACTGTGGGGCAGAGCGGTCCACAACCAATTAACTTTTGGCAGGACATTTAAATTCATGATGGCGTTTACACCTCCTGATAATTCCTGGTGCTGAAGAAGGCTAAACCTAGCCGAAATGCATTCACCTTGTTGTACATTTGGAATAAAGATGACTCTATGGATTCCCCTACTGCGGCCTCTGCATTTTCTTGCGAGGAGGTTCTGTGCTATATATATATTCACTAAAAAAACCATAGGTTTCACACACGTTATAGTTAGGAATTAGCATTTAAAAAACCTTGCAAATTCACTGAAAAAACCATAGGTTTCACACATGTTATAGTTAGCTGGACATTTCACTCGTAAAAAACCATTGAAATTCCCCCGTTATAGTTAGTTCAGCTAACTATAATTCGCGCGGCCGCAATCCACTGCTGATGACGTCACATATTACATCACTCATGACATGGTCAGTGACATCACTGATGACATCACTGATGGCATCACTGATGACATCATCCAGTGAATATGTGTCTTTCTGAATTTTTTTTTTTTTATATATGTATATCTAAAGGTTAATGGAAGAATGAATGGGTAAATAAGTGTCTAAATGGATGTTTTTTTTGTAAAATCAATTGTATAACCCACTTATTAACAGTATCTTAGTGAATACAGTGAATTAATATGTGACGTCATCAGCAGTGTATTGCGTTCGCGTGAGTTATAGTTAGCTGAACTAACTATAACGGGGGAATTTAAATGGTTTTTTATGAGTGAAATGTCCAGCTAACTATAACATGTGTGAAACCTATGGTTTTTTCAGTGAATTTGCAAGGTTTTTTAAATGCTAATTCCTAACTATAACGTGTGTGAAACCTTTTTTTTTTTAGTGAATATATATATATATATATATATATATATATATATATATTCACTTAAAAAACCATAGGTTTCACACATGTTATAGTTAGCTGTACATTTCACTCGTAAAAAACCAATGAAATTCCACGTTATAGTTAGATCAGGTAACTATAACTTGAGCGCCCACAATAAACTGCTGATGACGTCACATAGTACATCACTCATGACATGGTCAGTGACATCACTCATGACATCAATGATGACATCTGAAATTACACATTGTGGATTGCGGTCGCGCAAGTTATAGTTACCTGATCTAACTATAACGTGGAATTTCATTGGTTTTTTACGAGTGAAATGTACAGCTAACTATAACATGTGTGAAACCTATGGTTTTTTAAGTGAATTTGCAAGGTTTTGTAAATGATAATTCCTAACTATAACGTGTGTAAAACCTATAGTTTTTTCAGTGAATTTGTACGTTTTTTTAAATGCTAAGTTATGTATTTATTTTAAATTTTTTTTCTGGTTTTTCACTATGCGCACACCCTGCGCGCACGGTGCGCTTCGCGCACCGTGCGCGCGCTGTGGGCGCTCGGTGCACTTCGCACACCGAGCGCCCACATTGCGCAGTCCATGCCGTGCGCACCTCGCCTTTTTTTACGCAGTAACATTTGTTTTTTTCTCCCTTGTGGTTCCTTTAATTTATTTAATAAATGTGATTGTTACTTCTTTATGTTTTTTTAAAAAAAAATTTGCCGTGCGCGTACGGTAAGCTTACCGTGCGCGTACCCCGCGATTTTTTAAAAAAATTATTACATTTATTTTTCGTACTTTTGGGTCCTTCTTGGACCCCCTGACAAACACTAGGGGGTCTGCAACTCTCTTCGTTGCCCCCGTTTCACGTTCCCCCCCTTTGTTTCTCAGTGCGAGAGACAGAAAATGGCGGCCGACACTTCCTGATTTCGAGTGATTCGAATGTTTACAGTCATGTAACCACCAATCAGAATTGAGCTCGCGCACGGCACCGTACAGGTACGGTAAGCTTACGGTAAGCGCACGGAGCGTGCTTACAGATATATATATTGATTTAAATGCTATTTTCTCAGGACCTACTGAACAGATTTACACCAGACCTACAAAAGGCACTTCCTTGACCTGAGGACTACCTCTCTGCCAAATTTCAAGTAATTCTGTTCAGCCGTTCGGGCTGTAGCTGTGTCTAAAGGTCCTATGGAAAAATGCATGGGGAAAACACATTTTGGGACCCCCCTTTTTTCTCAGCCCCCGCTTGACGAATCCCCCCGAGACTTTCAGGGTAGGAGCGGAGCGTAGCGCCCCATTAGTTTTAAAAATTTCGCGAGGATTCGTTGACCGGCGCCAAAGTTATTCCAAATAGAATGTTGCGGATTTCCTATGGAAACAGGGTCCAAACTATAACTACCTACTGGCGACCGCCAGTAGGTAATATCTATATATATATTCACTGAAAAAACCATAGGTTTCACACATGTTATAGTTAGCGGAAATTTTACTGATAAAAAACCAATGAAATTCCCCCGTTATAGTTAGTGCAGGCAACTATAACTCACGCGACCGCAATCCTCTGCTGATGCTAATACTGTATTTAGACACTTATTTGCCCATGTCTTCTTCCATAAATTTTTAGCTATACATATATTACAAATATTTTTTTTTCATAAAGACACATATGTCATCAGCAGAAGATTGAGGTCGCGTGAGTTATAGTTCCCTGCACTAACTATAACGGGGGAATTTCATTGGTTTTTTATCAGTAAAATTTCCGCTAACTATAACATGTGTGAAACCTATGGTTTTTTCAGTGAATTTGCAAGGTTTTTTAAATGCTAATTCCTAACTATAACGTGTGTGAAACCTATGGTTTTTTCAGTGAATTTGCAAGGTTTTTTAAATGCTAAGTTACTTTACGCCATTCGTGGCGTGCGTGCCCACTTAACGCAGTTCGTTCCGTGTGCGCACGGTGCGCTTCGCGCACCGTGCGTGCACAGTGAGCACGCGGTGCGCTTCGCGCACCGCGCGCCCACTTTACGCAGTTAGTGCCGTGCACGCACGGTAGCGCACCGCATGCCCACGTTACGCTAGATGGGCCATGTACGCACGATGCGCTTCCCGCACAGTGCGCACATGGAGGACATATGATGCACTTCGTTTTGAAAGGTAATATTTTAATTTTTCCCACCTGTTATAAGCCATGCACAAATGGTGCCCTTCGGGCACCGTTTGCACACGGGGTGGGGAGAGTGTGGATAATTTTTTTATTTAAATATTTTTTTACCGTACGCGTACGGTAAGCGTAATCGGCGAAATTAGCGAAAAAATATAAATTCCGTTTTTGGCCTTGGGGGATGTTTGGGGACTCCCTCAACATGGCTAGTTGCTTTGGAGCTGTCCAAACAGCCCCTTTACATGTTTTTGTCCTTTGTTTTTTAATCCACACTCTCAGTGCGAGAGAGAAAATGGCGGCCGCCGCTTCCTGGTTTCGGCCGATTCGAATGTTTACTAAGATCTAAGAGCCAATCCGAATCGCGCTCGCGCACGCCACCGTACGCGTACGGTAAGCGTACCGTAAGCGCACCGTAAGCTGGCTCAGATATATATATTGATTTAAAGGCTATTTTCTCAGAATCTACTGAACAGATTTACACCAAACCTACAAAAGGCACTTCCTTGACCTGAGGACTACCTCTCTGCCAAATTTCTAGTAATTCTGTTCAGCCGTTCGGGCTGTAGCTGTGTCTAAAGGTCCTATGGAAAAATGCATGGGAAAAACGCGTTTTGGGACCCCCCTTTTATCTCAGTCCCCGCTTGACGAATCCCCCCGAGACTTTCAGGGTAGGAGCGGAGCGGAGCGCCCCACCTATTTTGAAAAATTCGCGAGGATTCGTCGACCGGCGCAAAAGTTATTCAAAATAGAATGTTGCGGATTTCCTATGGAAACGTGGTCCTAACTATAACTACCTACTGGCGACCGCCAGTAGGTAATATATTCACTGAAAAAACCATAGGTTTCAGGGGTGTTATAGTTAGCTGGACTTTTCACTTCTACAAAACCATTGAAATTCCCCCGTTATAGTTAGTTCAGCTAACTATAACTCGCGCGCCCGCAATGCACTGCTGATGACGTCACATATTACATCACTCATGACATGGTCAGTGACATCACTCATGACATCACTGATGACATCTCAAATGACATCACCGATGACATCATCCAGTGAATGTGTGTTTTTCTGAAAATTAAATATGTTTTATATATGTATATCTCAAGGTCGATGGAAGAATAAATGGGTATATAAGTGTCTAAATGGATGATTTGTTTTTGAAAAATTGATTGTGTAACTGACTAATTAAGTGTATCATAGTGAATACATGGCTTAGTGAGTAATGTTTAAATATGTAAATATCTGTATCAGTCTCTCACTTTGTGTATAAGTGGCTGCATGGGTTGGTGAGTAGCTACATGGGTGTCTATATAGGTTATTAGTTGGTTTTTTGAGTATCAGTCTGAGTGTCTGCATGGTTCGGTGGGGGGTATTACGTAGTGCATAGGTGCATGAATGAGTGACTCACTCTTTGTATGTGTTGAAGACAGCATGTGTGCAGGACTGTATGGGTGGATGAGTGTGTGTGTGGGTGTGTTAGTGAGTGAATGACTGTCTCAATAGTGTCTTTATGAGTAACTACATATGTTTTAAACTATTATATGTGACGATTGGTGTATATAAGTGAGTATATGTGAGAGTGAGAGATTGAAAGAGTTCCTGTATGAATAAGTATGTGTTTCTATAAGTGATTGTTTAAAAGACTAAGTATGTGTAAGTTTCCGTAGAAGTAAGTGTGGTGGTGTGTGTATAACTGTATATGTAAATAAATGTATGTTTGATTCTTTATTAGCATGAGTGACTATGTGTGTGAGTAACTCTACGGATGAGTGGCATTGTGTAACAGGATGTATAGGTGTATGAGTACATATGATGAGTGAATACATGTATGAGTGACTGTATAGGACTGTTGGTGAATGAGTGGATGTGTATGTGGATCTTAGAATTACTGAAGAGGTTGTTGTAACTGGTATTTGTATGTCCATTGCTTTGAAAAGTTTAGTCTCTATATTTGAATGTGTGTATCAAAGGTTATATTAGGGTGAGAGGAGGTCTGCCACTCTATCACAAGGATGATGTCATTAGTGATGTCATCAGTGATGTCATTTGAGATGTCATCAGTGATGTCATGAGTGATGTAATATGTGACGTCATCAGCAGTGCATTGCGGGCACGCAAGTTATAGTTAGCTGAACTAACTATAACGGGGGAATTTCAATGGTTTTGTAGAAGTGAAAAGTCCAGCTAACTATAACACCCCTGAAACCTATGTTTTTTTCAGTGAATTTCTGAGGTTTTTTAAATGCTAATTCCTAACTATAACGTGCCTGAAACCTATGGTTTTTTTCTGTGAATTTCAAAGGTTTTTTAAATGCTAATTTCTAACTATGCCTACAGAGATAGGACATGTGAAGAAATAAGAAAAAATGCACAGAAAGGAAAAAAAGAAGTGCAGAAAGAAGCAACAGAAGTCCTCAAAGACGAAGAAAAGTGCAGGAAGAAGGATAACGTGCAGAAAGAACAAAAAGAAGAGCAGAAAGAAGCCTTGTTGCAAAATCATCCTGTACCCTCAACTTTTTCAGACGGATACTGGTGGTAACTGAGTCTGACTAACCAGTCCTAGAGCCAGTGCTATGTTAAAAGACACTTAGAATACAGTGAAAACACCTACATACACTAGGGAACATTATGCGTTGGGGTCCCCCTGTGATTAGCATGACCTCCTCTGTAAGCCCCTAGTATATAATAGGGCAGG
Source organism: Triturus cristatus (assembly GCF_964204655.1). Taxonomy (NCBI): domain Eukaryota; kingdom Metazoa; phylum Chordata; class Amphibia; order Caudata; family Salamandridae; genus Triturus; species Triturus cristatus. The sequence goes on from NC_140591.1 coordinate 1,252,343,141, forward strand.
GGGATTAAAACTACCTCTTAAAACAGGCCACAGGGCGTTTTTGCACACGTTAACTCAGTCCCCGTCCCCTCCCTTCACCACTGTGTAAACACGCCCTGTGTCCGTTTTTAGTTGGGGGATTAAGTTCATTTGAATCCTGAGGGTCCCTAGGGTCCAACTAGCCCACTAGGTACCTCCAGTAAGTGCCACAGAGCTGCGTTGCAGAGAGGTGTAAAAAGTGGCACGGCCTGGACCACCTCTCTGCAATGCAGCTCAGTGGCGCTTACCGGAAGCACTTGGTGGGCTAGTTAGCCCCCAGGGGGTCTCAGTATTGAAGGAATATTATATCCCCAATTTAAAACGTGCCATAGTGCGTGTTTGCACACGTCACCTCAGGCCCCGTCCCCTCCCTTCACCACTGTGTAAACACGCCCTGTGGCTGTTCTAAGTTGAGAGATTAAGTCCCCTTGAATCCTAAGGGTCCCTAGGGTCAAACAAGACCACTAGGTACCTCCAGTAAGCGCCACAGAGCTGCGTTGCAGAGAGATGTAAAAAGGGGCTTGGCCTCAGAACACCTGTCTGCAGCGCAGCTCCCTGGGGCATACTGGAGATGCCTGTTGGGCTAGTTGGCCCTCAGGGACCCTCAGTATTGAAGAGGAATTAATTCCCCAACTTACAACTCGCCAGGGGGCGCGTTTGCAGAGTGCTGCAAGGAGGGGGCGTGGCCTCCGGCACGATGCCAGTCTTTTATTTATTTTAATTTTTTAAGAAGGGGGGCTGTGTGGTTCCCCTTCTCATTCTAATTTATTGGCCCTGATGACCCCATCCCCCAGGGCCTGTCTCCTAATTATAATTTTTTTTACCCCAATCCCCAGGGCCGGCCACTGTTTTTTATTATTTTTAAAAATCTATATATTTATAGACACACCTAGGACATGCTGGACAAACCGTACATACCTATCACCATGACGATTTGCGTGATATTCATTAAAAGGCGACTATGCATACAATGAATCCACGTGGAATGTATTTACACCACTAGTGAAGCTCTGACATGCCTGATGCCCTACCGTGCCTAATCCCGGTAGACACCCTTGTCGTTTATTTATACAACATGGGTAGCTATTGACGGGCACATTTAATACACATGCACACCAAGCCATTCAAAGGGGATTCGACAAAAATTTGACCAAAACTATGCAAGAAACCCCCCTCACGGTTAATAAAACACACATCCACTGCCGGATGTGTAATACTTTTTATTTTACTCTCTGGAAAGGGGACGACCATCACTTGAGAGTCACAGCGCGCTCCTGGCAGAGCCCAATGCTGTGTTACACCCACCATTGCCTGCTGAGTGCCACACACCTCTGTGTTGTATTCCACTAGCTAGTGCATGTGCTATGACACTCTCTAGCCCATGTGCACTGTAACACCACCCCGTGAATATGTCATGCCACACTTGTCTTCGCACGGGTTATATTGCCCCATCTAACGTGCCTTCCTCGATGCCTATGTTATAACGCACAGTGCTATGCCATACATATTACAATCTGGGATCCATATCTTTGTCACAGTGCATATGCAACGTTACACTCCCCAGCACATATTTTATATTACAACTTTAGAGACTAGTTAGGTTACACAACACTGCCCTGTGCATATTACACTCCAAGGCGCATATCGCATAGCACGCGCTAGTGCCTGTGCTATCTCGTGCTCTCCAATGAATCTGTCATTGCACACAATGTATTGTATATTATAATTTCACGCCCGGTTCATCTTATATCACAGTTTTTGGTGCATAGTTTACACCATACACTATATCTAGTTTTCATTTTCAATCGTGCTCTCAGGACTATGTTCTATATAACACTGTGTTCACCTACCATTTTCACGGGCATTACATTTTGCTATAGGGGGTGGAGGGTCAGGGGGTGTTTCTGCCAAGCGAGCCCCGAGTCACAGTCACAAACGTCCTCTTCTTCCTGAATAAAAGTGAGATTATGCTGCACACTTGTTCATATTTTAAGTAGTTCGCACAGACACACGTTTTAAAAACAATAAAGTTCCTAATACCCGCCTTCTCTGAACAGTTAGCTTGCTGCCCCATCCCCCTCCTCCCTATCCTCTGATGTGTGAATCCATGGACTAGCCTCCTCCCTCCTGCCATGCATGGTCTGATGTGCTGCCACTGCCCTCAATTTAGTATGATGTACCAGTCCACTCCTCCTGCCCTCCATTGCCCAATTCTATGCCCCATCATTGACCTCCTGCTTAAACTCTGTGCTTAGCTTGCTGCCCCTATTCTCCTTCCCCCTGCCCTCCGATGTCTTTGTGCATGCCCCTGCTCCACCCTTTTTGCCCACCATGTTCCATGGACCTGCCACTCCTATCTACTCTGAGTGTTCTGTTGAGCTGCCACTCCCCTCCCACCTGCCTAGCATTGTCAGATGACTGTAACCTGTCCCTGCCACCTCCACCCTGCCTGTCCACATGCCATGCCCCTATCCTCTTCCTCCTGTCCTACATGGTCCATTGTACTGCCACACCCTTCTGCCCTCCCTGGTCTGTTGTGCTGCAACTGCTCCTCCTGCCTGCCCCGTGCGGTCTGTTGTGAGGCCCCTTCCCCTGAACTTTCTTGTCTGTGCACAGGTCCTGACCCTCCCTTTTATCCTCCATCATCCTTTGTGCATGCCCCTGCACCCTCCTTCTTGCTCATCATAGCCATTGTGCTACCACTAACCCTCCCACTTGCCATGCATGGTCTTCTGTGCTGCCATGGCCCCTCCCACCTTCCCTGTGTGGTCAGTTAGCTGCCCCTGAACCCCTCCCACCTTCCCTCCATGGTCTGTGTGTATGGCATCAAAGTCTCACTGTTGCTCTTCATGGTGTGTCTTGCTTCTAGTGCCCATCCTGCCTGACCTCCATGGCTATCTTGCTGCTCCTGCCCTGCCCCCTGCCCCCTTACCCCCAGCCCTCTGTTTACATGTGCAGACCCCTACTCCCTCCCTCCTGACTTGTCTGTTCCATTGTAATGCCCCTGATCCATCCCTCCTGCCCTTTATGGTCTGTTATGCTGCAGCTTTCTCTCCTGTCTGTCCATTATGGTCCTGCCTCTTGCCCCTCTGTTCTCTGTTGTCCATGTGCATGGTCCTGTCCCCTTCCTCTTGCTTTCTATGGATTGGTGTGCTGCACTCCCGTCCCGCATGCCCTGTGTGGTGTATTGTGCTGCTGCAAACCCTGATGCCTGCCCTGCAGGGTCAGTTTGGTGCACCTCTCCATGTGCCTCCTGTCCTCTGTTATCCAAGTCCATGTCCCTACCCCATTTGCTTCCATGATCCAATGTACCATACTTGCGAACATTTTGAACTTGGTAAGAGGGAGATTTTGAAAAAAAACTGGGGAATTGATTTTCCCCTTTGAGTTACATTGAAAAAGAGGAGATTGTAGACAGGAGACAAATAAAATGAAGCCCATTTGGGCTTAAAAACATTGGACGTTTCCTGGCTGAATCGGGTCTGTTGGCATGTATGGTTGTACTACCATTGCCTCTTCCTTCTGCCCACAATGGTCTATTACATTGCCACAGCCTCTCTTGCAAGTCCTGTATTGTTGGTTTGTTGCCCCTGCCCCCCTTTCCACTGCCCTCCATAGTCTGTTGTGCTGCCACGGCCCTTCCTGCCTGCTCAGTGTGGTTAAATTGTTGCCTTTGCACCCTCCTACCTGCCTTCAATTTTCAGAGTCCGTGCCCCTGACCTCTGCCTCTCAACAGTATCCTAATGAACAACTAGATTGCTAACATTCTATATTTATTACAAAAGTGTGGAACGCCTGACGTCATCTTGATGTAATCAAAACTGTAATACCTAGAGCATTTCCTATAGAAATTACATATATGAGAGGGTCTTATTGGCATCAAAATTATGGTTAGTGCTCTAAAAGACTAAAATAAGGACATATTTTCTGAGTTTTCAAATAGCGAGAAAGCACTTTTAAATTATTTGTTACCTTTATGCTTTTTTATCCAGTTGACCACTTGATTAAATGTTACACTTAGGGGAGAGGATGTGGTGTTACTTCCAGAACTGCAGACTTTGCAACTGGGGAACCAGGTTGGAGTTTCTGCTTCAGCTCGACATTCTGTGATTCTGGTCAAATCACTTAGTCTCCCCATGTCTACAACCAAAATGAATTTGTTCTTGTGTGATGTAACCAATGCTCATGTAAAGCACTCCAATACCTGACAAGTCTGCACTATATAACACTGCAAAAACACAAAATAATAAGTGTTTTGCACACTTCTGTCATTGGGCTATATTTGGGCTACATTTGGGTGATTTTGGGCTACATTTGGCTCTTTTGTCTCCGGTGGCCATCTTGGGAGATTTATTTGTTATGAAGTTTCCTAATTTCCTCATGTACTGCAGTCTCCTCAGTAGGAAATGCTTTCAGTTTTTTACTTTGATTCCATCATGAAGGTATTCAGATATGTCACACATTTGCCATAAATTCTGAATGTTAGCACTCTAGTTGCTCATTAGATCACTGTAGTAAAACTACTGTTCACCATGGAAGTCTGCTCCTGGTATTAAAAGTGCATGTTTCAGTCTGCATGTCAGAATTTTTTTATGAAATAGAAGAGGATTTGAGAAGTCACTCAAAATGTGCCATCATTTTCTTTCTTCAGCATTAATCATAATTTCTATGGCAAAATGAACCCCCTCATTGTGTTCCTTTTTAAATTAAATGTTTTAACTGTTACCAGTTTATTCCAATCAAGAAGGCTTCAGGTGTGCCATACTTTTGTCATAATGAAGACAGTAAGCGCTCTAGTTGTTTTTAAGAACACTCTGGGACATTCTGTCATGGGCTACACTTGGGCTACATCTGGGTGATATTTGGGCTACATTTGGGCTCTTTTGTCTCTGGTGGCCATCTTGGCAGACTTCTTTGTTATGAAGCTTCCTAATTTCCTCATTTACTGCAGTCTCCTCAGTAGGAAATACTTTCAGTTTTTTACTTTGATTCCAAAGGCATTCAGATGTGTCACACATTTGCCATAAATTCAGAATGTTAGCACTCTTTTTGCTCATTAGATCACTGTAGTAAAGCTACTGCTCACCAGGGAAAACTGCTGCTGGTATTGAAAGTGCATGTTTCAGTCTGCATGTCAGAATTTTTTAAAGAAATAGAAGAGGATATGAGAAGTCACTCAAAATGTGCCCTAATTTTTCTTTCTGCAGCACTAATCATACTTTTTATGGACAAATGAACCCCCTCATTTTGTTCCTTTTTAAATTAAATGTTTTAAGAGTTACCACTTTAATCCAAGCAAGATGGCTTCAGGTGTGCCATACGTTTATCATAAGTAGGACTGTTAGCACTCTAGTTGTTCTTTGGAACACTCTGGGAAGCTGCAGTAGAACACAAAGGAATCAACTGACAGTCTCTGCCCTTGTTGGATGTACATGTTTTACTGAGAATGTCAGACTTCATTCTCACATGACTGAGAAAGATAATGTGAATTTACAGAAAATAAGCTCTCAGTTTAGCTTATAGATCACCTCCCAAACCTCTGTGGGAAAAGCATGAGAAAATATTTTTCTCTCAATCAAGATATCCCAGCAGAAGGCTTTTTCACATGGTGAAATCACCTTAGAACATACCACAATTCCTAAAATGAGTATGGTACCATCAACAAAGGATTTATAATGTAACTAAAGTCTTAAAACCTTCTATTAACTGCAATGCTTTTTAATGAGGTGCCATCATGTATATTGGTCCCAAGATGGCTGCCAACACTTCTTGGATGAAGTGCTGACAGCCAATCAGATCTCAGGATGAGATGTGTGGTTAGGCTCCGCCCACATATATATATGATTTTACTTTTGATTTTCTCAGGAACTACTGAACAGATTGACACCAGACCTGCAAAAGGCACATCCCTGACCTGAGGACTACCTCTCTGCCAAATTTCAAGTAATTCTGTTCAGCCGTTCGGGCTGTACCTTGGACTAAAGGTCCCTATGGAAAATTGCATGGGGAAAACACGTTTTGGGACCCCCCTTTTTTCTCAGCCCCCGCTTGACGAATCCCCCCGAGACTTTCAGGGTAGGAGCGGAGCAGAGCGCCCCACCTATTTTGAAAATTTCGCGAGGATTAGTCAACCGGCGCCAAAGTTATTCCAAATAGAATGTTGCGGATTTCCTATGGAAACAGGGTCCTAACTATAACTATCTACTGGCGACCGCCAGTAGGTTATATATATATATATAAAGTAGCAGAGAACTCTGGGTAGTTCTCAAGTTTAGGTGGAAAGCAGCTCCTGTATAGATCACTCTCAACACCAGCGACACTCAAGCTGCTCACCTCAAATGTCTGCCTTTCTATCAAAGTCTTTAAGCATAGGATTAGCACAGTGCCATCCTCACCGAGATAGAAAGGTACAAAATCTTTTGCCATTTCTATGACAAAGTCTTTAACCCCTTCGCTGCCAGGCCTTTTCCCCCCTGTGCTAAGCCTGCTCCCAAAAATTATTTTGTGTGTGGTACATTCTAAAACAAGCAGGCACACACATCCCAGGGTTAGAAGGACACTCGGGGCAGTACATACGAGTCTCCTTTCGCGTACCTCTTCACCAACAGACTCTACATCTCCTACTGGGAAAGTCTTTTGAGGGTGTGGGAGGAAGGTGATCAGGAAAGTGGCGATCTTTCAATCTAGCCACATCCTCCACCCCACATCCTCCACCACTCCAACCTAGGAACACTTGACTGTTCCACTAAAACAAGGCTGCCTATTACAGACTCCTGAAACTTAGCAAAAGTCATCTTTGACTCAGGACAAGAATCCTTGAATACAAAAAAACATTAAAGGTTGCCAAGTGGAAAATATGGATAGCCAACTTCTTATACCAATGTAAGCCTCACGAAGAGCAGCGTAAGGTTCCAACCTCTGATCTACTCTGTCAACACCACCCATGTGCCAATTATAGTCTAAAATGCACACAGGTTTGAGCGCTTCAGCAACCTGACCCCAAACAGTCACAGGTGAAGTGCTTTCATCATGGATGGTAGTCAGCATGTGGACATCTCTCCTGTCTGAAAACTTCACAGCTAGAAGTTCCTCGCAATGCAACACACTGCACTGTCCCCACACAAGCTTTTGACAAACTAGTTATTTAGGGAAACCTTTACGGTTAGAGTGGATTGTGCCACAAGCAACAGTGTCCACTTTGGCCAATTCCCTGAACAACCGCACACCAGTGTAGAAGTTATCTACATATAAATGTCGACCTTTGCTAAAAAGTCCTTTACTAAGTTTCCACACAATTTTCTCAGTCACTCCAAAAGTGGACGGATAACCAGGGGGGTTAATCCTGGATTCCTTACTGGTGTTCACCTTGAAATTAGAGACATAGCCAGTCCTACTGTCACACAGCATATACAGCTTAATTCCATAGCGTGTCCTCTTACTAGGAATGTATTGCCTAAAAATCAAGCAGCCTTTGAACAAGACCAAAGACTTATCCACTGCTATTTCTTTCCCTGGAGCATAGGCCTCAGAAAAACGATCTACAAAGTGATCAATGACAGGCCGAATCCTAAAAACAAGGTCACACTCAGGGTGATCTCGTGGCAATGCTAAACCATTATCGATAAAATGCAGCATCTGAAGCAGAAGCAAATACCTATCACGACTCATGACTGCCTGAAATATAGCCGTTGCTATCAAGGGACTAGTAGACCAATATGAAGACATTGATGGCTTCCTTAGCAAGCCCATCAAAAAAGTTAAACCCAAGAAACTTCTTCATGTCTTCCAGATCCCCGGGTAGCTCTAGAATGGGGCTTAAGGCTGGCACTGTTGTCCCTCAAAAACTGTTTGGCATACAAATTAGTCTGCTCACCAATCTCTGCCAAAAACACATTGTCCATAAACAACTGAAAAAAATATATCGGCCCAAAAAATTCTGTATTCACTCTACACCCTGGAACACCAGTAAAGTCTGGCAATGCCAGCTGCACAATGCCTGGGGCAACCCAGAGGTCATCACTTCCAACTGGAAGCCTTGCAGCCCCAGGCTTCAACCCAGATGCCTCTTGCTGCACTATCGGCCCATCAATGTCCTCCTCTAAAACAGGCACTTCATCCGCACTAAGAGTCGCTTCATCCACACTGAGAGTAGCTTCATAATCTGATGATTCCATGTGGAGAGAAAACTCACTGCCTGAATCTTCCCCTCCCTCCTCTTCCTCAGATGCAGAGTCAGTCTCTGAACCATGGTCAGAGAAAGACTCAAAAAGCATACTAACAACCTGCTGAGCAGTAATCCTGCGACTAGCCATTATCCTTACTAAGAAAGGAGACTGCACAAACAAGTCAACAACAACCAACACTGTGCAAAATAAGTAAGTAAAAAAATGTGTGCCTTTAGCACAAAGATCTATATACTCAAAAACTATATGATTCAGTTGCAAGAGACAGCTACACTCACCAGCACCTACTCTACAGAGGGACAGCAAAAACCAACGATAGCCCACTAGAAAGAAAAAACAAAACCAAGTACTCACAAGACTACAAAATACACATCGAGCACAAATGCAGAAAGTTTTGAACACTCAAAAAACAGAAGCCAAACATACTGCTATTATTACACCATTTGCAAAAAACACATTCATGGAGAGAAAGGAAAAAAATGTACATTGTACAAAAAAAGTCTCTAACCAAACACACGCAACTACACAAACAGCAGAACCACCAGTAACGAAACCGCAACATGGAACAGTCTAAAGAGCAAAAGCCTTGAACTAGCACAAAAAGGGAGAAATAAAGCATTACAATTGCAATTCACAAGAAATAAAACAAATAACATTATAACACGCTATGTCACTACCCAAATTTGGCTGGAAGCGACCCTTGCCCAAGGGGTCGCTTCCATTTAAATTTTTAATTTTAAATAACTCGCTGGTGTCTAGTGGGGTTTTCTGCCCCCCTGGGGGTAGATAGGCCAAATAAACGGGTCGATCTGCATTAAAAAAATATGTCCCCTGCAAGCGACCCTTGCCCAAGGGGTCGCTTTCAATTTATTTATTTTCTAATCCCTGGGTCTAGTGGGCCAGAAATGCCAAAAAATGCAGGCGATCTGTCCCGGGGGGGGAGGGGGGGGGGGCAGAAAAGTCTTAAAAATTAGTAAGGCCCCTGGAAATGACCCTTGCCCAAGGGGTCGCTTCCATTTTAATTTTTAAAACATCCCTGGCTCTAGTGGGCATTTCTGCCCCCCCTGGTGGCCAGAAACAGGTGATCTGTCCCCAGGGGGGGCAGAAAAGTCTTCTAAAAAATTATCCCTCTAATGAAGCAACCCTTTCCCAAGGGATCACTTCCAATTTATTTTAATAAAATTCCCTGGTGTCTAGTGGAGTTTTCTGAAGGCCAAATAAACAAACCGATCTGCCCCCAGGGGGGCAGAATATACTTTATTTTAAAATAGGACCCCTGGAAGCATCCCTTACCCAAGGGGTCGCTTCCAATTCAATTAAAAAAGAATCCCTGGCTCTAGTGGGCTTTTCTGCCCCCCTAGGGCCAGAAATGCCCCGAAAATTGGGCAATCTGTCCCCGGGGGATGGGGGGGGGCAGAAAAGTCTTAAAATTAAATATCCCCCTGAGGAAGCAACCCTTGCCCAAGGGGTCACTTCCTTTCATGCCAAAAGACATCCCTGGTGTCTAGTGGGGGCATTCCTTCTGCACGATTGCGACGCTGTGCGTGATCGTGCAGCAATAATGCCCTGCATTGAGCCATCAGGGGAGAGGAAACACTGTTTCCTTTCCCCCGATGGCTCAAGGCATGTGGATCTGCCCCCCCCCCCGGCCCCACCGGAGCCCAAAATGTACCTCTTCCTCTTTGGGACGCCTGGAAGCAAACGGCTTCCAGGCTTCCCAGCACTTCCTTATGACATTGGCGTGCGCTGTGCACGCTGACATCACAGGATCGCCAAGTGGGGGTCGGGATGGCAGTGGAAGCTCTTCCGCTGCCATCCCCCTTTGTAGCACGATGTTGGGCTGCCCAAGGGGGGAACGCCAGCGCTTCCCCATGGTTGGGTGCCATGACAAAGCGGTTCCATCATGAGCACAAGCCCACAGTGGTTCATGACGGAACCCCGCTCCATCATGAGCACTGAAAGGGTTAAGCATAGGACTAGCATAGTGTTGTCCATGCGGAGCTGCAAAACGACAAAAGCCAATCACCACTCCAGGCACAATATTACAACTTTGAATTGGTAAAACAACAACCAAACCAACCTGAAATGTGTTAAAGCAACCCCTGACACCATGTTTCGCTCTACTTAGAGATCTTCAGAGAGGTATAGCTTTGTCCAGCCACAAGGGAGCACCCAGTATAAGTCAAAACAAGTGGGCTTGTGAGTGGGTATGAGAGTGTCTGACTGCATCTGTGACTGGGTGCATGAGTGTCTGAGTGGGTCTATGAGTGCATGTGAGAGTGTCTGAGTAGGTCTGCAAGTGGGTGTGTAAGCATCTGAGTGGGTCAGTGAGGGAGTGTATCAGTGTCTGAGTGGGTCTGTCAGAGGGTGTGTCAGAGCCTGAGTGTGTGAGTGGGTGTCTCAATGTTTGTGTGGGTGTGTCAGTAGCTTTGTCAGTGACTGGGACACAACAGAACCACACCTGCCCCTTTATCCAAACAGAGTCCATAGTTTTGCACAAAGTATCAACCCAAGTTGAGTACTTTTTACTGGTTAATTACTAAGTGCTACATCCTTGGGTAAATGTCCAGTACATATTCTACACTAAAGCTGTGTCATGGAGCACAAGGTACTGTCACCTGAGATCCTTTCATGCATTTTGGCGATGTGATTGTTCCTCGTGCGTTTTTATCCATAAATTTGTGACAACATGAATATTCTAATGGAGAAGATGACAAAAGTACAAAACGGTAAATGTCCACCAAATAGGGGTCCTTCCTCTTAACTATGTGAAGTTAGTGATTCTTTGTTTGGTGGAGATGTCCTTGTATTCCTTTGCATCAAGAACACATCACAAAAATCAGCTGGAAATGCATTGGGAGCCTTTTGGAAAGCTGCCCATCATCCTGGAAAAAGGTGGGTAGACCATAGCTTGCTACTAAGGTGGTTGGGGCGGAGCCTAACAGGTGGAACCTCGGGTGATTTTGCACGTTTGTATACTCAAAGTCATTTAAAGGGAGAACCATGATCTCTGCTCTCCCCAGGTAAGGACAAGAAAGAACCCACTTGTCACAGTCACTACACATTGTGCTCCAATAGATCAACAATGCATTTACCTCCTCAAAGCATTTCAGATTATCTTCCAATGTGGAATTGCCAAGAAAATACACTTGCTTTGCCTTTGAAAAGCCCAGAAGGTCAGGATCATTTGTCCTTTCCAGTAGTGGAGCTTTAATTGAGGCACCCTTTGTGTGTGTATATATAAGTGTTTCCCATTGAGCTTTAATTTCTGTAAAGATTAAGCAGGTCCTCATGCTAGCACCCCCTGCAGCAGTTCTCCTGTCTAGCTTGTCCGCAGTCTGTTACCCTATGCTGGCAGTCTACCTGATGCCCTCTGTTTGTGGCTCTTCTATTTGTTTCTTGCTCTGTTTTGCCTTTTCTGCTTGTTTTTCTGCCCTCTGTTTTGCCTTTTTTCTGCTTGTTTTTCTGCCCTCTGGTCTGCCTTCCCTGCTAATTTTTATGCACTATCAGGCACATGCATCAAACCTTTTTGCGATCGCAAACGGTGCGAATCGCAAAAATTGGCCGTTTGCGATCGCAAAAGTCAGTGTTGAAATGCATCAAGTGTATATTTGCGAAAAACAATTTTTTCGCAAATATAAGGAATCGCAAAACAGTCTGCGAATCAAATAGCGAATCGGTATTAGCGTCTTCCAATTAGGGAATCGCAAACAAAGATTCGCTAAATGGATGCATGAAAAATCGCAAATAGCGATTCCCATGAAAATCGCAATTTAGCGATCGCTAAATAAGAAGGATCACAACCAGGTGGTAATCATGAGTGCAAATCACAGACAGGTGAAAACCAACTGAAACCCATTTAAACACAGCCAGAATGAGCCAGCACTGTTCACAATGGCAGGGATTTACCTGATGGCGAGGAGGATGAGGCTGCAGGCTGCCGCACAGAGACGGAGGCGAATAAATGAGCGCATCTTCAGAGTCCGCATAACTTTGCTAGGCCAGCAAGAGGATGAGATATACGACAAGTATAGGCTTAATGCAGCAATGATCCATGACCTAATCAATGAATTGGACCCTATAATGCAACGACAGACACGTAGGACCAATGCCATCCCAACGCATGTGCAGGTCCTATGTTGCCTACACCTCCTGGCGTCAGGCAGTTTTCAGGGGGTCATTGCTGTTGCGGGAGGTGTGTCACAAAGCGCACTTTCACGAATATTGAAAGCATTCCTTGATGCCATGATGGCCGTGATCGGGTCTCACATCAAGTTCCCTACCGCCGCGCTTGACCTTGCAAAAACCAAACAGGAGTTCTACCAGATAGCTCTTTTCCCACATGTTTTGGGTTGTATTGATTGCACCCACGTTGCAATATGTCCCCCTGCAACACAGGAATATTTACATAGAAATAGGAAATGTTACCATTCCCTCAATATTCAGGTTGTTTGCAATGCCAAAAACATTATCACTGACATTGTTGCGCATTTTCCAGGGAGTGCACATGACTCTTATATCTTCAGGCAAAGTGGCATACACACCCGTCTTGTCAGGGGAGAATTTGGAGAGGGACATCTGCTTGGTAAATATGTGTTATAGTTTATCACTGTCATTGTACGTATGTCAATGTGAAGCTGCCACTGACTCTTTGCTCCATTACATGAAGGTGACAGCGCATACGCCTTGCGTAATTACCTGATGACGCCTTACCTCAATCCCACAACTGCCAATCAACAGAGGTACAATGCAGCACATATTTCGACAAGGAACATCATAGAGCGCACATTTGGCCTGTTGAAGAGCCGATTCCAATGTCTACATAAGACCGGTGGAGCACTGAAGTACAACCCTGAACAATGCTGCAAGATAGTAGCAGCATGTGCCATGCTGCATAATATAGCGACAAGGGGAGGAATGGACATCGAGGTGTCTGACAGCGAATCGGAGGATGGGAACCAGCAAGTGCCACACCACCATGCAGCACAAGGGGCAGGCGCAGCAGAAGGGCGTAGGAGAAGATTTGACATCACACAAAATTATTTCTGAGGTGAGTAATGATGACACAGAAACTGAATATTGCTATCAAATTATTCTTTAATGAAATAAAAATGCCATGAGTGTTCAAGCACACTTGTAATCTGACCAGTGCAATGGACATAAGTGGTTTGCAAATGTCAATTTACTTGTCAGTCTGTGAAAAGTCAAATCCAAATAAATGGTTACGTCACCATAGTGGAATGTACTTGTACATGCCAGTCTAGCGCTTTTTCCCACGAACACCCAGACGCCTGTCAGACCCAGCATTGTCATCCGTAATGTTGGAAGCGGCGGGGGTACAGCTGCATGTGTTGCGTCTTCCTGCAGTGCGGACTGGAACTGCCAAACTACTTAGGCTTGAGCCACCCTCACTACCCTCTTCGGGCGTGGAATTGTTGACCGCAATTGTGGAGGCATTAAGCAAATCAACTGCATTGGTGACCTGGTCCAGTGCTTTAGCCACATCCCCGCTCCAATGGCACATTTCAGTTTGCATGGTCACAGACCTACGTGCCAGCAGTGCAGTTGTCGTGGCCAACCTATTGTTTGATTTTGCAAACATTTTCAGGTGCAGCATTAGTTGACGATGCTGTCTCTTCTGGGATACATTTCCCTCATGCATCACCTTGCTCAGTTGCTGCACACTTTCTGACAGTACTGCTATGTTGCTAGCCATCTTGCCAATTTGCAATTGTACTAATCGTGTGTTTTTTGTCTGCAGGCGCTGCATACAGAGCATCTGTCCCTCAAGACCACCCCAGACATCACTTGGTTGCTCCTCCTGCTGTGTACTGAGTGCTCTTCCTCTCCTACGCCAGACTCTGTGATTGGTTCTGGGGACCTGTGGTTGTGGTTGTGTGATGGAAGTTGTCTGGCCATGGCTGCCACCTGGTGTTGCATCAGCCTCATCATCACACTCCATGGTGACTAGGGATGGAACAGTAGCCCTGCGTGACTTTGTTGGACGTGAGGGATTAATTTGCACCAAGGGTGTGTCCATCTGTTCACCTGCGCTGGTGTCCTGCATGTCTGGGGAATCGCTATCCACATCTTCTACACGTTGAGCATCTGTGAGGTGAAACAGTGCAACACTGCATTATTTCTTGTCTGTGATATTCATTTCACAGTAATAAATGTTTGCCTTTGTAAATGATTTTATACTCTATTCAGCTTTTTTGGGTTGTTACTCTGAGATTTGACATTGTAACTGCTTGACCTGACTACATCTCCCATAATGCCCCTCACCTACTGAATACATTGTGTAGTGGATGTTCAGAGTCTGCACTTGGGCTGTACTGTGGTCATGTTCTACCTTTACATTTTCAAAAATAAGGTAACATGCATTCATCTTACCTTCAGATGTGTTTGCTGCTCCGGACGTGTCCAGCTGAGTCACACCAACAACAGCTTCTGGCTGGATGGTGGATTCAACCAAGTCCTCCATGGGAGTGTTCCCAGTGTCTGTTGGTGTTCCCCCTCCTGTCTTCTTTGCCTCCTTGAGCCGGTCAGCTATGCGCACCTTAGCCCGACTGCGCAAGTCGTACCATCGTTTTTTGAGTTCTTCAATGGTGCGGTGTGTCACCCCAATGGCATTGACCCTGTTTTGGATCCGGAGCCAGATTTTCCTTTTCTCCTGCTCTGCCACTTTCAATGATGCCTTTCCAAACAGCTTATCATGGCTGTGGACTACTCCCTCAATTTCTTTTTCAGCAAATTTGATTTTGCGTTTCCTGCCTGTTAGGCTCTCCTCTGCTGTTTGTGAGGCTTCCATTTGTTAGCAAAAGTTGTTCTTCTGTCTCTGTCACACTCCTGTTCTGCTCCCAGAGCCAGCTCCCTCCTCTCCCTGACACTGTGCACTGGAAATGAGGCTGGTGCTGCTCACTTCCTGGTTGTGATGTCATCAGGATGCATCAAAAAGCGACTTCGGTATTTGCGATTTCGCTAATTGCGAAATCGCTAATAGCGAGTTCGCAAATGCCGAAATCGCAATTTCATTAGCGATTTTTAGCGATTCGCAGTTTTCTCGCATTTTTTTTGGTGCATCGTGTTTTGCGAGTCTTTATTTGCGATTCCTTAAAAATCGCAAATAAGGACTCGCAAATTCTCTTTTTGATGCATGTGCCTGTATGTTTTGTCTTTCCTGCTTGTTTTTCTGCCCTCTGTTTTACCTCTTCTGGTATTTTTTCAGACCTCCGTTTTGCCATTTCCGTTCGTTTTTCTGCCCTCTGTTTTAACTTTCCTGCGCTTTTTCCTGCCATCCGTTTTGGCATTTATGCTCATTTTTCTGTGCTCTGTTTTTCCTTTTTCTACTCTCTGTTTTGCCTGTCCTGCTTGTTTTTCTGCTCTTTGTTTTGCCTTTTCTGCTAATTTTTCTGCCCTGACTTACCCTCTTCTGTTCTGTTTTGCCTTTTCTGCTCTATTGTTGTGCCCTCTATTTTGCCTTTTCTGCAATGGGGAGGGGGTCATGCGGCCCCTCCATCGCGGCCAATTTTGGTCCCAGGGACCCTATGCCCAAGTGCCTAGCCAAAATTCAATGTCGGAGGAGGGACACGAGCCCCCCTCCCTGGGCCAGTTTTGGCCACGGGGACCCAATCCTTCAGGTCCCAGCCAAGCCTACCTGGGTGCCCTGGCCGCACCCAGGGCACCCAGCGTGCTTTGATGGGGACAGCCAGGAGCTAACTTTCCTACTGTGTGCAGGGAGCTGCTAAATATGCCGCTCCCTGTGTGCGGGAGCAGGCTTTCATCTGTTTCTCTGCCTGCATGACAACTGGCAGGGAAACAGATGAAAACAACTCCCCCAGCAAGCAGGAGCAGTTTTTACAGCTCTCGCTTGCTGGGAGCAGAGTTAGTATTTGTTCTCGCTTGGCAAGGATGTCACAGCTCCTGCCAAGCAAAAGCAAAATGCTATCTCCCGAAAGTGGGCGCTTCAGGAGTTAGCAGGAGCTGGCCCTGGGGGGTGGTTGTCACCAGGGCTATTGATGGTTCATGAAGGGAGTGCTTACTACGCATCCCTGAGGAGCCCGTATCATGGAGACCAGATAATCCTAGATGGCTGAACTCATCCTAATTTTTTATGTAGTAATGAATTATATTTTTAAGTGTTCTATTTGAGGTCGTCTTTTTAATGACTACTTCTCGCTTTAAAAGTTAGTTGCCGAAGGGCTTATTAGCTGGTTATGTAATGTTACTCACACTCTGAGAGGGACTGGCTGAATCATGCGCAGCCCTGAAGAAGAGACTGTATCTCAAAACATGTGTTGGCTAGTCAGCTTTTCTTTACAGTGACAACATATATTGAAGAATATGACAGCCGACGGATTGAACTTACGACAGACACCTACTTATCTATTTTTACTTAATTGACATGGACAAAGTTAACTTGGGACAGACGCTCTAGCTCGCCCATTACGAGCTCAACGCTAGTATAGCCTTATGAACACGGCTTGACAACCGATAAAGGACCAAGACTAACTTTAACCCTTTCCGATCCAATGCCTTGAAAAAGCCTTGAAAAAGCCTCGCAGGCCAAGGGCGAAACACGTTTTGGCTGACCTATGTTTTCGTGGCTGCTTAATGAATTTACACATCCATTAAAAGTTTTGTGGAAAGTACAAACCAATATATGGAAATTAGTGATATCAAACCTTACTCCTTACATATTGGAATTAACTCTTTATATTCAATATTTGTACTTGTTGCTGAGAAGCATTTTTCTATATATATTGAAGAATAATAGAACTTATTGGAATGATCATATGTGACATATGTTTTTCTCAAATCTATTTTGTCTACATACTGATCGTATTTACACTGGTCGGGTGTTAGACCTGTCAGCCCTTTGGGTGGTCCCTCCTCATCATTATTTATTTCGTCCCACTTTTGCCTCAAACCCTGTTATGAATTTTTCCTTTTTGGGAACCACCAGACTTTTTAGTGTTGATGCAGGGTCAGGGAGCCATTTTCCCTACCCCTGGAACTTCTGTCTGAGGGCCTGTGACACAAAATGGTGGCCACCTGTGACATCATCAGAACCCACTGGAGATTTCTAGAACCTTCTGCAACATTCTGGAACCCTGTGACAGTTGGAGGCAGTTTAGAATGTTGGGAGGCCATCTCAGAGTGGCAGTTGGCAACTGACTAGAGAGGAGAGAGGAGCAGTTCAGAAGGAGGTCGGAGTAAGGCAGCAGGGGTGGAAACCAGTGCTTGGAGTGGGGTCTAGAAACCCATCCTTGATGCTAGTCCCTACTGACCAAGCCCAGCCTAGAGCCCTGTGTGGGACCAAGACCAGAAAAACCATCTTAAGGACCTAAATATTGTGAAGAGGCCTTAAAGAAGAAGACCAGCAAGCTCCTGACCTGTTTAGCGGTGTCCTCCTGGAGTCCTGACGTCGAGAAGCCTGGAGACCTGAGGCCTGAGGTGGAGAAGCGGCGCTGACAGGAAGCAGACGTCGTACCCGGAGCCGTCAGAGGTCGAGAGAGGGCGCGGACGGAGGTCGTGGAGAGGCACCGGAGGTCGAGTAAGGAGTCGCCGGAGATCGAGGTGAAGCGCGCCAGAGGTCGGGAGTGGAGATCGCACTCCGGAGACGCCGGAATCTGAGGTGAAGCGCGCCGGAGTTCAGGAGTGGAGGTCGCACTCCGGAGACACCCGGAAGTGGGGAGGCCGTGACCCTGCGACGCCGGAAGGCGACATCGAGCCGGAGCAGCCCAGCGACATCGAGCCGAGGCCGCCCAGCGACTTCGATCCGGAACAGCCCAGCGACATCGATTCGAAGCCGCCCAGCGACACCGAACCGGAGCCGCCCAGCGACATCGAGCCGGAGCCGCCTCACGATGTCGACCCGGCGCCGAGCGGAGCCGATCATCGTGAAAAGGGCAGTAAGTGGTAGAAAGTAGGCCTGGGCGGTAAATTCCGTTCCGTTCGCGGAATTTGCGGAATTTGGGTAATTTCGCGTTACGCGGAGAACGCGAAATTGCCCAAAAATCTGCGTTCCGCGACTTCGCGAAATTTTTTGCTTGTTCGGTTCTCAATATGCGTGTTCGCGAGATATTTTACCCCGAGCACGCAAACAGCGATCGCGAACAGGCAAAAAGTACCGCGAACAAGCAATTCCGCGTGTTCGCGGAATTTCTGAGTGTTCGCGGAGATTTTTTACTGTTTTGCGGAGATTTGCGTAACGCGATTACGCAAATTCCGCCCACCCCTAGTAGAAAGGGCATCTGAGGCCCTGTGGAGCCCTAAAAGACCATTCTAGGGGCTAGAGGGGTGTTAGAACCAGCCTGGGAGTGCCAGGGGTGAACTGAGACTGGTGCAGTGACCTCTGTGAGGGGTTGTGTATTTTGGGAGAGCCAGATCCCTAGGTTATCCTTATTCTACCTCAGTTCAGGCCCGGCCTTGACCAATCTAGGTGGGACACCCCCCATGTCATCCAAATGACCACAAGCTGTACTTGGGCATAGTAAAACCAAACTACCTCAGGAAAGTGATGTGAACTGTAATTGTCATTAATTGTGTTATTTAAGTTCTTGAAGGTGCTTTATTTATTGACTGTATTTATTGTCTGACTGTATTTATTCCTGCATTGTATTTATTGTCTGACAGTATTTATTAGCCACTTGTATTTATTGCACCCCTATTTATTCCTTGCTTATTTATGACCTGATCCTATTTAATGAAACCCCACTGTGGTATTATTTATTTGACCTGCTATTTTCAAGAAAAGTCTTATGGTATTGTATGTATGTTTTGAAACCTGCAACTAAGAGAAAATAAGATAAAGACAAATTTCTTTCTTTCATAATTTTTACGGTGTAGTGTCGTTTTTGGAACGGATGAACGCATGGTTATTGTGAGGGTGTGACGTACGCTTCACACGGTGCCTGCTCCCCAACCGCTCGAGCCAAGCTACCACTGTGCTTGGAAACCTGGTGACTGCTGACCCGGTTGCCCGGTTTCCAACATAAAATTGGTGTTCAGTGGTGGGATAGAGCTGTGCTTGCGTCCACTCGACAATAACTGTGGGTAGTCCATAGGCCTACACCGGGAGTTTTCTCCAAGCGGACTTCCTAATTTTGAGTTTTGTTTTTTCCAAATTTACTTCTGGTGGTGGGAGGAGGTATTACAAAAGGTACCCCCCTGCATAGATTCTGTAAGCAACTGTCTTCTATCCTGAGTGGGCAAAATTGAGTTTGTATTAGAGGATGTGGAAACTTATACTGTGGCCCAACTCAGAGAGTTTTGTGAGCGAGAGGGGGTGTTTTGTCCCCAAGGTGCAAAGAAGGGTGAGCTCCAGACCAGCTTAAGGGCTTGGGGGGAGGCACGACGAGAAAGTAAGGTAGAGAAGGAAGATAGGGATGGAGAGCCTGTCAGCGAGGGGGCTGGTTTGTACCAACCTGAGGTGGGGGACCTAGTAGCGGGGACCAGAACACTTTCAAGGAAGGGCAGCAGTGTCTCTAGCAACGGCTTATTAGAAGCAGAATTCACTGACCGAAGGGAGAAAAGACAACTCACATGGGATTTGGCGAAGCTGGAGAATGAAAAAGAGGAACGGAGGATGGCTCACGAGTTGAGGCTCAGGGAGATAGATCTCCAGATCCTACGGGTCGGGGCACACCCTGTTCCTAGTGGTGGCAGCGAAGAAAGAGAAATCACCAGGGAATCCAAATCCTATTTGCCAAAAGACATAGTAGCTAGCTATAGTGCAGGTGATGATATCGCCAAGTGGCTAGCGGCCTATGAGATCTCATTAAGAGTCCATGGGGTTCCAGAGAAGTATTGGGGAGGGGGATTGTATAAATACATGCCTCCAGCTGGTAGGGATACATTATTGGCCCTGGAGCAGGATGAGCAGACCCACTACCCCACCATGAAAGTGGCGCTCGTAAGGAAGTTTGGACTAACACCCGAGAAGTATAGACAGAAGTTCCGGGGTAGCCACAAACTGGGCACACAGAATTGGGTGGATTTCCTGGACTATGCAAAGAAGGCATTAGAGGGTTGGATACAAGGCAGTGAGGTGAGGGACTACGAGGGGTTGTTTGATTTGATGTTGAAGGAACACCTGCTCGAAAAATGTTTCCCTGAACTGCGTCAACACCTGGTGGATAGCAAGCTGACCAATCCCCGGAAGATTGCTGAGGAGGCGGACATTTGGGCTAGTACCCGGGTGTCCTCAAGGGGGACTGGAGGGGACTCTCAAAAGACCGGACAGGGCGCCCCCCAGAAGAAAGAGGGAGGGGAAAAGAAAACGGAGTTCTCTAAAGGCCCCCAAAATAGTTCCCAAGGGAAGGGAACAGGATTCACCCCTAGGGCTAACCCACCCAGAAACCCTAATCCTGGCCAGAGTCAGCAGCCAAGGGTTGTCCATTGCTATGAGTGCGGTGGTATCGGACACTATAAGGGAGATGTGAAGTGCCCGAAAAGACCACCCCCTCCCATCGGAGGAAAGGCCCCCGGAGTAGCTAGTGTAGTGCTCGGGGAGGAGATGCCCTTAGGTAAGGGAAGGGAGTGGGCGGGTGTCACTTTAGTGTCCCTGGGAGAACGGGAGATGGTTCCTAAGATCCAGGTGCCCGCAAATACCACAAAGTATGGGCAGTGGGTCACCATCAACGGCCAAAGAGGGGAGGCTCTGAGAGACACAGGAGCCAGTATGACTATGGTACGTAGCCAACTGGTGTCTCCAGAGCAGGTGATTCCCCATGTACTCCACCCCGCCGTGATGGCTGACGGCAGAATGGGCCACTATCCGGTGGCCGAGGTTCCATTTGAATGGGAAGGGGTTGCAGGGTTACTTCGAGTTGCCGTAAGCCCTGCCGTGCCAGTCGATTGTCTACTGGGGAATGACATGGAGCATAATGCTTGGAAGGAGGTGGAATACCGGACTCATGCTGAGATGCTGGGTACACCTGACTGGGCCTGTGTCAGCACAAGGTCCGCGACTACCCAGAGGGGGAGTTCATTTAGGCGGGAGCCTGGAACAAAGGCACCGCCGGCTGCCAATCAAGGGAAGAACCGAGGACAGGAGGAGCCTGCCTCGGCATCCGCGCCCCGTGTGACGGATAGGCCACCGGAGGTGGTGGACCAGGAGTCCGCGGAGGGGGATGTTACTGAACTGAAGGACCTACCCATCCCGGCCGAGTGGCACATGGAGGGAGGGCCGACCAGGGAGGAATTCTGCAAGGGCCAGAAGGAGTGTCCTACCCTTGAGGGACTGAGGCGACAGGCCGAAGCCCAGGCAGCAGGGAATGTTGAGGGGAACTATAATATTTACTGGGAGGATGGCCTCCTCTACAGTGAACCCAAGGCACCCATGCACGGATCGTCACGGGCCTTGGTTGTCCCTCAACGTTACCGAGCCTTCCTTCTGGAATTGGCTCATGAAATCCCCTTGGCAGGACACCTGGGGCAAGACAAGACCTTTGCCCGTCTTGTCCCGCACTTTTATTGGCCTCAGATGAAAGTGTCGTCCGACACCTACTGCCGGACGTGTGTGTCTTGTCAAGCCAGTGGGAAAACAGGGGTGAAGCTGAAAGCTCCCCTGGAACCACTTCCTGTCGTTAGCACCCCCTTTGAAAGGGTGGGCATCGACATTGTGGGTCCGTTAGATCCGCCTACTACAGCTGGTCACAGGTTTATCCTGGTTCTGGTGGATCATGCCACACGGTACCCAGAGGCTATACCTCTGAGGACCATTACTGCACCTGTTGTGGCTAGGGCCCTGATGGGAATCTTTACCCGAGTGGGTTTTCCCAAGGAAGTTGTGTCTGACAGGGGGACCAACTTCATGTCAGCATACATGCGGGCGATGTGGAAGGAGTGTGGAGTGACCTACCGGTTCACCACTCCTTACCACCCCCAGACCAATGGTCTGGTGGAGAGGTTCAACAAAACCTTGAAAGGCATGATCAGAAGTCTGCCTGAAAGCCTGCGGAGGAGATGGGACGTCCTCCTACCCTGTCTATTGTTCTCTTACAGGGAAGTGCCACAAAAGGGAGTGGGCTTCAGCCCCTTCGAACTTTTGTATGGGCACCCTGTGCGTGGACCTCTCAGCCTGGTGAGAGACGGATGGGAAAGAACTCCCAGAAAGCTTCCCCAGGACGTGGTGAGCTACATGCTGGCCTTCCGGAGCCAAATGGCTAAGTTGTGGAAGCAAGCTTCTGACAACTTGTAAGCCAGCCAAGCAGTGATGAAGGCGTGGTATGACCACAATGCTCACCCGGTGGAGTTGGAGCCTGGCCAGAAGGTGTGGGTGATCGAACCAGGAGAGCTTAGCGCCCTCCAGGATCGCTGGTCAGGACCCTTTGAGGTGTTGGAGAAGAAGGGTAAGGCTACTTACTTGGTGGACCTGAAGACCCCTCGTCAGCCCCTACGGGTGCTGCATGCCAACCGCCTTAAACCCCACCATAAGAGGCCCGAAGTCATATTGTTAATGGTGACTGACGGAGCAGAGGACGTGGAAAGCGAGCCTCTCCCCGACTTATTTGCGTCTCAAGAAAAGGATGGGTTGGTGGAGGGAGTGATTCTCTCCCCGTCCCTAACTCCTGAACAGCAGGAGGACTGCTGCCAGGTCTTGGGGCAGTACTCTTCGTTGTTCTCCCTTGTTCCGGGTAGGACTCACCTGTGCGTCCATGACGTGGACACAGGGGACAGCCCACCTGTGAAGTCAAAGATCTACCGGATGACAGACAAGGTGAAGGTCAGCATTCACAGTGAAGTCACTAAGATGCTGGAGCTAGGAGTGATTGAACCTTCCAGCAGCCCCTGGTCCAGTCCGGTGGTATTAGTACCAAAAGCTGCACCACCGGGGGCCCAACCAGAACTGAGGTTCTGTGTGGACTACCGGGGACTGAACTCAGTAACCAAGACTGATGCTCATCCGATCCCAAGGGCGGATGAACTGATTGACCAGCTGGGAGCTGCCCAATATTTGAGTACCTTTGACCTTACATCCGGGTACCGGCAGATCTCTCTGACTGATGGAGCTAAGGAAAGGTCAGCCTTCTCCACGCCCCAGGGCCACTACCAGTTCTGCGTGATGCCCTTTGGGCTCAAGAACGCCCCTGCCACGTTTCAGCGTCTGGTGAACCAGATCCTCACCGGAATGGAGAGTTTCTCTGCTGCTTATCTGGACGACATTGCCGTCTTCAGTAACAGCTGGGAGGATCACTTGCGCCACCTGCAAACTGTTCTCCAGGCCCTGAAGCAAGCTGGGTTAACGATCAAGGCCAGTAAATGCCAGATCGGGCAGGGGTCGGTAGTGTACCTTGGACACTTGGTGGGTAGGGGAGCGGTGCAACCCCTCCAGGCGAAAATAGAGGCTATCATGGCCTGGAAACCCCCCAAGACCCAGACTGAGGTCCGAGCTTTTCTGGGCCTCACAGGATACTACCGCCGCTTCGTGAAGGGGTACGGGACCATTGTGGCCCCCCTCACGGAGCTTACGTCCAAGAAACAACCTCGACGGGTAGTCTGGACGGAGGCTTGTCAGCAGGCCTTTGTGAAACTGAAGCAAGCCATGTGCGAGGCCCCGGTCTTAAGGGCCCCAGATTTTTCCAAGGAGTTCATTGTCCAGATGGCTGCATCGGAACATGGCATTGGGGCAGTGTTATCGCAACTCAATGAAGAGGGTCTGGATCAACCCGTGGTCTTCCTATCCCGGAGACTACTTCCCAGGGAACAGAAGTGGAGTGCAATAGAGCGTGAAGCCTTTGCAGTGGTATGGGCTCTGAAGAAGTTGCGGCCATACCTGTTTGGCTCGCACTTCCTAGTTCAGACCGACCACAGACCCCTTCGTTGGCTGATGCAGATGAAGGGGGAGAATCCCAAGTTGCTAAGGTGGTCTATCTCCCTACAGGGAATGGACTTTCAGGTGGAACATCGGCCTGGAGTGGACCACGCCAATGCAGACGGTCTCTCAAGTTATTTCCGCCTTAGTGATGAGAACTCCCAAGGGGTTGGGTAGCTCTCCCCACTTACAGCTGGGGGGGACGCGTGTTAGACCTGTCAGCCCTTTGGGTGGTCCCTCCTCATCATTATTTATTTTGTCCCACTTTTGCCTCAAACCCTGTTATGAATTTTTCCTTTTTGGGAACCACCAGACTTTTTAGTGTTGATGCAGGGTCAGGGAGCCATTTTCCCTACCCCTGGAACTTCTGTCTGAGGGCCTGTGACACAAAATGGTGGCCACCTGTGACATCATCAGAACCCACTGGAGATTTCTAGAACCTTCTGCAACATTCTGGAACCCTGTGACAGTTGGAGGCAGTTTAGAATGTTGGGAGGCCATCTCAGAGTGGCAGTTGGCAACTGACTAGAGAGGAGAGAGGAGCAGTTCAGAAGGAGGTCGGAGTAAGGCAGCAGGGGTGGAAACCAGTGCTTGGAGTGGGGTCCAGAAACCCACCCTTGATGCTAGTCCCTACTGATCAAGCCCAGCCTAGAGCCCTGTGTGGGACCAAGACCAGAAAAACCATCTTAAGGACCTAAATATTGTGAAGAGGCCTTAAAGAAGAAGACCAGCAAGCTCCTGACCTGTTTAGCGGTGTCCTCCTGGAGTCCTGACGTCGAGAAGCCTGGAGACCTGAGGCCTGAGGTGGAGAAGCGGCGCTGACAGGAAGCAGACGTCGTACCCGGAGCCGTCAGAGGTCGAGAGAGGGCGCCGACGGAGGTCGTGGAGAGGCACCGGAGGTCGAGTAAGGAGTCGCCGGAGATCGAGGTGAAGCGCGCCGGAGGTCGGGAGTGGAGATCGCACTCCGGAGACGCCGGAATCTGAGGTGAAGCGCGCCGGAGGTCGGGAGTGGAGGTCGCACTCCGGAGACACCCGGAAGCGGGGAGGCCGTGACCCTGCGACGCCGGAAGGCGACATCGAGCCGGAGCAGCCCAGCGACATCGAGCCGAGGCCGCCCAGCGACTTCGATCCGGAACAGCCCAGCGACATCGATTCGAAGCCGCCCAGCGACACCGAACCGGAGCCGCCCAGCGACATCGAGCCGGAGCCGCCTCACGACGTCGACCCGGCGCCGAGCGGAGCCGATCATCGTGAAAAGGGCAGTAAGTGGTAGAAAGGGCATCTGAGGCCCTGTGGAGCCCTAAAAGACCATTCTAGGGGCTAGAGGGGTGTTAGAACCAGCCTGGGAGTGCCAGGGGTGAACTGAGACTGGTGCAGTGACCTCTGTGAGGGGTTGTGTATTTTGGGAGAGCCAGATCCCTAGGTTATCCTTATTCTACCTTAGTTCAGGCCCGGCCTTGACCAATCTAGGTGGGACACCCCCCATGTCATCCAAATGACCACAAGCTGTACTTGGGCATAGTAAAACCAAACTACCTCAGGAAAGTGATGTGAACTGTAATTGTCATTAATTGTGTTATTTAAGTTATTGAAGGTGCTTTATTTATTGACTGTATTTATTGTCTGACTGTATTTATTCCTGCATTGTATTTATTGTCTGACAGTATTTATTAGCCACTTGTATTTATTGCACCCCTATTTATTCCTTGCTTATTTATGACCTGATCCTATTTAATGAAACCCCACTGTGGTATTATTTATTTGACCTGCTATTTTCAAGAAAAGTCTTATAGTATTGTATGTTTGTTTTGAAACCTGCAACTAAGAGAAAATAAGATAAAGACAAACTTCTTTCTTTCATAATTTTTACGGTGTAGTGTCGTTTTTGGAACGGATGAACGCATGGTTATTGTGAGGGTGTGACGTACGCTTCACACGGTGCCTGCTCCCCAACCGCTCGAGCCAAGCTACCACTGTGCTTGGAAACCTGGTGACTGCTGACCCGGTTGCCCGGTTTCCAACATAAAATTGGTGTTCAGTGGTGGGATTGAGCTGTGCTTGCGTCCACTCGACAATAACTGTGGGTAGTCCATAGGCCTACACCGGAAGTTTTCTCCAAGCGGACTTCCTAATTTTGAGTTTTGTTTTTTCCAAATTTACTTCTGGTGGTGGGAGGAGGTATTACAAAAGGTACCCCCCTGCATAGATTCTGTAAGCAACTGTCTTCTATCCTGAGTGGGCAAAATGGAGTTTGTATTAGAGGATGTGGAAACTTATACTGTGGCCCAACTCAGAGAGTTTTGTGAGCGAGAGGGGGTGTTTTGTCCCCAAGGTGCAAAGAAGGGTGAGCTCCAGACCAGCTTAAGGGCTTGGGGGGAGGCACGACGAGAAAGTAAGGTGGAGAAGGAAGATAGGGATGGAGAGCCTGTCAGCGAGGGGGCTGGTTTGTACCAAATCTATTTTGTCTACATACTGATCGTATTTACACTGGTCGGGTATCAGTGTTCTGGGAATTAGCGCTGCACAGATTCCCGATACCATATACTTTTATTTGATATACATATATATGTATATATATATATATATATATATTATCTACTGGCGGTCGCCAGTAGATAGTTATAGTTAGGAGCTATTTTCCATAGGAAATCCGCAACATTCGAATCTTCGCGAAATTCTCCAAACTTTTGGCCAGTTTGGGGGGTCCCAAAATGCGTTTTCCCCATGCAATTTCCCATAGGATCTGTTGTCGCAGCTACAGCCCGAACCGCTGAATGGAATGACACCAAATTTGGCAAAGAGGTAGCCCTCAGTTCGGACTCGTGCCTTTTGCATATTTGGTGTGAATCTGCTCAGTAGTTCCTGAGAAAATTAGGGTAAAAAAGTTAGTGATATCTATGGCCGCGGAGGATCCGCAGACCGTACCTGCACCGTAAGCGCACCCTCCCAGAACGGAGCGCGCACCCTCCCGATCGCGTGCTGAATGCTAATTGGCTGTCGAGCGTCTCTCTACATTCGAAACCAGGAACTGTTGGCGGCCATTTTCTGCCTCGGTAGAAGCGAGGCTGAAGATGGAAGGGGAAAAAGTGTGTAAAAGATATAAAGGGGGCAGAGTGGAAATTCTCTGACCCTCTAGATCTGCTTAGGGGGTCCCAGAAGGACCCCTTGTGGCCCCCTTTTAAAAAAAAAAAAAGCCGCGAAATGCGCGCACGGTGCGCGCATCCTATCGCAGATTGTAAGGAACATTATATATGATAAGCTGATATGTTGAAAAGTCAAGCACACTTCGTGCCTTGTGTAGGAACATTGTGTGCTGAACTTGTGACCTGTGAGCTCAGTGCAGTGTTCCATGAGCTGTTTCTATGGTAACAGGCAGAAGGCAGATTGGGGAAAGGGTTGAAATGTATTTCAGTTGGAAAGGGTTGAAATGTTTAACCAATAGAAATGTGTGTTTGCTTTTGAGTTTATTTGCGAAGGATTGTGATTTGATGTTTACATGTATATGTGTGGAAAATGAAAGGGAAACTTGTTCATTCTTTGCTTTTGCTGAGAGGTGCACAGTGCAGAGATTCTGTAAAAGAAAATATGGTGAGTGATTGATATACTCCTTAATCTACAAAAGAACTTGAAAGATGAGTCATTTAATTGTGAGGGGATGTATGTAGACTATTTTGATTTTAATCAGACTAATGTTTTTTTCCTGCTAAAGTGTAGGGAGTACTTTTTTCTCTACAATGTGTGTGCATGTAGAAACCATTCTGTGATAAGCATTTGTGTTTTTCATGTGTTTGTAGACAGATAACTGTGCAGTTTTTATATTTTGGTAGAATTAGAAACCAGTCATTGTTTATGAATTTGTGAAATGAGTTATGTTATGTTTCTATACTAAAATGTAGTACTACTTCTAGATGAAGAAATGTGTTTTGATATAGTGCAAGGGATAGTGTTGTTTGTCTAGAATCACACAGTGAGTCTGTGTGCATTTGGGAACCACCGTGAGAGAAGCATTTGGTAACATCGTGTATTTGCTGACAGATAACTGTTTTAAAACCAGTCAGGTTGTCAAGTTTTAGTAGCATTAGAAGACTGTTATGGCTTATGCTTTCATTAAATGAGTCAGGCGTTGACAGTAAATTGCAGTCGTGAAATATGTAGATTGTGTGCAGTTCCCTTATCACTTCCAGTGTAGTGAATGAGTTTTGGTAAACTCCTAGGAATACTGGTGCTTGTCTAGAATCACACAGTGAGTCTGTGTGCATTTGGGAACCACTGTGAGAGAAGCATTTGGTAACATCGTGTATTTACTGACAGATAACTGTTTTAAAACCTGTCATGTTGTCAAGTTTTAGTAGCATTAGAAGCCAGTCTTTGCATATGCATTGATTAAATTAGTGAGGCATTGACATTAAAGTGCAGTCGTGAAATATGTAGATTGTGTGCAGTTCCCTTACCTCTTCCACTGTAGTGAATGAGTTTTGGTAAACTCCTATGGATAGTGGTGCTTGTCTAGAATCACACTGTGAGTCTGTGTGCATTTGGGAACCACTATCAGAGAAGCGTTTGGTAACATTGTGCATTTGATGACAGAAAACTGTTTTGAAACCTGTCATGGTGTCAAGTTTTAGTAGGATTAGAATCCAGTCTTTGCTTATGCGTTGATTAAATGAGTCATGCTTTGACAATGATGTGGTGTACTTAAATATGTAGATTGTGTGCAGTACCATTAACTCTTCCAGAGTAGTGAATGAGTTTTGGTAAACTCATAGGGCTAGTGGTGCTTGTCTAGAATCACACTGTGAGTTAGTGTGTATTTGGGATCAGTATGGGAGAATCATTTGGTAACATCATGTATTTGTTGACAGATAACTGTTTTAAAATCTGTCATATTGTCAAGTTTTAGTAGCATTAGAAGCCAGTCTTTGCTTATGCGTTGATTAAATTAGTCAGGCATTGACATTAAAGTGTAGTTGTGAAATACGTAGATTGTATGCAGTTCCTTTACCACTTCCACTGTAGTGAATGAGTTTTGGTAAACTCCTAGGGATAGTGTTGTTTGTATAGAATCACACTGTGAGTCTGTGTGCATTTGGGAACCACTGTGAGAGAAGTGTTTGGCAACATCGTGTATTTGCTGACAGATAAGTGTTGTAAAACATGTTATGTTGTCAAGTTTTAGTAGCATTAGAAGACAGTTATGGCTTATGCTTTCATTATATGAGTCAGGCATTGACAGTAAATTAGTTGTGAAATATGTAGATTGTGTGCAGTTCCCTTACCACTTGCACGGTAGTGAATGAGTTTTGGTAAA
Source organism: Triturus cristatus (assembly GCF_964204655.1). NCBI lineage: Eukaryota > Metazoa > Chordata > Amphibia > Caudata > Salamandridae > Triturus > Triturus cristatus. The sequence continues at coordinate 1,252,372,470 of NC_140591.1, forward strand.
CTCATAGGGATAGTGGTGCTTGTCTAGAATCACACTGTGAGTTAGTGTGTATTTGGGATCACTGTGAGAGAAGCATTTGGTAACATCATGTATTTGCTGATAGATAACTGTTTTAAAACGTGTCATGTTGTGAAGTTTTAGTAGGATTAGAATCCAGTCTTTGCTTATGCGTTGATTAAATGAGTCATGCTTTGACACTGATGTGGTGTACTTAAATATGTAGATTGTGTGCAGTACCATTAACTCTTCCAGAGTAGTGAAAGAGTTTTGGTAAACTCCTAGGATAGTGTTGCTTGTCTAAAATCACACTGTGAGTCTGTGTGCATTTGGGTAAGGATTGTGAGAGAAGCATTTGGTAACATTGTGTATTTGCTGACATATACCTGTTTTAAAACCGGTCATGTTGTCAAGTTTTAGTAGCATTAGAAGCCAGTCTTTGCCTATGCTTTGACAGGCTTTGACATAAAAGTGCAGTCCTGAAATATGAAGATTGTGTGCAGTTCGCTTACCACTTCCACTGTAGTGAATGAGTTTTGGTAAACTCCTAGGGATAGTGGTGCTTGTCTAGAATCACACTGTGAGTCTGTGTGCATTTGAGAACCACTGTGAGAGAGGCATTTGGTAACATTGTGTATTTGCTGACAGATAACTAATTTAAAACCTCTCATGTTGTCAAGTTTTAGTAGCAATAGAAGCTAGTCTTTGCTTATGCATTGATAAAATGAGTCAGGGTTTGACACTAAGGTGCAGTACCATGTACTATTCTGTTCACTGTGGCAGAACTGAAAATTTAAAAGTTTTATCTAAGTACTGTCGTAGAAGTAGTCTGATTATTTAGTCAGTTTCTAAGTACCAAATAGACTGCTTCAAATGTCTATGCAGTATGCATGTAGTGTTCTAACATACTATACACTTGTCTTTTACACCTTCAATTCCCTAGTCAGTATCCATACACTTCCAGGAAATATTCTGTCACTTCCTTTGCAGTCCTCTAGAGACCCATTCAACAGCATGTACTAATCCTTTCACTGTGCCAAAACCCAAACACTTATACATTCACCAAGACAGTCTCTTTCCAGTTAATGATTCAGTCACTGCCTAAGTATTCATGCACAGAGCCAGGTCTTAGCATATGGACTTCTTCAAACCCCTATCCACTATGCATGCAGTCCTCTAAGCACCTACACACTTGTCTTTTACACCTTCAATTCCCCAGTCAGTATCCGTTCACTTCCAGCAAACACCCTGTCACTCCATTTGCACTCCTCTAGTGACCCATTCAGCATTATGTACTAATCCATTCACTGCGCCAAACCCTAATAAATTCACCCAGGCACTCTCCTTGCAGTACTCTAATCATTCAGTCAGTACCCAAGTACTCATCCAGTGACCCAGGCCTTAGTATATGGACTGCTTCAAACCCTTATCCAGAATGCATGCAGTCCTCTAACCAGCTACACAATTGTCTTTCTCACCTTCAATTCCCTAGTCAGTATCCAAACACTTCCAGGAAATACCCTGTCACTCCCTTTGCATTCCTCTAGTGACCCATTCAGCACCATGTACTAATCCATTCACTGTGCTAAAACCTAACCACTTATAAATTCACCAAGATACTATCTTTGCCGTACTCTAATCATTCAGTCAGTGCCTAAGTATTCATACACTGAGCCAGGCCTTAGCACATGGACTGCTTCAAACCCCTATGCACTATGCATGCAGTCTTCTAACCACCTAGACACTTGTATTTCACACTTTCAATTTCCTAGTCAGTATCCATACAGTCCAGCACTTGTGACTGCCTTTGCACTCCTCTAGTGACTCATTCAGTACCAAGTACTAATCCATTCCCTGTGCGAAAATCCTAGCACTTATAAATTCGCCTAGGCACTCTCCTTGCTGTACTCTAATCATTCAGTCAGTACCCAAGTAGTCATGCAGTGAGCCAGGCCTTAGCACATGGACTGCTTTGAATGCCTATGCAGTATTGATGCAGGCCTCTAATCACCTACACAGTTGTCTTTCACACCTTCAATTCTCTAGTTAGAATTCATACTCTTCTAGCAAACACCCTGTCACTCACCCAGTGTGTCTCCTTATAGTACTGTAATCATTTAGTCAGTTAGCATGTAGTCTTTTAGTGAGGTAGGCTTTAGGGCATGAACTGCTTCAAAGTAGTATGCACTATGCATGTAGTGTTTTAACGATCGTCACACTTGTGGTTCAGGGCTATAGTTTCTTAGTCAGTTTTTATATAAAATGTGTTTGTACAGTAATGGAATAGTATAAATTGGAAAGTTATTAATATACATTTATTTGTGATTCTTTTTTACAGATACAGAACAGGAGTGTTTCTCATCTGTTTGCACTGTTCTCGTGCAAGATTGTTTGGATGAAGGGTCCCTAGGTGTTTCATCATACTTGCTGTGCCGCACGAATATTTTTTGGTAGGATCCCCTCGTAACAGAACTCTTTGGCAAATCTTGTGAATGAAGAAGGTGGCATTGGTCTTTGTTTGCCCCTTGGAAAAAATGTAAAAAAATTTCACCACTGATGAAAAACGTTGTGGGCGTGGTGCCTTCTGCAAAAAAAATTCCTCAGATTTGGTAAATATTTTAAAGCAGCAACATTTACAGTTTTTGTAAGTTAAACTTATAAAATTTTGTTAGCTGTATACATGTTATATATCTGTGATTTGTTTCTTGTGGTATTTTGTTAAGAATACCATGCTGGTTTTTTTTTAACAATCTTTTTGATTTTTCAGGTCTGTCGTCGACATCCGTGGTTCCCACAGGAGTGTTCTGCTTTGTTGTTTTGTATTATTGTTGTTACATTTTGTTTATTAGTTTATTGTTTATATTTATGTTAATAAAAATATAAAGTTTGAAAATAGTTTATTGTTTATATATTTATTATTATAAAAAATAAAGTTTGAAAAAAAAATAATAATGTTTTTGGTTGTTGTCTTAACTGCTGTGTGACTCTTTCTTGTTCTTATTACTGTTATTTGATGGAGTCCACCATGGTGTTAAATTTTGGGGTACTTATCGCTGGAATACTAGTGATATCTGTAGTTTGCACCAACTTCTGAATAGTGTGTTAGATTTAACTCAACTTTACTTCCGTTAAAGTGCTGATAATGAAATGGAGAGTAGCCGTTCCCGTGCAAAAAGACATGAGGTGCACCTTTGCGATTTATTCTAAATACTAAAATCCTGTATTGTATTGCACTGAGGTATTGGCTGCACTTACAGTGTACACACGAAATCTATTAAGAAATCTCATTGTATTTATATTGATTGGGAATAGTGCGTCAGGTGCTGGATCTTGACGAAATACACTGCTCAGTTCGTATATTGTTCTGCATACGAAAAAAATCACATCACAACTTTCACACTAATTGCAATGCAAAACAAATTCCGGCAATAAGACACGTTAGCACCAGGGATTTCACACCTGCTTTCTGCTGGTGTTAAGCAGGACAACTACCTGCACCATGAAAGGGAACACAGCCAAGAGCCACACCAGAACCCCCACAGGTGCCATAAAGTCAATGAGTATGATACAGGGATACCCATAAGGGCCAGAAGACTCATCTCAACAACTCCAGGACCGCCAATGCCCCCCAAACCTATATCTTAGTAAGTGTGTCCCTGTGGTCATTGTCTTAGCACGATAGGCACGAGCCCTGCAACATCACAGTGTGCTGTCACCTCAGCGTTGGCGGTGAGCCTGGATGTGTAGCTACGTACGCATCCTCCTGCATGCACAACTGGCGTGTGCTGATCTGGGGTTCAAAGGTCAGTGGAGGGGTGTGCCTATCCGGCAAGGGGAACGGGGTGTCACGGACATGTCCGTGTACAGGAAGTGCGGTAAGTTTGTCTCTGTGTTCTTGTGTGGCCTGTTACAAGAGCCGCAGCAGTCGATGTTGTAAAGTGACATGTACCACCTCCAAACGGCACTGTGATGTTGTTGTTGGAATGTAGCAGGACATGCGCAAATAGGCATTACAATGGCGTGCCGTACGAGTGCACGAGATACAACAGCTCACTATACAAAAGTGTGGGGACTCGTGGGAGGGAGGAGCAGCCGTTTGGCAACATAACACACAGTGAACTCGACCATGTGCCACATGCTGGGCATCTCATCCATGATGACCACAGTTGCAGACATCCCACAACACCAACGACTGGCCTTTGTACACATCCTGTATGAATGCAGCGTGGTTTTCACTTTTATGCTCGTTCAGTGGTGTGATGTTGGCGGGTTGTGTGACTTGTGCTCCTTGTTGGTGTGTTTCATTTTGGCCATTGTTTGTCTATACTTGTGCTGTACTTAATTATGCATGTGTGCCATTCTGCCCATCTCCCCCACTCCCTGCTTCTTCCTCTTCCTGGTGCTGTTGTGTCTATAATTTTGTTGCTGCCCACATAAATACATGTAAAGAATAAATTAGAATAGTTCCTTGATTCTCTTAGGTTTCAAAACTTCTCTATTGATTTCTTTTTAATTTTCCATATGAACCGTTTTTTTTAATATTCAACAACACATAGAAGTCAGAAGTGCAACGTATTCTATCAACACACTTTCTAGAATATTCTACAACACGTGCAGGTTAAAAGTTCATCAATTTTTTTAAACTTTACGATCTTTTTTTGTAACATTTTCTTGAACATTTATGGACACGTGCAGGTTAAAATTTGACAATTGTTTTAAGTTCGAACAGTGCCTTCCAAATGCAAGTAGCAGGTGTGGTTGAGCTGAGCAAATTTTATCCCATGATATGTACTCCACGTTGAAACTGCTTTTTCTTAACCAATCACAAAGATGCTTTTCCACAAAACTAATGTGCACCCTACTTTTAAAAAATAATTCTTTTCATGATATCTTCAGAGATAAGTTATAGATAGGAATTAGCATTTAAAAAACCTTTGAAATTCACTGAAAAAACCATAGGTTTCATGCAAGTTAAAGTTAGGAATTGGCATTTAAAAAACCTTTGAAATTCACTGAAAAAACCAAAGGTTTCAGGGGCGTTATAGTTGGGAATTGGCATTTAAAAAACCTTAGAAATTCACTGAAAAAACCATAGGTTTCAATGGTGTTATAGTTAGCTGGACATTTCCCTCATACAAAACCATTGAAATTCCCCTGTTATAGTTAGTTCAGCTAACTATAACTCATGCCCCCGCAATGCACTGCTGATGACGTCACATATTACATCACTCAGGACATGGTCAGTGTGCATGCAAAGAGTACATGCACACTCGAAATAAGTGGATGAAAATTATTTATTCAGTGATTTCCAGCCTGTGCTACGTATTTCGTCTATTTAGCCTTTTTCTCACACATCTGTGCTATCGAACGCCATAAATCCTTGTAAGTTGTGAAGAGCGAAATTGGGCTAGTCAGAGCGACCATTGATAATTACACAAAGCTATGCCACCATTTTAAACTGTTTTAAATATATATGAAATTTATGCGAAATGTGCTGTAAAATGCAGATACATTCGAAACATAGGCGTGAACATCAAGAAAAATATCATTGTGTGCAATAAAATGAAATCCATACAAGGAAAATAAAATAATATGTTATAGTGCCACCAGTAATGTCAACAAGGCATTCTCTAATTCAGTATAGCCGGTTACAAGTAGTGTCATGCTTCTGTGAGAGGTCGCTCCTCTAATAGGTAATACCCAAGGGGCAAGAGGTCTGCAGTGTAACTGCTGAAAATGTGAAGCTAAGCCTTCCCTGAGGACAACAGCGGTATAGTCAGACAAATGCTAATGGTGCATCCAGCCCCTGAGTGGATAGAGCTGACTCAAAACCATTGATATAAAGAATAAAGTGAAAGGGGGCCAGTATACAACCCTGGTAAAACCCCCTCTTTAAACTAAAAGTTGGATGGATTCTCCATTTGTCCCGTATCTCACAGATGCAGTGAGTCCCCTGTGAAGATAGCACAAAAAGGCGATCAGCACAGGGACTGCCCCCATGGACCCCAATGCGGCCAGTGCTTAGCTCTGTTGACCCTGTCATAGACTGAGCTGAATTACATGAAAGCCAGGTAAACTGCTCCTCCTTTCGCCCTACTATATTTGAAAATCAACAAAAATAGATTCATGTTCTGTTCTACAGTCCCTCGCCCAGGCTTGAATCCATAATAAATCTCTGATAAACATTGTTATCTTTCGCCATACGGTTAGCTGGTCCAGAAGGACCCGTCCAATTATTCTAATCTCACTATCCACCAAAGAGATGGGACAATAACAAGCAAGATCCATACTAGACCTTTTTTTAAAATGGGCACGATAACAGCAAGCTATGAGTGGCTGCATTATGGGTCTTGGTCCTCTTAGGGGCCCAGAGGTCAACCTCAGATTCAAATGAATCCCCCAGTACACCCATCTAAACCTGGGGCCTTGCTATCTGGAAGGGACATGATGGCTTTTTTAACTTCATCCCACTCAAACCACAGTCCTCTAGCAAAGCAGCCACTGCGTAATAGAACCTTATCATTCTCAAAATAATAAATGGCCTCAAAGCGGTCATGCCAGGCCTGGGGAGTGATAGTGAGGGCCTGTGCTGAAACCTGCTCAGGGCAGAACAGGGGATTGTTCACAACTTTCCAGGGTTCTGCACTGTCCCAAGAATTACAGGCCTCTAATAAATTGTCCAAGATCTCCTTTTTTAAATTCCTCTAATAAGAGGCAGAAATGCAGTATACACCACTATTCTGTACCACAATCCACTGTCTTCTATTTCACTTTACAATACTACATTCTTTGCCACTTCACTAAACAACCCTTCCCTGTATGTCACATGACCCTACGATTCTACATTTAACCCTATTGAATTGTACAACTCTGTACTGTACGCTGCACCACCATATGCCACTCCAATGTATGTCTGAACACTTAACGCCACTAAACTCTACATTATTACACCGATCACTACTCAATTCTATGCTACTTCACTGCATGGCACTACACTTCATGCTACTCCAGACTACGCTATTGCAATCTACTTACTATACTGTATCCCACTGTAATGTACACTATTTTGATCTGCACCACTGCACTGTACAGCACTCCAATATATGCCACTCCACTTTACGTAATTTTACTTACAAAACTACACTGTACCACTCTTGACTTTATGTAATCTCACTGTAGACCACTGAACTGGACCCGACTCCACTGTATGGCACTCCACTGTATCCCACTCCCATGTACGCTATTCCAGTTTATGCCACTCCACTGTACACCACACCACGGTATGCTATTTTAGTATAAATATTGCAATATATGCCCTACACTCCAGTGTATAGCACTCCACTGTATACCAGTACAGTGTACAGGAATACACTGTACAATGTTTATTGGATGCAACTCCATTTTGCCAAACTCCACTCTATGCTATCCCACTGTATACCAGTGCACTGTATGACACTACATAATGCAATTTAACTTTACAACAGTGCACTGTACCACACTCAACTTTATGCTAGCCCACTGTATATCCCTGAACTGTACCCCACTGCACTGTACCACATTCCACTGTACACCACACCACAGTACGCTATTTCAGTACATGGTATTGCAATATATGCCCCAAAACTCTACAACAATCCACTGTATAGCATTCCAAAGCATGCCAATCAATTGTATGCAAATGCACTACAATATTTACAGGACATGATTCCACCTTACCACACTCCACTTTAAGCTATCACACTGTATACCACTGACCTGTACACCACTAAACTCTATACGACTCCAATATACGCCTCTCTGCTGCATCAAATTCACTCTAAGCCACTTCGCTGTATGTGACTCCACTCTACGCCACTGCACCATGAACTGTTTTTCGGAAAATAATATAATTTCAGATGTCATAAGTATTTTAATTAATACAATGATTTCACATGCTATACCTTTTGTAATGTCCAAGGGTATAGCTAGTGCATGTAGAAGGGGCGAGTTATAGTTAATGGAGTGGGGTGAGTGAGGTGACATGACTGTACAGAGGTGTGCCAGTAATATTAATTTAGGGTGGTGCATAAGTATAAATGTGAGTTAAAATTTGAAAGTGGTATGTTAGTTAACATTAAAATACATAAGTATACCTTTTGAATTGCTAATGTTTGTGTAGTTTAAGTTGGGTTTGCCACAAATAAGAAATATTTAAGTGTGTAAGTGGTGCATGAATGATAAATTTAAGAGATAATTATAATTTTATAATTTCTAAAGATTGTGTAGTTTAAGTTGTGTTTGTATACCAAACATAAATAACATTTTCCTAACTATAACTTATCTTTAACCATGTATTTTTTCTGTGGGAAACGCAAATGCTCTGATTGGCTGGTCGCAACCTGAATAGAAAGTTGGGGCCACCATTTTATCTATCGGTAATGGTTCCCGGCGTTGAAAATGTGTGTGAAAGCCCACAGAAGGGGTAAGGGTGGAGATACTCTGACCCCATTGATGAGAAATGGAAGTGTTAGTGACACAAGTTATGTATCCAAATTAGATTTTTTTAATGACACGCAATATTCACGATGCCGCCATAACTGCCAGCATGGCCCCCATGTACCATCGCAAAGACATCGCGACTATCGACATCATCACGAATATTGGTGAATCATTATTGTGAGATTCTGATAAATGTTTTTAGAGAGTTACTTATAGAGTGAGTTATCTACTGTGATGGGTACAATTAATTACATCGTTATAATTTTCGAAATGTGGTGGTGGCTATTGAAATCCTGTTGTTGCTTTCTGTTTTCGCGACGTACCCACAGGGATTGAGGTGAGCGATGGCATCTTGATCTCCAGAGTCACTGCAAAAACTGAAAATACGTTTTAGAGATGGTTGTTCTAGAAATACACTAGAAAAAAATGAGTTTTAAGTGTACAGTAATAAACCTCTAGTGTGTAGAATATTGTAATGTCTGTGCATATATGTGTTTTCACTTTATGGGAAAGGCCCTATCATCGCGTTAAACAAAGTCATTGTAATGTCCCAAATAACTGTGAAAACGAAAAATAGGACTGAAAGATGGTTTTCAAAGAAACCTAGTACAAAAATATGAGTTTAAACATGCTTTGAAAGAAGTATGTCTATAGTAATGTGTGTTGGGCAATGTACAGAATGTTTTTTTTACATATTATTTTTGGATGTGTTGGTGGCCATTGAATGCCTGCTTTTGTTTTCCATTTGTGTGACATGTCCGCCGTGATCATGTTGTCATCGCACAGATCCCCAAAAACTAAAGAGAGAAAAAAAACCTTTACAAAAACACTTCAAAATATTTTGGATACTCGGGTGGCTCTGACAAGAGCCATTTTGTTGGTTGTATGTATATGGCTGCTACACATAAGACCAGTTGTAGAGTTTCAGGTTACTTAGAAACACCCTTTTGCCTTCATCTGTAAAGTGCACTCCATCATTTCTATAAATTCCATGCATGTCAAAACCTAGGTTATTGTTATAGATGCAGCCCATGCGATGATCTCTGAGGCATGCAGAAAAAGGTTTATGAACATTTCCTGGCTTTGTCAATCTATGGACAGAATTGATTTGACCACTTCCATTTCTGTCTTTGGCATATATTAGAGTACACATTGACAGTGTGAGTAAAAAGCGAGATCAGTTCTGCAAAGGTTTCTTTCATTAGGATTTTCAGCTCCACCCCAGTCAATGTGCCTAGGTCAGTGCTACCACAGTGCACAATCATGAAGTGAGGAGCTTCGGAATCCACAATGGATTTAACCAAAGCCAGTAACTGATGAAACTTAAACCCTCTCTGGTCAAACCAAGTAATTTGCAAATTTGGCAAACCCAAATCTCTGTCAATACCTCTCTTCTTTGCAGCCTCTTTAGCCCAATAGATGTAGCTGTGGTATTTGTTTTACAAAAATATATATACATACTTCATTAGATGCTGTCAGCATCAAAGACAAAGTGAATACATTTAGGTACTGTGTTTGATGGCTGAGTAAGAAATCTTATTATTGGCTGTTGTTTAAAAAAAAATATATCATATAGACATGGAAATGCTTTTGAATCTGTGGAGAAACCACACCTGCTGTATCTTATTTGAAAAAAGAATGTTCTTTTTGATCTTTTGAGCTACTGGCTCCACTGGGTTGCTAGCTACAGAGCTAAGACTGTATTGGGGGGAAGGGTGTTAAAGTGACAGTAAAGTAACAACAGAAGAGGAAGGGTAATAACACGACTAGTCCCCTCAAGGGAAAGTTTATAAACCAACGAAGTCAGTGTAGTGTCAACAAGGCACTAACCATCCAAAAAGGCACGGGTCTCCAGAGTCAGAACCTACCCAAAATGTTACAGGGAGGAAAACAGACCTAAGGAGGTAATACAAGTTATGTATGAAAAGCCCTCACTCACCAACCTGGTTGGTGACATGCTTCATCATCGGTCTCCACCGGGTATGGCCGAATGCCATCCCAGTGTGCTGCAAAGCCAGGTTACTGCGGAGCGGGATTGTGTGTGGTGACAGTGAATTTAAAATTCCCAATTGAGTCAAAAAAATAGTTTAATAGTTTTGCTAATTGGAAAATTAAAAAATAAAAAGGAGTGAGGGTCAAAAAATAACAGACCGGGTTCACTCCATGGCGGTCAACATGTTTCTGCCTTTATGTGTGTTCGACAGGCTTTCATCAGGACCAGAGTGGGGGTGTGGGAGCCCCGGTGGTATGAACGCGCTAAGGTTCACCCTACCGTGGGCTGCTGTGTGAAATTTTTTTATATAAACACAGGTAAAAATCCGCCAAGAGATATGATGGTGGAGAGAAACGAGTTTACTCTATGATGAAAAAAGAGACATACATACACAAGACAAAACATAAAAGAATTGTAAATGTGCGTGGTCATTTCATTACAAAGCGCCACAGTTACAGGCTCAAACATAGTGCATGGATGGGGGCTGTGCCAATAATCAGTACCTCAGGTGCATAATAGACGTGCTGTCCGTGCACCTAGAATTAGCCAGATACTGGTGTCAGGGAAGTAAAACAAGACTTCGCCTGAATAGCGTGACTAAAACTGTATAACGAAATGAACGTGGAGTCTCGATGCTGCGTGAGAGACTAGAACTAACGAGGGCCGGGAAACAAATGAACGCGGCCCGTGTAGCATTCCTGGGAGGTAGAAATGCCAAGGGGAGTAGAAAGGTTCTTACTGTGAGGCAAGACCGTTCGTCGCCTCAGGGATCCCGGGGTGAAGGTGCGAGCAAATATGGCACACACTGGAAGGGAAAAGAAAGGAAAAACGGCCACGGGCGGCTAGGTAACAAACACACAAGCCGAAAAGCACTGCAAACCTTACCATAAGGATACAGGAGGACGAAGGTACACTTACGCCCTCGCTGCTCGGCACCCGTTCGGAACCTGCAATGCCTCAAGCCACCGGGTCCAGGAAGTAAAGAGGCCTGAAGCGAGGCACATATAAGCAAAGAGAGGAGGGCCTCGACGGGTTGGAGAGGGAAAGGAAGCCCATCAGTGATAGGGCAAAACCTCAAATGCTGTGCGGTGATTGGTTGAGCCACAGCCAATAGAATGTGTGGAAAGAAAGAGGCTCGTCCGCTGTTTTCCATTGACAGATCGTCAATGAAAACTTTATGCGGTACCTAGAGAGTGATCATTTTACTCGCTGGACACATTGGGAACGTGTGCCTGGGTGGAAGAGCTCTAGATGCAGAATAAGCAGACGGTTTATGCTGTGAAACAAAAGCTAAAAGGTTCACTCAGAGGAAAATGCCAATGTAAATACGGGAGACAAAGTGTGCAGGAAACGCTGCATGTCATGAATCCCCAATTGTCGGTCTTCGCTGGTCGGGTAATGGGGTCCAGCACAAAGCGGTCCAAACAAGGACTATGTACTAGGTGGAAATGTTGTAAAACCACACAAAGTGACCCTATAAGGTCCAGCCGAATTGGTGCAGAGGTCTCAGTTGGCTAGCGGTACCCTATAGGCAAATGCAAACGTAAGTGCATGCTTACAGTATGTTGACCCAGGGTATATTATCGTTAAGACCCACGAGGTTGGTACCCAGACGGTACACCCATCTTTGTTCCTTCTCGAAAATGATTTTCTAAGTGTTTCTGCGTGTTGTAATTTCTTCAATTACCGTCCAGTGCAGGTCATTAGTGGTATGGTTAGCAGACAGGAAATGTTCACTAAGTTTAGTAGTGACTCTTTTGCACCTAATGTTGCTCCGATGTTCGCAAATACGAAGTTTCACTTTCCTAGTGGTCATCCCTACATAGCGTAGACCACAAGGACAAGTGATTAGGTACATGACATTAGGCGTGTTGCAGTTGGTGTGGCCATTTTGGGTCCAAACCTTGCCTGGTTCCAGATTAAGATTGGTAGTGTGAGAAGTCAGGTGGCATATACTGCAATCTGAGCAAGGAAAATGACCCGTGATCTTAGGAAGACCCCATACTTCTGTGATGGATCTTTGAGCAGTGTTAGGTTGAGTGATGGGGCGTGTCTGTACTAGGCTGTTGCGCAGGCTCTGAGCTCGTTTGAAGGAGAACAAAGGTTTTTCCCATCTCCGGTTATTGCTGTTGATGATACGCCAATGTTTCATGACGACTTTCTTCATGGCATTGGACAGGGTGCTGTAAGTGGTGACGCATGTGAGTGGTATGGACATGACGTCTTTAAAAGAGTCCTCCAGAAGGACTTCTCTGGGTTGGTTTCTGGCCCGTTTATTACTCCTGGAAAGGAGGGGGAGAGGATACCCTCTAGCTGTCATTTTAGAAGTAAGGTCACTGGACTGGGCCTTGAAATCTACCAGAGCGGTGCAATTCCGTCGAAGACGGAGGAATTGCCCGTAAGGCAGATTCTCCCTCAGTGCACGGGGGTGGAAGCTTGTAAACTCAAGAAGGTTATTTCTGGAGGTAGGCTTGTAGTGTGTCCTGGTGTGAAGGGATCCATGTTTCTTGGTGATCAGGACATCAAGGAATACGACTTCATGAAAGTCATAAGTGTACGTGAATCTCAAATTTGGATCTAAGGTGTTGACCCACTGGAAGAAAGTTTCAAGGGCGTTGGTATCACCGTGCCAAATGAGGAGCACGTCATCTATATAACGTCTCCATAGGCCTATGGAGGGTAGATGAGGATTGGTATCAGGGAGAATGAACTTCTGTTCGAAATCGTACACATATAATCCCGCTACACTCGGAGCAAAGGTACTCCCCATGGAAGTACCCGTGGATTGCAGATATAGGTGTCCCTGATATTCGAAAAAGTTCCTTTTCAGAGCCAGAGTGGCACATTGGATAATAAAGTTCTTAGAAGTCCTATACTCCCAAGGATGGGAATTGAGAGATTCCCCCAGGACCCGGATGGTCTCATCCTGGGGGATGCTGGTGTATAAGCTCTCAATATCCAGTGTGACCAAGATTGTGTTCTCTGAGCATTGAATACTGTTCAATAGTTTGAGCAGGTCCTTGGTATCTTTAAGATATGTCGATGATTGTTGGACCAGAGGCTTAAGGAAATGGTCGCAGAACCGTGATAATGGTTCCAGGAGGGAGCCAATCCCCGATACAATCGGGCGCCCAGGGGGAGGGAGACTGCCCTTGTGAATTTTAGGGAGTGTATAGAAATATGGAATGGTACCTTGGCTCTCGGTAAGGAATCGTGCTTCTGGTCTGGTGATGGTGCCTTCAGTGAGTGCTTCTTCGACTATCCTCTCGATCTGGATTTTAAGATCGTTAGAGGGGTCATTGGGAAGTGGTGTATAGTTCTTGCGATCACTGAGGAGTCTGCGGCACTCATGATCGTAATCAGCAGTATTCATTAGGACCACTGCTCTGCCCTTGTCTGCCGGTTTGATGGTGAGATTCGGATCCTGTCGTAAAGAGTTGATGGCTCTGAATTCATCGGCTTTGAGATTTTTGAAAGTGGGGGGAAAGTCCATGTTCTCAATCTCAGTAAACACAGCACGTTCAAAAGTAACAATCTCCACTGGTATAGTGTGTGGGGGGGTGTGAACGTTGACTTGGGTCGTAGAGGTGTGTCACCTACATCAGAGTCTGCTACCTCTGAAGAATGTTCCTCAAAAAAGGCTTTCAATTTCAATTTTCTAAAGAAAGCCGAGAGTTCACAATGGAGGCGGAATTTGTCGGGACGGGCTGACGGAACAAAACCCAATCCTTTTTCCAATATTGTCGTCTCATGGGTAGTTAGTATCTTGTCAGATAAGTTGACAATTATGCTGTCGAGGTGCTCGGGCCTGCGATCACTTGATCCTGTAGTTGTTTGCTCTGGGTGTGGTTGCCCACCGGGTCGTCTTGTATCCAGTGGACCCTTTGGTTGGGCCCTCTCCGCCGACCTTTGCCCCTTTGGCCTCTCTCTAAAAAAGGAGGCTGTGTAAAGTGGTTTTGTGGATACATCGGGGCCGTGTACGCAGGGTTCCAACCCATTTGTGGATTGAATGGGTAATGGAACTGCATCGGATGTGTCCCCATGATACCTTGTTGGGGAGGGAAGTTCAGCCAAGGGGATTGATTGAAAGGGGGGCGTGTTCTACCCCTTTGTCTACCTCTTCTTGCCTGTCTGAAACTATTATTGCTCGAGCCGCTACTATTTGACGACTCATCATCAGAGCCATAAGTGTAGGTCTCGGTTTTACGCAATGCCACGAAAGAGGGGTCTGCGTAAGGGTAGATCTTGTTGAATTCAAACTTTTTGAGATCTTTTTGAAATTGGTTCACCTTGCTTTGGGTTAGATTTTCCTTATATTCATTAATGTCTTTGTTAAGTTCATCTAACCGTTTTTTGAACCCCGTTAGAGTGGCCTTGAATTGTGTCTCTGTTTGAGTGATCTCAATCATGATTGCCTCTGATAATCGTACTGCTGTTTTTATGATCAAGACGAGCCAGTCTTGAGTGCAGTGCCATGCAATCATGGCCCATTCTTTTCTAAAGGTGGCATCCTCGAGGAAGATGCGGGGCGCATTGGTAACTAGTAGGCCCCTAGGGGCTGTGTTAGTCCTCAAGTATTCCGTTAGGATTGTGCCGTGTAGTATCGTGCGTATACGGTTTTTCTTTAGTTCTGAAAGTTGTTCCCATTCACTGGCATATGTGACCGTCTGTGAGATAGTGGGATCTGCAAATAGGGAGGGACGTGCTAAGATGGCATCGACCTCGGAGTCAGAGAAAGTGAGACCGAGAGTGGCCATATTGTCAGTTTCCGGGAACGATAAAGTTAAGACAAAAAGAGCCCCCTTTGTATAAGGGAGAACAAATGAGCTCTCACAGCTGTGCGCTGCCAAAATGTAAAGTAACAACAGAAGAGGAAGGGTAATAACACGACTAGTCCCCTCAAGGGAAAGTTTATAAACCAACGAAGTCAGTGTAGTGTCAACAAGGCACTAACCATCCAAAAAGGCACGGGTCTCCAGAGTCAGAACCTACCCAAAATGTTACAGGGAGGAAAACAGACCTAAGGAGGTAATACAAGTTATGTATGAAAAGCCCTCACTCACCAACCTGGTTGGTGACATGCTTCATCATCGGGCTCCACCGGGTATGGCCGAATGCAATCCCAGTGTGCTGCAACGCCAGGTTACTGCGGAGCGGGATTGTGTGTGGTGACAGTGAATTTAAAATTCCCAATTGAGTCAAAAAAATAGTTTAATAGTTTTGCTAATTGGAAAATTAAAAAATAAAAAGGAGTGAGGGTCAAAAAATAACAGACCGGGTTCACTCCATGGCGGTCAACATGTTTCTGCCTTTATGTGTGTTCGACAGGCTTTCATCAGGACCAGAGTGGGGGTCTGGGAGCCCCGGTGGTATGAACGCGCTAAGGTTCACCCTACCGTGGGCTGCTGTGTGAATTTTTTTTATATAAACACAGGTAAAAATCCGCCAAGAGATATGATGGTGGAGAGAAACGAGTTTACTCTATGATGAAAAAAGAGACATACATACACAGGACAAAACATAAAAGAATCGTAAATGTGCGTGGTCATTTCATTACAAAGCGCCACAGTTACAGGCTCAAACATAGTGCATGGATGGGGGCTGTGCCAATAATCAGTACCTCAGGTGCATAATAGACGTGCTGTCTATTATGCACCTGAGGTGCACGGACGTGCTGTCCGTGCACCTAAGATCCATCACAGCAGTATGGGGTCTTCCTAAGATCACGGGTCATTTTCCTTGCTCAGATTGCAGTATATGCCACCTGACTTCTCACACTACCAGTCTTAATCTGGAACCAGGCAAGGTTTGGACCCAAAATGGCCACACCAACTGCAACACGCCTAATGTCATCTACCTAATCACTTGTCCTTGTGGTCTACGCTATGTAGGGATGACCACTAGGAAAGTGAAACTCCGTGACAATTGTTCTGTATCTAACAGGAATGAAGGTACTTTCTGAGTCACACAGGCAGTCGTGGAATCACCCAGCCACTACTCAGGCAGTCATCGAATCAGTGTTTCACTATCCAGTTATTCAATTATCCAGAAACTATATATTACTTTTGCAATCAGGCAGGCAGAAATTATGTACTTATTGAAGTATGCAGGTACTACGTATACATTCATCTAATCACATAGGTACTATCTATTGACTTATGCAATTACCAAGGCTGCAACTATGCAATCATAACATTTGCGCAGAACCTATGCAGCCATTTAAACACCCACTTACAACCCATACAATCATTGAAATACTGAAGCATACGCATGCACTGATGAAACACTCAGGGTCTGCTCATGTAATTATGTAGCGAGTAACATTGTAGTAAACCTATTAACCATCCAGTACTTATGCAGTAATTTAATTACTGTGCCAATAGTCTTGCACTAATACAATTACCCCAACAGTATACTTACTTTCATCCAATATCTCAAGCTTTAACAATGGAATTTTGCAGTCTCTCAGACACTAGTCATGCACTCATCTAATTAGGCAGGCACTACTGATGAACGTATTCAATTTTGCGGGCACTACTCGTGTAGGTATGTAAGCATCCTATCACTGAAACACTATTTATCCACTTATCCATAGACTAGGGGCTATGCATGAGCTTAAACAATGATGTATGCACTATCCATGCACTGCATAAATCACCTATATACTATGTATGCACTCTTGCTATCATACAGGGTTTAGAGTTGTACTCATTTAATTATCTCACCAGCATCTATGCATGTATTGAATTATTGAAACATTAGTCACACACTTGTCGAATCATTCAGGCTCTTCTGATGCACTCATCCAAACATCCAGATACTAGTGGTATACTCATGCAAACATGCAGGCAGTAAGTATGCAGATATGAAATGACCCATGGAGTTATGACATAGTCAGGCAATCATCTAGGCACTACTTGTATCCTTAGGGAATCACCTCGGAACTACCTATGCACTCATTTAATCATCCAGGGAGTATTGATGTATTTAACCACAAATTCATCTATTTACAAGTGTACAAGGAATATGGATGATAGGTTTACTACAATGGTACTCTCTAGGTAAGTACATGAGTGCAAGAGTGGAGCCTGAGTGTTTCATTAGAGCATGTGTATGCCTCTGTGTTTCAATGCGTGCATGGGTTGTAAGTAGGTGTTTAGATGGCTGCATTGGTTCTGCACACATGTCATAATGATTGCATAGTTACAGCCTTATAAATGTAGTGTTACATTTAAAAAAGTGTAGAAGAAGGAGAGCTGCAGTAAAACCGAAAGAACAAGGTGTGAGAGTGGTTGATAAGGCCTTTGCTCTGAAGAGGAAGCTTTTCATTTTGATTCTAAATAGAAATAGTGTTTTGACATTGAAATTAGTTCATGCTATTGATTGAAGAGGACAATGTAAACAAATGAAGAAAGGTAGTCCTATGGCAAAAGAAGTGATGGTATCTGAAATGTAGAAGAAGGAATTGCAGAAGTGGTACGAGGAAGGAGTACTCAGAGTACTGTATACACATGGAATTGTAGTAGTGTTTCTAGTATTAGACAGGAATCCATTGAATAATATTAAGACAATTCCTATGTATCATTCCAAGGCAAAGTTTGAAACACAAAATAAGCTGTACCTCTCAACAATGAGAACTTTAAGTAAGAGACTGTATTATGTGAAAATTCCTGCTTTATGTTTAGGAGCAATCAGTAGTCACATTTGCATGGTAGTGCAACAGACATAGAAAAGGTTTCTGGTGATGTGCAGTTTTGTTTCTTTGGTACTGAGCAGGATTTTAGGGAAAATGAAGAGTGTTAAGAGGAAGAATTGCAGAACAAGACACATATATTACAGTTGATCGTTTTAAAAAAGAGATTACAAAATGTAAGAATGTTCTGTAAATGTTGGTGATGCACTTACTTGAAGATTTAAACACAGACTGTTAACATATATTAAAGTGAAAAAGTAAATTATGATAACTGGCAAACGTTAGCCGTGTATGTATTTTTAGAGAGATGTTTGACTTGTGTATCTGGCAAGTTATATGTAAGTAATGTTACAATAAATTGGAAGATAATAAAATGAACAACAGATAGATATTAGATGCCCATTTTGTAAGATAATAAAATGCCTGCTAATGTAGAAAAACGATGTCAAAAATAAAAAAACACATCAACGTTTATTATTCTTTCCAGCATTGCGAAGGACCATTAAGGACTGCTCTCCAGCACTAACTACAATTCCACAATCCATGCAGTATGATGCCGTCAGGAAAAACTGTGGAGCCAAATCTTGAAGTTGAGATTGGACTTTTTAATGGACTCTCTGCTTTGCTGCTGTTGTGCTGCTTTTGAAGTTGAGGGTCCTTCAGCTTTGCATTGCTTTCTTGCTGCTCACTTGAACTCCTCTTATGAAATGTGAAAAAAGGATAAAAGATGGAAAAAGACCATGATTTTTGTCAGCATTTTGAATACCTGTAACACACTGCTCACCAGCACTTATAACAACACTATAATCCATGCAGTACATGGCCATTCTTGACAACTCTGGAACCATATCTGTTGCAGTTGTCTGCTCCTCAGAAGGAAATTTCTGACCAGGAATTGTTGCTGCTGCCACTGAAGTAGATGATCCTCCAGCTTCACTCTGAATATATTTTGTTCTCCCCTCTATAGAGGGTCTTGTCAGACATTGTGCATTGCACTAGTTTTGCAGCAGTTCTTGATTCCCTATAAGTTTGGGTAACAATGGATAGTTTAAGGTTTGTTTGGAAGTTATGCTGTGTTCGTGTGTTTAGATGTTGAAAGTTATTATTTGAGACTGTTGTTTTTTTTAAAATATGTTGTTAAAATACAGTTAAACCAATGTTACTAAAACGGGCTAGACTCAAACTTTGTGTAAAATATATCTATATATCTGTTTTACACGTTTTCATTTCTATTCGTGACTACTAAGGTCATTGTAACCTCGGGTGTTGCTGTGAAGAAAGAAAATGCATTTTTAATTTAGTTATTTCGACAAATGAATACAAAGGGAAAATTATATTGGTATTTTACTAAATAGCTACATTAAAACTTTATCTCAAATGTATCTATATATGTGTTTTACACTTTGTCAAAAACACCCGGTATTCGCAGTCCCTCCTTGGCAATGGCACTCATAGAATAATACAGGCACTACCTGTGCAATCATCAAGGATGTCCTTTCTGCATCACTCTGAAAATGTGCCTCCTGGCATAGCACTAGTTGGGGGGTGAAGTTCCCTTTAGCTATTGAGGGTATTTGGGGGCCAAGAATCCCTCTTGTTACCTTCAGCAAGTTGTACACAGTCAGTTTGCTAAGCGGTGTTCTGAGGCCACACCCCCTTTCTGCACCACTCTGCAAACAGGTCTCCTGGCACACTACTGGTTGGGGAATAAAGTTGTCTTGGATGCTAAAGGACCTTGGAAGAAAGATGCTCTCCTAGTACCTTCTATTAGTCCTACTAAGCAGGATTTCTGAAAGCTGGTCAGAGGCCCTGCCCCTTTTCCACAACATTCTGCAAAGACCATTGCTAATAGGAAAACCATGGAAATTCACTGAAAAAGCAAAGGTTGCAGGTAAATTATAGAGAGGAATTAGCATTTAAAAAACCTTAGAAATTCATTGAAAAAAACAAAGGTTAGAGGGACGTTATAGTTAGGGTGACATTTCACTCATACAAAAACCAGAGAAATTCAGCAGTTATAGTTAGATGAGCCCCTCCAATGCACTGCTAATAACCTCACATATTACATCACTCATGACATGGTCAGTGACATCACTGATGACATCACTGATGATATCTCAAGTAAAATCACTGATGACATCATCCACAGAATCTCTGATGCACCCACCCCTTGTAACCTTTCATACACCCACTGCAACTCTAACACTATCATTCTCGAAATCATTGACACACCCATACCAGTACTTACATACCCACTCATTGATTAAAAGGCCTACACACACATCCACTTAGTCACTAATATAACCCCTCACACACCAACTCACTCACTAATACAGCCACTGACATGTCCACTTATACCGCCATACAGCCACTCACACACTGTCAGTCACTCATAGAGCCACTTACACACCTACTCACTCACCTATAGAGTAAATCAGACACCCATTAACTCACCTATAAAGTTATACACACACCCACTCACTTACTGTAGTGCTTGTAATTTGGCACAATAGAACACACCTGAACCCTGCACTCCCAAGAGGAGGCAAATGCACTATTGCACCTTTAAACAACACATGTAAAACAGCACTTCGAAAAGAAGAGGCGATAAAACAAGACCCAGCACTCTCTTAAGGCGTGGCAAGAAAACAAATTCAGGTGCATTTAAAGGGACACACACATGTTTATTAATTCAATATTTTAGAAAGGAAGGCAAAATATATTGGTTAATGCAGACTCCCAAATATCAAGTAACTCAAGCACAAAACCAGAATACAACGTGGTATATATACATGTAGCAAAGAGCAAAGAAACTTAAAAATTATGTACACAAAGTAAGGAACACCTCACTGATCAATCATGCCACATCCTTGCCAACTCAAGCTGGAGGAGCCCTTCGACAGCCCAGGAAGGAGTTTGATCGGGACTCAAGTTACGTTTGTCTTACAGCAGTACGTCTACTCTGTAAGTGAGCTCCGACCTGACCACGAAGACTTCCAGCCTTTAATAGCTTTTACTCAACGTGAGGCAAAGGTTCTAGAAACCTCTCCCCCTTTCTTCTGTTGCGAAAACCGAGCTGGCCGTACTGGTCTGTGTCAAGGTCAAGACAGAAGCTGGCCAGGCTCCTGTATTTTGACTCCGAGACAGAGCTGTACATTCCATACATTCCCTGTAAGGTACCAAGCATACATCCAACACAACATGTTTCAGTTCACTCTGATCGGTGAGGAGCAAAAACGAGCGAAGAGCAAAAACATGCCCTTCCCACTTTGCAGCTACATGCCAGCACAGAAAATGGAATCTGTTACACAAGATGGAGTCCGCACAGAAAATGGAGTCAATTATGCCAAATGGAGCCAATGGTCAATATATCATTCTTAATATCAGTTCATTCCACCCTTTGACCATTGGCTTTCATAACATATCGGTCTGAGATCAACTGCTTTAGGTCGAAGCATAGATAAGAGATTAGGCACACACTGGATACAACAACATAATGATAACAAGATACATATTGCTTATATTATCCCACCTAGAACAGAGCGAAGTTTACCAAAATCCGGCAACCACCCAAACAACCAGTCCCACCACCCTTTTTCTACATCCTGCTTGACATCTTTAGCTAACTTGTGTAAAGCTTGTGGGATTGAATTGACTTAGATTGATCTGAAAGAATAAAGCAACACATTCCCTCAAAGTCTGAACATCCATGATCATGTTTCAAGAGTAATTAATCAATTGCGGCTCTTTTCTGTAATATAGCTTTTCTTGCCCACGCACATCTAATAATAATTCTGCTAAAGCAACTGATGTATGATTGATATTTTTCACCATCAAACATGCTAATTCACTAACAGTCCTAGAATTAGAAATGGTTAGGCCTGGAATTCCTACTAATCAAGCAGCTAAACTAATATATTCAGACGTAGATAGTAAATTATATTCAGAATCACAATGTTCACTGAGCTGAACAGCTTCTCTTGTGTTCCGAACATGTGATGATGGATCTAATGGGAACATCATAAGGCCTAATCTAGTAAAGGCACACAGTCCACCTGTGATATTTGCTGGAATATATCTATATGTAACATTACCACATGAGAATAACCACCCTACAGGCAATTTGACATGCCTGAAATGACTGGCAGCAGATACTACATTTTTGCATGTCATATTATTTTGCATATTTTTGCATGTACTTTCATTTCGATTTTTGCATAGAGTTTGTTGCTCCCACGTTATTTGTGACTCAGTTCCTTCAAGTTGTATTTGAGCACATTTACCAATGGTAATGGGGTCACAAGTTAGATTGTAGCAAATGTCGCCTTCAGAGATATTAAACATTATCACTTGTGTTAGATTTTTCCAAGTATCATCACCAGTTTCTGGACAAAATCGGAAAACCTCATTAGGTGACAGCTGAGTTCTCACATCATTTTCCTCTACTGCCCTGTCTGCATTTGTAACGTTGAATGACCTCAACAGTACATCGATGGGGGTAGGTATAGCTACGAGTCACTTGGAAATAATATCCATGTTGCTATTCATGTTTGTCATGCAAAAGTACGACCTGTTGAGGACTGTCTGTGCAAGATAGGACCACACATTGTCAGGTCGAGTCAGCAGTGCTGTTGATTTGCACAGTCGGCTAGCCACTTCGGAATAAGGAGCTCCCGGGCCCTCCCAGGCCCACTCGAACATGACCAAACACACTCCAGCGAGGGCAAGCAGAGCACAGACACGCCATGCTCTGATCTAAAAGAACAGAGAACAAACAGATATTATTCATTCTCGCAAGTAACATTTATCAGCAGGCACATGTTCCTATTTTCCCTGCCCTGGTTTCATAATTAACAGGACGTTGTCCTTTCCTGTTGCAATAACCTCTGCCTGTTCGGGGGGACTATTTGGAGTTTCTACCCACACCTTGGCTCTTGGCTTCTTGACAGTAGAGCCAAACTCTCCTTCCCCATGCAGGGTAAGAAGGGCTGGGGCAGTCCCCTTCTTGACTATCCCTCCGTATATTGGCATGATCACTATTTGACCGACTCTGTCTCCAGGTTGTATTATCAAATCAGCGTCTCCACTATTTAGTAGGATGACCTTGATTTCACCTTGATAGTCTGCATCAATGACCCCTCCCAGCACTTGAATGCCCTTTAGAGCCAATCCAGATCAAGGGGCAATCAAGCCAAAGTGCTCTGGGGGAATCTGGATTCCCACTCCTGTCTCAATAAGTGCTATATCTCTTGGTTTGAGTATGTACAGTTTCAAAGCATGCGGATCAAGACTTGCAGCCTCTGGTGTTGCCATGTACGGAGCCAGAGCTCCAGGAGCTGTCTCCCAGTAGAGGATGGTATTGGTGGCTACATGAGGCTGAATCTACAAGGTTGGTGTTAGCATTTGCATAAAAGGTGGTTCTGCATTTGCTAAGGGTCTATTGTTCAGTATTTGTATTGCCTCATTCAAATGATCTCTCCAATTTTTCAATGACCACTCAGACAACTTTCTCAATTGATCTTTCAACAATCCATTCATGCGCTCGATCAGACCTGCAGCCTGTGGGTAATACGGAATATGAAAGTCACACTCAATATTGTGTTGTACACAATAATACTGCACCAACTTTCCTTTGAAATGAGACCCATTGTCGCTTTGAATCTGTAATGGAATTCCATAATACAAAATCAGCAAGTCTAACGTTTTCAATGTGTTCAACTGAGTAGCACGTTTACATGGAAATGCTATCAAATATCCAGAGTATGTGTCTACAGCCGTGCACACATATTGACATCCTCAACTACTTGGCAGGGGCCCAATGTAATCAATCTGCCAGATCTGTGCTGGTAATTTTCCTCTGCCTAGCTGGCCTCTCACTATCTGTGGGACTGGTCTATGTTGGGTATGCTAACAAATAGGAGATTGTGAGATCGCAGTTTCAATCAGATCTAGGGAATGTGTATCCCTCTATTCTCTGCCCACCTGCTAGTAATTGTTTCTCCAAAGTGTCCACACTTCTGATGTGCCCATTTCGCAATCCCAACCAGGTCAGAATCTTGCGTTGCCACCTCAGCCTCCGAAATCTTAGCTTTTTCATCTGTAAGGGAATTAAACCAATGGTCGAGTGAGTCGGTAGAACAGTGAGCATCTACATGATACGCGGTAACTGTGCTTTGTGGCAACATGGTCAAGATGTCTTTCCAAAGTCCCTTACCCCACACTTACTTTGAATAATCCAGTTATGGGTATGCCACTTGGGAATCCAAGTGGCTAACCCATTGGCAGTGGACCAGGAGTCAGTGTATATATTAAATTTTCCTGGCAATTCTTGTTTCAAAGCTTGATACACAGCATATAGTTCTGCGAACTGGCTACTCTTTCCCTCTCCAGTAGTGGTCACCAATTTCTTGGTCACAGGATTATATGACACCCCCTTCCAGTGTCTTTTAGCCCCTACATACCTGGCTGAACCATCAGTAAACCACACATGCTTCCTGTCCTTTAAGGACAATTCTTCAAATGGCCTACCCCACTTCACAGGAGACTCCTGTGTCACAGGTACATCATGCAACACCTCTGTTGGGGCTTGTGCCACCTGCTCATGCAACACTGCAGTGCCTTTTGGACCTACTTGTGCCCTATCCTGTATATACCACTTCCATTTGATTATGTATGCTTCCTGCGCATGTCCTATTCTGTGAGTCTTGGGGGAACTCATCACCCATTGCATTATAGGAATCTCAGGTCTCAAAATCACATTGTGCCCTAGGGTCAATTGCTCAGTATCCACCAGGGCCCAATGACATGCAAGCAACTGTTTTTCAAAGGGAGTGTACCACTCTCCAGCATCTGGCAATTTCTTTATCCAAATACTAAAGGCACCCTCATTTTTCCTTGCTTCTGCCACAGACTCCAATTAGCATACAGTCCTCCCACTGTCACATTCAGCTCAACATCCTTCCTTCCTATTTTGTGGCACAGCAAATTCTTTGATTTTTTGTTTCACCCGTGGCACCACCTCTCTGTGTCCCTGATGCCATTGAATACCCAAAAACTTTACATTTTGAGAGGGTCCTTGTACCTTTGCACGATTTATCTCCTACCCTTTACTCTGCAAATGCTCAACAATTCGGTCCAACTGAATCTGCACTTGCGTCTCTCCCTGTATAATTATGTCATCAATGTAATGGCAAAGCTTTACTCCAGGAATAACTGTTACCTCATTTAAATGCTCTGACACCAGCCGGTGACAGATAGTAGGACTGTGTAAGTACCCCATAGGGAGCTTTTTGAATGTTAGCTGTCTACCATTCCATGAGAACGAGAATTGCTCTTGGCATTCAGGGGCTATTGGTATAGAACAGAAAGCATTGGCAATATTTGTGGAATTTGTGGAATTTGGGTAATTTCGCATTCCGCGGAGAATGCAGAACTGCCATAAATTCTGCGATCCGCAGCTTTGTGGAATTTTTTGCTTGTTTGCGCTTTCAAAATGCGTGTTCGCAAGATATTTCTCCCTGAGCACGCAAACAGTGTTCGCGAATAGGAAAAAATCATTGTGAACAGGCAGAAAAAGCAATTCCGTGTGTTCACGGAACTTATGCGTGCTCGCGAGGATTTGTTACCGTTTCGCGGAGCTTTGCGTAGCGCGTCTACGCAAATTCCGCCCACCCCTACCCATCCTCCAAATACAGTCATTCCCTTCAAGATATCAATACCAATAATATATTCAGAGAGGGGCACAATTAATACAGTGTACTCTCTTTTTGGTATTCTCCCTATTTTCATCTGGACCTTTGTCTGCATTGCTGGTGTCTCTTTTCCGCCTAAGCCTGTGATTGTGAAATACTGTCCTTTAAACTTTTTCGGATTTCCATATATCAAAGTGGCCTCTGCTCCAGTGTCTACTAGGGCTTGGGCCTTCTGAACATTATGATGTTTCCAATAAATTTCTATGACAAGATAAGGTCTATTGTCTGTATGAGACCATCTCTGAACCGGAACTAGACCTATTTCCTAATCTGCTTTAAATCTGTCAACCTTTGCCCAGGTCAAATCCGGACACAACCTGTCATACTCTCAGGGGAACTCCTCCCCCCTCTGGTTCTCCCTGAGCTGTTCACCCTCTGAATATCTCCCTTACTTCGTTTTTCCAAATGGAAAGCTCTCTCACCCTCCTTTTCCTCTTCATCCACCTCTGGCTTTCTTTGAATTCTATTTTGTTTATTCACTCTCCTGCTTCCTTCCTTTCTGTCCAACCCTCTTTTTCGATACATTTCCCACAGACTTTTAGTCTCTATTCCATCTATCTGCTCTTTCTTCACTCCATCATTCAACAGAGCCAAAAACATGTCTCTTCTAGACAGCCTGTTATTGTCCGTACGAGTCTCAGACCTGGAAGCTCTTTCAGTCTTTATCCTGTCCCCCAGCTCTCCCAACTCACGGACTGCCTCAATCACCTGCAGCAAAGTATTACCAGTCTGATTGATTAGCAAAGTCATCATCACCTGTTTGTAGGCAGGGGGAGCCAAACAGCTAATTTTATTTCACACTGACACAGTTAAAAGTCCATCCATCAACTTATGTGTATTATCCAGAAAAATTGCAGTTTTCATCACTGTTAGATTTGAAATTCCCCTTTCCTATAATGCACTTGTATTGTTATATTAGGTTAGCATTGGGTGGCTAAAATACATGCATTTGAACTTGCGCTATGTAACTCACTGAGTTATCCCTGCAGCATGTAGGCCTTCGATTAGCCAGCGTGACTCCATTTTGTATTTCGTAATCCTTAATAGACTGCCTGGGCTGAGCTTGTATGAGGCCTTAGTATTTAGAATCGCTTGCCTCAGCAGAACGCTGTACTTCGTTATTATTTTCTTTCCTGTTCAAGGCTGCAACTTGACTTACTAACAGACAATTATTCTGCTCTTGTATTCCTTTTGTATACACTTAGCTCTGCTCCCATGTTAGGAGATGCTGAGACTCGGCACCGTGGCCTTGAGATACTGATAGTCTACTCCTCTGGCAGGTGCCTGCTCATCTCTGTGTACCTCCTTTGTTCATGCCTGGCTCAAGTGGGTAGTTTTTCACCAGAGGCGTGGCCGAAGTCTCCAGAGAGGTTCATTATGTATTTGTGTACCCTGGGGAGTCAGTCCCCTCGACAGACATCTTTGGGTAAAGGGCTGACTGGGCTCCTCTGCACAGTACATACCTGAATAAATGTAAGTTTTCATTCTCTATTGTCTGACCAACTCTTCATTTGGGAAGGCAGAGCAGGTGGTCATAAGAACCCGCGTGGCCCTAGAGGGCCACGCCCTTCATCAATTCCTCCTTAAGCCTCTTTATAGCATCTCTCAATATATACCAGGGTTTATCATTCACTGGCCAGTCTGACTCTGTCGGATATTTCTGACTGCACCCAACCACTGCCAATTGTAACAGGTTAGTTTGATTATTGCCCCTGTAATTCCTAAACTGCTCCTGCACTATGGGATCAGTAATAGGTGTGCAGAATTTCATTGCATCTCTGTGATCCAACATTACCCCAGAGGCACCCATATCAAACAACCGCACCATCCATGTAAGCAGAGATTCTCCAGGTCTTTGTCAGAATCTGTCTAAAATATAATTAATCTGCTGTTGAGTAAAATCCTCCATAGAATCCATTGCAACCCCCTGTGGAAAATTTGGTCCACTCTGTATTTTCCTACGATGTATGGACTGTGCCAGATCCACTTTGCATTCTTCTGACTCACCCTGACTACTGGCTTGATCACTCTCTCCTCCAGAGTCTGAAAACTCTGAAGAATCCCAAATATTCCCATCCCACATTTCAGGGTCCCAGTCGATTCCTACCTTTGCAATAGCTAAACATACTTTTCTCTTGTTAACCCTTCCCCTCCTTTTCTTGTACTTGTATTGCGCGATACATACTGCAGCCTTTTCTGCCATAGTCTGGTAAGTTTCCAACTTATCTTGTCATAACTTATTCCAACAAGTTAACATCGTAGAGGTATTTTTGTCTTCAGCAAACTATTTTTCTCTTTTTTCAGGTTCGTGCTATTTTACGAGAAGCACACAAGAGGATCCAGCCTCTTCGCCCTAACGTGCTAAGCTCTTTCCCTTTCTTAACAGGCACTTTTTGCAAACACTCAACCACCTGTGCTGGCTCAGCATCAGCTAAACACACATTCCAATTCTCACTCAGTCCAGCGCAATGAGCACACTCGTGGGGAAGCATACTATGTGGGACTACCTCCCATCCAGGTATTTCAATTGGTATCTGGGAATCTGCCTTCGTTTTTCTGAAAAACATTTTCCTTTCCCCTTTTAATTTTCTTTTTGTATCCTGTTTGTGACACCAAAAATGTAGTGCTTGTAATTTGACACAATGGAATACACCTGGACCATGCACTTCCAAGAAGAGGAAAATGCACTACTGCATCTTTAAACAACACATGTGAAACAGCACTCCCAAAAGAAGAGGCGATAAAACAAGACCCAGCACTCTCTTAAGGCTAGGCAAGAAAACAAATTCAGGTGCATTTAAAGTGATACACACATGTTTATTAATTCAATATTTTAGAAAGGAAGGCAAAATATATCGGTTAATACAGACTCCCAAATATCAAGTAACTCAAACAGAAAACCAGTATAAAATTTGGCATAGATACATGTAGCAAAGAGCAAAGAAACTTGGAAATTATGTACACAAAGTAAGGAACACCTCACCGATCAATCATGCAACATCCTTGCCAACTCAAGCTGGAGGAGCCATTCGACAGCCCAGGTAGGAGTTCGATCGGGACTCAAGTTACGTTTGTCTTACAGCAGTACGTCTACTTTGCAAGTGAGATCCTACCTGCCCACGAAGACTTCCAGCCTTTAATAGCTTTTACTCACCGTGAGGCAGAGGTTCTAGAAACCTCGCCCACTTTCTTCTGTTGCGAAAACCGAGCTGGCCGTACTGGTCTGTGCCAAGGTCAAAACAGAAGCTGGCCAGGCTACGATATTTTGACTCTGAGACAGAGCTGTACATTTTGCACATTCCCTGTCAGGTACCGAGCATGCATCCCACACAACATGTTCCAGATCACAGATCGGGGAGGAGCAAAAACAAGTGAAGAGCAAAAACATGCCCTCCCCACTTTGCAGCTACGTGCGAGCACAGAAAATGGAGTCTGTTACACAAAATGGAGTCAGCACAGAAAATGGAGTCAATTATGCCAAATGTAGCCAATGGTCAATATATCATTTTTAATATCAGTACACTTACTCATACAGATGCTAACATATAATCACTGTCCTATAAAGACACTCACACACACGCTCACTAATCTGTACAGCAACTATCACAATCCATCACTTACACATACCGTCACTGATATACTCCAACACTTACCTATACTGCGTTTCACATATCAACTTACTCACCCATATACCACTTACATATCCATTAATTCACTGACACAGTCATAGACATACTCAGTCTCTTACACTCACTTTCCCATGCACCCACTGACTCAAGCACTCACTCATCCAGGCAGGCAGTCACACACCCTCTCATCCACCCATACAGACACTCATACACCCACACAGGAATTCAGACAACCAATCAATAACCCACACATGTAATATATATAACGCTCCAAAGTTCCACAACCAGAACAAAGGACCAGCACTCCGGTTAGATTTTGAATCCCAATTCGGATTTATTGGTGCAACAGACGCGTTTCAGCCGTAGCTTTCGTCAGTGTCGGCTCGCATTCGAAACGGAAATTGACTTTTAACTCATTCTATAAACATAAATGAGGGACCAGTACCATGTAACTTTGGTCGCCATCTTTGAACATGCAAGAAAACATTTCATTCATAATATACATTCTTTGTAATCAAATTAAACTTATAATTCATTCAATATCTTGATTTTAAATTGCATGTTTCAATTCATTAATTCTTTCTCAATGAGGCATCTCATTCTCATCATATTCTGTTAATATAAAGCCCTGTATGGGCATACTCTCAAATTGTGTGTTCACATTATCATTAATACACTTTAAACGAGACAGCTCATTACTTCATTGATCATACTTGTACACATTTTACAATTATTTTCCTTGATTTCTATTCAGCTCAAATTTTGGAACACAGTGACAAAAATAGTTTTTCATAAGTGAGTAATTAATTCCTCTCCTGAATTCAGCCCCTCAGGTGTTTTTGTTTGGAGTTCAATAATATACCTGGATTCCAGGCGTCTCAGAGCTTTCTCCCTTTCTCCACCTCTGATATCTTTAGGTATACAGTCAAGACTGAAGAAGCTGAGGAGAGTTCTGTCACTATTGTGGTGAGAGGCAAAGTGTCGTGCAACTGGGTAATTAACATCTCTGTTTGCAATTGCCCTTTGGTGTTCTAGGATGCGCATCTTAACCGCATTAACCGTACTACCTACATAGCGGTAGTTGCAGGGGCATTCGAGGCAATATACCACAAAAGGTGTAGTGCAAGTTATAAATTTAGTAATCTTTTTTGGGATTTCACATCCCGGAATGGTGTACATGATGGTCTTTTTACTTGCCTGGCACGCCTTACACTTCCGACAGGGAAATGAACCTTGAAGGTCCCCCAATCCCAAGGTGGAAACAGGTGGTTTCTTTAAATGACTCTGTACCAATAGATCTTTTAGGGATCTTGATTTCCTAAAAGTAATCTGAGGATAATCAGTCAGGGAACTGCCTATAGTAGTATCCATTCTGAGAATCCTCCAGTGTCTTCGTAATATTTGCCTTATCCTCATTGCTGATGAGGTATAAGTAGTAATTAATCTTAAGCTTCCTGTCTCATCTTTCTTTTTGGGACTGTCTTCTAACAAGGTTAGTCTTGTCACTTCCTTTACTTTCAGTTGTGCCTCATTCAATACCTTTTGCGAATATCCTCTAGCTCTAAAGCGTCTAACGCTGTCATTAGCTGCTTGGTCAAAATCTTCATCCATTGAGCAATTCCTCTTGATACGTAGTAACTCGCCATACGGTATACTACCTATCAAGTTTCTCGGATGGCTGCTCCCGCCATGCAAAATAGAGTTGCCTGCTGTTGTCTTCCTATACAATGATGTCTGAATCATCCCGGCCTTGACAAAAACCCTTATGTCTAGAAAGTGTATTTCCTTGTCACTAATTTCATGGGTAAATCGTAAGTTAAGGCTGTTTACATTGAGAGCAGTGATGTATTCTTCTGCTGATTGTTTGGACCCCTTCCAAATAATGAAGAGGTCGTCAATGTAACGACGCCAGCAGACAACATTTTGCACATTCCCTGTCAGGTACCGAGCATGCATCCCACACAACATGTTCCAGATCACAGATCGGGGAGGAGCAAAAACAAGTGAAGAGCGAAAACATGCCCTCCCCACTTTGCAGCTACGTGCGAGCACAGAAAATGGAGTCTGTTACACAAAATGGAGTCAGCACAGAAAATGGAGTCAATTATGCCAAATGTAGCCAATGGTCAATATATCATTTTTAATATCAGTACACTTACTCATACAGATGCTAACATATAATCACTGTCCTATAAAGACACTCACACACACGCTCACTAATCTGTACAGCAACTATCACAATCCATCACTTACACATACCGTCACTGATATACTCCAACACTTACCTATACTGCGTTTCACATATCAACTTACTCACCCATATACCACTTACATATCCATTAATTCACTGACACAGTCATAGACATACTCAGTCTCTTACACTCACTTTCCCATGCACCCACTGACTCAAGCACTCACTCATCCAGGCAGGCAGTCACACACCCTCTCATCCACCCATACAGACACTCATACATACACCTTTGGCTTTTCAGTGATTTTCTAAGATTTTCTAAATGCTAAGTCCTAAGTGTAAAGTCCCTGTAACCTTTGTTTTTTTTCAATGAATGTGTATATATATATATATATGCACATATATGTATATATATATATATATATATACACATTCATTAAAAAACCATATGTTTCAGGGACGTTATAGTTAGTTGGACATTTCACTCTTACAAAACCAGAGAAATTCTGCCGTTATAGTTAGTTCAGCTAACTATAACTCATGCCCCCGCAATGCACTGCTGATGACGTCACATATTACATCATTCATGATATGGTCAGTGACATCACTGATGACATCACTGATGACATCTCAAATGACATCACTGATGACATCACTGATGACATCATCCAGTAGCTGTGTGTTTCTTTAAAGTTTAAATATGTTTTATATATATATATTAATATAGGCCAAGGTGTATTGAAGGATGAGTGGGTGTATGTGTCTGAATGGATGATTTAGTAGGTGCGTGACTGACAGACAGACAGACAGACAGACAGACAGACAGACAGATAGATAGATAGATAGATAGATAGATAGATAGATAGATAGACCGACAGATAGATAGATAGACAGACAGACAGACAGACAGACAGACAGACAGACAGACAGACAGATAGATAGATAGATAGATAGATAGATAGATAGATAGATAGATAGATAGATAGATAGATAGATAGATAGATAGATAGATAGATAGATAGATAGATAGATAGATAGATAGATAGATAGATAGATAGATAGATAGATAGATAGATAGATAGATAGATAGATAGATAGATAGATAGATAGATAGATAGATAGATAGATAGATAGATAGATAGATAGATAGATAGATAGATAGATAGATAGTAAAGGCTCAAAAACAAACCCACATGGTAGAGGCTTGGTGAAGGCTACAAGGGAATGGCATTGTGTGGTAAAGGCAGCATTTTAAAGGCTCTTTCCCTTCCAAATCTTGCTTGTGAGAAAGTGAATTGATAATTCGGGTGGATGGTAGCCTACCACAAGTAATAAAGTCACTCTGGTCTTGGGTTTTGTTAAAGGTTCTATTATTTAAACCTGAGCTCAATCCCTGATAGTTATGGCACATAGGAGGCAGGTTTAACTAAACAAAATGTGTAAAACATTTGTGAGTATTAAAACAGTTAAAAAAAACTCAAAAACACAACACAATAAAAATCCCACTCTAATTGATAAAAAATAGTCAAAATTTAATAAGCAAATTACACGAAAACAGCAAAAATCAAAAAAGGTGTACAAGAAATTTCAATTTTGAAAGATTTCAGCAAAAGTAGCACCAAAAGGTGCAAATCACTAATGGTAAGCAATGGTTACTGTAAATAGGCACAGAGACAATTTGTTAGGCCTACCGTAATGGAGCACGGCTTAGATACAAAAACAAGATTCGGCCCGGTCAGAGGTTATACCTTGGGACTTAGTCTTCTTTCCACTCAAACTTCTTTAGAGGGGCAAGGCAGCCGGCTTTATATGGGGAGGGCTCTCGAACGTCAAAAAGGCGTTGGACAAGGTCACTGCAAAGCTGTTGGATTTTGCTTGAAAAGCTCAGAACAGCAAAAATTTAAATTTCACGCCTATGGCAGCCCTCATCTGGCTGGATACTTGTAGCACCTGTGCGCAGTCAAGCTTTTCACCTTCAAACTCAGCCTCTTTTTCGGAGCATGGAATACTCTAGTGGGGCTAGGCTGCCGGCTGTATCTGCAGGGGGCTGCAGAAGGCTGGAGACCTTCTTGATGAGATGCTGGTGAATCGACTTTGATGCTGCAGAGAAACCCTGATCAGGGGAAACCTGTTTCTTCAGCCCACCATCAACACACATTTGGAGGATCAGATGGGCAGGTTTGCTCAGTCCTCAAGAGGTTCTGAAGCCAAAAAGTGTTCCAAGACCCAGGTCTCCAGGGATGTTAGCCATGGTCAAGGGTCCGGGACCTCAGGAACAATACTTGGGAGTCAAGAATCCCTTTAGCAGAGGCCACCAGCAGGGTTCATGGCACGTCCAGTTGATACTGGTCAGCTGAGAATTTCAGGATAAGGCCTCTTGGAGCTTGTTGTGGCCATGTAACTCATTCAGGTAGTCAGCCAACTGGCCTTTGCAAGTGAGAGCAGGTCTAGCCCTGCAGGTCACCTCACTGGTCCCAGACCGCAGGTACAGCCCTTCTTCTGTTCTTCTACAGGTCCAATAGTATTCTGAAGTGGATGCTAGGGGATGCTACATTTATGCCTGGCACTAGCTTTTACATAGGGGTGACACCTGATACCCTTTAACTTATAGGGGAAAAGTTCCTAGGGGTAATGCTACCCACTTTTGCAGCAGGTTCTGTGTGCCCTACTGCAACCAATCCCACAATTAACCAAACTCACTAAATTCAAGATGAAGAAACATCTCCACTTATGCAGCACCTGTGTGCACAGCCATAAATGTGGCTAGGGTAATGAACAGGTCCCTCCTCCTTGGCCAAACCAGTTCTGGGAGCAGCTTTTCCTCTACTGGGTTCTGTGCCTTCCTGGCTGATTGGACAAAAGAAGGGCATGTACAGGTATCATATGACATCTGGTTGTGACAGGGGGAAGCATATTTGAATTAAATTAGGTTCTTGATACTGCCTAACTAGTTTTCGTGCCAAAGATACAAAATACGTCCCTTAACCCAGGCCATTGTTTCATTGCTCCTGCGGTGTTTTCACATCTCATCTATCCACCAGTTGGATGATAGTCTGAGGCTAATACTAATTAGTCTCTAGTAGTTTTAGGCAGGAAGAAGGAAACTTTCTTCAATTCTATTTTCCTTAATACTTAGTAAACATCTGACTTCACCATTGGGCTGAGCTTTTAACTAATATTAAAAACAGCCCTTCAATTATTTTGAAGCTGGTCCCTAGCCTGAGATAAAAGAACTAGTATTTATTATAGCTTCCCAGTGTTTTTCTATGGACCAGCCAGCCTTCCTACAGTGAGAATAGATTTTGGGGGCTAGTCACTCCACTGATAAATTAACTTTACATTTTGACCTGTCCTACTTTTAAATCTAATTTACCTTTCCTTGTGGGCTACATATGGCTTAACTATTAATACTTAAAAGAGAGGTTTTCTCCGGTCAAAAGGTTGTAGTTTTAAAACGGCAGCAGCCAGGCTTCAGTGGTAGGCCTGGGGTCATGTTTGTCATGCCACACTAGTGGATGGCACAGTAGTGCTGTTATAAGTGACATTTGCATTTTCATGCTATGTGTGTTCTTTAGGCACAATATAGACATCTTTAGGGGTCAGTGCTCATGCACAGGGGCATGGTTTCCGTGAGCAGCCGCAGAGTCAAAAACACAGCAGCATCACCCACACAAATGGGAGCAATCATGAAAAAAGAAACAATTTCTCACATAAAAGGGTTTGCTATTGTGTATTTGAAGGCCTAAGAATCTACTGATTTTATTAGACATGATGAATAAAGATATGTTTTGATAGTAGGAAATCTATATATGGTACAATTTCACTTAGGATTTTCTTAGAGTTCTAACTTTTCAGTGCTTAGTGAGAATTCTGAGGGCGATGCCTGTAAATGGACCCAACTAATACATTTCATGCACATTACTTCTTTATACTAGCCCCATCAAATTGATCACTTGTAAGGCAATCTGAAGAAGTAAATGTAGTTGGAGCCTACCTTATAACATTAAACTATTTACCTATGCATCCTCATGCATTGTTGAATTGTTTGAGTGTTTTTCAAATCAAATTTATTTTTTACCTCTTGCCTTTGATAAATTAGTGGTAGGTACATGAATAGGGTAGTTTTGTGGAAATCAGCATAGTTATTACTTTCTGAGCATTTCCTACCTTCATAAAGGTTGCTTCCCACTGCTTATCTCAGGACAACAACGTTGCTACCTCTAGCCCTATTCTGGTGGCTGAGGAAAGCCTGAAACTTTAAAAGTTTGTCAGGAGGTTTGAAGATATGAGTGGTTTTTATTATTGAAAAATGTGCAACTTTTCTGGCTCCAGGGCAGGATGGCGCCTTGCGGCTAGGCTGGTGTAGGAGCCGGGCTCTCCAGAATCCACCCAGTGATTGAAATGCTGCTTGACCCTGGGTGTTAAGGGCGTCTCTGGACCCTCAGACCCCCCTGTCTGCTTTACATGCTGCTAGGGTGTGACTATGGTTTGGGACGCTCCAATGTCAGTGATCTCAAGCCCAGCTGGCTACCAGCCCCGAGGATAGGAGTCGGTAGCATCGGGAGCGGTCACTGGCTCTTGCTGGAGCTCGTTCAGTGGAGTATGGAAGCGTGCTAATGGTTCCCAAGCGGCTGTATAAGTGGCTGACAATTCTACACTGCATGTTATGTGTGGAGGGAGCGTGGAGTCCTATTCTCACCGCCTTGGTGTGAATCAGCTGCTGGCATCATCCTTGAGCTAGAGGGGGGATGAGTGCTTCTGCCAGCCAGTGGTTGTATTTTGTTGCAGGGCTTTATTTCCATCCACCACATTTTCAGTTCTGTTACAGGGCAGCAGCCCTGCCGGATACATTTTTTCTGGCTGGAATTCAAGACCATAGCCTGCTGTTGGTTAAGGGAGTGACTGCACAGAGGAGGAGGAAGGCTTTGGCTCCATGGTGAGTATGTTTTAGAGTTGCATTAAAGGATTTCATAGGATGCCTGCTATAGGAGGACCAAAGGGGTGGGGGGGGGGGGTAAATCAGGAATGGATGCCTTTCATACCTCTCTTAGGGCCTCATGTAGGTAAATAAATTTTACCGGTTCTTAAATACCGAGCCGTACCGAATCGGTAAATTAGAATCGGTAAGTTATATGTAGGTAAAAATTCGGTAACAGTTACCGATTCGGTAACATTCGGTAATCACGAATCGGAATTCACCGAATCGGTAAATACCGAGGTGGTATTTACCGAATCGGAAAATACCGAGGTGGTATTTACCGAATCGGTAATTACCGAGGTGGTATTTACCGAATCGGAAAATACCGAATCGGTATGTACGGATTCGGTAAATAAAATCACATGACTTGACGAAACAGCTAATCCTGTGCAACGACAGCCCACCCAACCGGGAAGTGCCCACACCCAGGCAGGTGTACATAATTAGCCGAAGTGGCCACACCCAGGCAGGTGTACATAATTAGCCGACCCTGGAGAGGCTTGGAGTGCAGAGGAGAGGCAGGGAGCCGTTGCATGTGCGAGCGGGTAAACGAACAGCATGTCCAGCCAGAGAACACAGAAAGACGGAGGGGAAAGGAGGAGGAAGCTGAAATTTAGCCCCAAGGAACTCCAGGTGCTGGTGGAGGAGGTGGTGAAGCAGCACCAGAAGCTGTTTGGAAGGCAATCCCTGCAAGTGCCTGAGGCGGAAAAGCGCAACATATGGCTGGCCATCCAGGCGCAGGTCAATGCTGTGGGAGTGACCCACAGGGACATTGAGGTCCTCAAAAAGCGCTGGTATGACCTGAGGATTGTAACCAAGAGGAAGATGGGCGACATCCAGAAGGAGGCCAGCCAGACCGGAGGTGGAACCAACAGGGCACCTGCCCTCACCGAACTGGAGGAGCTGGTGGCGGCCACAATCGAGCAAGAGAGCGTCGTGGGTCTTGGGGACGCCGACAGCTCTGCCAGAGCCGCAACACACCAAGGTAAGACGAAAGCACAGCAATGTAGCCCCCCCTACCCCTATCCCACATCCCCCATTGTGAAACGAGAATCACACTGCAGTCCACACGTGTCAGTGCAGACAGGCAATGCATTCCGGGAGATGTAGTCAGGGCAACACTAACCATGACGTAAATGTTACAGGGCAACAAGGCATGTCACGGACTCGAGGCACAAGGAGACAGAGGACATATTGGAATGTGAAATGATTGATTGTGACGCTTGCAATGCAGCCCTTCGGGGACACTGAGCCAATGTTGTATTTCTGTCCACAGATGTGACATCATGCAGGACAGGGCATGCTGCAGGAGAGACGGCACACCGGCCACAAGTATCACCTCTAGCCAGCACAAGTTCAGACCAGGGAGCAGGCCCACTGGCAGCCGCACCACCAACACAGCCAGCCTCGCCGCACCCAGAGCCAGCATCACCTCACCGAGAGCCAGCTGCACCACAACCAGAGCCAGCATCGCCACTCATGTTCAAATCACCGGCCACATCTCCGCTTGCAGGTGTGAGAATGAGGAGGCGTCCAGCAGCCAGGCTACGAGCCTTAGACACCTCGTCAGACGACAGCATGGGCCCAGAAGACCGCACCGGCCCCAGGAAGGGAGCCATGCCACTGTGCCCCACACCTCACAGGCAGCACAGACGGGAGCAAGAGGGCGCCGCAGGTCGCGTGTCCAGAGTCCACCAGCACCCACTGACGGCCATGGTGTCTTCTTGGGGCTCGAGGGCCAAATGTTGAAGCAACAGCGCCTGCAATCAAAGGCAGTTATGTCAGTCCAGAGGCACATGCGGGTGATGAAGACAACATTAGTCAACATGGACAATAACATTAGCGGCATGGCTGCGGGCATTCGGGACATGTCCCAGTCAATCCAGCAGTTGTGCAGCAAATTAGATGCTGACATCGAAGCACGGCGCCGGGAACGCCAGAGAAGGGACACTACCAGCAGGGCACTCAACCGTCTGGCAACTGCGACTTCTCTACTGTGCCGGCGCTCTGTGACGATGCAGGAGGGCCTAACACAGTGCTGCAGCGACCTGTCTCGGGGGATGGTGCAGGTGACAAGTGCACTAGGGGTGCTATTGACTAGTCAGGCGTCGACAACTGCTGCAGGGGATGCTGCGGAGAGCATCGACACCAGCAGCAGCATCACACCCCCCGTCCCAGAAGCACGCAGGAGCAGCAGGCGGCTTGGGGTTGGCTCTAGTGAGGATGCACAGGCCGTGCAATCCACCACTGCAGCGCGTATGCGCAAACATTGATGTAGCCCTGCTTAGCCACTTCCCATTGGGTGACGTAACCCTGGACATACTCCTTGTATAGATGGTATATTGCCAGATTGGCCTGTTCATGTGTTCATGGCGTGGTGCCACATTAACACTACGTCATGACTTCTCACAACTCGCTGTGTCCCCTCACTTACTCAGAAATAGTTGCATGTGATCTCTGCCCGTCTCTCTCTCCCATCGATTGCAGTTGGCACTCTAGCTGCGTTGCCCTCTGGCTGGCCTGACTCATCCTCGTTGTCCTCAAAATATGTCAGTTCCACATCTGTCCCTTTTTTCGTGGCAAGGTTGTGCAGCATTGCACAAGTGGCAATAATCTTGCAGCAGGTGATGGGTTTGTACTGGCGTGCGCCTCCGCTCTTGTGCAGGCAGCGGAACCTGCTCTTCAGTAGTCCAAACGTGCGCTCCACCACATTGCGTGTTGTTTTGTGTGCCACGTTGTATCGTCTCTCACTCTGGGTTGCTGGGTGTAGGTAGGGAGTGAGGATGAATGAACGGCATGCATATGCACTGTCGCCTGGATGAGTAAAAGGGAACCATCAGTAACATGCCTCTACACACTATGATTTGCAGGTTTCAAGGGGTGTCACTGTTACTTACCTAGCAGGTATCCCTCTCCGAATTCTCCGGCACTCAGTCGTGTGTAGATCCCACTATTCTGGAAGATGTAAGAGTCGTGGGTGCTCCCAGGAAACTTTGCAACAATATCTGTGATGATGTTCCCTGCATCACAGATCACCTGCACATTGATGGAGTGGGTGGACTTCCTGTTCCTGTAGATGTGCTCTGTGTCAGCTGGTGGACAGATTGGGATGTGTGTACCATCAATACAGCCGATGACATGGGGGAACTGTGCCATGTGATAAAAGTCTGTTTTTGTTTTCTGCAGTGCAGCCTGTGTGTTTGGGAAGCTTATGTAGTGGTGCATTCTCTGCATCATGGCATCCAGGAACTTCCTGAAGAAACGTGACAGGCAACTCTGGGATACCCCACCCACCGCAGCTATCACCACCTGATAACTGCCGGATGCCAACAGATGTAGGCTGCAGAGCACCTGCACATGTGGGGGTATGGCGTGCGCCCTTCTTATTGGATGGTCCAGGAGTGGGTGTAGGTCCCTGATTAAGTCCATGATGGTTTCGGGGTGTAGCCTGTACCTCTCATGTATCTCTGCATCAGTCAGCTGGAATAGTGTGATGCGCTGTCTGTGGATTTGTTCCTCCCGTCGCCACACCCTCAGTCCTGGCGTATTTACCGAAAATCGGCCGTTACCGACCGGTATTTCGCTACCTACATGAGGCCCTTGAAGCCTTGAAACATATTGTGTCTAGAATGCCCATGACAGGGACTATTGATTTGCCCAGTGGAAGAAACTCACTAAACATGTGACCCAATGGCCATTGCCCCATCCCAATAGCAACTTGAGTCTTGAAACGAATGATAATAAAACCTGAGAATTGGAAGTGAGACCCCATTGTCTTATTAGACTGCTGTAAAAACTGGATCTTACACCGAGGCTTCGGATGAGACCAGATGAGCTTCTGCCCTAATGCTTCCACATTAGGAAAAAAAAGCCAGCAGGAGAAAAAGTGAGATATAGCGGAAAAGATAAAGATACAGAGGGAGGATAATCATCTTGATGACCTATTAACCTCAAATGAAAACAGTTCCACTTAAGAGAAAATCATGCTGAATGTTGAAACAGTTTACTATAGTTATTCTTCAGGATCTGAGGAGTGTTGAACGTTAAAATGAGCCCAAGATAAACCAAGGACTGTACACACCTCTGACCCTGGCCAGGAGGAGCCACATTGGATAGCATCTGAGTCTTATCTGGGTTTAACTTGACTTCCCCGAATGATTAGGCTGCTGTCACAACCATACATAAACCACTGATCGGAGCAAGGGTCAAGACAATGATCTCATCTGCATATTCAAGGATTTTAACTTCAAAGTTGTATAATCTCAGTGATTGCATTTCTTCTATTCATTTGAGAGATTGAACAAATGGTTCGTTATTGAGAGTAAATAACTGAGGGAAAAGAGGGCAGCCCTGCCTGGTACAGCGAAGACTGGAAATAGCACCTGATAATTTACCCACGCTACATAGCCTTGCCTTAA
This sequence comes from Triturus cristatus, assembly GCF_964204655.1. Taxonomy (NCBI): domain Eukaryota; kingdom Metazoa; phylum Chordata; class Amphibia; order Caudata; family Salamandridae; genus Triturus; species Triturus cristatus. The sequence continues at coordinate 1,252,413,598 of NC_140591.1, forward strand.
GACCAGAGTAAAGGCGCCTGACTCTAGAGACACAAAATGAACCTAAGCCTGTGGACTCCATGACCCCCAGAGGAAGGGCCAGGAGTCAGTCTCCAAGGCCTTCTCTGTGTCCAAACAGATCATAACGATCAGACCTCCTCCAAACGAGGCTACCTCCAAGGTCATGCATACTGTAGTGCCATGCAGTGTTGTGTCCCGGCAAGGGATGAAACCATGCTGGTTCGGGTACTCCAATTACGAGATGATTACAGAGAGCTAATTAGAGTGAACATGCGTATAGATCTTAGAGTCTTCGTTAATGAAATTGGGCAGTATGACTCGCACAGTGTAGGATCTTTACCCTTTTTGAGGAAGATGATGATGGTTGTCTCCCTCCAAGACTCAGAAACCCTAACCGACAGATCACAACAATTAAACAAGTGCCTTAACTCCAGAGCCAGATCCTGCGATAAAGGGGCATAGAACTCTAACCGTATCTGATCAGGACCGAAGCCATCCCACTAGACAGGGAACTGATGGCCTTTATAACCTCAAAAAGAGTAACAGGTGCCTTCAACTTAGACCGCTGAGTAAGGGATGCCTTATGATCTAGATGTTGCTGATTGGATTGAGAGATGTCCTTGGTGGAAGAAAAGCAGCCCTCGCTATAGAGGTACTGATAGAACATATAAAAGACTTCACAGATTGACACTAAATTAATAAGTAGAGACCCGTTTATATCCCTGATCTGCTGCATGCTATTTGAACTAAATCTATCTATAACCCTGAATGATAAGATTTGCCCCATTTCCTCATTGTTTTCAAAGTAGGTCACATGCGAGGCCCTTTTATTTTTCATTGCCCTATCTCAAATGTGTTTCCTAAGAGAGGCTCTAATAACGATAGACTGCTCCCAGAGTCAGCCTGCCCGAGGCCCATCCTTCGCCATGAGAAAAAAGATCATGAATCGGATTCTAAGAAGCTGAGAGTTCGTCGGGCCACGATTTCCTCCATCAAAGCCATTCTTCATCGATGGGAGGACAATTTAAGGATCTGTACAGCATGAGGCTTTAAGCATCCAGACCACCAGAAGTGGGGCTGATCGATGTTAAATTAGAAAAATTCCCTTAAGTGAGCATTCAGAGAGCTGACATAACCATCTTCCAGCAGTACCTCATTTAAATGTCCATCTCCGAGAGCCTGATGCCTGAGTAGACTCCCTAAGTTGAATAAACAATGACAAAGAATTATGGTCCGACAGAACCCTTGGGTTATCTGTAATACTTGAAGAGGAAACCAAAGAATTACTCACCAAATACATGGCACGCCTTGACATTGCGTTATGGGGTACAAAATAAAACGTAAACACAAGATCCTTAGGATGCTTCAAATGCCAGAAATCAACAAGGGCATATGAGGAGAGTAAATGATGAACAGCCCCCCAGAGCTGATACTTGCCCCATTGAGCTGGGTCATCTGAAAGCTGATCAAAGGACACACACTGGGATGTTGTATTATTTTTGGAACACAGCATCAAATTAAAGTCACCACAGACAAAATAGGGTGGAACCCACAGATGCAACTCGGATAAAAGAAAATCCAAAACCTTTCAGTCATCCACGTTTGGCCCACATAAGACATATATAGTAAAGCGATCACTATCCTTCTGAATTATCACTAACAACCAATGCCCCCCTGGTCTGTCTTTTATCGTAATTAGGGGTGGGCGGAATTTGCGAAATCCACTTTCGCAAATTATCGTGAAAATGTTAAAAATTATCGCAAACACGCCGAAATATCGCGAAGATGCGGAAGTTTTTTTCCCGCATGTTCGCGAGATTTTCTGCATGGTTGCGGCTCGCCAACTTACCCATGTGGTTGCTCGCGGGCGCGGCCATCTTGTTTTCAGTTGTCTCGCCGTGCATGATCGCGAGAAGAAAGACGTGATCGCGCGACGCATGACGTCACTGCCGGCGCGAACTGTCGCGAGACAGCGCAAATGGCTAAAAACAATACAACATCTCATGGAGAACGCAACCGGATCAAGAAAACTTGTCGGCGAACGCAGGGATTCAGGTAAGGCGATCGCGCGCGCGCGAGAATGTATTATTTTACAGCGCGAGCAAGAAACAAATTATTGCCAAGCTGCGGAATGCGGAAATTTTGACATTTTCGCGCTTTCCGCGCTTTCCGCGGAACGCGAAAATGTCAAATTATTGCAATTTCCGCGAACGGAACAACATTTTAGCCCAGGCCTAGTCGTAAAACCCCCCAGTAGATATCCAATGCCAGGAGTGCAATCCCCCTCTGGGTGGTCATATAACATGAGAGGGATAGAGTCCAGACTCCTAGTTGTTTTATCAGTGAACCCTCAGTCTGACACAAATGGGTCTTCTGGAGACATAGGATTTGGGGCCTAAACATACTAAGTTCTTCTCATGCGAGTTTGAGCTTATGTGATGATTTAACCTCATTGATGTTCCATGATAGAATGTGCGGCTGCTAAACAGGACTTCCGCCATTACTAGCTTTTGGTATTACCACATAGAACCGACAAGCTACTCCTCCACTGTCCAAATTGAGATACGCCATGTAAATGCATGTTCTGCCAAAGCAAGACGCACAAGTTTTTTTTTCACTGAAAACAGCCTTGCTCCAAATTGCCTTGCCTGAGATACTGGCCCAAATACTCTGCAAGTAACACAAGTGGTCCCCATCCACTACCCCACTTCATGCTAGCCCACCCAATCTCCCACCCCTGGTTCCCAAAAGGGTAAACCAACCCACCCCCCAATGCAGTGACCCACACACCTAGGGCCTATGCCCCTTCTCTTATTTGGCAAAAGGGCCCATTGTCGGCTCAGCACAAGGCCGAGCCGCTCAACCCACCCAGATAGTCCAACACAAAATAAACAACCAACCCAAGATAAAATAAAATGAAAGAAAAGGCCAAAATAAGAAAAAGAGAAAATAATTCCTACAGAGGGGAGAAATACCAATCCATCAGACCACCGACCCCACCATGACTGCCCTTAGCCATCCAAGCGATACATGCATCAATCCAGCCCCCAAAAAACCACAAGGTCGAATTCCCCCAACCCAGACGATAGACTATAGCGAGTTAACAGATATGGAACCTTTTAAGCCTGACCCACAAATGAATCATGAATCAGTAGCAGAGCATCCTCAACCCCCCAGTTGCCACGTAGTTATCAGTTCCTGAACTATCGTAGCAATAAAGAGTCTTACCATCCTTGTGAATCTGCAGAGTTGCAGGCTCCATGAGAGAAACAAAGACCCCAAGCTTCTGAGGTGCCGGAATGTGCTCCTGGAGCTGCCAATGTCTCTCGACTGTTTGGTGGCAGAAATCTGATTGAATAAAAAATTCAATGCTACTAGCTTTGACCAGAAGCTCAGGACTTGTGGGCCAAAAAATCTCTTGACAAAGAATTACATTTCCAATATAGATACGTATAGCCCAAGGGTACCGAGAATGCTTGCTAGGAAGTCAAAATGGAAAACAATGTGTGTGTCATATCATACAGTCCATATCCCAATTACTCAGCACGGGGAAAGCCTCTCGGAACAGGTGAACAACAAAACTGCAGGGATCATCCACTTCTGCCCCTTCAAGGACCCCCAGGACCTGTAAATTATTCTGATGCGACCTGTTCTCCAAGTCTTCTTCCCTTGATAATACAGTGGTAAGGCCTGAGCTATTAGCTTACACTACCTTTTGGAGAGCCGACTGGTAAGCTTTCAGTGCTCTTAGTCATGACTGCACAATATCCATGTTTTTAGACGGCGTACGAAGGACCACTTGAGTCTTGAGGTGGGCGGCCTTCATAATGACTGAATCCTTGTCATAATCCTATCTATGTTGCAGAAGAAGACAGTAAATAGCCCCCAGCATGGGAGAATCCTGAGCTGGGCCAATGGGAGGAGATCCAGAAAGGGGGACAGGGGCTCTCTCCCCATGTTCTGACTGGGAAGTAAGGATGGCATGGCTGGGCGAAGGTGTCAACTCAGTCCCATCGGATCCCATAACAACTCTTCTTCCACCTCAAGTGAGGCGACAGGATTAGCTACACCTTGATCAAACAACACTGACTCAAGACCCTCTGTTTGATCCACTGGTGGGCCACCCGCCAGCCCCTCCATTGAGATTAGATGGCTGAGAGATCTGAGACCCTGGATATCTTGCTTGAAAAGTCAGAGCAACTACTGCCGGTATCAAAGCTCAAAACTGATTGAGCCTCTGATCCAGGCCCTAGGCCCAGCCACTGTCGGAAAGATCCAAAAAGGAGAAAAAAACCTCTTAGCCATCCCCCATCGCAACCTACATGGGAGCTGGGAAGCCCGAAAAGATTGTAGCTTGTTTTACGGGATCAAATGAGCCACAGAAGGCCCCACTTCAAGATGAGAAGAATGTCCACGAGCCAGAGGAAACTCAGGCAAATCCAGTTGAGGGAACAGGATGAAAATAGAGGGAGTCGGCTCCTTACTGCCAATGTACCTTCTATTGGGCCAGAAGGAGAGAAGACAGTTGACAAAGTATCAATCGGCCCCAGGTCCTTACCCCACTTAATGGACACCACAGTCACATTCTGAGGTGGGCCCTCAATCAAAAACACCTCCATTGTGCTTTGAGCGCAGTGTAGCAGAGTATGCTTCCAGATTCAGCCGGGCCTGTCAAGGTGATATCCCCAGATGCCTTCTCATTCAAAGTATTTTCTGAGGTGGTTAAAACAGATGAGACCTCTGCTCTGTCCTGGATGTTCGGGGGCAGGAGGACATGTGATGACTTTCTCCCCTTTTCAGACCACTATGGGTGCTCACACTGCCATCCCCCCTTAACAGTTATTAAGCACTTTTTTCCACCTTTAGGGCCTCATGTAGGTAGCCAAATACCGGTCGGTAACGGCCGATTTTCGGTAAATATGCCGTTACCGACCGGTATTCAGACAAGTGAGATGTAGGAGTCCAAAAACCACTTTTCGGTAAATATGAGGCGGTAAATACCGATTCATAGTTACCGAATTCTAAAATACCGATTCATGTTTACCGAATACATAATTAACGAATCGGTAAATATGAAGTGGTAAATATGAAGTGGTAAAAATTTAAAATGACATGTAGGAGCAGTCGGTAATTAAGAAATCCAGGAAAATCGGTAAATAAGAGTCGGTAATTAACACGGATGGAAAGCAGGTGGTAACCATCAACAATGCACATAAGCAATCCCAAAATGCAACAGCGTGGACAACATGGCCGCCATGTACGTCATCGCAAGGCGCCTACGTCTACAGGCAGCAGGACTGAGGGTGTGGCGACGGGAGGAACAAATCTACAGACAGCGCATCACACTATTCCAGCTGACTGATGCAGAGATACATGAGAGGTACAGGCTACACCCCGAAACCATCATGGACCTGATAAGGGACCTGCACCCACTCCTGGACCAGCCAACAAGAAGGGCGCACGCCATACCACCACATGTGCAGGTGCTCTGCAGCCTACATCTACTGGCATCCGGCAGTCATCAGGTGGTGATAGCTGCGGTGGGTGGTGTATCCCAGAGTTGCCTGTCCCGTTTCTTCAGGAAGTTCCTGGATGCCATGATGCAGAGAATGCACCACTACATAAGCTTCCCAAACACACAGGCTGCACTGCAGAAAACAAAAACAGACTTTTATCACATGGCACAGTTCCCCCATGTCATCGGCTGTATTGATGGTACACACATCCCAATCTGTCCACCAGCTGATACAGAGCACATCTACAGGAACAGGAAGTCCACCCACTCCATCAATGTGCAGGTGATCTGTGATGCAGGGAACATCATCACAGATATTGTTGCAAAGTTTCCTGGGAGCACCCACGACTCTTACATCTTCCAGAATAGTGGGATCTACACACGACTGAGTGCCGGCGAATTCGGAGAGGGATACCTGCTGGGTAAGTAACAGTGACGCCCCTTGAAACCTGCAAATCAGAGTGTATAGAGGCATGTAACTGATGGTTCCCTTTTACTCATCCAGGCGACAGTGCATATGCATGCCGGTCATTCATCCTCACTCCCTACCTACACCCAGCAACCCAGAGTGAGAGACGATACAACGTGGCCCACAAATCTACACGCAATGTGGTGGAGCGCACGTTTGGACTACTGAAGAGCAGGTTCCGCTGCCTCCACAAGAGCGGAGGCGCACGCCAGTACAAACCCATCACCTGCTGCAAGATAATTGCCACTTGTGCAATGCTGCACAACCTTGCCACGAAAAAAGGTACAGATGTGGAACTAACATATTTTGAGGACAACGAGGATGAGTCAGGCCAGCCAGAGGGCAGCGCAGCTAGAGTGCCAACTGCAGTCGATGGGAGAGAGAGACGGGCAGAGATCACATGCAACTATTTCTGAGTAAGTGAGGGGACACAGCGAGTTGTGAGAAGTCATGACGTAGTTTAATGTGGCACCACGCCATGAACACATGAACAGGCCAATCTGGCAATATGCCATCTATACAATGAGTATGTCCAGGGTTACGTCACCCAATGGCAAGTGGATAAGCAGGGCCACATCAATGTTTGCGCATACGCGCTGCAGTGGTGGATTGCACGGCCTGTGCATCCTCACTAGAGCCAACCCCAAGCCGCCTGCTGCTCCTGCGTGCTTCGGGGACGGGGGGTGTGATGCTGCTGCTGGTGTCGATGCTCTCCGCAGCATCCCTGCAGCAGTTGTCGACGCCTGACTACTCAATAGCACCCCTAGTGCACTTGTCACCTGCACCATCCCCCGAGACAGGTCGCTGCAGCACTGTGTTAGGCCCTCCTGCATCGTCACAGAGCGCCGGCAAAGTAGGGAAGTCGCAGTTGCCAGACGGTTGAGTGCCCTGCTGGTAGTGTCCCTTCGCTGGCGTTCCCGGCGCCGTGCTTCGATGTCAGCATCTAATTTGCTGCACAACTGCTGGATTGACTGGGACATGTCCCGAATGCCCGCAGCCATGCCGCCAATGTTTGTGTCCATGTTGACTAAGCTTGTCTTCATCACCCGCATGTGCCTCTGGACTGACATAACTGCCTTTGATTGCAGGCGCTGTTGCTTCAACATTTGGCCCTCGAGCCCCAAGAAGACACCATGGCCGTCAGTGGGTGCTGGTGGACTCTGGACACGCGACCTGCGGCGCCCTCTTGCTCCCGTCTGTGCTGCCTGTGAGGTGTGGGGCACAGTGGGATGGCTCCCTTCCTGGGGCCCGGTGCGGTCTTCTGGGCCCATGCTGTCGTCTGACGAGGTGTCTAAGGCTCGTAGCCTGGCTGCTGGACGCCTCCTCATTCTCACACCTGCAAGCGGAGATGTGGCCGGTGAATCGAACATGAGTGGCGATGCTGGCTCTGGTGGTGGTGATGCTGGCTCTCGGTGAGGTGATGCTGGCTCTGTGTGCGGCGAGGCTGGCTGCGTAGGTGGTGCGGCTGCAAGTGGGCCTGCTCCCTGGTCTGAACTCGTGCTGGCTAGAGGTGATTTTTGTGGCCGGTGTGCCGTCTCCCCTGCAGCATGCCCTGTACTGCATGATGCCACATCTGTGGACAGAAAAACAACATTGGCTCAGTGTCCCCGAAGGGCTGCATTGCAAGCGTCACAATAAATCATTTCACATTCCAATCTGTCCTCTGTCTCCTTGTGCCTCGAGTGCGTGACATGCCTTGTTGCCCTGTGACATTTACGTCATGGTTAGTGTTGCCCTGACTACATCTCCCGGAATGCATTGCCTGTCTGCACTGACACGTGTGGACTGCAGTGTGATTCTCGTTTCACAATGGGGGATGTGGGATAGGGGTAGGGGAGGCTACATTGCTGTGCTTTCGTCTTACCTTGGTGTGTTGCGGCTCTGGCAGAGCTGTCGGCGTCCCCAAGACCCACGACGCTCTCTTGCTCGAGTGTGGCCGCCACCAGCTCCTCCAGGTGCCCTGTTGGTTCCACCTCCGGTCTGGCTGGCCTCCTTCTGGATGTCGCCCATCTTCCTCTTGGTCACAATCCTCAGGTCATACCAGCGCTTTTTGAGGACCTCAATGTCCCTGTGGGTCACTCCCACAGCATTGACCTGCGCCTGGATGGCCAGCCATATGTTGCGCTTTTCGGCCTCAGGCACTTGCAGGGATTGCCTCCCAAACAGCTTCTGGTGCTGCTTCACCACCTCCTCCACCAGCACCTGGAGTTCCTTGGGGCTGAATTTGAGCTTCCTCCTCCTTTCCCCTCCGTCTTTCTGTGTTCTCTGGCTGGACATGCTGTTCGTTTCCCGCTCGCACATGCAACTGCTCCCTGCCTCTCCTCTGCACTCCAGGCCTCTCCAGGGTCGGCTAATTATGTACACCTGCCTGGGTGTGGCCACTTCGGCTAATTGTGTACACCTGCCTGGGTGTGGGCAGTTCCTGGTTGGGTGGGCTGTCGTTGCACAGGATTGGCTGTTTCGTCAAGTCATGTGATGTTATTTACCGAATCCGTACGTACCGATTCGGTATTTTCCGATTCGGTAGATACCACCTCGGTATTTTCCGATTCGGTAGATACCACCTCGGTATTTTCCGAATCGGTAATTATCACCTCGGTATTTACCGAATCGGTGAATTCCGATTCGTATTTACCGAATGTTACCGAATCGGTAACTGTTACCGAATTTTTACCTACATATAACTTACCGATTCTAATTTACCGATTCGGTACGGCTCGGTATTTAAGAACCGGTAAAATTTATTTACCTACATGAGGCCCCAAATGTTTTTCACCTTACCTGGGATTCCTATGAGAGAATATTCCCCGGCATTAATCAGCCCACATACTTGGGCTATAATACCAACTTTTCCAATAGTATTCAGTAAGGGGGCAAGGTTAATCTCCTGACTTTAGGCCAACTCTTTGAGGGTGTTGTCTTTTCCTCAATTAGTAATCTAAAGCAACAGCTTTATCTTCCGTCAACAGTTTTCTTTAGATATTTGCAGATGCTGCATTTTATCTTAAGCCTTAAGGAAGAGGACCTGAGTTGTATTGACAATCCCTGAATTTACCTTATCAGGAAAGCTACATTCAAGAGAAATATTGGGCTGATGTACAAGTCTATCTAATTGTCATCCCATAATCAGGGGGATAACCTGTTTCAGGCGAGGGCTACTAAGAGGAGTATTTGGCTTAAATGGAAGTAATGGGTGCTGAACTTTGGTTTAGCAATTTCTTGTTTCACTTCCATTGTCTTTACGTATTCATACAACAACTTTGAAAAAACATTGCTAGAAAAATCATTAATTGACCTATCTTTATGTATATAAATGTTACTAATTCTAGTTGGAACTACTTTCTGTGAACTCTTCTCTACATTAGTCACATTCTCAGTATGTATTCCAAAAGTACCTATTGTAACTCTAAAAGTAACTAGTAAAGCTAGTACACCCCATAATAGCATTAATAATCCAGTACAGCAGCAGCACATTCTACACCATCTTTTCAAGAAGGCACATCTACTTTGATTATTCTCTGTGTTAGCCATTTTACTACTTTGGCAGTGTCTTTTGACTTAGCCTCTTCTACTCCACTACTGAGTTTTAGAACTCTAGATTATTTCACACAGCTAATTTTAGATTTTCTCTTTTCACTTTTCTCCAAGTGACTCCTTTAGTTCACTCAATTTGGATTTTCATCACTTTTCACTTCTTCTTCAGCAACATCAAATTGTATCAGATCTTCAACAACATCCTGTGCATCTGACTCTTCTCCAATGTCAGTCAGGATTACTTTCAGGATTCCAACAGTTTTCTCCTCAACCACTTCTCGTACGGTCCCCTCTGGATTTCCTTGACTTTCTGCCTCTTCACCTTCAGACAGTGCCACGTACGTCCATTCCAGTGATCTATACTTCTGGTTAGGTTTTCTGATTCTCTTGATCTCCTCTGGTTCTTTTGAGACCTTTTGTTTTTCACCTTTTGCTTGATTCTGACTAGACACCTCGTTCACCTGTTCAGCTTTCGATGAATTTGCTCGTGTCAGTCTGTACCTCAATCTCTTTATCCTATTGGGCCAAAGATCTCCTCTTACAACCCTCTTTGGTCTTACTTCTTTATTATTTCTTTCTCCGATCCAAGTTCTCTTTCTCAGAACTCGACCCTCTGATTTCTCATTTTCACTCTCATCTCATTCTGTCTCATTTGCCTCTTGTTCCTCAACAATTTTCTTTCGCTCCACAGTTTTTCCCACCACCGATTGAGGTTTTCCTATTTCTGTCCCTCCTCGGGTCTCCGACACGCAATCTTCTTGCTGTCTACTTGTCCCTTCACCTAGCTTATCAGGAATGTTCCCTACACCTCCTCGGGGGTCTTCCGCAATCTGTCCCTCTCTATCTTCTTCTGACCCTGCTTCTTCAGGTGTAACCTCAAGTGGATTTTCAACCTCCTCATCTGATTCAGGTGTAGTTTCTGTGGAACTGCTCTTTTCTCTCCTTTCTCCTCCACTGCTTGTTGGAACTTCAGGCACTTTTACAGAATCCGATCTCTCCTCTGAGACTCTCAATGTTTCTCTTGAAGCCTCTCTTGGAAAGAAAAAAGAATCACCTGACTCTCTTTCTCCTTCACCCCTTTCAGGATTCTTTTTTCTTCTCACTGGGCCAGTTTCTGCATCATCACTGGAATCTGACTCTTCAAAATACTCCTTACCAGTCCCATCTTTTGGATTTGGAACTCTCAGAGTATGACTCGCATGCACCCAGTTTTTCACACCAGCACACTTTACTGCAGTTGTCGTAGTCAGAATAACTTGTCTTGGCCTTCCCCACCTTGGAACCAAGCAATTTCTTCTTCTGTGTACTTTAATTCTCACCCAGTCCCCTGGACTCAGATCATGGGCTTGCTTCTTCTCAAGTGTAGTAGCGTCTTCTCCAACCTGGTGAAACACAGAATGAACTGCTTCAGCCAGGCCTTTACAGTAATCCAAAATCATGTCATCAGTTATTGTCATCAACTTGTTGACAGGCACAAATGCATAACTCATCGCACGTCCCATTAAGATTTCGTGCGGACTCAAACCTGTGGTTCTATCTGGAGTAGACCTAATAGTCATCAGCACTAGAGGCAAGACATCAGGCCATTTCATTCCAGTGGCTAAACACATCTTACCAATTCGGTTTTTTATTGTGCCATTCATCTGTTCAACGACGTCAGAAGCCTCTGGTCTGTATGCACAATGTAGCTTCTGCTGTATGCTCAATGCTTCACAAATTAAACCCATGAGCTCATTATAGAAGTGTCCACCTCTGTCTGACTCAATTGTCACTGGGAACCCGTACCTAGGAATCAATTCTCTTAACAGTAACTTTGCAACTGTTATTCCATCATTTCTCCTAGTCGGATAGGCCTCCACCCATCTTGAGAACAAACAGACTACCACTAGAACATATCTCAATCTGTTCACTTGGGGCATTTCAATGAAATCTATTTGCATTCTGGTAAAAGGACCTCCTTCTCTGCCTATTGTTCATAGACTCACCACTGTCTTTTTCCCAGAATTGAACTGCTGACAAATCAAACATCTCTGACAGATGCTCTCTGCAATCAACCTGAATTTTGCATTGTACCAGGTCTGCTTAAAAGACCTGATCATTGCATCCCTCCCCAGATGTCCTTGGCCATGATACATCCTTGCCATCGTCGATAACATGGAGTTGGGCATGACTGGTCTACCATCTCTATAGATCCAAACATGATCTGTCTCTCTTGGGGCACAACCTGCCTTGATCCAATCTCTCATTTCCTCATCTCCTGCCTCATCCTGCAACTGTTTCACTTCATCCCACATTTCTAGGAAATTAGTAAACATCACAGAACAAAAAGACATTTCCCTTTCTCGTGCCCTATTAATCGAATGATTGTTCTTTGCACAATACTGTGCTATGTCATTGGCAAAATGATTACCAAGAGTAACAAAATCATCTCCTTGTCCATGTGCAGCACACTTCACAACTGCTAACTCTTTAGGCAGCTGTATTGCCTCAAGCAATTTTCCAATCACTTCAGCATTCTTTATTGGAGTCCCACTCGACGTCAAGAAACCTCTCTGTAGCCAAAGCTGGCCAAAGTCATGAACGACTCCAAAACCGTACTGACTATCAGTCATTACAGTCACTCTCAGATTCTTCCCAATCTTACAAGCTTTTGTCAATGCCACCAATTCAGCCACTTGAGCAGATCTCACTCCTTTCAAAGGCGAAGGTCCATAACTTCTGAAACCTTGCACACCGCATATGCTGCACTCAGCACACCATCATCAGTTCTCAAACATGATCCATCCACAAACAACACATGATCACTCTCTGGCAATGGCAAATCTCTTATGTCTGGTCTTGGTTTTGTGCAGTAGTCAAGCACATCCAAACAATCATGATCAACATCATCTCCCACATTCACATTGTCAGCATCTGGCAACAACTTTGCTGGATTCACATTCACACATCTCTCAAGAGTCACATTTGATGCTCCCAGAATGATTTTCTCATATTTAGTCAATCGACTATGTGACATGTACTGAGTCCTGCTTCTTGTCAAAAGAATTGCCACATCATGAGGTACGAATACCCTTACAGGATATCCCATTATTATGCCCTCACTCTGTTCCAAGCTTCTGCATGTAGCAGCTACTGCTTTCAGGCAACCTGGCAAACCCACAGCTACGGGGTCAAGTGTCGATGAGAAGTACGCAATCGGCCTTCTCAGTTGTCCATGCTTCTGAATTAACACTGAAAGTGCACATCCATTTCTCTCACTGCAGTAGAACTCAAACTCTTTCTCATAGTCTGGCATTCCCAAAGCAGGGGCTTCACACATTCTGCTCTTCAGCTCCTCAAATGCTGCCATTTGTTCTCCATCCAGTTCCAATGGGTCTCTCACCTCACTTTTGGTCAACTTAATCAGTGGCTTTGCTATCGGGGAGAAATTACTTATCCACTGACGACAATAACCCACCATCCCCAGAAACATCCTCACCTCTCTCTGGGTCATTGGGGCTCTCATTCCTCTGATAATTTTGATCCTGTCATCGGTCACCTTTCTCAGACCCTTTTCAATATTGTGTCCAAGATAATGCACCTCTTTCTTGCAAAATTGCAATTTGGCTGGAGATACCTTTAACCCTCCATCTGCCAGATGACTCAGTAAAGCTATGGTATGTATCTACTTCACAAGCTTCACGTGTCTTCGATGCCACAAGTAAGTCATCGATATACTGCACTAGTACTGAGCTTTCAGGCATGATCAGACTCTCCAATGACTTTTTCAACAACTGATTGAATATCGAAGGACTTTCTGCATACCCCTGTGGGATACGACACCATGCTAAAATACGCTGTCCAAACCGAAATGCAAAAATCGGCTGGCTATCATGATGCAATGGAATTGAAAAGAAAGCATGACACAAATCAATCACTGTGTACCACTCAGCATCATGAGGAATCTGATACAAAATCACTGACGGATTTGGCCCAATGGGACAACATGCTACCACAATTTTATTAACCTTTCTCAAATCTTTTACAATCCTGAACTTTCCATTAGGTTTCTTTATCCCCATTATCGGTGAATTACACGGGCTACTTAGTAACTCTCTCAAAACACCCTGTTGAATCATCTTGTCAATTATAGGAGTTATTCCCTCAATTATTTCCGGTGTCAATCTGTACTGAGGAATATTAGGATAAACAATCCCCTCTTTCACTGAAATCTTCACTGGATCTACATTATTCATCAATCCCACATCTTCTCCAGTAAAATCCCAAACTGCTGTTTTCACTGTGTGTCTCAACTCCTGAGGCAAATCATCTGGATTAAACACAGCATATGTACCAACAATCTCACTCTCTCTATTATCTAGAGTCATCCGGTACAAAACATCCTCATCTGATGTCTCAAAAGCTATTCCATCCGGAGTACAGAAAATTGTACAATTCATCTTGCACAATAGGTCCCTACCTAACAAGTTCACTGGACTGGTGTCACAGACTACAAATCTGTGCATGTCTGAAAATTTCCCTATTCTTACCCTTACTGGTTCGGTAAGACGAGTCTTAATCTGTGTATTGGCTACACCAACTACTTGGATTGTTTCGTCCGAGAGAGGAAGATTTCTAATATCTGCTGACCTGACAGTTGATCTCGTCGCTCCTGTGTCTACCAAAAAAGTAACACCCTCCCCATTTATTTTCCCATCCACAAATGGTCCTGCCTGGTCTATTTCTAGAGTTGCACCAAGTATGCACTCTTCCTCCTTTCTTCGGCACCGTCAATAGTCCCCTTCAGACTCACTCCCCTCATTCCTTAACCAGTACTGCTGTACCGGGTTTGAACGTCTCGGTTTGTTGACCTGCTCATCATTGTAGAATCCTGAGTCCTGGTTATACTTTTGGGACCCTCTATTCTGCGGCAAGGGCGGTTTTGGCTCTTGGCTCTGCTGTCTGACAACCTTCTGCTGTTGCTGCTGTTGATTACACCCCTCGTTCTGCACCTGTTGATTTAAGAGTTTATTTTCATTACTCACTAATGGTGGATTGGTACACTCGGATCTCCAATGCCCCAATTGTCCACAGTTGTGACAAGGGAATTTCTTTTTGGCCTCTTCTAGATTCCCCTTTCCTTTTCCCGCATATCTGGGTCTATTTCCTGGATTATTTGCCTGTTCCATCAACTGTGCTTCTTGTCTCTCAGCAACTTTCACCTGTGCCCACATTGCTTTCTCTTTCAGCTTTCTCTGTTTTGCTTCAATCTCATCACTGAAGTATTTTGCATGTCTCAAGATTTCATCAATCTTTTTACTTTGCCAATCAACTGTATGCTCACGTATTCTTTCACTGATTTCAGGTCTCAAGCCATATACAAATCTGTATACAAAATGACTCAAATCCTTATCACCCAGGTGTTCGTCTCCACTGAACTGTTTAAAAGCCAGTATCAGCCTTTCGTAAAAAGCATGAACTGATTCTTTTGCTTCCTGATGTGTTCGATCTATCTTAACCCAGTCTTTCTCTTTCGGGGGTACTTTATTTTTCAGGAACACTATAACCTGTTCGTACTTCTTCATTACCTCTGGATCTGGTGCTCCTGTTTTCTGATCTCTTGGGTACTCCTTAGCAGGCCAATCTACAACTATTTTACACTCTGCCCACAAGTCTGCTGGAACAATTATATCAAACAGACTATTCAGGTCAATCCACAGCACTTTTGACAATTTCACAAACCTGTCTACCTGCCTATACCACTCGACGGGCTTTTCTCTCAGTCGAGGGAAATCATTCGTAAATGACAAAATATCCTGTCTAGTCCATGGGACATGTACATATCCTCCTCCAGGAATCTCTCTCATAGGATAAGCATCCACTGTTTTCTCTTTTTCTCTCATGGGAAAAGCAGAGTAAGTCCTGTCCACTGAATCTTCCCTTTTCTTGTACCATCTATCCTTCCATCTTTCCACATCACCCCATTTTCGCAATAAGGCAATCATTTCCTTAATCTGCCCTGTTCTGCCAGCACCATTTAGATTTTCAATATCTTTGTCAGAGAAATCCACCCTGTAAGGCTTCTGCAAAGCTTTCCATAAGAAGGGGGGTCCCTAAGGATAGGATGGGTAGACAGGGGAAGAGGGAACAACAGAGACCTTCAGAGAGAACAGACCCCACTGTCTACACTAAAATGATATAGTTAAGCCCAAGGATGGGTCAAATCAAATAGAGTTAGGCCACGGGCCGGAGCGAGTTCAAAGGAATCAAAAGAGCAAAGAAAATAAAATAAAAGTAACATATTTTATTGAGATAACAATGATCTGATAATGATTTTAACCAAAAATGTATACAATGGTGATAGCTATAAAAATACAGTCCCACACAGAGACACAAACAAGCACACTATCATTCACACGACACATTCATATTTGTGAAAATACCAAGACAAATAGGTTCTTTATATATATAGTATTCTCCGCACATAAAAATTCCCATCCATATTGGAAACGGGCTGATCCAGTCCCGTTTGGTGGAAATAGTTAAAGTTCTTCCAATAGGCCCACAAGTTGGAAGAACTTTAACTATTTCCACCAAACGGGACTGGATCAGCCCGTTTCCAATATGGATGGGAATTTTTATGTGCGGAGAATACTATATATATAAAGAACCTATTTGTCTTGGTATTTTCACAAATATGAATGTGTCGTGTGAATGATTGTGTGCTTGTTTGTGTCTCTGTGTGGGACTGTATTTTTATAGCTATCACCATTGTATACATTTTTGGTTAAAATCATTATCAGATCATTGTTATCTCAATAAAATATGTTACTTTTATTTTCTTTTCTTTGCTCTTTTGATTCCTTTGAACTCGCTCCGGCCCGTGGCCTAACTCTATTTGATTTGACCCATCCTTGGGCTTAACTATATCATTTTAGTGTAGACAGTGGGGTCTGTTCTCTCTGAAGGTTTCTGCAAAGCTTTCACCTTATCCATGTCAACTCCTTGTTCACTCGCTATTGCTTTTAACCTGTCATGTGTACTTTTAGCCCTCCAGGTGATACTTTTACACATAAATAACAACTCTCCATCATGATGGTTTTTCAGTATATCTGTAGGAATTGTTCCCGCAATAAGCTCCTCCAATTCTATGCGCAACCTGGCTACATCAATTGCCTGTGAATCTTTATCCTTCTTTTGAAGAACTTTCAACCAATCATTCAAATCCTCAGCTGTTATTTCTGTAGACTTTTTCACTGCACCCACTTGTTCTGCCATCCTCTGTTGTTCCAAAATCGTTCCTCCCAAACAACCAGTATTCAATCCTGAATTAGGCTGCACATCTAATCCTCCACTACAGGCATCATGTCTCGACTGTCTCAAATTATTTCCTCCTGTTCTTATTCCTGATTCCTCCAAAGTGCAAGTACCAACCAAACCATTTCCAACATAAGGAACTGTCAAACTATTTTCACCCATTCTTTGCTTATCAAAAATAGGCATAACTGAACCTATTGTTACAGGCACTGTAACAGCTTCCAGATTTTTCGTCAGCTCTCTAATTTTCTCAGTCAACATCGGATGTCGTTCTGGCTAATTCCCTTGTTTTTTCATCACTGTCTCGATTCTCTCTCTCCCGCCCTCTCTCTTCCTTTCCGAAAAAGAGCTACCACTTCTCAGATCAGGTGTTACAACCTCAGTTTTAATAATCCGCAAAGTATCTCTTACAGGAGTAGCAACTGGCGTACTTTCTTCTGGTTCTGGTCTATACGGAGGTGGTCTCTTGTAAATCATATCATCTAAGACCTCATCCTCGTAATCATTAGCCCCATACCTTCTCACTTCTGCATCAGGCACCCTTTCTGTACCCTTTCTCTCTTCCTTCTCGTCAACTGTCCTCATAGGATATAATCCCTCTGACATACTAGCATCTCGCCATCTCCTCATTCGATCATGATGAGTTTCACGATCATATTTCCTCCCGAACATGTACCTATAGTTGCCTCCACTCCTCTGCTTTTCTCGCTCATGCACCTCATCTTCCCATTCCACCAACGCCTCGAACTGTGTCGGCCTTGGTCTAGGCTCTAGACACATCATTTTCTCCCGTAAATTTCTCAACACGGCCAAATTAAATGAACCATGTTCCGGGAACGCTAAGACACCATCGTCCTTAGTATACTTAGCCCAGTTATCTAACCAAATACAGGTATGATACCCATATTTCGCAACCATGAAGGAGGCAGGAGTTCTCGTTGGAGGTAGCAATTCACCTTCTCTAGTTATTATGTTTTTATCCTTGTCGAACCATCTTTTAATTTTACCGAACAAGGATTTCTTCTTCTTTTCCTCGGGTTGGTAATACATTTTAACGTTTACCAATATTCTCTAGTCTGTTCCGCAACTGTACGATCTCTCGTCCAATAACAGCGCGACTCACACCAACGCACCAATCCTGAAGCGTCTACGTCACCCTGTACTCCTTCCAATCTCTGCGCGGCTCACACCAACGCACCAACCCTAGCGCGAGCACTGTTTTGATCCACTGCCCCATCACAGCGCGGTCTGAATGACGTCAGCAGTCGCTGCAGATGCTTCTGCTCTGTCTCCTGTCACTCGTCTACCCCTCCTTTACAAAGCCTTCTCAGTAGACTTCGTTTCAGATTCTACAAAATCTATTAGTTACAACATATAAACATCTCCATTGTCTGCTTCGTTAACCACAGAATAGTAAAGAAAAACTCTCACAAGAATCCCGATTCTCTCTAGAACAGCGCTTACCTCTGCTCTACCACGGAATTATTACTTTCGTTGACACAGTAGCACATCCCTCTACTCTGCCCTTCTAACATGCATCCATTAACTGTTTCCTCTAGGACTGCTCCAAAGAGTCTTACAATCAACTAAATGCTCATACATTCACGCACTTTCACACCAGAAAATGTAGCACATGCACACAGAATCCTGCCTTTCCCGAGAACAGCGAACAGTCTGTCCCGCTACAGAATTATAACATGCGTTAACCAAGCAGCGCTTACCTCTGCCCAGTCCCTCAGACAAGCTCAGAGAATACCTATTACTCCTCCCGCGATAAGCTTTAACGGCGAACCTCTCAATATGTGTAATGAGTAACTAGCTCAATACCAGCTACAACTTGCAATTCAACTCAAGGCCAGAAAAATGACAACCATACAGAATAAGTCATATAACAGATCATATGAAATAGTACTGAGGGACACAGTTTACTCAAAACTTACTTTGGATATTACATGGATTTCAACATAGCAATGTGATAAGGTACACACAATATCATTAAAATTATTTATTGAAAATAACCTACGAGGACTTGCCTAATCTAATGAGAGATGGAGAGAGTGTCAAATTGTGTAATAATCTCACCCACTCATAACAGGATAATCTGACACTTTTTTTGCCCAGAGTAAAGGAGTTGCCATGGGACTAATTTTTGACCCTGATATTAGTCAAGCTATATGTGGGATAGTTTAAGAATACTTCTATCCATGCCAAAACTAATCTTTACCAATCCTTACAAATTCAGAATTACTTAGCTGGGATACCATGTGAGAAATTGCAAATAGAAGAACGAGATTTGTTAGAGGTACACATTAAGGCTGAGGAAATTCAAGGCGCAATTAGTTCCCTGGTAAATGGGAAGGTGGTAGGAACAGACTCCATTCCGGGGGAATTTTATAAAATGTTGCTCCTTTCCTACAGCAATTGATGAAAGATGTTTTTTTCTAAGCTCAGTCTGGTCAAGGGACTCCCGATTCCTAGAGATCAGCCAATATTGTGGTATTTCCCAAAAAAGGCAAGCAGGTCAAGGAGATGGGGTCTTATCATCCTATACCATTAATAAATAGTGACGTTAAGGTATATGCCGAGATCTTGGCTATACGACTGGCGACGGCTATTAAGAAATAGTTTTCCCCAACTCAACAGGGTTTGTCCCAGGAAGCAGCACTATAGACCATATTCAGCGGGCTATTGCTCTTTTTGATGCCGCAAGCATTACCAGGGACCCTATTGGGCTCATCCTGCTAGACGCCGAGTAAGCCTTTCGATAGGGTTTCCTGGCCCTTTTTATGGGCAACGCTAAAGAGCAGAGGGCTGGGTGAAAAGTTTATGAAGGCTATTGAACTATAATATACAATAACCCGGTGGCTAGAATATCAATAATGGGAGAGATGTCGGATCCTGTTTTGATTAGCAGGGGGACTTGTCGGGGATGTCCGTGCTTCCCTTTTTTTGTTTGCACTATACATTGATCCGCTAGTCAGCAAGATCGAATATAATAATCGGATTCTAGAAGTGCATAGTAACGGGGGAGCACTAAGATATTGGCATATGCCGACAACCTAGCAATTGTTACCTTGAGTCCCATGGATGCATTAGATGAGGTTGAAAGCGAAGCAGATACTTTTGGAAAGATTTCAGATTACCGCCTCAATCAAAACAAGACCCAAGTTCTGGTTGGTAAAGGGCTCCAGCTGATTGATTCATGAGTGGTAAAAAAGGCAGTGTATCCGGGGGTGGAATTAATGGCAGATGTGTCTAAGATTGCCGAAGTTAATTTAGACCCATTACTCTCTAAATTTAAAATTGAATTTGACCAACTAGAGAACCTTAAACTTAGGATGGTTGGGAGATGCAATGCTATTAAGATGCTTTTTTACCAAAGATGTTATATCTATTTAGGGCTATTCCCTTGACTATTTGTAGCTCCTGGTTTAAATCCATGAATCAGACTTTTTCTAGGTTTATTTGGGCTAACTGCTGCCCTCAAAGAGAGCTTACATTTTTAATGCTGCCAAGAGATAGAGGTGGTTGGGCGGTACCCAATCTTCAGCTATATCATTGGGCCTCAGTTCTACACAAGACCAGAATCCTACTCAGCGGGAAATCGGACATGGCACAGACAGGTGCCCCAACATACATTTTTTAGTTGACATTAGGGGAGAAGGCTAGGGGGTGTCTTCTGCATCACACCGAATTTAACTATTACAAAAGGGTGAAGTTTTAAACCTTAACCTGCGCGTTTAAAGTTTGGACTGCAGTCCGGAAAAAGCTAGCTTTGGTACGTATTAACGCCTATACCCCAATATACAGCAATGAGTCCCTCCCAAGTATCTTCGATGATGGGCACATGAAAGACTGGTATGACACAGGAGTGAGGACAATAGGTGATGTTATGGATGAGACAGGGTATTATCGTTAGGAGTGGGCGGAATTTGCATAGTCGCGCTACGCAAAGCTCCGCGAAACGGTAAAAAATCTCCACAAGCATGCAGAAATTCCGCGAATACGCGGAAATGCTTGTCCGCGATGCTTTTTTCCTGTTCGCGAACGCTGTTTGCGTGCTCGGGGGAAAATATATCGTGAACACGCATTTTGAGTATGCAAACAAGCATAAAATTCCGGGAAGCCGCAAAACGCAGAATTTTGGGCAATTCCGCGTTCACCGCGGAATGCGAAATTACCCAAATTGAGCAAATTCCGCGAGTGGAACGGAATTTACCACCCAGGCCTAATTATAGTTTGACAGCATTAGGGATAGATTTGGGCTGGAGAACAGACAGTTTTTTAAATATCTTCAGATAAGAAATGTTCTATTTAGGAAAATAGGGGGCAGTTTGATGGAGGGACTGCTCGGTGGCTCAAACACACTGGGCGGGATATAAAAAATTCTGAATGAGTCGATACCGTATGATTTGACCAAACACTGTGATAGGTGGCAGAAACCTTTACAGGTGGGATTGAGTGAAGTTGAAAACTCGTTGTACCTGGCCCAAACATCCTTTATTGCTACTAATCTTCAACTTCAGTGTTTTAAAACATGGTTTAATCTTTATATCACTCCAGTTAAGATTGCGAAATGGGGTAGGGAGGCAGGATCATCCTGTCCGTGATGCGCTTATCAAGCTGCTGATAGTGTTCATATGTTCGCCTCCTGCCCCATTTTAGATACCTTGATATGTTATGTTAGCACCACTCTGGAAACCATGCTGGGTAGGAAAATTGATCTGTCACTACAACTGATTGCACTGGGGGTGGGAAGTATTCTATTTTCAGGTCAGATAGAGGCATTTCTATATATTGCTAGGAAAGTTTTTAGACTTTGCCTGGCCACCCACTGGCTTGATCTTGTCCCTCCAACTTGCCAACAGAGGCTAGGAGGAATTCTGGAGGTAAATAGGCTGGAAACTGCAGTATACTCTAGAAGGGCATATAAGGCTAAGGTTAAAGGGTTGGCAATTTGGGCTCCTCTAAGGAGTTGGCCTCGGGAGAATAATGAGTTGGGACACTGATCTGGAATGTAACTGGCATGGTCAAAAGCTTTCCTTTTCTTGCTATTTTTGGGCAGTTAAGACTGTTTTTTTTATATACTTAGTCTCATGGGCAATGTCCTTTTATATCTTCCGGTTAATGGAATTATTTTTCTTCTTTGGTGTAAGAGAGCTTGATCAGCAGCGGTGGGGTGGGGGAAGTAATTTCGTATAAATTTGTATGCATATTTTTTCATTTTGTATTGTATTCTGTAAAGCGCTTTATAAAGACTTCTTTAAAATAAAAAATAAAAAGAATGGCTAGAAGATAATAGCCATTCTCAAGAGAACCAAAGAAAGCAATAGCAATTCTCTCTCAAGAATAATTCGGCAAGTCTGACATGTTCACAGGGTGTTGAATGACTCGAGATGAAAGACAGTTGTATATGTGAGAAGTCTTTAATTCTGTTCTGACCCTTTCATCAAGATAGGGAAACCAGACTCCGTCACGGAGAGCTCTCTTGGTGGAAACTATTCCTTGATATTCCCTCATGGGTGACATTGATTGCCTGTTGTCGTAGACTCTCAGGAATAACAATTTGTGTACCTCTGAGAATAAGGCCGTCTTGGGTCACTAAAAGTTCATCTCTTACATTTTTGAACTTCAAATAATCATTGTCATTAGTAAAAGGTCTGGAGTGCTGATTCCATGATTGATGAGCAATCATGTATTTTAATCTTAACATGTTATTATCTTGGCTTGTGGCAGTGACAATTTGTTCTAAAGATATAGCAGCTTGTGTGCTCGATTTCAAATTAAAACTGATGTATGCCTCCGCTGTCTTAGATGGGGTCCTAGGGTATTGCAATGGCACTCTTGTAAAAGAATCTGCCAGATTATGAACTTTCCCTGGATAGTTGTATTCTTGTAACCTCAAATCCCAACGTTCAATTAAAGGAGGCATTTTGGCTTTTGAATTACCAAATATGATCAACAGTGTTTGATAATCAGTCCCTGCAGCGAAAGGCTTTCCGTACATGAAAACATGGAAATAGTCACAAGTCCAACATACTGCCAAACATTCTTTCTCAGGTTGCGAGTAAGCAAGGTCTGTTTGTGACAGGCTCTAACTGGCATATGCCACAAAATGTCTAGGGGCATTTGGCTGTTCACTGTGCTGTGCTGTGATTGTGCCCAACCAGACAGGGCTAGCATTAATTACAACCCCTGTATGTAGTTTGGGATCAAAGTAGTCTATTTCATTGGCACTCTCAATGGCTTGATTGATGTTTTGGAACTCTTCTCACACTTTTGTGACAAATGAAAATATAAGTTTTTTTTTGTTAATACTCATAAGTAAGGGTGGGCATAGTGCTCCTCTCCGCCCGCGGAGTGTGCGTAGTGCTGCTTACTTCGTGGTCCACAAAGTAGGCGTAGCAGGCAGGCTACGCACATGCCTCGGCAGAGCAGAGTTGCCCGCCACCCGCCTCCTGCACGCCCTCATTTTAAAATAACTTAAAGTGTTTAAAAGTAAGGAAAATGTCTTACCTGAGCTGCGGCATCCCGGGGCTCCCTCTTCCTGCTTCATTGGCAACTTCTTCCTCACAAATGCGCATGCGCGGGCAGGTAAGACATTTTCCTTAATTTTAAACACTTTAAGTTATTTTAAAAGTGGGCGGGAGGGAGGCGGGCGGCACGTAGTGGGGCTAGGCGGAATGTGCGAGTGTGCGTAGATTTGGCCAACCTACGTGATGCCCCACGTAGCCCCACTACGCCCACTACACCTAGGGTTACTCATAACGGCGCACTTACCGTAGAAAAGTCTTGTATATTTCTCGAGCAGTAACTAGCCAGTCCAAGACAGGATCATGACATAGAAATGTCTTGTAGGGGATTTGCATTAGACAATACTTGTACTTTAGCTGGATCAGGTTTTATACCCCCATCAGAAAAGACATGGCCGAAGAATGTCAAGCTTTTCTTGAGGAATTCACATTTGTCGGTATTTAGAGTTAAGCCTGCACTGGTCAACAAACAACATACTTGCATAAGATCCTTGTCATGTTCTTTCTGTGTGGCTCTGAAAACGAATATGTCATCACTATAGTTAAATGCATTTACTACAGGTTGTATGATACGTCGAATGAAGTCTTGGAAAAGTTCTGCAGCAGAGGATACACCAAAACTCAATCGCTTATAGCAAAACAGACCAATATGCATAGAAAAGGTTGAAATGTACCAGGATTTTTCTTCAAGCTCCAATTGATGATATCCTTTATTTAAGTTGAGTCAAGAGAATACATTTGCACCATTCAGTTGAGTTATGTTGGGACCCGGCTTTGTCTCTCTCTCAATTGCCTTGTTGGCCTGATGCATGTCAACAGATATGCGTACAGCCCCATCACTGTCTCTTTTGGGCACTACTGCAATGGGAAAAACCCATTGTATCGGATCAGTGGAGCCTTCAATTATGTCATGTTTAAGTAACATATCAAGTTCTCTTTTAGCAGTGTCTTGCAAGTGACATTCAATTTGTATGCGTCTTTGAGCATTAGGACAAACATCCTCATTTATGTGTAACTTTACTTTCATTGTTTTGAGTTTTCCTAGCCCATGAAATAATGAAGGAAATTAACTTGCAATTTCATGATGATGCAGGGAGGGCGTTGTGGGGTAGTGTAAGTTAGGGTTCAGGGTTTTAGGGCCTTGGGGCAGTGGGAGGGGAATGGGTAGTTGGAGTAATTTTTAGGGTGTGAGTTGGGGTAGGTTCTAGGGCAGTGGAAGGGTTTGGGGTAGTTTAAGGGATGGCACGGAGGTGGGGTAGTGTTGGATTTTAGGCCCTAGGGCATTGGGAGAAAAAACGGGTAGTTGGGGTAGTTTTTAGTGTTGGGGGGTCAGAGTAGGTTTTAGGGCAGTGAAATGGATTGGGGTAATTTAAGGGACAGTGCGGGGCAGGAGTGGGGGGGCAGGGGGAGGTGGTGTTGTGGTGACCTTAGCCATACAAACCTCTTTACCATTTATGCCTATACCACGAAATTTCGTGGTAAAGGCATGCGTGGTATAGGAATGAGTGGTTAAGACACATTTGTTATTCGGCTGCATGGTAGAGGCACGTGTGGTAAAACCATTTGTGCTTTTATCATGCAACTGTCACATGCCTAGGTGATACAGTGGGAAGCAAAAGAATTCCAGCGTTCTTTTATTACAAGACACTACACCCTAATAGGACATTTTCACTTACATTTTTCTAGAATATTATCTGTACCTTATCACCTCCTTCTTAGAGGCGTGATTATATATAATTATGTGATATGCAAATACATCCTTTTGTGCTATATGCATCCCTGTATCAACTTGTGGCACAAGGACACACTGAAACAAAACCACCACAAACAATAGCTGTTGCCTTCCGGTAAAATGGCACAATCACAGTACATTTTTACAGCTGTTTGTAATAATTCACAGTGGCATAGTGGTGAAAGTAGAGGGATATCACGTAACATGTGTAACATGAAATTCCCAAAATCATTTGAATTACACTGGCATAATTAAAATTTTGCCTAGGCCTGCTTCATTTTCAAATTAAGTTTTGGAAAAGATGGACCCTATTTCATATGAGTAGGGTATATGATTATTCTGGTTTATTCTGTATCTGTTGGTCATTTTCTAGCCTTGCATCACTTTGCATCTTGTAGCCGATGTAGAGTTAGGTACTACATGTTTTGATGAGATGGTGAGTTATTCACTTACTGTTTGAGGATGACATGTCGATAGTGTAATTTCTGGTGCATTTCTGTGTGTTGCTTATGCATTAATTGTGTTTATGTATACGTTTCAACTGAATGTACTCTTTCCATATTAGCATAAAAAAGGGCTGGCTATATTTGTATTCTGACACTTTGTCCAGCATTTGGCCTCAACTACTATTGACTAATGAGACTAAAACATTGACAAAGAGCCCACATCAGCCCCACATATTGCATCAGAGTTCAGCCATCCTTAAGAATATAGGGCCAGATGTACGACCTGTTTTTGCATGGGCAAATGGGTGTGCAAACCTGTTTGCGTATGCAAAAACATATTGGGCCATGTACATAGCCTATTTAGTGAGTCGCAATTTTTTTGCGACTCGCTAAATAGGTTTTCTGACTCGTTATTTGGAAGGGGCTTTCCCTTCCAAATAGCCAGTTTCAAAACAATGTACTACTGTTTTGCGACTGCAATTGTTTTAGCAAAACACTCGCAGTTACCACCTACTTCAAGTAAGTGGTAATGCATTTGCAAATGGGAAGGGGTCCCCAGGAAACCCCTTCCCCTTTGCAAATTCATGCGAAATAATTTTTTAGGGCAGGCGGTGGTCCCAGAGACCACTGCCTGCCCTTAAAAAATGGAACGAAAACGTTTAATTTTTTCTTTTTTAATGCATCCCGTTTTCCTTTAAGGAAAACGGTCTGCATTTTTAAAAAAAAGGCTGCTTTATTGAAAAGCAGTCTCAGACATGGTGGTCTGCTGAGCCCAGAAGGCCACCATCCCAGGGAGGGTTTGCATTCACAATGGGCTTGCAAATTGCAAGAGGCTCATTAATATTAATGAGCCTCGCAATTTGCGACCCCATTGGGAATCGCAAAACAGTGTAAACACACTGTTGTACATTTCATTTAGCACCTCACAATTTGCGCCTCGCAATGTGTTGCAAATTGGAAGGCGTTAAATGAAAGGGTCATACATCTGGCCCATAATGACTATTGAAGGGACAGTCTTAGGCTGAGTGGTCTTCACACTAACAAAATCTACTAATACATAGATGTACGTTTACAAATATTTATATGAAACAAGGGGTGGTCCTGCACTCAAGCAAGTAACTCATTTATGTGTGGAGCTTACTTATTATCCAAAATAAAAATATAAAAGGAAATCACAATAAGTCAAGATCTTCCCAATTGAAAAAAGCACTGATACATTTTGATTGTAGCTAAATACATTCTTTATTCTTTTTCCATTAACAAATTAGAATTAGAATTTGTTAATGGAAAAAGAATAAAGAATGTATTTACCTACAATCAAAATGTATCAGTATTGTGATTGTGGATAATAAGTAAGCTCCACTCATAAATGATTTACTTGCTTGAGTGCAGGGCCACCCCTTGTTCAATTTGTTCAAGTGGCATGCGTGTCATTTCTTTGGGCCATATGGAGGTCATGTCCCAGGCCCCTTGCACCAATCTATAAAACAATAATTACTGCCTAGACAAGGTATTTTCACAGGTGCAGGACTTTTAGCCTTGATCCTCTTTTGAGCTTTGTGAAATATGTATATGGCTAATTGCAGTCTGTGTGCTTATACTTAGGCTCTATGATTGTATACATCACTACCAGTTGTTTAATTATTGAAAAAACTGTTTATCGGAACAAAACGTTCACATCGGATGTTGTTTCGCACATAGATTGCCTTATTATACCCGTAGTGTTGTATTTATGTTAGCTTCTGTAACATCCATTAATTAGAGTATTAGAGTATTGGTTGGATTACTTTGATATCGACAATTAGACATTACTTTTCAAGTTGGTTCCCTAAAATGTTTTACTTCAGGCACTTCCTGGTATATGTAAAGGCTCACACCCAGTCTTCAGGAGGATTATTTGATTGCCATATCATTCTAAGAACATCTCAACACATCAGCTAAAATGTTACCTCACAGCTATTCTATGCCTTTCTTGCAACCCATAGGATAGGTTATCTAATGAAATATCCAATGATAGGTGTTCTGTTGAACCCTGTTTGCACTCTTTCAAAGTGTTATTCTAGACTATCCCTTGAAATCTTACTGTGGAATATTTAATTATTTATCAATTGTGTATGTTGCAAGAAAATATCTGGGGCACGAAGCAGGGAGGGTTTATAATAACCCACACTTAATGAACTGCCAACCTTCCGCTCTCCCATAGACAATTTTTTAAAAAGTACTTTTAAAATCAAATAAGAGCAAAAGGATGAGCTTACGTTCATGTTAATGTCATTTATAAAACGTCAGAACACAAAATGCAGCATCTCGTGCAAAACACAACACTTATCTAATACTCTACCGATGTACTACTTGAGTAGCTGATTCTCCCCATGATAATATCCCTAAAGCAACACGTTTCACAATCATTAATTTCTCTCTGTACACTTTCCCAAGACTTCTGAGATGCTGCTGAAGTTGTGATCTTCTTAAACTAAAAATCTGCACAAGCTCCATTGTGTGAATTTCTTACAAGTTTACAAATTTGGCAAAAATAACGAGAACATTTTAGTGGTCAAGAATTCTCGTAAGAGGTGGTGATTTGGCTGTTCTCTAAAAGAGAGTTCAAAACATTATAGAGTTTGTTCTCCCCTGTTCTGCCTTCATGTTTTTTCTGTTTAATTTTTTGCTGTCTGATAATGTGCATATGACTGAACAAAGATTCTTAGTTTGAGTGCAGTGATGGACAAACTGTTGTAAAGAGCGTGAGTGTTTGAACAAGGAGCTTTGTGCACAATGAGTACGATTGGAGGTTATTCCTGAAGTTGTTTAAGATTGGTTGTATGTGCTCATGCTTTTTCCTGTCTGCACATACGGTGGCTTATTCTGCAAGTTGATGTTGTATTTGTGCAGCTTGTTAATGAGTGTGTTGGAGTCTTGTAGATTGCACTGCAGTGGTTCAGGTTTGCCATATCTCAGAAACTGGAGAGCTTCTTTCTGCATTTGTCTGAATGAATGGTAGTAGTTTTCAGATCATGGTTAGTTGGGATTTCCCTTTCACCCACTTCTTTTGTATGTGAGAAGACAATTAGGTTTGAAATAAAGATTACTTCTGGCTTTTTTATTTTTATTGTAAGGTATTGGGCTATTGTCAAGTTGGAGACCAGCTAATAAGCCAAAACATTTGCATATTTAGCCAGCTCCCATTGTAATTCTTCTTTAGAGGTGCATCTTGGTGTCATGTGCATTTCTGTGGAACCGTAAGTAATAATTTTTAATTTATTACCAAGGCCCATTCACTTATATAAATGTTGTATTGCAAGAGTAATAGAGAGAATCCCTGAGGTTAACCACATAATAGCCTTCTAATAAATGGAAAGGCATTATTTTGCCTCAATCTTCTAAACACTATTTTCTTATTTCAAGTGTGTTCTGACATCAGCGTGCACCTCCAATAGGAAAAAGGCAGCACTATTCACTATAATACCGTAATACAAACTGAGAACAACATGATTGTGACCTGCACCTCACAGTGGCACAAAGCACATGGCTACACTTCCCCTCGGATGCTGTGAAAGAATTGAAGTGGGCCACCAAACATATTCGCTGTGCACCAAAAGAACAATATGCAGCTACTACCTCTTCCAACACATAACCGATTCATTTGGTGCTTGCACACCATCTCCTTCCCCATCTTAAGCTCAGAGGGTTAGTGTGCACTAACCGACTGCCAACAAACAACATCTTGTGGGAAGTTTAATCCCACCCCTCCTTGACAAGACTGTGTCAGAACTATCAACATGGTCACTTACCTCGGGGCATATCAGCAAGGGCCGGCAATAATTATCGCTAATTGCACTTAGCGCTAGGATAATTATCGCTGGCTATAGCTGCTTTCTATCACTGAGATAGCGTGCTATCAGCAACACTTATCTCCAAAGCAATAGAAATGCAAGCATTAGCTGGAAAACAGTGTGATTATCGCTGGAAATCCAGCGATAATCGCACTGTGACCGGCGATACCTTGCTGATGGGGCAGGATGGTCTTAGCCATGTAATCCACCTTCCATTGGATTACATGGCTAAGTCAGAACTAAAGCAGGCGTAAGGAAAGTAGCGATAACCATGGTTAGTGCTATTTTTCTTATCGCTATGCTTGTTAGCGATTCCCTTGATAATTGGAGAAATGTTGGTTAGCGACATTTCTCCAGTTATTTCGGGAAGAAACGCCCACTTTGCATCTCGTTAGAGATGCAAAGCTGGCCGTTCAGTAAACAGGTGCTAAGGCAAGGATTCACGCGATAGCGCGACCTTGCTGGTATAGCGATAAAATTATCGCCGCTTTTCAGCCGAAAACGGACGCAAAACCAGCCATAATTTTTTATCGCCGCCTTGTAGATATGCCCCCTCATAAGGCCCATAATGTAGCTACGCAGAGACGATAAGGACCCACTTTCTGTGCTCTAACGTTCCTTACTTGGGACTCTGTTGAACTTTGAGCAGAGGTATTAGAACTTGGGAAGAGGCCTTGTTATTAGGGAATGATCCATTGGCTGACAGCCGTCAACCTTATGGACAAGAGATAAGTATAAGTTACCATGCTTAACATGTTTATAGACCCACTCTTCCCTTGTGAGTTCAGTAAGTGCAAAATTCCATCCTACCTGTGGAGCAGGTAGAGTTAGAGATGTCTATGGTTCAGTTCATTGTGAACATGGAGCACTTCTTTCAGTTCTCCTCAACCCAACAGGCGGTTCTTTAACCAGATGTTTCTAAAGATACAGTTACATTGAATGAATGAATGAATGAATATAAAATTTGTAGAGCGCGGACTTAGACCAAGGGCGTCAAGGCGCTATATGCAGAAACTGGGGGCGCAGACAGAAAGACACGCTCACACCGAGGTCTGAGAGAAAAGCCAGGTCTTCAAAATTTTGCGAAAGAGCAAATGGGATTCCTGGCTCGAAAGCTCATCCGGAAGGATGTTCCACAGTTTAGAGGCAGCCGTGGCGAAGGCTCTCCTTCCCCATTTGGCCTTCTTGAACCTCGGTACTGTTAACAGATTTTAGACCGGAGCAGCCTACTGGGAACATAGTGATGGACGGTAGCCTCAATCCCCTCTGGGTCTGCGCCATTATAGACGCTATGAGTCAGGCACAGGGTCTTAAAGAGGATCCTACGGTCCACAGGAAGCCAGTGCAGCAGCTTAACGGAGGCTGTGACTGAGTGATATTTTGGAAGATTCAGCACCAGCCTAGCCGCCGCATTCTGCACCAGCTGTAGGCGCCGCACTAGACCCTTATTAATGCCCAAGTAAAGTGCATTGCAATAGTCCAGTCTGGATGTTACCAGGGCAATAATGGCCTGCTTGCGTGCCTCAAAGGAGAGGAAATGAGAGATTTTTCTGAGGATCCTAATGATCCCGAAACAGGTAGAGACTGTCCTGCTGACCTGCAAATTGAGAGAGAGGGAGTTATCCACAATAACCCCAAGGTCCTTACCATGGGATACCGGGCAGGGACAGACACCAAGAGTGTCTGGCCACCAGTCGCAGGACCACATTTCCTGTTTACTACCAAAAATCAGGACCTCAGTCTTCTCTCCGTTCAATTTCAGAAAGTTACCCACCAACCAGGAAGAAACTACCTGCATGCAGCTCCTGAAGTTAAGAGCAGAATCCCTTATGCTATGCGAGATAGACACCATTATTTGGGTGTCGTCCGCATAGGACAGCACCTCTAGCCCAAAGGATCCCACAACCTTAGCAGGTGGAGCAACATAGATATTAAACAGTGTTGGGCTCAGGGAGGAGCCCTGAGGAACACCACACAGCAAGGGGCTGAGTAAAATTGGCCGAGCTTCACTGTCTGTGCCCGTTCACTAAGGAAGGAAGCAAGAAGCCCCAAAGCTGAGTCCCAAATGCCTATCTCTCTAAGGCGTTCAACAAGCCGGTGAGGAGACAGGGTATCAAAGGCTGCGGTAAGATCAAGTAGGACAAGTAGGGTAGTATGCCCTGCGTCCACTTGAGTACGGATGTTATTAAATACAGCCATCAGTGCTGTCTCCGTACTGTGGTGGCTTCTGAATCCATGTTGTGAGCCATCAAGTAGGTGGTGATCCATTAGGTAGGAGGTGAGATGAAAATGTAAGTAAGTTTCCAGGATCTTGGCTGGAACGGGAAGCAAAGAGATTGGCCGATCATTTTTCAGTTCTATCGGATCTAGAGAAGGTTTCTTTAAAAGAGGCTTCACTACAGCCATCTTCCACAGAGTGGGAAACAATCCCTCTGAAATGGCCGTATTCAGGACCACAGTGAGATGAGGGATAATAGCACCTTAAGGGGGCAAGGATCCAAAGGGGAGCCTGATTTAACTTGATCAAGGAGCCGATCAGTCACCTCCAGCGACATGCAGGGAAAGGTGAGCAGCCTAGGAGTCACCTCCGTAAGCGAGGCCTCCTTCAGAAGAGGGGAAGGTCGAGCCGGTGACCTAGTGTTGGAATTAGAAGCTTCCAGCAAAGAGCAGATGTCTCGGATTTTGGTGTGAAAAAAGTCAGATATCTTGTCACATAGCTCCTGGGAAAATTCTGATGGGTCAGAGACATGAAGGGAGGAAAGAGAGTTAATGACCTTAAAAAGGTCCCTAGGAGATTTCATACATTCCGTGAGATTTGAAAAGTATAATCTCTTTTCCTCCATGATGGCTAATTTATACTCTTTTAAACACTGTTTATGCAGTTCCCTACTCAGAGGTTCTAAGTCTGCACGCCACAGCCTCTTTTGTTTACGGCAACCCTGTCTCAGCTTTTTGAGTCTCTCCGTGAACCAGGGAGCAGAGGGCTTTATTCACACGAAATAATGCTTGGTGACAGGTGCCAACAAATCCGTTGCTGTCGACAGTTTTTGCGATAGCTCAGCAGCTGCCAGATTGGCATCCTGATGCTTAGTAAGCTCAAAGTTATTGAGGAAATTGGAGAGTGCCTCCTTACTTATCAGAATAAGATTCCTCCTTTCCTCCAAATTCCTGTTGCTGGGAGGGAGCATAACTGATGCCAGGAAGTGTCAATCAAAAGGAATAGCAACGTGATCAGACCAAACAAGGGGAACAGGGTCCCTCACTGTTATACGCGGGTCTTTAGAAAAGACACCGTCAAGGATGTGCCCCGCAATATGGGAAGGATTCCTGACCAGCTGTGAAAAACCACAGCTGCTCAATAACACATACACAATAGTTACATTCTTTCTGTACATGCACACCGTACCACAATGACCAAAATTACAGGACACTAGTATTTTGATGACCTTAACGATCTGCTGCATTTCAGTCTTTAGTACTGTGATCCTTCACGCAAATGGAATCACAGCATGGTTGTAAATCTTGGAGTGCTTTCATGGAAGTGTTAATCCCTTTTCCTAATTTGTAAAGCTTTTGGCACACTCTTTCAAAATTTAAATCAAGAGATTCCTTGTGGAGGCGTAATTCATACTCTTTTCCTTACTGATGTTTGTTCTTTCTTATTGCAGGTTTGAGTGCTGTGTTGGGCAGAAACTCTGGAGATTGTGGCAAAGATCTCAGGATTTGGCGGAGATAAGTTGCGTGCGAAAGGCTCCAAGAAGGCAGGTGTTATGCGTTATATGGATTGTCACCTGTGCAGGGCAAAAACCACAAGACAAAGCACATGGTTGATCTAGAGCATGGTTTAAATAGAACAGTGCTCAATATGGCCACAGGGATTTGACGAAGCCTCGCAGGAGATTAGAAATCACAAGCGCGCCTATTAGCATATACAAAGCCGGGGGGGGGGGGGGGGGCTGAGAACATCATGATAGAGTACTTGAAGAGCTAAAAACCTAATGATAGGGTGCTCGGGGATGAGATTACTAATGTTAGAGTACTTGGGGGGCTGAGATCATGAAGGGTGCAACAGAGGGGCTAGTGTGCTCAGGGACTCAGATCATTAAGGGCAGAACAGAGGGGAAAGAGGTAATAAAGGACCACTAAACCGGGGCAAAGAGGATGCCCTTAAGAGACTGGGAGCAAGGGCAACATGGGCAAGGGGCCACAATGACAGACTGAGAGTTCTTCTCACAGAGTGTCCAAAGAGTAAATTAAAGGACTGAAGCTCAATCCTTTCTGTGGCACCTCCCTGTAAGAAAACAACAGGCATGGCAACAGGACAGCCCTCTTATGTCTGTGGGGCTCTCATAGGCCCATGATCATGCCTTTAAGGGCTTTTCTACAACTTTCAACAAGTCCATTGTTCTGGGGTGTTACGGTATGGAGAAGTTGTAGGAAATCCCACACTCATCCCACATGACCTTTATATAGGCTGGCATGAAGTAGGTTCCGCTATCAGACACTTCTGTTTGTGATGCCCACATGAGTAATGATAGCCATCAGTGCCTTGACCAACACGGGCGCAGTCACTGTCCTAAGGGGCATTGCATCAGGGTACCGGGTTCCACAATCCACAAATGTCAGGATAAAACTACTGCCCCCTAAAGCTATCTTGAAGTCCAAAGGCCCAACAATGCTCATTCCTCCCTCTCAAAGGGTGTTCCCAGCGCAAAGAAATTCTGAAGGAGAGTCGTGCTCTTCCCTCCTCACTTGCCACTAGCCTGACAAGTAATATATGATCTGCAGTATGCATCTGACTTAGTCCTCATCTGGGGCCAGTAAAGGTGGTTGACAAGGAGGTCAGAAATTTTTGCCTGCCCCAGATTTTGTGCCAAGGGAATGTCAAGAGCCAACTCCAGTAAGAATGACCTACAACATTGAGGAACCACCAACACACGTGTTGACCCAGGTTCAAGGACCTTAGGCCAACTAAACAGAAGACCATTCTCCCAGTAAATGTGGAGATCACCAGAGGTGTCACCATCTTCCTGAGCCTCGGCTGGTTGCCAAGGATCCTCTAGAGTGGGGCAATCCCTGTGCACCTTGCAGAACTCTCCCTAGGACAGTCATTTAGCAGCTTGCCACTTGTCTAGCTCAGGCTGGTCTCCCAGGTCAGGTACCTCTTTCCCTGTAGGAACTGGATCTTTCCCCTCACGGTTGGACTCTTCCTAGATCATAGGAATTCTTGAGGCTGGTGTCCAATGCCCCCTGCTCCCTCTTTTTGTCAGGCATGGAAATCACTGTTGTAGGCTCTAGGTCCTTCTGACTTTCCTCTGAGGTCACAAACACCACAGAGGCAATCCCACGTTCTCAAGGTATGACCTGAGATCCCCCTCCTTCCAGATAGGTTTGGCCCGCAGTAAATCCCCAGCAGATAGTCAACAGGCATAGTTGGAATCACAGCTATCTTTCATAAGTCACAGACCTGACCCCACAGAAAAAAACTATTGCCACAAGATAGTAGCTCACTTAGTTATCAGTCTGGTGGATGACATTAGGGATAACCTGCTCTGCAGACACCAGATGACACCTGACAGTAGGTATACTGGATCCTGTGTCTCTTGGAGCCTGCAACCATTGCCCAATAATGGTAAGCCACTTCCTGTATTTCAGAGTGGTGTCAGGCTTATGGGCTTGGGGTACCATCTCCTTCTTTTCCATGGACACTAGAGCAACATCTGTGCTGTTCCCATAGCTAACTAGGACAATTCCACTCCCACCACCACTACACTGATATTCAGTCGTGTAGGCTCACCACTCTGTGGGTGGTTCTCTTTGTTACAGATGTCATCTCCCCTCTGGTGCCCTAACTGGTGACAGTCGTAGCACCTAGGCTGGAAAGGCACTTGGTGCTTTTCCCACTAAAATCCCTGGTTATGGCCAGAGGAAATTCTTTTGAGGGCCTTTGGAGAAGTTTTTATGGTTATCTGTGTTCCCCATTTTTTTGCTGGTGGGGACCCTGTTTACTTTTCATGCAGTTCCATGCAGGTACCTTTTTAGACATGCGGGTGTTGATCCAGAGATCTGCCTCTTTCCCAAACTCTCTGTGTACATAGAGTCTGGTATTTGGTGGTGGCGCCTCAAAATCAGATTGACAATGAAGCATAGTCCTTTTCTTTGATGCCCTTCACCCAACTATTGTGTGCCTTACTGATGGATTCACAGTTTACCCATAACTGGTGTGACTTTTTTTAACTTACAGATAAGGACTTCCTTCATGTAGGCATATCACATCTGGTCAGCTATATATAGGACCTTAGGATATCCCTTTCAGCAATTGTCATGGGGTTCCGCAGACTAGTCCTCCAGTCCTCTTCTGGGACTCTATGTATGGACAGGGCCACCTCAAATACTACAAACCACATACCAATGCCATTCCCCACCACAAAACTAGGCACCAGGTCTTTGAAGATGTGGAGTTCCCCCAACCCCCACTTTGCATTACCCTGTCGATGCTATCATCATCATCACTAGACTCAGAGTACTTCTTTGGCAGTCTTCACTGACTCCGCTCATGTGCCAGCAGAATGCTAAGTGTTATTTCTCCAGTGCCAGGATTGCTGCTGCTGATGCCTTCTTTTCTTTCATGGCCAGAATAGCTAGTTGCAACTTTAGGGGCTTTCTACCTGGATTCTACCTGGCTGTCCTCTATTTCCAACTACTTGGTTCAAACTATGGGAGGGCACACTGCTGCCTTCTCTGAACAATACAGGGATCTCACTCCTGTGAACTCATCCTCCTCTCGCACTGGAGCCTCTGCAATGTCATCATCTTCTTCTTCTTCCATCTCCTCTACCACGTCCTTGTCTTCATCTCCAACTTATTGCTGTCGGGTGGACTGAAGATGTTATATTTCCTCCCAATTTCTGTGGGCAATCTGGTAATCACCTTTCATGGACTTCTTCACCAGCCTCAGCTCTCTCACCCTGCAGATTCTCCTCATGTCTACCATGCTGAGGATCTCAATGCTGCTCTGATCCACTTCCATTCTTTCAAAAATCGCAGGTGCAAAATTGAAAGGTAGAATGCAGTTTATGAAAGATCAAAACATTTCCAATTAAAAATCAGAAGTCAATATAAAAATTAAAAATTGATTTTTTATGTCAAATTACAAAAGAGATTTTTGATTTCAACCTAACTCACTGAGGGGTATTACAAAACCCAAGTCCTGGATCACCAATGAAAGACATTGGGGGTAACAATCAAGGAGGGTGGTGACCCACCTTAAATAGGAACCACAATTCTTGTCAGGGTAAGTGGTAAAGTCATGAAATTAACCTGAGCTCAAACCCCTGGTAGCTATGGCACAGAGTAGAAAGACTTAACTTGGAGGTAATATGTAAAGTAATTATGCAGTACCAAAAGAGTAATCAAGTCAAAACTCAACACAAGAAAAATCACAAAACAATGTAGAAAAATAGAAAATATTTCAGGAGATAAAATGACACCAAAATAATATGAATCCAGTAAGGGAAACAGGAGTTATGAATTTTTAAAATTGAAAGTTCAAAATAGCTCCAAAATGCATTAAGTGCAAACTAGGGTCAATTGGTTGCGCTTGACCACTATCTAGGTGCAAGTTAAGGCTGACTGCGATTGATCATGGTTTGAATACAGAAATCATGTTCAACCCTCTCAGAAGATTTACCTTCACACTTGGAGTTCTATTAGTATGTCAGGCGGATCGCCACCGCCCGCATGGCGGTGGCGATCCACTCGACATAATGCCCCGCCCGCCTTCTATTTTCTCCCTGCCATATTATGATGGCGGGGGGTACCCCGGCGGATAGGAAGAGCGTCCGTCCGCCGCTTTTCCACCCGGCCGACGAGTCAACTGGGTGGAAAAGGGTTGCATATGGTGGCAGTGTCTGCTAGACACCGCCATCCATATTACTATGGCAGCGGGAAGCAGCCTTTCTGTGGCGGCAGCGGTATGCGGTCCTCCCAGTTGGGGGCCCGTTGCGGGCCCGTAGGGTGTTGGGGTGGTGGATGCACATGGGGGTACCTGTGATACCCTTCTGCATTTGCATGCACAAGGTGGTAGGCACCGCACGGTGCCTGCCACTTTGTGCAGGCAAATGCGCAACATGCATATATTGCATTGTGGCGGGTGCTGCTTCCAGCACTGCCCGCCACAATGCAATGTATGCGGGATGCCACCGCCACCGTAGTGGTGGCATCCTAATTGCCGGTGCGGGACCGTCGCACTACTGGCGGCCAGTCCCAGCACCGCTAGGGTGGCGGGCGGATGAAAGTCCACCCGCCATCCTAATAGGCCCCTTGGTCTCTGCAATGAAAGTCAAATCTCTACAGATGGGCAAGGAAGCCGGCTATTTCTGAAGATGACTCCATGTTGTCAGATGGCTGCTGGACGATGTCTCAGGGACGTCATGAACTTTTGGCGGGAAAGCTCAGAGCAGCAGAAATTGGCATTTCACACACAGAGAAGGTTCCTTGCCATCCAGGCACTTTTGGAATTAGACACTCGCTCAGGATTCTTCCAGCGAGGCAAGGCTGCAAACTGCAGCTGAAGAGGGCTGTCTGAGGCCAGATTCCTCCTCCGCAAGGTCCCGCTGAAAAAAATTTGCTGCTGCAGAAAAGCTCCCAGACAGAATTACCATAGTCTACAGCACAGTGGCAGTGCACCTTTGATGGATCCGTTTTGTAGATTGGTTGAGGCCCTGCAGAGTTCTTTAGAGCCAAAATATTTCTATGTCCCTGTTTTCAGGATATGTAAGGAGGAGTACACTTTGACACAGCCAAGGGCCTTAGGACCTTGGGATAGTACACGGGGATCAAGACTACCTCTAGCCACCCGCAGGGTCCATGGCAGGTTCAGATTACACTGGTCAGCTGGCCAGTTGCATAAAAGCTTCTTGTAGCTTGTTGTGTGCCTTTAGATTGAAAAGAAGGTCAGCCTTATGACTTTTGTAGTCCTCTTTTTGTCCCGTGTTCAAGAGGGAAAGCAAGTCCACTGTTCTAGGCTCTCTTCAGGTCCCACACAGCAGGTTAAGCTCTCTTCTGTTCTTCCATGGATTAAGTAGTGTTCTGAGGAGAGGTACTGTGGGAGCCACATTTGTGCCTGGCACCAGCCTGTGGGTGTCAATGGCTCCTGGCTCCTCCATAAACAATGGGATAAACAATCCCAGGGGTTACCCTGCCCAGTTGTGCAGCACTCTTGTTGTGCCCTACTGGAAGCAGTCCCACCGTGCTCCACCCTGCATAAATGCAAGATGGTGAAATCCTTCTCTCCTTGTGCAGGTCCTCTGTGCTTACTGTA
Source organism: Triturus cristatus (assembly GCF_964204655.1). Taxonomy (NCBI): domain Eukaryota; kingdom Metazoa; phylum Chordata; class Amphibia; order Caudata; family Salamandridae; genus Triturus; species Triturus cristatus. Next base: position 1,252,452,278 of record NC_140591.1, read on the forward strand.
GAGGTGCATCCAGAGAAATGAGCAACCCCTCTTTTGTGGTCACTCTAAACCAGTCCTGAGGACAGACCTCTCTTCCTCCTTGATTGACGTCTGCTTTGAAGTGAATCAGATTTTTGGGCAGAGCTCAGACCTTCATCCTGCAAGAGGAACAGAAATAGCTCCCAACACCCAAGCCTTTGTGCTGCTCTGGAAGCATCAAGAGGGCTATTTACTAAGCAGGTGATGTTTAGGGCTCATACAAATGCTCCTTCTCAGGCTTTAATCGGGGGAAGCTAACTTTCTAAAAGTATATTTTCCAAAATATGTATTAAAGATCATACTTCACCAGTGTATAGAATGTTGAATAAATATTTTAAAGACTCCAAGAAGTGAATTTGTAGCTGTGTCCTAGCCGATAATAACAATAGCTTTGGGGTTTTTTGACTGTAAGGAAATGTCTAACATTAAAATTGTACATGTGCTACTTTTAAATACCATGCACTGACTTATGGGCAGTAAGGCCGCCTACTTAGGAGTGACTAATTAATATTTAAAAGCAAGGCTTAGCCCTGTCACAAGGAGGTATTTTGGCAGGTTGACTTATCAGTTTAAGACTGCAACAGCTATCCTGCACATGGTAGGTCTGCCATCAGGAGTGCACTGTCACTGTAATTGATGGCACAATGGGTGATGGGGTCCACTTGTGACATTTAACTTACAGTCCCTGGATACGCTTTTGTACCACATATTAGGCAATGCAAAAATGGAGTATGCAAATTTCATTATCTTGAACAGAGTAGCACGGACACTTTACCCCTGTTTAGCAGGGGTAAGGTGCATAGAGTTCAACAGCCAACAAAAACAGATAGAGCAAAAATCTGGGCGTGCACCATGCAAATGATGCTCATTTCCTACACATAGTCTTGGTGTTGACATCAGTAGTGCTATTTTGAAGCAGTTTATAATAGCAGCATGTCAGCCCAACATTTGCATGTCAGCCCAAACCAACATCATTACATGTTCGGTGTAACCATCAATGAAGATCTGACTCTGCTGAAGCACAAAGTTGTGTTTGACCTAAGTCATCACACATGTGGCAGTCATGTAATTGTTAATTTCTGTAGGTAGGTGAGATGATCAAAGAGAACCAATGAGACAACTCAATGTATTTTCAAGGTTTGCATGCAGAGAAGATCTCTTTTTTCTTTCTGATTGATGGATGAAAATGTGACTCCTTCCTTTAGTCATGGTTCTACCCTGCACTTAATTTGCACATGAAAGGTGTCATGTGTCTCCTTAAGAGGGACTTAGGTGTGAGCAAACAGCCACAGATGGTCAAAACTCTCCTAGGCAGCATGCATAGTTCTTGAATGAAAATTACAAAAATTGGTAAAGAAAAAGCAAAATTACCCTGAGACAGAGTAGAAAAATCCAATAGAAAAACACCGCTGCGGAAAAAAAGGTGGACAATGAACACAATGTGAAATAGGGTAATCCAAAGCATTGCTGTACATCTTCCTTAGATCCAAGGTCCATTATATACAAGTAGAACAAAAAATTATTTCAGAGGAAAATGTTAAACATCATCTCGGACATGGAAGCTTTAGCAGCACAAACTAGGACAATGACTATCTTGTTTAGGAATGAAATAACCCTAACTGCACCAATCATCATAGCAAAATAGCATTGTCCTTTTAGGCAGTTGGAAGAAGGAAGAACGAATGCCTAACATTCTGTCATTAATCCATGTGCAGTCTCTGATCCTCTGTATCACCATACTCCTGTCTCTTGACTCTCGGCATAGCATTGTGGACCATGTGTAGAGCCAACAGACTTATTCAGGACTACCGCAGCCAAAAGCACATCAAGGCTGGCTTGCGGTCCTCTATGCCAAGCGTGCCACCTTTATGTCTGCTGACATGGAACCAGATGACCATAAAATCAAATGACCATACTGCTACTTCTGCAAAACTAAGGTGACTAGCCAACGTGCTCTCTCTGGTGGATTTTGTATGCCAGCAGGATTGGAAGTGTGTAGGAAGATACAGACAGAAATTTCGATTGAGGGAATCATCTTTGTATGCTGCCAGACATGGGTTGGTGGGAATCCCTTATGAGGTACATTTGGAACATTTGTGTTTAACACTCAACGATGAAAATCTGCATGTGAGTTATTGGTGTCATGGTATGGATCAGGGCATAGAAAGTAAGGTGGAAATGTTTTCATCCTATTGTCGTAGTGGGAATTGCTCAACTTCCAAAGATGAAGAAGGTAAAGTGTCAGGATGAAATGTTTATGAAGCTTCTCACTGATTTTCCAAGACTTCTTAAAGTCTTACCTTTGAATCAGAAGTTTGCCCAAATTGTGTTGGGTGGAGGTAAGATTTAGGAAAAAACAAATACAAGAGATGTGGTTTCGTTCCTTACTGATGTTTTCTGCAATGAGTGTTTCTTATGTGAGTTGTAGCAGGCAATGGTGCCCAATGTATAGTGACAGAAATGCAGGTGTTCTTAAAGGACACATGTATGAAGCACACTAGGTTTAGTTTGTAAGATCTATATGGAAATGAATTCTTACAGAGGATGAATAGTCTGGTGAGTGAATGTGTTAGATGGACCAGGCATATATGCTTAGGTCATAGTGTCAGATGAAAGTCCTTGTTGTGGGTATATCACAATACACCTTGCAGTGTTAATGGAGTGATCCATATAAGGTGCTGAGAGATAGAGAAGAAAGATGAGAAGTACTGTGTCTTTGTTAGGAAAGTGAAGGTCAAAATTAAGGACAACCAAAAAAGGAGCAACATTAGATATGTTTCTATGAAGGGTGTGAGGTTATGTTAGCTTAAGAAAGAAGATTGAGTGCATGTAAAGTTATCTCACACCAAGGTAAGAAAAGGGACATTATATATGGTCATAGGAGCCAAAATAGAGAAAGCAAGTTGTAATACTGTGAAATTTGTGAATAATCAATGATGACGAAATTTTGAACACATTAGAAAAGCTAGGGAGAAAACATTTTGTGTTGTTATTGATACTAAGATGTTGTTCAAGAAATGTGCAATTGAAGAAAATAAGTGAGGGTTGTTCCTGCAGTGTACCATTATATTGTGATTAATTAGTCCCAATAATTTTCTCTTCAAAATCTCAGGTGTTTTATCACAGTTTGATTGACTTTTCTCTTTGCTTAAACGTTTTCATGATTGGTTATGTGGTAATTATGTTCCTTTATTTGTCTTCCTTTTGTCCTTGTATAGACTGGAATGAAGGTGTGTTATGTTCAGCTATGATATGAACTGGCATTCCTGTTGTGGGTTGTGTAAGACCGATGTACTCATTTTTTTGTCGCAAAAAAGACTGTTGCAACTTGCTACTAGTTTTTTTTGCAACCAGAAGCTTATTTTCCAAACCAAACTTTGTACTAATAAGTTAATACACAAAATAGGGATACAGTTTGAATTACGATCAGATATCCCTAATTAAGATGTATTTGTTATGTCGCAAGGAGCGACTCAATCCAGTTGGCCACAATTACCTGCAAGAGTCAGTAGCCCATCATGTCTGTGATTGCTTTGCTTTTAAAAAAAAGTAAATTTTTTAAGCAGCGCATTTTCCCTAAAGGAAACCGGGCTGTTTTTTTAATGTTCTTTTTAAAAAGTTTCCATTCACAAATCCATTTTAGCAGCAGGTAGAACTTTACCGACTCCTAAAATGGGGTTTGCAAATTGTAAGAAACATTTTTGCAGTCTCAAACTCCGAATGGAAGTGTTTGCAATGCAAATTGTGTTTCTATATTTGGCTCTTTGTTCCATGTTTTATCTTTCGTAGGTTGAAATCCTTAGAATGTTATGATGTTTGGAACATTTCATGTTGTAGTCAAACCAGTTAGAGAGTTTCAGTGACTGGCGGTGAGGTGGCCTGAATAAATCCGATTTTTCTGTACCCTCCTGTGTGGTCCTCTCCTTAAATTTCTATGAAAAATTCGAATTTGATATATAGTACAAGGAAATGTTTTGAGGGGCCCAGATTGTACTTCTAAGGGGGCTTTAATTAAAGAATCTCTTTTCTTCTGCATTGGAAGTCGCGCTGCACCAGAGCTGAGTAGTGCACACGGGCTCCAGTCTTTTCTCAATTAGAATAAATTCTATTGTCGGTTCAGTTTTTAATTAACACACATTTCAAAAGCCTTTTTTGTTTTCGTACCGTGACAATGAAGATTATAGGGAATGCGTTCAGTCGTTTCTATTGAAATTTTATGGCATGCGTAGGGCATAATTTTTGCTTCACTGGGACCTCAGCACAGACACTTGCATTGGAAGGGCACGTTTTTCTAGTCTGAATATGGAAAATGTTGTCATCGAATTCATCCTTTTGTTTAAGGAAAGTAGTTTTTTTGCGATTGAGTTAATGTCTCCCAAATGCAGTAGGGAGTATTATGTGGCAAGAATAGTTAGCTCATATATACATTTAAGGGGTATCCTATTCATTTAAGTCTGGTTATGAAACTAACAGACTAATATTTTCAAGAATAAATGAAAGCTCGTGCCTGAAGGATATCTTTCTGGCTCTGTTGTCCTATCATGCCTTTCCCTGTTTGCCACATTAGACTCAATAATTAGTTCAATGTGACCTTTAGATTGCCATTTAATTAAAGACTCGCCTGCGCAATGTCATCCTTTAGGTAAACGATGCTGAGATTTGCTGTAAATCATTTTTAGGCAGTGCTGCTTTATTTCTGTGAAAGAAAAAGACACACAATTGATGGACGGAATGCTGAACAAATCAAAACATTCCCCCCAATCAAAAGATCTGGGTTAAATCCATCATTCTTTTGCTCACCATGCCACCCCACTTTAGACCTGACTATATGCAAATTAGCCTTGACCCTGTGCCTCATGGGAACAGTCCAGCCCGAACTGCCAAGACAGGTCCTCCCTGGACCGGAAAAAGCATCCTAGGACCGGTTTCGGGCTTTTAGCCCTCATCAGCCAGGATAGATGATTCCAGTGGCAAAGTGAGCCCGGGACCCACGTCTGAGCATACCCTGCACACTTAGGGCGAGAAAGCAAAAGACACACAATTGATGGACGGAATGCTGAACAAATCAAAACATTCACCCCCAGTCAAAAGATCTGGGTTAAATCCATCATTCTTTTGCTCAACATGCCACTCTAGTTTAGACCTGGCCATATGCAAATCAGCCATGACCCTGTGCCTCATAAGATCAGTCCAGCCCGAACTGCCAAGCCAGGTCCTCCCTGGACCAGAAAAAAGCATCCTAGGACCGGTTTCGGGCTTTCAGCCCTCATCAGCCAGGATAGGTGGAAAAAAGCACCCTAGGACTGGTTTTGGGCTTTCCGCCCTCATCAGCCAGGATAGCTTGATTCCAGTGGCAGAGTGAGCCCGGGACCCACGTCAGGGCATACCCGGTGCATTTAGGGCAAGAAAGCAAAAGACACAAAATTGATGGACGGAATGCTGAACAAATCAAAACATTCACCCCCAGTCAAAAAATCTGGGTTAAATCCATCATTCTTTTGCTCACCATGCCACCCCAGTTTAGACCTGGCCATATGCAAATCAGCCTTGACCCTGTGCCTCAGGGGAACAGTCCAGCCCGAACTGCCAAGCCAGGTCCTCCCTGGACCGGAAAAAAGCATCCTAGGACGGGTTCTGGCTTTCAGCCCTCATCAGCCAGGATATCTTGATTCCAGTGGCACAGTGAGCCCGGGACCCACGTCTGGGCATACCCAGCGCACTTAGGGCGAGAAAGCAAAAGACACAGGTCAAGACTGATTTGCATATGGATGGGTTCAAACTGGAATGGCACGGTGAGCAAAAAAAACGATGGATTTAGGCCCAGATCTCAGTACTGGGGTGAATGTATGACATTGTTCTGCATTCTGTCCATCAACTGTTATTTTTTCATTCGTCACCCAGAGTGGGACGGGTATGCCCAGACGTGGGTCCCATGCTCTCCATGCCACTGGAATCAAGCTATCCTGGCCGAAGAGGGGTGAAACCCCGAAACCGTTCCTAGGATGCTTGTATCCAGTCCAGGGAGGACCTGGCTTGGCAGTTTGGGCTGGACTGTTCCTATGAGGCACAGGGTCAAGACTGATTTGTATATGGCTGGGTTCAAACTGGAATGGCATGGTGAGCAAAAAAACATTGGATTTAGGCCCAGATCTCTGTACTGGGGTGAATGTATGACATTATTATGCATTCTGTCCATCAACTGTTGTTTTTGCATTATTTCTGTGTAAGGCACTTGCCCTGGTGTATCCCCAGGTACCAGAGATGTTTGACATGGTGGACATGCGCCCTCTCCAAGCAACGAGGCTTCACTTGCTGTTTTAAGTATTTCTGGTACATTAAGCTAACATATGCGTTTACACAAAAAGCTATTAACATATTGAACGGCACCCAGCACAGTGGAGAAGTGTGGCTCAATTGTTAGAGTGGCAGACCCTGAAGCAGAGGTCTGGCCTGGGACCAGGGTTCAATTTCCGCCTCGGCGGCTCTTGGATTCAATTTCCCTGGACCTGATAATTCTTGCCTTGGTGCCTATTCTAATCATGGGTACCACTGTGCAACTCTGGGCAATAGCTTGCTTAATCTCCACAGCGCTAGGATGCCTGGCTTTACCTTGGGGGGTGTCCAGGAGTGGACATCTCACAGGAAAGCCAGGAAGGGTTCCACAGCGGTATGAATACAGCGCTACGAAACCTCTGGGTAGAAGTGCGCTATATAAATACATTTACACTGCTAATTTAGGAGAAAAGCCATATCAGGTCTGAGTTGTATCTAGCATCATTTTATTTTTCATTTGCCAGCTTGTGCATGGAGGGGTGGGGCATGGGCAGGTGGAGGAGAAGTGCTTTTGCACTCCTTAAGTGCTCATGTGTGTTTGGCCGGCCATCTCTGGCCGACCAAAACACACATGCGCACTTAGATTTTTCCAGGCCACCTGCATTCAGCAACCATGCTAGAGAAACTCCCACAGACTCCCTGGTCTGAGCAGGGTGTCTTTTCAGCCTGCTCAGACCAAGCTCCGTGCTGCTCTGCAGCACAGGGTTTGTCTGGGAGTCTGTCCCAGGGGCTCCTGGGACCCAGGAAGAGGCCAGCAGGAGTGATGCAACATGGTAGGCGGCCGGCAGTGTCAGGTAAGTCTTTTTAAATTATAATTTATCTGGCTCGTTTCCCCCCTCACCCCCTGTGCACGCTAGCCCACCCCCCTCAACCCACCACCCGACCACTGTTGGTTAATGGCGGCTGCCACTGCTCCAACCAAATCTAGCCAAGCAGGAAATCTAAAAAAACCTCTGTCTCTTCAGATTTACAATTTTCAGAGCTTTTCTATGCACAATGGACAATTTATGGAGAATATTCTGTCCATGTCTGCGTTTTGCAGAGCTTTCTATGCACAATGGCATTGATCAGCACATGCAGGCACTGCGAACAGTGCATTTAGTGAATGGTTTACCGGCTGTTTGAAGCTCACAGTCTGCCTTTCATTGCAGGTGACTGACTCTGCCTCCTTTTTAAAGGGAATGTGGGGATCCCCTACAGGTGGGTGCAGTATGTGGCCTCCCCCTCCTTTAGTGGGATGACTGGGGTCCTCTTGAGAGCTCTCTCATCAATGCCGAGTAGTCACCCTTGGGTGGGGGCACAGTGACTGTGCCCATCTCTATTTGGTGCTCAGTCAGTGTGCTGTAGATGGCTTGTCTCTGCACATATATCTGCATTATGTTATAGATGCAAAGACACAGATTCCTTCATCTGCATGGGGCCATGCCTGTTGATGTTAATGATGTTGTTTGAATCAATTATTTCGCTGGCAGCATACTTCTTGACTGAAGATCTTTGGGATTTAAATCATTTCTGAGATTTATATGAAACACTCATAGGAAGACTGAAAAGGTTATATATATATATTTCAAAGAAAAAAACATCAATGTATCTCAGACCGGATTACTCCATCACTAATCATTCGCAGAGTGAGCGTGAATCTCAGATGTACTGATATAAACCTAATACATTTGTAAGTTTATCCGTCTCACCAGAATCTTCATCCTTTGAATTTGATGTGGAAAACCCTTCAACGTAACAGAACACTGAAACGTATCCACCTAAATGGAAATGATCTATTTTTTGCATTTCCAGAGAGAGAGAATCACAGAGGATCACAATGAGGTCGGGCCATGGCCTGACAGCTGTCCAAGGACTGCAGCTAGTGTACATGAGGATACATCACCAACTATATTGACTATAGTAATAGAATTAACACAAATTGTAAACCTGTCTTTCCATATCTTAGCAAATGAAAATGACATTGTCTTAGTGAGGTCGTATCTTTTGTGCCTGCAATCAAATCAGAAACATCTACATAATCGCAAAAAAAGTTGATTTAAAAAGATAGGGGATATGAAGATATGAAAATCTGTCACATATTTGCTCCGTCCATCTACTTTCATCCACCAATTACCAAATTTGGCAATTCATTTCTAGGGTTTGAAAATATGATTGAAAAAGATTGATATCCCTTCTGAGCAAATTATTCTAGGTAAGTTACAAACCGAAAAACATAAATAACACTCCCTGTGTGCCATCAAGTTAAAAAACAGAGTTAACAATTAAAACAACTGACATAGGAGGTACAATAGTATTAATGGTATTAATGAACATGATGAATACAGGGCAAAAATATCAGAGCTCGTAGGCATGGAAGATCACTCTATGAAGGAGAGTTTCTAGACATGGAAGATCACCCTATGAAGAAGTCCATGAATTCGACGATTTAAGCAAAAGATCCTCATATTGATGAAACTGTCCTGTGCAAAACAAATCACTCTCTATTTGGTGACCTATAATATTTTCAAATTAAAGGTAACTGTGGGGACTACTTTACCACAAGTGTGGCAATCCTGTATATTGGGGAATTTGAAAGATAGCACACTAGAAACAAAATGCCCCATTGTTGAAAATGTGAACTACTGATTGTAATATTTTGATAATATCTTCTTTAGTTGGAAAATAGACAAATACAGTGTATCTCAGTTTTTGTTGTGGTTTATTATTTGAGTTGAGAATGTATGGTTTACATCTTGCATGAGTAAAATAAAAATTGAATGCAATAATGTAGTTTGACGTATTCATCATGGTTGAAAGTTGTATGTTGAATTTTTATTGCCTCGCTCAATTCCCCCCCCACTCTCAATCTAATGCTTGAGTTTTTATAAAGGGCTTTTAAAGCTCCTATACAAATTTTCCCAAAGTTAAATTTATTCATTGTTGCCCACAAGAAACCCCACGAGACCCTATCAAACGCTTTTTCAGCATCCAACAATATTAAAGACATAGGGTCTCGTGAGGCCGTCGTACCATCCAACAACGCCAATACTCTTCTGATATGATCTGCAGTCCCCCTCCCTGGTATGAACCCATGCTGCCAAGGTGATACTATCTTCCCAATTATCGTGCTCAGCCTGTTTGCCAAGATTTTGGAATAAGCCTTAGCATCGCTATTCATCAAGCTAATTGGTCTATATGACCCTGGATCCTTAGAGTTTTTGTTCTTTTTTAGAAACACCACCATTGAAGCTTCTCCCCAAGACCCAGGAGGGGCTGCACCATTTAGTATTAAGCCCATGAGTCTGTTAATATCTGTTTCTAAAGTTAAGAAGAATTTCTTATAAAATTCTATTGGTATTAGATCAGGTCCCACTGCTTTCCCTGACGGGAGATTTAGAAAAGCTTTTTGTACTTCTTCCGGAGTAAAGTTAATCTCCAGTGAATTCTTGTCCTCCTCTGTAAGCTTATCTAGAGAGGCTGAATCTAAATATTCCTCAATTTCAAGAGCATCTGGATCTCCATTATCCTTACTATACAATTTCTTATAAAAGTTCCGAAATACAGAGCAGATTTCCTTTGGAGTTTTTGCTACTCCTCCTACTTCGGTGGTCATTTCTGATATCTGTCCTTGAGTAGCTGCTTGTCGGGTTCTAATCGCCAAAATTCGACCTACCTGTTCACTATATTCATGTTGCTCTTCCCTTCTAGCTAGATATTTGCCAGCTGCCTTTGCAGCATATATTTCGCTCACTGCTGCCTTGGCCAGAGCTAATTTTTGCATTACTCTTGTCACATCCTCCTTTTGCCTTATACTTCTTACCAGATCTTCCTCTAGCTTTGCTACTAAATTTATCTTTTTCTCTATATCTTCTTTTTCCTGTTTGCTCCATCTAAGAGAATAGCTTAAAGTTTCCCCCTAATACTTGCCTTCATAGCATCCCATACTATTTGAGGTGATGCTGTATCCCTGTTATTTTCCAAGAATTCTCTCAGCCAAATATCCATGTGTGTAACATATTCTATATCCTGGAGCAAAGCTCTCTCAAAAGTCCAACTATTCATGTTTTTCTGTGAATAGGGTATAGAGATCTCAATAGAAAGCGGATTATGGTCTGACATCAATCTGGGCATTTTTTTAACTTTCGCCAACGGTATTATCGAGGGAGAAGTCAAAAAATAATCTAGCCGAGCTAGAGTTTTATGGGGGGCAGAATAGTATGTGCTACCTCCTCCTCCGTTCATATGTTCCCAAATATCAATCAACCCATTATCCTGCATGAGCTGTATCAATGCTCTATAAGATTTCTTTTTTCTACCGAAAAACCTTGCAGGATCATCTTTCCACAGCCCATTAATACCGTTTATATTTAAATCACCACAAAGTATAATGGGGAGAGGCCAGTTGGTTAATTTAGAATTTATAAGGTTAAGGGTTTCCGGATCAACAACTGTTGGTGCATAAATAGAGCATAACGTGAAGTTAAAACTTTGAATTTGACACTCCGCCAAAATCCAGCGGCCATGTCTATCTACTTGTTGTTTTTTTAATATAATTCCGTTCCCCCGTCCCAGTATTGCAACCCCACGTGTTCTAGTGCCCTGAGTTGTACAAGTCATAACTTTATACCCCAGTTGTTCCAATAGAAATCTCTGCGAGATTTCTATATGTGTCTCCTGAACACAAATTAGATCAGCTTGCAAAGTTTTAAAGTATTCTTTCACTTCCCTTCTTTTTCTTGCATCATTTAATCCACACACATTAATTGTGACTATGCGTATCATTTTTCTTTTTTTCCTCCCATTTCTGGTTGCTTTCTTTTTCTGATGATGATTTTTTCTCCATTTTACTCCCCCAACGATCCCCCCACCGCCCCCTTACCTCCCATTGAGGCATCCTGGGTCCAGCCGGATCCAGGTGTGGGCGCCCGTAGATCAGTGTGCCTCAGTGCGTCCCCCCCGCCCTGCATACAAATTATATTTACAACTTTGAAAACCAGAGTTTACACATACTAAACATATTTTCGTGTATTACTTCCTACGTGAGTAGCATTTTAATATTAATGTCCCATTATTTTTTCGCAAAGAAAAATATTCTTTATGAAAGAAAAAAAAAATCTTATTATGCGCTGCATATTATAAGGAAGGAGTTAGTTTGTGTTCATTTTCCAATGCAATTTTTTACAGTCTCTGAAATTTCTTTGTGATAGTTTTCTGCTTGTATTTCACTGGTGAAGCTACGAGTTACTCCCCTAAATATTATTTTCAATCGAGCAGGGTTTTGTAAATATACTTTAGCTCCAATCTGTTCAAATGGAGTGAATAACTGCCGCAGTCTCCATCTCCTTTCAACGGTTGCGTGAGCAAAGTCTGGTCTGACGAAATAAATGCTGCCATTATATTCCCTCTTGTTTGTTGGACGCGCTAGATCAAATATAGAGTCCCGGAGTAAAAAGTTTCCAAAAAATACCAGCATTGCCCTTGGATATTTTGATTGATTCTGTGTTTTCTTTTGCTGAGTAAGGGGAAAGCGATGGACTCTTTGAACTTCTTTCTCTAATTCCCAGGTTTGCAGTTCGGGAATAGATTACTTTAAGAGCCTTATTATATACCCCCTTGGATCTGTGTCTTCAACTCCTTCTGGAAGCCCCAAGAAATGAATATTATTTCGCCTTGCTCTATTTTCTTGTTCCTCGACCTTTATCATTAAATCCTGTTCCTCGACCTTTATTGATGTTTTTCCATTTTTTGCAGGTGAGTAACATCCTTTTCTAGATGGTCAGTACGTAATTCAACTGACACCATCCTTTCAGAAATTGCCAGACAGGTGTTGCCTACTTTATTAACTGCCCCTTGTAGTTTTTGAATAGCTACATGATGTTTTTGAGTGTCCATTTTGATGTCTGAATGTAATTTCTTTATTGAAGTCAAAACTTCAGACATGTTCAATGTAGATTCCTTTCTAGTTTCTCGAAGCACTGCTATTTCCTTTAATTTTTTAGATTTTAAATTTTTACGAGGATTAATAGTCTCTAGGTTAGTTCCTTGATCATTGGTGTCACCTTGAGTAGATATATTTAGTCTTTTATTCCTTATTTTTCTTTTCTCTAGTTTTTTCCTGGGCGTACTTCCTTGTCCCGGATCACTCTCTTTCCTTGTACCGGAGCAAGCTGAAATTTCTTGGGTTGATGGATCTTGATCTTGATCTTGTTCTTTACTAACACCACTTGCATCACTAGAGGTAGAAATTCCAGTCTCGTATATATCTGCGTCAGATTCATCTGAATGTAAATCAATTTGTAATAAAGATAACTTATTAGGTGGAGAATTCAAGGTTGAATGTCCATTGATCGCCGGGTTGAGTCTTTCATTTACCCCGTTGAGCTTTATTAGCTCCTGGACTATTACCTCATGATTTATTCCTTTATTTATCTCCATTTTGGACAGTGGGCTAAAGATATTTAATATACCAGGTTGCGATGTAATTAACTTGCCTGATGGCTTGCTTATCGCAGTCATCTTTGAGTTTGCTTTTAAGTCTTTAATGGTTTGTAACCGTTTTGCTTTTTTTAACATTAGTTCCATCTCTTCGGTCTCTTCAGTCTCTTCAAAATCATTCTCTGTCTTGTTACATTCCGTTTTAGCTTTTTCCTTCTTGTTATCCAGTTCTGTCACATCACCTTTGGCTATCTGTCTATCACCCTTCTTGTCCTTTTTAAACTTTTCGTGCTCCGCCTGTTGTTCTCTGCGATTAGTAATTTTTATTTTGTCCTTGTCTTTATCCTTGTTGTTATCTTTATCTTTTTCTGGACCCTTCCTGTAACCTCTCTCCTTCTCTTTCTCTTTTGGTTTTTCTTTCCCGCCGTCATGATGTTGCTCCTTGTTTTTTACATCCTTGGCTTTAGTACCTCTAGTTTCTCGTTTTTGAAGCATTGGTTTCAGGGTATGATTGTTCACTACTTCTTGTATCTCTTGTACTTTTTCATTAGACTCATTAGGTTCATTAGGTTCATTAGGCTCAAATTCTTCATTCCATTGTCTTAGAATGTTTGATCGAGGCAAGAATTGTTCAGTGTCTGAGTATCGGTCGACAAGATCACCTGTTTCCTCCTGAAAATTCTCGGTCCTTTCTGTATCCAATCCGTTCATCTTCCCTATCTCTATTTGTCTTGTAGTTTATTCAATGTTCTTGACTTCGCCGTGCTGCTCGGTTTGTTTTATCTGGGCTGATTGCGGAAAGACTGAATCCTATTTTATATTTACATTTACTAGCTTTAATGTATTTACTAAAGGCCGGGTATCCAGTATTATACGCCAATCGTGCCCTTTTACTTGGCAGTTAAGAGAACTCAGAGGACTCAAAGGATCTATTCTAATTATTTCACCATCAAAAATCTGGTTATTTTGTTTATTTCGCTTTCTTTGTTCCAGAAGACTGTTACTTGGTAGATCCTTGACACATACCTGAGTCACTATCACAGCTACTGCCACACCTATATTCTTTTTAATAGAAACTGAGTCAAGTTTGGATTCTCGCCGGACCCTCTTTCGTAGAGCAGCACTTAAATACCTATAATGGTATTCCAAAATTTTTCGCCGAGGCTCCTCTCGCATCATACAGTATTGTGATATGGCACTTTAATAGGTAGGTCCTCCCCCTTTTTTTTTTTTTTTTTTTTTTTAAAGATCTTCAAGATATAATTAGCCACTAACAACCCCAGACGGGTGATTGGCAAATGAAACTGGGACCGAGAAAGAAGGATCAGAGCCCAACCTGGCTGCTCCTAAATAGCTGTGCAAATTCCTTCATCATCAGCAATCAGCAAGTTTTTTCATTCTTTTCTTTAACTCTGCCGAATTCAAAATCATGTACCTCTTGCCTCGGGTGCAAAAGACATCCCCGAAGTCACGCTCCAGGTCCGCTCTCTTTCCGCTCTCTTTCCACTCACTACCAATACCTTCAACGAGTTGAAGCTAAGCCTGGAACCAGTGGAGCCATAGCTATCACGAGTACAGCATAAGTCAGCACAAGTCACACGTACAGCACCTCTATCATTCTCTCTCTCCCGTAAACACTGCTATCGACCTTCCCCCGCTCCTCAGCTTCCACCTTCAGTCATTGTGCCGTTGTGTCGATGTTGAAGTCGATGTCGGTGTCGGCCATCACTAAGTGGGAGGTCAGGCAACAGGAAAAAGCAGCAGACGTACGAGGCGGAGAGATCAGAGGGCGAAAAGAAACGATGCCGATATTGATGCTGAGTCGGTAGACCGAAAAAAGGTAAATGAACTGTAAATAAGTGGACAGCCAAAACACAGCCACTTAAGCATTGTGCAGGAGTTCCAATGATAGTCCCGAGATTATCAAATTTTGTCAGGAAGATAGAGCAAAAAACTCCTGGTCTCCTCGCGGTCACACACACAGCTGACTCGACATTCAAGATTAATCACTGCCACCATCCCGCTTTCCGCTACTCCGTACTCGGTGCTCAGTATTTTACAAGCCGGTCCGGTCTGATCGGCTCTATCATTCTCTCCTCATTTTCTCTCCTGATTTTCTGGTATTCAAACAGACAAAACTCTTGCAGAGGCAGGGAAAGCAGGAGGGAGCTCAGGCAGCAACTGCTCCTATTGGCGCCATCTTGCCTCCACACGCAAAGTTGTATGTTGAATGTAATATCAAATCTACTGAACAAAATACTTTCCTTCAGGATTAAACCAATCATCCAAGACAGTTAATGAACATCTCCCTTTGGTAGTCAGTCATCCCAGATAACTGGTAGTATACGTTTGTCCATGAAGTCTAATCTGCCATGTCCTTAAGAGAACATGTTTCTATAATACGGCAGTGTTGTTCCATCTGCAAGTAAAAACATTATCACCCCCCCCCACAAAAAAAAATACTTTGCATCACCATGTTCGGACAACCCAGCAACTCAAACAAAACATTGTCAAAAATAACAGGCATATAACATCTACGAGAGGTGGAGGAAATATGAAAATGCTGCTAGCCTTCTGAAGTTGGGAGAGCACACATGGCACTTTAGTGCACTGAGTCCTGTCATAAGCGTATAAGGAAGAATCTAACAATAGATCAAATATAAGATCACAAGGGCCCATGATCTTTAGTGCACTGAGTCCTGTCATAAGCGTATAAGGAAGAATCTAACAATAGATCATGGGCCCTTGTGATCTTATATTTGTAGCCCAAATCAGAGGAGGCACATGTTAAGATTCGTGAACACATTTCACCAGGACATAATTTGTAAAAGAATGAGTGTTGGCCCCTGAAAGTCTATTCAGAAGCCCGTGGCCGGTGTCATAAATGTCAGTGCAACAAATACAAAGGCTGCATAGTCTTAAATCCACCTCATGCCTTTTTAATCCACCACCTGGCACTCCCTCCCACTTTATCTCATTTTGCAGGCCCCTGCCTTCTCTCTTAGTAACTTTTTTTCCGTCTTTTCACTTTGCATGTTTTTCCCTTTGTTGCTTTCGGTAAACGTCTGATGCAAAAAAATAAGTGCCAGCACCTAAACATGATTGCAGTGACCCCCACTGGCAACCACTGGCTCAAATTAAGCACTTCTCTTAACCTTCAAGGAACAGGAAGCATAGTGCTCATCAGTTAAAACAATTCACAAAAAAGAACCATGGAAAAATTGACCTGTGAAAAAGTAACCTTGAAAAGACCAATTAGAACTTGCCAGTTGTAGCTATTGATCAATTATTCTACTGCAACAACATTGGATTTTAAGGCTAAAATAGAGCCTAGAATGGATTGCATGGCAAAACAGATTGGTATTAAGTAGTATCACAAATATGGAGATCTACCTTCAACATCAGTATTTATAGACTATAAATCACATTTTTATTAAGCCTGACTTTGTGTGTAGTTTCTGATGAATCTTTAATATTTATTAGTTATCTTTTTTGACTTCGAGACTTGGTTGGTTCAGGTAATGCCTATTTAAAATTCAGCTTTTGTTATCAGACACTAACTTGAAAGTTGCTGTATTTTCATCTAGTTGCATATTCTGTTATTAGCACATAATATGCATTGTTTGGTACCAGAATATTGTGGTTACACCCAATGGGGCAATAGTATATTATAGTAGATACAAATTTATGTCAGACAATATTTCCTAACTGTTTTGATAACATACAGCCATTCGGGAAAATTTCTATACAGAGACTTTTATAAGTTTTGGATTTCCATTTGAGAGTTGTCACATGTAGATTTTCTTCATTAGCAATTAAATTGCCAGTGGTTCAATGAATTATACTACACTTAATGTTTTTCAATACATCGAGATTCCCATCAGACTTGTGTATTTTGCAATTAAGTAAAATTATGCATTGTATGTCTGTCAATAGTAGCATTACCTGTTCCTATTGTTAGTTTGCCTTCATCAGTTAACCAGTGTTTTGGAAGAGTTCCAATTTACTTCCCGTAAGACTGTCTTCATCATTTCACCCTTTTGTCAAATGTTTTGTTAATTATTACTATGGCAGCTTTCCATTGCTTCTGTTTGCAATTTGTTTGTTTGCTCAAAACAATATTTTTTCTAATGCATTGTAAATATTTGTCTTGTGCACACTGAGCCTTTTATCTTGAGCACAGGGATTCACATCAGACTTTTAAAGTCTAATTGTTCACTCCTCATCTAATTTGAGAGTCTTGAATAGCAAAGTGTAAATAAACTCCCAGCTTTGTTGGGTGACATTCTCCCTCTGATGTTAGTGGAGTAAATATAAAAGTCTAACCTACCTTCTTTTGAGATAACTATGGTTGTTATCTATATATTTTACATATGTCTCAATTTGTCAGTCCTGCATCACACAAAATAATGGTTTGTCTGCCTCATTTTAAGTGTGTTTATTCTTAAAGTATGCACTTTCTGTTCCTGCCTTAAATTAAAAAACCTTGTCCCGAAGAAATTGAGAGACACTACATACACTAAAATATTTTTTTTAATACTAGGATTCTCTTGTGTCCAGAATTAATGCAAAATTAGGTACTAGAATAACTGCAAACAATCCTTTGGAGAATTACTGATTTTTTTGTGGATTGTAGCTGTGTACAAATGAGAGAAACAATTAGTTCACAATGTGAAACATGTTTTTAGATGCAACGGACGCTGCATAAAACAAACAAGTCCTGCTTATGTAGCAAATCTTACTAGATTTCTAAAATTTCTAAGCATAGAAATTAACAGGTGTTACTTTTAAACACATGTAGTGATTTCTAATCCACAACCCTTGGAAAGATGGGGTGGCTTGGCTAATATTTAAATTCATGACAAACAGAACATACATATTTCAGCAGCGAGTATTCAAATCACATACCATCATTTCAGGTAATATAAATAAGTAATATCTTGTAGAGGCTTGTGGTATTATGACTAGAAAAGGTTGTTTGATTATGTTTTGTTTCGTTCAGCAATTCAGCAACCTCTTATGTTGCCTAATATGTTCCTCTTTAAAAGAAGACTGGTCAAATCACTCAACAGTTCAAGAATCTCTAGAAGGACCCTAACCAACTTTCCAACTTCCATGCTTAGACAAACCTTCCACAGTTGGGGAAAGACTTAGGAAAATGTGTTGCTGACAAACTACTGGTCCTCTATCAATCCTGATTGACAAAATCCACGGCACCTTAATGGATCTATAAATTCCTAGGTGGCTGTTTCCTCATACTTCTTGATGTATCTGTTTAATTCAGTATTATCAACCACCAGAGGCTCAACTCTGTACTTGAATGACACATGTACCTCACCTATGAGATCCTCTAATAGTTCTCCTCATTTATAATGAAATGCAAACAGTTATCTAGGATAGTTAACACCTCCATTAATCACGTTTATTGATCAGCTGCCTCAAGAAAATAACCTTTGGCCCATGCTGTTTAAAGAATATTTGGAACTACTAAGAAAGCAGAGTGGTGATTCACCCAATTGTATCTAAAAATATCTTTATAATACCACAGCAGTAAATAATCATTTATCAAATATTCACATGTGAAAGTCAGTGAAATTTTGTAGGCTCAAGCCAAAAGGAAACAAACTAATCCTGTGTCAATCTCACAAATCTAAATCCAAAATTGACTTGCTCAATGACCTAGGCATCCACAGCTTCTCCCCAATCCTGCTGATGAAGTTAAATCTCTGGGTTTGTGGACCAATACGCATTGGTCCAGGAGCTCGTAAATCACACACCAACATTGCTAAAACTGCAAGCGCTACATGCCACTTGGTAAAATCTATAACTACACAATCCACCTTTCAGCACTTTGATTCATGCCTTTGGTCAATCTCAGCTGGATTATGGCAACTCCATTCTCTCAGTCAAATACAGCCCTTCTCTAGCACCCATCAAAGTAATTCTTCATTCAGCATCTATGTTGATTTCAGTAACATGACAAATACAACCATATATTGCACACACTACAGGATCCTAATTGGATTCCTCTGGAAGCTAAAATGAAATTCAAGCTGCCAAGCATCACTTTTGAAGTATCTGCACCACCAATACCCCAATTACTTTTGAGACCCTCTTAAGAAATTTGATGGCAACGGGAACCTAATAAACATCAGCACACTAAGACTGCAAACCAAAAACTTCAGATCATGCAAAGTCCTGAGATGTTCTATTTGCAGGCAACAGCATCCCTTTGCAACTCACCTTCATTTCAACTAAGATGTGGAAAAGATGTTATGTAATTCAGAAAACGACTGAAGGCTAATCACCTCAAAATCTATCTCAACTTGTAAATGTTCACCCTTCCCATACTAAGGTGTTCATTCCATCCTAGCTTCCCTTCTGCTCTCACCTCTTCTATACCTTCTCCTTCCCCTTTTGCCAGCACACCTTCTTTGCTTCAACTTGTAACTTAATTCCTTTGTAACTTACTACTTATGTTCTCCTTCTTTCAGTTTCTTTTTTAATAAACCTGTTCTCTATTTTGTGCCCTTTTCTGGCTCCAATCCCACCTTTGTCCACCAATAGCAATAATTGTGTATCTTTGCTTATTCCTGTTTCACAGAGCCATCTATGAACACACTACCTCTGAAATATATTAATTTATGTTGTATACTGAGATTCACATTACTAGTCATATGCTATTATATAACCATTTTTATACTTTCTTGTTCACTCTAAGTGACTGCCATTCGTCCCTATGTTGTTCTAATGTACATCACAGACATCTTACTGTTTAACTGATGCTTTAAAAAAAAGGTGAAATAAATCAAGTAAAGTGTTCAACACAGTGGGATTTATTTTTGATTTTGCTGCCGTCATTGATAAACCTCATTTTTCAAAGCTTGACTTGTTCTCCCATCTCTCTGACAATTTCATTTAAAAATGGAAAGGCAATATTATTGCTTGCTGCAAAATATTTATGAAACTATTGAACAAATAGCTTATTATTTTTAAATGGTATGTAGTAACATACCTACGTAGCCCAAGGTCAGTGTTATTTTCTTTAAAAACACTTGTAAAAAATGTCATTACTACTGTTTTGCTTGTAGTATGAAGTGGTTCTCTCCATCTAAAGTGAAAATTCAGTATCATTATGAGCAATCCTACATGTATCATGTTCATCCCAAAAATACCGAATAGTTAAACTTATTGCCCAAAAGTGGCTTTGACATTTTTAATCAACCCCTTGTACAGTGATTTGTTGTAGTTCAAATAACTGGAGAGAAGATGCAATACATCTTTGGTTTATATTCTGTGTAATTATACATATTTTTTTTTTTTTTTTTTTGCCAAAAGAGACAAAAAGAAAGAATACATAACATAACATAACATAACATAACATCAAGACTGGATAAATGCAAACAATGACCAGGCACATAAGGGGAAAAAGAAAAAAGCATTTACAATCTGTAACACTTAGTCCCCTTGTAGGCAGAGCCAAGTTCGTTCTATTCTAATTCGAGAGGAAAGGCCCCTGACCTTGGCAAGGGCTGTCTCCATCTCATATACCCCTCTTATTAACTGCCAAAACTCCGCAAGCGTTGGAGGTTTAGGCTCGATCCAGACCCTAGCAATACATAAACGACAACAAGCCATAATAATAGAAAATAAAGCAGCTGAAATTGAGCCTGAGTCCTCTATTAGTCCCAACAGTATCTCTTTCTCAGAAATAATAATGTTACTGCCTGAAAGATTGCACAACTCCTTTGCAATCAATGACCAAAAAACAGAGAGTGCTGGACACGTAATAAACATATGTCTAATGTCCGCAGCAAAAAGTAAACACTTAGGGCAGTGGGTTTTTGGTGTCAAATTAGGCGTAGCCCACTTAGAGATAATTTCAGGCATGTAGTACAAAAGAAATAACATACGATGTTGCTGAAGTTTTAAATTAATTGAAGTAACAGATGTATTAATAGTCAGCAGTGACCTATGCAAATCTGCTGTAGTAATACTAATTCCAAAATAGCGATTTAATTTTTCTACAGCCTGAACATCGTCACCAACTACACCCTGAATTAGATATTTGTAAATTTTTCCTATACAGTCCCTGCCCCTAAGTTGTAAAAATGAGCTTGCAGATTCCCCCAGCATATTAGCAGTCACTAAACCTTCCCCGTTGATAAAAAAATCTCTAATTTGCAAAAATTTAAAGAAAGAGTGGTTCGGAACCCCAAATTCATCTCTGAGGGAGGAAAATGATCTAAATCCGTCCTGATCATACAGTTGCCCTAGCTGTAGTATACCGCAATGTTGCCAGATCTTCCAAGCAAAATCCCCAAATAAGGCCCCCAAACGGGGATTCCCCCTTAGATACGTAATTGCATGTAAATCAGGGATATTATACAGCTTTACAATGTCCCGCCAGATCCAGATAGCGTGTCTCAGTATCTTGAAACAAACGTGTTTAAATTAATTTGGGTCAGACATCCTAGAAAGTACAAACCTATACTCCGACCCGCATACTAACTGATATGCAAGCCACATATGTGACATACCAAAACCTTCCAACAAGCTCTTTAGACGCGTAGCAAAACTAGCCCACAAGTATAACTTAAAATCCGGTAATCCGAGGCCCCCCCTTTCGTATGGCAGTTTAAGAAATTTGATAGCCCGCCTAGCCCTTTTATACCCCCAAATAAAACTGCCTATGATGCCATCCAGTCTTTTAAAAAATGAAGATGGAACCCGCAGAGGAATACTCCTAAACAGATACAGGAACTTTGGAAGGATATTCATCTTAATAATATTACAACTCCTCCAAATAGTTAAGGGCAGTTGGTGCCACTTACGCAGGTCCGTGGCAACTTTCTTGAGAAGTGGTTCATAATTAAGATTCACTATTTCTTCCATGTGGCTATTAAGACTGACTCCTAGATAAGTAGCTTTTTGAGTGACGCCCAAAATAGGTGTAAAAGGGATGCATTTGATATTAGTTATTGTTTGAGTTTTATTAGTGTTGAGCTTATACCCTGAGATTAATCCAAATCGCTGTGCTTCCAAAACAATCTCCCACATCGCTTGAACCGGGTCTCTAGTTAAAACAGCTATGTCGTCCGCATAAGCGGTTATTTTAATGTGTACTTGATTATAAGAAACCGGGCTAATATGCTGATTCCGTAACAAATGACCTATAAAAGTTTCAATATATATTGCAAAAAGCAAAGGTGAAAGGGGACACCCCTGCCGGGTGCCCCTCTGGATGAAAAAAAAATCAGAAGTCAGTCGATTAAGCCTAATAACAGCCTGTGAATTCCTATAGATTTTCTGAATAGCCGAGACAAACTTACGGCCAATTCCTACTTCCAACATTATAGCCCAGAGTGCCCCCCACCTAACTCGGTCGAACGCCTTTTCAGCATCCAACATTAGCATCGCTGCTTTGCCACCCAAACAATGGGCAGCATCAAACACGGCTATAGCGGTATTAATATGCATTGTAGTATCCCGCCCGGGGACAAAGCCGTGCTGTTGATCCGACACTATTAGCTGTATAGATGGGGCAAGACGAGTGGACAGAATTTTGGAAAAGATTTTGGCGTCATGGTTAATGAGTGAGATTGGACGATAAGAGCCTCTCTCAATTGAGGGCTTCCCCTTTTTAAGAAACACAATTATATTAGTCTGTTTCCAAGACGGGGGAGCGTCTCTACCATTCAGTATGTCGTTCACCACCTTCAAAAAGACCGGACCAAGAGTTCCTAAAAAAGTTCTATAAAACTCCAGGGGTAGAGCATCCCCCCAACGGCTTTCCCTGAGGGTAGAGCCTTGGTTGCTTCCAGAATTTCAGCTCCATCCTCATCCCTATCCATAGATAGCGTAGCAAGAGAATTTAATACATTCAGACCATTCTCCTGTAGATAGGCTGCCAACACTTTTTGATCACATGCCGTATTATCGCTATAAAGGTCTATGTAGAATTGCCTAAATTGCTCCAAAATCTCTACAGGTTGATGGTACATTAGGCCATCCCCCCCAATAATGCTCTTAATTTGTGTATGGGCCCTGGAGTCAGCCAGCTGATAGGCTAGTACACGTCCAATCCTCTCTCCGTATTCATACTGTCGCACTCTAAATTTATGGTACTGACTGGCAACTTTCTCCCTTAACTCGCGAGTAATCTTAGCTCTCGCTATTATAAGTTGCCGATAAATGTCAGCTTCTCGAGGGTCTTTATTTAGTATTGATTTAATATGACGCTGTTCTAATTCCAAACATTCCCTACGCCCAGCACTGCAAGCCGTAATCTAACCTGGTTTTGACGAAATAAATACTGTTGGGTAATGCCCCTGATATATGCCTTAAGACTATCCCAAACCATAGACCATGAAGCGGTGTGGGCATTGATATCTATAAAGTCCACTAATTGTACTTGCATATACTGAATATAATCGTAACTTTTAAGCACATTTTTAGGAATTTTAAAACCCCTCACCGTCCGCTGTGTTGTTAATCCTAGAAATATAAAAAACAATAGAGGATTGTGATCCGATGTAATTTTTTGACAGATCTCGATATTAGAGTCTGCTGAACGAGCTTGATTAACGAACACCATGGTGCCGATTACGATCCTGTAAAAACCGGGTACGAACCGTCGGACGGAGCATATTCTCCGTCCGACGCGTTCCCGGTCGTAACAATATACAAACATGGAATTACGACTCGCATGGAAACTCAATATCCGTACGAATCGTACAAAACCCCGACCGACGAAAATAAACATACAAATGCGATCCGGGAAAGCGCCGACGTGACGTCGGGACGCACGCAGCCTGCCATTCCCGAACCAGGAATTACGATTCGCACCGACGTCATCCCGCACGGACAATATTTTCCGGCTGCCAAAAACTGCCGGGAAATCAGTACGACGCGAACAAGGAGTACCTGTACGCGACGGACAGACATGGACCCGAACCTACGTGTCATCCCGGCCCTCATAGCAGTCGACCTCCTCTACAGGTTCGGACGCAGACGCCGCAGAAGGTCAGAACAACTAAGAGAGGGGGGAAATGGGGGGGGGGTAGGACCAGGGGCAGGCCACAAAACCCCCACCAAAGTCACACAGCACACATGCCCTGGACATACCTGACCCCCAGGCCCTGGTCACTACGAGGGGGTGGGGGCGTATCCAGCAAAGCCAGTGTCCGCCACAACGGAAGTGCCTGACGACACGAACCGGCAACACAACAATACAGGTACGTACCACGCCCACACCTACGTCACCCCAACAATGGCGGGACGGCTGTACCCACGTGGCAAAGGCCTGGGTACGGCCCGCACAAGCTTTCCACAGCGTGGGTACGGATATGTACGGACCGTACCCCCACCCACGTATGCATGGAGCGTACCCCCCACCCCAACCGTGTATGTACGACCCATACCCTCACCCGTGTACGTATGGAGCGTACCCCCACCCCAACAGTGTAAGTACGACCCGTACCCCACCCGCGTACGTATGGAGCGTACCCCCACCCCAACCGTGTATGTACGACCCATACCCCCACCCCAACCGTGTATGTACGACCCGTACCCCACCCGCGTACGTATGGAGCGTACTCCCACCCCAACAGTGTAAGTACGACCCATACCCCACCCGCGTACGTATGGAGCGTACTCCCACCCCAACAGTGTAAGTACGACCCGTACCCCACCCGCGTACGTATGGAGCGTACCCCCACCCCAACAGTGTAAATACAACCCGTACCCTCACCCGCGTACGTATGGAGCATACCCCCACCCCAACAGTGTAATTACGACCCGTACCCTCACCCGCGGACGTATGGAGCGTACCCACCATCCCAACAGTGTAAGTATGACCCATACCCTCACCCGCGTACGTATGGAGCGCACCCCCACCCCACCCCAACAGTGTAAGTACGACCCGTACCCTCACCCGCGTATGCATGGAGCGTACCCCCACCCCAACCGTGTATGTACGACCCGTACCCTCACCCGCGTACGTATGGAGCGTACCCCCACCCCAACCGTGTATGTACGACACGTACCCCCACCTCGTATGCATGGAGCGTACCCAAACCCCAACAGTGTAAGTACGACCCGTACCTCACCCGCGTACGTATGGAGCGTACTCCCGCCCCAACAGTGTAAGTACGACCCGTACCCCACCCGCGTACGTATGGAGCGTACTCCCACCCCAACAGTGTAAGTACAACCCATACCCCACCCGCGTACGTATGGAGCATACTCCCAACCCAACAGTGTAAGTACGACCCGTACCCCCATGGAGCGAACCCACACACGTGTATGTTCTAAGCGTACATTAAATAGGAGGGGTGGGTGCAGAGTCCTCCCAGCAGTGCCCAGACGCAGGAGGGGTGTGTGCCTAACACTCCCAGCAGTGCCCAGACGCAGGAGGGGTGGGTGCAGAGTCCTCCCAGCAGTGCCCAGACGCAGGAGGGGTGTGTGCCTAACATTCCCAGCAGTGCCCAGACGCAGGACGGGTGGGTGCAGAGTCCTCCCAGCAGTGCCCAGAGACAGGAGGGGTGGGTGCAGAGTCCTCCCAGCAGTGCCCAGAGCCTCCCAGCAGTGCCCAGAGACAGGAGGGGTGGGTGCAGAGTCCACCCAGCAGTGCCCAGACACAGGAGGGGTGGGTGCAGAGTCCTCCCAGCAGTGCCCAGAGACAGGAGGGGTGGGTGCAGAGTCCTCCCAGCAGTGCCCAGACACAGGAGGGGTGTGGGCAGAGTCCTGCCAGCAGTGCCCAGAGACAGGAGGGGTGTGTGCAGAGTCCTCCCAGCAGTGTCCAGATGCAGGAGGGGTGGGTGCAGAGTCCTCCCAGCAGTGCCCAGACACAGGAGGGGTGTGTGCCTAACACTCCCAGCAGTGCCCAGACGCAGGAGGGGTGGGTGCAGAGTCCTCCCAGCAGTGCCCAGAGACAGGAGGGGTGGGTGCAGAGTCCTCCCAGCAGTGCCCAGAGACAGGAGGGGTGGGTGCAGAGTCCACCCAGCAGTGCCCAGACACAGGAGGGGTGGGTGCAGAGTCCTCCCAGCAGTGCCCAGAGACAGGAGGGGTGGGTGCAGAGTCCTCCCAGCAGTGCCCAGACACAGGAGGGGTGTGGGCAGAGTCCTCCCAGCAGTGCCCAGAGACAGGAGGGGTGTGTGCAGAGTCCTCCCAGCAGTGCCCAGAGACAGGAGGGGTGTGTGCCTATCACTCCCAGCAGTGCCCAGACGCAGGAGGGGTGGGTGCAGAGTCCTCCCAGCAGTGCCCAGAGACAGGAGGGGTGTGTGCCTAACACTCCCAGCAGTGCCCAGACACAGGAGGGGTGGGTGCAGAGTCCTCCCAGCAGTGCCCAGAGACAGGAGGGGTGGGTGCAGAGTCCTCCCAGCAGTGCCCAGACACAGGAGGGGTGTGGGCAGAGTCCTCCCAGCAGTGCCCATGGAACGCAAAGGGTGGAGTAGCCACAGATACCATGCCCACAAATTTCAGTCAGGTGCACAAAGACCCTGCAGTACATGTACCACATGTGTGCGAGGCTGGGAGTATACGCATGCATAGCGCAGAAAAGAAAACATGTCCACATGAAGTCATGTCAATAGTCCACATACACAAGTACAATGACTACCAAGGATGCCACGAATGATGCAGGTGGAGACATTGCTCAGCATGCATGTGCAAAGTTGAAGGAGTCCGTCACACACCCAGCTAATGTACACACAGCTCAGCGCTAAATATTGGGAACACCCTGCAGGGAAGATGTCAGGGTACACAGAGGAAGGAATACACCTTTGGACAATTTCACCATGCAGCAACTGCTTACATGAACAGAGAAACCTAGCTAACACCGTGTGATGGCACACAGATCCCAGGGTCCCCCCTATGACCAGCACACTACAAAATTTCCCACACACCCAACACATGAACACCACCCAAAACCATGTAGCAGCCCCACCAACAGCAATACCAGCAAAGCAGTAGTGTTCCAAGGGGAAAAAAATAAATTGCTTTATTCAGCATGAACCAAAAAATCTTGTTTGTAGGAAGTTCAATATTTACAAAGCCCATAGGGCAGTCCAGAAGTCACAGCTGGATGGGGGACACAGTGGGATGCGTGTCCCCTAGCTTGCCTGCACAGTTAGATTCCGTCGTCTTCCACAGGGGTGAGGGCATCATGTGGGGGGGGAAGAACCAGGCACCGCAGGGACAGGAGGGCGAAGGGTAGGCGTCGTGGGTGCAAGGATGGAGGACTCCACCACAGGGGGTGGGGCAGGGCCAAAGGCGGAGGCCAGGATCTCGCTGCACACCTTAGCAAGGTCCTCCAGGGAATCCCCTGCACCCGAAGGAACCACAGGCCCCAAGGAGGGGGGGGGGGTCAGAGGGATGGGTCGCAGCGCAACTGGGGGAGGGTGTAGACAGGGGGGGGAATCAACCACCCTGACCGGGGACTCCCTTGACCGCTTGCGGGGTGGTGTCACTGTGGGGCTCAGGGACAGAGCAGCCATGAAGGAGTCTTTGTGTGATATGTGGCCAGGAGAGCTGAGGGGAGGGGATTTGGAGGGAGTGGATTTGGCGGAATGCGGACTCCCTCTCTGGCTGCGTGTGTTACGTTTGCCCCCCGACCCAGTGGGTGTGCCTACTTCACCCTGTGTGTGCATGCCAGGAGGTGTGCGGGTGACCTTCCCTGCTGGTGTGGTGCCTGTGTCCGTCGTGGTGGGTGCATGCTGATGTCTGGGTGTACGTGGGACAGGCATGGGAGTGGGAGGTGTGGATGGGGCAGGGGTAGGGGGTTGGACGTAGCACTGCAGGAGACCCACTGCTGCAGTCAGTGTCGAGTCTATCGACCTCAGCAAGCTGCGTTGGTCAGCCTGCGATGAGTGAATGCCCTCCAAGTATGCCTCCATGTTGTTGAGGACCTGGCTGTGGCCATGGAGGACATTAAGGATCGCAGCCTGACCAATCTGCAACTGCCGCTGGATGTCCACAGACTCGGCATTGGCGGCAGCAGTGGAGACAGGGGCAGGGGGTGCGGTGCCTGGCAGGAAGGAGACATGTGGTGACCGGGCACGTTGGGAAGGGACACGAGCAAGTGGGAGGCGGCTGATGGCAATGGAGGGGGCGGGGTGCGATGTTGTGCCGCTGTCAGCTGGTGGTGCAGCCTCCGCCCACTCGGAGAGATCATCCTCGGACCCGTCGGCTTCATATTCGGTGGTGCCAGTGGACAGGTCCTCGGCCTCACTCTCCTCCGCCTCTGTACCACTCAATGTGCCAGCCACGATGTCAACGCTGGCACTGGTGCTCGGTCCCTCCGCTCCGTCTGTGCTCATGTCTCCCTCCGTGTCCCCCGACGATGCTGTGGGCAAGGTGAAGAGACAGCAATTAATCACACACCTGTATACATATGTCACATGAGTCCAATCTACATAGGTTACAGTGCATAGCCTGAAAAGAAAGATCAGTAACATCTACAAAACAAGGTACAGATGTAGGGCATGCAACACACAGTTGGTTGACCCACCATGCCAATGAAAATCCATGGAGAGCATGACACAATAGCAAATGACAAGAAATGGAGTTTGACATAGGAGCCAGGCCCTGGGGACAATCCAGCACTGCATCTGCACCACACAGCGTTGCCGACAATAGGGATGAGGAGGGACCAAATCCATGAGCTTGAGGCACATGCTGCATAGGTAATACTCAAAACATGCCCAACATGACTGGCTCACTGCACCTTCAGTGTATGTCCAGCCAAACATCACACACTGGCCAGAACTAGCAAGGAGATTTCAGGTTTTGACATGTAGGCTTGCCCCGCACCAACCACCCCCTACATGAGACAATTTGTTGAGACACAGGTGGCACTTACATCTCTTAGTCTGGGTGAAATACACAGGGGATGCATAAATGCAAGATTGGACGCCAAATACCCGAGGTGCGCCTGTCCAAATAATCATATACAAATGGCCAGCATCAGATGATTGTAACAAGACACACAGGCACTGGCCACTGTGACTATGAACAAGGAAAATCAGGTCAGGCTGTACAGTGGACACTTGTACTACATTTCATCTCAATATACATGGTGCCAGGGAACAATGGCACAGAGCACAACCTATGCTGTAGACACTGAGAGTGTCCACGTTTTGTGATGACACACATGACACCTAGGAAAATATGACCCAGTAGACAGTAGTGGCAACACAGCTCCATGGTCCTGAATGGGAATTACTGCAACACACGCCACCATCCCTGCACTATGCGTATCGCACACTCATGCACATCATGTCACAGGCCACAACATAGGACATGCGCACTGTAAGGCATGACACTTGTGAGACTCACTCCCATGTCTGGACTCTGCATCAGTGCCAACTGACATGGAACCCACATGTACTGAACTGGACAGGGCACAGCCAAGGTCCCAAAACCTGTTACACACCACCCCCACACATGATGCTACAGGCATAGTTCACGTGGAGAAAGTGCCAGCCTAGATAACCTTGTGAAGGAGTGACTACACACAGACCAGGGAACACATTGCATGGAGGGGAAGGGAGGCAGGAGAGCACAGCTATACAGTGGGTAACTGGATCTGCACAGCACCTTTAAACCCTGGCAGTGTATCCATGCAACTGTGCACTTACAAATGCTGGTGAAACACAACAAGCACACATGTACCTACCCCCTTCCTGCTGCTGCATCTCCTGTAAGCGCCTCTCCAAGTCGGGAAAGACCACCGGCAGCACACGCTTGTGGAGGTGGCTCAGTCGGCGGCGCCCGCGGTTCTTATGGCTCTCAGGTGAGTCCCCCAGCAGGACCCGTGCGATCCTCCGCGTCCAGCACCGGATATCCTGCCAGCGTTTCCTCACCTGGGACAGGCGCCGCTTCCGACCATCCGCACGGCGGTCAGCCATATCTGCTCCTTGGCAGAGGCGCCTACCTGTGAGGATGAACAAGTGACACTACATCAATACACCTGGCACATGTCACAGAGACACATATTAGAACACATTTGCTGTTTACAACAAGGCATAGTATGCATCCAACGCATTGCACCTTTGGCATAGGGACATGATCCTCTGGGGAAGGGCAAAAGCAGTACGTGCCATTGAAAGGACACAGGTGGAATGAGGGCAACTACACAATCAATGATCCTGGCTCACACTGTGCATCACAAGCTACACCAGGATAATGTGCAGCACCTCTAAGCAGTCACATGCCACAGGCCACTAACGCTACCGCAGCAGAGTACACAGACACACACAGGCACAGGACATTCACCTGCCATTGCCAAATGCAGCGACAAACCTCACTCTGCACATGTGCCACTAGACGGGGGGGGCTCACAGGTGTGGGGCTGGCTCTGCACGTCAGACACATAGCACTGCTCCCTGCTCACATCACATGGCCAGGGTATATCCATCCCTCATGCAGCTGGGGTGCTACACTCCACATATGCACCCACCCACATGACAGGAGACTTACACACACACCCATGTCCAGGGTACGAACACATCATGTGGACACTCTCAGCACAGGTACACAGAACTAACACACATCTGTGGGTACAGTCACCTGTCACACTGGGCTGACCACATAATCACATGAGGACTGTAGAGGCAACATTCCCAGGAGGATAAGACAGGCAGAATGTGGCATGCACCATGCAGTGATTGTCACAGTAAACACGATGCAAGTGAGGACGGCAGACATGCACCACTGCATGCTCTGGCTGGGAGACATCAGGCATTCCCCCCCCTGGGACCCCCCCTACAGTACATAGCATGTGTGAGACACCTGGACACAATG
Organism: Triturus cristatus; assembly: GCF_964204655.1. Classification (NCBI taxonomy): domain Eukaryota; kingdom Metazoa; phylum Chordata; class Amphibia; order Caudata; family Salamandridae; genus Triturus; species Triturus cristatus. The sequence continues at coordinate 1,252,482,851 of NC_140591.1, forward strand.
CCAGAAGTCACAGTCACAAAAAAGGGACACAGTCTGTGCTGGTGGACTCTGCACTCACCTGATACCCTGATCGCCCATACAGCATGGGGTACTGTGGGAGGATCACATCCAGCAAAGCCATGTTCTCCTCCAGGGTGAAGGGCTGTGACCTCTCCACAGACCTTGACATGGTTCCAGGGAATCAGTAGCAGCAGCTGGGTCGTGGAATCCAGAGATGTGCAGGCAAGTGCTCCCTCATAGGACCTGGCTGCCTTATATCTGCCTTGCTGGCCTGTTTCATGCACAGGAGTACAGAGTGATTGGTCACTCACATTTGCATCCTATGTTTCCTCCAATCCCTTCAAACCTAGCACAGTCAGTGGGTTCTTTTTTTTTTTTTTTTTTTTTTTTTTTTAAAAACCTTTATTTGTGCATATTAAAAGAACAAATACGGGCCTACAACCATCAGGCCGGCCACAAAACGGTTAAGCACTGAGACAAACATTACATCCCCTGTGCATCAATGGTCAAGATTAGCAACGATTCAGGAGTTATACACTGGAGAGATCCTTGACACCAGGGGAAGGAGAAGTAAAGGTTAATTTTAAGGTTTTCAAAATAATTTTATCGAGGAAAAAAGTCAGTAGAGGATAGAACCAAGGAGATTCGAGTCCGCAAGATGGCTTCATCACACAGGAGAGCAGCAGCATCATTAGAAACGGCCATAGAAAATCTCAGACAGTGAGGCGTTGCAGTTATATAACAGGATAGTCACATGAGTAAATACGCACCCCTCCAAAGCCGCCCCCACTCAATCCACCCCACACCCGGACCCCGAATCGGAAACAAGGATAGCGCAGAGACATAGAAGAAAAAGGCCCATAGAACTAAAAAGAAACAGTTAATTACCCCCCCACCCTACACCAATGCGGAGGCTACGGCCTGCCCCCCCCCCCAGCATAGTGCCTGTCGCCCAATGAACCCGAAATATAGACAAGAGAGAAAGTAGGAATAAAGGAAAGAAAATAAGAAAACAAAGAAGAAAGCGGGGAGGAGCCCACGTAACCTCGGAGCGCCCGAAACCACCGGCCAACTACGTCTCCACACACTGAGAACCCACTACACCCAAAGGCGGTCGTGTGAAGATAACGTGTCACAACAATATAAGGAAGGCAGACAAATCGCGACGAGTGCGCACAACCTATGCAGACAGTTCCAGTCCCAGTCCAGCCCATCCGTGAAACCATGGTGATAGAAAGCAATCTAGCCCTGGCCCGATCGCGGGCGTAAGATTAGACTAGCCCCCACATGAAGGCCCCGCAGCCCGTGCAAACAAAGACAATATGGCCGCTTGGGAGAAGATGGAGAAGTAGAGTCACAAAATGGCCGCCGATCATCTATTGAGGTCCCCTTGTGCACCATATAAAATCCAGACCTGGCCTGTAAAGTACAGGAGTTCCACATAAAAGAAGCCGTAGGCCACCGTGAACAGTTCCTCGAGGACGTCAGGTGTCGCTCAGCTGGATACTCTTGCGGGCGCGGTGAGGCAGGCAACAACAAAGCAGGCAGCAATGAACGGGGAAACAAAGTGTCCACAATTGAGCAGGAGATCGATTGATCCTGGGTGCCGGGAAAGCCAGATGCAGACACCAGTGCAGCACGGTTATACCCAGTCGTTGCGTCCCCGCAAGAGGACAGAAGCACTGGCAGACCCACGTCTTGTTGAGAACAAACGGGGCGCTCACGACCCGCAGCCGACAGTATGGAGTCGAACCGCTCACTCAGCGTTTGCAAGCCAACACACAATTGCAGACGAAAGTCCTGCAGGGCAGCCAGAACGGAGCCGCATGTCAGCGGAAGCTGCGCCCCCACATCGGCAGCAATCCGGGACGGCACTGTGGAGCTGGAGTCTGGTAGAGGGAGGGCGAAGCAGGCAGCGGGCGAGACCGGAGCATCACCCCCCAGCAGCGAGCAGGCAATCAACGCCATGTTTTACCGCTGAACGGTACAGTGGCCAGGGGGGGGGGTCGTAACAAGGAGGCAATTCCCCGCAGGTCTGCGCCGCAACAGGTGAAAGCCAACAGTCGCTTCCCCTCTCTCGGACTCTCTTTGCAGCCGACTAGGCAATAGAAGAAGGGGGTCTGCAGCCTTCCACAGCGCGGGCCACAGAGCGGGGCAGGAGACCCGCCACACCGGGGCTTACCCTATAGATCCAGCCCGTCAGGTGAAAGGTGAAGGAGGTGTCCGGGCGTCTCTCCCCCGGCTCGTCTGGCGACAGTCCGTGGTGTGAGGCGGGATCGGGGCCGCGGGGCTCTGATTTGCACCGGGGGTCCAGTGACTGCGGAGCTTCCAGGGGGCCGACCAAGGCCACAATGGAGCAGGGGTCCAGCGCGGAGAACAAAGGCACCAAGAGCTCCGGCATCCGGGCGGGCTCAGACTCCGGGAAAGCGGCGGCGCGGTCAGCGCGTCGTCGCGCACGTTGCACCTCGAAAATCGGCGAGGATAGGAATCAGGATGATAGTCCGAGGCCAAGGGCCGGCGGAGCCGGGCGCTCAAGCGTCTGCTCCGGTCGCCATCTTGGCTCCTCCTCAGTCAGTGGGTTCTTATTGTGTTTTTTTCTTCAGCATGATGTCAACCCCACAAACACATTGCAACAAAGTAGATTCATTCCAACTGACTTCTGCTGTGCACCTTCCAGAACAAATTCAAACTTTAAACTTGGTCTCCTTGACAACCGGCATGCATGTAGGCCTTAATATTTGTCCCTCATGTGTCCCCTATGTAATTTTGAGCTTCACACACAGGTACGGTGCGTTCCGGGGCCCTAGGGCACCCGAAATGCATAGCAACGGCACGTACAGGCGTGTGTACGGGCCGTACCACCATGAGTACGCATACGCAAGAACACCCATAGTGGTACGGACCGTACACGCGTGCGTACGTTCACTATCACTATGGGTGTCCTCGCGTATGCGTACTCGTAGTGGTACGGCCCGTACACACGCCTGTACGTTCACTATCACTATGGGTGTCCTCGCGTATGCGTACTCGTAGTGGCACGGCCCGTACACACGCCTGTACGTTCACTATCACTATGGTTGTCCTCGCGTATGCGTACTCGTAGTGGTACGGCCAGTACACACGCCTGTACGTTCACTATCACTACGAGTACGCATACGCGAGAACAACCATAGTGATAGTGAACGTACAGGCGTGTGTACGGGCCGTACCACTACGAGTACGCATATGCGAGGACAACCATAGTGATAGTGAACGTACAGGCGTGTGTACGGGCCGTACCACTACGAGTACGCATATGTGAGGACAACCATAGTGATAGTGAACGTACGCACGCGTGTACGGTCGTACCACTATGGGTGTGCTCGCGTATGCGTACTAATGGTGGTACGGACCGTACACACGCCTGTACGCTCACTATCACTATGGGTATGCATATGGCAGCACTCCCATAGTGATACGGGAACGTACACAGGCCCTCTTAGCGAAAGTACGGTGGTTTTCACACATCACAGTGGTGACAGGCAGCACACAGGAAGGAATAGGGCTGACATACTTGTCCATTGATGGACATCAAGGCATTGTCTGGGCAGTACTGCATGTGTGGGGCACAGGTGTGAAAGGCTGTGATGTGGCACATTACTCCAGAGTCGAGAAGGCACCAGATGTATGATGAGATGTGTACACATGTAATGTGTGACGGTGCAATGTGTGCCAGGCATGCCCTTGACTCCTTTGACATGTGTGCATGTCGTACTGCACACTTGGGATGAGCGTCACTGGCATGGCACGGACAACAACACACGGAAGTGTCCCCTGAGGCCCGGTACAGGGGTTACCACACCTGACATGTCACTACCCACGGTGCACGATGTGACTATGTCATGTATGTGTGGGGAACTCCATTAGCTTGATGTTGGAGCTCCCTCAAAAGCTGCAGCTGTTGCAGCAACCAACATGTGTCTGTGTGTAGATGGACATGGCACACTGTTATGCACACCATGCCACATGTGGTATCGGATGTGAGGTGCGTATGTAGGACGTTTGGCCTCCTGAAGAGCCGATTCCGATGCCTCCACAAGACCGGCGGCGCCCTCCCATATGCCCCGGCGAAGGTCTGCAAAATCTTCATGGTCTGCTGCATGCTGCACAACATGGCAGTTGAGAAAGCTGTGCCACTCATCCTGGATCAAGATGACCAGGACCATCCACCCGTGGAGGACGAAGGGCTTGGCAATGGGGCTAGTGATGTGGAGGATGTGGAGCCGCAAGAGGACATCCGGACTCGGCTCATACGCGACTTCTTTGCTTAGTGGTGAGTACCAGTGTCTGAGTGTGCACGCATTGGTCCCCGTGTGGCATGTGTTACGATGTGTGTCTCCATCTGCATGTATGGCACGTAAGTCAGAGGTGTGTGTGGATGTGTCACTGGAGTGATGGTGCCAGTGATGAGTGTATTTCCCCAGTCATAATTGTGACCTAGCATGTTGTCATCCATACATGTGTCGAGTACATGCACATGCAAGTGGCTGTGCTTTTTGTGGCTGACTTCTTGTGTGTCTCTCTTCCCCAGGTACTTGCGCATGCCGTCTGCTGGTTGCATTGTTGTGGCACTGCTATTCCTCATGGACACGTCATCGTGTGCTGACTCAGCGTTACACGCACGGACAAGTTTGGAAGTCTCCTTAGGGTAAGGGATGCATCAGGGGTGTATTGGGTGTGGCAGTAGTTCACGATGTATGCACACTGCCCCTGTCGATGTTTGGTTCCTCTGCAGACATGTTGCATCACCATGGTACACATGACATGCAGATGGGTACACCTGAATAGATGGTCAGACTTGTTGACAGTCATCAGTGATGGGATTGTGGAATGTGATGATGGCATCAATGTGTGTAACACTGCCCTCGGACACATACGGTTTGCATTGGCTTTACATGCTGTGGGACTTCCACATCAGCGGATCAATGGTGTATGGCAGGCTCTCCATGAGCAGCAGGGGGTGTTTAGCTGTTAGCCGACACTTGTGTGCCAGTTCCATGGATATCACGCATTTGTGGTGCAGAAGGGGGGTGCCAGTGTTGGACCCACATGTTAGTCCACATGACCCGTTCATGTGTACTCCGACTTTCCTCTGCAATCCCAAATACATGACTAATAAAGGTGTCCCTATGCCTCCAAGGTGCCTCTTCTCTGTCAATGCTGGTGTGCTGCCACGGTGCATCCGGCATGTCTGGCATGGTTTTCCGTGATAGTGGCTATGTGACTATGTGTAGAGTAGCAAGATGCAAGCTGTTTGTGTGGGATTAGACCGTGTATTGTGCATGATGTCCATGACTGTGTGGGTATTGTGACATGTGCCATCCCCATGCATCCAACATTGGCCAGGCCACCATTCTCTGCATCCACCTGACTCAAGCTTGCAGGACATGGTTCTGCCACCTGTCCACACATACCTGGGTGCCCCCCAGGACACTCCACATGATCCCTGACCTCTGCGCATGACTGTTGCTGTACTCAATATGTCTGTCGGCACAGTCGTGCGGCCACCTCCTCAGCTGGTTGGGCCCATCACGGGTGTGTATGGTGCTCCATGTCTGTCTTGCCTAATACACTGTGACCCATGTGTCCTGTGCCACACTCAGGCCCCAGGGTGTGGATGGTTGAAGTCAAATGAGAACTCAGGCATGGTTAGACTTTACAAGACACATGTAAGGTAATAATGCAACCAGCAGGCATCTTCTCTTCATGGTGTGACTTTTTATTTTAGTGGGGGGGGGGGGGGTTGACATGAGGGGCTTTCCGGGTGTGTGGAATCCAAAGTTCACTAGGGGAGTTGGTGTCCTTGCCATTAGAAATCCTCAGAGTCCATGCCACAGTCTTTGTCAACATTGGTCAGACAGTGACCAGCAAGGCCATGTGGCAGAGAATGTCTTTTGATGCTGTGCTGCTGTTGCTCCAGTGTGCCAGGTGCCAGGCCAGGTGTCCTGGGAGATGGTGCTGTAGCGCCGACCCTCACGGTCTTTTACGTGGACGACCCGCCCTCCTGCGGGGACCCTCAGAAGCAGGCCGTGACGATGTTTGAGATGCTCCATCGGATGTTTCCTCCTCCTCCTCCTGATCCCTCCCTGTGGGTGGTGATGTTCTACGCCTTCTGGCACAGGGAGGGTTGCCCATGTTGTCGGCCATCCGACGGAGTGTACTGTGAATTTCCGTGAACACCGTCACGAGCTCAGCCTGTCTGTCCTCCATCCTCCGTTGGTGTTGCAGTAGACAGGCATGTTGCTCCGCATGTTGCTGGGCCTGCTGGGTCTTGATCTCATCGAGGGTCCCCTTCATCTCATTGAGGGTGGACACAACCTGGGCCATGCCCGTGGTGTCCTGCCGGTATGTGTCCAGGATGTTTCGGACATGGGAATTTACCGGTTCCCCAGCCAACTGGTCAGGCTGGCGCCTCCGCCGTCCTCCACCCCCACCACCCCTGCCCACTTGCACCTGGCCTGCCCTTGTGGGCACATCGGGTCTCCGGGACCCCTGAGGGGTGGCATTGGCGTTGTCGCCTGCCTCCTCCTGGGTGCCCGGGACACCGTGTCCCTCCTGGCAAGCCTGGCTGCTTTGTGGTGGTGGGGCAGGGATCCTGGGTGTCTCCTGGGATGTGGCAGGAGTGGGGGTGGTGGTTGGCCCCGTTGTACCTGACGCAGGTGCTGCAGGTCGTTGGACACCAGAGGGGCCAGGTTGGTCGGGGTCGGGTTCGTCCACAGAGTGGTGAGAGTCGTCGCTGCCGGTGGTTCCTTCATCCCGCCGAGTCGGGTCCTGTGAGTCTTCCCCCCCAGTGTTGGGGGGTGATCCACGACGTTGACCTGTGTGTGAGAGAGACAATGTTAATTTTGTTCCATGCAACATCCATGTTTCATTAGTTTCAAAGTTGGAACTTTTCCTCTGGGAATTTGGATATGTCTTGCATTCCACTCACAGTGCACTTGTGCATGGGTATGTCCCTTGGGCACAGCTTTGGCGACTTTACCTATGTGTGGCACAGTCTTACTTGCTGCGTCAAGTGTGACTGCAGTCAGCAGTGGAGTGGGCAGGTGTGGCGAGCCGTGCATTGGCACCTTCCGTGTAGCACTGTACGTGGGCACATGAAGTTGTTCCACACACTTATATGATGCAGGTAGCTGTTGTTGTGCTCGTGCACAGGTTGTGACATGGCCCTGTGTTTTGCCATGGAGGAGAGGGGGGGTGCTGGCACTGGCCATCCTTGTCTACATGCACACAGTCCACCTGCTGACGAGCAGACATTCCCACACACCACAAGGCTGATTTGCTCTCCCTGTGTCTCCCTCCCTCTCTGTCCCCCTCTCCCTCCCTCTGTGTGTCGGCCTCCTCCCTCTGTCCGTCTCCCTGTGTCTCCCTCCCTCTCTGTCCCCCTCTCCCTCACTCTGTGTGTCGGCCTCCTCCCTCTGTCTGTCTTCCTGTGTCTCCCTCCCTCTCTGTCCCCCTCTCCCTCCCTGTGTCAGCCTCCTCCCTCTGTCCGTCTCCCTGTGTCTCCCTCCCTCTCTCTCCCCCTCTCCCTCCCTCTGTGTGTCACCCTCTGTCATCTCAGCCCAGCTTCCTAGGCACACACTTTTTGCAGATCTTTGAATGGCCCTTGGCTTGTTCATGTGAGTTTGTTTCTGAACTCCAGGCACACATTGGGTGTAGTGTCTGTGTCCGCGCTGCTGCTGTGGTGGTGTGTGCTGCCACTCTTTCACAGTGTTGGCTGTTCATTAGCTGCTGTCATGTGCAAAAACGGGCCTTCACCCCCATGTCTTAATGCAAGGCATCCGCCATTTGCTGGCAAGTCTTTCCTGTGTGGGGACACACTGTTTGTCTGGCTGTGACCTAGGCCATATGGGCAGAGGGCATTGTTGTCTGCTTCTGAGTTGCACTATGTGATTTTTGGGGCCCACCCTCCCGCCATCCGGCTTACCGTGTCATGTGTTGGTGTCTTCTGTGGCCTGTGACTTGACATTGTCCAGCTGGGTGCATGGGGCATGGTGGCGCCAGTGGCTTGTGCGTGTTCATGGAGTGTGGTTGAGTCATGCGATAGCTTGGGGTGGTTGCGTGCCTGTTTGTGAGTTTGGTTGTGGATGACGTTCCCCCCATGTGAGGTGCGTTGTTTGTGTACTCACCCGGGTCTCGGAGTCCTCCTAATCCGTCCACTGCCTCCACCGGCAGTATGGCCATCACCCTCTCCTCCCAGGGATGGTAGTGTACGGGTCTGCGGGACGGCCCTTCTCCAGTGACGTTGGCCTGGTTGTGTTCATCTGTCATCTTGGCTCGGACCCTCCTCCGCAGATCGTACCACCTGGCTTGTTCCTTCTGGTGTCCACAACAGCATTCACAGCATTGACGATGGTCTGCCACATGGCTGTTTTTGCTGAAGGGCTGGTCTGTCTGACCAATGTTCCAAAGAGGTGTGGCTCGACTCTGAGGATTTCATCGACAAGGACCTCCAACTCACGGCTAGTGAACTTTGGATTCTTGTTAGTGGGCATGGTGAGGGGTGTGGGTGTGGATGGTGGGGGGGGGTGTGTGGATGGTTGTGGGTGTGTGGGTGTGGTTGTGCAGGTGTGTGTGTGAATGTGATGAGGGGGTGTTTGTGTAGGTGTGTGTGTGAAGGTGTGCAAGTGTAAGGTGTGGTAAAGCTTCTAGTATGATGCTGTAGGTTGTCTGTGGGGTCTGGCAGCAGTGAGTCTGTTGCAAAGGCTCATGGTTTGTGTGTGTGGGCCCTTTTTATTGGTCCATTGGTGGGTGTGGCTGTGTTTGAACTTTGGGTGGGTGTGTTATAAGGAGTGGTTGTGTTTTGGGCCTCTGTTTGTTTTTGGCAGTTGCAGGTCAGTGAATGTGTTGTTTTAGTGGTTGTTGGACATGTTTTGTGGCTTAGTGCCATTCGAATGGTGTATTCTTGTGTCGTTTTGGTTTGTCCTGGTTGTGTACGTGCGTTTTTTGCGTGTGTACGGTGTGTACATGGGCCATTTTGTTGTACAGTGCTGTCCTTGTGTGTGGCTTGGTACGACTCGTACATGCGGTTGTGATGTTGGGGCCTGGGGTGCGCTCCGTACTTAGAATGTTGTGGTGGGGGTACGCTCCATGCATAGGCGGGTGGGGGTACGACTCTAACGTACACGGGTGTAGATACACGGGGGTACGACACGAACGCAGAGGGGGGGTAGGACACGTACACGGGTGTACATGCACGGGGGTATGACACGTACACGGGTGTACATACACGGGGGTACGACACGTACACGGGTGTACATACACGGGGGGTACGACACGTACACGGGTGTACATGCATGGGGGTACGACACGTACACGGGTGTACATACACGGGGGTACGACACGTACACGGGTGTACATACACGGGGGTACGACACATACACGGGTGTACATACAGGGGGGGTACGACACGTACACGGGTGTACATACAGGGGGGGGTACGACACGTACACGGGTGTACATACACGGGGGTACGACATGTACACGGGTGTACATGCACGGGGGTACGACACGTACACGGGTGTACATACACGGGGGTACGACACGTACACGGGTGTACATACACGGGGGGTACGACACGTACACGGGTGTACATGCACGGGGGTACGACACGAACGTACACGGGTGTAAATACGGGGGGGTACGACACGAACATACACGGGGGGTACGACACGTATACGGGTGTACATACACGGGGGTACGACACGTACACGGGTGTACATGCACGGGGGTACGACACGTACACGGGTGTACATACACGGGGGGTACGACACGTACATGGGTGTACATACACGGGGGTACGACACATACACAGGTGTACATACAGGGGGGGTACGACACGTACACAGATGTACATAGAGGGGGGGTACGACACGTACACGGGTGTACATACATGGGGGGTATGACATGTACACGGGTGTACATGCACGGGGGTACGACACGAACGTGCACGGGTGTAAATAGGGGGGGTACGACACGAACATACAGGGGGGGTACGACACGTACACGGGTGTACATACACGGGGGTACGACACATACACGGGTGTACATACACGGGGGGTACGACACGTACACGGGTGTACATGCACAGGGGTACGACATGAACGTACACGGGTGTAAATACGGGGGGGGTACGACACGAACGTACGGGGGCTGGGGGGAGTGTTGGGCGCATATGCGGGCACATGTCTCCATGGTTGCTATGGGAGTTCGGTGCGGACGGTGTTTTTTCCATACGGTTGTAACATCGGACGCACGGGATGGATCGTGATTCCGCGGTCGGACTTCACTTTTCACATTTGTACGGCAAATCGTCCGAGGACGTGTCGGACACATTTTCCGACCCGAGGACGTGTGGGGAACTATTCCGAAAGCGATTCGTATGGTCTTTTTCCCATGCGAATCGTAATTGGCAGTTTGTACGGCACTTGTACGATTCGTACGATAAAAAGACCGGATACGAGTCGAACGGGGAAAATTTTTACCGGATCGTGATCGGCACCTAAGTCTATCCTAGAATATTGACGATGTGGTTGCAAAAAATATGTAAAGCCATTAACTGATGGGTAAACCTCCCGCCATAAGTCAACCAGTTGATGTATACGCAATAGGTCTTTAATAGCCGTCCTAGTATTTACCATTCTAACCCGACCCATGATATTTGAAGAATCTAACTTCTGATCTAGAACACAATTGAAGTCTCTCATGAGTATAAGTTCACCATCCCAACCCAACAATTCTGAATTTAAAAAAGAAATATCCTCTGGACAATCATTGTTCGGGCCATAAACACACAGATTATACATAATACTGTCAATATATTAGTTTATGAAACAATAAAATATAAGTATTTGTTCTTTCTCTCTGACATAATTTTTGCTGAAAAAGGAAGCTTTTTAACTAAGTCTTCTATGGAGAGTAAATAGGTAGAAATGTATGAGAAAATAAATGAAAAAAACTCTATTGACCAAGCAATGCCTCTTTGTTTACAGTATACCTTTAGCATTTTGTTTTTTTGAATTTATTCTATTCCCCCAGACTTCTCCTAGTTTTTTCTGGGGTTCCCTTTGAGATTTATTTAAATTTCCTCATGCTCCAGAATATTTTAATAGAACAGTGCTGCCCTCATTTTAATTATTGTGTATATTGCGCTTGGGCCTTCATAACTTCTTTCCACAAATTTTTCAGCATTTTTGAGAATTCTAATAATACCCATGATTTATTGATTTCTCTGGAGAGAACCAAGAAAATAGCAAACATTTTGCAACATTTTTTTGGGAACAAAAATTGGAAAAACTGCAATGTAAGAAAGTCTAATTTCTTTAAAATGCCATCAACAAAATATTTGCTGTGCTAGGATCACCATTTTTGATGCTTCCAGGGACAAGCAGAGTTGGAAAAACATTACATTTTTTTGAAACTCAGCTTTTGCATTTTCTAGGTGATAGTCTATTTTTCATATTTTTGTGTATTCCGCCTACTTGTAGTTTGTGCACTTGACAGGTATTAACACTCTGGTAATACAAGAAAGCCTTACATTATTGAAAGATAGACACAATTCCAGATTCAGTAAGGGAACATTTGTGTAGATCACTCATGATTTTCGTAAACAAATTAATCTTTGTGTGGATTGCTCAAGATTTTTATAAAGAAACTAATGTTGACTCCCTTGCAGTCCAAACATATGCATGTCAGAAAGTAAATATCAATTTAAACAAACGTGTGGGAAACCACATTTTGGCAGATTGTGGGTACAGTAAATGTATTCAGAGCATGCATTTCCAGATAAAGTATATTTTTAAATAAGACAATGCAGCAGACAACATGTAAGGGTTTTGCGTCCACTAGAGACTTAAAGACACCATCCATTACAAAAACTAATTTGACACAATTCTCAGATTGGCAATGGAAATAAAATAATACTGATGCTGGGCTTAATGAAATGATACAGAATGAAATGTATACTTTGACTGCATTCAATTCATGTGAAATCATATTGTGGCCTATGTATACTGATGTGTATATGAACAGGTTTCTTTCCAAGGTTGCTAGTTCACTAGCAAACAGGCCTGATACCTGATGCATCATATGTCCCCCTATGATGGTGACTACATATAGTGTTGGGAAGTTGTGCCAATGATGACTAGCACATTCCAGTCTAAGTGCCTTGAAAGAACATTTGTAAAAGCTGAGTAAAGACATGAAATGAGTGATTTCCTGTTAGGTCAAAACATGTGAAAAATACACAATTTGTATTCACATAAATATATGCTATCATAAAGGAAAAGCAGACATGTTCTGAAACTGGAGCTGTGGAACAAATTAGGGAAACTGACAGTCAAATACTACAGACCACATATAAAGTAATTGGCAGCAGTTTCCAAACTAGACCTGAGTAAGCTCGTGGAGTTTCACTGCGTGGAGTTCTGTGAAGTTACCAAAAAACTCACGGCAATGCCACAGAGTTTCACGAGTGGACGAAATATCTCTCAATATGGTCCTTCTGAATTCACGAGGTCTGAAGCTTGTTTCTGGTGCCGTGAAGCAGCCCTTCCAGTTGAATATGGACAGTGGTATGTTACTGATTAATGTCCGCTTTGACAGTGAAGAGTTGTGTGTGCAGAACTCCATCTGTAAATTTGTTTCAGAAATTGTCATTGATAATCCCTATAAATTCACCGCCTGGAGGTGGGAATTTTGGATGTGAATGATAATGCTCCCTATTTTGTGGACAATGTGATCACGCTGACTATTTTGGAGACAACCTCACCAGGGTCTCATTTCCTAGTACAGAAATCAGTGGGCCCGGACTCAGGAACCATTGCTCTTAAGGGCTACATGTTAACTCTCAATCCTAATTTCAATCTCAACAAGATTAACCAATACATCTTGCAGAGCTGGGACCTGACCTGCAAAACTGACATCTAAGAAGGAAAACACTTCACTACTCATAGCAAATAAGCACCTCTAGACAAACATAGGCGTTGCTCATCAAGGTGCGGACTTAGTAATTAACTTGTCCAATAATTGTCAGCTCTGCAGCATCTTTAACCTGCTTCAGAGCTGTTGGTTGTCTACAGTGTCTATGTGTCTTTTGACAACAGATTAACCTAAAGAGCTTGCCAGACCTCTCTAACACAGAGATGTGACCCTTTGTGAAACCGGTATAATAAGATATGAGCCCATTTCTGGGAAGTTAACAGGTCACCGCTGCCATTTGTTCATGTTTACTAGCCATGGGCTAGTGCACTCTTTCAATCATACAAGAGCCTTTCAAAATGTCACTTACATAAATGAAACACGGACCCAGTGGAGGCAAGTTTATACAGCACCTCACCTGATTCTAAGCACTATAACAACAATCTGCACTGATTCAACGGTTTTCATTTTATCAAATTCAGAATTTCAATGAGCAGATTAAGGGTAATTTTAACACACACATTTCAACAAAGACTGCTCAACCCACTGAGCCACTTTACCCATATTTTACAACAAATGACAGCTGCTTCTTTGGGAATCATTTAACACTGCTCAGCAGAGAAGTTACTCAATGCATACAATTAAATACATGACAGAAGAGAGACAGATTAGATTGTTTTCCACATGCATGTGTGTTATGAAAGCTTATCATTAATGATTTTTCAATTGTCTTATTTAATAGACATGTATCGATGAGTATTTCACATTGCGAAATAGCTGTACAGACAGGCAGAGTCAGATAGTAAAATAGACACAAATATATAAAGAGAGATGGAAACAGATCAAAATGTATACATATATAAAAGCACGGAGACAGAGAGAGCGACGGACAGTCATAGGGAGAAACACACATACAGAGAGACAGCAATTTAGGAAGGTAGAAGGCTTGGATAATGCTCCTGCCCATCTGCCATCTTTTACACATCTCTAAAAGTGTGATCTGAGAACAAAACACCATTCTCTGCCTTTCACCTAATGCAGGGAGGCGGTTTCACCCCAACACCCCCCAAGTGTTTGCTTTTGCGTGGTCCTGCTGTGTGGAAAGTAAACACCAATGCCCTATGGCCTTATATTTATACAGCCAATCCCAGACCTGAGAAGTTAACTTTACAGCTATGTGTCTGTGACTGAGAATACAAAACAATTAAAAAGATTATATTGTGTGATGTGCAGTGGCACTAGGCAGGTCTTTCGCCCTGCGGTGGAGATGTTGTGATGCTATGGGATTTTTTGTAACCAGCACCTGAGAGGAGGGGGTGTTGCTGATCGGGTGGTGGCGGTGTGGTTATATTGAGAAATACCATATTCTGGCGGTCAGGGAGATTGGGAGTTGCATCTGTTGACCGCATTCCAGCTCCTGAGGTTCTGGACTTTTAAGAGTCCAGAGGTGTCAGGGAAACAACACCCGAAGACCCCTGAGTTCCTCCTGTCCCGGTGCACAAATAAACAGAGACACGGGCTTCTCGATGGCGGCGTCAAAGACCAAGGTTTATTTACTGCAGGGACACAGAAATCATAGGAACCACACAGAGGCAGAATCTACGAGACTGTTCGAATTGCATTAAGTGGGTTGTTTCTTAAATACAAGAAAAATGTCTTGGGGCAACATTACACGAATATTTCTCATGCCCAACCCGGTATCCCAAACAGATAATAAATAAATATCAAACAATGATTAGCTGTAGGTTTTCGGTATTCGATCAGGCTCTCTTGTCCGTTCTTCATTCTTTACTTGATCCTCCCCGTCATAAAAATCGTAACCTCCCCATTGTAAAAGCCCAGAAGGAAAGGAGCAGAGCCAGGTGCAAAGGATTGAAACGTAGGATAAGAGGTGTTTATGGATCATAAACGGGCAGGGCAATCGTCTTCGGCCTTTCAGTCAGGACAACGGACACGAGAACCAGTATAGCAGGACTGGCCTCAGGCAAGGGAGGCAGCTTGATTCTGCCTAGTCACGCATCGTCAGCCTTTTTCGGGCTCGAGCTTACGTGTCCTTAACAAGGTGATCCTGCCGGGGTCATCGTCCGTTCATTGACTATGTGAGGGCAAGAAACAAAATGGATGCCGTAACTAAAATGGGTGCCATGACCTTAGTGACAGAATGCCCTATTTTCCAGTGAATTCATGCTAGTTGCGCAGCGAAAACACTGTCATGTATATGATGGATCATTTGCGGTTCATTGGTACCAAAATCGTGTCAGTACTACGATACCGAATTCACGGGTTCGGATCGCTACAGAACCTCAGACCGTCCTTTTGCCCTTACATAGGCAATAAGTCACTCTATGTCAGAGTCCATTTCTATGTTCATTAGGTCACTGATATGTTGTTGCAGCATTACTCTATCTCGTGGTGCATCTCTGAAAACAGGTGGTCTTCTTACGCACGATGAAACACAAACGCTACATAAGGCAGGGCCACACTGAATAATGAGACAGCACGAAAATAAAAATACTAACGTAACACCAATGACCATTAGAACCTTCCACCCCCATGCAGATAACAGATTCCAGAACCATCCCATTAGTGACCAGTCACCTTCCTCTACGTGAATGGAATCGGAGATTTTGTGTAACTTAGAGATGGCCTTGTATACTGTTGGCGCATTATCTGGGATAAAAACGCAGCAACTTGATTCGATCATCTTGCATACCCCACCTCGATCTGCAAGTAACACATCAAGAACCATACGGTTCTGTAACGTCATGAGGCGATCCGCTTGAAGTTCAGCTGTCAGGTTACTAAGGGCACCTGTAGTTTCGATAATGGTGGATTCAACTACTCGTGTTAGTTGACGCAGGTTTCTACTGTTGACCATAGGCCCCCAGAACGGGAGGAAACCTTTGAAAAAGTCTCCTGCTTCTTGGCCAGCAGTATCCTCTTTACTGAATACACCTCTCACAACTCTCGTTTTGTGATAGTCCGGTGCAGCAGTGTATGTCGGAGGTAACAGTTGAGCGATATAACATGAGCCTGAGAAGTCAGCGGGCAGCCATGTATATGCTCTGTCTTGACAAACAAAATAGGTACCCTTAGCGGCTAAAAATGCAGGGGAAGATTGTGACGGGAACACGTATGTTTCAATACAGTCACTCTTCCCTAGTCGAGCTTTCGGATTTCTCCCATTTCCTTGCAAACAGACCTGACCTTGGTGGGGTATGACCCAGATCGGAGTTGAGCTCTTACGTTTGTTCTCACCCAGAGTAATGCCATATTCTGTAATGTTCCACCCCATGTAAACTCGCAACTCATCCTTGGGAATGTACGGAGTATTAGTGACATCTCTTACCATATCAGTGATTCCTTTTACCAAGGCTCTATTAGCAGAGTTATACCGGGTGGAACGCGGAGGTCGTGGAGGGTAGGTCTCTAGAGCATAGGCGAACATGGTCTGAAATGCCCAGAATGATCCATTATAACTGAAAGGCAGAACCAAATAAGGGATGCCCTTGTCCATGGTATGTGGTATCAGGCCACATACCCAGCAGTTTGTTGTGTTAACCACTAGTTGATGTTGGTGCAAGAGCTGAATGAAAGTGTTATTTATAAACTCAGAGCGTCGAGCTTGCTCGGGGGCAGGAAAAGGATGAAAAGAATGAATAGAACCAATAGTCGGGGAAACAGAAATATGGGGAGATACTGTAGACGTAACAGGTGCAAAGATCAATTGAATACCAAAAATAATTCCGCCTACCAGAGTTATAAAAACAATCAGAAGTGTCAGGGCACATTGCATTAGGAAACATTTACTATACAATATGTCATATAATTTTGTCTTGTGCACATTTATGGCTTTAACCCATCGTAATTCAGGAAGCTCCATCTTCTACAACCGTTCGCAACGGATGGTTTGTACCTGTTAAAAACTTACCTCTGTTTATCCTGGGAGTTCCCAAGACAAACAGAAGAAACCGACCTAATGTCTGATTCCCTGTAAATTAAAACAAGGCACACGTTACCACCCTACGGTAACCCAGACGGCAAGGTAAGAGGATAGCAAAAAATAAAAGCAAACTTCCTGACTGTACGGGATGCAATACGATCAAAACAGTTTTACAGTTATTAAACAGAAATGTAATAATGCAATGTCATCAGTTCATCACATGAGAACGTAGATTATATCTATACTTTCCAGGTCTTGTTTGGTCTTGAAATAGCTGGTCCACAGGTGCAGAAATGTTCGATTTCACAGGTGACAAGTGTTCACTTTGTACAATACTCGGTTCAGGATTCAAAAGAGCGGTTTCTGCTGAGGTGCCAAAGTTCTGTGTTTTAGTTCGTGGATGGTCCGTTAGGTACTCTGCATCACTGAAAGGGATGTGCCTAGGAACAGGTTCTGTCTCGGATACACCAATTCCCTGTCTAACCCAGTTGTCATATGGGAGTGGAAGAGGGACACGCTTCGTGTGGCTGGCGTGCACCCAATTTTTCCTGCCAGCTAGGCGTACTGCAGTTCTGGTTACGAGGAGGACCTGGAACGGGCCCACGAATCTTGGCTGAAGGTTTCGAGTACGTTCAAAGTTCCGTACTACAACCTGGTCGCCGGGTTTCAACGTATGACCTGGACTCTCCGGCAGTTTAGGCAAGGATTCGAATACCTGTTGATGAATAAGGCTCAGTTTAGCAGTCAGATCATGAAGGTAATCAATCAACATTGGGTATTCTATCTGTTTGAATTCCTTTGGCCTAGGAACTCCCCAAACATTAGCAGGGCGGCCGAACACAATCTCATATGGGCTAAGCCCTACTCGAGAGTGTACAGTCGCTCTGGTGGACAGTAAAGCTAGAGGCAGAGCGTCTGGCCAAGAAAGACCAGTGGAAGCTTGAATTTTCGCAAGCTTCAGCTTCAGGGTGCCATTGTACCCTTCCACCAAACCTGCTGACTGTGGATGATTCGCACTGTGGAATTTTTGTACAATTCCTAGACCTACACACACACTCTTCATAACTTTCCCTACAAACTCACTTCCGTTGTCTGACCAAACAATCCGTGGCATACCATACCTAGGGAAGTATTCTTTGAGGAGGATTTTGGCAGTGGACATGGCAGTGTTATCCTTTAATGGGTATGCCTCAATCCATCTTGAAAAGGCACATACTACCACTAGGACATACTTGAGATTGTTACACCTGTCCATGTGGATATAATCCAATTGAATCACTTCAAAGGGACAAGAAGGGGGAGCAAAATGACCAGTTGGGGTTGGGGTTCCCTTGCCAGGATTATGCATCAGGCATACCATGCAGTTTTTCACCACTCTTTCCGCACACTTAGTAATTCCATCATTCTTCCATACTGGAGCTAACATTTTACAGATCCCTTTCGAACTGATGTGCGCCGTTCCATGCGCCATCGTGACTACCGCAAGTACATACGCATTAGGTAACATCCAACGTTGCTGCTCAGACAGATCAATCCAACATCCGCTTGGATCCATTTTACCCGTTTTCTCCTTCCATTCATTCTTCTCATTTTCAGTTGCTTCATTTTGGATTGCTTTCACACTGTCAATCGTATTCTCACACATTCCTGATTCAGCAATCCATCTTGCAGACGTTGCAACATACATTCGGCTCGTCATGTTCTTGGCCGTTTCTTTAGCGACCTCATCAGCAAACGCATTCCCTCGGCCAACATCATCCGTAATCTTTCGATGTGCACTGCACTTCACAATCGCAACTTCATTCGGTAGGGTCAGGGATTCCAATAGATCGTTGACTAACTGTCCATGTTGGATCTTAGTTCCATGGGACGTGAGAAAACCTCTTTCTCTCCAGAGACGCCCAAAATTGTGTGCGACACCGAAGGCGTACTGGCTATCAGTAAACACATTCACTCTCTTTCCCTCAGCTAAAACACACGCTCTTGTCAATGCAATTAATTCTGCTGCTTGGGCAGAATTCTGACTCACTCTTGCAGTCTCAACAATCGTACTCAAAGTCGTAACTGCATACGCGGCCGTCACATCACCATTCTGTAGTTTAAAACAGGACCCATCGACATATAACGTGCCGTCTGGGTCTGATAACAGAGTATCTTTTAAATCAATTCTACCTTTTGTCTCTTCCTCAGTTCTGAAACAACAATCATGGGGCTCTGAATCACTCGACTCCTGAGTAGTCGGCAACAGTGTTGCTGGATTCAATATGTTACATCGCTTGATCTGAATGTGACTTGCCAAAAGCGTCAGCTCATAGCCTGATAATCTAGCACTGGTGAGGTGTTGAGTTTTCGTTCGATTCATGAGTGTATCCACAGCATGTGGAACCATGACTACTAACATGTTGTTCATGACTAGTCCAGCAGACTGTCGAATAGACACTGCGGCTGCTGCCGTGGCTCTTAAACAACTTGGCAATGCTCTGGCTACCGGATCTAATGTGGATGAAAAGTACGCACAAGGCCGCTGTTTGTCGCCAAATTGTTGTGTTAATACACTTAATGCACAACCTTCTCTTTCATGGACATATAGTGTAAACGGCTTACTGTAGTCAGGAGTACCCAACACAGGAGCTGAACACAGCGCATCACGTAAGTCGGAGAAGCTCTGTTGACATTCATCAGACCATGGCAAAGGGCTCGGAACACCTTTTCCAGTCAGGGCTACCAATGGTTTCGCCATGAGAGAAAAATTTGGGATCCATTGCCTACAGTATGACGTAATACCCAAAAACGCACGCACTTCTCTTTGTGTGCTTGGTACAGTCATCTGCGAAATTGCTTTGATTCTCTCTGGGGTCAACCTTCTTCCCTCCTTTGACAAAAGATGACCTAAGTAGGTCACTTCTTGGCAACAATATTGCAGTTTAGAAGGTGACACCTTGTGATGTAAGTCTGACAAATGACGTAATAAAGAAATAGTAGCTGCTTTGCAAGTTTCCTTGTCGTCAGCGGCTAGTAAAAGATCATCTACGTATTGGATCAGAGCAACACCATGAGGAAGTACAAGAGCGTCTAATTGACTTTTTAATGCTTGGCTATAAATTGAAGGGCTTTCACAATAACCTTGTGGAGCGCGTTTGAATCTGAAACTGCGTCCTCCTAAGGAGAAACCAAAAATGTCTCTACTTTCTTCTGCTATGGGAATGCTGAAGAATGCATTTTTCAAGTCGATCACCGTAAACCATGATGCCGATGCAGGAATCAACGTCAATAATGCAGTGATATCTGGTACCACTGGGAACTGTGGAATCACAATTTTATTTACCTCTCTGAGGTCAATCACAAATCTGTAGATTGGAGGTTTGGAAGGTTCAGTACGTTTCAGAATCGGCAGAACAGGACTATTGCAGACGTTTCCTCTAGTTTCCTCTATCACAACTTTCTGTATCAAGTCTTTTACAATCAGCAAGAGTGCTTGTTCACCTTCGTTTGAAATCCGATACTGTGGGATTCGTGGAAATTTAACATTCGCTTTTAAACTTACCACGTAAGGGGGAATTTCCAAGAGGCCTACGTCGTTGGGACCAGTTGCCCAAAGAGTATCAGGGAGAGAACGCAGCTCCGGTGGGAGCTTGTCCATCGACATGTACATCGGGGAGATGACTCCTTTACCTAATGTGAGCTGTACTCCCGAAGGAGAACAGTATAGTGTCGCATGCAGGCGTTTCAACAGATCTAAACCAAGCAGATTCTCATTACAACCGGTTGTTAAGATGAGGGGTGCTTCTAGCTCGCATGGCCCAATAGTGATAGATAAAGGACTGGACACAGGATTGTGAACAGGGGCGCCTGAGAAACCAACTGAAGTGTTCGTTAAGCCGGACAAAGGTGCGCCAGGGAGTTTCGTACGCATGATTGAACTTTTTGCTGCACCAGTATCCAACAGAAACGGTTCGACCACGCCTGATGTAACTACTGTGACATAAGGTCCACTCTGATCAACTGGAACTGATACTACTCCCTCTCTCTGCCTGCGGCTGTCCTATTGCTCGCTTCTTTGAATCTCTTCATTATGATCATAGTAATCTTCAACATGATACTGTGGAGATCTACTTGGCTGCGTAGGTTGTATATTTCGCTGGTCGAAATAATTCGATTGGCGATCAGCCTGTGGTGTCATCGTACCACGCCCTCTACCTCTAGGAGCTTGCATAAACCCAACATTACCTCTCTGAGCTGGGACACCACTAGTTTGTGGGTGCAGTACTGGACACTCATTCTTATAATGACCCTCCTTTTTACAATAAGCACACTGATTCCATGCTAACTGTTGTCGGGGAAAACTATAATTAAATCTTTGGGCCGTCCTTTGCTGGAATTGTGGCTGCTGCTGAAACTGGGGTCGCTGCTGTGAATCTGACTGATTCGAACGAGGCGGATATGCCTGTTGCAAAAGATCTTTGGTTTTTAAATCTTTCGTTTTCTTTTCTGATTTTTCCTTCTCTTCTTTCTCTCTATTCTCGTAATACTGAGCAGTTGCAAGTATCTGTGCTGTCGTCGACACTGCCCATGCACTTTCAGAATCCTTTAACTTATTACTAAGCTCAGGTAGTAAATTAAACACGAACTTATCAACAAACAACCTCTGACCTCCCTCGGTACTCATATCTTGCCCACTGTGGTCTACGAAGGTCTCTTCAAATCTAGTGAAGAAGTCAGAGACGCTTTCGTCCTTCTTTTGCTTGCATGCTGATAGTTTATCCCAATTTACTCGTAACGCTGGCATCAGCGTTTTCATCAGATTAATTATTCTGCCAGGTAAGTCAGCAATCAGAGGTTCAGGTTTAGCTCCACCGACCTGCTGTGCGTCTGCCGCTACGATAGCTGGCCAATCACCTCCTAAGGCGACTGGGTGGTTCTCTTGCCGAATCTTGGCCCATATAGGCTGTGGCACTACATTACCAAATAGCATTTCAATGTCTGCCAAATTCATGATACACACTTGGACTGTCTGTGTTAATTCTTTGTAATAACCAGCAGGATTTTTACGAGGGTCTGGTAATGCTTGTTTTACTGCTAATACTTCAGCCCGTTTCCAAGGAATGTGTATCCACACTCTCTGGAATTGTGCTGGAGCAGCTGCAATACCCAAGTTCCCATCAGCGGCAACTGCTTCGCGCCATATGGGCGGAACTTCTCTCATCGGATACTGACCTCGTCTTTTCCTAGTTATCGGTGTACCATCAGGGTCTCTTGTCGCCCGAAAAGGGGACTCATCCCTATAGGCTAAAATTAATTCTATCGCTCTCCCTACTTCTGAACCTATCACCATTCCTGCGGCAAATTTCTGCTGAATATTTATTAAATCAGAGGGGACGGAATCTAAGTCATCATCTTCCCATTCCTCACGCACAAGAGAGCACATCACGTCAAAAACATAACGTTGAGTTGGTTCATTCCACTGCATAAATGTGTCTAACACTCTTCGTGCATCATACTTCGCAGCTTTCGACATCCACCTAAGAGCTGTCGAATCTAACGTCTCTCGTTCCTCGGGACCAGGAAGCTGGCTACGTCTCTGTATAGAGTCAGAAACGGGGGTCCCAATTAAAGACCTGTAGAGAGGAGTTAAGATATTAGTTACAGAGTCGGTTATTTTCCGACGAACGGAAAGCGGAGTCAGAATGACAGGGCTTGGGGACAGGGCAGCTGAAGCAGATGAAATAGTAAGGGTAGGAGTAGTAGGTAAAGCAGTTTGCGAAACGATAGGCAAAGGCGGAATAGGCGACCCAGGAAGAGGGGGTGCCGTAGGATCATTGATCACGGGAAAGACAGGAGCTGGATTCAAAGGAAGTGGAGCACCTATTCCAGGCTGACCAGCAGCTGGCTGTACAACAGGTAGTAACTGTGGTGCTGTAATGCCCTGTGCATACGGTGGAGGTGAACTCAACAGGTAAGACAACAGGGGATCCTTTTCAGGGTCCTCTATCGGCTTAGCAGGACATGATGGCAATACAGGGTAACATTTATCAATCGCTAAATTATGTTTTCTATTCGCCATCTCCATTGCTTTCTCGGTCTCGTTGACATGCAGCTGCCTAGCAGACTCCATTAAAGTCAACCCTTTCTCTTTCTGTTCTTTCTTTGTTTTCCTAATTTCTCTTTGTTTGGCTTCTTTGCGCCATACGCGTAAAGAATCAAACATTGCCGGCCGGGCTTTTTTCTTGAATAACTTCATTTCTAAATTATCTAGTATTTCTGTTTCGAAACTACCATGCGGTGGCCAACTAAGGACACCATCTTTCTTGGTATAACGGACCCATACTTCATTGTACGTAATAGGACCCACACCATGTTTACAATAGAGCTCATATGTAGGAGTCCCAATCGGAGGAACCGAACACGAATCCTTCCACCGTGAATCCCCGTTGCAACGTAACCAGGACAAAAAACAGTTGCTACCCTTAGTCATGACTACAAAGACAAATTTCAACCAAAATGCGCAGAGAACGTAGGCCTACCAAAATGAACCAATACCAAATACAAAGATTATCTTAACAAGAGCAACCAATGATAATCTACAAATCCAAAGCAAACGTATCCAAATAACCAAACTGAGCACAACCCACTTAATACTTAACTGAAATGTGGAAGACGTCACCAAGGAGAACCCGTCTACGTCTCGCCGTACTAAGGTCTGCACCTCGGGTCCAAGACAGGGCGACAGTCAAGGCAGCGGTCCTCTGTAGCTGTCTGGGAACGGGAACCCTCATGGAAGAGATCGTCGGGCCACTTTTACGACATGCAGGGATCGATGAAGCGGGGTACCCCCCTCCGGAATCTTCACACGAAACTTCTCGAACTTTTCAGGCTTTGGACCGGTACCGGATGACGTCGCCCCATGTTGGGCGCCAATTTGAGGTTCTGGACTTTTAAGAGTCCAGAGGTGTCAGGGAAACAACACCCGAAGACCCCTGAGTTCCTCCTGTCCCGGTGCACAAATAAACAGAGACACGGGCTTCTCGATGAGACCAAGGTTTATTTACTGCAGGGACACAGAAATCATAGGAACCACACAGAGGCAGAATCTACGAGACTGTTCGAATTGCATTAAGTGGGTTGTTTCTTAAATACAAGAAAAATGTCTTGGGGCAACATTACACGAATATTTCTCATGCCCAACCCGGTGTCCCAAACAGATAATAAATAAATATCAAACAATGATTAGCTGTAGGTTTTCGGTATTCGATCAGGCTCTCTTGTCAGTTCTTCATTCTTTACTTGATCCTCCCCGTCATAAAAATCGTAACCTCCCCATTGTAAAAGCCCAGAAGGAAAGGAGCAGAGCCAGGTGCAAAGGATTGAAACGTAGGATAAGAGGTGTTTATGGATCATAAACGGGCAGGGCAATCGTCTTCGGCCTTTCAGTCAGGACAACGGACACGAGAACCAGTATAGCAGGACTGGCCTCAGGCAAGGGAGGCAGCTTGATTCTGCCTAGTCACGCATCGTCAGCCTTTTTCGGGCTCGAGCTTACGTGTCCTTAACAAGGTGATCCTGCCGGGGTCATCGTCCGTTCATTGACTATGTGAGGGCAAGAAACAAAATGGATGCCGTAACTAAAATGGGTGCCATGACCTTAGTGACAGAATGCCCTATTTTCCAGTGAATTCATGCTAGTTGCGCAGCGAAAACACTGTCATGTATATAATGGATCATTTGCGGTTCATTGGTACCAAAATCGTGTCAGTACTACGATACCGAATTCACGGGTTCGGATCGCTACAGAACCTCACTCCCTTCCTGCCTCCTCCGTACTCATGATTACACATAGGCTCACACACAAACACTGTTCATGTTTAGTCCATACAATCTGTTAATTAGCAGCAGTGACAAAAGCCCACCCTACGACACTTACCAAATTTTCCATGCAGTGTCTTTCATTCCAGTAATTAATACTGCATGCTCATGCAAACTTTTATGGCTGCAGGAAGTATCCAATTTGTAACAACTTTTGGACTTGTATGGGTAAAAAAGAGATGCTGATCTATTAGATGTTGTCAGAATGGTAATGGCGTCTTCTTACAGGACTGGCTATCTGCCTGCCCAAATACATCAGTTTTAGCTACGTCCTTAGTTATAGCAGCATACCCACAAACACAACTTACATACACTCCTTCCAGCTCAGTCCACTGCCTCTACCTCCAAGCTCAACTCCTCTTGAGTCCTGCCCGAAGCACCAATGATTTCCCTTTGTATCCCCCCTGATCTGGGGGTCCACATTACCTGGGCTTTCCTTGCATCAGCAACAGGACTACCTGCTCTGCACTGTAAGCTTGCTAGGCATGAAATTCAAACAAGCTCAACCCACCTTTAAAAACTCTATATTGAGTTCAAATCCTGCCAAAAGAGCCCAAAACAAACCAAACGTACCAAATCAGGAGAAACAGTAAAAAAAAGCGACTAATGTTAGAGTAGGATCTAGTGGGTGTCGTGAAACTCTGCTATGTGATGGTTAGTGGAGTTTTTGCCAAACTCTGTGCTCCAAGCAGAAAGCGGAGAGGCAAAACTGTGAACTCTGCCGGTTGAGTAGAGTTTACAGCCCACCCCATTCCAAAACACTCACAAAATGGGTATGCACAATTTTAACTTTTTTGACCATTATTTCTTCTTCCATCTTTTGAAAACAAATGAGGCATTTAAAGATGTCTTAAAATAATTTAATATGTTAACAAATTAGAAATAAACTGTAGTGCACTGTACTTCACAAATATAGTGTACTACAATGCAT
The DNA here is from genome assembly GCF_964204655.1 of Triturus cristatus. Classification (NCBI taxonomy): domain Eukaryota; kingdom Metazoa; phylum Chordata; class Amphibia; order Caudata; family Salamandridae; genus Triturus; species Triturus cristatus. The sequence goes on from NC_140591.1 coordinate 1,252,508,542, forward strand.
TTTTTTATTTTATTGATAATTTCTTTTTCTCTGTAACTACTGGGTTACTTTGGAGGTACCAGTTTGGTTCTCCGTAAACATTTTAAAAAAAATATAGAAAAATATCAATGCATTTCACAACTGATTAACACTTTAATAAAGTGGTCATAGGTAGGGATCAACAATTAAAACATACCACTTACCTATATCTAAGGTCCTAACACACAATATAGCTAAAGTGTGCTGAAAACTACATGGCTGCCTTTTACGTTTTATAAGGAAAGCCATTACCAATCATATGCTGTCTTGTCATCAGCATGTAAAGTGAAATACCACAAAGTTACCTTGGTTTACCATGGCACAATATAAGCTAAATATTTTGAGACTTATAACTTCAAAACTACTTAAACTTTTGACACCTACTACATTTTTATTACATTTAAACGCCATAATCTATATTCCTGCCACACTACATCTTCATCTGTTCAACCACTTTCACATTACATCTGTTTAAACTACCACACTCCACTCTATGCCACTCCACTCCATATTACTCCACTCTAGGCTATTCCATTTTATGCCACTCCACACTATGCATCTCCACTATATGCCACACTACTCTAATCCACTCAACACCACTAAACTTTATGCCACCCCACCCTATGCAACTCCAGTCTATGCCACTCCACTGTACACTATTCCACTTCTGCGACTCCATTTGACACCTCTCCAGTCCAAGCCATTCCAATGTACGCCACTTCACTATACTCTACTTCACTCTATGCTATTGCACCCTACGCCACTCCACTCCACTCTGTGCTATTCCACTATATGCCACTCCACTTTATGCCACTCTACTCTCCGTCACTACACTCAACGCTTTTTCACTCTATACCACTCCATTGTACACTAGTCTACTGTATGTCACCACACTGTACGTGACTAAAGGTTATGTTAATCCACTCTACTCCACTCTACGCTATTACACTGTACGCCGCTACACTCTACACAACTCCACACTACCTCATGCACTGTACAACATTCCATTATATGCTATTCTACTCTATGCCACACCACTCTGCACCACTCCAGTCTTCATCACTCTAGTCTATAGCACTCCCCTATGCACCACTCATCTCTACACCACTCCACTTTACCATATTCCACTGGAACCACTCCAATCTACACCTCTCCAATGTATGCCAATCCACTATACGTTACTCCACTCTGTGCTATTACAAGGTACGCCACGCCACTCCACTCCACTCTACACTACTCCACTCTACACGATTCCACTATATGCCACTCCACTCTACGGCCCTCCACTCCTTGCCACTAAACTGTATGCTATTCCACTCTACTCCACTCCACTGTACACTATTACACTCAACGCCACTACACTCTTCACCACTCCAGTCTTCACCACTCCTGTCTCCACCACTCTGCTGTGCACCACTCCACTCTATCCTATTCCGCTTTACGCAACTCTGCGGTGTACCACTCCACTCTACACTATTCCAGTCTATGCCACTCCAGTCTACGCCACTGCACTGTATGCCACTCTTCGATGTGCTATTCCACTGTATACCAGTCCACTCTAGGCCACTCTACTGTACTGTACTACATTCAACGTTATTCCACTTTACACCACTACACTCTATGCTATTCCACTTAATACCACTCCACTCTACAGCATTCAAATATACGCTACTAAACTGTATGCTATTCCACTTTATGGGACTCCACTTTATGTCGCTCCAATCTCTGCTATTACACTTTACGCCACTCCACTCTACCCAACTCCAATTTGCTCCACTCCACTTTGCAAAACTTCACTAAATGCTATTCCAAACTTTGCCACTCCATTTTACACCACTCCGATCTTTCCCAGTCCAATCTCTGCCACTCCACTCTATGCCACTCCACTCTACGCTATTCCACTCTATGCCACTTTAGTCTATGTCACTGCACTACATGCAACTCCATTTTATGCTATTCCACTGTACGCATCTCTTCTGTATGCCTCTCCAGTCTATGCTTTTCCACTCTACATCACTCCATTCTAAGCGTCTCCACTGAATGCCATTCCACTGAATGCCACTATACTTTACCTAACTCACCTCTAAGACACTTTATTGTATGCTATTCTACTCTATGCCACTCTAGTATATGCCACTCCACTCTACACCACTCCACTCTACTCTATGCTACTCCACTCTACTCCATTCCACTTTATGCAACTCCACTCTATGCTATGCAACTCTATGATATTCCACTGCATGCCACACCACTCTTTGCCATTCCACTCCCATCTCCCCTATTCCACTGCACTCAATTCCACTCTAAGTTCCTCCACTCTATACCACTCCAGTCTATGCCACGCCACTCTACGCTACTCCACTCTATGCTGCTCCACCCTATGCTTTTATTTTGTCCTCATAACACCAGTGTATGCAAATTGCAGCCTGCCATCCAACCTTTACTTATCCAGGCTATTTGCGATATCTCAATAGTCCTGCTCACCAGCCCGTCCAGTTGCTAGTTCCACGGAGGTGTAATCATAGGACTGATAAGATTAGGTTCTTATCCTCCCCGATCTTAGAATGTGTACTAGTCTCTAATCTTATGTCCTTTTTACAAGTGATTTTAACCACCTGGAACCAGTCGAGCCGTTGGGGTGGTACAGCATCTATCCACTTTTTGCAAATTTCTCTACTGGTAAGAAGAATCAGGTAAAAAAGTAGGGCCTGCTTATTCATCGATAAGAAGAAGATCGACTTATCCTCCATCCCTAGCATAATCAACGTTAGGCTTATTTTTATATTGATGCAGAGAGTTTTATTTATTGCCTTCTCCACTGTAGACCAATAGTCCTGTAGCAAGGGGCATTCAAAAAGCATATGTCTATCATCTGCTCTCAACAAACCGCATCTGTGACATCTTGGGGCAACAACTGTTACAAATGTTGCCAATTTATATGGTGTCCAATATAGCTTATTAGCTGTGAAAAAGTGATTCCTTTTTAAATTTGCTGGCTTGACTACTTTATACAGCAGCTTAAAGGAAAGTTGCCACAATCTCTGTGGCTCCCTCCTCTGAATAACACCATCCCAGATCTCATACGTAGCTTTAACTTTCTTCTCTTCAAAAGACACCAGAGTCCGATACCAGTCACTTACTTTGTTCTTTTTTGGGGCCTCGTTTTGTAGCTTCTTTTCAAACTCCCAAGATCCTCCAGTCTCTTTCCTGTTTGCCTCCCCCAGGATAGTAACTGCAGATATTTAAACCTTGAGAGGGATCCCCTGTCTTCACCATCAAGATTTCCCATGGCACCACCTCTTTCATCACCATGAGATCCCCCCAAAGATCAATTCCCGCCCTCCTAAGTGGGATACTTAATTGATCTTGAAAACATTCAGGTGTGCCTGGTGAGTCCCATATTGGTGCCCCCCCTGTATAGTATCCCATTCCCGATATGTTCCGTATTCCAACCCAAAGGATAAGTGCTGCCTTTAGCGTCTTCAGTCTGACTTTTTTGAAGAATGTTTTTGCCCTGAATTTAAATAGAAACCCTTTCCCACCCCACTCCTTAACCATCTCCTCTAACAGCCCGCCCCACACCATGGGCCCCAGTGTACCTAAAAGAGCTCTACAGTTCTTAAACTGAAATGCCATATAGTTTAGTCTTAGGTCCGGAAGTGCCAGCCCGCCTTCTGCCAGTGTACGCCGCAATTTCTTCCAGGACATACGAGCTCCCCTAGCCGCCCAAAACAAAACTACCAAATTTGCCCTGTATTTCATCGATCAGACCTCTTGGGAAAGTTAGGGGTACACAGTTAAGAAGAAATGTCAATTTAGGAAGTAACACCATTTTGATTAGATTTACTCTTCCATATAATGTCAATGGGTGGTTCTTCCATCTAGTTAGTGATTTCTCAATATCCTTTGCTACCCTCTCTAGATTACGCTGGGGGATTTCCTGTAGTGAATTAATAAAGCTAATTCCAAGAAACCTGGATACTTCCCCTCCAATCTAGAATATTCCAACACATAATCCCGGTTTTCTCCTTATTCACTGAATATCCTGAAAAAGCTCTGTATTCTTCCGCTAATAGTTCTACCTTTGGAATTGTAATGGCCGGTTCTGCTGTATACATTATGCTCCTTTTTCAAATGCTCCTGTACAGAAAGCTGTGACCTGTTCATCTTGATGATGAATCTGGGCGAATGGTTCAATCTATATATCAAACAAAAAAGGGGAAATTAGACAAACCTGTCTCATCCCTCTACTTATCAAAAAACTCCTCCTGAGAGCACCATTAAGAAGAATCCTAGCTGTAGAGCGATGATATAGGGCTTTTAATGTGGTTATAAAATAAGGCCCAAGCCCCATGATCTCCAATACTGTCCATAAATACTCCCAGCAAACACGATCAAAAGCTTTGGCGGCGTCCAATGTGACCGCCGCCAAGGGAACCGACCTTGATGTAGCTATGTCGATGCACCCTATTAGCTGCTGGGTAAATTCGTGCATTTGCCTCCCAGGAATAAACCCCTTTTGGTCTTCATGTATAAGCTGAGGAGCAATTCTGGACCACCTCCCTGCTAAAATGCTGACAAAGATCTTATAGTCTGCATTCAGCAGGGATTTCAGCCGATACGATTCTGCTTTTGCCGGGTCCTTAGCAGGTTTTAATATCAAGACTATAGAGGCCTCCCTCCATGATTCTGGAACCTGTGTCTCGCCCTTATATATCATATTAAACAAACTTTCCCATACAGGCAATACTTTCTCTATTACCATTTTGTATACTTCTGAGGGAACAGCATCTAACCCCGCAGTCTTCCTATTTTTAGCTCGTTTAATTGCCCCCCTGATCTCCTCTTGCGTATTTGGAGCTTCCATCATTTTTTCCCCTTCCTCTTTCATTACGGGGAGGCCGAGCGAGCTAAGCCAGCTTCTTAACTTCTTAACGATATCTTCCTCATAGAGCTGTGAAAAAAGTGCCACTACATGTTCCTGCATATTTTCCCAGCTATGGAGTACCTCCCCTGAATCACCCCTCAGCTTCTTTATCTTATTTCTAGATCTTTCTACTCTGGCCTTCCAGACTAACAATGCTCCTGCTTTCTCTCCATTCTCAAATTCCTTCATGTTCGCTGCTTGCCATCTTGCCTTACACTTTAGTTCTAACCTGATTTTAAATTTTAGTTGGACCTCTTCTAACCTCCTTTCCAACCTCTCCCTTTCCTCTCCCACACTTATGGAATGCAAAGCCTCCTCAAGGATCCTGACTTCCTTTTCCATATTCATTAGTTCTGCCCTATCTTCTCTACTTTTTGCGCAGGCATTGCTTTTCAGGACCCCTCGAATATATACCTTGAAGGCATCCCATACTATTCCAGGGTAGGCAGTATCTTTATTGTTAACAAAGTATTCTGCTGCCACTTTTTTCAGAGCTGCCTCAATCCCCCCTCTTCTAGAAGCAGGGCACTCTTCAGGGTTTCTTAGAAGGCTGCGGTCCTAAAGCTTGTAAAGTTATCATTACAGCTGAATGATCTGAGATATGAGCTGGAAGATGCTCAATATTTTTAATATTAGTTGCAAGGCATCTATCAACTAAAAAATAATCTAATCTTGAGAAGGGAGGGTGCTTTTTGCTGTGATACGTGTACCCCCTCATCTTCCCTCTCAAATGTCTCCACACATCTAATACATCAAGGTTCCGAATCATGCTTTTCAACGCATTCCTCATTCTGAGCACATAGGCACTCTCCCTCCTCATTGAGCGGTCCAATACGGGATCCATCAGTACATTAAAATCTCCACCCACGATTGCAGAAGCTGAAATATCCGCCAGCCTCAAATCTAAATCTATAATATACTGTGGATCATCCTTGTTGAGTCCATAAAACCCAACACATATAAAATTGCTATCCGCCGATTTTATACGAGCTAAAGCCCATCTACCGAATTATCCGTGCTCGATGCCTTGTGTTCAATCGCACTTCCGCTCCTAATTAGGATTACAACTCCCTTACAACATTGTGCTTGATCAGAAGCGAGATAACGACACAATCCAATTCTCCACTGCCCTATTTTGTTGTAAGACCCACGTGACGCCAGAATTGCCTTCCTAAAAACTCTCAAACTGTTGCTCTTGGTCAGCTATTATGCACATGATTGATTGATGTTTTACTTTCAGATAACCCCTGAAGAAGGGCGAACATTGCGCCCGAAATGCATTGGGAAAATGTGAAAATTGAGCTATACTATTTGTAATTTAGGACGTTGTACATATGAATCTTTAATTGTGCTTTGATTTTGGCAGAAGTGTGAATAAATTAACACTGCTATAAGAACAAAAGAAGATCTATTATTTTCACTTATAAACAACTAACAGATGATTACATGGTGTATACTACTTACTGTTTGGTCAAACAGAAAATGATGTTTCACTTGTTTTTTACTCATTTTTTGAGTTACATAAGTAGTGCATTCCCTGTCTAGAACACTCTGCTCTAGTCTCTTACGTGATCAGAAGCGATGACATTTTTTACCCATCCACACCTTCCAAACAACTCCTTGCTTTCATTTGCTCATAAATGCGTCTCCTGGAAAATCATGATTTGTGCCTGTCTATTTTTTAAATATTCCTCTGTCTAGGTTTAGACCTGAGACTATTCACGTTCCAAGTGAGAATATCAATACCCTGAGTTTTAGCCATGATGCTTCCTGAAATATTCTATTTCTTGCTTTGTTACTGCATTGTTAGATTTCCCCTGAATAAAAGGCTCTGAGGACTTTCTATGTTTTTTATCCCACTGCTCCCCACCCGTGCCCACACCCCCCACCACCTTCCCGACCCACCCTCCTACACCAACCCTGGGGAACCCTCCCTGTCTTTTTAGGCATAACAATGCCTATGGGCGCACCATTGGGGGAATTTCAACTAAAGTATTTAGAATTAAGAGAGCAACCTGTCCTATAATCCAAATTGATCACTTTGCAGTATCTCCCTTTCTGATCCTCTCTATTGACGATTCTACATCTTCTACTGTCCGGAGATTATACATTTGGTTATTCCACATAATGGGCAACATTGCTGGGAATTTTACCTGGACCTTCACTCCCAACTTCCGGAGCTCCTCCATCTTGCCTCCTAACTCCCACTGCCTCTGTTCTGTAGACTTAAATAGATCTGATCTGACAAGCAGGAAATACCCATCTATCAAATATGGACCATTTTTCAGAGCCCTGCTAAGTGTATTTTCTTTAGTGGTATATGAGAGAAAGTTCGCGAGGATCTTCCTAGGTTTAGTTCTTTGGGGGTTACGACGGAAAGGCTCTCTGTGCGCCCTCTGGATTTCATGTCGAGGTTTATCTCTTCCTTGTCTTTCAAAATCGTATTCCATAGCAACGAAATCGTTCCTCGGTTTCAGGACCATTAAAAAACCTTAAGTTATTCCTGCGGGAATGGTTCTCCACTTTCTCAATATCTTCTCTTAAGGTTTGGTTTTGCCTTTCTAACTTAGAAATCTCAGAGGCATTCTTCTCCACGTCCTGTTTCACTATATCCACCTCTTCATCCAACTTCTTTGTACGAAGAGTCACCTCGTCCAACTTCTGCGTTAGCTCCAAACATGAGGCTTGTATGCCGAGCTGATTCGCTTCCGAGACCGCAAAGTGATTCTTTATGTCATTTTTAAGGCCTAATAATATACTTGCCAACGAGGTTTCTGTATCTTTACTCACTTCAGGCGTTTCTGTATCCAAACTACTCTGTCTGTCCCCACTTAGCACTTGGGCTAGAGCTCCTAGATCCTCAGGTGGTGCAAGCACTGAAAACCTGTTACTCAGAGGGATTGTTGGAATACCCCAGAATCACCTCTTGACTCACACATTTCTAACAAACCACCAGCACTGTTTGCACCCTTTTTCGTGTTAATTACGGTATCCTCTAAATTGGCACTGTTACCAAGTGTATCTGATGCGTGTTGTTCTATACTGGGGATTGAACCACCTGTGCCATCTTTCTGCATACTCAGGAGTACTCGGAACAAACATTTGAGTGAGGGGGTAATTTTTACTTTTTAAGGTAAAATGACAGTTTATTGTTTGTTTTTGCCCTCATTAATTTTCCCTACTGAAGGCTTTCCTAATCCCCTGCTTTGGAGACTCCCTCCTTGTCGCCCCCATTTCACCTCTACGATAATTTTCACTCCTTGTGACGATTCTAGCAATGAGTCTGTGAGATAGGAAGGAGATTTGCCTTACCTCCAGTGTTCCTGGTCCTCAATGTGTACCTGGAGGGTTCCTCACCTTCCTTAGTATCACCTGTCTCCATATGCAGGTGCTGCCCCCCTCTCCTGCACAGCTCTCCCCACTTCCGATCTCCTACTGCTCTGCTCAGGTCTCCCTCCTTGTTTCTCGCTTCCACAGCGTACTGCTGGAAAGCTCGACTTGTTCTACCTCAGCCACCCAATCTGATTCCGGCCTTCCAGGCTCGCCGGAGCTTCCCGGCGGCCTCACTCCAGCGCGTCCCTGGGGAACCGCAAATCAACCTCCGATTTCCATCAGGCTCGTGAAAGCCGCGTTTCAGGATCATTCCGGGATCCAGGGATTCAGTAAGTTTTTTAAGAGCTGATTTTGCGCGATTTCGACCGTGTAATTGCCGTTCTCCGCTAACGCTCACACGCAATGGCGCCCGCGAGCGTCTAGCTAGCAGCCGTCATATTCCCCCAAAATTATCTTTCCTTTGAAAAGTCACTGCTCCACTCTATGCTACTCCACACTGCTATTTCACTTTCCTGTATGCTATTGTAGTGCATGCCACTCCACTCTATGCCACTTCCTCCTACACCACTCCACTGTATGTTATTCCACTGTACCCACTCCTGTGAACACCACTTCACTTTACGCCACTCCACTCTATGCCACTCCACACTATTCCATTGTATGTAATGCCACTCTATGCCACTCCACTCTATGGGTTTCACTCTATGCCACTCCACACTACTCCACTCTGCGCCACTCCACTCTATGCTTTTCGAGTGTACAACACTTCACTCAACTCCACTCCATGCCACTCCTCTGAACTCCACTCAACCACATTGTACTCCAGTCAATAACACTCTGTGCCCTTCCACTCTACCACACTATATTCTACTCTATAGCACTCCACTGTAGTACTCCTGTCAATGCGGGTCTACAGCATTCAATAACACTCTATGCACCTCCCTCTACACCACTTTACTATAGTCTACTCTGAGACACTATTCCACTCTACTCCACTATACTTCACTACTTTACTCTATGCCTCCCCACTGTACACTACTCTATGTCACTCAACTCTATGACAGTCTATGCCACTCCACTCTACCATACTGTACTGCAGTCCACTCTACTTCATGCCACTCCAGTGTGCAACACTGTAATCCATCCTGTGACACTCCCCTCTTTGACACTTTCCGACACTCTATAACATGCCTGCCCACTCCACTATATGGCACTTTACTCTACTGTATGCTACACCAGTTCACTCTACAGCATTCCAAGCCACTCTACTTTACAACATGCTACTCCACTCTACACAATGACACTCCACTGGGCTCTACATGCTATACTCTAGTTCAAGACACTATACCCAACTCTATGGCACTGTTCAACACTTCAATCTACACCTCTTCACTTTACCAGACTCTGCTTCACTCTATGCAACTTCACTCCACAAGACTCTATACACTGTGTGCCACAATACCACCCTGTACTCCTTTCTATGCCCCTACACAACACTGTACAACCCTCTACTCTACTCTATTACCCTAACACACCACTGTGCAACACTCTACTCTATCACACTTTCCAACACTCTATGACACCCCATTCTACTTTACAAGACACCACTCCAATTTATGACAGTTTACTTAATTCTACACTACTCCTCCCCTTCCCACTGCACTGCACTCTTCCCCACTCTATGATACTACTATCTACGACATTCAACCGTACGATACTATCCTCCACTTTCCTGTATGACACTTCACTTAATGACTGTACACTCAACAACACTAGAGTCAACGATTTGAAACACATTTTTATTTAAGAAAAATATTAAAATTCAATTTAAAAACTGCTAAACCTTAGAGATAGTTAGGAAAACCTTATTTATTGTGTCTATGTAAACCAAAACTAAAGTACATTAACATTAGAAATACTCATACCATATACTTATAATGTATACAACACCTTTAAATTACTATAACTGTATTTATTCTTTCTATACATACCAAACTTAAACTACACAAACATTAGAAATTCAAAGGCTATACTTCCTTCATTTGTAATTTCTGCAACACCTGACATAATTATAACTCATGTACCTCCATACATAGGGCCTTATTACGATGAGTTTTGGAAAGTCTTCAACCTCAGATTGGAGGCTTTCTGAGCCTCATCGTCAGTTTCTTTTCCGACTGCCTAATAACAATCTAGGCAGCTGAAAGTGAAACCGGATGATCATTCCAGCTGGACACCACCATAGAGATTACAACGCTCGGTTTCTGACAGGCTTTCCATGCCCCCTTCTCCTTACGGTCTCTGTATGGGGCCAAGGGGGCACCTGTGGTGCACCCCTGTTAATTCCTGCACCGTGTGGTAGGTACCTTGAAGTGCCTGTCTGCGACTCAGGGATTAGCACAATCTCCCATTTCTCTATGGGAGCTTGTACTCTGGCTAGAGAAATGGGAGAATGCGCCCGCACCATGTGCAGTCGCATTGTAATTGCGGTGTCGGGACCGCGGACTGGAGGTCGGTTGGTCCAGAGACCACAACGGTGTCAGTTGGAGGCAACTCTGACTGACATTGCAATCGAGCCTATAGTGTATTGAACTTGGTAGCCACACTACATTAAGCATAATACATGCCTTCTTAATGCACGACTTATGCCCTTTCATAATACAACACTTTAAACATCTAAAATTATAGCTTTCATAACATCACTTATGACATCGGAAATCACATAATTTGTCAGAGTACAGTGCATAGTAAAGTGGTGAATTATAGTTATGTAGTGTGGCTACAGAGTTTACCAGTTATAGTTATCTCAAGAAACTCTAAGCTGTGCCCTAAAGTAACCATAACTGGCACCCCGAAATGCACAGTGTTGTTATCAATGAGGTAATTTCAGATGTTGCAGTGATGCTATCAAAGATGTCACTGAACATGTCATGAGTGATGTAATATGGGAGGAAATTAGCAGTGCATCACAAAGGCCAGAGTAATAATTACTTTAGGGTAGGAGTTATAGTTACTAGAGATAACTATAAATGGTGAATTTCAGTTGTTTGAAGCATTACGTTAGGGCTGAAATATTGACCTAACTATGAAGTCACTTTAACCTTTGTTTTCCAGTGAATTTCTAGGCTTTTTTTTAACATAAAGGAATATCTCATTACCATACATAAAGCCAACCCCCGCCTGCAGCCAGGCTTTGCTTCCAACCTGTATTGGCAGTCAGCTCCTTGTCAGGCAAGGCGGTCATTTGGCCCCCCTCCCCAAGATACTATTGGCTCCCAAATACCTCATCGCTTGAGGCCTTGTGTTTTTTAAACTGTGATAGGATGCATGTGGCCCCCTCCCAGAGCCTCTAGGCTCCCCAGGGATCCCATCCCCAAGACACTATTGGCCCCTGGGACAACATGCTGAGGGGCCTTTTTAAAAAAAAGGAAAGGGGGATGCAGCCCACCTACCGAAGCCACTATTGGACCGAGACTTAAAAGGCCCTGGGGATCCCATCGCCTGTGGCCTAAAACATTTATTTACAGGAGAGGGTGCATGACCCTCCTCCTCAGGCAAGAGGAGCAAGACACAATAGGATCACATAACTCACCCTTCAATAAAAGGGCAGAACGATCCTCAGTACAAATTAGAAAAATGGTCAACCCAGTCAGATGTAGTAGGAAGGAGGGATGCAGACCCATCACTTACTCATGTGACCAAGGACCAAAACCTAGAGGAGTCCTCTGTGGAACAAGCAGCTTTTTGCTCTTGCCACCTTCTATCAGCTCATTCTCTTTTGCCCTGGCCTTGGTCCATTTTAGAGCTTCCTCACCGAGGAAACCCGGGTCATCACCCTAATTTTTATTGCATCAGACAGTCCCATATGCACTTGTCTGCACTCCTTCTTAAACCACGTTTTAGGTCTAAGAACACACCTATGTGTAGCAGATACTGGAATAATAAAATAAGATAACATTTTCTAAACAAGTGATTATGTAAATCAGTGAGTGATCCTAAATCCTTTTCTCCAACGGATCTGTCATTCAACTCACCTAGACAAAGTTGTAAGTCATGGCTGAAAGCAGAGTATTGGGGCAGTCAGCTAACTGGCACAATTTGAGCCGCCTAATATTGTCAGTAGGCGTATGTCCCTGGTGCAAGCTTGAAGTTGGGAAACATTCGACAATTTGGTGCAAAAATCTGACATAGTAAGACACGGCGCATTGTGATCACTCTCCATTCTCAAGATGCCAAAGTCTCAAATCGATTAGTATATAATTAATGTGACTCAAGTGAAATAATTCCCCCGGCATCCTGCTCAGAGGTGAAAAAACAGCGTTTTGGTCCGCCTGCAATGACTGCACCTCAAGTTGTTGCACTACTGGGCGGCGGCTCACTTGTCACACCCCAGACAGATGACTTGCTTTGAGTCATCTCTTCTTATCAGGTGTGGAGAGATCCCAAGTGCATGAGTACAGTGTTTGTGCTATTGGGATTAGGTCTCAATAATTGACGCCGATGATAGGGTCATGGGGAAAGACTATCATTGAGTGGGTCTACCGCTATCCTTTAACGCTATCCCCAATTTTCACTTAACCAATGGTACAGACTGTTAATTTGAGTTGCTATTATTCCATCACAGTGCTAATGGTAGCTCCCTGTTGGCGAGCTGGCCCAGGAATTAGAATTTGGCATTTATATTGTTCTTTTCAGGTTAGTCACAATGTGTGCTCCCCCTTTCTTTTACTGTAGTATGTGACCTGATGTGGGGGAGAAGGGGTTGGGGGGGTGATGATGGTAAAGTTGTTGTTGGTCAAAAGACATCTTCTGGAGTGAATTAATGTTTGATAGCGCTACTAAACAGGGCTAATCAATGTTGATACTGACCTGGAATGTCCCCGGGTTAGCATGTTATGCTAAGCTATATTGAGTGTATCAATATCTCCACAGGTGCAAAATTGACATTGCGCTACTCCAGGAGACACATCTCACCTCACATACACTTGAGTCTATCTGCAGGGGTTGGAGGGGAACACTGATAGGAACCACACACTCTAGCTTTGCCAGGGGAGCATTGATCTGGATCGCCTCCTGGACACCCATAGAGGTTCTGCATACACAAATCGACTCTGAGAGCCAATATGTTATACTGGAAGGGCTGTTTGATGGCCTCCGTCTCTTATTAGTGTCACTTTATGCCCTGAATGCCAACCAGGATTCCTTTTTGGGCTCCCTAACCCCAGCACTGCTGCAGGATGTACTGGCCCAAAATTATTGGGGGGATTATAACTGTATCCCTGATCTTGATAGACACTGTTGCCAACCTACTGCTGGGTTCACAGACCGTGTCTTTAGCAATACATTTGCAGAAATGGTCCACCAATGTGCAGGTGCAAGATGCTTGGCGAGGCCTGCACCCAGACGCTAGGTAATATTCACCCTCTCAGACCACTGTCCATTATAGTTACAACTGACCTGGGGAGAAGTAAATCCAAGATCCTAACATGGTGGGTCCCCTTGGAGGCACTCTGTGATGCTCAGTCCTGTTCCGCCCTCTCTGAGAACATTACTTCCGATTTTCAGTATGATGACAGCCCTGCTTCAAGTGCCAGGGTTGAATGGGACGAGTTCAAGGTTGTGCTGTGCGGCCATATGATTAAAGCAGTCTATGGTGCTAAATTATTCCTTCTCATAGAACTTACCACCCTAGAGGCCGATATCCGCTGATACGAACACTTGTCCCCCACTCCACAATTGATTGCGGCCTCACTGGCTCAGGCCCGCTTAATGCACAAAGTCAGACAAGAATATTTAGAAGCACTTGATCGTAGAGAACACCTGGCTAGGCAGCATGCGATGGCGACAAGGATGGTAAATTGCTGCTATGACTACTACGCTCAAATACACCTAGGAACTTAGTCACAGCTATTAGGGAAGGGACACATTATTAACATGCAAGATGGGATCCCTACTGATTTTTATTCTTATTATGCATCCCTGTATACAGCATCACAGTGTGAGGACCTGACTGCAACATGGTCCTTCTTAGAGAGTTTCTCTCTCTCCCATATTCTATCTTCGCAACGGGAGGAGCTGGAAGCCCCCATCACTGAATCCAAGTTTGTGGACATCATTAAGCAGATGGTGCGGGGCAAGACCCCTATACCGATGGTTGGCCACTAGAATTATTCTGCCTGTAGCTCACAATTGGTCCCTCGTTTGCTACATATTTACACTGATGCATATGCTAAGGGATAGTTGCCCGCTTCCCTTTAGTAAGTGATGCTGGTGGTTTTGCCTAAAACGAACAACAACACATTACTTTTGCGGTCTTACCGTCCACTATCACTTCTGAATTCGTATTATAAAATACTCTGAAGGCTGCTGGCCAATAGATTGAATTCAGTAGTGCAAACAGTTGTGCATCACGATCAGAATGGGTTTGTACCCTGTAGGAGCACATTTCTAAATCTGCATAGATTATTTATGTTAATGGATTGAACATGTGAGACTGGTGTCCATCCTTGGTTTGCCTCTCTTGATATAGAGAAGGCTTTTGATACTCTGGGAGGGCGCTGTCTGAGACTGGTACTCGTTAAGTTTGGAATAGCTCACTGGTGGCAGGGTGAAAACAGGTACCATTATTTCATACTCCTTCACCATAGAATGAGGCACCGGAGAAGGCTGCCCTCCATCCTTGATTATCTGTGCGCTGGCAATAGAGCCACTGACTTATGCACTCAGGCAGCGGATGGAGAGTTGGGGGATAAGAGCAAATGCCCACTAGAACATAATATCCATGTATGCAGATGATGCACTGTTATATTTTCGGACTGATGCAATGATACTCCCAGATCTTATGGCTTTACAGGACTGATTTAGTCTAGCATCAAGCCTAAGCTCAAACTTGGACAAATCCCATTTATTTCCGATGACATTACTATCTTCCAACCAAAGGATAACACTTACGGTTACTCCACTACCATGGTCCTGTGACTCCTCTAAGTATCTGGGACTCCGAGTATATCACTCTCCAAAAGATTTATTGGATGGCAATCTGGGCAGAGTGGTGACCAGCGCTAGGTCCTCTTTATCATTCTGTATTTAGTTACCGCTTTTCCCTATGTGCCTCATTGCCAGTTCGAAGATGCTGGTGTTACCCAGATTGCTATACTTTTTTCCTGTTCTACGCATCCGAATCCCCCAAAACGTTTTACAAGACCTCGGGACGTTCCTGGTTACCCTAATATGGAGTACTGGTAGAAAGTTGGTATCTCTCACAAAGTTATATGACCCCCTTGAGGAGGGAGGCCAGGGGGCCCCGAACTATGAATATTATTATGTGGCCTTTCAACTGCAATGGGCAATGCACTGGTTGGCGGGCCATAACGTAAATTAATAGGGATACTGGGCGACCGGGAAACACCCAACCCAGATGTTGGAATGGCTGTTGGGCTTAATGACCACAATCCCGAAAGCAGTAGGGAACATACTTATGTCCATGGCCTGTTCATGTTTTAATTTACACCTACGCAAGCATCAGCCCACCCATCCCTATACTTCTGAATTATCGCATTGGGCGTTGCCTGGTTGCATAGCCCTAGCTTCTAGACCAGAAGTGACTGCTTGGACTAATGCGGGCCTAATGACATGAGGTGATCTGTTCTCAGATAAGATTCTTTGTACGTTTGAAAACCTAACAGTTGATTATGGGAATCTGCCGGGTTCCTTCCTCTTGCATGCCTCACTCACTCGATACTTACATAAGGTCTGGGGTAAAACACATAATGATCCTGAAATATCTAGAACCTTCCAAATAATAATTACACATGGGGCTGGCCGCCGTGCTATTACACTGTTATTTGATTCTATACGCGAAGACTGGTGAATCCCCCTCACTGCACTCTGCTTTTTGTTGAGACAGAGGTTCTTAATGCCACTCTCTGACAAGCAGTGGATGCAGTGTTTGGGGGTTCCAACGTGTTATATTCTATACTATTCTGTGTCTCCTTCTCCCTGCTGCTTGGCCTGTGTGTGTGTGATGTAATCAGAATGTTCATGAATGCATGGTTTGAATGTGTGGTCAGTTTGAGTGTGATGGGCTGAGCACCTGGATGCTGCTCCCAGTGGGGCCTTCTTTACCATCTAACTTATGACTAATAAACCTACTTAATTACACCTAGGGCTACATGTACCCCGTGCGTTGGGTGTCAAGTACCCTTTAAAGTGTGTTTTGCCTTGGTATATATTTTTGAAAAGTCATTTAAGTTGATATGTGTTTTGCAGAAGCGTGCGTTTCGGGGAGTCATGTACCCCGTGTGTTGGGTGTCAGATACCCTTTAAAGTGTGATATGTGTTTTGCCTAGGCGTGCGTTTCGGGGAGTCACGTACCCCGTGCGTTGGGTGTCAAGTACCCTTTAAAGTGTGTTTTGCCTTGGTATATGTTTGAATAGTCATTTAACCTACGTGTTTTGGGGAGTCTTATACCCCATGCTGTGTGTTGCTTAGTTTAAAAAATGCTGCGTTCCTGTTTTTGTTATTCTTTGGGGCACCATTTTTTTTAGCTTCGGTTCCCTGTTTATCGCTTTTTGTGCTGGTCTGGCGAACTGGCATGATTTGTGATATTTAGGGTTTTGGTTTGTGATGAGGGATGGTGGCTATGTGAGGTTGAGTGTCTGATTGAATTGTCGTGTGTTATTTTTGCATTGGTTATTGTCGAATTGAGTTGTCATGTGATGTTTCTGTATTAAATTGTTGTATTGTATTGTCATGTGATGCTTTTGCATTGGTTTCGTGCGAGGTGATATTTTGCATGAGATGTGACGTCCTACCTTTCTTTCAAATTTAGTGCGAGTGGTGTTTTCATTATTGGGTGTGATGCTATTAATTATTCCATTGTAGCTTATTCTACACTGTTTCAGTTCTTTATTATGCTGTATTGCTATTCCACAATTTTATTTGTAGTCATTCTTTTATTCTTTTTCAATGCTTATTTGGAAATCCTAACTTTGTCATCGTCATGGCATACTGTATTTATTCTCTCCTGCTTTCTTTTGTTTTCATTGTTTTGAAGGAGGGAGATGTGTTATTATCTATATTATTCTGTGTCTCCTTCTCCCTGCTGCTCAGCCTGTGTGTGTGTGATGCAATCAGAATGTTCGTGAATGCATGGTTTGAATGTGTGGTCAGTTTGAGTGTGATGGGCTAAGCAGCAGGATGCTGCTCCCGGTGGGGCCTTCTTTACCATCTAACTTATGACTAATAAACCTACTTAATTACACCTAGGGCTACTGGATTATTTACCTGCCATAGCACTTTCTTCAATGTAACACAAAGTGCGTATCCATGAATGTCAGACTTAAGTACAATTCAATTTCCTCCATAGTCCATACCTTACACCCCGCAGACTTGCACGGATGTCCCAGGCTCCCCGGACTCCTGCCCATGCTGCTAAAACCCAGATGCTAACTTCACCCACATGGTATGGTCCTGCGCACACTTGACATCTTATTGGTCGACGATAGCGGAGGTTTTAACGGAGGCAGTGGGTGAAGCGGCAGCAATAGGTTGACCAACCGTCTGTAAATTTTACGGACGTACGTGATTTGGATTTCTCGTCCGTTGACCGTGATGATCCCTTTTACGGACGCCTTTTGTCCGTAATTCTGGGCATTGCAGGGAACAACACTGTTCCCTACATGACAATGGGCCAGTCTGGGCTACAAACCATGCGGTGGCCTCCAGCTGCCTCGGTCCAGGGCAGGGCATTCTGATAGTGTTAGATGGAAGAAATGTGCAAAAACGTCAATGCTGCTTGGTGAGAATCCAGTTCAAGAAAAAAGCTGGTGAAAGAAGTTAAAAAGAAGGGGCTAGAGTTATTTCAGTCTCATAATTTTAGAACTGATCGATTTTCAATATTATATTCAACAAAGCCATGGTTGCTGCTTTTGTATTTTATGCAACTAACAACCATTAACAAAGCCAATAGTTCTGTCTTGTTATAGGTGTAACGTTACTTGTTGTGTTATATATCCGGATACAATGACAAAAGAGGCAAAATATCAGTAAGATGGTACACTATACTAAGCACAGATTTTTAGCTTAGGTGTTTTAAGCAACGCCCTTAATTACATAGAACATCCCCTTTTGAGAGATCCCACAGTTTTTTCATCCCACTTAAAACCCTGGAAACAACACCATGTTACAGTCAACTCATGGCCTGGCACTGTGCATCATGCATGAGTTCCCCTTTTTCAGATTGCTATGTGCAAGGGCATAGTGAACCCTATCCCCACCTTACCCCTTGCTTTAGGAACTCTACAGCAAGGGTGACATTCTTGATGGGCCTCTTCTGTCTGCAACTTTGCAGATATAGGCTCAGCTCATAATTAATATAAAAAGGTGGGCATGTGAGTAAGTGAAGGGATGGGTGGATGGCAGGATGGGTTAGTGAAAGGGTGAATGGATAAATGAAAGGGTGAATGGATGGAGAATGAGAGAAAGGATGGGAGTGAGTGGAAGGATGGATGAGAGAAAAGATAAATAGATGGATGTATGGGTGGAAGGGTAGATGGATGTGTAAAAATAAGGTTGGATCAATGAATGGATGGATGGATGGATCAGTGAAAGAGTGGATGATGGGTGAGTGAATGGGTTGATTGATGAGTGAAATGATGGATGGATTGATGAACTGATAAGTGAAAGGGTGAATGGATGGACGGATGAGTGAAAGGGTGGATGTAAGGATGGATGAGTGAGTGTAAGGGAAGGTAGATGGACAAAAGGATGGACAGATGAGTTAAGGAGTGAAAGGGTGGATGGATGAGAGAATGGATGGATGAGTGATACGTTCAATGGATGGATTCATGGGTGGATGAGTAGATGGATGGGTGGGTGGGTGGATGGAAGGATGGATGGCTAAGTGAAAGGGTTGATGGAGAGAGAAAAGGAGGCTGGATAGATGACTGAACGGGTGAATGGGTGGAAGGATGAGTGACGGGGTGGATGGATGAGTAATATAAAGGATGGCTGGATAGGTGAAAGGGTAAATGGCTGGATGGATGAATGAATGTTTGGATGGGTGGAAGAGTGGACGGATCAATGTACGGATGGATATGGTGAAAAGGTGAATGGATGGATGAGTGAAAGGGTGGATGGAGGGATGGATGAGTGAAATGATGGATGGAAGGATACGTGATGGATAGGTTTGCAAATGGTGGAATATGTTGGATATGAATGGGCTTACTTATATACTATTGTGCGACCTCCTCTGATGTGTCTGTAAAACTTACCTTTTGTCCTGACGTTTTGTCCTGAATTTTGACCTCCTATCCTGAATTTTTGTCCTGAATTTTGACCCTTTGTCCAGAATTTTCACACTCACCGGCCTGAATTTGCACCCATGACAGTTGGTCACCCTAGGTAGCAATGGATGGACCACATTTTTTGTTAGGAATTACCTCCTGAGTGGCAGTGCGAAAAGTCCTCAATAAGTTCTTTGACCTGGCGCTGGTGACGGTCAAACGTACAACAGCCATGAACTGGAAATCATCGACATCACTGCCTATTGTAATGTGGCCTGCAGACCTACGACACGGCATGGGGCTGTAATAGAGGTATTAAAGAGCGCAGTGTCGGGTGTACGGCTACATCTAACCCTTCAGATTGGAAAACATCGTATCTATCAGCGATTGAGAGTAGTCTTCGGGGTGGTAATCCCTGAATGGCAGAATCCACTGAAGCTACCACCCACGGGTGGATTACATGGGTCACCCTGGTTGCACCCTGCAGGCTGGATGAACACTCCCCTCCTTTCCTAGAGGACCCCCGCCCCATTGCTTTCATTGGGGTTGGTTATCCATATACCTGTTTTTTCGACCTCACTATATCTAAACACTGACAGTATGTAACATCTCGTAAGGGGCACACGGTTATATACTTATTCTGATATATGTTATACGCCTTATCATTTTATTTATTTATTTTGTTTCGGAACTTGTACAATGGCAAATTCTTGCTTTAATGTCTTTCCGCAGCTACACAGTTAGTGTGACACCACACATGGTATACATTTTGTACGCTGTGATAGTCCTGTTACAAGTTTTATAAAGAAGGTACAGGGAAATGTGTATTATGTTGGTAATGTACATTGCGACATTGTATAATGCCCATCATATATTGCATGGTTGTTCAATCAATAAAAAAAGCAATATCCCTCCCAAAAAAGCCAACAGCCCAAATAAAAAAAAATAAAGGTGAGACACTTGGTCTTGCTCCTGGACATAAATCTACCCCCGGAGTTGCTGAATTGCACCCAAGTGAATATTTCCACTCAGGGGTAGGAGTTAATGTACATGAGCAGAGATCTCCGCATATGCATTTCCCTACATGAAAAGGCCTCTTTGTCATGCGCGGCTGCACTCAATAGTCCACCGAGATCACATTTCCCATTCTGACCTGCTTACTGTACCATTATAATACCTGTCTAAACTTCAGTGTATAACGTCATATTTCAAGCTTCAGTGATATTTGTCCACACCCTTTGAAATGTACATGCCATGGTTAATATGGTAGTGCAACATTATTGGTGGAGTTAACGTTCAATTGTATTCTTTACACATCAAAGTTTGACTTAGAGTCATTTGAGTACTGGACTTGTGTTGCCACGCAGGGGTTAATTATTTTACTGAAGCAGCCATTCACATCTCCTTGCATTGCATTGGTATAAAGGGTAATTTAGACTATACCTGAGCTAATTGTAAAATGTATATGTGTATGACTGTAATTTACGCAAAGATGCATATTTTCACTTCCTTTCCTGGTATGTTCAAATGATGAAAGCAATGCTATCTGACACCTTCTTAGGGTATGACAAGAAGCAGAATTATGCGTCAGAAATATTTCGGTGCAAAAGGGGTCCTCAGTTTCAATATATTGATATGCTGTTCTCCTACAGCGGTTTCTCTTGTTCTTGGTGCATGGAAGCAGCACTTCTTCGCACTACCCTGTTAAAATGATGCACCATATCAAAACTATAAAGAAAACCATTCTATGCTTGCTCTGTGCTTTTATTGTGAATTATTTCAATTTATAGGAGGCAGACCATTATGAAAATGAGTAAGTAGATCAGAGTCTGTGTCTGTAACTTGGTTTTTGGGTGGTGTATACATTATCTTTGCTGAAATATAGATATTCATTCAGCACTTTCATTACAGTGGACGGCGTGGTCACGTTTCTAAGCATTTTGTATCGCCTTATCACCGAGGACACTCAGTTTTGTAAGAATGTAATAATCCTCGGGAAAGAGGACAATTTGTCACTATATGAAAAGGAGCATTTGAGCAAAAACTTTGATAACAACGTAGAGCCTGGCTGCAGAAACTAGACGGGGAAATGTTTCCAATTACCTCTGGAGTCGACTCAGAAGATAAGGCTCTGGAAAGAAAGATATCAGAGAACAGACAAGCAGGACACCTCTAAAGATAACATTGGCTCTAGTGCTGAGAACTGAATTAGGAGACAGGACAGGCACTGAAGGGGATAAATGCCGGAACTATTGTGGTGTGGCTGATGTGTATATTATACACCAGTGTGAAAGACTGTAACGCAAGAGCAGATACATCTCGCCACAATCTGACGTGGCATCTTTACCAGGCTAAAATTACAAATGACAGGCGAGTGTCTTCTTAGATTTTGTAAGCCATTCTTTGACGAGCGATCGAAAAATGCATTCACGTCCATATTCACATGTACAATGTAATCAAGCCTTGTTGTGTCTTACTCTGCCGTATTAGGCATTTAAGTGCTTATGCCGCTTGATGACAAATTCAGAGTATGATGAGTATCTGATAACTCGTGTTCCTATGTAAATGTTTAAAATAACACCTTTATTACTGCTCCTAAATCATAACTGGACTATTTATTTATTTTTCTAGAATGCTTATAGAAGCTCTTTGGTCTTTCCAACGGCAAAGCAAATTGTATCTCCACTCAAAAGTAACCCACGGACTGCACGTAGTGCTGCCTGCTTCGCCGTTTCCGAAGTAGGCGTAGCAGGCAGCGCTACGCACACGCCGCAGCGAAGCAGAGCTGCCCACCACCCGCCTCCCGCCCGCCCTCATTTTAAAATAATTTAAAGAAGGTTAAAGGTAAATAAAGCACCTTACCTTCAGTGCGGCGTCCCGGGGCTCCCGCTTCTTGCTGGGCGGTAACTTCTTCACGCATATGCGCATGCGCGGACGCGCGCGCATGCGCATTTATCGTGAGAAATGCGGGCGGTGCGTAGTGGGGCTACGCAGAGCGCGCGAGTGTGCGTAGATTTTGCCACACTACGCGCTGCTTCACGTAGCCCCACTACGCCCACTACGCCCAGGCTTGCTCAAAAGCCCTTCATAAAAGTACAAGTAGTGCGCTTCACACCAATGTAGTATTGCATGTCCTGACTCCCCTCACCACGAAGCTCCTGGAAGTCTTGATATTCACTGGAGGCACCCTTTAGTAATTCAAATACAGATTGCATTCGACTTGTAAAATAAAAACCAAAACATTTCCTGAGATTCTGAAAACTGTAAACTTGTATCAGGTTTTCCTTGGCAAAACATCAAAGACAATGATCACCTCCTATCTCTCACCACACCAATAGAAAATGGAATATTCACGAAAGCAAGTCAGGCTTCAGCCCCTGTCATGCAAAGAAACCACTCTTTTAAACATCAGAACAGCGCGCTTGACCTCATTCGACAATGACCACATGTGCAAGCTTGTATTATGGGACCTCTAAACATTCTTTGACACCATCACCAAAGACATGCTGATTGGTCACCTAAAAAAGGTTTCAGGTTTAGGAGGAATGCCTTACCTTTGTTGCTAGGCTCCAGTCTTCCCCAATATCATGTGACTCATCCAGGGGTGTAACACAGGCCCCCTCATCCCACAGTGCGAGGGGGCCCCCAAGCTCCAGGGGGCTCCCTCAGCACTGCACTTCGGCCGGGGAGCTCCTTATAGAGTCCGGAGGGGGCCCCTCCACGTACCTTGCAGGGGGGCCCCCTCAATTATCGTTACGCCACTGGACTCATCTGTTGACGCCTCAAGGATTATCTCTCGTAGCTGCATGCCGTTGACTAGCCCACGGCTTCAACACCAACCACACTGCTCTCTACATTTAGTTCCATCTCCAGTAAGATACTCCAAGGCCTAGATTTACGAAGCACTCGCGTTGTCTTTGCATTATGCAAATCAATGCAAGACAATGCAAGTGATTAAGTGACACTTACAAACCCAAGCAAATCGATATTTGCATGGCCATGCATCACATTTCACCTGCAAAGTAAGGCAAGGCAACACCTAATGCTGCACGCATTACCCTGCGCGTCTGCATCCGCAGAACCAGAGCCGGTGGATGAGCCTTCTCCTACGTTGTGGCCAAGGCCTGGAATGAGCTCCCAGTCCACATCAGACGCTCCCCTACTCTGCACGCCTCGAGACCTGGCTTTTCAGCTGACTCGGAGCTACACCACACCCCCCCCCAGCACCTTGAGACCCTCACAGGTGAGAAGTGGGTTTAAAATTCCCTGATTGATTTATTGATTGACTGTGTCGGGGAAGCTGTACATGGGTGGACCATGTTCTGTCCCATGCATCCGCCCTTGCATTTTGATACATTTAGGATTCACTAAAGTCACTAAACCTGAGTTTGAGCCACAATGGTGCACCTACCTGACCTTGCCGTAACAAAGAGAAATATCTTAATTTTTCCTCATTACTGTCCCTTTTCATGTGTGCTGTATTCCGCACCACATATAAAAAAACGGAATAAGCCTCTATGGATTGTTTTTGTGCAGGAAGGTATCCCTTCCAGCACAAAAACAATCCTGCCCACAATGCAAGCACCCTTGCACCATGACTTTGGCACTAGGCAGCCACAAGTGTGCCAGCACAGGTAGAGAGCTGAATAACACCATATCTTGTAAAAATGTCGCAGTTAAGGTCTCTCTGCTTCACGCAACACAGCAACTTGTCTTGCTATATTGCATGAAAGATTAGTAAATCTGGGCCGAAGTGTTCGCCTACCCATAGCACTCCCACCACTAAATACATTTAAGTTGTCTGTGCATCAGTGATACAAGACGAGTGGGCTGTTTCTGGGAGAGTTGCCCCAGACCCTCTCCCCTTTGACTGAATGAACACATTTGAAACCTCTCCTTGCAATGTATAAAAAGCTCACATCTTGATCCCAATTTTCAGTCATGAACCATCTTTCACACATCAGGTAAATCAGACACTGGAATGAGTTCCATTGCTTTTAATGCCATAGGGGGCATTCACTTTTTTGAAAAACATCTCATCAGTACACATCCACAAATCTGAGAGACAGTCACAAACGATCAGAAGGAAGCTGTGACCAAACAACAAATTGGCCAAAAATTTCGAGTAGTTCAGTCAATGAATCCACATCCCTTCTTGAAATGTGGTCCTGAGTTCCACATGTTGTGGTTTGGAATCTAAGATGTTGTGAAAAACATGAAGGCAGATATTATTAATGTCTTTTTATTGCCACTAATGGCAGAAGCAAGCAATATTAAAATCACACAATACACTAGTAATTTTATGAAGCAAATTATCTAGACTACCAACTGCTGCTCTTTTAACTTGCTTACTTTAGTCTGCCCTGTAAACCAGATGTTTACCAGGAAAGGCTAAGTAACCAAGATGGTAGGTGCGCGATGAAGAAACCTAGGCACAGTGAGCTACAGCGGCAAAAAAGAACAATACACCATGGAGAACGTTGATCTGCAAGAATAGATAATGTTAGCATCGAAGTATTAAATAGAATTATGATTTATACTCATACATGTATAGTTAATGGCAAGGCACAGAGGCTAACCCCTTTCTAGTTTAATTCATTGACATATCATTTGCAGCAGAGCTTTCAGTTGGACTAATGCCATAGGTAGTGATGTGAGATTAGTCTGTAGGCATGAGTATGTGAGCCACTTTTCACCATATATGATTTGGAGATCACAGCACCGTGAATCGACAAACCTCACGGTATCGATTGTGGAGGCAGTAATGACTTGATTCAACCCACGTGAAACAGAATCCTCCAAAAACATTGCTTATTTATTTATTGGTTGGTTTACTAATAACAGCACCAAAGTACTATTAACAAGTAATGCTGTACACAGGCAGAGATATATGGTACACTAGTAGCTCTCAGTTAGGTAGAGGACATATAGAGGACTTGATAAAACAAAATATGTTATAGGTACACTTTACAGGGCCCAATTTTGAAAATGGTGTTACATTGATAACTAGGATTGTTCTAGCATGAGGCGATCCTTTAGCTGAGTCTTGAAGGAGGTTATCAGAGAGATAAAGTGCAATTCAGCCAGTGACATAGCTGGGGGGTGGGAGGGCAGGGGGAATGGTCATGCCAGGGTGGCACTGTTTTTGGGGGCAGCGAAAGGTGAGCAAGTAGTCTCAGTCAACTACCACCATCCCCTGCCTCCCGAAAAAAAAGTCCTCCATCGGCAGCCAGAAACCCCCCTCAGAACAGGTAATCTGTCGGCTGCCCCCCCGCTCTTACCTACACTGGGTGGCAAACTTAGTGGCGGCCCCGGGTGGCAGTAGGTCTAGCTACGCCACTGAATTCAGCTGTGAGAGAGTTCCAGCACAGAGGTCCAGGAAGGAGGACCAAGACCTTGCAGCTGCGCAGAGATGAGATGTGGGACCAGTCTGTAGGTATGAATATGTTGCGAATCACCTGACATGCTTAGCAGGTGATAAGATAGTGAGTGGACTAAGTTCCAATTTTCACCAGATCAAAGCTGGCCATAGCCATGACTAGATGTGCCCAGCATGAAAGTGTAGCCTCCAAAATGTCATTTTCAACTAATTTATTTAATGCAGCAACAAAATAAGTTCAAAGTGAAAATGTGTTCAAAGCAAAGGTTACAGTGTATGTAAGCAGTTATAAGTTAAAGGTGCATAAATAGGTCATCATGGAAACTAAGGGGCAGATTTACAAGCCCCCTATGCCACTAGTACGTCACTTTTTGTGACGTACTGGTGGCGTATTTTACTGCTCCATATTTACAATGACAGGTAAAGCCACCAGCGTGGCTTTGCCTCTCCTTGTAAATATGGCCCCTTTACACGCAGCACTTTGCGTGAAAGGGGTGTTCCGTGGGAGTTACTGTGGGTGTTCCCACATAACACCCATGGAACAAGACACATTCCAGATTTATAAGGAATCGTAAAACTGGAAATGCCTCTGAATGCTAAGCTTCTCTAAGGGTGGCGTAGCAAGGCGCAACAAGGAGAAATGTTTTAATTTCTCCACGTTTTTTCCTCTTTCAATGGCTGCTTCATTCTACAGCACGCATTGAAAGAGGAAAATGCCTGCAGTGATTGTTTTTGTACAGGAAGGTGCCCCTTCCTTCACAAAAACGATCTCCCCATGACGCAGTCATCCTTTCACCATGGTGCAAGGGTGCCTGCGCCAGCGCATGGCAGCTGTTTGTGCGCCAGCGCAGGGGAGAGCACAGGGATGCAACATATTGTAAATATGTCGCATTCCTGTGCTTTGGAAGTGCAGCAGTGTGGCGCAGCCAAAGGGCTTGCGTTGCCGCGCTGTGACACTTCCTCGTAAATCTTCCCCATAATATTTATTTATTTGCAGTTTTTCTATAGAGCAGCAGACCCTTCAGGTAGTGGAGCACCTTACATACAAACGGATTGTTAAGTAAAACAGCATTTCAAGGCAGAAACTGCAAGAAGATGGAAAGAAGCTGACGACCTAGGGCGGAGGAGACAGGGAGAGGGGTTGAAGTAAGTCAGAGAGACAGGCTGGAAAGAGCACCCAGGTACATTTCAGCAGGGAGAAACTTCCAGTTTACAAGTCCTATTAAGAGGAATGACTGAAATCTAGAAGTTTCCATGGTGGTTTTTGGGGTGACCAGGAGATTACGATTGTCTGAGTGCAGGTTATGATTTGAGACATATTTGCACATGATGAGGAGTGGCAGTTCAAAAAAGAGCTATTTATTGCTATGAAGACAAATAAGGGTACAACTGCCTTGGCTTTGTGAAAGGAAATGTATGGACAGATTTTCTGAATGTTTTATCGCTGAAATCTTGCCCCTGTAGCGTTTTGGTCTGAATGTTTACAGGCATATGAAAGTGGTGAAGTGCACATCAAGGTTTTGACTGAGGGTATTGGGCCTCTATGATAAGACTGTGGAAGGTAGGCTGTTGATGAAGTGCAGAAAAGTTGATTATTTCCATTTTGTATGAGTTCATAATAAGCGACCTGTTAGCCATCCAATGATGGATGACTGTGAGACAGGTGGAGATCTGGGGGCAGAATTATCAAAATGTCATTCAGCGCAGCAAGACACTATGCTGCACTGCGTTGCCTGACAGGGAGCAAGTAGGAATGCTCCATATTTAACATTATATAGCACATTTCTGCCCTCTCCTTGTGCTGGTGCACTCTGTGCTGCCTACCGCCAATGCAGTAACCCTTGCACGCGATTGCTAGGGTGCCTGCGTTGCAGGCAGGATGTTTTTTGTGCAGAAAGTGACACCTTCCTGCACAAAAACAATCCTCAGCAGCTTTTTCCTCTTTCTATGTGTGCCGTAGAATGCACATTTACATGACAGATTTCGAAAATGGTGTTAAAATAATAATTAGGATTTTTCTAACATGCAGCGATCCTTTCGTTCAGACCTGAAGGAGCTTATCAGAGAGACAAAGTGCAATTCAGCTGTGAGAGAGTTCCAGTACAGATGTTCCATGAAGGAGAAGGACCACGATCTTGAAGCTGCACAGAGATGAGATGTGGGACCAGTCTGTAGGTATAAATATGATGTGAATGAACTTTATCAGACATGTTTTGAAGGTGATAGGATAATGAGAGTAAATGTACAGAATGCAGCACACGCAGACAAAGGAAAAAACGTGGAGAAATAAAGATATTTCTCCTTGTTACGCCCCCCCTGGGAAGAAGTAGCATTTTGACACATTCCCAGGTCTACCTTCAAGGAAAATCTGGGAATGCACCAAAACCCATAGGTGGTGGATGGGAACACTCATGCTCCATCCATGGAGTGCCTCCATGGGGCAGAGTCTGTTGTGCTGCCCAGTGTTACTCCGGATTTACCAAGCCACGCAGGGTCATGTAAGATGGCCGTGTGCGTCTTGGTAAATCGCATTCTAGATTTTGCATCTTCCTGCGTCCCTGTGTGGTACAAGGGTGACACAAAACTTTTGATAAATATATCCCCTGGTTTTATAGACATGTAGCAAATATAGGAAATGAGAGAAGGATCTGGGTATTAGCAAAGGATGGAATAATAAGAAAAACAAAGGAAGTGATGATTTGGCCAAGGGATGAAATATAGAAGGAGAAGAGAGGAGGGCCCAAGACTAAGGGCCAGAATACGAGTTAGGCGGACAGGGTTACTCCGTCACAAATGTGACTGATATCCCGTCTGCCGAATTACAATTACATTATATCCTATGGAACTTGTACTACAGCGGACGGAATATCTGTCATGTTTGTGACGGAGTATCCTGTCCGCCAAGATCCAAATCAGGCCCTAAGCTTTGTGGATGTGAACTGGTAGCATTATGTTAGAGAGAAGCAAAGAAGCACGAAGATACAGAGAAGGAAAGATCAGTGATAGCAAGACTGCATAATATGGTTAGTAAGGTAGTTTGAGCAACATTGTCAAATTAGGCAGAAAGATCACTTTAAAGTAAAGGGAAGGCAATAATGTATAAGGGACAGAACTTATGAAGTTGGACAAATGTGAGAGAGAAGTTTCTGTCTAGTAAAATGTACAAAAACAGATTTTGTGCTATGACGAGTAAGGATAGTGTGATAACCT
This sequence comes from Triturus cristatus, assembly GCF_964204655.1. Lineage (NCBI taxonomy): Eukaryota > Metazoa > Chordata > Amphibia > Caudata > Salamandridae > Triturus > Triturus cristatus. The sequence continues at coordinate 1,252,537,694 of NC_140591.1, forward strand.
TGATGTCATAGAACTAAGACAAGCAAGGTAAATAGGTCAATGGTGGGTATAAAAAATAAGATATACTTAGGGCGCAGATGGTAAATCACACCACTCGCCCTCAGTGCCATTGTACCTGCAGCATCTATGATAGTTGCACTTCTGCTTAAGAGTCTTCAGATTCTCCTTTCTACCTGTCTTAATGAAATACCCATCCATCTCTCATCTCCTTCCTCCCTTACATGCACTTCTACATATCTCTTTCCTCTCACTCTTCCCCCTTCCAATTCTCACTCTGCCATTCAGCCTTCCTCCCTTCTCTCCTGGCATCTTTCTTTCTCTTTTCCTCTCCCCCTGTCCCTTTTGATTCCCATTTTTCTTCCTTCACTTACTCTCTGATCTTTAACTCTTTCTTTCATTTTTTCTTTTTTCTCCTCTTATTTTTATCTTGCACCCTCTCATTATCTGTCATTCTTTTCTTCTCCTCTATTTCTCCTGTATCTTCTTCTCCATATGTACCCTTCCCTTCCCTTCCTAGTAAACACAAAGCCAGGGCCCTGGACGTCCCCATGTTTGAAAAATTCTGAAAGAAAGTCCTCTAAAAGAAGTGCAGCTAATTTTGGGCAGACTGGGCCCGCTCTAACCTCTGGCGCCATTGCCACTGCACTGGCTATACCACTGATAGATATGCCCCAGACTGATGACTTTACTGAGTAAATTAAATACCTGAGCAGAGATAGTACAGTCAGCAGTGGATTGGTTTTAGTAGTATTATGGCAACTGGTAATTGAAATCAAGTTGAATAGTTGCCATTGTTAAGAGACTAATGAAGGATAAGTGTTAGACCAGAAACGAGAAAGAAGAGAGAGAGCCAGTGGATTGATGACTGGGGGCTGTCATAATTCCTGCAAATGATGGATTGCCAGCTTTAATTAGAGGGTAATTGATTAATAGGAGGGCAGGTAAGAGGATAGATAGCTTGAAGAAGATATTGGGCTTTCTAGGAGAGATATAGGAGGAAGGAAGTGGTCTTAAGAGGAGTGTTGTCGGATTAGTTGTAATGTTTCAAATCTTCAAAGACAGATAAGATAAAAAATGCTGAGCTGTGAGGGAAGAGTGAATAAAGGAGGGTCAAGGGGGAGAAAAAAGTATTACTAGCATGGTAAAAATGCTGAGGGTAAGAATGTAGTGGGGAAAGTAAGGGACTGATATACAGCATGACAGGTGGGTTTCTATGTCACAAACATGACGGATATCCCTTCCACCGTATTACAAGTGCACTAGATCAGTAATACTTGAAAAATGGCAGTCGGAATATCCATCACGTATGTGACGGAGTAACATTTCTGTCTAACTTTATCCAGGCCATAAATATTGAACTAGTGGAATTTTGCTCTGATGAGGGTAACTGTGAGAGTGTTAAGTGCTTATAAAATTCATAGTGTGCAGATGTTGAGCTTTTTCTTTTTTTGTGGAGGAGTGACTGAGAAGCTGATTGGTAAGTGTTGTACCTCATGTTGTTATGCATAAAGTTGATTGTATTCTATAGTTTCCCTGCACCCTATCCCTGCACACTTGCTAGGTGCTTTATGACGTGTGATGGAACCTTGTGACAGTATTTAAACGACGTCATGAAATGCTTGTCATTCCTCAGCCAGCTTTTCTTGTGTCAGCCATGCCATCCTGCTGGCTGCTTGTTGTCCTTTTATTTTATACAATAAATACTTTGTTTATTTAATCTAAATTGAGAACGTCTCTGTTCATCGCCGTTACTTCAATTTGACGACGATGTACTCCGGCGAAAGAGAAGAAAGAATTCTACAGGCCCGCAACAACCAGTAAAGGATTTCTGATTCGAGGACTTCAGATAAAATTTTAGAGGCAAGTTACTATGTTTTCTTTGTACTAACTACATGTACATTATCTAATTCTTGAATGCATTCTGCGTTCAATACTCTTGTTTTCTAGCTCACCGAGTACATGACAGTTATGCCCGTTAACTGCCGCGTCGCTCCTCAACTGACACAGTGACGTCTACTGCAGTGACGTATATTGACGTACATGCAATGCACATATTCTAGCGTGCGTGACTCCATTTTCAGTCAGACAACTGCAACGTAAGTGTAACAGAGTTTTGCTTGATGCATACGACGAACTACACGCACATCAAAACTGAAGCATTAAATAAAGGTATTTAGTTCACCTTTTTATGTTTCATACAAAGCGCTTACCTCGCATTGCTTTTGAATATCGCATTTTGCCAAAAGAACTTTTGAAATACAAATATTAGTATGTTCCAAAATTGAGCATTTTCAACTAAGCTTATAAGTCATGGGCTATAAACTATTCAATACAAATTTCGTAATGAGCATTTCTATCGTAAATGAATGTAAGGCTTAGTTCATAAACTTCAGCTATGAATGATACTGTGTCAAAGTATTCAAAATTGCGTTTACAGTTAAAATTGAGAAAGGCTGTTGTACTTTAGACACCATGTCTCAAAATTCAAATATAAGTGCACCAACAGCGTTTTTGGCAGAACCTGGCAAACCATCCATGAAGTGGAAAAACTGGTTACGCGCTTTTGAAAATTACCTTGTGGCAATTGAAGGTAAAAAATATGAACCAGAATGAAAAAAAGCTATTATATTCGGTTTACTTGGTGTTGCCGGTCAAGAAATTTTCAATAGCCTGCCTGAATATGAGGTTCTCCCAGGGCAGTTTATACCATTGGACGAATATCAGGAAGCGATTAAACGTTTAGCGAAACAATTTGGGGAGGAACTAAATATAATGATTGGTAGACACCGTTTTGCCATACCCACGCAGTTACAGACTGAGACAGTAGAGGAATATATTGCCTGCCTGAGAGTTTTAGCCACCAAATGTGAATTCAATGAAATGGTGGATACTTACATACGAGATCAATTTGTGTTTTATTGTTATGAAAAAAAAAATACGGGAGAGACTGTTGGCGTGCAGAAATCCTAGTCTCCAGGAGGTCATAGACATTGCTAAGGGGATTGAACAATCATTAGAAAGTTCAAAAGAACTGTCGGCTGACAGAAGCCCTAAAGAAAATGTGTTTTCTTTGCAAGAAAATAAGAAAAATGTAGTTAAACATGAAATAAGAAGCAAACCTAGTACTTCTGTAGATTCTAAACCTTTCCTTTGTTTCAGATGTGGATCTAAATATCACAAGGCTGGTTTGCCAGGTTGCCCGGCACTTGGTAAGAAATGCACCAAATGTTATAAAGTAGGGCATTTTGCAGGAGTCTGTAAAAATTTTAGGCCAACACATTTTCAAAAGGTAAAGGTTAACAATGTTGATGAGTTCGATGAGGAATTGTGTTCAAACATTATGTTGACCATTGATGACAAGAGTTGCAATATTAAAGAGCCCCTCGGAGTAGCACACATTGGTAAAGTTGAAGTGTACATAATGGCAGACTCAGGGTCGCCCATCACTATTGTGTCAGACAAGAAATATGAAGACAATTGGTCACATATTGGTTTACCAGTTTCAGATGTCAACCCAAAAGCATTTGGAGATTTCGACATTAATATGTTAGGGTACTTTCAAGATGTGTTGAACATAAAGGGGAGGTCAATAATGACCATAATATATGTTGCAGAATGTGGCAGGAACATTGTAGGTTGGAAAGACTTGGCACGTTTAGATATAATTTTACAACCAGGTGCTGAGGTTCTATTCATTCTTGGTGATGTTATTGTTGCATCTGTCCAGTCTTCTTGTTTCTCTTCTTCATCTCTGGATAGTTTAGATGCTGTCCTGTGCAAGTATAACTCACTGTTTGAGGATCGCATTGGATGTGTGAAAGGATTTGAGCATTCGATCAGATTGAAGAAGAATGCAATTCCCATTAAACAAAAAGTAAGGGCAGTTCCTTTGTCTATTAAGAAGGATTTAGAAAAACTACTTAATAAATTGATTCAAGAAGAAGTTATAGAACCAACTGACTCTTCTGAATGGATTTCCGCCATTGTTTTAATTAAGAAGAAGAATGGCGAAATCCGTTTATGTGCTGACTTGAGGTCCTTAAACAGAAGTATTTTAGTGGACTGCCATCCTTTTTCCCAAAATTAAGGGGATTTTGGCATCTACCTCTGGGTCCAAGTATTTTTCGTTGATTGACCTCAAGTCGGCCTATCATCAGGTCAAACTTGCTGATGACTCTAAAGAGTATACTACTTTATAAAACCATTAGGAGCCTTCAGGTTTATTAGACTTCCTTTCGGTTTAGCGTCATCAGCAAGTGTCTTTCAGAAATGAATGGAAAATATTCTTAAATGAGTCTCAGGAGTAGAGAAATTTCAAGATGACATTTTAACTCATCCTTCAACTGTAGAGAAGCACAATTACATTCTCGATACTGTTCTTCACAAACTCAATGAGAGAAGTATGACTGTCGCTAAGAGTAAGTGTACATTTCTTCAACAGGAAATAGAATATTTAGGCCATGTTCTCAACGGTGATGGTATCAGGCCAAAACTTCACTTAGTCAAGGCCATTGCTGATGCACCTAGACCTGAAGACAAGGATTCACTGAGAATTTTTCTTGGGTCCCAGTGAATACTACTCTCGTTTTATTGAAAATGATGCGTACAAAGTAGAACCATTACGATTTTTATTGCGCAAAGGTAAGAAGTTTGTGTGGTCTAAGGAACAGGATTCTGCATTTACAGAAGTAAAACATTCTATTGTAAATGCTCCCATCTTACATCCTTATGATTCAGAGGGTACAAATATAGTTACTGTGGATGCCAGTTCAGTTGGCATTGGAGCCATCTTTACACAAAAACTCATAGGGCCAAGTCACACTGTGGCTTTCATTTACAGGCATTTACAAGATTCCGAACTTCACTACAGTACTATAGAGAGAGAAACTCTGGCCTGTGTTTGGGCCTTTGAGAAACTGAAAATGTATTTGTGGGGCAAACCATTTGAGTTGGTTACCGACCACAAACCTTTAACATACATGATGGACGTTTGTGGAAGAGGTAATGGTAAGGCCTCTTCTAGGTTAGTTAGATTGATAGCAAGACTTCAGGAATACAATTTTCAAATACGACACATTGCAGGCAAGGATGATATCCGAGCTGACTGATTATTTAGGTTGCCTTTGTTGTCTTCTGAGCCCCATTTGGAAGAAGACACTGAATGTGTTGTTGCTTCTGTTGATATTATCACAAGTACTGAACAAACATGCAGTGAGTCTGAATGTTTAGACTTATCCAGAAAAGACTCTATATTTAATAAGGTCATAGAATTTGTTAAAGTAAACTGGCCACCAGTGAGGAATTTGTCCTCAGAGGTAAAAACATATTTTCAAGTTGCAATTGAATTAAGCATTGTAAATGAGTTTCTTTTTCGTGGAGATCAACTCCTTCCACCCGCGAAGTTGAGAAGACGACTAATTGATGTAGCCCAAAGAAGCCATCCGGGTTCCACATTAACAAAGAAAATGTAAAAAATGTATCATTGGTGGCCAGGAATAGATTCTGAAGTAGATGTATATGTAGACAATTGGGTTGTTTGCTTAAAATCTGACAAACATTAGAAACCTAGGACAAATGAAATCCAAATAGTTTCCATTCCTAATATGTCATGGAACAAGATCACAATTGATTTTTCTGGCCCATTTAACATTTTAGGAGATGACTGTAAATTTTTGATAGTTTAAGTGACTATTACAGTAAGTGGATTTACATCGAGTTCGTAGCAGCCATAGAAACAAATGCTGTTATTTCTTTTCTTAAAAAATGTTTTGCTGTAGAAGGACTGCCATGTACTTAAGTATCTGATAATGGTAAACAACGTACCTCTGAAAAAATGGTGCCATTTTTTAAAAGACATGGTATTGAACAGGAAAAAACACCTTTCTAATTCCCTAAATCCAATGGTCAGGTCGAAAGAGTTAACCGATTCCTAAAGGAAGGGATACAACTGGCCATTGCTTCTGGATTTCCAGTTAAAGAATTTGTACGTGAGAAGGTTATCTCTTACAACAACACTACCAATAGTGTATCGGGACACTCTCCCTTTTTTCTTATGAGAGGCATGAACGGTAAAACCATCCTTACGCCCAGCTTTAAACCTTTTGAGAACGGTTTTGTGGAGATTGACAACAGTCTACTTAAGGTTAAGGACAGAATCCATGAACATCAACTAAAGTCTCAAACTTACCACGACACTATTCACAGATCTACTAACAAAGCTTTTTGCAAAGGTGATTGGGTCTTAGTTAAGAAGCCATTCAAAGTTCTAAAGGGATAATCAAAGTTCACAGAACCTTCGGAAGTCATTGAAGTAACTCATAGTTCCGTACTTTTGGACAAACTAGGATGGAGAAGCAAGAGTGATGTTGTCAAGCTTAAACCGGGTCAGAAAGAACTCATTGGAGAATCCATGAAGAATGTTGTTTCTGCTGATGAAGATTTTTTGTGGTTTTCGCCTGAGTCACATGGGTATATTCACAGAGAGTCACCGAATGTTTCATGTGATTCTGCTTAGACACCATGGAATTTGTCTTCAAGCATAGGATCACGTCTCCCCAATAACATGTCGGCAGAAGGTAATCAAGAATGTGAAAAGGACTGTTTCACAGAGAATGTTACATTTTCTAATGTTCTCAGTGGTGATGGTCTAACCACTCAAAATGTATATGAAGGTACCTGTATCAGTTCTGGTAGAATCTCACATGTTCCTAACAAGTATAGGGAATATGTAATGTTTTGAGTTGTGCTTTTGCTCTTCATTTGTTTAGAAAGGAATATGTTGTACCTCATGTCGTTATGCATGAAGTTGATTGTATTCTATAGTTTCCCTGCACCCTATCCTTGCACACTTGCTAGGTGCTTAATGATGTGTGATGGAAACTTGTGACAGCATTTAACTGACGTCATGGAATGCTTGTCATCCCAACCAGCTTTTCTCCAGTCAGCCACGCCATCCTGCTGGCTGCTTGTGGGCCTTTTATTTTATACAATAAATACTTTGTTTATTTAATCTAAATTGAAAACGTCTCTGTTCATCGCCGTTACTTCAGCAAGAAACCAGAAGTTGAGAATAATTCTGTAGATCTGCTGTCTTCACAGGAACAAATTCAGTACCAACTCCTACCATAAAATTACCAGGAAATGCTTGGGAAAATGTTGGTATATCTAGTGATGAAGAAGTGTGTCCCATATGAGCACACTGATATTGCAAAGTGATCTACAAAAAATCAGACAGAAATGTATTGGCAATTGGAAGATCACACACTCCAAATCTGTGATCCCATTTGAGGGCTATCAAACTATTGGGTAACGGACAGGATCAGATTCCTATAGCGAAGCATGATCGGCACTTGGAGGTGTCTAAATATGATTTTCTAATACCCTGTATGGAGAATAATTGCCTTAAACTGACAAGCCCATTTTGGGAGCATGGCTGACAGAAATTTTTACCAATTCCTGTTTTCCACTGAAGGAGTGGGAAAAAAGACATTTTGGAATACTCACTGCAGTAGCTAACTGGGAGTAGACCTTATTCAATACACCACTAAAGTCTTTGCTTTCATACATTTTCCAGACCTGAGCACATTTAATGAGTATTTCAAATGATTTAGAACAGCTTATTCTAAAATATACCTCCAGAACTCCACCAATCCCTTAACTCAAAATGTCTCTAGATAAATATGTGATGTTTTCTTTGAGACATAAAATATAAAGGATAAGTAGTGGAAGGAAGGAGTAATTGACCATACCAGGAGGGTTGGAAATTAGCCCAGTGACCTAGCTCTTGGGAACAGCGAGATCAATCTTGACAATGAGAATCCCCTGATATACTTTATTTTACACAATGATTGACAGATTCTCTAATTGATGTATTCACTATAGGTCTCTCAAGAGTTGAGAAATAGGCCTTTTTCACATTACTTAGGGCATGGAACCAAAGCGATCAGGCAGGCTTGTTTCCTGCAAATTCCACAACAAACATACAGTGAGTGTACATATGCCTATTCTTGAGGGAGGAAGAAATGCCATAATACCACCAGAGCGTTTGAGATGTATATTTACAGCTTCAGATGTCATGAGCTCTTACAACTCACATCAATAAAGGTGTATATTCAAATTCAGCTTTACTCGGTTTTCAAATTTTCGTACACAAAAACCATAAAAGCACAAAATTTACAGTACCATATCGCAAATATTGCACAATAGTCATTAAAAATTAAATTAAAAACATGAAAGCAGCTTTATAATTTCATATTGACAATATTATTCAATAATTATAAAAATAATTTGTTAGAGAAAAGTTAAAAAGATGATTTACAGATTTGTGAATATATAAAAGGTAATAATTGAGTACACATTTCATAGAGGGACCAAATTCACAGTTTCATACTGCCAATGTTATACAATAATTATAAAACTAATTTGATAAAGAAAAGTTAAAACATGGTTTAAAAGTTTGTGAATACTAAGAGGATAGGACCAGATTACATATTTCGTTTAGGGACCAAGGTCAAACACATTTCCTACTTCTGATCATGGATTTAGGGGTTAAAGTGACTTGTCTTACAAAACGTTCTTTGTCTAAAATCTTCAATGCAAAGAGGGCCTGACAGCACTGCCTCATATCTTAAATTTACCAAATGTCCCACAAAAATATTTTAAGAGTAAGAAAATGTTCTTAGGTGTTTCCTGCATTGAATTGCGCGTTTTAAAAAATACAACAATATTTCCTACAAAATATTCATTTTCTAAAAATTGCAATGCAAGATAAGCTGGACGGCATTGCCTCATACCCCAAAATTTAAAGATGGGTTTGATCCACCTCGGCTCACGATAAAATTTGCAGAATAGTGCTATAAGAGTTGTTGATTGGGGTGAGACTCTGTCACAAGGACAATTTGGTAAGACTTTAGACCAATCATTTATGGTCGGAAAGCTTACCAAACGGTGGAATATGTTGTGTCTGAAACGTGTCAGAACAAATCTTTCATAGCCTCTCATTCCATATATTAGATATGGTTGAATAGTGAGGGTGGAGCACATCAATTAATTCCTTTGAACCGTGGGCTTTGATGCCTCATGGCAAGTCTATTTGCCTCCATGTGATTTATACATTGTTTTTTAAAAGCCTTTCTAGGCTTGTGATAGTATTCAGGCTGGCCTAAATCAGTCATAAAATCTTTTATGTATTTCAACCACCTGATCTCTAAGACGTGATCTAAGTTAAAGCTGTCACTTAACAATTGCCGACTGAATATCGTTTTTGTCGAAGTCCAGATCCGGTGCCACAGTAAAACCGGTTGCACCTTTATTATGCCTGTAATAAATGGTATCAAAAACCACCAGAAAATGCCAATACTGATAATCTATTTAATTTTAACTTCACTAGTGCCTAGAACAAATCTACAGCAACCTTTCGCAGACTTTTGCAGACTCTACGCGTACGAGCACATGAAAAAGCTGTTTGGATATACGCGTAGAGTCTTCAAGTTAAGAAGCAGTGAATGGTGAAAGTGTCACCATGAGCCTCGCGTCCTATAGAATGCACTGGGTCCGGGAAATGATATACCACCCCCACATCTGACCGAGTTACCACCGGGCAATAACAAAAGTGCCATAGCTGAAAATGGTACTGTTGGAATTACATTAAAGAAATTGGGACAATGACTACAAATCTACACATAGGTGCCGATCACGATCCGGTAAAAAATTCCCCCGTGCGACTCGTATCGGGTCTTTTTACCGTACGAATCGTACAAGTGCCGTACGAACTGGCAATCACGATTCGCATGGTAAAAAGTCCATACGAACCGCACCGGGAATCATTCCCCACTCGTCCTCGGGTCGGAAAATGTGTCCGACACGTCCTCGGACGATTTACTTTACAAACGTAAAAATCCAAGTCCGACCGAGGAATCACGATCCATCCCGTGCGTCCGAGCCTACAACCGTATGGAAAAAACACCGTCCGCACCGAACACCAATAGCAACCATGGAGACATGTGCCCGCATACGCGCCCAACACTCCCCCCAGCCCCCGTACGTCCGACACGTACCCCCGTATATGTATACCCCCACCCGTCTATGTACACCCCAGTACGTTCCAGTCGCACCCCCACCCCAGTACGTGTCGTACCACCGTCAATGTACACCCCCCCCGTACGTGTCGTACCCCCGTGTACCCCCACCCCAGTACGTGTCGTACCACCGTCAATGTACACCCCCCCACCCCTGTACGTGTCGTACCACCGTCTATGTACACCCCAGTACGTTCCAGTCGCACCCCCACCCCAGTACGTGTCGTACCCCCCGTGTACCTACACCCCAGTACGTTCGAGCCACACCCCCACCCCAGGACGTGTCACAGCCCCGTCTACCTACACCCCAGTACGTTCCAGTCGTACCCCCACCCCAGTACGTGTCGTACCACCGTCAATGTACACCCCCCCACCCCTGTACGTGTCGTACCACCGTCTATGTACACCCCAGTACGTTCCAGTCGCACCCCCACCCCAGTACGTGTCGTACCCCCCGTGTACCTACACCCCAGTACGTTCGAGCCACACCCCCACCCCAGGACGTGTCACAGCCCCGTCTACCTACACCCAGTACGTTCCAGTCGTACCCCCACCCCAGTACGTGTCATACCACCGTCAATGTACACCCCCCCACCCCTGTACGTGTCGTACCACCGTCTATGTACACCCCAGTACGTTCCAGTCGCACCCCCACCCCAGTACGTGTCGTACCCCCGTGTACCTACACCCCAGTACGTTCGAGCCACACCCCCACCCCAGTACGTGTCACAGCCCCGTCTACCTACACCCCAGTACGTTCCAGTCGTACCCCCACCCCAGTACGTGTCGTACCACCGTCAATGTACACCCCCCCACCCCTGTACGTGTCGTACCACCGTCAATGTACACCCCCCCGTACGTGTCGTACCCCCGTGTACCCCCACCCCTGTACGTGTCGTACCACCGTCAATGTACACCCCCCCACCCCTGTACGTGTCGTAACACCGTCAATGTACACCCCCCCCACCCCAGTACGTGTCGTACCACCGTCAATGTACACCCCCCCACCCCTGTACGTGTCGTACCACCGTCTATGTACACCCCAGTACGTTCCAGTCGTACCCCCACCCCAGTACGTTCCTGGCGCACCCCCAACACAACCTCCTAAGTACGGAGCGCACCCCATGCCCCAACATCACAACCGCATGTACGAGTCGTACAAAGCCACACACAAGGACCAAATCGTACAACCAAATGGCCCATGTACACACCGTACACACGCACAAAACGCACGTACACAACAAGGACAAAACAAAACAACTCAACAATACACCATTCGAAAGGCACACAGCCACTAAACATGGCCAACAACCACTAAAATAACACAATCACTGACCTGCAACTGTCAAAAACAAACAGAGGCCCAATACACCACCACTCCTTATAACACACCCACCCAAAATTCAAACACTGCCACACCCACCCATGGACCAATAAAAAGGGCCCACACACACAAACCATGAGCCTTTGCAACAGACCCACTGCTGCCAGACACCACAGAACCAGACTACAAGCGACACCACATCTTACACTTGCACACCTTCACACGACCACCCTCACAAACACCCTCTCATCACATTCACACACACACACAACCATCCACACCCCCCCAACATCCACACCCCCCCCACACCCACACCATCCCCACCCACACCCCTCACCATGCCCACTACCAAGAATCCAAAGTTCAGTCACCGAGAGTTGGAGGTCCTTGTTGATCAAATCCTCAGAGTCGAGCCACAGATCTTTGGAACATTGGTCAGAAGCACCAGCCAGGCAGCCAAAACAGCCATGTGGCAGACCATCGTCGATGCTGTGAATGCTGTTGCGGACACCAGGAGGACCAAGCAGGATTGCCAGAACAGGTGGTACGATCTGCGGAGGAGGGTCAGAGCCAAGAGACAGGAGGAACACGACCAGGCCAACGCCACCGGAGGAGGGCCCTCCCGCAGACCCGTACAGTACCATCCCTGGGAGGAGAGGGTGATGGCCATACTGCCGGTGGAGGCAGTTGAAGGAGTAGAAGGACTCCGAGACCCGGGTGAGTACACAAACAACGCACCTCACATGGGGGGAACTGCAACCACAACCAAAATTAATAACAGGCACGCAACCACCACAAGCCATCGCATCACTCAACCACACTCCATGAGCAGGCACATGCCACTGCTGCCACCATGCCCCATGCACCCAGCTGGACAATGTCAAGTCACAGGCCACAGAAGACAACAACACATGACACGGTAACCCGGATGGCGGGAGGCTGGGCAACAAAAATCACATAGTGCGACTCCAAAGCAGACAACAATGCCCTCTGCCCATATGGCCTAGGTCACAGCCAGACAAACACTGTGTCCCAACACAGGAATGACTTGCCAGCAAATGGCGGATGCCTTGCATCAACACATGGGGGTGAAGGCACTGTTTTGCACATGCCAGCAGCTAATGAACAGCCAACAGTGTGAAAGAGTGGCAGCACACACCACCACCGCAGCAGCGCACAGACACACAGCAGACAAAATGGGTGCCTGGAGATCAGAAACAAACTCACATCAACAGGCCAAGGGCCACTCAAAGATCTGCTAACAGTGTGTGCCCAGGAAGCTGGGCCAAGGTGACAGAGGGTGACACACGGAGGGAGGGAGAGGGGGACACAGAGGGAGGGAGACACAGGAAGATGGACAGAGGGAGGAGGCTGACACACAGAGGGAGGGAGAGGGGGACACAGAGGGAGGGAGAGGGGGACACAGAGGGAGGGAGAGGGGGACACAGAGGGAGGGAGAGGGGGACACAGAGGGAGGGAGAGGGGGACAGAGAGGGAGGGAGAGGGGGACAGAGAAGGAGGGAGACACAGGGAGAGCAAATCAGTCCTGTGGTGTGTGGGAATGTCTGCTCGTCAGCAGGTGGACTGCGTGCATGTAGACAAGGGTGGCCAGTGCCAGAACCCCCCCTCTTCATCATGGCAAAACGCAGGGCCATGTCACAACCTGTACACGAGCACAAGGACAGCCACCTGCATCATATGAGTGTGTGGATCCACTCCATGTGCACATGTACAGTGCTACAAGGAATGCGCAAATGCATAGCTCGGCACACATGCACACTCCACTGCTGACTGCAGTCACACTTGACGCAGCAAGTAAGACTGTGCCACACATAGTTAAAGGGGCCAAATTGGTGCCCAAGGGACACACACATGCACAAGTGCACTGTGAGTGGAATGCAAGACAGATCCTAATTCCAAGAGGAAATGTGCCAACTTTGTAACGGATGAAACATGGATGTTGCATGGATCCAAATTAACATTTCCTCTCTCACACACAGGTCAACGTCGTGCTGCACCCCCCAACACTGGGGGGGAACACTCACAGGACCCGGATCTGCAGGAGACCGATCCCACCGGCAGCGACCACTCTCACCACTCTGCGGACGACCCCGAGCGACCTGGCCCCTCTGGTGTCCAACCACCTGCAGCACCTGCGTCAGGTACAACCGTGCCAACCACCACCCCCACTCCTGCCACTTCCCAGGAGACACCCAGGATCCCTGCCCCAACACCACAATGCAGCCAGGCTCGCCAGGAGGGACACGGTGTCCCGGGCACCCAGGAGGAGGCAGGCGACAACGCCAATGCCACCCCTCAGGGGTCCCGGAGACCCGATGTGCCCACAAGTGCAGGCCAGACGCAAGTGGGCAGGGGTGGTGGGAGTGGAGGACGGCGGAGGCGCGAGCCTGACCAGTTGGCTGGGGATCCGGTATTTTCACATGTCCGTAACATCCTGGACTCATACCGGCAGGACACCACGGGCATGGCCCAGGTTGTGTCCGTCCTCGAGGGGATCAAGGTCCAGCAGGCCCAGCAACATGCGGAGCTAATAGCCTGTCTACAGCTACACCAACGGAGGATGGAGGACAGACAGGCTGAGCAAGTGACGGCGTCCCAGGGGATTCACGCTGAACTCCGTCGGATGGCCGACACCATGGCCGACCCTCCCTGTGCCAGAAGGCGGAGAACATCACCACCCACAGGGAGGGATCATGAGGAGGAGGAGGAAACATCCGACGGAGCATCCCAGACGTCGTCACGGCCTGCTGCTGAGGTTCCCCGCAGGAAGCCGGGTCGTCCACGGAAAGGACCGTGAGGGTGGCTGCTACATCACCATCGCCCAGGACACCTGGCCTGGCACCTGGCCCACTGGAGCAACAGCATCACAGCATCAAGAGACATTCTCTGCCACATGGCCCTGCTGGTCACTGGCTGACCAATGTTGACAAAGACTGTGGCATGGACTCTGAGGATTTCCAATGGCAAGGACACCAACTCCCCTACTGAACTTTGGATTCCCTAATCCCGGAAAGCCCCCCACTTTGTCCCCCCCCCCCCCCCTAATAAATCACACTATTAAGAGTAGATGCCTGCTGGTAGCATTATTACCTAACATGTGTCTTGTACAGTCTAAACATGCCTGAGTCCTCTGTTCACTTCAACCATCCACACCCTGGGGCCTGAGTCTGGCACAGGACACATGGGTCACAGTTTATTAGGCAAGACAGACATGGAGCACCATACACACCCGTGATGTGCAGAACCAGCTGAGGGGGTGGCCGAACAACCGTGCTGACAGACACATTGAGTACAGCAACAGTCATGCGCAGAGGTCAGGGAACCTGGCCCGTGTCCTGGGGGGCACCCAGGTACGTGTAGACAGGTGGCAGAACCATGTCCTGCAAGCTTGAGTCCGGTGGATGCAGAGAATGGGGGCCTGGACAACGTTGGATGCATGGGGATGGCACATGTCACACTACCCACACAGTCATGGACATCATGCCCAATACACAGTCTCAGCACACACACACAGCTTGCATCTTGCCACTCGACACATTGACACATAGCCACAATCTGGGAATACCATGCCAGACATGCAGGATGCACCGTGCCAACACACCAGCATTGACTGAGCAGAGGCACCTTGGAGGCATAGGGACACCTTTAATAGTCATGTTTTTGGGATTGCAGAGGCAACTTGAAGTACACATGAACACATCATGTGGAGTAACATGTGGCTCAAACACTGGCACCCCCCTTCTGCAGCACAAATGCGTGATAGCCATGGTACTGGCACACAAGCGTCGGCTAACAGCTAAATACCCACAGCTGCACACGGAGAGCCTGCCATACACCATAGATCCGCTGATGTGGAAGTCCCACGCCATGTCAAGCCAATGTCAACCGTATGTGTCCGAGGGCAGTGTCACACACATTGATGCCATCATCACAATCCACCATCCCATCACTGATGACTGACAACCAGGCAGCCCATCTATTCTGGTGTACCCAGCTGCATGTCGTGTCCCATGGGGATGCCACATGACTGCAGAGGAACCAAACCCCGACCTGGGCAGTGTGCACACATCGTGAACAACTGCCACACCCAATACACCCCAGATGCATCCCTTACCCCATGGAGACTTCCAAACGTGTCCGTGCCTGTAACGCTGAGTCAGCCCACGATGCCATGTCCATGAGGAATAGCAGTGCCACAACAATGCAACCAGCAGATGGCATGCGCAGGTACCTGGGGAAGAGAGACACACAAGAAGTCAGCCACAAAAAGCACAGCCACTTGCATGTGCCTTGACTCGACACATGTATGGATGACAACATGCTAGGTCACAATTATGACTGGGGAAATACTACCATCACTGCCACCATCACTCCAGTGACACACCCACACACACCTCTGACTCACGTGCCATACATGCAGGTGGACACACACATCACAACACATGCCACACGGGGACCAAGGCGTGCACACTCAGACACTGGTACTCACCACTAAGCAAAGAAGTCGCGTATGAGCCGAGTCCGGATGTCCTCTTGCGGCTCCACATCCTCCACATCACTAGCCCCATTGCCAAGCCCTTCGTCCTCCACGGGTGGATGGTCCTCGTCATGTTGATTCAGGATGAGTGGCACAGCTCTTTCAACTGCCATGTTGTGCAGCATGCAGCAGACCATGAAGATCTTGCAAACCTTTGCCGGGGCATATGGGAGTGCGCCGCCGGTCTTGTGGAGGCACCGGAATCGGCTCTTCAGCATGCCAAACGTCCTCTCTATCACTCGCCTTGTCCGGCCATGGGCGGTGTTGTAGCGGAGCTGGGCCGGCGTGATGGGGTTGCGGAGAGGTGTCAGCAGCCAAGGCATGTTGGGATAGCCAGCGTCCCCTAAATGGAAAGCACATGGATATCGTTAGAACTGCCGAAGCGGTAGTGCTGCTCGGCCAAACAGAATACAGGACAGACAGACTGTACCCACCAACAACACATGCTCGTTCGTTGCGCAGCTGCATCATCATATCAGGCATCCCGCTACGCCTCATGATGTAGGCATCGTGTGCTGATCCTGGGAAACGAGCACAGACATGTGAAATCACCATGTTGGACAGACACACCACAAGGGCATTGATGGAGTGGTAGTGCTTCCGATTGCGGTACGCCACCTCCCGTGCGTGTGGTGGTACCAAACCTACATGTGTCCCATCTATGGACCCAATGACATGGGGCATCCCTCCCAGGGCATAGAAACCACGCTTGACCTCAGTCATCTGTTCAGGGGTTGGGAACTTGATGAAGTCATCCAGGTGAATCAACATGGCCTCTAAGAAATCATGCAGCACACCGCTGAACATGCTCTGGGACATGCCACCAACATGAGCTATGGTATATTGAAAGGTACCCGTGGCAAGGAAATGTAGGGCAGACATTACCTTCAGCTGGGGTGTCAGTGCCGTGGGATACCTGTGCAGCGGTTGCAGGTGTGGTGCCAGTCTCGCCGTCAGCTCCAGAATCAACGGTTGGGTGAAGCGGTAGAGCCGGATACTGTCATTCTCCTGCATGGTGGCCAAGTCTGGAATTCTTCGGGCAACAGGAGGCGCTCTGCAGTAATTTGGAAGTGACAAGGAAGAGTGAGTTCACTACGATAACAACTCATGTCTACTGAGCACATGTAAATCTGGCAATACACACATGCCACATAGGGAGTCAGGCATGTGCTACATGCCCAGGACACGTATGGATGCAAGGTGACACTCCTTCCAAGACCCAGCTACACACGGTGATTGAGAACCTCCCCATGCCACGCCATGGAAATAGCTGTGTCCCAGTGCAAGTGCACTGCCCGACGCAAGACAGGAGTGACATACACCCACACATCAGCAGAAGTGTGATGCCGATTGCAGAGACTGGCAGCGGAACACTTGAGCCACAGGTCACATGACATTACACTAGTCCAGCCCACACACCTTGCCATGAAGGTGCACATGTCATGACTCACCACACATTCCTTGTGAGTTTGCTGACATGGCCTTGTCACGCTACTCCGTGTCCCTTGCATACATGTGCACCTCACATCCGAGAACACATGTGGCATGGTGTTGGGAACAGTGTGCAATGACAATCTACACACAGCCACATGTTGGTTGCTGCAACGGCTGCAGCTTTTGAGGGTGCTACAACATCAACCTGATGTAAATCCCGGACACATATATGGCATAGTCACATTGTGCACTGTGGGTAGTGATAAGTCATGTGTCATGACCCCTGTACCTGGCATCATGGGACACTTCCGTGTGTTGGTGTCGGTGCCATGCCAGTGACGCTCACCCCAAGTGCGCAGTCCCACATGCACACATGTCAAAGGAGTCAAGGGCATGCCTGTCACACATTGCACCCTCACACAGTACACATGTACACATCTCATCATACATCTGGTGCCTTCTCCACTCAGGAGGCATGTTCCACATCACAGCCTGTGACACCTGTGCCCCACACATGTGGTAATGCACAGACGATGCCGTGATGTCCATCCATGGACAAGTATGTCCGCCCTATTCCTACATGTGTGTCGCCTATCACCACAGTGATGTGTAAAATCCGCCGTACTGCTGCTGAGAGGGCCTGTGCATGTTCCCAAATCACTGTGGGAGTGCTGCCGTATGTGTACCCATCGTGATGGCGAGCGTAGATGCGAGTGTACGGTCCGTACCACTACGGGTACGCATACGCGTGCAGACCCATAGTGATAGAGAGCGTAGATGCGAGTGTACGGTCCGTACCACTACGGGTACGCATACGCGTGCAGACCCATAGTGATAGTGAGCGTAGATGCGAGTGTACGGTCCGTACCACTACGGGTACGCATACGCGTGCAGACCCATAGTGATAGAGAGCGTAGATGCGAGTGTACGGTCCGTACCACTACGGGTACGCATACGCGTGCAGACCCATAGTGATAGTGAGCGTAGATGCGAGTGTACGGTCCGTACCACTACGGGTACGCATACGCGTGCAGACCCATAGTGATAGAGAGCGTAGATGCGAGTGCACGGCCCTATCACTATGGGTCTGCACGCGTATGCGTACCCGTAGTGGTACGGACCGTACACTCGCATCTACGCTCTCTATCACTATGGGTCTGCACGCGTATGCGTACCCGTAGTGGTACGGACCGTACACTCGCATCTACGCTCACTATCACTATGGGTGTGCAGGCGTATGCGTACCCGTAGTGGTACGGACCGTACACTCGCATCTACGTTCACTGTCACTACGAGTACGCATACGCGTGCAGACCCATATTGATGGAGAGCGTAGATGCGAGTGTACGGTCCGTACCACTACGGGTACGCATACGCCTGCACACCCATAGTGATGGAGAGGGTAGGCATGCATGTACGGGCCGTTGCCATGCATTTGGGGTGCCCTAGGGCCCCCACACGCACCGTACCTGTGTGTGATGCTCCAAATTACATAGGGGACAAGTATTAAGGCCTACATGCATGCTGGTTGTCATGGAGACCAAGTTCAAAATTCGAAATTGTTCTGGAAGGTGCACAGCAGAAGTCAGTTGGAATGTGTCTACTTTGTTGCAATGTGTTTGTGGGGCTGACATCATGCAGGAGAATGAAACCGATAGAGAACACACAGACTGCTAGGTTTGTAGGGATTGGTGGAAACATAGGATGCAAATGTGAGTGACCAATCTCTCTGTACTCCTGTGCATGAGATGGGCCAGCAATGCAGATATAAGGCAGCCAGGTCCCATGAGGAGGCACTTGCCTGCACATCTTTGCATTCGTCGACCCAGCTGCTGCTACTGATTCCCTGGAACCATGTCAAGGGCTGTGGAGAGGACACAGCCATTCACCCTGGAGGAGAACATGGCTCTGCTGGATGTGATCCTCCCACAGTACCCCATGCTGTATGGGCGACCAGGGTATCAGGTGAGTGCATAGGCCACTGCCACAGACTGTCCCTATGTTGTGACTGTGACTTCGGCCATTGCGTCCAGATGTAACACACATGCCATGTACTGTTGGGGGGGTCCCAGGGGGGGGTGCCTGATGTCTCCCAGCAGTGCCCTGAGACAGGAGGGGTGTGTGCCTATCACTCCCAGCAGTGCCCTGAGACAGGAGGGGTGGGTACAGTGTGCTCCCAGCAGTGCCCTGAGACAGGAGGGGTGTGTGCCTATCACTCCCAGCAGTTCCCTGAGACAGGAGGGGTGTGTGCCTATCACTCCCAGCAGTGCCCTGAGACAGGAGGGGTGGGTGTGGAGTCCTCCCAGCAGTGCCCTGAGACAGGAGGGGTGGGTGTGATGCACAGTGTGAGCCTTGATCACTGATTGTGACATTGCCATCATTCCACCTGTGTACCCACTATGGCACGTACAGCTTTTTCCCTCACCAGGGGATGATGTCCCAATGACAAAGGTGCAATGCGTTGGCTGCATGACATGCCTTGTTGTAACCAGCTAATTTGTACCCATATGTCTCTCTGTGACATGTGGCTGGTGTATTGATGTGGTGTCACTTGTTCTACCTCACAGGTGGGCGCCACTGCCAAGGAGCAGATCTGGCTGACCGCCGTCAGTGCCGTGAGGCGTGTGGATGGTCGGAGGCGGCGCCTGGCCCAGGTGAGGAAACGCTGGCAGGATATCCGGTGCTGGACGCGGAGGATTGCACGGCTCCTGCTGGGGGACTCACCTGAGAGCCACAAGAACCGCAACCGCCGCCGTCTGAGCCACCTCCACAGGCGTGTGCTGCCGGTGGTCTTTGCAGACCTGGAGAGGCGCTTACAGGCGATGCAGCAGCCGGAAGGGGGTAGGTACATGTGTGTTTGTTGTGTGTCACCGGCATTTGTAAGGGCACAGTAGCATGAATTCACTGGCAGGGTTTGAAGGTGCTGTGCAGATCCTGTTTGCCCCAGTATAGCGCTGTGCCCCTGCCACCCTTCCCCTCCTTGCAATGTGTTCCCTGGTCTGTGTGTAGTCACTCCTCCACAGGGTAATGTAGGCTGGCGCTTTGTCCACGGGAACAATGTCTGTAGCATCATGTGTGGGGGTGGTGTGTAACAGGTTGTGGGACATTGCCTGTGCACTGTCAAGTTCACTGCATGTGGGTTCCATATCAGTTGGCACTGATGCTGACTCCAGACATGGGAGTTGGTCTCTCATGTGTCATGCCTTACAGCGCGCATGTCCCATGTAGTGGCCTGTGACATGATGTGCATGAGTGTGCGATACACATAGTGCAGGGATGGTGACGTGTGTTGCAGTCATTACCATTCAGTAGCATGTAGTTGCGTGCCCACTACTGTCCCCTGGGGCACCTTTTCCTGAGTGGTGTATGTGTCATCATACACGTGGCCACTGTCAGTGTCTACAGCGTAAGTTGTGCTCTCTGCCATTGTCCCCTGTCACCATGTATATAGACGTGCTATTTTGTACAGGTGTCCACTGTGCAGCCTGACCTGATTGTCCTTCTTCATACTCACAGTTGCCAGTGCCTGTGTGTCTTGCTATACTCATCTGAGGATGGGCACTGGTACCACATTATTTGTACAGGCGCACCTTGGCTGTTTGGCGTTCAATCTCGCTTTTTGCCTGCCCCTGTGTGTATCACCCAGACTATGAGATGTTGGTGCCACCTGTGTCTCAACAATTTGCCTCGTGTAGGGTCTTGTTGGGGCGGGCAATGCCTATGTGTAAAATCCTGATTACCACTTGCTGGGTCTGGGCAGTGTGTGATGTGTCTGGACCCACACGCAATGTGCAGTGACAGAGTCATGTTGTGCATGTTTTCAGCATTACCTATGCAGCATGTGTCTCAAGTTCATGGATATGGTCCCTGGTCATCGGTATTTTCGCCAACGCTGTGTGGTGCAGATGCAGTGCTGGATTGTCCCCAGGGCCTGGGTGCTATGTCAGACTCCTTTTCCTGTGTTTAGCTATTGTCTCATGCTCTCCATGGTATTTCAGTGGCATGGTGGCTCAACCAACTGTGTGTTTCATGCCCTACATCGGTACCCTGTTCAGTAGATGTTAGGGATCTTCTTTTTCAGGCCATGCAATGTTACCTATGTGGATTGGACTCATGTGACAGATGTGTACAGATGTCTGATTATTTCTGTCTCTCCACCCTGCCCACAGCATCGTCGGGGGACACAGAGGGAGACATGGACACAGACCAGGCGGAGGGACCGAGCACCAGTGCCAGCCGTGACATCGGGTCTGGCACATCGAGTGGTACAGAGGCGGAGGAGAGTGTGGCCGAGGACCTGTCGACTGGCACATCAGACTACGAAGCTGACAGGTCCGGGGACGATGTCTCCGAGTGGGCGGAGGCTGCACCAGCAGCTGACAGCGGAACAACACCTCGCACCGCCCCCTCAGTTTCCACCAGCCGCCTCCCACTTGCTCGTGTCCCTTCCCAGCGTGCCCGGTCACAGCATGTCTCCTTCCTGCCAGGCACCGCACCCCCTGCCCCTGTCTCCACTGCTGCCGCCAATGCAGAGTCTGTGGACATCCAGCGGCAACTGCAGGTTGGTCAGGCTGCGATCCTTAATGTCCTCCATGCCCACGGCAAAACCCTCACCAACATCGAGGCTTTCTTGGAGGGCATTCATTCATCGCAGGCTGACCAACGCAACTTGCTGAGGTCCATCGACTCCACACTGACTGCAGCAGTGGGTCTCCTGCAGCGCGACCTCCCCCCACCTACCCCTGCCCCATCCACACTTCCCACTCCCATGCCTGTCACACGTACACCCAGACGTCGGCATGCACCCACATCAACAGACACGGGCACCACACCAGCAGGGAAGGTCCACCGCACTCCTCCTGACACGCACACACAGGGTGAGGTAGGCACACCCACTGGGTCGGGGGGCAAACGTGTGACACGCAGCCATAGTGGGAGTCCGCATTCCACCCAGTCCACTCCCTCCAAATCCACTCCCCTCAGCTCTCCTGGCCACATCTCCCCCAAGGACACCTTCATGGCCGCTCTGTCCCTGAGCCCCACAGTTACACCACCACGCAAGCGGTCAAGGAGGTCCCCGGTCAGGGTGGTTGAGTCTCCCCCCCTGTCTCCACCCTCCCCCGGTGGCGCTGCGACCCATCCCTCTGATCCCCCCCCCTCCTTGGGGCCTGAGGTCCCTTCGGGTGCAGGGGACTCCCTGGAGGACCTTGCAAAGGTGTGTAGTGCCATCCTGGCCTCCGCCTTTGGCACTGACCCACCTCCTGTGGTGGAGTCCTCCATCCCTGCACCCACAACGCCTCCCCTTTGCCCTGATGTCCCTGCGGTGCCTGTTGCTTCCCCCCCCCCTGATGCCCTCACCAGTGTGGAAGACGATGCCATTTGACTGTGCAGGCAATGTAGGGGACACGCATCCCACTGTGTCCCCCATCCAGCTGAGAATCATTGACTGCCCTATGGGCTTTGTGAAGATTGAACTGCCTGCGATCCACGGACATTGTGCTCATGCTGAATAAAGCTTAATTTTGTTTTCATTATCACACTACTGCTATGCTGGTATTGGTGTTGGTGGGGCTGCTACATGGTTTTGGGTGGTGTGTAAGGGTTTGGGTGTGTGGGATATGTAGTAGTGTACTGCTCATTGGTGGGACCCTGTGATCTGTGTGCCATCACAAGGTGTTGGCTAACTTTCTTTGTTCATGTAAGCAGTTACTGCATGGTGCACTTGTCCCAGGGTGTATTCCTTCCTCTGTGTACCCAGCTTTCTTCCCTGCAGGGTGTTCCCAATGTTTAGCGCAGAGCTGTGTCTACATGAGCTGTGTGTGTGACGGAGCCCTTCTACTTTGGCCATGCATGCAGGGCCATGTCTCCACCTGCGACAATCGTGGCATCC
Organism: Triturus cristatus; assembly: GCF_964204655.1. Taxonomy (NCBI): domain Eukaryota; kingdom Metazoa; phylum Chordata; class Amphibia; order Caudata; family Salamandridae; genus Triturus; species Triturus cristatus. The sequence goes on from NC_140591.1 coordinate 1,252,560,976, forward strand.
TTGGTGATCACTGTACTTGTGTGTGGAGTCTGTTGACATGAGTTCATGGGGACATGTTCCCTTGTAGCCAGTATGCATGTGGATGATTCTGGCCTCACACACATGTGTTACACCCCTCCTGTCTCAGGGCACTGCTGGGAGGACTCCACACCCACCCCTCCTGTCTCAGGGCACTGCTGGGAGGACTCTGCACCCACCCCTCCTGTCTCAGGGCACTGCTGGGAGGACTCCACACCCACCCCTCCTGTCTCAGGGCACTGCTGGGAGGACTCTGCACCCACCCCTCCTGTCTCAGGGCACTGCTGGGAGGACTCCACACCCACCCCTCCTGTCTCTGGGCACTGCTGGGAGGACTCTGCACACACCCCTCCTGTCTCAGGGCACTGCTGGGAGTGATAGGCACCCACCCCTCTCATGTCTGGGCACTGCTGGGAGGACTCTACACCCACCCCACCTGTCTCAGGGCACTGCTGGGAGGACTCTGCACCCACCCCTCCTGTCTCAGGGCACTGCTGGGAGGACTCCACACCCACCCCTCCTGTCTCTGGGCACTGCTGGGAGGACTCTGCACACACCCCTCCTGGGTCTGGGCACTGCTGGGAGGACTCTGCACACACACCTCCAATTTCTGGATATGTACGCTTGGGACATACACGGTGTGGGTGCGCTCCATGCATTCGAGGTGAGGGTACGGGTCGTACTTACACTGTTGGGGTGGGGGGTACGCTCCATGCATACGCGGGTGGGGGTACGGGTCGTACTTACACTGTTGGCATGGGGGGTACGCTCCATGCATACGCGGGTGAGGGTTCGTGTCGTACTTACACTGTTGGCATGGGGGTTACGCTCCATGCATACGCGGGTGGGGGTACAGGTCGTACTTACACTGGTGGGGGTGGGGGTACGGTCCGTACGTCCGCAGGTGAGGGTTCGAGTCGTACTTACACTGTTGGGGTGGGGGGTACACTCCATGCATACGCGGGTGGGGGTACGGGTCGTACTTACACTGGTGGGGGTGGGGGTACGGTCCGTACGTCCGCGGGTGAGGGTTCGAGTCGTACTTACACTGTTGGGGTGGGGGGTACGCTCCATGCATACGCGGGTGGGGGTACGGGTCGTACTTAAACTGTTGGCATGGGGGGTACGCTCCATGCATACGCGGGTGGGGGTACGGGTCGTACTTACACTGTTGGCATGGGGGGTACGCTCCATGCATACGCGGGTGAGGGTTCGTGTCGTACTTACACTGTTGGCATGGGGGTTACGCTCCATGCATACGCTGGTGGGGGTACGGGTCGTACTTACACTGGTGGGGGTGGGGGTACGGTCCGTACGTCCGCGGGTGAGGGTTCGAGTCGTACTTACACTGTTGGGGTGGGGGTTACGCTCCATGCATATGCGGGTGGGGGTACGGGTCGTACTTACACTGGTGGGGGTGGGGGTACGGTCCGTACGTCCGCGGGTGAGGGTTCGAGTCGTACTTACACTGTTGGGGTGGGGGGTACGCTCCATGCATACGCGGGTGGGGGTACGGGTCGTACTTACACTGGTGGGGGTGGGGGTACGGTCCGTACGTCCGCGGGTGAGGGTTCGAGTCGTACTTACACTGTTGGGGTGGGGGGTACGCTCCATGCATACGCGGGTGGGGGTACGGGTCGTACTTACACTGTTGGCATGGGGGTTACGCTCCATGCATACGCGGGTGGGGGTACGGGTCGTACTTACACTGGTGGGGGTGGGGGTACGGTCCGTACGTCCGCGGGTGAGGGTTCGAGTCGTACTTACACTGTTGGGGTGGGGGGTACGCTCCATGCATACGCGGGTGGGGGTACGGGTCGTACTTACACTGTTGGCATGGGGGGGACGCTCCATGCATACGCGGGTGGGGGTACGGGTCGTACTTACACTGTTGGCATGGGGGGGACGCTCCATGCATACGCGGGTGGGGGTACGGGTCGTACTTACACTGTTGGCATGGGGGGTACGCTCCATGCATACGCGGGTGGGGGTAGGGTCCGTACATATCCGTCCCCACGCTATGTGATGCTTGTGCGGGCCGTACCCAGGCCTTTGCCACGTGGGTACGATCCGTCCCGCCATTGTTGGGGTGACGTGTGTGTGGGCGTGGTACGACTCGTACCCACGCTCTTGAGGCGTGGGTACGGGACGTACCTGTCTGGTTGTGTTGCCGGTTCGCGTGGTGACGGACTTCCGTTGTGGCGGTCGCTGGCTTATCAGGACACGCCCCCACCCCCTCGTGGTGACCAGGGCATGGGAGTCAGGTATGTCCAGGCCATGTGTGACTTATGTGGTTGTTTTGTGGTCTGCCCTGGTCGTGCCACCCCCACCCCACCCCACTTTCCCCCCTCCCTTAGTTATTCTGACCTTCTGCGGCGTCTGCGTCGGTGCCTGTAGAGCAGGTGGACTGCTATGAGGGCAGGGATGACTCGTAGGTTCGGGTCCATGTCTGTCCGTCGCGTACTGGTACTCCAATCGCGTCGTCCTGTCGCGTACGGGTCCTCCTTGGTGGCGTCGTCCTGTGTGTCCGTCACGTACTGGTCCTCCTTGTTCGCGTCGTCGTCTGTCCGTCGCGTACTGGTGGTCCTTGTTCGCGTCGTCCTGATTTCCCGGCAGTTTTTGGCTGCCGCAAAATATTCACCGTGCGGGGTGACGTCGGTGCGAATCGTGATTCCTGGGTCGTGAATGGCTGGCTGCGAGCGTCCCGACGTCAGGTCGGCACTTTCCCGGATCGCATTGGTAGGTGTTTTTTTGTTCGGTCGGACTTTTTTACAAATCGTACGGTCATGGTGTACCCGTGCGAATCGTAATTCCTTGTTTGTAGAAATTGACGACCGGGTACGCGTCGGACGGAGAATATGCTCCGTCCGACGGTTCGTACCCGGTTTTTACCGGATCGTGATCGGCACCATAGTGTTGGTATTTTATCTTTCTCCAGCATGATTTCATTGAGTCTTTTCCGCTTTTAGAGTTGCTCTGGTCCTGAAGAGAGCCCCTTAACAAGTGGGCTCGAAACGCGTCGAGCTTGCGTATTGTTCACCAGACAATCTTAGGGCTATTGTTGATAGCAGTTTTGTGCATTGTGAGTTATATTGAAGAATCTATAATGATGTGATATATGTTTTTGCTTTATAACGGACTATTGTTTGTAATAGGTGATGTTTGGTGATGATCCCTGACATTTGATTTTGATTTAAATAGATAGTTTGGTCAGGTTGTTTGAACCATTGTACTGGTGTGTTTAGAGTGTAGTATGGGTTATAAATGTGGACTGACTGTGATATGTAAGTAAGAAGTAAGACTGATGGAATGAGTGAAGTTATTTGGTGATTAAAAGTTTGAATGGTTGTTTTAATATGTATTTGTCCCATGTAATTACTGTGGTTTTCAAAAAATGAAATAATTTTGAATCTCAAAATGGAAAAATAGTTTAAATAAATTGAAATTAAGCAAAAGGCTGCTAAAGGTTGCTGTAGATTTGTTCTAGGCACAAGTGAAGTTAAAATTAAATAGATTATCAGTATTGGCATTTTCTTGTGGTTTATGATAGATTAGGCTCAGCCTTACTGATTGGAGCCTGGACCCTGTACACGTTCTTTGTAATAAATGGTAAGCCCAACTCTGTGTGGCAAATATATGTTGATGTAGATCGTGGAACAGCCAATAAATACTTTAAAAACGCGTTCTCAACCCTCTGTATATCGTTTATGTCACAATAGCCCCATTTTCCCGCCCCGTAGATAGCTGTGCTAACGCACTTAGCTTGGTAAATTTTAATCAGCTCTACTGGGGGCCTTTTTCCTAACTTTTGTGCGAAGTTTACTAGGGTTGTTGTTGTTCTCATAAAATGAAGTTTCCTAGTTTTAGTGGCCTGATCCCTTGTGATCGATTAAAATACCTAAATAGGAGTACGTTGTAGTGGTTTCCACTTTTTTGTTCTCTATAAAAATGTCCCTCTGCTTCCATCCACCCCTCCCACAATTCATTATAAAGGTTTTAGTAGTATTTATTTTTAGGTCTAGGTTTTTCATAAAATCATTATAGCTACTGAGCTAAAGGTGTATAACTTGGGGGCTCTGAGAGAAGAGGTGGGCAAGCCTCTGAAAGCTCAAGACTTGCTTGAGCCAGATGCCAGATGGCTGGCTCTGGTTAGTCTCGAGGTACTCTGAAAAACTTTAAGTGAAAAGCAAGCCAAGTTGAGAAGCCTTAGCTTTGGTCTCATGTGCAGACCTTTATGCACTATCACATCATTTTCCAAGCCCCCCTGAGTGCAGCAGAGTAGGGGCTGTTCATTGTCTATGGCTAATTCAAAATTCATAAGACTTGTGACACTGGCCCCCCTCCTCTACTGTACCCAGGGGAACTTGGAGATTGACTTGGCAGTGCGCAGAGAGTGGGAGGCAGAAAGGAGGGTCTTGGTGCAAGGGGCAGGTAAACAAGATTGTGTGAGGAAGGGTGAAAATGAGAGAAAGAAAAAACAGAAAGAGAGAAAGGGATAGAGGCAGAGGACAAGAGAGAGTTAGTGTAGTAGCGAGAGAAAGTTGAAGAAAATGAGAGTTAGCTAAACAGAAAATGATTAAGGCAGTTGTGTTGCATTGGAGAGGAAAATCAAATTTAAGCTTTACATTGAATTATGACAATTTTGAGAGGAAATAATAAATGAGCACCAACTAGAGGTTCAAGAAAAATTTGCAAAATTAGACGATTTTAGGTACTGCATTGTAAAAGCATGCAGACACTTAAATAGACAAGAGTATATAATTTGTACATGTAATGTAAACTGATTTATTAATTTGAAGAGTATTATTTTCATTAAAATGTGGTAGAAATGTGTAGATGATAAGCTCCCGTTATGGAGTTTACAGCCTGATCAATATAATTTTCAGATATATATTGTCTACTGGCGGTCACCAGTAGATAGTTATAGTTAGGACCGAGTTCCCATAGGAAATGTGAAAATTCTATTTTGAATAACTTTGGCGCCGGTTGACTTATCTTCGTGAAATTTTCAAAACAAATGGGGCGCTCCGCTCAGCTCCTACCCTGAAAGTCTCGGGGTGATTTGTCAAGCGGGGGCTGAGAAAAAAGGGGGGTCCCAAAACGTGTTTTCCCCCTGCATTTTCCCATAGGACTTTTAGTCGAAGGTACAGCCAGAACGGCTGAACAGAATTACTTGAAATTTCGCAAAGAGGTAGTCCTCAGGTCAGGCATGTGCCTATTGCTTAAATGGTGTAAATCCGTTCAGTAGTTCCTGAGAAAATCAAAAGTAAAATCAAATATATATCTGGGCGGAGCCTAACCACACATCTCATCGTGAGATCTAATTGGCTGTCAGCACTTCATCCAAGAAGTGTTGGCAGCCATCTTGGGACCAATATACATGATAGCACCTCATTAAAAAGCATTGCAGTTAATAGAAGGATTTACGACTTTAGTTACATTATAAATCATTTGTTGATGGTACCATACTCATTTTAGGAATTGTGGTGTGTTCTAAGGTGATTTTACCACGTGAAAAAGCCTTCTGCTGTGATATAATGAATCATGTTTGAGAGAAAACTATTTTCTCATGCTTTTCCCACAGAGGTTTGGAAGGTGATCTATAAGCTAACTGAGAGCATATTTTCTGTAAATTCACATTATTCTTTCTCAGTGATGTGAGAATGAAGTCTGACATTCTCAGTAAAACATGTACATCCAACAAGGGCAGAGACTGTCAGTTGATTCCTTTGTGTTCTACTGCAGCTTCCCAGAGTGTTCTAAAGAACAACTAGAGCGCTAACAGTCCTACTTATGACAAACGTATGGCACACCTGAAGCCATCTTGGTTGGAATAAAGTGGTAATTCTTAAAACATTTTATTTAAAAAGAAACAAAATCAGGGGGTTCATTTTGCCATAGAAAATATGATTAGTGCTGCAGAAAGAAAAATCAGGGCACATTTTGAGTGACTTCTCAAATCCTCTTCTATTTCATTAAAAAATTCTGACATGCATACTGAAACATGCACTTTCAATACCAGCAGCAGACTTCCCTGGTGAGCAGTAGCTTTACTACAGTGATCTAATAAGCAACTAGAGTGCTAACATTCTGAATCGATGGCAAATTTGTGGCACATCTGAATGCCTTCTTGATGGAATCAAAGTAAAAAAACTGAAAGTATTTCCTACTGAGGAGACTGTAGTAAATGAGGAAATTAGGAAACATCATAACAAATAAGTCTCCCAAAATGGCCACCAGAGACAAAAGAGCCCAAATCTAGCCCAAATATCACCCAGATGTAGCCCAAGTATAGCCCAATGACAGAATGTCCCAGAGTGTTCTAACGAATAACTAGAGCGCTAACAGTCTTACTTATGACAAAAGTATGGCACACCTGAAGCCATCTTGAATGGAATAAAGTGGTAACACTTAAAACATTTAATTTACAAAGGAACACAATGAGGAGATTCATTTTGCCATAGAAATTATGATTAGTGCTGCAGAAAGAAAAATTAGGGCACATTTTGACTTCTCAAATCCTCTTCTATGTCATAAAAAAAATCTGACATGCAGACTGAAACATGCACTTTGAATACCAGCAGCAGACTTCCCTGGTGAGCAGTAGCTTTACTACAGTGATCTAATGAGCAACTAGAGTGCTAACATTCAGAATTTATTGCAAATGTGTGACACATCTGAATGCCTTCTTGATGGAACCAAGTAAAAAACTGAAAGTATTTCCTACTGAGGAGACTGCAGTAAATGAGGAAATTAGGAAACTTCATAACAAATAAATCTCCCAAGATGGCCACCAGAGACAAAAGAGCCCAAATGTAGCCCAAATATCACCCAGATGTAGCCCAAGTATAGCCCAATGACAGAATGTCCCAGAGTGTTCTAACGAACAACTAGAGCGCTAACAGTCTTACTTATGACAAAAGTATGGCACACCTGAAGCCATCTTGATTGGAATAAAGTGGTAACACTCAAAACATTTAATTTACAAAGGAACAAAATGAGGGAGTTCATTTTGCCATAGAAATTATGATTAGTTCTGCAGAAAGAAAAATTAGGGCACATTTTGACTTCTCAAATCCTCTTCTATTTCATAAACAAATTCTGACATGCAGACTGAAACATGCACATTGAATACCAGCAGCAGACTTCCCTGGTGAGCAGTAGTTTTACTACAGTGATCTAATGAGCAACTAGAGTGCTAACATTCAGAATTTATGGCAAATGTGTGACACATCTGAATGCCTTCTTGATGGAACCAAAATAAAAAACTAAAAGTATTCCCACTGAGGAGACTGCAGTAAATGAGGAAATTAGGAAACTTTATAACAAATAAATCTCCCAAGATGACCACCAGAGTCAAAAGAGCCCAAATGTAGCCCAAATATCACCCAGATGTAGCCCAAGTATAGCCTAATGACAGAATGTCCCAGAGTGTTCTTAAGAACAACTAGAGCTCTTACTGTCTTACGTATGACAAAAGTATGGCACACCTGAAGCCATCTTGATTGGAATAAACTGGTAACACTTAAAACATTTAATTTAAAAAGGAACACAATGAGGGGGTTCATTTTGCCATAGAAATTATGATTAGTGCTGAAGAAAGAAAAATTAGGGCACATTTTGAGTGACTTCTCAAATCCTCTTCTATTTCATAAAAAAATTCCGATATGCAGACTGAAACATGCACTTTTAATACCAGCAGCAGACTTCCGTGGTGAGCAGTAGCTTTACTACAGTGATCTAATGAACAACTAGAGTGCTAACATTCAGAATTTATGGCAATTGTGTGACATATCTGAATACCTTCTTGATGGAATCAAAGTAAAAAACTGAAAGCATTTCCTACTGAGGAGACTGCATTAAATGAGGAAATTAGGAAACTTCATAACAAATAAATCTCCCAAGATGGCCACCATACACAAAAGAGCCTAAATGCAGCACAAATATCACCCAGATGTCGCCCACATGTAGCCCAATGACAGAAGTGTGCAAAACACTTATTTTTTGTGTATTTGCAGTTTTATGTAGTGCAGACTTGTCAGGTAGTGGAATGCTTTACATGAGCATTGGGTACATCACACAAGATCAAATTCATTTTGGTTGTAGACATGGGGAGATTAAGTGATTTGACCACAATCACAGAGGTGCCGATCACGATCCGGTAAAAAATTCCCCCGTGCGACTCGTATCGGGTCTTTTTACCGTACGAATCGTACAAGTGCCGTACGAACTGGCAATCACGATTCGCATGGTAAAAAGTCCATACGAACCGCACCGGGAATCATTCCCCACTCGTCCTCGGGTCGGAAAATGTGTCCGACACGTCCTCGGACGATTTACTTTACAAACGTAAAAATCCAAGTCCGACCGAGGAATCACGATCCATCCCGTGCGTCCGAGCCTACAACCGTATGGAAAAAACACCGTCCGCACCGAACACCAATAGCAACCATGGAGACATGTGCCCGCATACGCGCCCAACACTCCCCCCAGCCCCCGTACGTCCGACACGTACCCCCGTATATGTATACCCCCACCCGTCTATGTACACCCCAGTACGTTCCAGTCGCACCCCCACCCCAGTACGTGTCGTACCACCGTCAATGTACACCCCCCCACCCCTGTACGTGTCGTACCACCGTCTATGTACACCCCAGTACGTTCCAGTCGCACCCCCACCCCAGTACGTGTCGTACCCCCCGTGTACCTACACCCCAGTACGTTCGAGCCACACCCCCACCCCAGGACGTGTCACAGCCCCGTCTACCTACACCCCAGTACGTTCCAGTCGTACCCCCACCCCAGTACGTGTCGTACCACCGTCAATGTACACCCCCCCACCCCTGTACGTGTCGTACCACCGTCTATGTACACCCCAGTACGTTCCAGTCGCACCCCCACCCCAGTACGTGTCGTACCCCCCGTGTACCTACACCCCAGTACGTTCGAGCCACACCCCCACCCCAGTACGTGTCACAGCCCCGTCTACCTACACCCCAGTACGTTCCAGTCGTACCCCCACCCCAGTACGTGTCGTACCACCGTCAATGTACACCCCCCCACCCCTGTACGTGTCGTACCACCGTCAATGTACACCCCCCCCTGTACGTGTCGTACCCCCGTGTACCCCCACCCCAGTACGTGTCGTACCACCGTCAATGTACACCCCCCCACCCCTGTACGTGTCGTACCACCGTCTATGTACACCCCAGTACGTTCCAGTCGCACCCCCACCCCAGTACGTGTCGTACCCCCCGTGTACCTACACCCCAGTACGTTCGAGCCACACCCCCACCCCAGGACGTGTCACAGCCCCGTCTACCTACACCCCAGTACGTTCCAGTCGTACCCCCACCCCAGTACGTGTCGTACCACCGTCAATGTACACCCCCCCACCCCTGTACGTGTCGTACCACCGTCAATGTACACCCCCCCTGTACGTGTCGTACCCCCGTGTACCCTCACCCCTGTACGTGTCGTACCACCGTCAATGTACACCCCCCCACCCCTGTACGTGTCGTACCACCGTCTATGTACACCCCAGTACGTTCCAGTCGCACCCCCACCCCAGTACGTGTCGTACCCCCCGTGTACCTACACCCCAGTACGTTCGAGCCACACCCCCACCCCAGTACGTGTCACAGCCCCGTCTACCTACACCCCAGTACGTTCCAGTCGTACCCCCACCCCAGTACGTGTCGTACCACCGTCAATGTACACCCCCCCACCCCTGTACGTGTCGTACCACCGTCAATGTACACCCCCCCCTGTACGTGTCGTACCCCCGGTACCCCCACCCCTGTACGTGTCGTACCACCGTCAATGTACACCCCCCCACCCCTGAACGTGTCGTAACACCGTCAATGTACACCCCCCCACCCCAGTACGTGTCGTACCACCGTCAATGTACACCCCCCCACCCCTGTACGTGTCGTACCACCGTCTATGTACACCCCAGTACGTTCCAGTCGTACCCCCACCCCAGTACGTTCCTGGCGCACCCCCAACACAACCTCCTAAGTACGGAGGGCACCCCATGCCCCAACATCACAACCGCATGTACGAGTCGTACAAAGCCACACACAAGGACCAAATCGTACAACCAAATGGCCCATGTACACACCGTACACACGCACAAAACGCACGTACACAACAAGGACAAAACAAAACAACTCAACAATACACCATTCGAAAGGCACACAGCCACTAAACATGGCCAACAACCACTAAAATAACACAATCACTGACCTGCAACTGTCAAAAACAAACAGAGGCCCAATACACCACCACTCCTTATAACACACCCACCCAAAATTCAAACACTGCCACACCCACCCATGGACCAATAAAAAGGGCCCACACACACAAACCATGAGCCTTTGCAACAGACCCACTGCTGCCAGACACCACAGAACCAGACTACAAGCGACACCACATCTTACACTTGCACACCTTCACACGACCACCCTCACAAACACCCTCTCATCACATTCACACACACACACAACCATCCACACCCCCCCAACATCCACACACCCCCCACACCCACACCATCCCCACCCACACCCCTCACCATGCCCACTACCAAGAATCCAAAGTTCAGTCACCGAGAGTTGGAGGTCCTTGTTGATCAAATCCTCAGAGTCGAGCCACAGATCTTTGGAACATTGGTCAGAAGCACCAGCCAGGCAGCCAAAACAGCCATGTGGCAGACCATCGTCGATGCTGTGAATGCTGTTGCGGACACCAGGAGGACCAAGCAGGATTGCCAGAACAGGTGGTACAATCTGCGGAGGAGGGTCAGAGCCAAGAGACAGGAGGAACACGACCAGGCCAACGCCACCGGAGGAGGGCCCTCCCGCAGACCCGTACAGTACCATCCCTGGGAGGAGAGGGTGATGGCCATACTGCCGGTGGAGGCAGTTGAAGGAGTAGAAGGACTCCGAGACCCGGGTGAGTACACAAACAACGCACCTCACATGGGGGGAACTGCAACCACAACCAAAATTAATAACAGGCACGCAACCACCACAAGCCATCGCATTACTCAACCACACTCCATGAGCAGGCACATGCCACTGCTGCCACCATGCCCCATGCACCCAGCTGGACAATGTCAAGTCACAGGCCACAGAAGACAACAACACATGACACGGTAACCCGGATGGCGGGAGGCTGGGCACCAAAAATCACATAGTGCGACTCCAAAGCAGACAACAATGCCCTCTGCCCATATGGCCTAGGTCACAGCCAGACAAACACTGTGTCCCAACACAGGAATGACTTGCCAGCAAATGGCAGATGCCTTGCATCAACACATGGGGGTGAAGGCACTGTTTTGCACATGCCAGCAGCTAATGAACAGCCAACAGTGTGAAAGAGTGGCAGCACACACCACCACAGCAGCAGCGCACAGACACACAGCAGACAAAATGGGTGCCTGGAGATCAGAAACAAACTCACATCAACAGGCCAAGGGCCACTCAAAGATCTGCTAACAGTGTGTGCCCAGGAAGCTGGGCCAAGGTGACAGAGGGTGACACACGGAGGGAGGGAGAGGGGGACACAGAGGGAGGGAGACACAGGAAGATGGACAGAGGGAGGAGGCTGACACACAGAGGGAGGGAGAGGGGGACACAGAGGGAGGGAGAGGGGGACACAGAGGGAGGGAGAGGGGGACACAGAGGGAGGGAGAGGGGGACAGAGAGGGAGGGAGAGGGGGACAGAGAAGGAGGGAGACACAGGGAGAGCAAATCAGTCCTGTGGTGTGTGGGAATGTCTGCTCGTCAGCAGGTGGACTGCGTGCATGTAGACAAGGGTGGCCAGTGCCAGAACCCCCCTTCTTCATCATGGCAAAACGCAGGGCCATGTCACAACCTGTACACGAGCACAAGGACAGCCACCTGCATCATATGAGTGTGTGGATCCACTCCATGTGCACATGTACAGTGCTACAAGGAATGCGCAAATGCATAGCTCGGCACACATGCACACTCCACTGCTGACTGCAGTCACACTTGACGCAGCAAGTAAGACTGTGCCACACATAGTTAAAGGGGCCAAATTGGTGCCCAAGGGACACACACATGCACAAGTGCACTGTGAGTGGAATGCAAGACAGATCCTAATTCCAAGAGGAAATGTGCCAACTTTGTAACGGATGAAACATGGATGTTGCATGGATCCAAATTAACATTTTCTCTCTCACACACAGGTCAACGTCGTGCTGCACCCCCCAACACTGGGGGGGAACACTCACAGGACCCGGATCTGCAGGAGACCGATCCCACCGGCAGCGACCACTCTCACCACTCTGCGGACGACCCCGAGCGACCTGGCCCCTCTGGTGTCCAACCACCTGCAGCACCTGCGTCAGGTACAACCGTGCCAACCACCACCCCCACTCCTGCCACTTCCCAGGAGACACCCAGGATCCCTGCCCCAACACCACAATGCAGCCAGGCTCGCCAGGAGGGACACGGTGTCCCGGGCACCCAGGAGGAGGCAGGCGACAACGCCAATGCCACCCCTCAGGGGTCCCGGAGACCCGATGTGCCCACAAGTGCAGGCCAGACGCAAGTGGGCAGGGGTGGTGGGAGTGGAGGACGGCGGAGGCGCGAGCCTGACCAGTTGGCTGGGGATCCGGTATTTTCACATGTCCGTAACATCCTGGACTCATACCGGCAGGACACCACGGGCATGGCCCAGGTTGTGTCCGTCCTCGAGGGGATCAAGGTCCAGCAGGCCCAGCAACATGCGGAGCTAATAGCCTGTCTACAGCTACACCAACGGAGGATGGAGGACAGACAGGCTGAGCAAGTGACGGCGTCCCAGGGGATTCACGCTGAACTCCGTCGGATGGCCGACACCATGGCCGACCCTCCCTGTGCCAGAAGGCGGAGAACATCACCACCCACAGGGAGGGATCATGAGGAGGAGGAGGAAACATCCGACGGAGCATCCCAGACGTCGTCACGGCCTGCTGCTGAGGTTCCCCGCAGGAAGCCGGGTCGTCCACGGAAAGGACCGTGAGGGTGGCTGCTACATCACCATCGCCCAGGACACCTGGCCTGGCACCTGGCCCACTGGAGCAACAGCATCACAGCATCAAGAGACATTCTCTGCCACATGGCCCTGCTGGTCACTGGCTGACCAATGTTGACAAAGACTGTGGCATGGACTCTGAGGATTTCCAATGGCAAGGACACCAACTCCCCTACTGAACTTTGGATTCCCTAATCCCGGAAAGCCCCCCACTTTGTCCCCCCCCCCCCCCTAATAAATCACACTATTAAGAGTAGATGCCTGCTGGTAGCATTATTACCTAACATGTGTCTTGTACAGTCTAAACATGCCTGAGTCATCTGTTCACTTCAACCATCCACACCCTGGGGCCTGAGTCTGGCACAGGACACATGGGTCACAGTTTATTAGGCAAGACAGACATGGAGCACCATACACACCCGTGATGTGCAGAACCAGCTGAGGGGGTGGCCGAACAACCGTGCTGACAGACACATTGAGTACAGCAACAGTCATGCGCAGAGGTCAGGGAACCTGGCCCGTGTCCTGGGGGGCACCCAGGTACGTGTAGACAGGTGGCAGAACCATGTCCTGCAAGCTTGAGTCCGGTGGATGCAGAGAATGGGGGCCTGGACAACGTTGGATGCATGGGGATGGCACATGTCACACTACCCACACAGTCATGGACATCATGCCCAATACACAGTCTCAGCACACACACACAGCTTGCATCTTGCCACTCGACACATTGACACATAGCCACAATCTGGGAATACCATGCCAGACATGCAGGATGCACCGTGCCAACACACCAGCATTGACTGAGCAGAGGCACCTTGGAGGCATAGGGACACCTTTAATAGTCATGTTTTTGGGATTGCAGAGGCAACTTGAAGTACACATGAACACATCATGTGGAGTAACATGTGGCTCAAACACTGGCACCCCCCTTCTGCAGCACAAATGCGTGATAGCCATGGTACTGGCACACAAGCGTCGGCTAACAGCTAAATACCCACAGCTGCACACGGAGAGCCTGCCATACACCATAGATCCGCTGATGTGGAAGTCCCACGCCATGTCAAGCCAATGTCAACCGTATGTGTCCGAGGGCAGTGTCACACACATTGATGCCATCATCACAATCCACCATCCCATCACTGATGACTGACAACCAGGCAGCCCATCTATTCTGGTGTACCCAGCTGCATGTCGTGTCCCATGGGGATGCCACATGACTGCAGAGGAACCAAACCCCGACCTGGGCAGTGTGCACACATCGTGAACAACTGCCACACCCAATACACCCCAGATGCATCCCTTACCCCATGGAGACTTCCAAACGTGTCCGTGCCTGTAACGCTGAGTCAGCCCACGATGCCATGTCCATGAGGAATAGCAGTGCCACAACAATGCAACCAGCAGATGGCATGCGCAGGTACCTGGGGAAGAGAGACACACAAGAAGTCAGCCACAAAAAGCACAGCCACTTGCATGTGCATTGACTCGACACATGTATGGATGACAACATGCTAGGTCACAATTATGACTGGGGAAATACTACCATCACTGCCACCATCACTCCAGTGACACACCCACACACACCTCTGACTCACGTGCCATACATGCAGGTGGACACACACATCACAACACATGCCACACGGGGACCAAGGCGTGCACACTCAGACACTGGTACTCACCACTAAGCAAAGAAGTCGCGTATGAGCCGAGTCCGGATGTCCTCTTGCGGCTCCACATCCTCCACATCACTAGCCCCATTGCCAAGCCCTTCGTCCTCCACGGGTGGATGGTCCTCGTCATGTTGATTCAGGATGAGTGGCACAGCTCTTTCAACTGCCATGTTGTGCAGCATGCAGCAGACCATGAAGATCTTGCAAACCTTTGCCGGGGCATATGGGAGTGCGCCGCCGGTCTTGTGGAGGCACCGGAATCGGCTCTTCAGCATGCCAAACGTCCTCTCTATCACTCGCCTTGTCCGGCCATGGGCGGTGTTGTAGCGGAGCTGGGCCGGCGTGATGGGGTTGCGGAGAGGTGTCAGCAGCCAAGGCATGTTGGGATAGCCAGCGTCCCCTAAATGGAAAGCACATGGATATCGTTAGAACTGCCGAAGCGGTAGTGCTGCTCGGCCAAACAGAATACAGGACAGACAGACTGTACCCACCAACAACACATGCTCGTTCGTTGCGCAGCTGCATCATCATATCAGGCATCCCGCTACGCCTCATGATGTAGGCATCGTGTGCTGATCCTGGGAAACGAGCACAGACATGTGAAATCACCATGTTGGACAGACACACTGTGGAAATATGGATTTTCCTGGTCAGTTATGTCCCCTATCTTGGACCCCAACGGTTCTATGTGCATGTCGCAAGTACATGTATGGTCCCTCCAGTTCCAGTATTGATGACGCAAACACATGCGTGTCCACCGTCAACATGTCCTCTGCCAGATCCGCCATGAATAGGCCGGATATTCCATTCTTAAATATGAAAGGCCACCGGCTTTATATGGTTCACTTATGCCATTTTTTCAGTCCAGGCAAGTAGGCCCTGATTCTGTCATCAAACTCTTCTTGCCTTCTGCCTCTAAAAACTCCAGCCCGAGCCTGCATCTGTGACCATGAACTTTGTCTCATTCTCTGCGCGGCTCGCGAAGCCTGACATCAGCTTACTCTCTGCCAAGAACTGTATTTCACCTTCGAATTATCTGCTTCCCCCTCAGCCGATGCATTCCTGCCTAGTAGTTTAAGTAAACATTCTTCCAGTTACCAAGCAAAAAGACCCATCTTCTCTGTCCTCATGCAAGTAATTCATAGCCTTGTTACCATGGAATATTCCTACCCCCTCGCATTCAGTGTAGACACTTAGACGCTTGTACACGCACAGTCAGTATAGAATAGAATAGACTCTGTCCGAGAGTCCTCCTTTTTGGATAACATAGTTCTTTAAACATAGGATGTTAGATATGATTTGGGATTAGGTTGACTTGACCTCCCAGACTTCTCGTCTCCACATATAGAGCTAAATGTCAAGTCCCCGTCACCCCCTAGTTACACGTCAAATTACACGTCATACTGCTGCGCGCGCATCCATGCCAAGTATTATCTTATAGATCCACCTATACATGACATCACAACCAATCATGTTCCTTTTTACTCATTATTACACCCATTTTCGGCTACGCAAACCAAACGTCAATGTCCTTATCAATTGTTACGCCTACTGTATTCACTTCATTATAATGTATGTATTATAAAAGTTACTGCTTGTCAATAAAGTATGTACTTCACTTCCTGAACCCCCGTGGTGATGGAACTTGAGGCATCCGATTATAATCGCTTATTGGAATAAAGCCCATTCCGAAACTCTAATATCACGGATTCTGCCTCTCATTTTACTGAGCTATTTTATAATGTTTCTGTACCAAATTCAGTCCCGGTAAAGGAGAAATATTTACCACATGATGGCGCCCGAACAGGGACACTTTCTCATCTCACGCGCCGGCGGTGTGTTGCAGGCCCGGTCTCCTGCCACAGCTGGACGGACAATAACGCGTACCAGCAGGATTTCCTGTATCTCCCTCCGGTCAAGCGGGGGTGACTGAGACTGCAATCAACACCCAGACGAGGCGGTGAGAAGTGCGAAGTATCCCGACCAGAGCCTAGCTGAGAGAGCAAGATCCGAGGTATACAGAGACCCACCAGTCCGAAGTCAAGCCCAGTGTCCGACGAGTCGAGTCGAGTCGAGTCGAGTCCGGTCCGGTTCAAGTTCAAGTTACTGAGGCCTTCCGTTTCCGAAGCTACCCGGTGAGTACCATTGCTGGGGAGGCATTTCTGACGTGCACATAGGTTGTGCCGGTCAAGACGGGTTTGGGTACACAAATCCGGTCTGCACTGTTTTAGCAGTGTATCTGTACTGTTTAGCAGTATATCAAGTATTCCGAAGTATTCCGAAGTGTCTAGTTATTGTCTAGTTATTGTCGAGAATTAAGCTTGGTGATTAGTTATGCAGACGATCATCATTGTTGTTTCAGTTAATGGTTTAATGTTAAATGTTTAAAGTGTTTAAGTATGTTCTGAATATCGTGGTATGAATGACTGTTCATTATCGTGTTTATTGTATTAAGTCTGTTCAAATTCAAGTATCAGGTCAAAATCAAGTATAAGGTCAGTTCTCAATATGCCGCTCTTTTCGAAATTAAGACAGATCACTACCAGAAAAGGGGTTCTCGAAGAAGCCGTCCCTATTCCTCCTAGGGACACTCCGGGGCACTTTATGTATCACAAACATGGCTTAGACGCTATATTATTTCTTGATTTATGGGTAGACTATACCAAGGGATTACCAGAAAGTCAAAGGTGGCCCACAGCGGGGACCTGGGATGCAGAGTGCATCATGAAAGTCGAGGAAGAGTTATGGAAAAGAAAAGTCAGACAGTCACAGAAAGACGCCGTTGAATTATGGCGTAAAGAATCACATAGACGAACAGAAAAAGCACGTAGACAGGAGGAGAAGAGTAAAGAGAATTCCAATAAAGTTCGAGAGAATCTATTAATTGAGGAAGGTATCCGAGTAAAATCAGAACAAGTAGACAGACAAAGAAATGCCCTTATGAATGGTATGTATCCTCTCCTGGCCGAAGGATTACCTAAGGCTACTCCAGAGACACCAAAAGACTTGCCAACCCCATTGTTCCCAATAAAGGTACATCCTAAGGGGCATCCTAGAACCGCAGAAGATGTTTTTCTTTCCTCATATTTAGATGACGCAGCTCCCGAGTATGCTAACTCTGCCCTACATAGACCGCATACCAGGGAGGTTCAACGCCAAGATCCAGTACCCGTATCCCTACAGCAACAAATCGAGTCACAAGTTCCGGCAAGCACATCTGTTTCTGTATCCGCTCCTACAGCTACTTCTATGGCTGTGTCCACACCTGTAGTTGCTGTGTCACGTTCGACGAATCCTTTTACACCCGACGCCCCAGATGGGGCCGCGGGAGGAGCTACCAATGTCTTTTCTACGCCACCCAGAATAAATAAACTTACTTTTCAAGAGTCAGCGCATTCACGTACACCCAAACTCCTTAGTACCCGTACGCTTAAGGAACTTCTTATAGACTGTAGATATGACCCGGTGCCTGGAAAGGAGGACGAAATGACCCTAGCATCATTGCGTATCAGACGAGCCGCAGTGTATTTAGCAAAGTTACCAGGAATGACTGCGCATCTAGATAATATATATCATTTTGTCCAAACAGGGCGAGATCCAGAATGTATTTACAGAGCTATGGAATACCAGAAAGTAGAGATACAGGGGGAACTGTTACGTTTCCTCATAAACTGTGTGATCAGAAATCAAGACCGACCGGGGGTAGACCCGGAAGCCATGAAAATTCTTACAAGATGGAGCCAGAATATATCGGAAGGGAGACATGATAAACAAAACTGTATAATAGCCATGTGCCGAAAGATCCGTAAAGAAATAGAACGCCTACACGAAGAGCGATTAGAGGTAGACGAGTTCGAACAAAACGAGGAAGAAGGGTCAGGACTGCCCACAGGACAGTCGGACACCATAGCCTATGTAGGTAGAGGAAGATCTTGTAATAGGAGTAAGACTAGATATCACACTGACTCAATACATCCGATATGTCCAGATAATAACAGAAATTTTCAAATACCTATAATTAACATAAGGTCTAACGAGCATTCGTTCCAAACCGCCGACAAACTACTACAAGAACGAAGGGGTTATCATTTCCTCGATTCTATGGATGAACAAGATTTAGCCAGGGCAGCTGTCCATTGGGTGGACAGTCCCGGAAAATATAGTGATGATACAGTAGTACGCACATTTTTGAATCTTACCCCAGATGAACAAAGGTTAGCTGGGATTTATATGATTCAACAACTCATTATACTATATCGGAGTCAGCATTCGGACCCTGGTCCCTTGCCTGACATACTGACTGAATTACTTATGAATAAATGGAGAGGTCCAGGTACTGAATTAATTAAAGAAATTCTAGAATCAAGAAAGCAGTATATTCTTTTTGTATGTTCAGAACATGTTCCATTGTCTGTCAAGGAAAGGACTACGTATCACATAGATAGACAGAATCCCTTACGAGAAGTGCACCCAATAAAGGGTGAGGACAACGAGTTTAAACGCGTATTTGTATATACGCCTATATCGAAAATAGAATTGTTAGAAATGAAGAAAGTAGTACCCAGTCATGACAAGGACCCAGCGGGGTTTCACCGAGAAATTAAAGACATGTTACTCATGGGAGAATATACCTACCCCGACATTATGACAATATTAAAGGTGTTGATGCCTGCTGGCATTTATGAGAAACTCAAGGAAAAAGAGTGGGAGGTAGGTGATCAAAAGATAGAATGGTCGGCATTAGAAGCAGAAGAAAGGGCCCGAGGTCCAGGTTCGGGGCTTGGGGACAAAACTAAGGCATTACCAGGACTACTAGTACAGGTACTGCCACGTTTATTAACTACGAAAAAGGAAGATTGGGGTACAATTTCAGCCTGTAAACAGAAGCAAGACGAAGACACTAGTGATTACTATGCCCGTTTTGAAAAATGTTTTGGTATAAATAGTGGCATAAAAGCAAGTAGCGAATCATACCCACATCTGTTTGTAACAAAATTAGTAGAAAATGCTCTGCCCCCAGTAAAGAATAGAGTATTAAAATTCGAGAGTACCTGGCAAGGTAACACTCCAACACAAATGTTACAAATGTTACAGTACCACCACAATAGAATTAAAGAGGAACAAGAACATGAACACAGACGCATGAAAGACACAAAAATGAAAATGCTAGTTTCCCAGACAGTTCCAGCTGAAGGACATAAAAAGGGTATGACACATTCCGATTCAGCAGGACCTGTAAAGGGGACATGCAATTATTGTAAAAAGCCAGGCCATTACGTACACGATTGTCCAGTTTTAAAACATAATATCGCCATAGGTAAAACACAAGAAAGATCACGGCCACTAAGACAAGATCAGAATGAACAGGGAGCTATGCAGCATGCCCAGGCCATGCCAGCCTCACAACAGCCAATACAGTTTGTGCCAGCTGCACCACCGTTGCCTGCTGCTGCCACACAGACAACAACTCGACAAATGTATCAGACCGCACAGTATGAATATCCCGAGTATCAGCGTTACGCATGAACAAGCCTAGAGAGGGAAGTTGACTTACCCCTTATCGAGATTCCTGTAGATCAAGAAGGACCTTATGTACATAGTAAATTATTAGGTCAAGATAGAAAATTTTTACTCGATACAGGGGCAAGTCGAACAACTATAAAACGTAGTGAAGTTCCAGGGGCACCCCTCTCAGGCTCACAGAATATTTCCCTTGGTTTTTCAGGAAAACCTATTGTTAATGAAGTGTCACAGCCTTTGCCACTTACGATAGGACCTCTGACCCGAACTACAGATTTACTGCTTACTAAATCATGTCCAGAAAACTTGTTAGGAATAAAAACGTTGAAAGCTCTAGGAGCTATAATATGTTGTTCTCCGGAAGGAGTAAGATTGTTTTTACGTGATTTTAAAGGTCACTATGTATCTAGAGACATGGATCCCCGACTGCAGACTTTACCTACACGTCTATGGGCACAAGGCCCTACTGATGTTGGTTGCATGAATATTACACCATATCGAGTCACATTAAAGGCAGGAGTGGTGCTACCACGAATGCGACAATACAAGTTACCACCAGATGCTGTAGTGGCTTTACTACAAATCATTGACGAGCTCATTGCCCAAGGAGTAGTTGTGGAAACAGACTCCAATATATGTAATTCACCGATAATACCGATTCTTAAACGAACAGATCCTACAGCGCCGCCAGTATATCGATTGGTTATTGATCTGCGCGAATTAAACAAATGCATTGTGCCACAATTTCCTGTGGTCCCAGATATCTCGTCATTACTGACAGCCATTGATTCCGAAGCGACATTCTTTACTGTAATTGATCTCAAAAACGCCTTTTTCAGCGTCCCAATAGATCAGGAAAGCCAATATTTGTTCGGATTTAGTTTAAATGGGCGCAGCTTTAAATTCACACGCGCACCTCAAGGATTTACAGAAAGCCCCAGCATCTATAGCCAAGCACTGAAACGAGAACTTGACAGTATCCACATGCCAGTCAACACTGCTTTGCTTCAATATGTCGATGATCTGCTGATTACCGCAAGAAGCGAACCTGAATGTGAGAAAGCATCACTGACAGTTTTACAATTTCTGGCCGAAAAAGGGCACAAGGTGTCCCCTTCTAAGCTGCAATTCTGTGTCCAGCAAGTTGTTTATCTTGGACACTCGCTGGACAAGGAGGGAAGGCAGCTTACACCCGACCGTATTCAGTTAATAGCTAACATGCCAATACCCAAGACACAAAAGGAGGTACGGGCTTTCATAGGCCTCACTTCATATTGTAGGCAGTGGATCCCTCAGTATGCATTTCTAGCAAAACCACTCATTCAATTGACAACACAGGAGGCAGCCACATCGACTGTTCTCCCTTGGACTCAGGAACACACACAAGCTTTTGAAAGCCTAAAGAAAGCTTTATGTCAAGCACCCGTTTTAGCAACGCCATGTTACAAAAAACAGTTTATACTCTTTGTTACAGAACGCGAAGGTACTGCCTTGTCAGTACTCACACAGGAACAAGCAGGAGCACACAAACCATGTGCCTATTTCTCTAGTACATTAGATCCCGTAGCTCAGGCTCTGCCTGCGTGCCTGAAATCAGTAGCAGCGACAGCTTTAGCAATCAGACAAAGCGATGCCATAGTGTTAGGACATCCATTGACAGTTCAAGTACCCCACGCAGTAGAGGTTCTTGTAAATAGAACGCAAACACAACACTTGACTATAGCGCGACTTACAGGATATGAACTTACATTGTTTCAGCCACATATAGAAATAAGACGCTGTAACACATTGAATCCGGCCACACTTTTGCCAGTAACCGGAACAGACCCACTAGCCCATGACTGTATTGAAGTTATTACTGTAACGACAAAACCCAGACAAGACTTGACCGATGTTTCATTGTCAGATCCAGACTTGACATTTTATGTCGATGGTTCATGCATGAGAACAAGTACAGGAGAGTTAGTAGCCGCTTATGCAGTCACAACAGATACTGAAGTCATTGAAACTAATCGTATAAATACTTTGTCAGCTCAAGCCGCAGAGCTCATCGCTCTGACGCAAGCCTGTATTCAAGCCACGAATAAAAAAGTCAACATATACACTGATTCACGTTATGCATTCGGAGTTGTACATGACTTCGGCGTGCTGTGGCGAGAGAGAGGTTATTTAACTTCCCACGGTGCCCACATTCAGCACGGACCCCTCATTCACGCATTATTAGATGCAATACATCTACCCACTGAAATATCAATTATGAAATGTAAGGCCCATACGAAGGTTACTGATATCATTTCCCAAGGCAATGATCTAGCCGACAGAACAGCTAAACTGACTGCTCAAACTCAGACCCCCGACATGACAAAGACAATAGTCCCGACACCGACACATTGTATGACCGTTAAAGATCCTACTCTTGACGTAATTGACATACAGACACATGCTACACCAGACGAAATAAAGAAATGGACCGAGTTAGGAGGGATCCAAACGGACCAAGGATGGATGATGAAGGAAAGGTCTGTATGGTTCCTTCCTGATTCAATGGTCCAAGTCGTAATTAACACTATACATAGTCCGGCACATCTAGGAGAAAAAGCTATGCTAGACAGCATTCAACACATTTGGTTCAATAAACATTTACGAGCAGCAGCAAAACAAAAGGTCCGTACCTGTATGATCTGTTGCCAGTTCAACCCAGGAAAAAGTGTTCCCGTAGAACAGGGTGGATTTCATCCTCCTGATCACCCTTTTGAAGTCCTACAGATGGATTATATCCAGATGGAACGATGTCGAGGATTCAAATATGTTCTCGTAGTTGTCTGCGCTCTGTCCTGTTGGACAGAGGCGTACCCGGTTTCAGATTGCACTGCCCCGACTACTGCCAAACAGTTGGTTCGAGAATTCTTCCCACGATACGGTTTACCACGTGTTGTCTACTCAGATAACGGCCAGCCGTTCTCATCCGAATTAATGAAACACGTTTCACTTCTGTTAGGATATCAGTGGAAATTCCACTGTGTCCGACATCCCGAGGCAGCAGGTCTTGTAGAAAGACATAATCAGACACTGAAAATCAGACTGTCCAAAATATGCAGAGAGAAAGGGGTCGACTGGATAGTAGCATTACCAGTTGCACTTTTTTACATGAGAATGGTAGCACACTCTAGAACAGGGCTATCCCCGTATGAGGTGATCTTCGGTAGACCACCGAATATGTGGGGGACGCCTATACCACGCAAAATAACTGATATTGACTGTAATATGCTGACAGATTACTTGGCTTCCTTGATGTCTGCACTACAATCTTCTCGTTCACAGGTAGCTGCAGCCTTTCCCGACAACACTGAGGTGAAACCCCATGACGTGGTTCCGGGGGATCTTGTCTTTGTGAGAAATTTCGACCGAAAGACTCAACTGGAGCCCAGGTGGAAAGCACCCAAGTTGGTCCTGTTGACCACAAGAACAGCCGTGAAGATCGAGGGCCGCAAGGGCTGGATTCATTCAAGCCACATCAAGAAATTTCATGGACTATCTTCGGATATAGACATTGTGCCCTGCACTCCCTCACAGACTGATACAAAGCTTCCTTTTGTTGAACCGAGCAAATCTGAAAATTACAAACTAAAGCTTAGGCCCACCAAGTCGAGCAATTTGATTGTTTAAGTCCTCTCCAAGGTGAAGCGGTTGAATTGTCTCTGACATGTATCCCTTGGACCTGAGTAGAGAAAATACCCGAAAAATGTTGAAACGACAGGCGTATTGTAAATCACTGCGTAGCCACTGCATAGTGACATTATTAATTTTGTTTTTATTGAGTCTTTTAATAATTATTACAAGTATGTTGTTGCACATATATTACCCTATTTCTAGACATGTTTATAATGTTGCTGCTGAACATTCTTTTAGTGACTTACCTCCGCATGAATTGTCTTATAGACTTGCGCTGCGCAATAACACTTTCATTAGTATGTTACATCATTCCCATCAGACTAGTAACGCCACCAATTGTTGGGTGTGTGGCCGACTCCCTCCCTACCAGAATTATGAAGGAGTCCTGCCTTTTTTTCCACATCCATTTACACACAATGGCTCCTGTGGAGCATGGTTTAGTTTAATTAATTCCATAGACTCAGACACAGCAGTTTACCAAGACCATTGGATATGGGGAAACCTGAACCTAGTTTTATTCAAAGTCTGTTACCCTGACAAGGAGGGTCGCCCCAAAAGAACAGGAACTGATCTAGAAAATGAAGTATATGGATTAGGTAATTTTACACCTAATCTCATGATTCTAAATGTCGTATCCGAAGTTGAGCTAGTCTTACCCACCATGTCAGTATTCCCAGCAAAAGGTGAATTATGTGTAAGAAAGGTTGGTTCCATACATATGGGCCACAGTCAATGCACTACTACCGTAGAATTCAGTGACCAAGGCAAATCTTCATTCAGAGCTTCTCGCCACTCCTACTTCCTATGTGGTCAGACTGCATATATGCGTCTACCCCTAGATTGGGATGGTACCTGCTACATTGCATTCCTTTTGCCACCTGTTTTCCTAGCTCCTCCTGATTATTACAGAAATATTCATTTAGTACACAACAGAAAACGGAGAGATCTCCCCATTGTCGATTACACTGAGACGGCATGGGACAAGTATGTAGATTTTAATAAAGGCGTCTTTCCCTATATAGGTACTGTTACTAATAGTAAGCTGATACGTAGATTAACTAGAACCCTTGAAGCAGTAGTGAATGAGACTATTTCCGCCTTAGGCAATTTAACGGAAGAGCAGTCTGCTATGCGGATTGTTGTGCTTCAAAATCGTCTTGTCCTTGACGTCATCCTGGCTGATAGGGGCGGAGCTTGTAGGGTCATCGGATCAAGCTGTTGCGTATTCATACCAGAAAATTCGCCATCTGTATATAAAGCCATCACTCGCCTTCATAAGATTGTAAGCCAGATACACCAGAACCCAGGCACTTGGACTTGGTCCAGTTGGTTTTGGAATGCGGTATCAGCCTGGGGATGGAGAGTTCTATCCTTCCTAGGTATTGGCCTTCTCATACTATTCAGTTGCTGTCTATGTCTACAATGTGGACCAGCGATTTGTGGTCTGTGTGCCACATCGTGTATCCCACATCAAGATTTTCATTCGAGATCCCGGAAGAAGAAAGAAGAACAAATGATGCTATATGAACAGATCAAAGGATTGATGAAGATTGATATCTCTTGAAGGGCAAGTAGGGGACAAGGAGGGAATGTGGAAATATGGATTTTCCTGGTCAGTTATGTCCCCTATCTTGGACCCCAACGGTTCTATGTGCATGTCGCAAGTACATGTATGGTCCCTCCAGTTCCAGTATTGATGACGCAAACACATGCGTGTCCACCGTCAACATGTCCTCTGCCAGATCCGCCATGAATAGGCCGGATATTCCATTCTTAAATATGAAAGGCCACCGGCTTTATATGGTTCACTTATGCCATTTTTTCAGTCCAGGCAAGTAGGCCCTGATTCTGTCATCAAACTCTTCTTGCCTTCTGCCTCTAAAAACTCCAGCCCGAGCCTGCATCTGTGACCATGAACTTTGTCTCATTCTCTGCGCGGCTCGCGAAGCCTGACATCAGCTTACTCTCTGCCAAGAACTGTATTTCACCTTCGAATTATCTGCTTCCCCCTCAGCCGATGCATTCCTGCCTAGTAGTTTAAGTAAACATTCTTCCAGTTACCAAGCAAAAAGACCCATCTTCTCTGTCCTCATGCAAGTAATTCATAGCCTTGTTACCATGGAATATTCCTACCCCCTCGCATTCAGTGTAGACACTTAGACGCTTGTACACGCACAGTCAGTATAGAATAGAATAGACTCTGTCCGAGAGTCCTCCTTTTTGGATAACATAGTTCTTTAAACATAGGATGTTAGATATGATTTGGGATTAGGTTGACTTGACCTCCCAGACTTCTCGTCTCCACATATAGAGCTAAATGTCAAGTCCCCGTCACCCCCTAGTTACACGTCAAATTACACGTCATACTGCTGCGCGCGCATCCATGCCAAGTATTATCTTATAGATCCACCTATACATGACATCACAACCAATCATGTTCCTTTTTACTCATTATTACACCCATTTTCGGCTACGCAAACCAAACGTCAATGTCCTTATCAATTGTTACGCCTACTGTATTCACTTCATTATAATGTA
Organism: Triturus cristatus; assembly: GCF_964204655.1. Classification (NCBI taxonomy): domain Eukaryota; kingdom Metazoa; phylum Chordata; class Amphibia; order Caudata; family Salamandridae; genus Triturus; species Triturus cristatus. The sequence continues at coordinate 1,252,587,438 of NC_140591.1, forward strand.
TGTATTATAAAAGTTACTGCTTGTCAATAAAGTATGTACTTCACTTCCTGAACCCCCGTGGTGATGGAACTTGAGGCATCCGATTATAATCGCTTATTGGAATAAAGCCCATTCCGAAACTCTAATATCACGGATTCTGCCTCTCATTTTACTGAGCTATTTTATAATGTTTCTGTACCAAATTCAGTCCCGGTAAAGGAGAAATATTTACCACAACACCACAAGGGCATTGATGGAGTGGTAGTGCTTCCGATTGCGGTACGCCACCTCCCGTGCGTGTGGTGGTACCAAACCTACATGTGTCCCATCTATGGACCCAATGACATGGGGCATCCCTCCCAGGGCATAGAAACCACGCTTGACCTCAGTCATCTGTTCAGGGGTTGGGAACTTGATGAAGTCATCCAGGTGAATCAACATGGCCTCTAAGAAATCATGCAGCACACCGCTGAACATGCTCTGGGACATGCCACCAACATGAGCTATGGTATATTGAAAGGTACCCGTGGCAAGGAAATGTAGGGCAGACATTACCTTCAGCTGGGGTGTCAGTGCCGTGGGATACCTGTGCAGCGGTTGCAGGTGTGGTGCCAGTCTCGCCGTCAGCTCCAGAATCAACGGTTGGGTGAAGCGGTAGAGCCGGATACTGTCATTCTCCTGCATGGTGGCCAAGTCTGGAATTCTTCGGGCAACAGGAGGCGCTCTGCAGTAATTTGGAAGTGACAAGGAAGAGTGAGTTCACTACGATAACAACTCATGTCTACTGAGCACATGTAAATCTGGCAATACACACATGCCACATAGGGAGTCAGGCATGTGCTACATGCCCAGGACACGTATGGATGCAAGGTGACACTCCTTCCAAGACCCAGCTACACACGGTGATTGAGAACCTCCCCATGCCACGCCATGGAAATAGCTGTGTCCCAGTGCAAGTGCACTGCCCGACGCAAGACAGGAGTGACATACACCCACACATCAGCAGAAGTGTGATGCCGATTGCAGAGACTGGCAGCGGAACACTTGAGCCACAGGTCACATGACATTACACTAGTCCAGCCCACACACCTTGCCATGAAGGTGCACATGTCATGACTCACCACACATTCCTTGTGAGTTTGCTGACATGGCCTTGTCACGCTACTCCGTGTCCCTTGCATACATGTGCACCTCACATCCGAGAACACATGTGGCATGGTGTTGGGAACAGTGTGCAATGACAATCTACACACAGCCACATGTTGGTTGCTGCAACGGCTGCAGCTTTTGAGGGTGCTACAACATCAACCTGATGTAAATCCCGGACACATATATGGCATAGTCACATTGTGCACTGTGGGTAGTGATAAGTCATGTGTCATGACCCCTGTACCTGGCATCATGGGACACTTCCGTGTGTTGGTGTCGGTGCCATGCCAGTGACGCTCACCCCAAGTGCGCAGTCCCACATGCACACATGTCAAAGGAGTCAAGGGCATGCCTGGCACACATTGCACCCTCACACAGTACACATGTACACATCTCATCATACATCTGGTGCCTTCTCCACTCAGGAGGCATGTTCCACATCACAGCCTGTGACACCTGTGCCCCACACATGTGGTAATGCACAGACGATGCCGTGATGTCCATTCCTGGACAAGTATGTCCATCCATGGACAAGTATGTCCGCCCTATTCCTACATGTGTGTCGCCTATCACCACAGTGATGTGTAAAATCCGCCGTACTGCTGCTGAGAGGGCCTGTGCATGTTCCCAAATCACTGTGGGAGTGCTGCCGTATGTGTACCCATCGTGATGGCGAGCGTAGATGCGAGTGTACGGTCCGTGTCACTACGGGTACGCATACGCGTGCAGACCCATAGTGATGGAGAGCGTAAATGTGAGTGTACGGTCCGTACCACTACGGGTACGCATACGCGTGCAGACCCATAGTGATAGAGAGCGTAGATGCGAGTGTACGGCCCTATCACTATGGGTCTGCACGCGTATGCGTACCCGTAGTGGTACGGACCGTACACTCGCATCTACGCTCACTATCACTATGGGTCTGCACGCGTATGCGTACCCGTAGTGGTACGGACCGTACACTCGCATCTACGCTCTCTATCACTATGGGTCTGCACGCGTATGCGTACCCGTAGTGGTACGGACCGTACACTCGCATCTACGCTCTCTATCACTATGGGTCTGCACGCGTATGCGTACCCGTAGTGGTACGGACCGTACACTCGCATCTACGCTCTCTATCACTATGGGTCTGCACGCGTATGCGTACCCGTAGTGGTACGGACCGTACACTCGCATCTACGCTCTCTATCACTATGGGTCTGCACGCGTATGCGTACCCGTAGTGGTACGGACCGTACACTCGCATCTACGCTCACTATCACTATGGGTCTGCACGCGTATGCGTACCCGTAGTGGTACGGACCGTACACTCGCATCTACGCTCTCTATCACTATGGGTCTGCACGCGTATGCGTACCCGTAGTGGTACGGACCGTACACTCGCATCTACGCTCTCTATCACTATGGGTCTGCACGCGTATGCGTACCCGTAGTGGTACGGACCGTACACTCGCATCTACGCTCTCTATCACTATGGGTCTGCACGCGTATGCGTACCCGTAGTGGTACGGACCGTACACTCGCATCTACGCTCACTATCACTATGGGTGTGCAGGCGTATGCGTACCCGTAGTGGTACGGACCGTACACTCGCATCTACGTTCACTGTCACTAATAGTACGCATACGCGTGCAGACCCATATTGATGGAGAGCGTAGATGCGAGTGTACGGTCCGTACCACTACGGGTACGCATACGCGTGCAGACCCATAGTGATGGAGAGGGTAGGCATGCATGTACGGGCCGTTGCCATGCATTTGGGGTGCCCTAGGGCCCCCACACGCACCGTACCTGTGTGTGATGCTCCAAATTACATAGGGGACAAGTATTAAGGCCTACATGCATGCTGGTTGTCATGGAGACCAAGTTCAAAATTCGAAATTGTTCTGGAAGGTGCACAGCAGAAGTCAGTTGGAATGTGTCTACTTTGTTGCAATGTGTTTGTGGGGCTGACATCATGCAGGAGAATGAAACCGATAGAGAACACACAGACTGCTAGGTTTGTAGGGATTGGTGGAAACATAGGATGCAAATGTGAGTGACCAATCTCTCTGTACTCCTGTGCATGAGACTGGGCAGAAGGGCACATATAAGGCAGCCTGGTCCCATGAGGGAGCACTTGCCTGCACATCTTTGCATTCGTCGACCCAGCTGCTGCTACTGATTCCCTGGAACCATGTCAAGGGCTGTGGAGAGGACACAGCCATTCACCCTGGAGGAGAACATGGCTCTGCTGGATGTGATCCTCCCACAGTACCCCATGCTGTATGGGCGACCAGGTTATCAGGTGAGTGCATAGGCCACTGCCACAGACTGTCCCTATGTTGTGACTGTGACTTCGGCCATTGCGTCCAGGTGTAACACACATGCCATGTACTGTTGGGGGGGTCCCAGGGGGGGGTGCCTGATGTCTCCCAGCAGTGCCCTGAGACAGGAGGGGTGTGTGCCTATCACTCCCAGCAGTGCCCTGAGACAGGAGGGGTGGGTACAGTGTGCTCCCAGCAGTGCCCTGAGACAGGAGGGGTGTGTGCCTATCACTCCCAGCAGTTCCCTGAGACAGGAGGGGTGTGTGCCTATCACTCCCAGCAGTGCCCTGAGACAGGAGGGGTGGGTGTGGAGTCCTCCCAGCAGTGCCCTGAGACAGGAGGGGTGTGTGCCTATCACTCCCAGCAGTGCCCTGAGACAGGAGGGGTGGGTACAGTGTGCTCCCAGCAGTGCCCTGAGACAGGAGGGGTGTGTGCCTATCACTCCCAGCAGTTCCCTGAGACAGGAGGGGTGTGTGCCTATCACTCCCAGCAGTGCCCTGAGACAGGAGGGGTGGGTGTGGAGTCCTCCCAGCAGTGCCCTGAGACAGGAGGGGTGGGTGCCTATCACTCCCAGCAGTGCCCTGAGACAGGAGGGGTGGGTGTGATGCACAGTGTGAGCCTTGATCACTGATTGTGACATTGCCATCATTCCACCTGTGTACCCACTATGGCACGTACAGCTTTTTCCCTCACCAGGGGATGATGTCCCAATGACAAAGGTGCAATGCGTTGGCTGCATGACATGCCTTGTTGTAACCAGCTAATTTGTACCCATATGTCTCTCTGTGACATGTGGCTGGTGTATTGATGTGGTGTCACTTGTTCTACCTCACAGGTGGGCGCCACTGCCAAGGAGCAGATCTGGCTGACCGCCGTCAGTGCCGTGAGGCGTGTGGATGGTCGGAGGCGGCGCCTGGCCCAGGTGAGGAAACGCTGGCAGGATATCCGGTGCTGGACGCGGAGGATTGCACGGCTCCTGCTGGGGGACTCACCTGAGAGCCACAAGAACCGCAACCGCCGCCGTCTGAGCCACCTCCACAGGCGTGTGCTGCCGGTGGTCTTTCCAGACCTGGAGAGGCGCTTACAGGCGATGCAGCAGCCGGAAGGGGGTAGGTACATGTGTGTTTGTTGTGTGTCACCGGCATTTGTAAGGGCACAGTAGCATGAATTCACTGGCAGGGTTTGAAGGTGCTGTGCAGATCCTGTTTGCCCCAGTATAGCGCTGTGCCCCTGCCACCCTTCCCCTCCTTGCAATGTGTTCCCTGGTCTGTGTGTAGTCACTCCTCCACAGGGTAATGTAGGCTGGCGCTTTGTCCACGGGAACAATGTCTGTAGCATCATGTGTGGGGGTGGTGTGTAACAGGTTGTGGGACATTGCCTGTGCACTGTCAAGTTCACTGCATGTGGGTTCCATATCAGTTGGCACTGATGCTGACTCCAGACATGGGAGTTGGTCTCTCATGTGTCATGCCTTACAGCGCGCATGTCCCATGTAGTGGCCTGTGACATGATGTGCATGAGTGTGCGATACACATAGTGCAGGGATGGTGACGTGTGTTGCAGTCATTACCATTCAGTAGCATGTAGTTGCGTGCCCACTACTGTCCCCTGGGGCACCTTTTCCTGAGTGATGTATGTGTCATCATACACGTGGCCACTGTCAGTGTCTACAGCGTAAGTTGTGCTCTCTGCCATTGTCCCCTGTCACCATGTATATAGACGTGCTATTTTGTACAGGTGTCCACTGTGCAGCCTGACCTGATTGTCCTTCTTCATACTCACAGTTGCCAGTGCCTGTGTGTCTTGCTATACTCATCTGAGGATGGGCACTGGTACCACATTATTTGTACAGGCGCACCTTGGCTGTTTGGCGTTCAATCTCGCTTTTTGCCTGCCCCTGTGTGTATCACCCAGACTATGAGATGTTGGTGCCACCTGTGTCTCAACAATTTGCCTCGTGTAGGGTCTTGTTGGGGCGGGCAATGCCTATGTGTAAAATCCTGATTACCACTTGCTGGGTCTGGGCAGTGTGTGATGTGTCTGGACACACACGCAATGTGCAGTGACAGAGTCATGTTGTGCATGTTTTCAGCATTACCTATGCAGCATGTGTCTCAAGTTCATGGATATGGTCCCTGGTCATCGGTATTTTCGCCAACGCTGTGTGGTGCAGATGCAGTGCTGGATTGTCCCCAGGGCCTGGGTGCTATGTCAGACTCCTTTTCCTGTGTTTAGCTATTGTCTCATGCTCTCCATGGTATTTCAGTGGCATGGTGGCTCAACCAACTGTGTGTTTCATGCCCTACATCGGTACCCTGTTCAGTAGATGTTAGGGATCTTCTTTTTCAGGCCATGCAATGTTACCTATGTGGATTGGACTCATGTGACAGATGTGTACAGATGTCTGATTATTTCTGTCTCTCCACCCTGCCCACAGCATCGTCGGGGGACACAGAGGGAGACATGGACACAGACCAGGCGGAGGGACCGAGCACCAGTGCCAGCCGTGACATCGGGTCTGGCACATCGAGTGGTACAGAGGCGGAGGAGAGTGTGGCCGAGGACCTGTCGACTGGCACATCAGACTACGAAGCTGACAGGTCCGGGGACGATGTCTCCGAGTGGGCGGAGGCTGCACCAGCAGCTGACAGCGGAACAACACCTCGCACCGCCCCCTCAGTTTCCACCAGCCGCCTCCCACTTGCTCGTGTCCCTTCCCAGCGTGCCCGGTCACAGCATGTCTCCTTCCTGCCAGGCACCGCACCCCCTGCCCCTGTCTCCACTGCTGCCGCCAATGCAGAGTCTGTGGACATCCAGCGGCAACTGCAGGTTGGTCAGGCTGCGATCCTTAATGTCCTCCATGCCCACGGCAAAACCCTCACCAACATCGAGGCTTTCTTGGAGGGCATTCATTCATCGCAGGCTGACCAACGCAACTTGCTGAGGTCCATCGACTCCACACTGACTGCAGCAGTGGGTCTCCTGCAGCGCGACCTCCCCCCACCTACCCCTGCCCCATCCACACTTCCCACTCCCATGCCTGTCACACGTACACCCAGACGTCGGCATGCACCCACATCAACAGACACGGGCACCACACCAGCAGGGAAGGTCCACCGCACTCCTCCTGACACGCACACACAGGGTGAGGTAGGCACACCCACTGGGTCGGGGGGCAAACGTGTGACACGCAGCCATAGTGGGAGTCCGCATTCCACCCAGTCCACTCCCTCCAAATCCACTCCCCTCAGCTCTCCTGGCCACATCTCCCCCAAGGACACCTTCATGGCCGCTCTGTCCCTGAGCCCCACAGTTACACCACCACGCAAGCGGTCAAGGAGGTCCCCGGTCAGGGTGGTTGAGTCTCCCCCCCTGTCTCCACCCTCCCCCGGTGGCGCTGCGACCCATCCCTCTGATCCCCCCCCTCCTTAGGGCCTGAGGTCCCTTCGGGTGCAGGGGACTCCCTGGAGGACCTTGCAAAGGTGTGTAGTGCCATCCTGGCCTCCGCCTTTGGCACTGACCCACCTCCTGTGGTGGAGTCCTCCATCCCTGCACCCACAACGCCTCCCCTTTGCCCTGATGTCCCTGCGGTGCCTGTTGCTTCCCCCCCCCTGATGCCCTCACCAGTGTGGAAGACGATGCCATTTGACTGTGCAGGCAATGTAGGGGACACGCATCCCACTGTGTCCCCCATCCAGCTGAGAATCATTGACTGCCCTATGGGCTTTGTGAAGATTGAACTGCCTGCGATCCACGGACATTGTGCTCATGCTGAATAAAGCTTAATTTTGTTTTCATTATCACACTACTGCTATGCTGGTATTGGTGTTGGTGGGGCTGCTACATGGTTTTGGGTGGTGTGTAAGGGTTTGGGTGTGTGGGATATGTAGTAGTGTACTGCTCATTGGTGGGACCCTGTGATCTGTGTGCCATCACAAGGTGTTGGCTAACTTTCTTTGTTCATGTAAGCAGTTACTGCATGGTGCACTTGTCCCAGGGTGTATTCCTTCCTCTGTGTACCCAGCTTTCTTCCCTGCAGGGTGTTCCCAATGTTTAGCGCAGAGCTGTGTCTACATGAGCTGTGTGTGTGACGGAGCCCTTCTACTTTGGCCATGCATGCAGGGCCATGTCTCCACCTGCGACAATCGTGGCATCCTTGGTGATCACTGTACTTGTGTGTGGAGTCTGTTGACATGAGTTCATGGGGACATGTTCCCTTGTAGCCAGTATGCATGTGGATGATTCTGGCCTCACACACATGTGTTACACCCCTCCTGTCTCAGGGCACTGCTGGGAGGACTCCACACCCACCCCTCCTGTCTCAGGGCACTGCTGGGAGGACTCTGCACCCACCCCTCCTGTCTCAGGGCACTGCTGGGAGGACTCCACACCCACCCCTCCTGTCTCTGGGCACTGCTGGGAGGACTCTGCACACACCCCTCCTGGGTCTGGGCACTGCTGGGAGGACTCTGCACACACACCTCCAATTTCTGGATATGTACGCTTGGGACATACACGGTGTGGGTGCGCTCCATGCATTCGAGGTGAGGGTACGGGTCGTACTTACACTGTTGGGGTGGGGGGTACGCTCCATGCATACGCGGGTGGGGGTACGGGTCGTACTTACACTGGTGGGGGTGGGGGTACGGTCCGTACGTCCGCGGGTGAGGGTTCGAGTCGTACTTACACTGTTGGGGTGGGGGGTACGCTCCATGCATACGCGGGTGGGGGTACGGGTCGTACTTACACTGTTGGCATGGGGGGTACGCTCCATGCATACGCGGGTGGGGGTACGGGTCGTACTTACACTGTTGGCATGGGGGGTACGCTCCATGCATACGCGGGTGAGGGTTCGTGTCGTACTTACACTGTTGGCATGGGGGTTACGCTCCATGCATACGCGGGTGGGGGTACGGGTCGTACTTACACTGGTGGGGGTGGGGGTACGGTCCGTACGTCCGCGGGTGAGGGTTCGAGTCGTACTTACACTGTTGGGGTGGGGGGTACGCTCCATGCATACGCCGGTGGGGGTACGGGTCGTACTTACACTGGTGGGGGTGGGGGTACGGTCCGTACGTCCGCGGGTGAGGGTTCGAGTCGTACTTACACTGTTGGGGTGGGGGGTACGCTCCATGCATACGCGGGTGGGGGTACGGGTCGTACTTACACTGTTGGCATGGGGGGTACGCTCCATGCATACGCGGGTGGGGGTACGGGTCGTACTTACACTGTTGGCATGGGGGGTACGCTCCATGCATACGCGGGTGAGGGTTCGTGTCGTACTTACACTGTTGGCATGGGGGTTACGCTCCATGCATACGCGGGTGGGGGTACGGGTCGTACTTACACTGGTGGGGGTGGGGGTACGGTCCGTACGTCCGCGGGTGAGGGTTCGAGTCGTACTTACACTGTTGGGGTGGGGGGTACGCTCCATGCATACGCGGGTGGGGGTACGGGTCGTACTTACACTGGTGGGGGTGGGGGTACGGTCCGTACGTCCGCGGGTGAGGGTTCGAGTCGTACTTACACTGTTGGGGTGGGGGGTACGCTCCATGCATACGCGGGTGGGGGTACGGGTCGTACTTACACTGGTGGGGGTGGGGGTACGGTCCGTACGTCCGCGGGTGAGGGTTCGAGTCGTACTTACACTGTTGGGGTGGGGGGTACGCTCCATGCATACGCGGGTGGGGGTACGGGTCGTACTTACACTGTTGGCATGGGGGTTACGCTCCATGCATACGCGGGTGGGGGTACGGGTCGTACTTACACTGGTGGGGGTGGGGGTACGGTCCGTACGTCCGCGGGTGAGGGTTCGAGTCGTACTTACACTGTTGGGGTGGGGGGTACGCTCCATGCATACGCGGGTGGGGGTACGGGTCGTACTTACACTGTTGGCATGGGGGGGACGCTCCATGCATACGCGGGTGGGGGTACGGGTCGTACTTACACTGTTGGCATGGGGGGACGCTCCATGCATACGCGGGTGGGGGTACGGGTCGTACTTACACTGTTGGCATGGGGGGTACGCTCCATGCATACGCGGGTGGGGGTAGGGTCCGTACATATCCGTCCCCACGCTATGTGATGCTTGTGCAGGCCGTACCCAGGCCTTTGCCACGTGGGTACGATCCGTCCCGCCATTGTTGGGGTGACGTGTGTGTGGGCGTGGTACGACTCGTACCCACGCTCTTGAGGCGTGGGTACGGGACGTACCTGTCTGGTTGTGTTGCCGGTTCGCGTGGTGACGGACTTCCGTTGTGGCGGTCGCTGGCTTATCAGGACACACCCCCACCCCCTCGTGGTGACCAGGGCATGGGAGTCAGGTATGTCCAGGCCATGTGTGACTTATGTGGTTGTTTTGTGGTCTGCCCTGGTCGTGCCACCCCCACCCCACCCCACTTTCCCCCCTCCCTTAGTTATTCTGACCTTCTGCGGCGTCTGCGTCGGTGCCTGTAGAGCAGGTGGACTGCTATGAGGGCAGGGATGACTCGTAGGTTCGGGTCCATGTCTGTCCGTCGCGTACTGGTACTCCAATCGCGTCGTCCTGTCGCGTACGGGTCCTCCTTGGTGGCGTCGTCCTGTGTGTCCGTCACGTACTGGTCCTCCTTGTTCGCGTCGTCGTCTGTCCGTCGCGTACTGGTGGTCCTTGTTCGCGTCGTCCTGATTTCCCGGCAGTTTTTGGCTGCCGCAAAATATTCACCGTGCGGGGTGACGTCGGTGCGAATCGTGATTCCTGGGTCGTGAATGGCTGGCTGCGAGCGTCCCGACGTCAGGTCGGCACTTTCCCGGATCGCATTGGTAGGTGTTTTTTTGTTCGGTCGGACTTTTTTACGAATCGTACGGTCATGGTGTACCCGTGCGAATCGTAATTCCTTGTTTGTAGAAATTGACGACCGGGTACGCGTCGGACGGAGAATATGCTCCGTCCGACGGTTCGTACCCGGTTTTTACCGGATCGTGATCGGCACCAGAATGTTGAGCTGAAGCAGAAACTCCAACCTGGTTCCCCAGTTGCAAAGTCTGCTGCTCTGGAAGTAACACCACATCCTCTCGCCAAGGTGCAACATTTAATCAAGTGGTCAACTGGATATACAAACATAAAGATTACAAATAACTTAAAAGTTCTTTGTCGCTATTTGAAAACTCAGAAAATATGTCCTCATTTTAGTTTTTTAGAGCACTAACCATAATTTTGATGCAAATAAGACCCTCTCATATATGTAATTTCTAAAGGAAATGCTCTAGGTATTACAGTTTTGATTACATCAAGATGACGTCAGGTGTTCCACACTTTTGTAATAAATATAGAATGTTAGCAATCTAGTTGTTCAGTGGGATACTGTTGAGAGGCAGAGGCCAGGGGCACGGACTCTGAAAATTGAAGGCAGGTAGGAGAGTGCAGAGGCAACAATTTGACCACACTGGGCAGGCAGGAAGGGCAGTGGCAGCACAACAGACTATGGAGGGCAGTGGAAAGGGGGGCAGGGGCAACAAACCAACAATACAGGACTGGCAAGAGAGGCTGTGCAATATAATAGACCATTGTGGGCAGAAGGAAGAGGCAGTGGTAGTACAACCATACATGCCAACAGACCCGTTTCAGCCAGGAAACGTCCATTGTTTTAAGCTCAAATGGGCTTTATTTGATCTGTCTCCTGTCTACAATCTCCTCTTTTTCAATGTAACTCAAAGGGGAAAATCAATACCCCAGTTTTTTTTCAAAATCTCCCTCTTACCAAGTTCAAAATGTTCGCAAGTATGGTACATTGAATCATGGTAGGCAGGAGGAATTGGGGTAGGGACATGGACTCGGATAACAGAGGACAGGAGGGACATGGAGAGGTGCACCAAACTGACCCTATAGGGCAGGCATCAGGGTTTGCAGCAGCACAATCCACCACACAGCGCATGCAGGACGGGAGTGCAGCACAACAATCCATAGAAAGCAATAGGGAGGGGACAGGACCATGCACATGGACAACAGAGAACAGATGGGAAAGAGGCAATGGTAGCTAGCTGACCATAATGGACAGACAGGAGAGAAAGCTGCAGCATGACAGACCATAAAGGGCAGGAGGGACGGATCAGGGGCATTACAATGGAACAGACAAGCCAGGAGGGAGGGAATAGGGGGTCTGCACATGGAAACAGAGGGCTGGGTGCAAGGTGGCAGGGCAGGAGTATCAAGATGACCATGGAGGTCAGGCAGGATGGGCACTAGAAACAAGACACACCATGGAGAGCAACAATGAGACTATGGTGGCATACAGACAGACCATGGAGGGAAGGTTGGAGGGGGTCAGGGGCAGCTAGCTGACCACACAGGGAAGGTGGGAGGGGCCATGGCAGCACAGAAGACCATGCATGGCAAGCGGGAGGGTTAGTGGCAGCACAATGGCTATGATGGGCAAGAAGGAGGGTGCAGGGGCATGCACAAAAAGCCATGGAGGATAGAAGGGAGGGTCAGGACCTGGGCACAGACAAGAGAGTTCAGGGGAAGGGGCCTCACAACAGACCGCGCGGGGCAGGCATGAGGAGCAGTTGTAGCACAACAGATCAGGGAGGGCAGAAGGGTGTGGCAGTAAAATGGACCATGGAGGACAGGAGGAAGGGGATAGGGGCATGGCATGTGGACAGGCAGGGTGGAGGTGGCAGGGACAGGTTACAGTCATCTGACAATGCTAGGCAGGTGGGAGGGGAGTGGCAGATCAACAGAACACTCAGAGTAGATAGGAGTGGCAGGTCCATGGAACATAGTGGGCAAAAAGGATGGAGCAGGGGCATGCACAAAGACATCGGAGGGCAGGGGGAAGGAGAATAGGGGCAGCAAGCTAAGCACAGAGGATAAGCAGGAGGGTAATGATGGGCCATAGAATTGGGCAATGGAGGGCAGGAGGAGTGGACTGGTACATCATGCTAAATGGAGGGCAGTGGCAGCACATCAGACCATGCATGGCAGGAGGGAGGAGGCTAGTCCATGGATTCAGACAACAGAGGATAGGGAGGAGGTGGATGGGGCAGCAAGCTAACTGTTCAGAGAAGGTGGGTTTTAGGAACTTTATTGTTTTTAAAATGTGTGTCTGTGCGAACTACTTAAAATATGAACAAGTATGCAGCATAATCTCACTTTTATTCAGGAAGAATGGGACGTTTGTGACTGTGACTCCGGGCTCACTTGGCAGAAACACCCCCTGACCCTCCACCCCCATCGCAAAATGTAATGCCCGTGAAAAGGGTTGGTGGACGCAGTGTTATATAGAACATAGTCCTGAGAGCACGATTGAAAATGAAAACTAGATGTAGTATATGGTATAAACTATGCACCAAAAAGTGTGATATAAGATGAACCGGGGCATGAAATATAAAATGCAATACATTGTGCGCAATGACAGATTCATTGGAGAGCGCGAGATAGCACAGGCACTAGCGCGTGCTATGCGATATGCGCCTTGGAGTGTAATATGCACAGGGCAGTGTTGTGTAACATAACTAGTCTCTAAAGTTGTAATATAAAATATGTGCTGGGGAGTGTAACGTTGCATATGCACTGTGACAAAGATATGGATCCCAGATTGTAATATGTATGGCATAGCGCTGTGCGTTATAACATACACATCGAGGAAGGCACGTTAGATGGGGCAATATAACCCGTGCGAAGGCAAGTGTGGCATGACATATTCACGGGGTGGTGTTACAGTGCACATGGGCTAGAGAGTGTCATAGCATACACACTAGCTGGTGGAATACAACACAGAGGTGTGAGGCAATCGGAGGGCACTGGTGGGTGTAACACAGCATTGGGCTCAGCCAGGAGCACGCTGTGACTCTCAAGTGAGGTTTGTCTCCTTTCCAGAGAGTAAAATAAAAAGTATTACACATCCGGCGGTGGATGTGTTTTTTATTAACCGGGGGGGGATCGGTTTCTTGCATAGTTTGGTCGCATTTTTGTCGAATCCCCTTTGAATGGCTTGGTGTGCGTGTATATTAAATGTGCCCATCAATAGCTACGCATGTTTGTATAAATAAACGACAAGGGTGTCTACTTGGAGAGTACACACCGGCGGGGGCGCCTGGATTAGGCACGGTAGGGCGTCAGACACGTCAGAGCTTCACTAGCGGTGTAAATACATTCCATGTGGATTCATTCTATGCATAGTCGCCTTTTAATGAATATCACGCAAATCGTCATGGTGATAGGTTCATACGGTTTGTCCAACATGTCCTAGGTGTTTCTATAAATATATATATTTTTAAAATATTAAAAAACAAATGCCGGCCACGGGGGATGGGGTCCCCGGAGCCATAAGTGGCCTGAGGAGGGGGGCAACGCAGCCCCCTCCTAAAGAATTTAAATTAAAAAAAGGCCATGACCCGGGGGTTGTGGTCCCCGGGGCCGATTAAGGCCTTGGGAGGGCCAAATTTATTTTTTTCAACAAAAAAAATTAGGGTGCAGGCCCTGGGGGATGGGGTCCCCAGGGCCAGTAAATTAGAAAAAGAAGGGGGGCCACACAGCCCTCCTTCTTAAAAAAATAAAATAAATAAAAGACCGGCATCGCGCTGGAGGCCACGCCCCCTCCTTGCAGCACTCTGCAAACGCTCCCCCTGGCCAGTTGTAAGTTGGGGAGTTAATTCCCCTTCAATACTGAGGGTCCCCGAGGGCCAACTAGCCCAACAGGTATCTCCAGTGTGCGCCAGGGAGCTGCGTTGCAGACAGGTGTTCTGAGGCCACGCCCCTTTTTACACCTCTATGCAACGCAGTTCTGTGGCGCTTACTGGAGGTTCCTAGTGGGCTAGTTTGACCCTAGGGACCCTTAGGATTTAAGGGGACTTTACACAGTGGTGAAGGGAGGGGATGGGGCCTGAGGGGACGTGTGCAAACACGCCCTGTGGTGCGTTTTAAGTTGGGGAAATAATTCCCTTTCAATCCTGAGGGACCCTGGGGGCCAACTAGCCCACCAGGTGCTTCCAGTAAGTGCCACTGCTCTGCGTTGCAGAGAGGTTGTGCAGGCCGTGCCCCTTTTTACACCTCTCTGCAATGGCGCTTACTGGACGTACCTAGTGGGCTATTTTGCCCCTAGGGATCTCAGGATTCAAGGGGACTTAATCTCCCAACTTAAAAAACGGCCACAGGGCATGTTTACACAGTGGGGAAGGAAGGGGACGGGGCCTGAGGTGACGTGTGCAAACACGCCCTATGGCGCGTTTTAAGTTGGGAAAATAATTCCCCTTCAATCCTGAGGGCCCTTGGGGGCTAACTAGCCCACCAGGTGCTTCCAGTAAGCGCCACTGAGCTGCGTTGCAGAGAGGGGCTCCAGGCCGTGCCACTTTTTACACCTCTCTGCAACGCAGCTCTGTGGTGCATACTGGAGGTACCTAGTGGGCTAGTTGGACCCTAGGGACCCTCAGGATTCAAAGGAACTTAATCTCCCAACTAAAAACGTCCACAGGGCGTGTTTACACAGTGGTGAAGGGAGGGGACGGGGCCTGAGTTAACGTGTGCAAACAAGCCCTGTGGCGCGTTTTAAGTTGGGGAAATAATTCCCCTTCAATCCTGAGGACCCTGGGGGCCAACTAGCCCACCAGGTGCTTCCAGTAAGCACCACCCCGCTGCGTTGCAGAGAGGTGGTCTAGGCCGTGCCCCTTTTTACATCTCTCTGCAATGCAGCTCTGTGGCGCTTACTGGAGGTACCTAGTGGTCTAGTTGGACCCTAGGGAGCCTCAGGATTCAAGGGGACTTAATCTCCCAACTTAAAACGACCACAGGGCGTGTTTACACAGTGGGGAAGTGAGGGGACGGGGCCTGAGGTGACGTGTGAAAACACGCCCTGTGGCGTGTTTTAAGAGGTAGTTTTAATCCCCTGCCCTATTATATACTAGGGGCTTACAGAGGAGGTCATGCTGATCACAGGGGGACCCCAACGCATAGTGTTCCCTAGTGTATGTAGGTGTTTTCACTGTATTCTGAGTGTCTTTTAACATAGCACTGGCTCTAGGACTGGTTAGTCAGACTCAGTTACCACCAGTATCTGTCTGAAAAAGTTGAGGGTACAGGATGATTTTGCAACAAGGCTGCTTTCTGCTCTTCTGTTTGTTCTTTCTGCACGTTATCCTTCTTCCTGCACTTTTCTTCTTCTTTGAGGACTTCTGTTGCTTCTTTCTGCATTTCTATTTTTTCTTTCTGTGCGTTTTTTCTTCTTTCTTCACATGTCCTGTCTCTGTAGGCATTGTTAGAAATTAGCAGTTAAAAAACCCTTGAAATTCACTGAAAAATTCATAGGTTTCAGGCACGGTATAGTTAGGAATTAGCATTTAAAAAACCTTAGAAATTCACTGAAAAAACTATAGGTTTCAGGGGCGTTATAGTTAGCTGGACTTTTCACTCGTACAAAACCATTGAAATTCCCCCGTTATAGTTAGTTCAGCTAACTATAACTCACGCGCCCACAATGCACTGCTGATGACGTCACATATTACATCACTCATGACATGGTCAGTGACATCACTCATGACATCACTGATGATATCTCAAATGACATCACTAATGACATCACTCATGACATCATCCTTGTGATAGAGTGGCAGACCTCCTCTTCCCCTAATATAACCTTTGATACACACATTCAAAAATAGAAACTACAATGTTCAAAACAATGGACATACCAATACCAGTTACAACAACCTATTCAGTAATTCTAAGATCCACATACACATCCACTCATTCACCAACAGTCCTATACAGTCACTCATACATATACTCACTCATCATATGTACTCACACACCTATACATCCTGTTACACAACGCCACTCATCCATAGAGTTACTCACACACATAGTCACTCATGCTAATAAAGAATCAAACATCCATTTACTTGCATATACAGTTATACACACACCACCACACTTACTTCTACAGAAACTTGCACATACTTAGTCTTTTAAACAATCACTTATAGAAACACATACGTATTCATACAGGAACTCTTTCAATCTCTCACTCTGACATATACTCACTTATATACACCAATAGTCACATATACTAGTTTAAAACATATGTAGTTACTCATAAAGACACTATTGAGACAGTCTATCACTCACTAACACACCATTGCACACACTCATCCACCCATACAGTCCTGCACACATGCTGTCTTCAACACATACAAACAGTGAGTCACTCATTCATGCACCTATGCACTACGTAATACCCCCCACCGAACCATACAGACACTCAGACACTCATACTGATACTCAAAAAACCAACTAATAACCTATATAGACACTCATGTAGCTACTCACCAACACATGCAGCCACTTATTGTCAGGGTTGTCAAATCTAACCAAGTAAAAGGGCTCAGGGTAAACATCATAGACCTTAGAGCTAGATTCAAAAGAAAGAAAGGCAGAACGAACGCTAAGCAAATGCAAAACACGTACCAAAACCAAGATGGCGGCCAGAAATTCGTAACACGAGCAATCGGTTGGTGCTCTAGTGCTGGACCGCAATCATCAAGATCCAGGTGTTGTGCCGGTGCTGTGGCGCACTTCACCGAAGAATGACGGTTGGAAGGAGGTGTTCAGGCAAGCGTCGCGAAGTTAGTCAGGGAATGTTTAACTTCGTCGCGCTTGAGCATTCGTCAGAGTTGGAGTTTGGAACACGCAGTGCAGACCTATCCAACCGGTTAAGTGAGAGAGCATACACTATGCAGAGACAGAACTGAAGTATTCTATTGAGAGCATGCGTATGGAGTTGAATCCTGGAGGAAACTCCCATTAGTTATAGCGGTAGAGTCAGCACAAGTATCCGAGTTTTAGTTTACCCTTGAGAAAAGTAGGACGAAGAGTAGTGGGAGAGTTGAGAGGTTAAATACGAGTTTAGTTGGAGTGAAGTAACTTCTATGCTAGACAAGTAATAACTTACTGGGTATCTCCTAGGACTATTATGACGAAATCAACAAGGCAGAAGGAACATTGTAAATAGTTTACTCACCATTTTAAATAGGTTTAACTTCACAGCTGTGCACGCATTAAGGTGAGGAACCAGCAAGAGACTAGAGAGATTACATAGGTGTAAGCTGAGGACAGAGAGTAATAAGAATTGCATTTTTAGTTCACAGCACACTGAAGCAAATCACTAAAGAACAATAGAAGAGGAGCATAGGCCACTAAATATCAGGGTAGGTGAAACAGTACCTTGAAGTTTTAAGGAAGATAGATAGAAAGTGCATGTAAACTAAATACTGTGTGGATTTTCCTGATAGTTGCATACATACCTGATAAGCAAGAAAATAAATCACGAAGAAAGAAGACGGTGAAGCAGTGAAGGAAAGAAGCAAGCAGTGTGGCTGTCTCTTCTCTGTCCAATCCCCTTTCCCCCGTGAGATTATATTTACTGATACGCTGTCAATTGCGTTAGGTGGAGTAATCTTAGTGGGGCATTGGGAAACTTGCGGCATTCTGCTCCTGCACCTTCTGAATAAGGGTTACGCTTCTGACACGTATACACAAAGTGAGAGACTGATACAGATATTTACACATTTAAACATTACTCACTAAGCCATGTATTCACTATGATACACTTAATCAGTCAGTTATACAATCAATTTTTCAAAAACAAATCATCCATTTAGACACTTATATACCCATTTATTCTTCCATCGACCTTGAGATATACATATATAAAACATATATCATTTTCAGAAAAACACACATTCACTGGATGATGTCATCAGTGATGTAATTTGAGATGTCATCAGTGATGTCATGAGTGATGTCACTGACCATGTCATGAGTGATGTCATATGTGACGTCATCAGGAGTGCATTGCGGGCGCGCGAGTTATAGTTAGCTGAACTAACTATAACGGGGGAATTTCAATGGTTTTGTACGAGTGAAAAGTCCAGCTAACTATAACGCCCCTGAAACCTATGGTTTTTTCAGTGAATTTCTAAGGTTTTTTAAATGCTAATTCCTAACTATAACGTGCCTGAAACCTATGGTTTTTTCAGTGAATATATATATTACCTACTGGCGGTCGCCAGTAGGTAGTTATAGTTAGGACCCTGTTTCCATAGGAAAACCGCAACATTCTATTTGGAATAACTTTGGCGCCGGTCGACGAATCCTCGCGAAATTTTCAAAACTAATGGGGCGCTACGCTCCGCTCCTACCCTGAAAGTCTCGGGGGGATTCGTCAAGCGGGGGCTGAGATAAAAGGGGGGTCCCAAAACGCGTTTTTCCCATGCATTTTTCCATAGGACCTTTAGACACAGCTACAGCCCGAACGGCTGAACAGAGTTCCTTGAAATTTGGCAGAGAGGTAGTCTACAGGTCAAGGAAGTGCCTTTTGTAGGTTTGGTGTAAATCTGTTCAGTAGATTCTGAGAAAATAGCCTTTAAATCAATATATATATCTGAGCCAGCTTACAGTGCGCTTACGGTGCGCTTACCGTACGCGTACGGTGACGTGCGCGAGCGCGATTCTGATTGGCTGTTAGATCTTAGTAAACATTCGAATCGGTCGAAACCAGGAAGCGGCGGCCGCCATTTTGTGTGTTTCACTCAGAAAAAAAAGGGTGATAACTTGAAAAGGGGGCAAGGAAGAGAGTTACAGACCCCCTAACATTTGAAAGGGGGTCAAAGAAGGACAGAAAAGGACAAAAAAAACATTTATTAATTTTAAAAAAAATCGCGGGGTACGCGTACGGTAAGCTCACCGTATGCGTACGGTAAAAAAAAAAAAAAAATGAAATGAAATGCAGATTTAAGTGTTTAGATATTAGGGGGCTCTAAAAAGAGCCGTTGTGTTTATTAAGTGTTTTTTAGTGGTACCTACAAGTAAGTACCGATGCAGAGTCTAAGGTTCAAGAGGAAGACTCTGTTCCCTTCATCAGTGAAGTGTACACCATCTCCTCTATAAATGTCTTGCATGTCATAACGCAAGTTGTTGTGGTAAATGGAACCCATACCATGGTCACGGAGGAAAGCAGAAACAGATTTGTTGACGTGCTTTCTTGCTTTGTCAATCTGTGGACAAAAATGATTGGACCAGTTCCATTTTTGCCTTTGGCATATGTTAGAAAACACAAAGGCAGTTTTAGGGAAAAGTGAAAACAGTTGTGCAAAGGTCTCCTTCATAAGCATTTCCAGACCTACCCCAGTCAAAGTGCCTAGATCATTGCCACCACAGTGCACTATTATGAGGTCAGGGTGTTGGATTTGCATGAAGGATTTCACCAATGGCATTAATTGGTGCCACTTTAGCCCTCACTGACCAATCCATTTAATGTCTACATTTGGCAAAGCAAGGTCTCTCACCATACCTGTTTTCTCTGCAAACTTTTCACTCCAGAAGACATAGCTGTGCCCTACAATCCACACTGTGAACATCTTCCAAGGAGATCTGGATGCACTCAGGAGGTGTATTTCAGTAGAATGGGAAAATGAAATGAAAGACAGTTTGGAAATGGAGGCATACATATTTTTTTTAAATAAAATAAACTCATTGGCTGTTTCATACCATTCTACACTAAAAACTAGGCTGTGTGTGTCAATTTATAGAAGCATGATTTGTATTGGTACAGAAAAATGTGTTACCAAAGAACATTAGTATGGATTTGCTGTTAGGTTAGAAAAGTCAAGCACTCTTGCTCTTTGGAAATGAAACATTGTGTGGTGAACTTCTGACCTGACTGTAGACAGCAGTGTTCCATGAGCTGTTGCTATGGTAGCAGGCAGAAGTCAAGTTGGGGGAAGGGTACTAGGCTGAAGTCAAGTTGGGGGAAGGGTACTTTTTGAAAAGGGTTGGTTTTCAACCAATAGAAATGTGTGATTACATTTGAAAAAAAGGGGGAAGCACTGAGATTTGAACCTAACATGTATATGTGTGGAAAAAGAGAGGGAAACTTTGCCATTATCTGGTTCTGCTGAGGGGAGAGAGGTGTACAGAACAGAGATCCTGGCTCTGATAATCTGCTGTTTGAGTACCACATTTCTTTCACAACTAACTAATTTTAAAGGTGAGTTAAGAGTTTGAGAGGGGATGTATATGGTAAATTAAGAAATGAATAATAGCATTGGAATTCCTTTTGTTGAAGTTGTGTTTATCATTTTGTGTTTTGGGAGAAATTTAAATGTGAGGAACATGTAAAATAATATGGACTATGTTTTCACCATAAATTAAGGTGTACTGGTATAAATAAGGAATACTTTCAGGGTTTGAGGTTCCAGTCAGTTATGCAAATACATTCAGCATCACTAAGGCTGGTTGCCCTTGCTGGAGTGTAGTCAGTCACCCAGGTTACACATGTTGCTGGTCTCAGAAAGCTGTTTGGTATTGCTCTGGTGATTTTACATTTGCATTAGATGGAAAGGGGGTGCTATTTTTTTATGCAGAAGCAGACTCTTAGCACACAGCCAGATGCTTATCCTGTGGAATCATGCACAGTATTCACAACCGAGTGGGGTTTGAGGTTGCAGTCAGTAATGCAAATACATTCAGCATCACTAAGGCTGGTTGCCCTTGCTAGAGTGTAGTCAGTCACCCAGGTTACACATGTTTCTGGTCTGAAAAAGCTGTTTGGACATGTGCTTTTTTAAGAATATGAAAAGTGGATTGAAAAAGTGTCAGACTGTAAAAGTACTTATCACTTGCCAACAAAAAAGAGTAGTAAGTGTGCTTTGAAATTGGCAAAGAAATTTCGTTTTCTGACTAATATGAAAACATGACTCTGTGTGCAAAGAGAAATAACAGGCAGAGATTTATTGCGTATTGCTCTGGTAATTTTACAGTTGCATTAGAGGGAAAGGGGGAGCTATTTTTTTTATGCAGAAGCAGACTCTTAGCACACAGCCAGCTGCTTATCCTGTGGAATCATGCACAGTATTCACAACCGAGTGGGGTTTGAGGTTGCAGTCAGTAATGCAAATACATTCAGCATCACTAAGGCTGGTTGCCCTTGCTGAAGTGTAGTCAGTCACCCAGGTTACACATGTTGCTGGTCTCAAAAAGCTGTTTGGACATGTGCTTTTTTGAGAATCTGAAAAGTGGATTAGAAATGTGTCAGATTGTAAAAGTACTTATCACTTGCCAAAAAAAAGAGTAGTAAGTGTGCTTTCAAATTGGCAAAGAAATTTCGTTTTCTGACTAATATGAAAACATGACTCTGTGTGCAAAGAGGAATTACAGGCAGAGATTTATTGCGTATTTCTCTGGTAATTTTACAGTTGCATTAGTAGGAAAGGGGGAGCTATTTTTTTTGTGCAGAAGCAGACTCTTATCACACAGCCAGCTGCTTATCCTGTGGAATCATGCACAGTATTCACAACCGAGTGGGGTTTGAGGTTGCAGTCAGTAATGAAAATACATTCAGCATTACTAAGGCTGGTTGCCCTTGCTGGAGTGTAGTCAGTCACCCAGGTTACACATGTTGCTGGTCTCAAAAAGGTGTTTGGACATGTGCTTTTTTGAGAATCTGAAAAGTGGATTAGAAATGTGTCAGATTGTAAAAGTACTTATCACTTGCCAAAAAAAAGAGTAGTAAGTGTGCTTTCAAATTGGCAAATAAATTTCGTTTTCTGACTAATATGAAAACATGACTCTGTGTGCAAAGAGGAATTACAGGCAGAGATTTATTGCGTATTGCTCTGGTAATTTTACAGTTGCATTAGTAGGAAAGGGGGAACTATTTTTTTGTGCAGAAGCAGACTCTTAGCACACAGCCAGCTGCTTATCCTGTGGAATCATGCACAGTATTCACAACCGAGTGGGGTTTGAGGTTGCAGTCAGTAATGCAAATACATTCAGCATCACTAAGGCTGGTTGCCCTTGCTGGAGTGTAGTCAGTCACCCAGGTTACACATGTTGCTGGTCTCAAAAAGCTGTTTGGACATGTGCTTTTTTGAGAATCTGAAAAGTGGATTAGAAATGTGTCAGATTGTAAAAGTACTTATCACTTGCCAAAAAAAAGAGTAGTAAGTGTGCTTTCAAATTGGCAAAGAAATTTCATTTTCTGACTAATATGAAAACATGACTCTGTGTGCAAAGAGGAATTACAGGCAGAGATTTATTGCGTATTGCTCTGGTAATTTTACAGTTGCATTAGTAGGAAAGGGGGAACTATTTTTTTTGTGCAGAAGCAGACTCTTAGCACACAGCCAGCTGCTTATCCTGTGGAATCATGCACAGTATTCACAACCGAGTGGGGTTTGAGATTGCAGTCAGTAATGCAAATACATTCAGCATCACTAAGGCTGGTTGCCCTTGCTGGAGTGTAGTCAGTCACCCAGGTTACAGATTTTTCTGGTCTGAAAAAGCTGTTTGGACATGTGCTTTTTTAAGAATATGAAAAGTGGATTCAAAATGTGTCAGACTGTAAAAGTACTTATCACTTGCCAAAAAAAAGAGTAGTAAGTGTGCTTTCAAATTGGCAAAGAAATTTCGTTTTCTGACTAATATGAAAACATGACTCTGTGTGCAAAGAGGAATAACAGGCAGAGATTTATTGCGTATTGCTCTGGTAATTTTACAGTTGCATTAGAGGGAAAGGGGGAGCTATTTTTTTTATGCAGAAGCAGACTCTTAGCACACAGCCAGCTGCTTATCCTGTGGAATCATGCACAGTATTCACAACCGAGTGGGGTTTGAGGTTGCAGTCAGTAATGCAAATACATTCAGCATCACTAAGGCTGGTTGCCCTTGCTGAAGTGTAGTCAGTCACCCAGGTTACACATGTTGCTGGTCTCAAAAAGCTGTTTGGACATGTGCTTTTTTGAGAATCTGAAAAGTGGATTAGAAATGTGTCAGATTGTAAAAGTACTTATCACTTGCCAAAAAAAAGAGTAGTAAGTGTGCTTTCAAATTGGCAAAGAAATTTCGTTTTCTGACTAATATGAAAACATGACTCTGTGTGCAAAGAGGAATTACAGGCAGAGATTTATTGCGTATTGCTCTGGTAATTTTACAGTTGCATTAGTAGGAAAGGGGGAGCTATTTTTTTTGTGCAGAAGCAGACTCTTATCACACAGCCAGCTGCTTATCCTGTGGAATCATGCACAGTATTCACAACCGAGTGGGGTTTGAGGTTGCAGTCAGTAATGCAAATACATTCAGCATTACTAGGGCTGGTTGCCCTTGCTGGAGTGTAGTCAGTCACCCAGGTTACACATGTTGCTGGTCTCAAAAAGGTGTTTGGACATGTGCTTTTTGAGAATCTGAAAAGTGGATTAGAAATGTGTCAGATTGTAAAAGTACTTATCACTTGCCAAAAAAAAGAGTAGTAAGTGTGCTTTAAAATTGGCAAAGAAATTTCGTTTTCTGACTAATATGAAAACATGACTCTGTGTGCAAAGAGGAATTACAGGCAGAGATTTATTGCGTATTGCTCTGGTAATTTTACAGTTGCATTAGTAGGAAAGGGGGAGCTATTTTTTTTGTGCAGAAGCAGACTCTTATCACACAGCCAGCTGCTTATCCTGTGGAATCATGCACAGTATTCACAACCGAGTGGGGTTTGAGGGTGCAGTCAGTAATGAAAATACATTCAGCATTACTAAGGCTGGTTGCCCTTGCTGGAGTGTAGTCAGTCACCCAGGTTACACATGTTGCTGGTCTCAAAAAGGTGTTTGGACATGTGCTTTTTTGAGAATCTGAAAAGTGGATTAGAAATGTGTCAGATTGTAAAAGTACTTATCACTTGCCAAAAAAAAGAGTAGTAAGTGTGCTTTCAAATTGGCAAAGAAATTTCGTTTTCTGACTAATATGAAAACATGACTCTGTGTGCAAAGAGGAATTACAGGCAGAGATTTATTGCGTATTGCTCTGGTAATTTTACAGTTGCATTAGTAGGAAAGGGGGAACTATTTTTTTGTGCAGAAGCAGACTCTTAGCACACAGCCAGCTGCTTATCCTGTGGAATCATGCACAGTATTCACAACCGAGTGGGGTTTGAGGTTGCAGTTAGTAATGCAAATACATTCAGCATCACTAAGGCTGGTTGCCCTTGCTGGAGTGTAGTCAGTCACCCAGGTTACACATGTTGCTGGTCTCAAAAAGCTGTTTGGACATGTGCTTTTTTGAGAATCTGAAAAGTGGATTAGAAATGTGTCAGATTGTAAAAGTACTTATCACTTGCCAAAAAAAAGAGTAGTAAGTGTGCTTTCAAATTGGCAAAGAAATTTCGTTTTCTGACTAATATGAAAACATGACTCTGTGTGCAAAGAGGAATTACAGGCAGAGATTTATTGCGTATTGCTCTGGTAATTTTACAGTTGCATTAGTAGGAAAGGGGGAACTATTTTTTTTGTGCAGAAGCAGACTCTTAGCACACAGCCAGCTGCTTATCCTGTGGAATCATGCACAGTATTCACAACCGAGTGGGGTTTGAGATTGCAGTCAGTAATGCAAATACATTCAGCATCACTAAGGCTGGTTGCCCTTGCTGGAGTGTAGTCAGTCACCCAGGTTACAGATTTTTCTGGTCTGAAAAAGCTGTTTGGACATGTGCTTTTTTAAGAATATGAAAAGTGGATTCAAAATGTGTCAGACTGTAAAAGTACTTATCACTTGCCAAAAAAAAGAGTAGTAAGTGTGCTTTCAAATTGGCAAAGAAATTTCGTTTTCTGACTAATATGAAAACATGACTCTGTGTGCAAAGAGGAATAACAGGCAGAGATTTATTGCGTATTGCTCTGGTAATTTTACAGTTGCATTAGAGGGAAAGGGGGAGCTATTTTTTTTATGCAGAAGCAGACACTTAGCACACAGCCAGCTGCTTATCCTGTGGAATCATGCACAGTATTCACAACCGAGTGGGGTTTGAGGTTGCAGTCAGTAATGCAAATACATTCAGCATCACTAAGGCTGGTTGCCCTTGCTGAAGTGTAGTCAGTCACCCAGGTTACACATGTTGCTGGTCTCAAAAAGCTGTTTGGACATGTGCTTTTTTGAGAATCTGAAAAGTGGATTAGAAATGTGTCAGATTGTAAAAGTACTTATCACTTGCCAAAAAAAAGAGTAGTAAGTGTGCTTTCAAATTGGCAAAGAAATTTCGTTTTCTGACTAATATGAAAACATGACTCTGTGTGCAAAGAGGAATTACAGGCAGAGATTTATTGCGTATTGCTCTGGTAATTTTACAGTTGCATTAGTTGGAAAGGGGGAGCTATTTTTTTGTGCAGAAGCAGACTCTTATCACACAGCCAGCTGCTTATCCTGTGGAATCATGCACAGTATTCACAACCGAGTGGGGTTTGAGGTTGCAGTCAGTAATGCAAATACATTCAGCATTACTAGGGCTGGTTGCCCTTGCTGGAGTGTAGACAGTCACCCAGGTTACACATGTTGCTGGTCTCAAAAAGGTGTTTGGACATGTGCTTTTTGAGAATCTGAAAAGTGGATTAGAAATGTGTCAGATTGTAAAAGTACTTATCACTTGCCAAAAAAAAGAGTAGTAAGTGTGCTTTCAAATTGGCAAAGAAATTTCGTTTTCTGACTAATATGAAAACATGACTCTGTGTGCAAAGAGGAATTACAGGCAGAGATTTATTGCGTATTGCTCTGGTAATTTTACAGTTGCATTAGTAGGAAAGGGGGAACTATTTTTTTTGTGCAGAAGCAGACTCTTAGCACACAGCCAGTTGCTTATCCTGTGGAATCATGCACAGTATTCACAACCGAGTGGGGTTTGAGGTTGCAGTCAGTAATGCAAATACATTCAGCATCACTAAGGCTGGTTGCCCTTGCTGGAGTGTAGTCAGTCACCCAGGTTACACATGTTGCTGGTCTCAAAAAGCTGTTTGGACATGTGCTTTTTTGAGAATCTGAAAAGTGGATTAGAAATGTGTCAGATTGTAAAAGTACTTATCACTTGCCAAAAAAAAGAGTAGTAAGTGTGCTTTCAAATTGGCAAAGAAATTTCGTTTTCTGACTAATATGAAAACATGACTCTGTGTGCAAAGAGGAATTACAGGCAGAGATTTATTGCGTATTGCTCTGGTAATTTTACAGTTGCATTAGTAGGAAAGGGGGAACTATTTTTTTTGTGCAGAAGCAGACTCTTAGCACACAGCCAGCTGCTTATCCTGTGGAATCATGCACAGTATTCACAACCGAGTGGGGTTTGAGATTGCAGTCAGTAATTCAAATACATTCAGCATCACTAAGGCTGGTTGCCCTTGCTGGAGTGTAGTCAGTCACCCAGGTTACAGATTTTTCTGGTCTGAAAAAGCTGTTTGGACATGTGCTTTTTTAAGAATATGAAAAGTGGATTCAAAATGTGTCAGACTGTAAAAGTACTTATCACTTGCCAAAAAAAAGAGTAGTAAGTGTGCTTTCAAATTGGCAAAGAAATTTCGTTTTCTGACTAATATGAAAACATGACTCTGTGTGCAAAGAGGAATTACAGGCAGAGATTTATTGCGTATTGCTCTGGTAATTTTACAGTTGCATTAGTAGGAAAGGGGGAGCTATTTTTTTTGTGCAGAAGCAGACTCTTAGCACACAGCCAGCTGCTTATCCTGTGGAATCATGCACAGTATTCACAACCGAGTGGGGTTTGAGGTTGCAGTCAGTAATGCAAATACATTCAGCATTACTAAGGCTGGTTGCCCTTGCTGGAGTGTAGTCAGTCACCCAGGTTACACATGTTGCTGGTCTCAAAAAGCTGTTTGGACATGTGCTTTTTTGAGAATCTGAAAAGTGGATTAGAAATGTGTCAGATTGTAAAAGTACTTATCACTTGCCAAAAAAAAGAGTAGTAAGTGTACTTTCAAATTGGCAAAGAAATTTCGTTTTCTGACTAATATGAAAACATGACTCTGCTTGCAAAGAGGAATTACAGGCAGAGATTTATTGCTTATTGCTCTGGTAATTTTACAGTTGCATTAGTAGGAAAGGGGGAACTATTTTTTTTGTGCAGAAGCAGACTCTTATCACACAGCCAGCTGCTTATCCTGTGGAATCATGCACAGTATTCACAACCGAGTGGGGTTTGAGGTTGCAGTCAGTAATGCAAATACATTCAGCATTACTAAGGCTGGTTGCCCTTGCAGGAGTGTAGTCAGTCACCCAGGTTACACATGTTGCTGGTCTCAAAAAGGTGTTTGGACATGTGCTTTTTTGATAATCTGAAAAGTGGATTAGAAATGTGTCAGATTGTAAAAGTACTTATCACTTGCCAAAAAAAAGAGTAGTAAGTGTGCTTTCAAATTGGCAAAGAAATTTCGTTTTCTGACTAATATGAAAACATGACTCTGTGTGCAAAGAGGAATTACAGGCAGAGATGTATTGCGTATTGCTCTGGTAATTTTACAGTTGCATTAGTAGGAAAGGGGGAGCTATTTTTTTTGTGCAGAAGCAGACTCTTAGCACACAGCCAGCTGCTTATCCTGTGGAATCATGCACAGTATTCACAACCGAGTGGGGTTTGAGGTTGCAGTCAGTAATGCAAATACATTCAGCATTACTAAGGCTGGTTGCCCTTGCTGGAGTGTAGTCAGTCACCCAGGTTACACATGTTGCTGGTCTCAAAAAGGTGTTTGGACATGTGCTTTTTTGAGAATCTGAAAAGTGGATTAGAAATGTGTCAGATTGTAAAAGTACTTATCACTTGCCAAAAAAAAGAGTAGTAAGTGTGCTTTCAAATTGGCAAAGAAATTTCGTTTTCTGACTAATATGAAAACATGACTCTGTGTGCAAAGAGGAATTACAGGCAGAGATTTATTGCGTATTGCTCTGGTAATTTTACAGTTGCATTAGTAGGAAAGGGGGAACTATTTTTTTTGTGCAGAAGCAGACTCTTAGCACGGTAAATAGACATAATATCGAAAAAATAATATCGAACAACAAGAATATCGAAGTTAAAATATCGAGATAACATTAATATCGAAGTGTAGAATATCGAGGTAAGTAATATCGTTTTTTTTGTGTTTAGTAAAATATCGAAGTATGAAATATCGATGTAGTAATATCGTTTGAAGATAATATCGATTGAATAGTTTTGTTAGAAATATCGAAATATAATATATATATTGTTTAAAATGTGTATTTAGTGTATATTGAATAAGTAAATTGTTTAATTATATGTATAAATACTTTATTAATGTTTAAAATATAATTAATAGTGTTAAGTAATTTATTGTATGATATGTTTTAGGAGCGGGATGTTGGGTTATTAGGGGATAAGGGTGGGGAGTGTTTTAAAAATATTAGTGTAAAATCAGATAATAATTTAAAAATATTAAATAATAAATAATTATGAATATTAAATTGTAATGAAATTTCTAAATTAAATATTTATAATTTTGAAAATAATAAAGACATTATATATATTTTTTAGGAGCGGGATGTTGGGTTATTAGGGGATAAGGGTGGGGAGTGTTTTAAAAATATTAGTGTAAAATCAGATAATAATTTAAAAATATTAAATAATAAATAATTATGAATAGTAAATTGTAATGAAATTTCTAAATTAAATATTTATAATTTAGAAAATAAAAAAGAAATTATATATATTTTTTAGGAGTGGGATGTTGGGTTATTAGGGGAGAAGGGTGGGGAGTGTTTTAAAAATGTTATTGTAAAATCAGATAATAATGTAAAAATATTTAATATTCAAGATTTCGAAATTTCAAAATTTCAATAAAAATTCGAAATTATATAATTTGAAATTATAATGAAATTTTAATTTTGTTTTATGAGTGGGATGTAGGGTTATTAGTGTATAAGGGTGGGGAGTGTATTAAAAAGATTACTGTAAAATTGGATAATAAGTTATAAATATTAATACTAAAGAATTAGAAATGTTAAAATTTTAATGTAATTTTGACAATGTTTTAAAAAAAAATTCCAATTAATTTCGAAATTAATTTTTTTGTTTCATGGTTGGGAATTTGGGTTATTAGGGTGTAAGGGTGTGGATTGCATTTTAATAATTATTACAAAATTATAGATTAATAAATAAATATTTAATTGGGAATAATTCAAATTTGTGAACATTTTATGTCAAAATCTAATTATATAATTTAAATTGGAAATTATAATTTCAATATTTATGTTATATTTATGGGTGGGATGTGGGTATATTAGGGGAGAAGGGTGGGGAGTAATTTTTAAAAAAAATAGTGTAAACATAGATCATAAAACAATTCAATTTATTAGTAAATATTGTGAAATCTAAAATTTTAAATAAAAATTATAATTAAATAATTGTATATTTGCAATTTATATGGAAAACATATTGTACATATTTATTTTGGAATTAGGGTTAATATGGGATAGGGGTGGGTATTGTAACTATAGTATTGTTAAAATTAATAGTTTTTAAATAATATCTCATAGTTAATAAATGTAGATTATTAATATTTTAAGTGATGTTATAACCAGCACCTTGTCTCAGTTTGATCTTTCTGGAGCGGGAATATTAAATTTAATTGGGTTAGTGTCCAGCACCTTCCCTGAGTTTATGTTAACTGGAGTGGGAATAGTAAATTATATAGGGTTACTGTCCAGCACCTTCTCTGAATTTATGTTAACTGGAGTGGGAATAGTAAATTATATAGGGTTACTGTCCACCACCTTCCATGACTTTATCTTAACTGGAGTGGGAATAGTAAATTATATACAGTTAGTGTCCAGCATCTTCCCTGAGTTTATGATAACTGGAGTGGGAATAGTAAATTATTTAGGGTTAGTGTCCAGCACCTTTCCAGACTTTATGTTAACTGGAGTGGGAATAGTAAATTATATAGGGTTACTGTCCAGCACCTTTCTTGAGTTTATGTTAACTGGAGTGGGAATAGTAAATTATATAGGGTTACTGTCCAGCACCTTCTCTGAATTTATGTTAACTGGAGTGGGAATAGTAAATTATATAGGGTTACTGTCCACCACCTTCCATGACTTTATCTTAACTGGAGTGGGAATAGTAAATTATATACAGTTAGTGTCCAGCATCTTCCCTGAGTTTATGATAACTGGAGTGGGAATAGTAAATTATTTAGGGTTAGTGTCCAGCACCTTTCCTGACTTTATGTTAACTGGAGTGGGAATAGTAAATTATATAGGGTTACTGTCCAGCACCTTTCCTGACTTAATGTTAACTGGAGTGGGAATATTAAATTATATAGGGTTACTATATAGCACCTTCTTTGACTTTATGTTAACTGGAGTGGGAATAGTAAATTATATAGGGTTACTGGCCAGCACCTTTCCTGAGTTTATGTTAACTGGAGTGGGAATAGTAAATTATATAGGTTTACTGTCCAGCACCTTCCTTGACTTTATGTTAACTGGAGTGGGAATAGTAAATTATATAGGGTTACTGGCCAGCACCTTTCCTGAGTTTATGTTAACTGGAGTGGGAATAGTAAATTATATAGGGTTAGTGTCCAGCATCTTCTCTGACTTTATGTTAACTGGAGTGGGAATAGTAAATTATATAGGGTTACTGTCCACCACCTTCTCAGAATTTATGTTAACTGGAGTGGGAATAGTAAATTATATAGGGTTACTATATAGCACCTTCTTTGACTTTATGTTAACTGGAGTGGGAATAGTAAATTATATAGGGTTACTGGCCAGCACCTTTCCTGAGTTTATGTTAACTGGAGTGGGAATAGTAAATTATATAGGTTTACTGTCCAGCACCTTCCTTGACTTTATGTTAACTGGAGTGGGAATAGTAAATTATATAGGGTTACTGGCCAGCACCTTTCCTGAGTTTATGTTAACTGGAGTGGGAATAGTAAATTATATAGGGTTAGTGTCCAGCATCTTCTCTGACTTTATGTTAACTGGAGTGGGAATAGTAAATTATATAGGGTTACTGTCCACCACCTTCTCAGAATTTATGTTAACTGGAGTGGGAATAGTAAATTATATAGGGTTACTGTCCAGCATTTTCCCTGAATTTATGTTAACTGGAGTGGGAATAGTAAATTATATAGGGTTACTGTCCAGCACCTTCCTTGACTTTATGTTAACTGGAGTGGGAATAGTAAATTATATAGGGTTACTGTCCAGCACCTTCCTTGACTTTATGTTAACTGGAGTGGGAATAGTAAATGATATAGGGTTACTGTCCAGCACCTTTCCTGACTTTATGTTAACTGGAGTGGGAATAGTAAATAATATAGGGTTAGTGTGCTGAATGTATATGTATTGTGTTAATGAAGTATGTTTTTGGATTTAATGTTGGAAAAAAATGTGATTATTTACATTTTTAAACAATTAAATTAGCTACATTATATATGTGAGAGTAATAAATTATGAAATCCAATGACACATTTTATATTTTTATATAAGATTTATTTTTGTTGAAGAAAGTAGACAGATTATTTTTATTTTATTTACAGAATGGAGTATACATTAGTAGACATACAGCAAATATGCATTCATTTGTGTCTTTTTGCAATGTTTTAAGGAAAATAAAATGTATTGATATTATCACATTTTATAACAGAAGTATTGATAATTACAAAAAAACATACATAACATTTATTACTTTTTAACATTGTTTGCAAATAAACATATTCTTACAGTATTCATATAATAATGTTTTTGTTGGCTATATACATAAAAAAAATCATTGCATATTTAATTTCTGAAGAATATTGTTTCATTTTTATTTTGTTGTTGTACATAATTAGTACATGACAAAAAGTATATTTTTATGCTATGTATTTTTAATGATGATTAATAATATTATTGTAGGAAATGTTAATATTATTAATTTTTATATTTTATAATTATATGAAAAAAATTGTTTTGCAACATGTACATTTTGTAAATAAATTTTAAATAATAAAAACATTTTATTATAGTTTGAACAGTTGTGAAAATAAATTACTGTATTATAATCATAATAATAATGTATTTATAATTATTATGAATATAATTTTTTAAGGTATTGTTTATTAGAAATTAATTTTCAAAAAATTTAGATACATTTATGTTATATTTATATATGATTATAATGTTTTAATGTATTTACACTGATTTAAGTAGGGATTTTCATTTGAATGGGATTATTTTGTAACCGCTTCATGTTATTTTGGGTCATTTTGGACTGAGGAAGCTCGCGGTTGGAAGCTGCGTCGCGTTGAGCAAG
Source organism: Triturus cristatus (assembly GCF_964204655.1). Taxonomy (NCBI): domain Eukaryota; kingdom Metazoa; phylum Chordata; class Amphibia; order Caudata; family Salamandridae; genus Triturus; species Triturus cristatus. The sequence goes on from NC_140591.1 coordinate 1,252,619,977, forward strand.
GTAAGGGGTGTTTTAAGTATTAAGTGTTATTAAATACTTATGTTTAGGGTAGTTAGGATGTTTATAGTGTATTGATAGATAATTTAAAATGTTTTGGGTGTTTTTGACGTGTTAGTAATGATTTAGTTACGTCTGGTTGTTTACTGGTTGTGACGTAGTTTTCGAAGTAAATATTGTGATTAAATATGTGTTGTTTTGAAATGATGTAATTGTATTTATTAAATGTATTTGGGTGTGATTGTGTGGGTGGGTATGTTTTGTTCTGTTTTTCAGGTAAATGTTGATCGATGTTTTTTCGAAGACCAAGACGCGTTTTTTTTTTTTAAAGTGTGTGTTACTTGATTTAAGTAATATTGTTAACACACTTTTTAACTTTTTACGGGATTTCATGGAGCGTTTATTTTGATTTTTCACTTCTTTTCGGGTTTTTGAGGGTTTGCATATTATGATGGAAAGAGAGACGTTATTTTTATTTTTTTTTTACAGTGTGTTTTAGTTAATGAAACTAATAAAGTTATCACACTGTTTTTTTCACCGGGATTTCCAGGAGCGTTTGTTACTATTTTGACCTATTTTTCGGGTTTTTGAGGGTTTCACGTTTTTGGATTTGTCGAGGATGGATTTACATTGGATGTGTTGATTTTTTCATTTTTGGTGAGGCAAATTTTTTATTATTACTATGGATTGACATAGAAATGGAAGGAGTCTTACTTGGTGGAATTCATCTTGTATGGCTACATCAATGGTAAGTTATATTTTGTTATAATTTGGGTGGGAAATGTTATTATAGTTTATTGTTATATATATTATATTTACAGAAATAATATTTAATTGTACATATATATTTCCTATATGAAAATGAAATGTATCTGACAATTATATATTATTTAGGAAAATATAGTATTAATATATGATTGCAATTGTTTATTGTATTGACCTATTTCATTTATTAGCTGTGTGTATGTTAATTATAAAATGCTTTTGGCTATTAGTGATAGGTAGTCTAGGCCACTTGTTGATGGGTATAGGTTTACTTGACTTTGTAGTATATCAAACATTTGTTTGGTTTGTTTAGTTAATTTAGGACCTATTTGAGTAACAGATTGTTGCATCCGTAATTCTTGGTAGCTTTGTTCTTTTTGTAGAGATTCCAGGAGTTTTTGTAGGGTAGGTTTCCCTCTGCTTGTAGTTGCTTGGAAGGCATTATGCCATCCTTCAACACTATTGTTTGTTTTGGATTGTTTATTTAAGGTACTCAGGTATACATTCCACCAAGGAATGTGGAACTTTGGTTGTCTTCTATGTCCTGATCGATGTAATCTTCCCACCCAGGTGTCCTCAAAGTAGTCTAGGAGTTGGCTTAATTTATCTTCATTCTTTTTGTAATAGGGACTTTCTATTAGAATATTATAGTGTTCTGCTACATCTGTTACAGGTACGTATGCTAGTGCTATTAGTTTTTTAACCTGGTAGGCAAAAGTACTATCTGTAGCATATTGTACACTTAGGTGCCGATCACGATCCGGTAAAAAATTCCCCCGTGCGACTCGTATCGGGTCTTTTTACCGTACGAATCGTACAAGTGCCGTACGAACTGGCAATCACGATTCGCATGGTAAAAAGTCCATACGAACCGCACTGGGAATCATTCCCCACACGTCCCCGGGTCGGAAAATGTGTCCGACACGTCCTCGGACGATTTACCTTACAAACGTGAAAAACAAAGTCCGACCTAGGAATCACGATCCATCCCGTGCGTCCGAGGTTACAACCGTATGGAAAAAACATCGTCCGCACCGAACTCCTACAGCAACCATGGAGACATGTGCCCGCATACGCGCCCAACACTCCCCCCAGCCCCCGTACGTCCGACACGTACCCCCCGTATATGTATACCCCCACCCGTCTAGGTACACCCCAGTACGTTCCAGTCGAACCCCCACCCCAGGACGTGTCATAGCCCCGTCTACCCACACCCCAGTACGTTCCAGTCGTACCCCCACCCCAGTACGTGTCGTACCACCGTCAATGTACACCCCCCCACCCCAGTACGTGTCGTACCACCGTCCATGTACACCCCCCCACCCCTGTACGTGTCGTACCCCCCGTGTACCTACACCCCAGTACGTGCGAGCCACACCCCCACCCCAGGACGTGTCATAGCCCCGTCTACCCACACCCCAGTACGTTCCAGTCGTACCCCCACCCCAGTACGTGTCGTACCCCCCGTGTACCTACACCCCAGTATGTGCGAGCCACACCCCCACCCCAGGACGTGTCATAGCCCCGTCTACCCACACCCCAGTACGTACCAGTCGTACCCCCACCCCAGTACGTGTCGTACCACCGTCAATGTACACCCCCCCACCCCAGTACGTGCCGTACCACCGTCAATGTACACCCCCCCACCCCAGTACGTGTCGTACCACCGTCAATGTACACCGCCCCACCCCAGTACGTGTCGTACCACCGTCCATGTACACCCCCCCACCCCTGTACGTGTCGTACCCCCCGTGTACCTACACCCCAGTACGTGCGAGCCACACCCCCACCCCAGGACGTGTCATAGCCCCGTCTACCCACACCCCAGTACGTTCCAGTCGTACCCCCACCCCAGTACGTGTCGTACCCCCCGTGTACCTACACCCCAGTACGTGCGAGCCACACCCCCACCCCAGGACGTGTCATAGCCCCGTCTACCCACACCCCAGTACGTTCCAGTCGTACCCCCACCCCAGTACGTGCCGTACCACCGTCAATGTACACCCCCCCACCCCAGTACGTGCCGTACCACCGTCAATGTACACCCCCCCACCCCAGTACGTGTCGTACCACCGTCAATGTACACCCCCCCACCCCAGTACGTGCCGTACCACCGTCAATGTACACCCCCCCACCCCAGTACGTGCCGTACCACCGTCAATGTACACCCCCCCACCCCAGTACGTGTCGTACCACCGTCCATGTACACCCCCCCACCCCTGTACGTGTCGTACCACCGTCAATGTACACCCCCCCACCCCAGTACGTGCCGTACCACCGTCAATGTACACCCCCCCACCCCAGTACGTGCCGTACCACCGTCAATGTACACCCCCCCACCCCAGTACGTGTCGTACCACCGTCCATGTACACCCCCCCACCCCTGTACGTGTCGTACCCCCCGTGTACCTACACCCCAGTACGTGCGAGCCACACCCCCACCCCAGGACGTGTCATAGCCCCGTCTACCCACACCCCAGTACGTTCCAGTCGTACCCCCACCCCAGTACGTGTCGTACCCCCCGTGTACCTACACCCCAGTACGTGCGAGCCACACCCCCACCCCAGGACGTGTCATCGCCCCGTCTACCCACACCCCAGTACGTTCCAGTCGTACCCCCACCCCAGTACGTTCCTGGCGCACCCCCAACACAACCTCCTAAGTACGGAGCGCACCCCATGCCCCAACATCACAACCGCATGTACGAGTCTTACAAAGCCACACACAAGGACAAAATCGTACAACCAAATGGCCCATGTACACACCGTACACACGCTCAAAACGCACGTACACAACAAGGACAAAACAAAACAACTCAACAATACACCATTCGAAAGGCACACAGCCACTAAACATGGCCAACAACCACTAAAATAACACAATCACTGACCTGCAACTGTCAAAAACAAACAGAGGCCCAATACACCACCACTCCTTATAACACACCCACCCAAAATTCAAACACTGCCACACCCACCCATGGACCAATGAAAAGGGCCCACACACACAAACCATGAGCCTTTGCAACAGACCCACTGCTGCCAGACACCACAGAACCAGACTACAAGCGACACCACATCTTACACTTGCACACCTTCACACGACCACCCTCACAAACACCCTCTCATCACATTCACACACACACACAACCATCCACACCCCCCCCCCAACATCCACACCCCCCCCACACCCACACCATCCCCACCCATACCCCTCACCATGCCCACTACCAAGAATCCAAAGTTCAGTCACCGAGAGTTGGAGGTCCTTGTTGATCAAATCCTCAGAGTCGAGCCACAGATCTTTGGAACATTGGTCAGAAGCACCAGCCAGGCAGCCAAAACAGCCATGTGGCAGACCATCGTCGATGCTGTGAATGCTGTTGCGGACACCAGGAGGACCAAGCAGGATTGCCAGAACAGGTGGTACGATCTGCGGAGGAGGGTCAGAGCCAAGAGACAGGAGGAACACGACCAGGCCAACGCCACCGGAGGAGGGCCCTCCCGCAGAGCCGTACAGTACCATCCCTGGGAGGAGAGGGTGATGGCCATACTGCCGGTGGAGGCAGTTGAAGGAGTAGAAGGACTCCGAGACCCGGGTGAGTACACAAACAACGCACCTCACATGGGGGGAACTGCAACCACAACCAAAATTAATAACAGGCACGCAACCACCACAAGCCATCGCATTACTCAACCACACTCCATGAGCAGGCACATGCCACTGCTGCCACCATGCCCCATGCACCCAGCTGGACAATGTCAAGTCACAGGCCACAGAAGACAACAACACATGACACGGTAACCCGGATGGCGGGAGGCTGGGCACCAAGAATCACATAGTGCGACTCCAAAGCAGACAACAATGCCCTCTGCCCATATGGCCTAGGTCACAGCCAGACAAACACTGTGTCCCAACACAGGAATGACTTGCCAGCAAATGGCGGACGCCTTGCATCAACACATGGGGGTGAAGGCACTGTTTTGCACATGCCAGCAGCTAATGAACAGCCAACAGTGTGAAAGAGTGGCAGCACACACCACCACAGCAGCAGCGCACAGACACACAGCAGACAAAATGGGTGCCTGGAGATCAGAAACAAACTCACATCAACAGGCCAAGGGCCACTCAAAGATCTGCTAACAGTGTGTGCCCAGGAAGCTGGGCCAAGGTGACAGAGGGTGACACACGGAGGGAGGGAGAGGGGGACACAGAGGGAGGGAGAGGGGGACTGAGAGGGAGGGAGACGGACAGAGGGAGGAGGCTGACACACGGAGGGAGGGAGAGGGGGACACAGAGGGAGGGAGAGTGGGACTGAGAGGGAGGGAGACGGACAGAGGGAGGAGGCTGACACACGGAGGGAGGGAGAGGGGGACACAGAGGGTGGGAGAGGGGGACAGAGAGGGAGGGAGAGGGGGACTGAGAGGGAGGGAGACGGACAGAGGGAGGAGGCTGACACACAGAGGGAGGGAGAGGGGGACAGAGAGGGAGGGAGAGGGGGACAGAGAGGGAGGGAGACACAGGAAGATGGACAGAGGGAGGAGGCTGACACACAGAGGGAGGGAGAGGGGGACAGAGAGGGAGGGAGAGGGGGACAGAGAGGGAGGGAGACACAGGAAGATGGACAGAGGGAGGAGGCTGACACACAGAGGGAGGGAGAGGGGGACACAGAGGGTGGGAGAGGGGGACAGAGAGGGAGGGAGAGGGGGACTGAGAGGGAGGGAGACGGACAGAGGGAGGAGGCTGACACACAGAGGGAGGGAGAGGGGGACAGAGAGGGAGGGAGAGGGGGACAGAGAGGGAGGGAGACACAGGAAGATGGACAGAGGGAGGAGGCTGACACACAGAGGGAGGGAGAGGGGGACAGAGAGGGAGGGAGAGGGGGACAGAGAGGGAGGGAGACACAGGAAGATGGACAGAGGGAGGAGGCTGACACACAGAGGGAGGGAGAGGGGGACAGAGAGGGAGGGAGAGGGGGACAGAGAGGGAGGGAGACACAGGAAGATGGACAGAGGGAGGAGGCTGACACACAGAGGGAGGGAGAGGGGGACTGAGAGGGAGGGAGAGGGGGACAGAGAAGGAGGGAGACACAGGGAGAGCAAATCAGTCCTTTGGTGTGTGGAATGTCTGCTCGTCAGCAGGTGGACTGCGTGCATGTAGACAAGGGTGGCCAGTGCCAGAACCCCCCCTCTTCATCATGGCAAAACGCAGGGCCATGTTACAACCTGTACACGAGCACAAGGACAGCCACCTGCATCATATAAGTGTGTGGATCCTCTCCATGTGCACATGTACAGTGCTACAAGGAAGGCGCAAATGCATAGCTCGGCACACATGCACACTCCACTGCTGACTGCAGTCACACTTGACGCAGCAAGTAAGACTGTGCCACACATAGTTAAAGGGGCCAAATTGGTGCCCAAGGGACACACACATGCACAAGTGCACTGTGAGTGGAATGCAAGACAGATCCTAATTCCAAGAGGAAATGTGCCAACTTTGTAACGGATGAAACATGGATGTTGCATGGATCCAAATTAACATTGTCTCTCTCACACACAGGTCAACGTCGTGCTGCACCCCCCAACACTGGGGGGGAACACTCACAGGACCTGGATCTGCAGGAGACCGATCCCACCGGCAGCGACCACTCTCACCACTCTGCGGACGACCCCGACCGACCTGGCCCCTCTGGTGTCCAACCACCTGCAGCACCTGCGTCAGGTACAACCGTGCCAACCACCACCCCCACTCCTGCCACATCCCAGGAGACACCCAGGATCCCTGCCCCAACACCACAATGCAGCCAGGCTCGCCAGGAGGGACACGGTGTCCCGGGCACCCAGGAGGAGGCAGGCGACAACGCCAATGCCACCCCTCAGGGGTCCCGGAGACCCGATGTGCCCACAAGTGCAGTGTATATAAATTATGCAGTGGATATGCTAAATGGACCTGCACATCGTATAGTTCCAGCCGTAATACAATCAATTGTTATTCGCAATGGTATTGGGTGCTAGCACCAAGCCACATACTCATCCACCAAGAGTAATATTCATCTCAAGGAAACAAAGAAAAAATCCCCAAGATGTTAAACATATACAAAAAAGGCAATGCTGCACACCCCAAACGTAACCTGCACCCCTTGAGACAGTCTGTTTCCTGGGTGTGGTCCAAATCCGTAAAATGTTCATATGAAATACACAATGAGTTTCCAATCTTGATGTCACAGGAAATGTTATGTTTATTCTTTGTTAATCATATGAGTGTCCAGTTTACACAACGCAGCCGACGCGCGTTTCGCCCAACGGGCTTTCTCAAGGCTGCATACAAATGAAAGACAAAGAAAAAAGAAAAAGAAAAAACAACGTGTCTAATTTACTGTATTTACAGATACATACACACTATTTTTTCAGCTGTGTTATGCCTTACAATCTAATGTAAAACAGATCCATAGATGAACATACAATTTGAAGGGATGGAGTTCCCCAAGAGATAGAAAGTAAAGCGCTTCCTTGTGTGATTAATAGAGAGATAGGTTCCGACAGGCTCCCCAAGTGGATAGAACGAAAGTCCAAAAAGAACCCCTGAATCACTACATGCTACTGTCAAAGATTACCAAAATGCGTAGTTCATCTTGCAACGAGGAAGAGAGTGCGTGTTAATGGATGTGCCTGTGTTAAATATACATAACCGAACAGTCATTGGTGCTAGTGTGCTCCAAGTCATATAAAATAAGGTGATAACGTCTCACCTTGTGCGTTTCACAATTATTGTTCC